>NC_052532.1:31365546-32743046 GCF_016699485.2 Gallus gallus
TTATAAACACTTAAACAAAGCTTATACAAATGCGGTTGATAAGGTTTTTTGCCATCTTATTTTTTTTTGTAGCATTCTTTAATTAATGGAGTGGGGTTGAATTTTTGTCTATTTCCTTAACTTGTGATTCAGTGTAATCATTTTACAATTTCTTCTATAACAACTGTTGCATAATGTATGCCTATATATTGTGCTTAATTCTGTCTACCCTAAGAAGGAAGTCAGTTTACAAGTATTCATTTAGAGCTTAATCTTCAAAAAGATGCACAAACAATTCTCAATAGAATCACACACACAATCACAGAAGGGGTTGGAAGAGATCCTCTGGGGATCATCTAGTTCAACTCCACGCTAAAGCAGGTTCCCTGCTGTAGATTGCACAGGAAAGTGTCTTGTCAGGTTTAAAGAATGTCCAGAGAAGGAGACTCCACCATGCCTCTAGGCATCCTGTTCCAGTGCTCTGTCACCTTGGAAGTAAAGTTTTATCTCATGCTTGTATGGAACATTATCCCCTTGTTCTGTCACTGGGCACTGTGGAAAATAAACTGGCCCCATCCACTTGACTTCCAACCTGTAGCTATTTATAAGCATTGGTAAGATTCCCCCTCAATCTTCTTTTCTCCAGGCTGAACAGTCCCAGGTCTCTTATCCTTTTCTCATAAGGGAGATGCATCAGGCCCCTATATACACATATTTAGTGTATATATATGTGTATATATATATGTAAGTTGCTCCAAAACTAATGCCTTCTATTTATTTCTGTGGTAACTACAATAGAGCACTGAGAAGGATTTAACAGGCCAGAAAGCAGCAGCTGCTTCCAAAGACATTTTCTCTCACCTTGTGTTTCCAGTGCACTGGACATTAAATATCCTTTGCAAAGAGCTGTCTCTGTAACAGAAGACAATCATATTCTCACTCGCTCTAGTCTCTTCATAGACCTTTTCATCTGTGTGATCACCAGGCAAGAACAATTTGGTGCTATTTTCATGAGGCAGAACAGGATACAGAAGGTGATGATTGTAGGGTTAACGTGGCTTTGCTAGCTGGGAGAATGTTCTTGCAATGGACAGCCCCAAGTTATGGCTACACTGGGACAATACCCAGGGACCAGATGGGACTACAGTGCCTGATGCCCTGGAACATTTGGCCACAGAGAGGTCTAGGCTCAGCACTGGCTCAGAGGATGTTTGCACCAGAGGGCAGTACAACCTTCCTGCCTTCACTTTTCTGAATAAAGCATCTTTAATTCCAGCTACTTTTGCTCAGTAGAGCATCTGAACTCAGTAGCCTGTTGACCTCCTAACTTGAAACACTTTTATTAAAATAACAAACAGATTTAAATGATTTGAGACTGAACTTTATCAGCAAAGTTAAATTTCCTGTAATTCACAGATATAAATATTATTTGGAAAAAAAAAGTAATTACCTATTTTGATTTTATCATTTTATTATTTATACACTGATGTGCAGTGATTGGTGGCACTCTTGCATGATTGAAAATTGTGGCCAGTGGACTTAAATGAGCTACATCTCATTTTTGAACTAGTCACATTCCTTCCATGTGTTAGATTTTAGAGCTTCTAATCTGAGGCATGATTAACTACAGAGAAAGAGGTAAAGTATGGCAAAGGTAACAAAGCTATCTTTTCATATTAATATGTAATTTGTGTAATGCATTTGTCTTTCAGATCCTCAGTGAACATAAGTAGCATGCACATTTGAAAAAAAACAAAAGTACACAAAATAAATGTGTTAAAAAATGTATATATATAAAAAAAGATACATAAAAAAAAAACAGGAAAGGAATAAGTAAGATATGCTGACTAATCTTGTAATTTATTTGTGGACAATGTGATCTTTTTTTTCCGTACCACAATGAAAACACATCTTGGAGCAGTGCACTGTAGAGTAAACCACTGAGAAATGCATGTACTGTCCATCTTGCTCTCTGTGCATGTGGAGAGTGTTGGAAGAGGTTTGGCCAGAAGGACTTAATGTTTTCCAAAGGAAAAAATGGTGTGGACCATAGTAAAGGTGATTTATATTTGTATCTCTTGTGACCTTTCAGTAAGACCCACAGCACACCAGCCTGACCTTTTTGTGGTCCAGCTGCTGCAGAGTTTGAAAAGAACATGTTTAATTCTGCTATTTGCAACAGAGCTGTGTATTTATAATGCAGAGTAAGGCCTTGCACAAAAAACAGAGTGTTAGTTACCTTGTGTAATAGACCAGGCTTTCCCTAATTTGGTTTTACATCTGTATTCCTTAAAGTAACACAATGATTTTACTTCTTCTTTTTTTTTTTTTTTTTTTTTTTTTTTAATATAATTGCATTAGTACTCAATTTGAGACAATAAATAAAGACATCCTGGGTGGAACTGTCCAAACATGCAAGTAGATCTCAGCTGATATGTAATGTTTACTGTACTATTTGCACTAAATAGCAGTCTAAATGAAGTTTAATTATTAATATAGTCTATTATTGTAACATAAGTATGTTAAAGAATCATAAAGTCATTAAGGTTGGAAAACACCACCAAGATCACCTAGTCTAACTGTAGACCAATCACCACCATGCCCATTCAACTGTGTTACTTGATGTCACATCTATCTTTTTCTTGGACACCTCCTGACAGTGACTCTACCATTTCCCTGGCAGCCTGTTCCAATGCATTACCATTCTTTCTGAGAATTATTTTTGCTAATATGCAACCTGAACCTCCCCTGGTGCAACTTGAGGACATTATCCCTTGTCCTATTGCTATTACCTGGGAGAAGAGGCTGACTCCCACCTTGCCACAGCTTCCTCTCAGGAAGTTGTAGAAAACTATAGTTTCCCCTGATCCCCTCTCTTCTCTAGGCTAAAAAATCCCAGTTCCCTCAGCCACTGCCCACAAGACTTGTGCTCCAGAACATTCACAGCTTCATTGCCCTTCTTCGGACATGCTTCTGGGCCTCAATATCCTTGTTGTAGTGAGGGGCACAAAACTGAGCATAGGTCTCAAGGTGTGGACTCACCAGTGCTGAGTACAGAGGGATGATCACCTCCCTGCTCCTGCTGGTAACACTATTTCTGTCACAAGCCAGGATACCTTTAGCTTCCATAGCCTCCTGGACACATTGCTGGCTCCTGTTCAGCTGGCTGTCAACTAACACCCCCAGATCCTTTTCCTCTGTGCAGCTTTCCAGCAACTTTGCCCCAGGTATTGCTAACTAATGCTTGATAATTATTTGAGGAAAATATTGGTTGTTCATAACAGTGATGCTGTAGCATCTCACAAGAGCCTCTCCCATCAGACTCTTTCCTTGCAGCTATGTTAATCTTCACACAGCTGTCCCTTAAATCATAAGATGGCTGACATACATGAAGTATGAGGGAGGGAACAAGAGGGAACATGAAGTATAGCCACCAAATGCATTACCTTCAGAGCAAACTATGTATGAGGAAGCAGGTTTTAGTTATTTTTGGTTAATGACTGTTGTTTTTGTTTTTGGGATTTTTTTTTTTTTTCATTTGAGAGTTAGCAACAGAATTAAGGAACCAGAGGTATCCCTTTGTAGCTAGGTTAATGTGACATGCTGAGACCATGAGAAAGGTAATATTTTAACAGCTTCAGTTGGTGGTATGAGAAAGTTGAAAATCTTTGCTTTAGGAGTGGGAAGACTATTTAAAAGCTATTTAAAGGCATGGTCTCCAGTGTAGTCAGTGTTAAGCACAAATCTTGGAGACTAGGGAAGGGAAAAGAAAGAAACAATAGGGAATTCTTGCAACATTACTCTACTCTGCTTATGGGTAACAGATTTCATTGAATTATTTGTGAATCATAGGAACTCAGCACTGCATTTCACTGTGACTTTTGGCCTCTATGAAACTGCAGTGCGTGCCTGCGCATTCGGTGGCTATATTTCATACTCTCTCTAATCACTTCTTGTATGTCAGTCATTATGTTATTTTATTAGTCTAAGCTTTAAAAGCAAGCTGTATGCAAATCCTGTGACATTGCTGACTTTCCATCTGTGCTAGAATTAACCATTAAAGCAAGTGTAGTCTGTGGGGTAACCCTACCTACCATTGGTGTTGAGTAGCTAGAAAACCTAGCTGAGTTGAGGCCATCAGAAGCATGAGATACAGAAATTACAAGAAGAAAAGGAACTAATCATATCTCTAGAATAAGCACAGAGTTTATGTCAGTGTTTTCTCTCAAGTGTTATCATGTGGATATTTTTAAATGCAGACTTGTGGAACATCTAGATGACAACTCCAGCCATGGCTGAAGAGGGTCCTGGGGAGCACATGAGGAGGTTTCTGTGCAGCTCAGCACATCAAGGGCTGTGCTTCTGGCTGGTCCTCTCCCTGTCTCCAACTGTGCTGGAGACACAACCACTGTTTCCTCCCGAGCAGCATATAAGGAAAGAGGGGCTGACTTATTTCCTCCAGTAATTAGGAGGATTTCCCCTGAAATAAGAGGATATTGCAGTGTCTCAGAAACAAAGACGCTTGCTTTGGTTGACAACCTCCATACTCCGCCACTGTGATCCCCTAAGCAGGATAGTCCTGCAGTTAATGAAAATAACTCCTGTATTTCCCATCTTTCTGATGCTGTTTCTGCCAATAGAAATTCCCTGTCAACTAACTTTTATGTTTTCAAGGAATTTTTTTTTAATTAATGGAAATAAAAATATGGTTATGGATGTGTGTACAAGAAAGCCTAAGTCCCAAGTGCTTCTAGAAACAGATTTTAGCCCAAGAGGATCACCTATGCAAGTGGGATAAAGGATAAAAATAAAATTAAAATCAAGACAGTCATTCCACTAAGCTGAAAAGAATTGCCTGAAACATGAGTTTCACTTAGAGGCATGGAACAATTTTCAAGCTGTCAGCCTCTTTGGATGAGAGACACTACAAATTTTACAGTGTTTTTATAAGAACAATTTATATATTGCTTATGTAAATAGCTTCTCTAGGCAATAAGCCTTCATTCCTCCTGGTTTGACTCTATTCTGGAGGATTGTTTCAAATATGCTTGGAATTTCTTGTTTCTAGGAAGTTTGAGCCCTTCAGGTTTTACTCTTGATGGATGTGGAATAACACAGTATCTTCCTCCTGAGAGTTTTTTCCCCCACAAATAATAATAATAAAAAGATTTGATAACTATTATTGTAACAACTTAGAGAACATTAAATCATTTCCACACAGCGTGTATTTCCCCAAAGTTTGGCAGCAAGTAAAAGGAACTGACATTTTTGTCAGCTGCCTGCTTTGAGCAAAAAGAATGGGAAGTAGAAGAAATGCCAAGTTTAGGCAACAACTGAGACTTCCTGGACTATGGAGTTTGAAAAATTATCCACTGTGAGAACTGCCCTTCAACAGCTCCGAGAAGCTGAAGTTTCTCTGCAGTATAATAACTGTAATGTTTTGCAATTGGTGAAGCAGCATTTTGTCATGAACATCTGGGATTTTTAGTGTGAACTCTTCCCTCCATTTCTTCTGCAATTATGTGTCAGTGTACTCCATAAAAATTCAGTGTCAAAGCCTGATCCTGTGAAAAAGCCTTACATCCAGGAGTTATGTCTATCGCAGTAGGACTAAACCTGGTCCTCTGTTTCTTCATATTCCTGTGCACAGAGTAGAAGAGGGAGTTAATGCTTCTCCCATAGGTAGTTTTGTGCCTTTGTGTCTTTGTTAGGTTTATTTTCACTGGCATATGTTTCACTAAAGTTTAGATTTCTGCAGAGCGGATGTCTACATCTGAGCTTGTCAAGGGATGCACTTTGCAGTCAGCAAAGTGTGGCATGTTAAGATATCACCTGCATCAGACAAGTGACAGACAAATTCTCTTCACTAGCTATCAAGGAAATCCAGGTAACCAATTCAGGCATAGACATCAGCCCAACACAGAGTTATGATTGAACCTCAGTGTGTGGATCCTTGTGTATTCATTCCTCTGCTTGTTCACTGATGGCCTCTGTGGCTTGGTACAAGTCACATAGGCCCACATCAATAGGGTCACTTTCCATGGCCTCTTTGCTTTCATTTGTCCCAAAGAGCACAAGCCCCAAAGCCCTGGAGACACGGTACCTTCAGCCCTTGCATTGGTCTGTCCACAGACTGAATTCTCTAATTATTTGCTTGGGAGTACATTTGAATATATGCTTATAGTGAAAGTTTCTCTGTAAAGAGTAATGCATGTCAGTAGCTCATACCAAAGCGTTCCTTATATATATAAAAGTTTTCTAGGTGGACAAATGTTATAAATTGTCATAGAAGTTTGGTGAATAAATATTTCTAAGACTTATGTCCATGTTTGGTACAGATGGAAGTGTATCTGATCTTGTCTGGCTAATCTGCTGAAATATCTTCTACCACTAATCTGGAAAGTAGAGGTTTTTCTTTTGAAAAATTGGCATGCAAAGGCAAATCTGGACCCAGCACTGCAGACGCATTAAGCACTTTGGCAGAGGGATAAATGTGATTCTGAAAACCAAGCTCACCTCTCTAGGGATCTCCGTAGGAAAGGAAGAGCAGTGCTGATTATGGGGGTAAATTTTCAGCTTTTCATATTCATCTCTAGGACTGATTCATTGCATTTGTCCCAAGCCTGCAAAAAGGAGAGCTCTCAATCTAGTTTTGCATTTAATGAAGATGAAAAGCTATTTGGAGACTTCAGAAGTCATATTGTTATTAGCAAAGGGTTGGGAGAAGTATCTGCCATTAATGTCTTTTTATTTTTTTTACATAAAACAACATTTTGGGTTTGTTTATACTCTAAAAATATGTCTGTGAAGTACATTTTTAAAAGAAGAGAGACTAGAGGGGAAAAATTTGTCTTAATGCATTAACACGAGCTGTGTCTGAGCAGACACATCTCAGATTTCCTCAGAACAATAGAGGACCAAGCTTAGGACTGGGACAACGCTGTCTTTAAGTAGCTTGCTT
Source organism: Gallus gallus (assembly GCF_016699485.2). Taxonomy (NCBI): domain Eukaryota; kingdom Metazoa; phylum Chordata; class Aves; order Galliformes; family Phasianidae; genus Gallus; species Gallus gallus. Next base: position 31,372,487 of record NC_052532.1, read on the forward strand.
CTCAAATTATTCTGGGCTGCAGTGGAAAAAAATGTTTTTTTAATGGTGGGTTGGGAATACAGAATCATTATTTTGTCCTCATGTCACTGTGACCAAGGCTTAATGATTCTTCAGATGAACTCCCTCAGCTGAGAATACATTAATATAAATGTTGTTCTTATCCTCCTTTGCTGGACTTTCTGAAGTAGAAATTTGGAATAGCTTTGGTTTATCTACTTCCCATAAGAATAAGCAGAAATAAGTTAATGTTTCTTACAATGGGCACTGGAATCAAATCAAACAATCAAATCAAATAAAACATCACTGCTCCTACACAGTATTGTAAATGAACAGAATTATATTTTAATAGTATATAAAGGCACTGTGAGAAAACGGAACACTATGGGAAAACAGAATTTGGTGTTTTTCTGAAGATCTGCATTGGTGATAAGAAATATGTACAAACTTTGACCAGATGTGAAAGCACACCATTTTGTTTAGAGCATTAGAGCATCACAAGTTGTCAGGCAGGGAGAAACCATCTGGAGTGACAATCATCTCTCTCAGATAGGATGACAAGAAGTTGAATAACTGCATCAATATGGATTTCCCAGTTGTCCCTTCAGAAACAACGGGAAGAAACAATGGGGAGATACCTAGATTTTGTAGGAACCTTTTCTTCACTAAATTAAACAGACAAAGCTGATGGAAGCAGCCTATAAATAATTCCGCCTCCCCTCCCCCCCCCCCCCCAGATCTGCTATGCTATTCTTTGAACTCCCTGGAGTTTCTTAGCACTCCTCTCGAAGAGCGTACACCAGACCTAGACTTATTTCCACAAAGTAACATATTCTCTTACTCCGACTTGGGATTTCCATTTCATGTTGTATGGATTACATTAGGGTATTGCTTTGGGCCCTCAAAATGAGTAATTGCTTCTCATGACCCTCAAATCCTTTCTGAATAACTGCATCTTGGAGTGTGGTTGTCCATCCTGTGCACATGGCTTACATTCTTTGAAAAGATAAATCTTTTGAGGGACTAAGCTAAGCCGATTTCTTTTAAAATTTCAGATCTCAAGACAAGTAAGGCAGCCGTTTTTCAGAAGGGTAATACTTCATCTGTGAAATTTGACCTTAGCTGAATTCACAGGGAAGTGGCTCAGAGAAGAGACAGTGTTTCATAAACCATATAATCTCATCTCTCACATATTATTTCTTCTTGATTTTCTAAGAAAATGATTGATTTTTGCCTCAGAAGTGCAGCCACAGAAAATAGCCATAAATTAACTGTTTGAATGCCTGACAACTGTTGTCACAGAGGAATCCACACACTCACGCATACTTCATTTTTGCAACGGCAACTCTGTAGAAAGAGGCATACATTTTCTGTGCACATAAGAGATAGATTTGGCAGGAATCTGATCTCAGCTGAAGTAGCCTGAATGCAGAGTAACATCACTAACTGTGCAGCTGTTACTCTAGGTTTGTACACTTCTAACTCGACTTGCCCTGAAATCTCAGCATTGGCATCTCCACGAACAGAATGTGTTGCTTACTGGGTGTTCATTTGCAGAGAGAGAAGATGATATAAAAGGAGAACTGAAAAGTTTCTCCACTTCAGGGATGCCCTGAGAATTTTAGAAAATATTAAAGAGTTTTTAAGGAAAGGTACAGAGATAAATCAGGCTGGCTTTATTCCAGATTGTCTTACCAAATGTGTGAGTATATTGCTGTGGAATGCCTACATACCCAGGGGCTGACAGATGCAAACCTGATGTCCTTCAGCACCACTCAGAAGCCAATTGTCCTTTACTGTTGCTTGTGCTTGAAATACAAGATCCTGACAAGTGTTTTTATTACTTGGTGTTGGGTGTAAGAATAAGCAGCTTATGGTGAGAGGAAGACATTTCAATGTTTTTACACTCTTATTTTTCAAAAAAGACCCCAGATACTCTGCCACAGAAACAACTGTTCATATGAAAACAAATAAACATCAGCCCTTAACATTTTTGTTACACACGAAGTTGCATACATATATTCATGAAGTACATATATATAAAGTCTGTGCTCCCCCCCATTGCTGTTCTGTGCTAGAGGTCCCGAATTTCATGACATTTCTGTTATATTCACTAAAAGCTTCTAACTACAAACAACAAAAATGTTGGTGCCATTCAATACACTATTTTAAATATCTGTTTTATGCAAAATATTTCTCTCAGGATGTTTCTTTTGTTTTATTTATTGATCTTCCCAGCTCTTCTTTCCATACAGTCTTTAACCAGCTTTTCCTTTTGTGGTGAAAACAGACCAGTTTGAGATGAAATCATTGTTAAGCATTTCATTTCTAATACAAATCTTTCTCAGCTTCAGACCCTCCTTTGAAAATGTATTTTATTTTTGCAAGTTAAATTTTCAGGCGGTTAGAATCATATCCTATCATAGAATCATAAAATGGCCTGGGTTGAAAAGGACCACAATGATCATCGAGTTTCAACCCCCCTGCTATGCTCAGGGTCGCCAACCACCAGACCAGGCTGCCCAGAGCCACATCCAGCCTGGCCTTGAATGCCTCCAGGATGGGGCATCCACAACCTCCTTGGGCAGATTAGCTTTAATAAAAGTGGATGAAGAATTTTCTAGTGAATAATTCTTTTTTTTTTTTCTGGAAATAGCTTTTAAATACAAATCATTTCCCAGAATGCCTCAAAAGTGAATGAACAGGAAAAAACAATTAAATTGTCATGATAGTAACAAAATGTTTCCTACCGGTTATACAGAAATACCATTTTTTTGGCTTAATTATTTTTGTCTCAAATCTGTTGCATGTTCAAAGTTTATGTACAACAGTGTACCATGAAATCTGTATTTCCTACAAGTAGTGTTGTATTTTCAATATATCATTTATTATCTTACATGTATTATAAATATATTATATAATGGTCTTAAATCAAAATAAATAATAATTTTTGAAATGCATACAGAGGGAATTCAGACAACACAAGAAAAGCCCCTTTTGTACAATAACATAATGAGTGAATCAGTGCATAAAACCAAAACCTGAGCCCCAGCAAAGCTTCAGTCATCTGGAACAGACATTTTGCAGATCAGACCTGAGCAATGCCTTCTCTGAGCACCTTTTCTGACCTCACAGACTTTTGTTTACACATTTCCTCCCCTTTTAGCACAGTAGCTTTATTCTTGATTTCTTTGTTTCTTTTTGCATTTATTTCTCCCAAGTTGTGTCTCTGCCCCTCCTCCTGGTGCCTACTCCCATGACTGTTGGCAGAGTGAAGTCTGTGGTCTTGGGCTGCTCCATTTCTCATGCAGGAAGCTGACAATGCCATCATTTAGCTCACAAAAGCTCTGACGATTGTCAGAGAATTGGAACTGGCTCTGAAACACGCTTTCTATAAGGATTTGGGCTTGAGAAAGTACAATGAGAGAAGGTGGCTTTAGTGAAAAGTGTTTTGACATGATATGACTCAAAAACTTTAGCTCTAGTTACCATTTCCCCTTGGTTATTTATATGCTGGTATCTAAAACAGGCAGATTTGAGTCAATTAGCAAGCTTAAGTTGCAACTGACTTGGGAAGGAGTAGCTTATCCACTTGAGAACTTTCAGATGTGTAACTAATAAAAAGTTGTCAGCTCACATTAATTTTTACACATCTGGGCTACATCAGAGATTCAAAGGCAAAATCTAGTGTTCAGAAAGCTGACACAGAGATAAGGACTCCACAGGGAACTTAATCAATGCACACATGACACTGATCACAAATAGTTTTTCATCATGGCAGGCTGTTGATGAGGCTTTCCCCCTTTGTAATTCCTCTTATGGAAAAGAGGAAAATATGTAAGAGAAAAGATATTAGAATGGAATTTGCATCTGTAAAACACAGGAGGAAGTTGTAATATTTTGTGAAATGCTACTCAATGAACTGAAACATTTCTCACAAGATGAATTCCCCGTCTGCAAGATGCATCTAATGTGTGCAAAGGTAGGTGACTTTCAACCACAGGAGCATGGATTACTTACAAAAGGCTGGAATCTGATTTCAGCTGTACCTGAATGCACCGAGATAAACTATTTGACTGCACTGATGCAAACGGTATCTGAGAATGGCACCATATTTAACCTGAGGATACTGTTGCCCTTTTCTGTGAAAGTGTCATATTTTCAACAGAAGTTGGTAAACATAAATATTTTATATATTTACAAAATAAAGAAAAATTTGAAAACATTGTCTAAAACAAAAACTTCCAGTTACCTACTCTACACTAGGAAGCAGCTCTTCTGGATCTTGAGTTTTTCATCTGGATTAGGGAGGCACGTAGCATGGGGTACACACTTTCAGGCAGAAAATGCTGAGTGTAGGTACCAAGCTGGCTTTGGATGAGTGATGGATTTTGCTGAGGGCACCTGAAAAAAATCATGTCACTTAAAAAGGCACTGCTCAGCTGAATGCTGATAGCTTTGAGTCTTGTTCTATCCCATCACGTATAAAAAACAAATTATTAAGAAGTCCAGTGTCATGGTTCTGATGACTGAATGTGTCCTGAATACTTCAGTATAACAGAATGTAAATAATGTGTGAAATCCAAAATTTCTCAGAGTTCATACTTGGGGTAAAATTGAGAAGAATATTCCAATTTTTGTGAAGATTTGCCTTATTGTTTCTTTACTGTTGGGATCTCAGAAGATTACTGACTGCACTGTGAAACCTAATTCTGCTTTCAGCCTTATTCATTGTCATTTTATCATGCCTAATAGTTTCTTCTGAAGCAACTATGTGAAAGAGAACAATTGAGACCTAAATCTAATATATATCTCGATTGCCTTAAGAATTTCTACTTTAAAACAAAATGTGACAATTAGCATTTAATAAGTTCTCATTATTTAAATTAAAAAAAACAAACAGCTACAGACACTGAGTTTTAAAATATGTTTAACATCACAAGCTTGTTACATTCTTATTATCTGATAACAAGTAAGACTTTCAGATAGGTCTGCCTGCTTACACATGCCAGTTATTAAGGACATCTTAACATCTTCCACTGATATGTGGTGAGAGGTCTCTGCCTCTGCTGTGATTCTTTCTTACTCCACACTGTTAACATAATTATAATTCTGTTATATTATATGGCTATAAGGTTGTTTTTCCTACAGAGACTGGACTCCAAAACAGCCAGGCAGAAAGTGTCGTAAGGAGACAGCTGTAGTGAGGTGGCTCTGCTTTGCTCAATCAGTAGAATGATGTACCATTTCAGTCAAAGTTCTATAGGAAATGCAAAAGAATTTAATAATTAAGTATTTTAAAACCTGAAAAAACACCTACTGATAAGTAGTCAATAGTCAAATGAGGTGAACTGTACACAGTAAAGGCAACCTTGCATTCAGATTGTCTTTGAAAACTTGCTACAATCACACAAATTTAGTATCAAGGAGAAGGAATATATCCATTACATTTATGACGAGTGATGGATCCATCGTCTAACAGGAACTGAATCTCCTTCATTTTCAGAAGTCTAGCCCACATTGCACATTTTCTTCCTGCTGAGAAGCTCTCAACGACACCAGCAATCACACTTTTTTGTGCTAGGCGTGTTTCACTGCAAAGCAGACTTCAAACTTAGTAAAGGTCCCAGAAGTTTTTGAGAAGTTTTTCCATCAGTGTACCCCAAGGCTACATTACACCTGCCTGCTCTCATAGAGGCTATGGAGAAGAGTAAGGTTTATCTGAAAAGATAAGCATTCATGGCTATGGCAATATCTTGGTTCAGTGACTTGGAAATATTTGAAATGTGAACCCAAATGACATTTCTTCATCCGTGGAACTGCCTCACAAGTGAAAGCATGGCCTGTGATTTTCCCCAAATCAGTTCAGTGTGAGATGGTTTCAGGACCATCAGGAATTCAGGAACTGCATTCATTCCTGCAATGGAGTGACCACAGTTTGTTCCCCAACTAATTTATTTGTCATCCTCTGTATGACACTATCTCAAATGTACTGTTGGGACAGCGGATATTTCTGAATTGTCATTTGTATGATCCTAAAGAGCAAAACTAAAACAAACTTCTGTGGGAAAAGATGCATCCTTTTGCTCAAGAAAGAAGCAGTACACATGAAGCATTTCAATTTTAAGTCACTTTTATTCAAAATAGCATGTATGTAATCCTAACAGTCTTCAGAAATCTGCATCCAGGGCAAGACACAGTTGTGAGGCAGGGCTAGGGAGATTTAAACAAACATGTCCTACGTAAATCCATAGGGCTGGAAAGGATCATACAGCTTCTCTTGTCCAGCACCCTACAGTGAAGAAAGATTAAAGAGGCCTACATAATTCCCAGCAGGTGTGTACCAACTTGTTTTTAAAAATCCTCTAGTTAAAAAACAGATGCAAGAGCCTCAGGCAATATTCTGTTCCATTGTTTTACTGTCCATGTGGCCAGAAAGCTGTTCCTATTATCCAGCCAAGGCCAGTCAACTTGTCAGAAGGAAATAGGGTCAATACAATTTGTTCTTGTCAAATCTGTCAGCTTTTTTTTTATCAACTTAGTATGCTCCAGGCACTTATAAACTGGTTATCTAACAACTTGCTTCAGAATTGTTCCAGGAATTGGTTTTACACTGAATGATCTATAATTCCCAGGCTGTTTTTTAAAAGATGGGTACTGTATTTGCTTTTCTTGCATTTTCCGGGACCTGTCCATGTTCTATGAACTTTAAAAAATAATTGTGAGTACATTAGATAGTTCTTCCTATTCTCTTAAGAGAGCAAAGGTGAATGTCATCAGGCACTGGTGGCTTCAATTACAATTATCTTATTCAGACATTTTTAAACTTATTTCCTCCCTATTCTGGCTATGTTCCTATTCTCACATTTAATTTAATGTGGTTAAGTACTTGATCAGAATTTATTTATTTTTTTTATATGAGGAGACAGTGAACACTTCAGCACTTATACAGTGCCTGTTAAGGCATAATTTACCTAATTATATTCCTTATTTCTACTTTTTGTAAGTCTCCTTTTGATTCTAGAGTCTTAGCAAGGACTTTGTGCAGTGTAATGTACTTTATTCCCCACTTTTTAACCCATGTCTGCTAAGTTTATCACTGTGCATCTGATGTAGCTCCTATCAGCAATTCTTGCTTTTCCTGATGTCCACAGTCCCACAGATACCCACTCCTGAGACTCAAGTCACACCTAATTTCTCTCACTGTCTTTTCTTCTAAAATGTTGTTCAAATCTCTTCTAGTTTTAACAGTCTCACTGATGTTGTGATTGCTGGTTAGTGGGTGACTAAATTGGAGGGTTCTGTTACTTATATTCTTAAATTAGAAACAATGGTAGAAAACTACAGTGATTTTGTGCTTCAGCTGCCAAAATTAAAATTGCTCGCAGACACAGTGTGTTTATATAAAATGTTCATGTCAAAATTACTGACAATCTTGGAGGATTTTTGAAACATTCAAAGAACACTCTTTTGAACATTAAGAGACAAATTCAGGCTTTGGTCTCAATCCAGATTGAGACGTTCTATGTTGCCAGAGTTTACCTGGATATTTCCAAATTATTCATCTTTTCAGGAATTCCTCAGGGGTAAGAAGGTTTCTTTAGATCTCCTAGGTCCTCTGGTTCTCTTGCTGGGTGTGCATCTCAACCTCAGTCTAGCCATGAGCAATGTTCATGAGATATAGAGGAGATAAAGAAAAATGAAGCAATGCAGTTAAATCTGGTTTATATTTCTGAACTAATGTAGAAATCAAGATTTAAAATAACATTTCCAGATTCTGCTGTTGTTCACAGAAGGAAGTATTGCTGGCAGAAAGCTTAAAACGCAGGCTGGGTCAGCAGGTTTGTGTCAGCAATATACCATTGCTATTCCATGGAGCAGTGAGTGGTGACCACTCCCTCTCAGCAAAAAGGCTTTCAATCTTTGTAGCTAAAATCAGCATTTCTGGCAGCCAGGAAAGGTCACCTGGCATCAAATCCTCAATGATCAGCGGGACTCCTTTCTGGCTACTACAGCACAGAGCCAGATTTCATGGTCTGGGTTCATATGTCAGGTTTTGGAGAGTCTTTCAGCATAGATGTTAGAGTCACACTAGTTTCCCTAGATTTCCTGTCCTGAGGAAAACATTTCTACTCTTTAACTCTAGATGAAACCTAAGCAGATGGTAGTGGGCTAAGAGCTGGGGAGTACTTCTGTGAAAATGTTACGGTTATAGTAAGTAACACCATATATTTGAAAATGCAGTCATTGTATATTGGTAACAATGCCAACTACCTGTGAAATTGGGAACTACTTGTGAAAGTATCTTCTCCTTAAAGTACGAAGCACACTTACTCTGCTGCCAGGGAATATTCAAGAAGCATCCACAGTGTGGACAGATCCAAATATAACATGGGCTGTAAGGCTTTCTGGCTCAAGAAACCAAAATATTTTGCAGTTGTTGATGAATCAAGCTCCACAGAAATGCTCTGTGTCAGATATTAAAGCAGACATTACTAAAATACTATCACATGGTATTTCTGTGTTTTTTATAAGAGGATCAGTAAATGGTGATTTTCAGTTTCCTACATATGCATGAATCTTCTTTTTAAAATCATGTATGTCTGATCAAACTCCTCTCACAAGCTTTGGGAAAGAAAAACATTCCTTATCAGAAAGATAAGGCTTATCCTACTTTGTGCGTTGGAACACCTGAAATTTGTGGCATCTGTAAGTTCTGGCAATGGCTGCAGTTGGTCTGTCTGAGCACAGCCAGCAGACAGAAGAGCTGTGCTTCTTCTGGCTTCCATGAGAACATCTGTTTGGGAAACCTTAGAGCTCTATTTTCTACCTTTTTTATACCTCACTTGTCACTAGGCAAGTGCATGCATTTCCTTGTTGCTGTGTCAGCTCTTCTCCCACCACATGGGTGCAATATTACTTGGTAAAGCCAACGGCTGCACACATACTCTGTTGTAATGTCACACTCTTTAGTGGATACATCTTTAAATAAGAAAATGTTAGATTAAATCTTTAGGGCACAATTAATCTAGTTATTTGAGCTTCCATAGATGGAAATAAAATCCTAAACACTCCTACCTTAATGACAACAATTTAGCCTCTCTCCTGAAAGTTGTTTATTTTTCAAGCAAGGAGATAATCAGAAGTCTACTCAACAGCACAGAAACTTAAGGAACTACCTGAGTCACTAGTCCTGTGCCATCTCTCACAAATCACTCAAATTATCCACCACCTCTTAAGGAGATCATGGATTCACATTACAGCCATTTTCCCACAGTGAGAAAAGCCAACTACAACCATGAGATGATCACTATTAAGGATAAAACCCAGAAAGTATTTCCTTTCTGGAATGTCTTCTCATTTGCAGGATTGAATGATCTGCACCTGCATTATTGAGACAAATAATCTTCGTTTGGTATCCAGGAGAAATTCATTAAGGCAGTATTAAGATATTTTCAAAAGCCTGCATCCCTTCTGAGGTTTCGGTACTGCTTTTACTTTCCAATTTTCATATCTGATTCCTGCATGTTATTTTCACACCTTTAATTCAAAGGGCAGAATTTTCTCTGGCAAAAAGGTCCCTCTATGATTTCTATTTTCAAAGACTGGATGATCAACATGAGGAATTGGAGGAGTTCACTGCTTCTGGGCCATAAGGGAACAGGGCTACCTTTGAGCACCAGACTTCACCCTGAATTTGACGTTGCTCATACACATCATCCTGATGAATGGCATCCTGAATAGTGCAGCAGGGGATATATTTGCACTGATAATGACAAATAACGTAATTCATGATTCTTTGTAATATCTGAATGTACACTTTGGAATGCTTACGCCTTACTGTGCCAGGCCTGTAGAAGAGCTATGGGAAATATGTTATTTCCAGAAAGTACAGTATTTTTGCATAGGACTAACCTCATGTCATAGAATATGCTGAGTTGGAAAGGACCCATAAGGATCATCAAGTCCAACTCCTGGCTCCACACAGGATGATCCCAAATTCCAACCCTTTGCTTTGAGACCATTCTCCAGATAGTCCTTGAACTCTGGCAGTTTGGGGTCATGACCACTGCCCTAAGAAGCTTGTTCCAAGGCCCAACCACTGACTGGTGAATAAACTTTTCCTGATCCCCAGCTGCCCCTCCCCTGACACAGCTCCATGCCGTTCCCTCGGGCCCTGTAGCTGTCACAGAGAGCAGAGCTCAGTGCTGCCCCTCTGTTCCCTGTGAGGAGCTGCAGCCACCATGACGCCTCCCCTCAGCTCCTCTGCTCTGGGCTGAGCACACCCAGGGACCTCAGCTGCTCCTCATATGTCCTGCCTTCTAGAGCCCATGATACTGCTGTATACACAAGACACAGAGAGATCTACTTAAACTTTTGAAGAATATGAAAATTGCATGGTAATGATGGGGTACTTTTATAACCATGTATTATGACAATTATGAGAATTTAAAAAGCTTCCTTCTATTACATTTCTTTATTATGAAACAATTATAAATCAACATGAGCACTCCAAGTAAACAGTATGTTGCTCCTTCTGGTTTGCTTTCCAACAGTTCCTCCCCACGTAGAAAGAATGGGGTCTGGTCACATGCATTCTTATCATCCCCAGGCACTTACATGCAGTGACAAGCATGACTGAGTTAGGAATTCATCAAAGGAGTCTACATACAGAAAACAACACTTTGCAATGGCAGTTTTACAGACAGAGAACCAACGGATACATTTTCTCTAGTACAACACGATAATGCCAACATGCTAACTATAATAAAATTCTCAGAGAATAAATGATGAGAAGCACCTTCTGCATACCTGCAACGTTTCTTAAATCAGAAACAGACTTCACCCAGGACAACATTTTCTGACAGACCTTCTGTACGTGGGCTAAAATACTGTTATTCAGAAAAAAACATGTTTGCCTATCTAGGTTAAGGGAAGAAGCCTGTTTTCACAACTGATAGGAAGTAGGTGTTGATGAAAACCAGACTGAGTTGGCATTAGGTGCAAATTAATAGCTGGGACTACTAAAAGACAAGAACATGAGAGCATTAAAGGACAAAAATGACTGTTTTTAGTAGATGCAATGATTTCTGATATTTTTCTGTATCTTTTTTTTTCTGTAGTGGGCTAGAAAATAGGAAAATTATACACCACAAATGTAGCAACAGTAATAGCAGCATGTCTAAATATATTTTTAATATGTGAAATGATATACAGGACAGCATACTCAACAAATCAGCTTATTTCTACAGTACATATGGATCATAGATACCATTCACTGCAACATGATCATTTTGCTCAAATTGTATGCAATGATTATCTGTGCTTGAAAATAAACAAGGGAGAGGGGAAGCAGATGCTTGGAAAAATAGATCAGCTCTCTCTTTAGCATATGGACAAAAAAGAAAGGAGGTAACGGAAAGTTCTCTCGTTCCAAAATTACAAATCTATATAAGCAGGTAGGATTGCAATAACTAATGTCATTTGCTTGTTCTCATAAATATTTATTTAAAAATTATGTTTTGAAAGGATTTCAGGCAATAACTCAAATATTTTAATTTCTGCTTTAACAAACAACATCAGTGAAGCAAGCATACCCTCTGCTCTTTTGATAAACATCATCAGCAGGAGTCATCCCTGTCTGACAAGCCTGAGAATGCCAGCAGCAGTAGTAATACCAGACCAACACTGCTCTCTACATGGCTTCAATCAGAGAGAACCTCTGTTCTGGCACTAAAACCAAGGAGAAAGATAGCTTTGTTTCCTTTCCATCGAGGGTTAGGCAACCACTGACTGCCTAGGGAAAGATTCAAGATTCTATTTGATTTAAATATTCAGTTTAAAAAAAAATACAACAAAAACAGCAGTCTCAACTGATTCTAGCACCAGTTAAAAAGAGCAAAGAGGACAAAAGTCAGTTGTAGTCCAGTCTGAGCCCTACCTAGTGCTGTAAAACCCTTAGCTCCAAGTGCAAAAGGCTAATTGAGCTGCTCCAGGCAACAGTGGTGCTTATCTCAGTTAATTTATTTTGTGGCGCATTATTGCCAGCAGCACCTCCGCTACCAGGGAAAGTGCTAGAAATCCTTTTGTTGCTGTGAAAGGACATTGTGACTTATGCATAGGGTAGTGTTTACACTCACGGAGGCTCTGTGCTGTGCAGGAGCACACATCAGAGCCTCAGCTCCCTTCTGGAACAGCTGTCTAAGGTTTCTTTTGTTCTGGTGAGCATTTCGGCTTTAGACTCCACTGGCTATTAACCCTTGAGGAAAGAAGCTGGTAGCTCTTGAATATGTACAATCCTTCTCTCCCCACTGCTCTTCCCCTCTCCTATCCTCCCCAACAGGGATGCACACAGCAGCAGCTGTGGTGCTCCAAGCATAGCTCCAAAGTGCAGATAAAGGCACCAAACTGGGAAGGCAATCTGCGGTAGAGCTAAATGAGGATTTCAATTGAGTTTGTCGATTGAGCTAATCTGATTTTAGAAAGCATCTTCCTGCTTGTCTAGGAAAGGTCTGCATGATGCAATTTGGCTCTAGCTTGCCAAAGAACTACTTTCAGATGATTCTCAGCTGTCCTCAGAAATATTCATGCAGTCTGTACAGCTGTGTACCAGCTTTGCTTTATGTTAACAGAGTTACATTTCTCTCACATTATTGACTGTTTTAAAATCAATTTAAGTTGATGCAAAAAGTCATGTGAATAACGTTACTTCTTTAAAAAATAGAATGCTTAGAGATCCGTATGTACTAATCATATTAAGTCAGTCAAATGTGACAGAAAATTTCAGTTAAATTAACAAAAGCATATCTGGTTAATTTCATATTTGATCAAAGAAAATAATCAACAAATGACTTTTCCTGATATCTGGGTGTCAACAAACTGACTCTACCATTCCTGACCATCTTCTCCTCTCCTACCAAATGTAGTTTACTTCACTGGGAGAAGTAAAAGAGAAAGTATTATTCCAGTTGATTATGTTATTCTGCAAAAGGATGGAAGATGTATTTGTGTAGGAAAAAGATCTACCTAAGAAAATGAGAGCATAAAACCGTAATTAAAAAGAAAATAAGATTTTCTCCATTGCATGTGTTTAATATTAAAATTAGAGATTTATATCAAGGAAGGCAGAAAGGCACAGTCCATTGATTTATGACATGATCTCAGATGTTTCAGATCCTCCTAGAAGCTATGTTAAGGCACATACAAGATAAAGAGGTGATTTGAGACAGCCAGCATGGCTTCACCAAGGGCAGATCTTGCCTGACCAATCTGGTGGCCTTCTATGATGGAGTGACAGCTTTGGTGGATGGGGGAAGGGTGATGGATGTCATCTACTTGGACTTCTGCAAGGCCTTTGACATGGTCCCTCACCACATCCTTCTGTCTAAATTGGAGAGGTGTGGATTTGAAGAATGGACTGTTTGATGGATTAGGAATTGGCTGGCTGGACGCAGCTAAAAGGGTCGTGATTAATGGTTCTGTGTCAGGGTGGAGGCCGGTCACAAGTGGTGTCCCTCAGGGGTCAGTCTTGGGTCTGGTCCTCTTCAACATCTTCATCAACGTCATAGACGATGGCATCGAGTGCACCCTCAGCAAGTTTGCGGATGATACCAAGCTAAGCAGTGAAGTTAGTACACTGGAGAGAAGGGAAGCCATCCAGAGGGACCTGGACAGGCTGGAGAAGTGGGCCTATGAAAACCTAGTGAGGTTCAACAAGGCCAAGTGCAGAGTGCTGCACTTGGGTTGGGGCAATCCCAGGTATTTATACAAACTGGGGGAAGATCTCCTTGAGAGCAGCCCTATGGAGAAGGACTTGGGGGTTCTGGTGGACAAGAAGCTGGACATGAGCCAGCAGCATGTGCTTGCAGCCCAGAAGGCCAACTGTGTTCTGGGCTGCATTAAAAAAGGGGTGGCCAGCAGGGAGAGGGAGGTGATTGCCCCCCTCTACTCAGCTCTTGTGAGGCTCCATCTGGAGTACTGCATCCAGGCCTGGGGCCCCCAGTACAGGAAGGACGTGGAGCTCTTGGAGCGGGTCCAGAGGAGGGCCACTAAGATGATCAGAGGGCTGGAGCACCTCTCCTGTGAGGAAGGGTTGAAGGAACTGGGCTTGTTTAGCTTGGAGAAGAGAAGGCTCTGGGGAGACCTCACTGTGGCCTTCCAGTACTTGAAGGGAGCATATAAACAGGAAGGGGAATGGCTGTATACGAGGGTGGATAGTGATAGGACAAGGGAGAATGGTTTTAACTGAGACAGGGGAGGTTTAGGTTAGACATTAGGAGGAAATTTTTCACACAGAGGGTGGTGATGTACTGGAACAGGTTGCCCAAGGAGGCTGTGGATGCCCCATCCCTGGAGGCATTCGAGGCCAGGCTGGATGTGGCTCTGGGCAGCCTTGTCTAGTGGTTGGCGACCCTGCACATAGCAGGGGGGTTGAAACTTGATGATCATTGTGGTCTTTCCAACCCAGGCCATTCTATGATTCTATGATTCTATGGTTCTATGATTCTATGATTCTATGATTCTATGATTCTGTGATTCTGTGATTCTATGATCTCTTCAGCAAGGCTGGAATATCTTTACTTTAGAAAAAAACACTGATACTCTTACACTTTGATTTTGTATGGATCACTTTCAGACCAAGACTCTCCAAAATACAAAACAAACAAACAAACAAACAACAAAAAAAAAAAACCCACACAACCAAAAACTGTATTTAGGCAAACTTATAAAGCACTTAATTTGATGATTTCTATCATGTACCCACTGAAGGTAAGAACTCAGATATTAGCCATTGTAAAAATATGAAGTGAACTTGGAACAAAATGATTTCTTGATCTCGTCACCTAATTCCTAAATTTCCATTTTTATCCTTAGCTGAGCCCCACTGGACTAATGGCAAAATATGAACATAGTGGAAACATACAAAAATGATTTGGATATGCACTACTGTAGGGTACCTGCTTTAGCAGGGGCGTTGGACTCGATGATCTCTTATGTCCCTTGCAACTCCTGCAATTATGTGATTCTGATGCACTCTTTTCTTTCACTCTATATATAATAATTAAAGTATTATTAAAAAAAAAAAAAGAGAAAAAAAAAGTAATATCTAAATTGCTGTATCCATAAATGAAAAGCATATCCTGTCTTCTTAAAAGCTAATATGGACAATTCTCATCATTTAGAAGCCATTTGGAAACAGCTGTTTGGATATTTCAATTAAATTGATCCAGCAACTGTGTGGCAGGTCCAGAAACTATCTTCAGGAAGACAGTATTGATACGGAGAACAATTAAGGACCAGGTTGGAAATGATCCCTGCATCTGCCATAGCCAAATGGTGAAAGATCAGCCTTTAATGCCCCCTGATCTCACTAAAAAGAGAAGTGTGCTGGGAGGGATGACTGGTGGCTGTCCAAAAAGAACTGTCACTTCTGCGTTACTCTAGAGAAGGCCATAATGGCATACTTTGGCTCTGTTTCCTGCAAGGTCACGTTTATCCCCCATCAGTTCAGAGACAGCAGAGGTTATTAGTAATATGTATGCTACAGCCGAGATATAAAAGCACCTTGTAGGAGTTTGATTTACTCTAATAGGAACAATAAACTTGTGCTATCCTAAATGGAAATTTATGTTTTAATTACAATTTGGCCCTAAGATTTTGCTTGTTCAGAAAAATGAGCTATAACCAGCTAGTCTTTTGACACCATCATTAGCAGTCCTTAGAAATCTAATTTTTTTAAAAAAAGCATTAACGAGATGATAGCAGAGAGCACTGTTTACCCAACAAGCTAGTGGTGGACATCTGGGCTGAAAGGACATGGCACTGGCTGTCATAACCAACGACAGATGAAGGGCTGGTGTCAGGAAAGCACTCTGGGACTCTCTGAACTTCCAGTTCTGTTGGTAACTGTTGGTATACAGTTGAGGGGCAGTCATTCATTACATTCATTACATTTTGTGAGGTGGTCACTCTCAGATACTTAGCCTTACTGAGGTCAGTAGGAGCACTCAACACCTTGCAGAAATGATCTCACCCTGCATTAAAAATACTGTTCAGCTCTTTGCTGGAAGCCGTAACATGAAAACCAAGACAAAGACTAATGGGGATGGCAAGGTGATAGAACAGTTCCTTCAAAGGCTTCAGTTTTACTATCTTGCTCATAATCACAATTGCAATTCTGAGCACTTTGTATTTCACTGAAATACAGCCAAACAGAGCAAATACCCACTGCCTAAATCAACACTCAGCTGTTCCAGTCATCTGGCAGCATTACTCTGATCCCACAAAGCTTAATACTCTTGGGATCACTCCATTTTTATTTTTATTTTATTTTATTTTTTTAAGATTATCTGGAATTTTTAAAAGCTGAGTTAGTTCAAGGCGGTGTCACTACCGTGTGAGTGGGAGAGGGGTCATATGCCCAGCCCAGCTGCAGAGGAGACAAGCAGAGCTGGCGGGCAGCCACACAGGCACCAGGCTGCTTGCTTTTCCAAGCCAACTTAGAATTGACTGTCAGAGCTCTTGTAAGCATAGAAATCCGGGTCAATTAATGTTATGTATGACAACAGATCATAACATCTGCCCAGAGCTGTAACTGATACGCGCAGCTTTCCCTAGGAATATTTGCCTCTCGATTTCCTGCTCTGTCTCCTCATAGTTTCAGCCCAGTCCGTGGTCCCCTCTTTGCACAAATTGGAGAGTACAACAGCAGATTATGCAGCTTATTTAAATCTTTGCAATAAAGAATTCTTGAGAAGGAGACAGGGTCTTAAAAGTCAGGACATTCCCTCACTAACAGATGACCAAAGTATATCGCTGATTTCACTGAAGACAATTATCGTTCTTCCATCAGATCTTACATGTAAAGTTACTGATTTTGTGTTAATGCCCATATGCAGATAAAAGACTGCTTAATAGCAGAAGCTGTTTTAAATTTACATAGATACATGTATAAGACTCAAACTGTGGTGATCTTTCTCTTCTAAATACATATTATTCTGTTCCTGGAAAAAAAATTTTCATCTTACATTTCCCTGAATATCTGAATCAAAATCTCCTGAAGTTCTCTACTTCCACGTACTTTGCACACATCACAGCAACAACATTTCCTTATCTAATCTGTTTCCCAGACTGCTTGCTTTCAGACAATTAGCTACACAGGACTTCTCCATAACAAATCAATTGTTGATAGCTTTGGCTTAGATGAATGTAAGCTTGAGCATGATGACACGCCTCTCAAAAGAAATCACAAAAAATGCAAGTGAATATTACAGTAAGTCTCACAAGAATAAATTACAGTCACCGTGTCATGAGATCCTTTGACTGATTTTGTTCATCCTTTTCCACTTCAGTACACTCCCCAAAGTCCTAATGAGACAGATACACTCCAATTATTCTTTAGCAAGCTGTAATTCTTTGTAAAACTCCTTTGAAGTTGGCAGCATTCAATGTGAGAAAGACTGGCAAAGTCCAGTCTAGTACCAAGATAAGCAAACTTTAAACAAAAAATGGAAATAGAAATTATAACAGTATATTCTTTACAATAACGTAACACTTCACATAACCAATGCTGCATGACTAACCTGGGATAATCTTATTGGGTTCATAAATTTTGACAATGATGCATCTGGGCAAGCAGTACATATAAGACAGGGACAAGTCTAGAGAAAAACTGCACTTTCTGAATTCACTCTGAGAAAATTATTCTGTAATATTCAGAAATTTGTCAGAAGAGTACATTTCCTCCTTCAGTAGAATAAATAAATAAACAGGGAAGCAAATTTTGTGAGACTGCTGGAAAACTGTGCAATAAAAGGATAAAATGAGATTTTACCCTCATGCTGAAATTACCTCTAAGCAGCAGTTACCCACCCCTAAGATGAAGCAGGAGCCCTGGTGATGGTGGCAAGCGTGTTCACCTTATGTGACGTCATGCATACTGTGAGCAGTGCAGGGTAGGACAACTGATAACAGGCAATCAGGTTATCACAGCTTAATGAGTTACTGCTGATTAGCTTGAGTCCTAATGACAGACAACTTTCATTCTTCTACTAACACAACTGGAAAGGCAGCAGGTTAACTTTTACCAGTTTTTTCATGTCAGTATTTAAAAATCGATATAAGCAGTTTTCATGAGTATTCCTTGATTAAGTTGTGAGTAAAGTGAATACAACAGTCCCTTCCCTTAAGGGTTTCACAGAGTTATCAGCAAACATCTAATCCAGGTGATGGCCACAAACAGTTACCCAGTACTGCTAGGCATCCTGAGAGCAAGTCTAATCTTTTTGTTCAGATCAGTCCTGGAAAACACATTTCCTCCGTGATTTTCAAGTGAAGATTTACTGGGCCTGTATGAGGAGCTTGAGGAAAGCTACCCACTTTCCTCCATAGCCACCTGAGTTTGCTCACGTGGTCCCTGCAGAAGAGCAGGATGCTCAGAACTACTGCGAGCCTTGTGTGGGGTCAGCCTCTGCTCTGAGGCTGTATGCACTGGAAGCAGCACTAAATGTGCATGAGAGATGGCTGCGTGTGTCCCAGAGATTAAAAGGCAAGCCTAGGATTGCACTGAAAATACTCACATCAATGCCGTTTTGTTGGCTTTTCTCAAGAAAGGTATTTCTTGTACTCACAGAGGAGTCGATTCTCAAGAACTGACAATAGCTGCTTTTTTTAAAACATTTTCTCTCTTTATTTGTTTTTCCTGATGGTTGCTACAAGCAAAGGAGGTATTCAGAAATGTAATGGCACAATACAAATACAGGCAGTAAACTAAGTTGATGGCATGAAAGGTGTATCTGAGAACACAGAGTTGACAGAATCAGAGTCGGATTTTGTTCGAGTAGTTTTTAAGATACTCTCAGCAATGACATTGTCATTAGGAAACAGTTTTACTTTCCCATTCTGACTGTGTTTTGGTTCATGTACGGGTTCCAGGAAAACCACTCGTTTGCCAGTGCTGGCCTTCTTCTCATCAGCAGGCAGCTCTTGGGGCGGTGTGGAGTTCAGTATGGATGTGTGGGCACTGCTTTGGTTCAGCTTCCTCTTCTTCCTTTTTGTCTTGCATTGACACGGGCAGGGGGTCAGGTAGAGATAAAGCAGTACTAAAACAATGCTGGCTACACAGGCAGCGAGGGTGGTAAAAGCTGTATTAAATGCTTCATGAGCATGAGGCCTGTTAACTGTGAAATTGCTGACATTTATTCTAACCTCTATGGTTTCATTTAATAGTCTTCTCTTATTTATTGCAGTGCAGGAGTACAGCCCAGAGTCCTCTAGCTGGGCATCTGTTATCTCCAGGCTCCCATTATGAAACACCCTAAATTTGTCGGTCTCCATGTCTGGCTCCAGCAATTTATTCTCTGGACTAACCCAAACGAAGTGTGTGCCTGCATCGCTGATTCTGCTGTCACAGTGAACAATCAGCCTGTCACCCACCTGGGCATCATGAATAAACCCAAAGGCTTGAAAAGAGCTGTTGATGGTGCTTTCAGAGCAGTTCAGAAAGTTGTCATGCAGTAAAGGCTGTTTGTTGTAACCTCTTGGATCTGATCTCAATAAACAGGTGTACTCACTTTTGAAGTCCACGACAGAGCTGAAGTGCCTTTGATACCAGAAGATGAGCATAGAGTACAGTGTGCAGTCACAATAAAATGGGTTGCCATGAAGATAAACTCCACTAAGATGCTTGGCTGGCACTGAACTCAGGCGCTGAATAGGCATTGACTGGATGTGATTAAAGGAAATGTCCAGCAATATGAGTTCTGTCAGCTTGTGCTTTCCAACAAACAAGTCCAGTGGGAAATGCAAGAGAAAGTTATAGCTTAAATACAGTTTCTGTAATTTGTACAATCCTCCAAAGGCTGAAGACTCTATATGTGTGATCTGATTGTTGTAAAGCAGAAGAACTTCCAGGGTCCCCAGCTCCTGAAATACGGGGCTGCCCAGCGTCTTCAGGCTGTTGGACGACAAGTCTAAGTACTTCAGGTTTGGGGTTGTGGAAAAGCTTCCAGTGATAATGCTGCTAATGCTGTTATGATTGATTATTAAAGTGTTCAGCTTCTCAAACAGCACTGGGACCCATTCAGGCTCTAAGAATCCAATTCTGTTATAACTCAGATCCAGCCTTTTCATACTCCTATAGAGATTTCCTGGCACCCGAGAGAGGTTCTTATTGGTGCAGCTTATGATATCGCTGGCACAGATGCAGGTTGTTGGACACATCCCTGGGGCACTGCCACTGACACTCACTGCAAAGACCAAGAGGCATACCAGTGCTCTGCAGTTCACCTTACAGGCTCCAAGTTGAATAGGAAGTGTCCGGCAGTTTAAAGACATTGTCGCTGGCTCTTAACTGGCTCCCAGTGCTCCTTACCACAGATTGTATGTGCTTTTAGCTGTGCACTAATCACTGTCAAAAGAAGAATACAGAGGTACAGCACGTTAACTTTTAAGATTCATACCCTGCCTAATTTCTTATGCATGTCTTCTGAGTAAATACAGGGAATTAATTCTTATAGTTTCATATGCTTAGTTACAAAATCTAGTTGTAAGCTTAGTGTTGTTTTTTTGTAAACATGAAATTCAGCATTTATTTGTAAATATTCGTATTACAGACATATTTTTTTTTCTTTTTTCTTTTTCTTTCACAAAATGCAACCATTCTTCAGTCTTGAACCAAGGAATGCACCTTCTGACAATTTAAAATCAGGAACATTCATCTGTGTAACATGACTGGGCAATGGTATCCCCTAGGTATTTCCAAATCAACCCAGACAGAAAACTTTGGATGCAGAATAAAAACCAACCAACCAACCAACAACAACAAAAAACCTTTATAAAAGAATATTTTCTTGTCTAGCAAGGTGTAGTTGCAACTACTACAAAGCTGAATGTTTCTTCCCATTCAGAGAATGACATTTTGAATACTCAGCTTTAAATATCTTTAAAAGAAACTCCTAGTTCAGTAATGCTTAGTACAGGTAGCATCAGCCTATTTTTAAAGTTATTCAAGATATCTGCATTGGGTTTATGTGGCAAGGTTTTGGTAGAATTGAGCTGCAGTGACGACTCTGTGAGCAGAGCTGGGAGAGTTGCAGCCCATGGGAATCCCACATGGGATTAGTTCAGGGAGGATGGTATCTGTAGGAGGACCCATGTGGAGCAGGGGCGAGTGACCATGGAGGAGAGGCGGAGATGAAGCATCATGGGCTGATGGCAGCCCCCATTCCCTGTTCCCCTGTACTGGGGGAGGAAGTAGAAGAGGATGAATGGGGATGGAAGATATTTTCAGTTGGTTTTTAGTATTCAGTGCTCTAGTCTGTTAGCAACAGGCAATAAATTATATTAACTTCCCTACATTGATTCTGCTGTATCCATGATGGTAAATGGGGAATGATCTCCCTTATCTGAACCCTCGAGCTTTTTTGTTGTATGTTGTCTCTGTCTTCCTTTGAGGAAGAGCAATGAGAGAATGGTGTGGTGGAAATTATCTGCCATCAGGGTGAAACCACCACCACATTCAACGGGAATGTTTCACATTCTGTTGCTTTCGCATTAGCCAAAATATCTGCAGAGGAGAAAAATTTTCCATGCCTGGTGCCCACCTCAAGCAGAAGTTTGGGGAACTTTCAGTTAGGATGAGTCAGCCATTTCACAAAACTCATTAAAGGGAAAAATATTTTGCTCATATTTAAGTAATAAGAACAAAATCTACCATACTCTTTTTTTGAGAATATTTTAGTGTCACTACAACTTGAAGCACGGACTCAAAATTTGACAGGGTAGTGGTTCTGTGCCAAGGTATATGTTTTTTTGCCATTTCCTAGGAATATCTACACATAATTAGCAGAGCAATTAACATTTCTATTCACTCTTGCTCTCCCTGGATACCTGTTAGAGTTTGTCACTAAATTCCCAGGTTGAATCAATATGCATTGATTATCCCCACCCTTTCATAGATCAAACGTGGTATTCAGCTCCCACATACTGAACTTGTTCTCATTTCTCTGATCTCACCCACCCATTGGTACAGTAACTGAGGAGGACAACCCCACCAACATCTGCTCTGGTGCTACTGACTCTGGCTGTGTCCCAGAGCTGGGAGATGGGAGGCTGCCTGTGGGCAGCAGGGAGAAACAAATGGAAATCAAGTGGAGAGAAGCAGAATAAAAGAAGAAGTTGTATTCTGTTGATGAGGGGAGGTGGGTGAAGAAAGGATAGAAGTGTTAAAATCAAGATCTAAAGTGTAGAGGACTAATGTAGAGATGCAGCCAAAGAAGGAGTTAAGGGGAAAAGGAAGGTAAGAAATGCACAGGGAAGGAAGGACAAAATCAAGAAAGGAGGATTCTGCCAGTGGAGCATCATTATTGTAACTAATGAAGCAACTGAGGATGAGGTAGTTCAGAAGCCATGAGCATGCAGAAGTCCTGTAAAGCAGATGAGACAAGAGCAGATAGGGAAGGGATAAAGGACATGAAGAGGATTAAGAATAAGAGAGGCAAATGTTTCAAGAGGTAAATCTTGGAACACACTTCTCCAGAGAATTTGCATTTGCTACTTGTGAACCTAAGATTGTTTATGCAGTCAATTTATGTGAAATGCACTAATTTTTACTCACCTCTCAGTTCCTTATTCCCCTCCTCTATAACCCTCTGCCAAGCTGGCAGGTGCTGTCTTCTCCAAGACATCTACTCATAAGCCAAATTGTAGATGTGCTATGAATCTAGAGAGCTGAACCTTCTAATGACTCATTAAAAGAAGAAATATGAAGGCAGCAGAAGAGGAGAATTCACCCTTCTTGAAAATTTATATATACAATGGGTTTAAATGCTCTCATTCCCAAAAACTAAATTAAGAGAATGACAGAACTTACAAGTCAAGTATTCAAAAATTAAAGTGTCACAATTAAGGTTTTCTGTGCCAATTTAGATTCTTATTACAGTTCTTAGTTACATTATCACTCACATTTATTTCCCCCATAAAACTTTCCTCACATTGTGTATAGGATTTGAAGAACATGGAAAAGGGCTAAGTAAATTCCTGTACATGAGAACTAGAACATATCCTAGTCTCTGCCACAGAATTCCTGTGATGTCAGGCATATTATGTGAAATGGTGACTGTTAGAAAATCATGAATACATTATCGTCACCAGCTTGAGACTCAGAAAACAATGAACTTCTATATATTAAACTTAGGAACGGCTGGTCTGAAGAAGTGTTGAGATGAGACTCAAAGTGTTATAACTCCTCCTAGCACTATAAGGTCCTCTCCTTGCTCCCCTGTGTATAAAATGGAGGTAGAAACATGATCGTAAGTACAGTCACATTGTGAAAACATATTAACCGATTAGAATTCCATTGAGACACTGGAACAGGTTGCCCAGTGAGATCGTGGATGACTCTCCCTGGGCCAGACTGGATGGGGCTGTGAGCAACGTGGTCTAGAAGGAGGTGTCCCTACCTACAGGAGGGGGGTTGGTACTAGATGATCTTAAAGTTCCCTTCCAACACAAACCATTCTATGATACTACGAATAAAAGCTTAGTATCAAGATTTATAAAATCTTCTACATTTTTAGATCCTACTGGAGTATCTAACTGTTTGTCAGTGGAAAGTTAGGAACAATGAGGAACTATTTTTTAATGAGCCCTAAGCATCTAGTTTAAATGCTTTTGCGAGTTAGCCTGTCTCATATGAAAACAAACAAACAAACAAAAAACACACACAAAAAAACTATTAGATATAAGTTCTTCTAGATGGGGTGATCTATGAAAACGTTAGGGAAATGACTATCAGGAACTAACTCTGTACTCCTGTGTGCATTTTTGTTGCAGGCAGTACATAAGGCACAATGGAAACACTGAAAAAAGATGTTAATAACTGCTCATTCAGTTAGTACGTTGCTTGAAACAAGGTATCTGAAAACTATATGTAATAAAACTAGATGAATGAAGACTGAATTATAATGGATTAATAAAATGGAAGACTGTTGTTGCATAGGTTATCTTTCCCACTAATATTAGAATACCTGATTTTGCAGCAACTGCAGCCTAATTTTTCATGGAACCGCACTTGCAAAGTGATGAATGGCACTTTCAAAATCAGCTCGTATATTGAATGGAACTGGAATACTGGCGATACTCCAAATGGAGCATACAGGTCAATGCTCAGTTTGAGAAGGCTTACCATGCTTAATACACCAAATAGTCTTGCGTGTTTTTTTCTGTCCATACTTACTAATCACTCAGCAGAAACTTCGAGCTAGTTTGCAACCATACCTCAAGGGCAGATTTGGGGTTGGTGTAAATCAGCATAGTATCTTTGAGCTCTAAGGAACAAAACCAGTCTGCAAGGGCTGAAAATTTGTTTGCCCATTTCCAAAGCTTGATAAAGTTGCCAAATGAGAACTGGTTCAGATGACAGGTTGCTTGGCAAGGCAAAACCAAATTATGAGCACCATACACATACTCACATACTAGGGGCCAAACCAGGTTATTTTGAGTACCCTGCCAAGCCCAATTCACAGTGCAGTACCTTCATCCTCAGTAGGGTCTTTGACCTTTGGGAAAGTAGGACTGCTGAGGTGTAACTTGCTCCATCCTTTTGGAGTACTTGTGTTCTCCCCAACTTCTGTGCAAATTGCACAGGCTGGTGGCAAAGCTAAGCACGCTAAACAAAAATATTCATAATCTATGTCACAATTTGAATCCACTTAAAGTGGTTGTATAAACAATGTAAGGGTTGGTAACTCGCAGGTTTTAAGTGACAAGGAAGAATAAGGCTTACAATCAGCCTTATACTAAAAAGCTTCATTTTATTTCATCCTAGTAACATTAGTTCAGGTCTTATGAAAGTACTACTTCACAAATTTCAATATTACATATTCTCTCAATTTTCATATTTGCTATTGAAAACTTGCAGCTAACATGTGCCAGCAGACTCCGGCTAAATACTTCATCCTTATTTCGGAATGAGATGGGTAACTTTTTGAGTGAAGGGCATGGCTGAGGGGTTTTGTACTTGAATTCTTTTCAAAGAAATAATTTCTTTGCGATGTTTAAGTGTGATATTTTAAGTTCACTGCCAAAAAAACACAGTATTTCCTGAGATGAATCATCTATGCAGTAATGGTGCATGTTTCTTAACTGTTTGAGAAGAGACGCAAGACATTCTCATTTCATAGGAAATATCCTCTGTTGTCAGTAACAGCTCAGTTTACTACAACAGATCAGCTCCTAGAGGATTTGGCTCTTGGTTTTGATGTTTTTTAAGGCTTTTAGAAGTAATGAGCAACTAGATCTGCTTATGGAAAGGAAAAATGCTGAACACTGCGCACTTCCTCACTATCAGTTATCTTTGCAAAATCAACGAATGCTCTAAATAGTAATTTCCACTTTCTCTGGGTTATCTCTACCATTAATGCTAATCTATGCATCAGAATTCTCTTTTCCTGTAATTACCTCCAGGCTTACGGCTGTTTCTTCCAAGTAAACTTACATACCAACATACATCTCTCAGTCTGCTAAAACCAACCAACAAAAAGAAAACAAAAAAAAAAAAAGAAAAAAGAAAATCCACACACACAAAAAAACAACCCTCAAACAAACAAAAAAGTCTCTTAATTTCAGTAGTGAAAGGGACTGAAGGTCACAAGCCGCTTGAATACTTCAGTAAACACTTCCACCAGTCTTTTCAATGTTAAAGTGGATTGATCTGTGCTTTACAGTAGGAATAACGTCTTCCTGTACATTGTTGATGCAAACAGTATTGTGCCTGGCTGACACTTTCTGCACAGTGAAAATGCAAATAAACGGCCTGCCAACACCCCACAAGTACTGTTGAGTTATAGATTTGAGTGCTCAAACCCTAGAATAATATTAAAGACCTCAGTCTACCCTCCAAAAGGTCCACACCATTTCCACATCTCCTAGCTGTTCTCCTTGTGTCACATTCAGTTCCCAGTCCTATCTCCTCTCTATCTGCCCACCTTGCCAGCCCACAAACTACTCACCCACCTCTGCACTTCCCACCGGCTTGAAGGCTCACTCAGCTGCTTTCCCCCTTTCCCCTCTCTAGGTATCAGATGGATGAAAGCTGTATTAGTTAAATACAGTAACAGATGAAATGAAGCAGAGATGGCTCAGGTGCTAAAAGTGCTTCTTCACAGTCCTTTTCTTTTTCCATGGCATTTAATGAAACTTTTATCACAAATATGGAAAAAACCAAGACTGTCAAAATGAGGTTTTATTAATTTATAGTAACAATATTATACAAGTACAATTATTAATACTTTTAATTCTAACTTTACAAATCCTGCTTCAGTACATGATAGAAATATTAATAATTGCAAACAGACTAATGGCTTCTTACATAATTAACCTTTTAAAATGTTACACTTACAAGGAAGGTCTGCACAAACTTCCTCTCCTAGTGTGTGCCTGTGGTGGGGAAGCTGTCACCTCTCTCAGCATCCAGGATGCGCTCTGCTTTTAACGCTCCAGGGTGGGAAGGCACTCCCAGCATTAAAGCTGCCTCTGCGTCTGTGCTCAGCATTTCTGACTGGGCAGAGCTGGATTACCCAGACATCATAATCCATGAGGTTTAGTGACATGATGGATCTGAGAGCATAGGCTGCTGGTGAACTACATCTGGGTGATGTATTGATGTTCTGGACTAAATCCCGGAACTGGCTTAAACTGTGCGCGGTGCAAGACCCAACCGTGATGAAAAATGGCCTTACATCACCTTTGCAGCAAGCTGACCCTGAGGTCAGTCTGGCAAATTGAGTGTTTTCCACGGCCAGCACCTGGCCAGACCTCAGCAGTGTTGGAGAGATGGATTTGTCCTACTAACTTCACCTACATAAAACTATTTTTTCCCACTCATCTTTCACTGAAGACTGAATTTCTCTGAAGGCAGATTTATTTATTTTTTTGCACCCGTGAAAACTCAGATGGCTTAAAGAAAGCTGAGACGCAGATGAGCAACTGGGTGATGTACCACTGAAGCTGAGTTGGGCTAATCAGCAGCAATCTGTCTATGGCACTGCTGCCTGCATGAAGGAATCACTCTGCAGCTTTTATCCCTCTGAAAAGAGCATGAGAGAAATACCCTCAGCAAAGCAACAATGCCTCCTTTTTGCCATGCTACTTCGTAAACTAAGATACATCCTAGCTCCAACATTGCAAATGACTGCAGTTGCTAAGGAGATAATAAAATAATTAAGAAAAAGGCAGTGACAAACAGTGGTGCCTCAGTTACAGCATCAGCAACCAGTCTCCAAGCAATGCCAGATCTTATGAAAGTTTAGTTGCCCAGCGTAGGATCCTCACCGCCTCCAAGAGCTTCTCTGGCAAGCTACACACCCGAGAAGCCTCTCTCCTCGCTGTGGGGGCTCCCAGCAGTGCCTCGAAGGGCAGCGCCGGTCGCAGCCCTCAGCCGGGGGGCAAAGTTTCTGCGGACCCGGGATCCCGCCGCCTCCCAGCCCCGCACCGCCACCCTCCTCCCGCTTCCCCCGAGCACTCAGCGCCGCTCCCCGGTGGAGCTGCGGGGCGAGCGGGGAGAGGCCGCGTCTCGACCGCCGCTGCCCTCGGAGCGCCCAAGCGCGGACCCCGCTCCATCCCCGCCGCCCCGCCCTCCGCCAAGCCGGGGCCGGGGCAGCTTTACCTGGAGCGCCCGGCGGCCGCCTCATAGCCGAGGAGCGCGGGGCCGGCTCCGCCGCCGCCAGCCCCGCATGCTCCGCGCCGCTCCTCTCGCCCTCCGCCGCCGTGCCGACGGGGGAAGTTCGAAGCCGCCGAGCGCGCCAGCGGCACCGCTGCGCTGCACTCCGCTCCCCCAGGCGGAGCCGGCCGCCGCCCGGGGTTGGCGCACGGCCCAGCGAAGGACGAAGAGCGAAAGCAGCGAACCATCAGCCGCAGCACAGCGGTGTTGCCGGGGCTTTTATCCCCTCCGGCCCCGCCGCATCCCCGCCGCGCCACTTCCGCGGCAGCGGGACGGAGCCGTCGGTGTCCCGGGGAGGGGCGCGCCACCGCCCCGCTCCGCCTCCCGCCCCCTGTGCGGCCGCGCCCGCTCCTCTCCGCTCCTCACCGTGGCTGCCCGAGCGGCGGTCTCCGACAACTTTCCGCCGAGCGCAGGCAGAGCTCCCCCGGCCACATCTGGGCTCGCTCCGCCGCCGCCGCCGCGCAGGGTTCGTGGGAGGGCGCAGCGGCGAGCGCCCGGTCCCCGATAAATGCGTGGCAGCTCCCCTTGCGCGGAGGGAGGCGGAACCGCAGGGCAGAGAATTTCAAAAGGCATTTTGCTGGTTCTGGAAAACAATTCTCCAGTTAATTAAATGATCAGAATCGAGTGAGGCTCCGTAGTGAAACGAGCTGTGATGAGAATAAACGAGTCTACCGAGTGATACAAGGAGATATCTAAAATTAATTGCCGCGGATCTGGCTTGTCTGGAGCAGGGGATCAGAGGGAGAGCTGCTTCGAGAGGGGAAGCGTGACAGGGTCAGGAGGAGACAAAGCTGCAGCCCAAAGCCTCGCAGAACACTTCCTGTCATGCAGGGCGATCTTTAACCTTCTCCAGTGAAGTTTCACAGTAATTTCCCCCATCATTTAGAGTACCCTATGTTTAGAGACAGAAGCTGAGCAGAAACTACTACAGTAAATAACAAGAGATTGTAGATTTATTGACATTCAGGAATACGGAATAATTCTCAATGAGCAGGCTTGTGAATAAAAGCTACTGTTAATTACAGATTTTCTTCCAAGGGCATATAACAAACTGGTTTTTGATGAGTGTTCGTGGCTGCATATAATGCCCAAAGGATCCTTCTTGCCATAAAATTAATGCTACAAGCAAACTGGAATTCTTCACTATGGTAAAAGGGATCTATTAAAAATGTGGTTTAATATAGGCTGATATCTGATGAAATTGTGTGCAATGCTGATATTGATTTCAAATTTTTGATCACTATCTTATCAACTTTTTTTTATTAATCATTCATATTCTGTGTTTTCTTCCTGCATTTCTCTGCGTTTGGAAGATGGATCAGGAAAATAGCATTAACCTCCAGGCTACTGATTTGACACTGATCAGTTTCAGACATTCCAGTAGAATGTTCATCTGTTTAAAGTATCTGATTGTCTTCATTTAGAGGAAAGCATTAAACCATTGTTGTCTCAGTATATCAAAATAGTAGGTGGCATTAAGTTGAATAAACGAGTCTACCAAATGATACAGACTGCTAGTACAGTCTGAGGAAGACAATATTAAAGTTTTATTTCCTTCTCCTCCTATAAAAGCTGAAAATACTGAGCCTGAGTTCTTAGAGTTCTGCTTGTGAAATGGAGATGTAAAATCACGTGGAGCAGCCATCCGTTTGTATTTACACAGCATCACCGAACCGCAGATCATGCTGAGTTGGAAGGTACCTACAAAGGTCATTGAGTCCAACTCCTGGCTCCACACAGGACCACTCAAAACTCAAACCCGGTATCTGAGAGCTTTGTCCAAACACTTCTTGAAGTCTGGTATCTCGGGGCCATGATTTTGCATTCTTTTTAAAATAATCTGGTTTTAAAATGGTAACAATTTAAACTGCAGTTCGTTCAGACCTTGCTAAGTGCGAAGTGCTGGTAGATGCAGAGGTGGCACTGATTGCAGCCAAGTTATTTAGATTCCAACCATGAAGCCTTGATATAGTGATAATCACTTTGGGGAGGCAGGATCTGAATCGGAGTGGAAGGTCTAATACTTAAGGCAATAAGAACTATTTTTTCCATTTTCACTTTTTCCTGTTAATGTTGCCTGGCATTTTCTTTTGTCTAGGAGAAGTCTGGGCCCAGATGCTCAAGAAATCAGCAGGAGTGGTGATGATCCCTACGTGATCCGCTCAGCTTCTGGACAGAGGCCATCTGCCAATAAGTAGATTTTGCACAGAAATCATGCTTCTGGGATGTTTCAACCAGTCTGAAAGGAGTTCAAAACTGCAGGGTTCTGTAAATCTGGAAACAGCTGCTTGTGAGCCCAGCAACTCTTTGTTGATGCTGAATGTTGACAAGTTTGCTCATGGCATGATGCAGTCGGATACATTGTGCAACTTCTCAGCCTAAAGGTGCTTTTGACACTTGTTACGCACTAAATTACAAGGAAGACTGTTTTTAAAAATCGAACTTGGATGGGAACAATTGGTAATTACCTTTCTTCTACCAAATAGCGCTGGTTGGAAAACAGCACCTATTCAGAATCTTTGTTGATCGTGTGTGGGCACAAGCTGTGTGACGCTGACAGTCCATTAATTAGGACATAAAACCTTTCTCGTGATAATCTGTACAAATGTAAGGTTTCTGGCATCACCAGTAGAGATTTCTGTTGCAGAGAATTGCTGATAGCTGTCTCTTTCTTCCAAAAGCATCAGGATCCTGTCTGTGTTTTCCTGCCCCTGTACAAAACTATCTATTAGAATGAAAGCTTTCCTGTGATGGAACTGTTCTTGTTTTCATGCCCTATGCGATGCCAGGAGACTGATGGGCTTCAGAAGGGCTTTTAATAACAATTTTCCTCTCACGCTCTTGAAAGCCCCCACAAATACAGAAATGCCTGTACTATCTTTGCAAAAGTTCCTTTCAGTAAAACAGAAACTTTATTACAGCTGCATCATTAAACTAATCATTAAAGGAGTCCCTCCCACCCCCCCTCCACACACTTTTTTTTCCTTTTCTTTTCTTTTTTTCCCCCCTCAAAAGCAGGATCCTGGTTCAACACGGCTTCAGAGAATTTATGGTCCCTTCATGAGCAAGTGACAAAAATGTGCTAGGGACTAATTAGGAGCAGTCAATGGGCTGCTGAAAGAAGGGAAAACCCTCCAGGTCTCCTGCAACACTCTGCTTTTGGCTGAAGCATTGTTCTTACCATAGTGCTCACACTGGAAGGAGGTGCAGGCTTCAGTTTAAGGTCTGCTTATATAAATTAATAGCCATTAGTCTATGTGCAGTAAAAAGGGTCAGACAGCTGTCTTCCTTTCTGTGATTCCTGCCTCAATCCTCAGTTAATGCTGTTCCAGTGTAGTCTAGCCTGGTGGCCAGGAGACTTCAGTAGGCTGTGCAGCTGTGCAGCTGTGGGCTGCAATCCCACGTGTACAAGTTCTGAAGCGCTGCTGGCAGGCAGGGAAGCAAACTGCAGGAGGACTTAAGAACCCATTTGTGTATACCTAGGGGAAACAGTATCTCCTTTTCACCCAGTCATGATTCAGAATAGCGTGATAGCTAATGCCATATTTAGAATGACGTCTATATCATACAGCTTTGACAACATCTAGTGGGTCAAGTCCCACAGGGGAGAGTGCTGGGTCTGTGGATCCTGTATGGGCTTCAGTGTGAGATACACAAAACAGACACCAGTCCAGTCAGTGCTGTAATGCTTTCAGCATGCCCTGAAGCAGAACACAACTGCTGTCATGTCCAGGTCAAACACTGCTGTGCTTCAGGTGTTGGTGAGAGTAAAAGGTAGGGCTGGTAGAGAAAACAGAAGCAGGATTTGATGCCATCAGTGTATAGCAGATGCTGAGCAGGACTGTCACCTGGGAGTTGTAGTTGCTTTTTCCAGTTCTGTTTTCTGACCAGTTTGAAGCTGTGCCCAATGCACATCTCTTCCATTCCACCAGGGCCTGCTCACCAGCCTCAGTCTCCAGGGGGTTGGCCTCTTTCTGTCTTTCTGCAGAAAACTCCTTTTTACTCCCACATGTGAATGAGTGCTAGTCATTAGACTGAGGAGAAAGAAAAGAAACGAGCGATTCTTTACCCAGCAACTGAAACTCTTACCTTGAAGGATTGTGCTCTCTTTCTACCTGGGCAAACAGCTTCTTGCTCCCCATTCCTAGGCCTTCAGAACTGCCTTTTGTTCCACTCTGTCATTCAAACCTGTTCTCTTGCTCTTTATTTTCATATTTATAGATGTGTAGGTCTGACTGGAATGTTCAAAGAGCTGTGGAGTATCATCTGTATGACGTTTCTTTCTGAAGTACCATATTTCCCCACTCTGTTTGCCGAATTGCCATCAGCTAGTAAGTATTGTTGAGCAGGGAGACAGAGTGGCAAGCATTCAGCTGCAGTTCTCATTAGAGGGGAGTATACTTCAGGATAAAAGCTTTTCAGTACTTCTGTTTATTGATTTGACCCTGAGTTCTCACCCTTTCTCCATTCAAATGCCTCTTTAGAACCCAAAACATCATTTCATCTCTTTGGCAGATTTCTTCTTATCACGAGCGCTTCTATGATGTCTTTGCTATCTCCGTCAGATGAAACTTAGATGTCTTGGTCTGATAACTAAATTGATTTATTTTTCTTTAAGGGTTGTCTTGTGTATCTGTGCCATCAAGTTTGAGTATAACTCACAGAACGTGCAGTTTACATCCTGACTGATTTCTAAAGCAGTGACAGAACTTGAATCTAGGTACTCACAATACAAAAAAGTCCTTTGCATTTCTTATGAAAGATAAATCAACTTTCCAAAATATATATTTATTTTGGACTAGACTGACCTCTGAATCATGAAAATTTAGAGACAACACAAATGAGTGAGAACCAGTGGCTGGTGTGTCCTTATGGATTGAGTGGGTCCTTAAGTTTGCAGATCTCAGATACACAGAGACCTTGTTAAGTAGTCTTCCAATCACTGTATCACATTTACATGCAAAGAAGGCATCGTTAAGCACAGGAGGATAATTTATTTTCATTTTCTATTCCGAAGGCAGCACTTGAGAAAATGTTACAAATTAACAGAAAGTTATTGGTTCACTGAATTTAGCCTTTAATAGTAAGAACATTTGGGAAAGTAATTTGTTATGGCCTTGAGCACTCTCATTTAAAGCAGTACGATAGATTTTCTGTAATAATAGATAGGTAACCTATTCTTTAAAATGCAGTTCTTCACACAAATAAACCTGACTGATGGACTCTTAAAGGTGGTTTTGAATGCAGTGAGGCATTACTTATTTCTTGAGATACCACGTCTCTCTCATATCCAAAATAAAAACAGGAGTGTATTCTAGAGCACCAAAGAGTCATGAAATCAACCTGCTCAGGTTGGAGAAGACCTTAATGATCAAGTCCAACCACAACCTAACCAGATTCATATTGCTTTATTATGGGCTGTAGTGAGTTACTGGGATAACGTAACGCTATAACAACTTCTAAATAGAGAATACGCAAGTAGATTTTTTTTATTAAAACATGAATACTACCCCACAGCAATATATGAAGTATCTGTGAATAATCTCTACATTTGCAATATGAGATAAAGGGAAAAGGAAGATGACTTGACTTTAATTGTTCCCAAATGTAGCGATGGGCATCTCTACAGCCAAGTGGTTATAGTTCTCAGGAGGCATAGTGGAAACCCATCTTGTGGATATGCGGCGTTGGTGGGAAACTTGAGGAGGTTCTGTGAAGTGTCTCATATTGAGTGCATGACTCATTTAATTAGTTCCTGCTCCCCCTCACACTTTTCATGGAATTTCTTCACATTTTCTCTCCCACACTAAGACCCCACATGCTGGATATGGTCAATTTTAAGTATGATCTGCCATGTTGCTCAGCCTGATGCCTGAACTCATAGCCTGGAAGAGAGCACAGGAGATGGTACACTGCAAGGTCCCGTAAAAAATACATGAAAGGATTTAAACAGCCTGTCTAGGAGATCAGTCCCCACTTGCAGCCTTCCTCTGCATCTCCTTCTCATCAGATGACTCAAAGCATTGGACGTGGGCCACCATTCTGTGACCGTGTTATCTGAGAGCATGGTGCTGAGGGGTGCTTGGAGGCTGATGTGTAGACTTGTTCTGGTACAACAGAGCTGTGAGTTAGTTCTGGGAGATGTAGTTATACAGCTACAAAGGACAGACAATCTTCTGCATGCAATCCCCTGCATAAGGCATTTATAGATCTGCAGCTCCACTTGATCATGTGCTATGGCTTCAAGAGACTGGAAGTACTCTTCGTGAGTGTTGAATTAATGTCATATGTATACTTTTTTTTTTTTTTAATGACAAACTGAAACCCCTAACAATTGCTGTGACATCTTTCCTTCTCAGCTACTGTTCTTTTTTTTTTTTTTTTTTTTAAGTAGATATTTTATTACTAGCACTTAGCAAGTAGCTGCCAAATAACATGGGATAACTATGCAGGAAAGGAAGAAAACTGTATATTTTTTTGGTGAGGAATGCTTACTTTGCTAAAGCTTTTATAATCTGTTCTAACCCAGGCTGAAACTAATTTAACTTCACTTGAACTAATAACAGGGATGACAGCAACCATCCATTATCATTAGTCACTTAAAAAAATTAAAAAATGACTACATGAAAAAATAATTGCCAGGAACTGACACTGTGATCCTGGATGTGAATACTTGTTTTGGTAATAGGTGAACTGGAAAACAAAATGACACATTGTCCCACTGTTTATAGCCAAGTATTTTGAGATCAGCAAGGATTACGATGAGGGCAAGATTTCATTTTGAGTGTTCTGCTCATTCTTTCTGCTACAGTCATAAAACAATATGGTTCAGTGCAGCAACGTGTCACCACAATGATCGTGTGTTACCTTCTTATTTGCGATGCCCGTGAGACTGTTCATGTGTTCCATCACTCTGAGCATGCTTCCAAATCATTTCAGATTTTGCAGAGAACCATTCTGGTTTGCCGTGTGTTTTGCAATGAAGTAAAAATGTGTCAGCATCTAATGTAGGCAAAGTGTCATAATGAGGATTGGATTTAAGTTCCCTCTAAATTTTGTACTAGTACAAAGGGCAAGACATACTGAAATAACTACTTTTTATTTCTATTGTCTGTGTTTTGAGACATATGATCTAGCAAAAGTCATGAGACCAACAACGATATATCCTTTGGTATCTAGATAGCTGTTGACATTTGAGTGCTTTAGATGTGAGAAACTGCGAATTGAGAAAAAAAAATAATGTATTCAGAATTATTTCAAAATATTTAGAAACAGCTTGTCTTTTAACTTCAAATATAGCTTAAAGAAAACTTGACAGGATTTGGACTAAAGACCAAATTTAAAATGAGGGAAAGAAACACTTTTAATAATGATTACCTGGCAAATAAAGCAAAGAAGTATCGTTTGATCTTGTGCAGAAAAAATTGCTGCAATTGGAAGCTCCTGGAAGACACTGCTGTAGCCACCACCTGTGGTAATGTTAAGTAAAGCAGAAACGTTTGGGAATGTGGAAGAGCATATGGTAGAGAATAACTTTCTCTTCCTTGCAGTTCATTCCTTTTTCTCATTTTAGTGTCTTGAAATAGCAATTAGTTCTTTCAACACCTGAAGCAAGAAAACCTATTTCCTCTTCAGTCCTTGTGTCTTGCATTTGATTGCAAGATCCAATTGAAGATTTTCGTATGATGTCACATCTACCATGTGTCCTGCCCATATGGAGTTGCTAGTAAAACCACAAAGCTCTCACTGACTTATTCAGTACCTTTTTTTCCTACAGTTGGAGCAGTTGCTTGTTACTTTTTCTTTATCTGAGTGATTGTTTTTCACAAGGTTTTAGGTCTACCATTATGAATGAGAACTCTACTCCTACACAAGGAGACAGACAGACAGACGTTCTGCCTGCATATGTCTCATTTACTTGCTGCACCATTTTAGAATAGCTGAGAGTAAGGCTACCATACCCGAAGACCGAAGAAGGGAAATTAAAGATGGTGTGTATCATCTGCCATTTGTACCTTTAAGCATAATCAGCTGTGTTCATGGTTGTATACCTATGGCATAATTAATTTCAGTAATACTTTCACTTAGGAGCCAGTATAGCCTCATCTGTTGCTGATCGAACTGATGAGGCAAAACAGTTACACTGGTAGATGCTGCTAAATTTACAAAATCATAGGATAATTCTGGTAAATGACTCTTTAGAGTCTTCTAACCCGCTCAATTCAAAAAGCTTTAAAAGTGTAGGGCAGAGTAGACATCCCTCCATCCATTATTCATTTAGGTAAACTTGTCCCATCATTATTGCTGTTCCCTGAACTCATTTTTCTTTGGACAATATTTTTGGTTGTAATACTTTTGAGATTTACCACAAATTTAAAATACAAAATTTGAGATTGTCTAAGATCATGGTGATATCTATATTGCCATTTTTTGCCCAAGACACTGACATTCTCAATCATTTATGTCAGTAAGTAACCAGAGGGAAGAGATTTATAAAACAGCAAATCTTGATTTTGGAAGAATGTCAGGTCTACCTTCAGCAGATTTTTGTAAGTTTACTCTTGTATGTACTACTGTGTTCAAGGGATGAGGAAAAAAATCAGTGCGATGTTTTATTCATATTATTAAATAAAATACATTGAACTGTATTTCTACATTCCAAGCAGCAGAAATAAAATTCCACTGTGACCTGTAGAAGGAGTTTTCCTCTTTTGCCCCTAGAACTAGATCAGCTTTTATCAGTCAAAGCTTTTATTACTTTATCAACTCCCTGTGCCCTCATGGATGACTGTGTTTTTCCTGCAGACATCTAACTGCTGGAAGCTTGAAAAACAACACATGGTGAAGTAATATAACTGCTGTGCTTTAACCAGCCAAGTCTGCTTTTCTCTTGCTGAAAACTCCTGTTCTTTTGGCTGCAGAGAGCATTTGCTTTGAAAGAACACAAATAAGCCAGTAAAATACATATGTATTTTATTACAACTTTCCTTCCCTTTCTATACAAATATGATTAGAAGTTCGAATAATCTTGTGAATAAGTCCAAATAATTTCTCTGGATTTTAAAAATAACTCCTGCTTTTGCTGGTGTAGCTACAGTAATTATGATCATACACGCTGGGAGAAGCTGCAAGGAGATGACAATCTGGGAATCCTTTCTGGTTATTCTTGACCTTATATGAATCCATTAATAACTCTCTCCCTGGATTTGCTGGTGCCGATTTCTGTAGTTGTGTTTATATTCCGCAGTATGTCATGAAGGCCAGATTGAGTGAAGATATGATAAGAATCCAAGTCTATTTTTACCAGTAATTCCCCCTCCTTTTCTTTTCTTTTCTTTTCTTTTCTTTTCTTTTCTTTTCTTTTCTTTTCTTTTCTTTTCTTTTCTTTTCTTTTCTTTTCTTTTCTTTTCTTTTCTTTTCTTTTCTTCTCTTCTCTTCTCTTCTCTTCTCTTCTCTTCTCTTCTCTTCTCTTCTCTTCTCTTCTCTTCTCTTCTCTTCTCTTCTCTTCTCTTCTCTTCTCTTCTCTTCTCTTCTCTTCTCTTCTCTTCTCTTCTCTTCTCTTCTCTTCTCTTCTCTTCTCTTCTCTTCTCTTCTCTTCTCTTCTCTTCTCTTCTCTTCTCTTTTCTTCTCTTTTCTTCTCTTTTCTTCTCTTTTCTTCTCTTTTCTTCTCTTTTCTTCTCTTTTCTCTCTTTCCTTCCCTTTCCTTCCCTTTCCTTCCCTTTCCTTCCCTTTCCTTCCCTTTCCTTCCCTTTCCTTCCCTTTCCTTCCCTTTCCTTCCCTTTCCTTCCCTTTCCTTCCCTTTCCTTCCCTTTCCTTCCCTTTCCTTCCCTTTCCTTCCCTTTCCTTCCCTTTCCTTCCCTTTCCTTCCCTTTCCTTCCCTTTCCTTCCCTTTCCTTCCCTTTCCTTCCCTTTCCTTCCCTTTCCTTCCCTTTCCTTCCCTTTCCTTCCCTTTCCTTCCCTTTCCTTCCCTTTCCTTCCCTTTCCTTCCCTTTCCTTCCCTTTCCTTCCCTTTCCTTCCCTTTCCTTCCCTTTCCTTCCCTTTCCTTCCCTTTCCTTCCCTTTCCTTCCCTTTCCTTCCCTTTCCTTCCCTTTCCTTTCCTTTCCTTTCCTTTCCTTTCCTTTCCTTTCCTTTCCTTTCCTTTCCTTTCCTTTCCTTTCCTTTCCTTTCCTTTCCTTTCCTTTCCTTTCCTTTCCTTTCCTTTCCTTTCCTTTCCTTTCCTTTCCTTTCCTTTCCTTTCCTTTCCTTTCCTTTCCTTTCCTTTCCTTTCCTTTCCTTTCCTTTCCTTTCCTTTCCTTTCCTTTCCTTTCCTTTCCTTTCCTTTCCTTTCCTTTCCTTTCCTTCCCTTTCCTTTCCCTTTCCTTTCCCTTTCCTTTCCCTTTTCTTTCCCTTTTTTTCCCCCAAAGACATTTTCCTACATTTTTCACTCAAAACATGTCCTGTAAATTTATTTCTGTATTCTGATTTGTACATTTTAATGTATGGTTATTTTTGCTCTCCTCTCCTCTCCTCTCCTCTCCTCTCCTCTCCT
This sequence comes from Gallus gallus, assembly GCF_016699485.2. NCBI lineage: Eukaryota > Metazoa > Chordata > Aves > Galliformes > Phasianidae > Gallus > Gallus gallus. The sequence continues at coordinate 31,410,731 of NC_052532.1, forward strand.
CTCCTCTCCTCTCCTCTCCTCTCCTCTCCTCTCCTCTCCTCTCCTCTCCTCTCCTCTCCTCTCCTCTCCTCTCCTCTCCTCTCCTCTCCTCTCCTCTCCTCTCCTCTCCTCTTCTCAGAGGAATTTTCCCAATTCAGCCACCTCATGAGAATCAGATTAATTTTCATATTGGAGCAACTTTGTGTTTTTTATCTTTAGCCATTGCTAATTTTCTCTTCTTGAGCCATCAGCATCAGCAAGTTTTCTTTTGCCTTTTTGTTACTTATGAGCTTCATGATGTGACCCACATCTTGTACTCAGTCAAGCATCAGTAAGTGTCCTCAGCAGTTATATATGAATTGTTTTACTGATCCTATCAGGTTGTCTATGCTATTTATTCCATAGTTTGGGTAGTGCCATTATCAGCTGCAGGATTATTTCATCTTTACAGTTCTTCAAATCTTTTGGCTGGGAAACTGGGAGGATACAGTCAAAACTCCTATTTTTCAAACCTTGCCTATTCACACCTGGTATTGAGTTTCCAGTGGTTGTTTACTTCCCTCAGACTATTCTGGATCCTGTCACAATGTTGCAATAATAATTTGGTAGATTTTGAAGGGAATACAATTTGGTATGTTAGGAAAAAGCTGTGCCTGAACGCTTTGTATATAACAAAGCTCCTGCAACAACCAGCATAACCTGAGTCAAGCCAGGACTTGAGAAATGCGAGCACTTCTGTTTCATCTCATTTAATAAAGGCATATGAAAGTTTTATTTTATCCAGATTTGACTTTCAGTTTGGTTTGGATTGACAGTATATAGCTGATGGGTACCTGAAGTTATAGAGGAAGTATATTCTCATGTAAACTTCTGGTCTAGTTTATTAGTTCTTAAGTAGAGCCCAAGGGTTTAATTTTGGAAGAATTGGTAATATCAGTGTTTGTTAAGGTCACCGAGCACTTCCCATTGTTAGTCTCTGTTTTCTGTTCTTTATAAACTTGTGAAAATCTCACAGTTGCAGCCAAAATATTCCATCGGCAAACTTCCTCAGCTGATGTTTGCTTAGGAAGTGTCAGACATTTCTGAAACGTTTTGAAATATGTCTAGAAAAAAAAAGGAAAAGTAAAAAACCAGTATCGCCTCTGTTGTCATTTCTGGTGAGTTTTTCTTAGAAATGGTACCGCCTTGTTTTGCAGAAACTCGTGAGGAAGTACCGAATTTATAAAACTCCAATTACATTAAATGTGCTAAGTAGATCGCTCGCTTTTTATCAGCCAAATACCCTAAAGGTTCTGTCTGTACAGGGAATGACTCAATCTACAAGATGAAAAGAACTGGTGGTTATGCTGGGCCTTGATCCTAACATCTGAACTGGGAGTCCACCTCATCTGTGTTCATAGGGATGACTCTTTGGGTCCAACATCTAGGAGAAGGAAGATCCTTCTTTGAGTAAGAGAAGAGTGTTTATAGGTGGACATCAGAGGAAAATGATGAAGAGAAAGTGGTAGGTCATACTGTAATTTATGACAGTCATGAACATTCACAGAGAAAGGGGAAGTACTAAAGTAATCGTAGGTAGGTTTAATTATGGTCTTTCCTGATTTGGGTCTTGCTCTTAATAACTATTAATACATAACTGAGAGGCTTTTTATGGAAGATACTCATTTTAATTTTTTGCCATAAATACCACAGTCATCATGTCTCACCAAAAGTCAATAAGAAACTCTCTGAAGACATGCATGATCTAAGAAATTATTATTAATAATAATGTAATCATTTAATAATCTAGATATGAAGAAACTGCTGGAGGTCATCTGGCTCCAACTTTCCTATTCAAAGCAGGGCTAACTTTGAAGACCAGCTATGTTTCTCAGGCCTAGTTCCAGCATCCGGTTCCTGTGTCCTACTTCATCTTGTCCAAGATGACAGATCCTCAGCCAACATTCCTCAGTATAGAAGATGGACAGCTTTTCTTCTGAATCACTCAGTGCTGCACTGGTAAATTAATTTCAGTGTAGGTATTGGCAGGGGATAGCAGCTTTCTTTGAGGTTTCTCACAATGTTTTTTCTGAGACAGCCACTTGTAAACAGTAAAGTATATAGGTAGCCTACAGCATGCCTGGTGTTACAGAGCTATTTTCTGTATTCCCATCGTTTCTTTGCTGAAGAATGGAGTGTACTTTTTTCTCTGCCTTCTCTCCCTTTCTCTGTATTGTGTATTAACGGGGAGGAGATGTTATTGGAAGATAAGCTGCTCTTAGAAAAGTCTGCCTCTGAGTGTTGCCACCAGGTAAGAGAGCCTCCTCCTGCCCCCAGTATCTGCTCCTCTCAGTCTGAAGATTTGATTTGGCAGAACTCAGGGTTCTCAGGAAAATTAGCTTTAAAATTTATCTTTGCATCCACCAAAACTATCACAAAACAGGTATCTAAGATTTTCCTTAAAAGTAAAGTCACTCCATGCTACAAGATTAAAAAAAAAAAAAAAAAAAAAAAAGGAAAGCTGTTTTTGTCTCTACCATACTCATACAAACTGAGAATGTTTGAAAATATACAGCAATATTTAGATCAGCAGTATTTGTTTCAACGTTGTATGACAAAGCCTCTTAAATTAAAGAGAATGCTTATACGTCTTGCATTCAAACATGATGGAAATTTGCAAACATGGACAATATTTATGTCAGCACAGGTTTGGTTATGGCAGTATACCATCTGGAGTGGAGGATCAGCGTCACAAAGTCATTTGTCAAAAACTGTACATAATGGTAGCCTTCTTTTGTATTTGTGATTTTTGCCTATTTGCACATATGTACATATAGGAGGGTCTAAATGGACAAAAACAAACTGAAGGAGAATTTTGCTAAGCTTTCTTTTGAAAGTGTAAGGTGATGCATACAGAAGTTCTGTGTGGGTTTCATGAGCACAGAATAATCATTAAGCAGGTTTCCTAAGGCAATGAATGTCCTGCAGTGCCTTGATGTCTGTGTATCTCTGCTCCATGGTAACAAAGTTCTACTATATTGTCCAACGTTAATCACATTTATCAGATGAACAGATGCTCTGTTATTAAGTTACTCAAATTTATTGCATATCAAGCTGGGTAAAAGGACTTGCAGGTTGCTTGCTCTGTCTACTGGTCACCAGGTGAATGCTGATTAGCAATTTGGCACAGCACCCTCAGCAAGTTAGCAAATGACATTAAGCTGAGTGATGCTGAGATACTTAACAGATTTTTTTTTCTTTTTCCTCAGTCTTCAGTGGCAACTGCTCTTCACAAACCATTTGAGAAGATGGGTGGGAAAGTGGAGTCTGGGGGACCAATGTCCCTCCTGCTGTATGCAAAGATCAAGTTCATGATCAGCTGAGGAACCTGAACATCCATAAGCCTGTGGGTCCCAATGAGGTACATCCAAGAGTCCTAAAGGAACTGGCTGATGTAGTCACCAAGGCACTCTCAATGATATTTAGAAAGTCATGGCAATGATACTTAGAAAGTCATGGCAGTCAGGTAGAGTCTGAAGAAGACGCAGATCCAGAGGAAGCCACACAGATCAGAGGGCTGGAGCACTTCACCTGCAAAGACGGAGGGATCTGGACTTATTCAGCCTGGAGAAGGCTTCAGGGAGATATTACTGCACTCTTCCAGTAACTAAAGTGAGCTTATAAACAAGATGGAGACCACTTGTACATGGTTTGGTAGTGATAGGACAAGGGGGGAATGGTTTTAAACTGTCAGAGGGGAGATTTGGGTTAGATGTTAGTAGGAAATCTTTTACTCAGAGGGTTGTGAGGTACTGGAACAGATTGTCTAGAGAAGGTAGTCCCTTCCAACCCAAACCACTCTCTGATTCTGTGAAGCAGCCCCAACACCAGTTTTGAAAGATACTAGTAGTAAGGTGCTGTGGGGGGAGATGGGTGATACCACAGGCAGGGGATGGAAACTCATCTCAAGGTAAGAAGCTGGAATTACTATGACAAAAGAAAATGCAGGGCTGCAAGAAACAAAACATCATGTATACAGTTATCGATAAAAGAACTCAATACTTTATGATTTAAAAGCAAAATATCAAGTTAAAGCTATGGTGATTTATAGTAGGATATCCACTACAGTGAAATGCAGTTCTTCCAGCTTTCTTGCAATTTTCAACGCTGAAATCTGATCTGAGGCTTTGCTGGATTTTGTAAAAGCACAGTTCTGCTTTTATGGAGCCTGTGTTGGCCTGGGGTCAGTGCACTCATTCCAAAACATTTAGTACACTATGTGGTAGTAAATTGTTGCTCTGAAATTCATTACTTGCAATGATATTTATATGCCCTTATATCCTTAAAAAACCTCTTCCTCATCTGTCACAAAAAAATTGCAGATATGACTGATGCATCATTTCTGGTAGTGTTGTGGCATCAGATTGCTTTTTGTCCTCTTTGAAGACCTTCCCTGCTAGCTTTGAGAACTCTCCACAAGGCCTTTGGAAGACCTGTGAGAAGGTAGGAGAGTCCCATTGGAGCCATGCACTTCTGGAGGAGGATCTGCTTCCCACTGAGTTCAGTGTCACATGCCCAGATAATGGCACATTCAGGGCTAATTGCTTCAGAGAAAGGAAAACAACACAGAAAAAGCTGAAGTGAAAAAGCTCGAAAACCCTCAACTTCTCACATCTGTGTCAGAAAGAAAATGCTGTAAAGGAATTACTGTCTCAACAATGCTGGACTGCTTTCTCACTGGCCGATGACAGAATGATTTGAAAGTACTGTATTTTATACCATCCAGAATAATTCTGGAACTGTTCCACATTTTGGTGTGAATGAACAAGAAAATAATCAATCGCTTCATTTTTATGAATGATGCTTATTTTGCATATGTCTGTGTTTGTTTGAGAGTTAGGTGTGTAATGGCAGTTTTGCCTAGCTCATATATCAATATCTATGTATGGATTTGCAAGAGCATTACAAAGGTGGGCCTTATGATTATTATCATTTCACACATGGAACGTATGAGGAACAGAGATAGTTAATGACACAACTGGTAATTGAAGAAACTGGAACTATGCACACTTATTGTCTTTTTCCTCACCAGTTTTTCTCCAGATTTTTAGTTGTTTCTACTTTGAGAAATGTAACTTCTAAAGGATTTTTTGAACCATGTATGCTATGTAACAATAGCAATTCTTTCTTTGCAGTTTAATGATGTGATTTAACATATTTCACATGTATTTAGAGGTAAAGATTCCATAAAGTGGAGCTTGAACATAGCACAAAAAACTAGTAGCATCTCTTTCTAGGCGTTTTTGTTCTAGAGTGAAGTGAGTATTTTAATGAGCTTTGCTCAGGAATGAAAACAGCAGGCCTCCCCTTTTAATGCTAGGTAAACATATTCTTTTAGAAAAGCTTGATTTCCTTTTAAATATCTCCTAATCAAAAGTTAATTTCCAAAATCTAAACCTAATATTTACCACTATCAAAATTATCAGTCAGCATAAATTTCCAAGAATACTTACATGCACATAACACCTGATCAAATAGTGAGATATTAAGAATCATTGGACTTGAAAGAGAAAAGCAGAGGCAGGATCATTTCTGTGACGCTCAACACTAGGCTGCTTCTTCATGGCCCACATTTCAGGGAAAGGAGCTGAGATACCTTCTTGTGTTGTCTATGCAGATAGACCAGCATTCATAGCAATCCCCTTATAATGACAACATTACTTACATAATGTGTTTTTCAGAAATGTACTTATGTACAATTTATGAATGTTAAAAAATGGAGCATCCCCCATTTCCCATGATTGTTTTAATAGTCACCCATAGCTACTCTTGCTTTTAGTTTTTATCTTTGAATTGGTATGTTGTATATTTTTTTTAAGTCATTGGCTCTGGTTGTGTCTTTGACATATGCATTTCACTGATAGGAACAAAGATGAAGGCCTTGCAGGATACCAAGAATTCAGCATGACCCTGACAAAAACCCGTGCCCAAATCCATTATCATGCCTTTCTGCTATGTTATGCCAATATTTGACTCAGTAAGCCATCACTGGATGGGAGTTTAGCTTCAAGGTTGTGTATGTTTGAGTAGGAAAAAGACACACTTCTACATGTAATAAGAAAGTTATTTCTGTTTTATGATTCATTAAGAATTGACCTAGCTTTGCTTAGGAATGAGAAAAGCATTATTGAGAGAGACTCTGAAAAATACTGGAACAAGCAATTGCAAGAAATCCCTTTGATTATGAAATTGTGTTTATCCTGGATATGTCTAACATGCATATAATTTGATTCAAGCTTATTGCAAGCCAGAATTAGAACAGCAGATTGCTTACTTTTAGGAAGAATTGTAATCCAGGGCTTTACTGCTTACATTATTTGTGTAATTAGAAAAGGGCCATGGTTGATGTCACTGGATTAATCTCTAACAAACTGGAGAGTTTGATAACCTACTACCATTGAAGTTCAGAAGACTCTATGGCACATTTTAACTAATCCATGACTAAAAGAAAAATTAATTTGTCTTCTACGCTGTCATCATGACATTGCAAGTGAAAATGAACACACTGTTTTTGAATTATTTAATCTATTTGATTACTTGTTTGAGAAGTCAAAATTTTTATTCAAAGGTATAGTGAAGATCACACCTAATATTTACACAGCAGTTCAGTGTTTGAATTGTCAAAGAAAAGTTTGCTTGTTTCATTTTCTGATTTTGTCTAGTGATAAATTCTTAGTTAATATAATGCACGCTTCAACCTTTGTTTTATGCCCATTAATCAAATTGAATCTAAACATTTTAATTCACTGATTTTTAATAATAATTTGAAGCAGTGCTCAAGAAAACTTATGTATTTGTTTTTCACCTTTTCTGCATATTTACATTGTAGTTAAAATTCTACATAGTAGAATTCCAAATGTAACTTCTTTGAATCTTGACTTTCAGTTAAATCTAACATTTATTGTTAAGTTGAGAATTCATCTTTATGATCAAAAGACAAAATGTTTTTAAGCTGAACAACTTGTACTGTACTACATGTATTTATAAATGATTTTAAAGAGATTTCAAGATAAAAAAAATCAAACAATACATTTCTTCTTTACTAAGTGTTGTATAATTTGGAAGCTGTGGCAAGTTTTATTTGATTGGATATTAGGATCCACTTACAAGTAAACCAGAGTTCCTTTCAATTACACTAGAAACTCTTTCTCACTTCTTTAATAAAAGCAATAAAAATACCAGGTACTTAAATTGCTCTGTCAAATAGAAGAAATACTGTCTGTACTTAATGGCTTAACTGAATCAGGAGATGACCAAGTCTTTCGAAGATTTAGAATTAATAGATCCTCTCCATCTTGTCTTTATTTCTGAACTGGAAGAATCATGCAAGATTTATCACTTCGTTCACTTTCAGTATCTCAACCAAATAATCCAACTTATGAGAAAAAGACACTGTCTTGAAAAAATGGCAATTTTGCAGTCACTTTCTGTTCTAGACAATTAGCCAGTGTATTCCATAATTTTCAACTTTCTTTAAAATTCCTGAAAACTTTTATTACTTCAGTGACTAATGTTAATGGTTGATATAACTGATGAATAATAACTAGGGGCATAACACATCTAGAGTAGTGGCAAGAGCTTTTGATTTGCCTTTTTGAAAACAGCTATTTAACTTCAAACCTTGGCAATTCCTTTTGCGCAATTATTTTAGGTCTTCCCACAGCTCGGCTGTTTTCTCAGCCATCACCTAAAGCTTGTTTTGATAACAAAATATTGGATGTAAATGTACTGTTTTAGAAATCCAGAGGAGCTTTGATAGAGAAAGTTAATATCTTCCAAGTCACTCATGTATTTAATGGCATTTCAGGTATGCTTATTAATAACACAAAGATAGATTCAAGAAAATTACTGGGTTTTAATTAATGCTGTGTTTTGTGATAGGAGCTGAGGGGAAAGCTCTGAACATTATTCAGAAAAAAGAATAAGTAAGAAATTAATTCAGTTCATTCACATGTACCAGCACTGTTTCCTAATCATTGCTTTTAAATGAATAGTTCTAAGGTAATTTTGTAGTTTATTTTTTGAATATTTGCATTTGCAAATGAAATGCATACCTTTTTTAATTAAAAAGGCTATTTACATGGGAACTCCTTAAGAATTTTCCATACTTGATCTTCATGTACCTTTGTCTGTGCTAGAAATAATGACAGAAGATTCCAGTAAACAAAAAATAGAAATGAAAACAAATGTGTGAACTTTAAAACTGAAAAAAAAAGATTTTGATATTGGTTGCTAACATGAAAAATAATTAGTGTTCTGTCCTTTACCGTGATTTAAGTTCTCAATCAGTTACATCACAGCTGTATCATTTTTATCAATCTAGAGTTGACAGAAAAGATTAAAGGTATTTAGCCACCAATTCTGTACAAAGCTTAAAAAACAGCCTCTATCCAGGCAATCAGGGATGGCTCTTTAATGCTATGTTCATGGATATTTACTAATTAATGAATTTATGTTTTTCTTGCATCTTAGTGAAACTCGTCATAATTTGAAATTCATTTTTAGGATATTTACTTAATAGAAAGTATACTTATCTTAAAAATACTTAAATAAATGTATAGAAATATTACAGGTTTTATTGGTAACTTAAAATTGGTAATTTTAATCTGTTAGGAGTCAAGTAAAATAAGGGCCCAGTGACTTGTGCCAGGCAACATAGTTTTCATTCTAAATCAGTGCAAGGCTTGCATTCTGCAGTGTGCGTGGAGGCTTTTGGAAGTTCACCTTGTTGGTATGTGGTCAGTGAGGTACCATTACTAATTTCAAATATTGAAATTGAGGGTATGAATTTTGTTCTCTGGAATGAATACAGTTCTTGTCAAATTATGTATATTCTTGACTAAGTATGCAATTTCTGATTAAACTCTTGTATACTAAAGACATAAACAGGTTTTATTATTATTATTTTTCTTTCCTAAAGGCCAGTAGGTGATAATTGTATCTTAGGTATACATGAAACACTATGATGCATTCAGATAGCAAGGTGAGCAATCTCATCTTTGTCCCTAAGTCACTCTCTCGCGATGATAAAATATTTTGGGGAAGAAGCCCTTTTTATAACCTCTCCTTTACTTCCAAAAAGTGTTAAAGTAGCAGGAAAAGAATGAGAATCTCCTTAAAGGTATGTTTTCTTATCACTAGCTTATCTGTTAATTGCTTTTACAGGGACAGTCATGTCCCTGCCTCTTTACCTATCTGTATATTCCCGCTGCTTCCCTCCAGCGTTCAGCCCCTACAGACGGCTCTGTTTCCCAAACCATCAGCAAACTAACTCAGGGAATAAAAAGTCTTCTGCTTCTATTGGCTGCTGTTTCAGCGAGATGCACTGGGGAGTCACACAAGCACTAGTGCACCAGAAAATGGGATTGAGTTCTAGTTTATGCAGTCAGCAATAACGCAGAAGTAGACTTATGGTAGACTGGGCATAGTAAAGCTAATAATACGGTGGGAGACAAGAACCAATCTACAAGGTGTTGTGGCCAGCAATCCCTTTGGAAAAATAGATTTTTGGGGAGATAGATTTAGCCTTGGCTGAATTAGGAAAGGCACTTTGTGGCAGCCTTCATTTTGATGGAGTGCTTCATTTTGAACCACTTGTATGAAAAAAAAGGCAAGGATGTAATTGTCAGAGAACTCAGAAGAAGGAGATTGCAAAAAGGAGTACTTCAAAGGAAAATCCACCTGTATAAGTACACAACTTGACTTCTTGCCACCTCTGCATCTGCAGCTTCTCTGTAAATAATCTCCCGAGGAGAGACCTTGGCATTCTTTTGTGTTATTTATTATTCAGTATGAAGTTCATGAACTGCTGAGGAGAATGAGTTTATTGCTGCATCAGAGAGACTTGACTGAACACAGGGTAGGAAGACTGTTTTGTTCAGCATGTTTGGTATAGGTAAATACCAGCCTCAACTTCGCAGTTCTACTGAACCATTTTTTAAACTGCTGTTCACAACCAGGCAAAGATGGATCACATACCAAAAAAGTAAGAAATTGGTGGTTGGCTAAAGCTATATGTTGACTGCAACATAAACTACCATAACTCTATATGAAAAGAATGAAAATATTAAATATTTTCTGTTACCTCTTTTTGAATTTAAATTTTCAAATAAAACGTTTTCAAATAAAACACTCTTACAAAATGACCACTTCTCTGCTGAGAACTGAGTTTGGTAGTATATGGAATTTTGAAATGTTTACGTCTATTTCTTGGAGTTCTTTTAGGCTTCTCTTGTTCTTTCCTCCTGGAAACATTCTGCATGTAGCAGTGGTATGAAAATACAGAGAAGGAACTTTCTGCAGAGTTATCTGCAGAGTTTTCTTCAACCAGAAGTTGAAAGTAGCCCCTCCACCAGCTATATTTACTTAGGTTTTTCTGTATGTCTTGTATGACAAGATGAGTAAGACTGCAGCATACAGTGAATGCTGCAAGATTTCTCCTGCCTCTCTCCCTGTGTTCTTTATACTTATTGTGGAAGGATAACTCTGGCCTGCAGAGGAATGATCTGGGCTGGAGTCCAACCTGTGAACTTGGGAATGAGGAATACTAGAGGGAATGGGGAAGAAGAGAAGGCATGAGAAAGGACAGATATAATGGGAAAGTTAAAAACTATTGTCCACAGAGCAGAGCAGAAAATGAAAGCTGTTCCAGCAAGAGCTCTATCAGAGAAAAGTAGGAGATAAAAACTGAGAACTTATCCATCTACAACCTGCGAGTTCACTTCCCTTTGTCTTTGTAGTATTAAAATAAGATGGAAAAACCTGCTAACCGTCTTGCCAGCAAAATATTCTAAAACATTGTTGGTCATTGTTAAGTTGCCCTTCTTGCTTTGACAGTATCTTTTTAATGGGTGAAATACAATCTTTCCTTTCTGGGAAAGAGAAGAACAGTGGGCCAACGCTTTAGGAAAACAAGGGGAGAATGTTACCAGAATTCTATAAAATTCACAATAGAAAATACTGTAAAGTCTGAAAAGACAGGTAAACAAAAAGTTTCAAAAGAACAGTTCGAATAGAATGAGATAGTTTACTAAAACAAATTTCCTTTCCCTAAAGAAACAAAGCTTTTTTAGTTTTATCATCTTTCCTGGGAAAATTAGTCAAAGCTTGTTGCCTGGTACTTTTCTATTTTTATTACTTAACAGAGTCACAGTTAAAAGCGGAAATGGTGAAGTTTAATAGAATCATAGAATGGCTTGGGTTGAAAAGGACCACAGTGATCATGTAGTTTCAACCCCCCTGCTATGTGCAGGGTCGCCAACCACCAGACCAGGCTGCCCAGAGCCACATCCAGCCTGGCCTTGAATGCCTCCAGGGATGGGGCATCCACAACCTCCCTGGGCAACCTGTTCCAGTGTGTCACCACCCTCTGTGTGAAAAACTTTCTCCTAACATCTAACCTAAACCTTCTCTGTCTTAGTTTAAAACCGTTCCGCCTTGTAATATTTATAACCAAAATCCCACCTTAATTATACACTATTATGCACCACCTGCACTAATACAAACTGTGAATACATGCTGATGTGGACTCTCCTTTATTGAAATGTTGTTATGCAGTACATACCACGTGTTACACACATTGCTATGTATGTAATAATAAATATTTAGGTTGTATTGTCTGCCAGTAATGACAGTATATTAAAATATTTTGTTCAATTCTACTAATAACAATGGCACACTTCAATGAACTGGAGGTAAAAATAGCATATATTTCAACACTATTAATCTTGCAGTGCTTTAGACTATCTACATTTCATGCACACAGCCTCACCTTCCAATATGGATGCTGAAAATGTTTTCTTTGATTAGAAGGACATATTTTACCTGGTAATTTGGGGCAGTTTATCAACCTGAGTCCTGAAGGTCTCTAAAATACCCTGCATTTCTATTAGCCTTCTAAAAATCCGTTGCTAGTAAATCATATGTTACAAAAGGTCGTAATTCCATCTTGCAAGAGATCTTCCAGAAATTTCTCATTAGAAATACTTAAAATGTCAGAGAGGTGCACGTCCCTTAACTAGAGAGCAGTAGCCATCAGATTCTGTATGTATAGGAGAGAGCTTTTGCATTCTTAATATCCAGCATTGTGGCAATGACATAGACATCTCCTTAAGGCTTTCAGTATGAAAGCCACTGCATACTGTAACTCAGTGCTACTACTCAATCCTAGATTGGGTAATCTCTTTTCACCACAGTTTCAGGAAATGTCCCAAAAGCCTTTTCTTATAATATGTACTCTCTTTGTTGAGCTTAGTGACTGGAAATCTTTAAATTAAACTGGGAAGGACCTAGCCAATATGCTAGGATTATTGCTTTGCTTTGGGATATTTGTACTGGGAAAGTCTGAATGTACTTTTGGGTATTTCATAATTTTTTTAAAGTGTCTGATGCAGTGATTTTTTTTTGTTGTTGTTGTTACAATAATATGCTTTACTTTGCTACTGGATAAACTGATAACATACACATGCCCATTTATAGACCAGTGATCAGATGATCAGCAGGAATGTGTTAAGTACCTTAATATGATCGTGCATGCACACTCTTAATCACCTTTAAAATAATTTACCTCTATCTGAGCATGCTGCAGAATTGTCAGGCAGCATATGAGCCATTGGCCACTGCTGTGAAATATAATCTTCAACACAGACAATATTCTGCAAGACTGTTCCTAGCAATGGACCTGTTTGCAAATGTAGCAGACTAAAAGAAAACATGCTTCCATGAATCAAGAGCCAATCAACCCCCTCTCTACTGATGAGAGACAAGAGACCAGAGCAGTAGAAAACATATAGTGAACACTCATAAATTAATTAAGGAGAAACTTCTGATTTGGGGATTGAGCCAGACATGCTGTGAATGGGGTTGTTATGCACAAGTGGTGCTGAATAATGCTAGTGGGAGAGGAAAGGGAACCTATAATCATCTTAGTCTCTGGTATATCTTCTAGTGGTATGTGATCACGACTAGCTGGCTAAAGTTCTCTGTGGCCCTGGAAGAGCTACCTAATGTAGACTCAGCTATTCAGAAATCAGGGAAAAAGGCAGGTTAAGCAATGTTTTGACCACAGTCATTCAAATTGAGAGGGACAGAGGGACTGTGATACTGTAAAAAAAAAAAAAGAAAAGAAAATCTATGTAACAGAAATCAGTTTACATAGAAAGTTTAGGAACATTTTCCGTTCTTCAATATGAAGCTGATACTGATATATTAACAGACCTAGATCACAACAGTGTGTCCCAGACTGTGTTGCTCACTAAAGAAACTATATTTCCTTTAAGGTAATTAAAGTCCCTGGTAGATAAATTTGACAGTACTGCTAGTTACGCAACCTTATTCACTGAGAGAGAGCTTGTTAAATATAATAAATGTAGTATAATGGAAATGTCAAAGACTCAAATTTAAAAAGAAAAATAATACGTTCAGAATTAAGAGTGCAAGTATTTCTGTATAGCTTCTCCTTGTATTTATGTAGACCTGAAATGCATTCAGTAGACAATTGTGAGGGGCAAAGAGCTAACATGACTCATGAACACTGGCTCTCCTGTTGGCTTGATTTTAATTTTTCCTCTGACTACTGCCTTCTTCATTAGTGATCCCAGTGAACGAGTATTGTGTGATTAGCTCTGCTGCTCCTCATCACAATCATGAGTCAGGTTGCTAGAACTGGGTTGGTCCTGCTTAATAAAACATAATTTTTTTAATAAATCTTTCTGCCTGTTTTGTCTTTTATCAGTAATGAAGTATTCACATCAAGTAATTTTTTTTTTCAATTAGCATAAGCCAAGAGCAGAAAGAACAAATAATAGGATAAAAGATTCACATGTCAGGCTTGAATTTCTTCAAGCACTCTGTAAGCAACTGATTGTGCCCACACACCCATCTGCATTTTTAAACATTTGTATGTCATGTTCAGTAGAAACAGTATTGTTTATTTTCTAAAGGATGAGCAATTAGGAATGAGTATAATTAATACACGTGACTTTTTTTCCCTGGGTCTTATCACAGCTCCAAAAAGCCATCCACATCTATGCTTCAGTAGGTTTTATGAAACGCTTGTAAATGACAGGCAGATGGCCTCTTTGGGTTGTGGCATTAAACAACAAAAATTAATATTAACACTTTTTGTGCAGTATGTTCAGTCACATCTTGTCTGCCAGAAGCTGGTTGTTATCAGTGCCTCTGTGTATAAATACTTACAGTCTGCTCTTTGAATGAACAAATAAACAAACAAACAAGCCTAAATAATATCCTTAAGAAATCTCTATCAGTACACAAATAACCTTTCTCATAAGATAATACGAACCTAGAGGTCCTTATAGAATTGGCAGATAACCATAATCATCCTTTTTTTTTCAAGAGGTCACAGATTCTTTGCATGACTATACTGGCTGGTTCTCACTGAAGGAAGACAATGTTTATTAGCATATGATCATATGTTAAGGATATCAACTTGGTAATTTTGTAAGAACTGCTTCAGATCAATTGGAAGCAATTTTAAGGGAGGTAGATCCTTCACCTTAAAGCTTGGCTTCTCAGCAGTATAACACTATGCACATTCTAGGTACTTAATATAGAGCAAATGATAATAACTTCATTTCTTCTGCTAAAAAGAGTGAAAAAACCCCAAGGAAGAGCTTACTGGCTGAATTATTTTGATACAGCCACTTTCCCATTTTCAGCCACTTACTATCATTCTTTTTCTGTTTTAAATAAAAAATATATATATATATTTAGGCTTTAAAATATTTTTATACCTTATTACTTTGAAGGTATTGCATTTTCGTCATTCTGTAAACACCTGCCATACTAAACAATCCTATTAGAGATCATATAAATGTCTGAAGAACAGTCTCATTCTCTATTGTGTAACATATTGCTTTTCCACATTGTATATGTCCTTACTCGTGCTGATCAGTGGATTCATTATGTGTGATAATATAAACATTCATACCTTTCAGCCTATATACAGTTGCAAGACTTCCTGAAGAAATATTTGATCCTACAGTCATCACAAGTAAAAAGGTTGACTGGCAATATACAGCTATCTATGTAAAATGTATGTTGGAAACTGTCTTGGATTAACAGCATCTCTTCCAGGAGGATCTGCTCCATGATCTTACCAGGCACAGATGTGAGGCTCACTGTCCAGTAGCTCCCCAGGCCTTTCTTTCCCCCTTTCTTACTAGCTCTCAAGATATGACATCTGAGACAGATTAGTATGCTTCTTCTTTAGATGGCCTGGGCATACTCCCAGAATGCCATAAAATTAAATTAAGGAAAAGTCCATGCAAGTTTGTACAGAATGTAAAATACATGGCAAAAAATGCTCTCCAAACTGCACGCTCACAATCAAACCAGGCATTTTGCACCATCACCTCTCTTCCAGCAGCATCTCAACTGTGCTCTGTGGGCCACCAGTCATCTGCAGAACATTCTACGGGATGCTCTCTGTAGAGCCCATGGGATCATGTGGTGTTCATTCACTTCATTTCCATTTCTTTAATTGCACGAAAAAATGTTAAAAAATCTGTCAGTACTTTCCCAGTGCAGTCTAGCTTCACTATAACAAACCCCAGGGAGTCTTGGAGAATGTTCATCCTAACAGGGTTGTTTGGCAATTTGCTCCACTGAAAAAAATGAAAAAAACATACAGTTTCAAATATCCAGTAATAAGCCATGCTTTTATGGCAATTACTTCAGACATATTTAAATGATCCTTTAGGAAGAAAATAATGAGGAAAATAATAATAATTAAAAAAAACAAAAAACAAAAACAAAGAAATGCACATTTGGAAGCTAAATGCAGCATGCTGTGATAAAGACAAGGAAAACAGAGCTTGTATCTAGTTCAGCCTTCCATAAACACACATTCTAATGGGGCTGATGACCAAGGACAGCGTGTCTTTTTGCTACTGAAATTATTGAAATTAGGAGGGAGGTTGCTTTTAATGAAATTAGTCAATGCTGACTGTCTTTGTAAACATGTCCTGTAGCTGTCAAAGGAATGGAAATTGTTTTTCTTTTCCTGTTTTCTGTTAAAAGAGCTGATGACTCAGTTGCAATAATCTATAGAGACAATGTCTCAAGTCTGATGTCACCTGAATTTTAAGGCTTACAACTCACTGTTTTACTCCCCACTGCACTATCACATAGTATATACTAGTAGGGCAAATTCACTGCCCCTGTTAAAGTCAGCCAGGCAACATTAATGCCTGAGATCTGTTTAGCGGCTCTTAATCTCAATAGGCTGCTGTAATTGGTTTATTCATGCAAAACCAAAAACCATAATTCTTTTTTTTTTAATACTGTCTAGTGATTGCTGCTCTAGTTTAATGTAATTTTAGTTAAATTTAATTTCAACTCATCACGTCTAAATTACTAAATAACAACATTAAAATCAAAACAAGACTTAAAAAAAAAGATACACTTTCAGTTCTTTCCTTGGTAGCAATTCAGAAAAGCTAAAATCAGACAATAAAAGAGCCTGTAATTATTTGCTATGAAGCTATACTTTTTAATCAACTAGGTGTAGATATTATATCCTTGGTATTAATATTGAATATATGCAAACAGGCATTTGCTTCAATTTGCTCCAATTACATTAAAATCATCTGATAGTAAACATTGGCAACTTCATATAATTAAATATTTTAGATGCTTATTTTTAATAGCAACATATATTATCAGATTATGTTAGTTGAAGAGGCTTGACATGGTCAGAGTACCTGGCATATTCTAGTTGAGCATGATAACTTACTCCTTCATGTTATAACTGTAGATATTTACAGTTTCGATTTGCTAGTTCCAGATGTTATGGCTGGCTCATTACTCTATCATGATCCCCTGAATTCTCTGGTAGGGAGATTAGTAGTGTTTTGATTGAAAAAAGAAAATAGATGCAGTTTTTTACTTCGAGCTTTGATGTAGCTATAGAGTCAGTGGCCATTCTTCCTTTTGGCACAAAAGATCTGGAGAACTAACCTGAAGCTGAGATATACTGTGATGATATCTATGGTCCTGCTGTTGTAGAATGACACTCCTAGAAACCACACAATGAAGAAGCATTTCTATGAAAATATTTTGCTCCTGACGTCCCGCTCAGGAGGTGTTTTGAGAGATATGATGTGAGTGTGCATCAGTGGGAGCATCCTTGTGGAGTCATGGCAAACTGAAACAAGTCAAAGCAGGTCAACAGCAGCTCTAACTTTTTCTAGGACCAGTCTAAGGTTTGCTCACCCTAATTGCTCCTTGGCCCCATCTGGTTCCGTAGCTGCTATCCTGCTACTTTGGAGCATTTTTGCTAATGTAACAACTAACTGATGAGCAATAGATCGGTGTTGACAGTAAAGAACATATCTGCCAGATATGTGTAGCAAAACAGCTATTGGCTCTATATCCAGGTATGTGCCTATCTCTCTTCAAAAACAGGCAAGAGGAAATGTACTGGACAAAAAGAGGCCAGCATGATTTACCATGAGGGCCAATGTGTGCATAGTCTGAATACTGCTTCTCTGGCCACTCGGCATTTCTGCTGTTCCTGTTCTGTTTTCTCTACGTGACAATAAAAATTTGCATTACCCATATTTTTTTTGTAGGTAGGAACACATATAAAGAAGATTGCAATGGATGAAGAAGCTTTTGATCTCATCAAGTGTGATGTGCTAAATCTAAAGGTGATCATTTGTGGCAGTGAAAAAGACATACTACACAGAGGTAAATTGATCTAGTCAGCAACCGCTGGTGTAGACATTCAACATTCATGCCTTTCTAGCATTCACATTTATTTTGTTGTCTCTTCTGGTATTTGTGATGAATTTCTGTTTCAGTTCATGTAAATGAACTTGAAATAGTGTAGACACAATCATGCAGTGTTTTTCTTTTTTTTTTTTAACTGATAGATGATTGATAGAATTGATAGATTTGTTCCAGTGTTGCCTCAATTGCTGCCCAGCAAGAGGCAACACACATGCCTAGGCACTTCTACAATGGCAGCAGAACTGTAGTTGCTTGCAAATGCAGACTTCAGTGTAAAGACTTGAAATGAGCCTCTGTCATTTATTCATCATTAGTATCCAAAGAAAACAATATTTTCAATCTCTTATATTTTTAAATAGTAATTGTAACAAATTTGTTTTTTTTTTTCCCTGAGGGTTTTTTTTCTTTCCTTTTCCTTTATTTTTTTCACTTGTACATCAGCTTGCATACTAACATATAATTTCTCAATGGCTTTGCAAACAAGTACTGACTTATAGAGACAAAAGCCTGTCAGATGTATAATACATATGCTACTCTAGCTAAAACATCTGTTATATAACTTGTCCTAGGCAATTCTGCTTAATCATAAGTTATTTTATGCATCAATGTACTCTGCAATTGTCACAGAAATTCTACATGCTTTGCTGAGGTAAAAATCTATATCCAGACATTGTTTCCCAGCTTTTTTATTATTTTTTTTTTTTTAGATTTTAGTTACCTAATGTCCCATTAAACATGCCATTTGAATGAAGAAATTAAATAAGATTTTACAGTAGACATAGCTTTTTCTACACTTCACAAATCATCGATTTTGCTTCTCTTTAAATCAGTTGTAAAAATGGCAGTGACTTAAAGAGATCCATGTATTAGGGTAATGTACCTATGTATGCCACTAATCACATGTAGTCCATTGGGCTCAAGATGAGATCCCTCTGATTAAACGTAGGCATCTGCTTGTGGACAGGATGAATCATTCCCCAGACTCTTCTGTATGAACATATGAACACAGTGGATGAGAACTTTGAGGATCACATAAATTTTAGACAGCTAAAATAAAATGAGATTATCTTAACTTTCCTCCCTCATTCTCATCTCTAGCGAGCTGAGAATTAAAATCTTTTTGTGCAGTGAACATCATTCAGCATTCAGACATTTTTCAAGGACTTCACATTTTAGCAGACTCATTGCAGTATGAACAGTTGATGTTTCAAAGGATGAAGATAGTGCCTTAAAAATGCAGTTTTGAAGGAATGTGCAGTTAGTGATATTTGTTTCGTATTTCCACAGTTCATCAGACTGGATTTGAAAACATTCAGCTGTGTTTGTCTGGGAAGGATCTGTTACTGATGGTAAAGAGATGCTTTGAAGATGTTTGTTTGAACTAAATATTTATGTGAGTTTATAACAGATAGGAAGATATTTAAACAGAATAATTATTCTCAAAACAACTCAGACATACAGTACACTTAGAAGGAAGAAATAAGTGATGTTGCTCTAAAGTTAGAACTGTGTTCTCAGTTGGTTAGTCTCTGGTTGCGTCCAGGAACTAAAATACCCCAAAACAAAAGAAGAAAGTTGTTAATAATCCTTTTTCTTTTTTTTTTTTCTTCTTTTTTTTTTTTTTTTGGTGACACATTCTGCCTCTGTATATAAGCTTAGGGTAAAGACAGCTGGAGCAATCCTTCAGGTTGTTGAGAGACCAAAGATTTTAATGATGTATGTGGAAGAAAAGTAGTATTTTCTCAATATCACAAAGTAAAGGCCTTCTTGTTGTTTAGAGGATCAAACACTGTAAACTCTTGGGTCTTTCATAGTGATTATGGAATATTTTTTAAGGTGAAAATCTGTTCTCAAGTGATTAGGCTGAGTGTATAAATCTTTCTGTGCAGTAGTTTCTGCTGTATCGTTCTAAGAAGGTTACTGATTAGCAGAAACTTCAGCAGAATTTATTTCTGTTTATACATCAATGCAGTCACAGGTGCCTGGGTCACCCTGGCTGAGCTGGGAGCTGTATATCAGCTGAGCTCTGAAAATCAGCTGCCTGCTCTCCAAAACAATCATAAACATGTGGTGATAATGCTGTCATAGTATTACCACAGTGCAGCAGAAGTAGATTCAGTGACTGTGTTGCATTTTGAGAAGAACACACTAGAGGAAACTGAAGGGATCAGTGAGGCAACTTGTTCAGTAACTAGTTTCTTGGGTTGGCTGTAAATGCAACAGAGCAGGCTGAAATCTTCAGGCATTAAAAGTCAGCTAATTATCTGCAGCTTATCCAGCACTCTCCAAAACCACTCTATGCTGGTTTGAAAAACAGTCATAAGAAGACCATACTGAGTAGGAAGCGTGACGTCATCCTAGTGTCTCAACTGATCTAGTGTATGGTGGCAGTGAAATGAAAAGTGGAACAAAGAAAGCTAATAAAAACTTGCTATTCCAAACTTTGCAGGAGTTCAGGGTTCACAAGTGACAGTGAATTAAAATGTAACTGGAAAGGTGTAAATTATAAATGAAAATAAATGATGTAATTTTGAAAGCTGTTTTTATATTGTGTAACTACAATATTCTTGCTCTGTAGCTTTGTAGGTGTGTGCTAGAAGTAGCAGAGTCCAGACAGAAGTGGGCTATTATGCAACCTGAAAGGTATGAAAGATAGAAATAAAATATCCATCTTATCCTATGATATTCTACTCTTTAGCCTAGGCTTTATGAATTGGCACAATTCTACAACTTGCAGATCAATAAGGCAATGACTAACCTGTTGTTGACAGAAATGAGAATGGAAAAGGTGATGGTACCTAATATTGTGGTTAACTTGCTTATCACTGTATTTTGGTATCTCTTTTCCTTTCCTTGAGCAATTTCTTAGAAGAGTAATGTATCAGAACAAGAAAGGTTAATACGCAAATCTGACAGAGCTGAGACTGTATTGATACAACAGTGCAGGTTGAAGGGATTTTTGCATAGGGTGAAGGATCTGTGAAGCAAGATGTAGCAACTGCTGTATAAGTAAAGATCAGAAATATATTGTTCTTTCTTGTTATCATAAGCATGACAACCACAAAGATCACACAAGATAAGAATGGCCTTGAGATTTACCAAATAACACTGAATGCTTGTCAGGATGGCTTATGGCCTCATTGAGTGAAGGGCAATGTAACATGATAAGAATAACACTGAGCATAACTTTGGCATAAGGTTTCATAAAAATCAGAATATGGTCCTGTGAACTCAGTGCCACATGGATGTGGTCAGAGAGGTGGAAGGGGAAACTCAACACCATGCCTTTGAAATCCGTGGAACACAACATGTTCTGCAAAATCTGAAATTGATTTATTAATCTTCCCAACACATTTTTAGACTAGTTAGACAACACTTAGACTAGTTTTGCAAAACATCAAAGAAAATCATACTTTGATTTTTAAAGATTTTTTTTAAGTCAGCTTCTTTATGTATTCAGAGCAATAATAATTTTAGGGAAGATTTGAATTCTTTTATTTGTTTGTTTATTTCTTTTACTGGCTTTGTTTTTGTCTTTATAGTAGATAGTATATAAAAATGCATTATGAATTGTTATGTGGACTTTTTTATTGGTACCGTCTAAAAACCTGTATCTACTCATAGTATCCATTCCCTTCTAGCTGTCCTAGTAAATCTTTTCCTTCTAACTACAGTACCAAAAGTCTACCAAATAGAAATAAGAGATTCTCTAGATGTAAAAAAGTAAAATCAAAACATTTTTTTTCTTCAAGTTTAATAACAAAACAAAAAACAAAATAAATTGGAACTCTGGTTGCCTATTGTACACATTCTTATCTTCCAATAATCTGTTAATTATTCTTTAAATTAACACAGTCTGCAGCCTGCAGGAAAAGATGCAGTAAATCTTCAGTCAAGGAACTTATGAACCCAGATCTTTAAAAATATAATGAGATATCCACTTAATAAATATTTTAATAGAATTTTAGTGTGTTTCATTCTGCACTAAACTGCAGAAAGAATTTACAAATAATAACACAAAATTGTATACGGTGAATTGGAAATAAAATATGGCTGATTCCTTACGCTTCAAATGGTTGAAATAGCTCTCTGAAACAACTTCTCTTAAAACTCCCTTAAAAATCTTTAAATATCCTTATATTTTTCCTTGAAATTATTGAACTAATTTTGAAGAAACCTTCTGAGATTAAGTCTATTAGGAGATTCCATCTTACTCCAGAAATTGACTCCAAGAAATCTGCTGACAGGATCTCTGATCATCCTCTTCCTAGAATTAAATGAATGAATATTTTCAAGAGGCTAAAATAAAGGGGAGATTTTCTTTCATGAGCTGAAGGAAATGAGAAGTCTGCAAAGAGGCTTCTATGATAGTAAGGAATAAAGCATTGGAAGGATTTGACTAAAAAGGAAAAGAAATTAGGCTGTATGGACTCCCATGCCACAATCTCACTGTTTGTTGCTGTTGTTTTTGTGGCGCTCATTAGGCTGATCCAGTTTGTAAAAGTTATGGTACGGCACTTCTGTTTGTACCCACATTGTTGTTGGGCACCTGCAGTACACCCTGCACAACCACTCTTTTATCTCTTCCTTCATTCTCAGTTCAAACAGTGCTCCTACTGAGTGTGGATCTGCAGGACAATGCTGTAGACAAGAGGCATGTGTTGCTGAAGATCTGCTAATGATCGGATTTTCTGTACAAGGTAGTAAAATATCAGGCTGATTCCCTGGGCACTCAGACTCACAACATTTTAGCCTGATAAACTTTTGTCTTTCTGGAGTTCAATATTTTAATGGAAAAACACTAGGAAGGATTTTAAATGTTGGATATTCAAGAATTTACACATAGTATCTACTGTGTTTGGATCTTGAACTCTTTTCAACTGGTAGGCACAATTTCATCAAAACAATTTGCAGGCACAATCAACATTTGGCGTTGTTTCAACTATTTGATGGTTTGACCAGTTGGAACTCAAATACTCTATTTTTACAACTGTTTCCAAATGAATTTATGGATTCTATGTTTAATGAAAACACAACTTTTAAATCCAAGTTCAGAGTCTTAGCTGGTCATGAGCAATGCAGCTTTTTCATCTCTGTGTTATTACTGTGTATAAATTTAAAGGAACAGCAGTCTGAAGTATGAACTGTGTCTGTGTTATCACAGCAGTAATCATTTGACCAGCACAATTCTTTTATAAAAAGTTTCTAGGTTATTTTCTCAAGCTACACATACTTAAAGGATTCCTGCTTTTCCTTTATTTATTTATTTTTTTAAAAGTACAGTTTAAAAATTATTATGCAGGATTTTTCCTTTATTTAGCCATAAAATAAAAACATTTATCATTAATTTTGCTGCTGTTTCCTATTGAATTAAACCTGACATTACAAACAGTAAATGTGGTTATGCTAGAGGAAGTCAATTTTTCGTTCTTCAATGTGTCTGCTTGTTAAAAAGAGAAAGGAGAGAAAAAACACATATTTTGTAACAGTAATCAAAATAACAGCACAAAAATTTTCTTTTGAACCCTGGCACGCACTCTGGAATAGTTCTTGCCATGGGAATACTTAATTAATTTCAGCAGCTTCCAGTTTTCCCAGTTGGGTACTGTCCTGTCACTTCTCCCGGTAATTGCATATAAAAAGATGTTTTACATACGATAATAGTTGAATGAGTTGGTGTTCCTGCTCATTTTCCAAGCTGCAGAAGCATATTCTCAACCATACTGCACATTACTGGAGAGTGAATTTACTCAAGGGAAAATGTGCCCCAAAATAATTTACGATCAATCCAGTTCTTGCAAAATATGAGGAACACATCGTCCTCTCCAAAGCAGTGACGCAGTTTCACTGATATAAAATTAGATGAGGCTGAGACTAGGCCTTCTGAATGGCTGTGTGATGGACAGCTGACTTTGAGTCTTGGGTTTGTGTTTTCCTTTGGTACATTGAGCACAGCTGCAGGATAATGAATCAAGTCCAGCACACACACACACACAGATATACATGGGTTAGTAGGACCAGCTTCTGAGGAGTTCTCATTGGCAGCAGTGGGAAGTTAATGACTTAAGTACATCTAGAACTATCTCCATTGGTCACTTAATTGATTTGG
The DNA here is from genome assembly GCF_016699485.2 of Gallus gallus. Taxonomy (NCBI): domain Eukaryota; kingdom Metazoa; phylum Chordata; class Aves; order Galliformes; family Phasianidae; genus Gallus; species Gallus gallus. The sequence continues at coordinate 31,434,612 of NC_052532.1, forward strand.
AATAAATTCTGAATTTTTTTTGAGGGGGGATGAAGAGGGGAGAGGGAACAGGGACAGAGAAGAAAAGCGAGAGAGAAGAGATGTAGAAGAAAAAAAGAGAGAAAGAGAGCAAAAAGGAAACAATCTTCCTCCTCTGATATCTTCAGCCTTCCACAGAGAAGATGGTGATCCCTGTAGTCTGTCTTTCTTTAAAACCCACGTCTCTGAATTCTTGTATATAGTGAGGACTGAGACAGGAAACTAAACTATAAAGACATAAATACTAACGAATTGTGAGTGTATGAATATATATGTACATGTAAATTATATGTACTTTTACATAGACAATGCAACATTTTTATATAAAACTGTAAAATAAAAAAACAGATTATCTGTTAAAAGAGAACTGACAGATATTTTCGGGGTTATTCCTCCACTGAAATTACTGCAAATCAAACTAATGCTACAGAACAGCAGAATAATTTAAGTTTTAATTATAGGCCTAGTCTTCCCTGCACTGCCTACTGGAGTGCGATGTTGAGGCTTGACCGTGGACGACAGCTTGGGAAACACATGTGGAGCATGAGAGCTGGCCTAGCTATCTCAATCTCAGGTCTTCAGTTGTAATGAAAATCTTTATGAATATAAAAACGTGAAAGGATCCCTCAAATATGCCTAATTACATTTTTCTATGATGCAAGAACCAGTTCATTTAAGTTATTTTTATTAAGAGATACAAAGAAAAGTAAGAGGAGGAAGTAACGTTATACATGAGCTGGGACTGGTCTTGGAAAGTGTAGCTATCAGCTGCTCACTGCATACTTCTCCCTACATTCTGCTGTTTTCCAAACATTCATTGCATAGGCTGAACAAAAAGTAGGAGCTTGCCTCAGGCTTGAATTAATAGCGTTTTTGCACATCATAATGTTACCTTTAGCAGTGCAGTTACACATTCATCTTTCCAGGTGTCATTTTTGGAGTATGGGACTTTAGCGGCAAGGAGTTGGAAAGGAAAGCTGGCAGTGTGTCACTGTCTTTCACCTGCCATGGAGCTGTTGGTACTACCAGCCTTGTCCTCTGTTTTTTTCACAGAAATAGGAAGAAGTGATTGTTCTGCATGGGGTGGCCAGTGGTGCCAGCTGTGCAGCCCACAGCACAGCTCAGAAATGCAGTTTCTTCAGGATGATCTCAAAGTCCTTAGGCGAAACCATTTTGTTTCTGAGCTAACCAATGTTAGCTTCAGTTGGGTACCCAAAGAATGAGGAGCCACTGCCAAAGGGGAGCAAGAGGAGACAACGTATGATGCAAATAAATAAATAATTGCGCCTTGCTTGTACTTGATTCCCAAAAAACCCCACAAGAGTATAATAACATGTTGTCAACCTTGACCAGCGTAACTCATTTTTGGCTTGGTTTCTGAAGGCACGTTTATCCTTGTTAGATCTGCATTCACTGTTAATAATGTAAAATTCTGTATCATGTACATACTGCATAAAAATCTATATATGTAATAAAGTGCAGTAGAAAATATAATAAAAAAATGGAATTAAACATTCTTTTTCTCAAAATCTGAAAAATATTTCTTTTCATCATCCTTGGTGTTTTTGTTCTTTCTGCTTTTCACCTAAAGATATTCCACCAAGGCAATGATAGTTTGGGGCAAAATGTTGGTTTCATGGAAACCAACTTTGCATTTATAAACTTCAATCCACAAAAAGCATCTCTGAGACTGTGTTTACACCCTGTAAAAAACGGGATTTGTTTTGTTTTGCTTTTTAACACTGATAAAGGTTAAAATGATGCAGCTTTTTGGAAGATATGACTTCAGTACAATTGTTTGGGACTGGCACAGGAATGAAATACTGCAGCCCGATTCAAAGAGGGCCAGTCTTCATGATACAAGACCTCTTGATTTTATCAGCAAAATGATCTAATTGTATTGAAATCACTGCCAGTCTGAAGTTCATTTGGATGAATTACTATACCTGGATTCTGATCCTACCGAAGGAAATGTGCACTGAAACTTTGTCATTGCTTTTGAATAAAAAGTATGCTGATCCAGAGCATGAGAAAACAGAAGAGAACTCACTGAAGAGAAGTAAGAGCAGCTACACTATTCTATCTGTTGGGATGTGAATAGTTCTGGAGAAAGAGAAGACTAACACAGTTTCACTTTCTGCTTTCCTGTTGTCTTGGAGGGTCTCCTCCCAGCATCTCAGCACGTAGCCTCTCTAGCTCTGAAAAGTGAATGTAAGTATGATAAGTGATAAACTGGTGAGATGTAAGGGAATAAAAAACAAACACAGAACAGGGAGTCTAATAAACTAAGAACTGTTTTTCATGTTAAAAAAAAAAGTTTCATCCTTTAAAAAAAGTTTGTCTCATCACTGTAATGGAGGCCACTACAGACAGCATTTTTAGGATCCAGGTGAGCTCCATCCTTAGAGAAATCAGGTGTTATTTTATGATTCTGCCAAGAACAGCAACTTATAATTACAGTCTGTCCTCTACAGGGACCTTACCAACATGGACTGCCAGTAGGATATTTGGATGTTGTGCATTTCCTCCTCGTCTTGTTCATGACCCTCTCACTGATTTGCCTGGGGCTGATTTGTCTCTTGTAAAGGGCACATATTTCCTTTCATTTCAATACTGTCTAGCTTGCTTCTGCTAGAAAGTGCTAGTCTGTTGTTTAGGGTATTGTGAATAGCTAATATATTTTCAGTTTTGCTGGAAGAACAAGAATTTTTGTTTGTTTGGTTGGTACTTGACCTAAAATAAACCACTTTATTTTACTTTGGATCTATATATATATTTGAGCGTAGTCATTTTTAATAACATCCAGCAAATAAACTTTGAAAGTTTGAAGAAATGAAAGAAGATTTTTTTCATGATAGTGTATTTTTAGTATATTTAAAAAATAGCTAATCAGTAATTCAACATGAACTTGCACGTGCTGCAGTTAAAGTCTTCAATTCTGATGTACAAATTGTCTATCTAAAGAATGTAACAGCCTTCCATATGAAGATTTCATGTTTGAGAGCATATGTTACTCATTTTGACTGCCATGTTGTCTGATTACTTCGGTTAAGATTCTCACTGTTTGCCTGAAGGGAAGTAAACTGTAGTGGGCTTTTAAGCCTGGAGTTACTTTGTGTGCCAGACCTTCTGGTGTGACAGCATGCCATGCTGCAGAGCACATGTTTACTCTTTACTGATTTCCTTAGCATGAGGGTTGGCTAATGGAAAAATCCTTTGGAGGTTTGTAACTGTAGATGCTGCTCCTAATTGCTTTACTAATTTTCTACATGATTTGTATTCTGTAGATTTTCTGGATATTCAGATTTCCTCAAGACTTGGAATACAAATATGTTAAAAAAAGAAAAAAAAAGAAAAAAAGAAAAAAAAAGAAAAAAAGAAATACAGGGTTTGCATTTCCCTGCTTTTTCTGCCAAACTACAGCTGCACATTAACTTGGCAACTGTTCTATTCTTTTAGCAGCCAGTAGCAAAGCTGTGCCCTTGGGAGTTCTTAGCAAAACAGATTACTGGACAAGATCTAAATCAGTTCCTTGTGTATTACAGTCTCTGTGTAGAGTTAAAATGCCCCATAAGCAAATGGGGTTATATTCTATTCTGATTTAATGTTGTCCTTTCAGACTACTCAAATAGCAGGGATAATGTGGTTTTAACAAATTATTTTGTCAGTAGTATTATGTAAAGCAGTGAACATCCACATTTTTCTGAGATGAGTTCGCATGGGTATTTACAGCGACTCTCAAAGCTATACTCAGAAGTATGGCGGTCATGATGATTTTGGTCATCATATGATGGATGTTTATCCAACTTAGAATATAAAGAGAGTCCAAACATATACTGCAGACCCATCACATAAGGGGGATGCTTTTTTTACTGTTATTTGCTTGATACTCTTCAGACCCCATGACAGGAAGGGGATTTCTGAAAATAAAAGGGATGGTCTTGTGGGCTGAATCTCTGTTCATTCTTCTAAAAGTAATTTGGGCACTTGTGAAGTCATTTCAATTCAATTCATGAGGCCACTTCCTATCTATTATATTATCTGTAACAGATCTGATTGGAATTTCTATGCCAAACTCAATATCTGGGCATCCCAAATATACTTATTTGTAAATACAGTTTATATTTGAGATAATGTAATTCAGCCGATAAAATCCAAGTTTATTTACAACATTAGTTTTTCTGCTTGCAGAAATTCTACCTAGCCTGTTTAATATGGAACACGAGGTTTAATTCTACTACGACTGAAAACATAATCAGATTATCTTGCAAACTCAATAACAGTTATTAGAAATGTTTACCATTACCCATAGGCACAGAGAAATATTTCTTTGCTATTGCTCATGAACAATAGTCCAATTTTAATCAGAATTAAGTTTAATGAAGAGAGCTTTTTTAATCTAAACATACTTTGAGTTTTAGATGCTATGATTGGAAATTATGTATAAGGATTTCACTTTCATATACTGTCTCATCTGGAGGAGTTGCCAGAATAATTCTTTAAACACTTCCAAAGTCTAAGAGATTAGTACCTTGTTCAGTCAGTTACCATAAAAGATGTAAATGATCGATATTGAGACTTCTGCAAAATGACAGAGGAGCCCCAGTTATAGAACAATCGAGAGAAGAAGGAGGGTCTGATACTGAGTGAGTTTTGGGGTACGTTTCTAGAGCAACAGCTGAGGATGACCTTCATGTAATAACTTCTAGCAGCTTGTTTGAGAGTTGTCACTGCCTTTAATAGCCACCTTAATCAGCTCATACTAACGCTGATGCAGGCACTTTCATTAGTCCTATACAGAAAAAAAAGAGTTTTTTTAAAGGGTTTTTAAATGTCTCAAATGGTTCAAAAAAGCCCAAGCAGAAATCTACCCACTGATTTCCTATTTCTATTCCTCCGTCAAACTGAACACACAAATATATTTGAAAATGACTGTTTTTTGAAATTAATGCATTCATAAATGCTTCACTTGATTATTCATTCTGAATGCTACAGCTGTTTTACACAGTAAACATTCAGCTAATTTGTTTTCACTTGCCAAAAAACCCTTCAGAACTGTACACTCATTAAGCATTGTTTAGATAGAAATGGCAGTATCTGTAGCTGAATATATTCAATACACTTCCCTGTTTTGATCCAAATACAGATATAGTGTGGTATGAAAATATACAGCTGAAAAATATGTTTGGTGGGGATGAGAGATGGACCTGTGTCATGATTTCTTCCATGTCCAGACCTCTCTTAGGTCTCTTACGTCTGCAGGGAAAGCACAGTATAGCCCAGGGAAACAATAATGAAGACACGTGGAGCTGTGTGTATGTGGGGGGGTAAATAATATAACTATTCTGCAGAAATGATTCACGTAGTCATAAAATAATTTAGCCCAGAACCACTTCACAAAGCAGTGCCAACTTCAATGGTATATCAAATTGCTCAGGGCTTTGTTCAACCATTTTTTTATATCTTCGAGGTTAGAGATTGCACAGAACTTCTGGATGTTTCAATATATAACCACCCTTACTGTAAAGGTTTAAATCTAGCATCTATCTGGATTTTCTTTTACTGTGAATTCTTGGCTAAATTATCCATCTTCATGGGAATTGTCTAATCTACCTCTCAGTGAAAAGAAAGAAATAACTACCACCTGAAGTCTTTTAGGATCAAACTGAACATCCTCAGGAGAATCTTCCTCATTGACAAAGAGAAAACCCAGTTTACACAGATAAATGCTTGTAAGGCACCTCCAGACAGTCAAAGCAGGTGAGGACAATCGCATGGTCTGACACTTCTACAACTACTCCAAAAGGACTCTCATGAGAAGTATTGTAGCATCTTCTACCTGAGTCTAAATCATTTTGCTGTTTTGGATTCTTTCAGTACACTGGCCCTTGTTTCCAAGCCTAGGTTGCTCTCAGAGTAAGAGCTACCTCACTAACTAAATAAGAAGTTAATGGGTTTCATCTACAAAACAAGTCTGCAATTTGGAAGTCTCTATCTTTTCTAAGTAGACAATTTTAAATGGGATAATTATTTCATTATACAGTCCATTTATTACCCACTGATGCTACAAATGGCTAATTCTGTGGGTAAATAGATGCCATATATATTGTTTTTCTCTTGGAATCCTCTTAATGCTATATATATGGTTTTTTTTTTTTGTTTTGTTTTTTGCTATTTCTTAGTGCTTAATTACATATTGGATATGTAATTAATTATATATCCATACTGCACATTGCAAAAGACAATTTTTTTTGTTTGTTTGTTTACCATTTGTTGATTCCTTATACTTTATTGAATATTCAATTCTGTCTCAACTCAATGTGAATTTTGCCAGTACTGGCATGTGTGCAGAACAATTCAATGTATAGGTCTGGAAGGATGAGGCTGAGTATAGTACTCCTTCTACTAGCAGGATACTTCTATGTTTAACCAAAATAGTCTTAAAGCCTTTAAAATTTTTTTACTCATTTGTTTTTTCAATGTAAGAATTTTATCCAGGAAGGTTTTAAATCAGACCAAAATTATTTATGCAGTGAAGTAGTGGAGAAAATCAGAAAACAGCAGTCAGAAAGGCACAGGTGAAAGAGACAGTGAAACATCTCCTGAGGAAGAACTGGAAGGAAGGGAACAATTTTACTGAAGAGCTGAGAACCCTTGCAGGAGCATGGCTGCCTTAACAGAAGAACAGTGATGACACTCCCTGTGTTTTCAGGGGAGCATCCCTTTTGTAGTGCCTCCAAGAAGGGAACAGGGCAAGGAACTTGCTTTAGCCACAGGAGATGGGTGTCACTTGTTCCTCTTTATGAGCAGGAAAGGGAGTCTCAGACTGCTAAATCTGATTACATATTTAAGGAGTTTGGGAGCCATCATCATCATGACAATAGCAATATCATCCTTACCCAAATGTCTCAGAGATTCAAGAAAGCTAGGATCTGTGTGGGACTGAATTATAAAGTTCAGATTGTGTATAAGAGCAGTAATCCAAATTTTTCTCTTTCTTCTCACTTATATATTTTGTAGATTTGAAAATGTGTTTTGTCAACTCATTTCAAAAACAAACATCACACAAGAACATATAGAAAAAATTGTTGAGTGTGTTTGTGAGCTTTTTGATGATTTGAATATAATTTTGCAATGACGGAGATAGTCTGGATTAAAGCTTTTACACTGCAAATTTTAACCAAAAGATATTTGTCTTTGGCTTTCACTTCTGAGTAAATGTGCTGATTCATAAGTTTTGCTTAATAAGTCATTTAGGCTTGTGTTATTTCATGTTTATGTGGTTTGGAATGTTTTTTATTATACTCTTAGGTACCAGGAAGCTTAATTAAACAGAAAGAAAGAAAATGGAAATCAAGAAAATGCTGGAAGGAGGAAAACAAACTGCATCTCTTTTCCAGCACAAGACCCTGAGGAAGGCTCTGTGGTGTTTCCCCAGGCAGCTCTCATTAACGCTTTTGCTTCTGGAGGCAGTACCTGTTCCCAGACTTCATTGTGTCTTCAGCCTGCCAGATGAATACAGCAAACACTTTCATTACCCTCACAGCTGCTACTCTCCTGCCAGGAGTACAGCAGGTGAGTGGAGGAAACATGGCTGAAATCATATGCATGCTTTATCTCCTGCTGGCATGGGTCCTGTGTCAAGAGGGACACTGGGGAGAAAAGGTATCCATCTCCCTCTGTCCTTCCTGCTCAACCTTTTCAATCCCAGGCTTCCCCCCAGTCTGGATGTATCTATCTTCAACCACGTGCCCAGGATCCTTATACTACCTCAAATCCTTTGCGTGATCCTTCAAGCTTACCTCTGCTTCGGCCCTTTCAGTATTCCCTGAGCCTTTCTAGATGAACCTCTCATCCTTTTTTCCAAAGTCCCACAACTCCATTATTTGATGTTCCATGAAATGCTTTTCCCTCAGTTATAGCAGTACTCAAAGCAGTATTTAGTAATTACAATGAAGACAAAACAGAAATAGGCAGAAGCAAAGGCCATTGGTAATTCTAAATTATCTTTGCAGTGAGGCAGGTTATTATCTTCTCATTCAAACTGGTATGTTGAAATATAAAACCCGTAGGAACTCCTGTAGGAGAATCTTTCTCTTTTATACAAGTAATACGTGATTATTTGCCCTAGGAAAGTGTAATGTACTGCAAGTCAAGATTTATTGCAGGCTCACATGTCATCAGATTTTCCAAAGAAAACAGTCAGATTTCATCAGTATTACAATGCAAAACTGTAGAAGGAAAAGTCAGGCACTGGAGGTTGTTTTGTGGCCTTTCCATATATGCCAGTCTGTAAATAGGCCACCTCGTGGATCTAGGAGACAGCAAAGAAGCAAACAAACAAAAGGCCAGATAAAATCAATCCTGCTTCAGGAGGGGTGCAGAAACTAATCTATTGGGTTTGCACACTCTTTGGAGCAGTAGATAAAATGCATTCTGATGAAATCTATCATTAATATTGTTTTTTTATTGTAAGGATTATGGAGAATGTCACTAAGAATATCACATGATTATACTGACTTTTTTTTTAGCATCCTGCTTTGCATGAAATCTCACTTCATACCCTCAACTGTTCAACTGCTACAAGGAAGCAAGAGAAAAAAAAAAGATAATGGGATTGATAATGTATTTCTCCCTGGAAAAGACAGTTATAACCATGCTTAAAAGTCAAGAGACATTGCACACAGATGTACACGAGATATTTAATATTCAAGTTCTTAAATTAATTGTATATTTTTAAGATGAAGCTAATAATAACTTAACTTGAATATTAAAGCAATATCCAAAACTTTTATTGAATTAAAAAAAATGACCTTAGAAGACGAAAAGAAATATCAAAATCCTTTATTATTCACAGGGAACAGCTTTGAAGAGCCTAAATCTTATATACGTTTTTCACATTCTAAGAGATCTATATGTGCCTACACTTGTAAGGCTTTTGAAAAGAAAAGCCAAAAAAGCAGGAACTAATGAGCTGTCCTCCACCTTCTCTGCTGGTAGAGACAATGTGTAAATACAGCATTTCCATACCAAAACACCCAGGGGAGAGAGGCTGTTTAAAGCTCTTTGGCTTAACTCAATTCCTTCTCCCTGAAATCCTTGAGTAGGATCAGTTAATTTTTCATTCCTTGACCTGTAATTCCTGGGATCAGGCGAGATTGTCATAATGATTTTGTTGGACCGTAACGTCTGCTAATCCTGTCTGAAGTCCTCTGGTGCTTGACATTTTCCTACAAGGCACTGTACTTACGCAATGGTGTGTGCTGTCAGCAAAGACGGAACTGTACTTGTACTCTCTAAATAGAATAACTTGCTTTGGCACATAGCTGGTGGCTCATGACTTCTTTCATCAGCCTTTCTCTAAACCTTCAGGCAGTCATATATATATATATATCCATATATATATATATATATATATGTATATAAACCAAACAACAGTGTGTATTTATATTTTAATTACTTTGCTGGTCATGAAGTTATTCTTGAGTGGAAACAAAACTATTAACAGCTAGATGGTGTTCAGGGCAGGGCTGGAATAATAAAATGTTCCTTAGGAATAGGGAAAAATCCCTGTAATTCCAAAGCTAACAACATTATGAGATAAAGTTTGTAGCCACAGCTTACCAACACCCTTAACAGTAAAAGAGAGGAGAAAAAAAGATGTTCCAGCATTAGTAAGGGAAATCCTTGATCCAGATTAACACCATGATGCTAACTGTTGTGATGTTCCTGACTTCCAACACAAAAGTGTGTACAATGTCTATTGTTGAATCCTTACACAATCATGGTTTGAATAATGCAGATGATCTTCTAAGCTTTGTGATTTTTAAGTCTTTATTTCTCCATTAAACTGAGAATATTTCCTCTGTTGGGCCAACAAGATAATCCTGGCTATTTGGGCCATATGCATGCTGTGTCTAAGTAAGGATGAACTGTGAATAAACACTGAGGCTGTCTGTATGAATCTCAGGCAGCTACCATTTTTTTTTCCCCATAAAATATTTATATTATGTAAAGTTATGTATCTATCATTTTATTCCACTTCCAATTCCAAGCTCATTTCTTTCTTCTGTATTCTATAAAATATTTTGAATATTGCTTGTTCAATTGCCAAAAAAATGTACAACAAAGTACAAAATAATAGAGGGTTTGTACTTGGCCTAACTGTTTAAGGTCTTGCGCATTTTGCCATATGCAATTTTTTATTTTATATCTGCCTTCAAATCTCTCAGTTCAGAGCTGAATGTCTCTGAAAATGAGTAATCATTTAAAGAGGAAATTTACTGGAAATATTTAATAGCTACTGGGGCTCTGCAAAAGCATCCCACTGACACCTTTGTCTGCGCGTTTCTCTGTGATGATGATACTCCTCCTCCTTCCGCTCTTCCTACTTGTTTGTTACAACTAGTAACTTTGTCAAAAAAAAAAAAAAAGAGAAATACCTGTTCTTTTGAAACCTCACACAGCCGGAGGATTTCTCCCTCTTAGTTTTCTTGATCATTCGTCGTGAGCAGCTCTAACAAATCAGTGTCTTGTGGGAAATAATCAAAAAATAGATTACTTTCATGATATTGGCCTATATTACTAGGAGAAATGACCAACAGTTAATAAATTAATTTCTTAATTAATATAATTGAGAACTTAACAAAAAGAACAAACAAATCTACATTTAAGCAGGCAATTCTGTTTTAGTTGGACATAATTTTTTTTCCCAAAGTCCAAACAATAGTGGACAATTCCCAAAATTTTCTGACATTCTCCTCAGGACATAAACAAGAACTGAAGCCAAAACACAAAGAAATGCAAATGAGCTCTCTTGATCTGTCTGAAGTCATTATCTTGGAAGTGTAATTTATCCTGACCCAGCCATGAATAACATTTATAAGTAGAAGAGAGAAGAAAATACAGAAAAGCAGCCTATGGAGGCTCTGCTGTTCTAGACATAGATTCTGTGGCAGATGACAAATAACAGAGGATCTGGCTGTCTGCAATTCATACTCACTTAGTTCCTTTTCCTTTATCTTTCTTTTTATCTTTTTCTCTTTTTTTTTCTTTTTTTCCCCTCTTTTTTTTAAATTATTTTCTTTTTTTTCTGCACTTTGAACTATGTAACTCTGATGAGCTCCTTTCAGCTCCTTAGAAAATTGCTGTTACACCAGTCAGAGGTACCTGAGCTGTTTCTCCTCATGCAGCCCTAACCCCTGCTGTTGCCACTGCCAAAGGATGAGTCACGTGAGAACATAGCCTCACTAGATGCAAACTTCAAACACAAAAAGAAATTGAAATTGAAACTCCCAGAGGAGTTTGGGAATGTGCAGAGAATAGAATGGGAGTGAATAAACAAAAATTGGCTTGCCAACAAGTCCCCAAAATACCAACTTGCAGAAAGATGACACAGCTACACAATGAGGGTGTGTATGAAAAATCCAGCTATTAAAAAGAAGTGTGGTATCACAGACCTCAAAGACCACTGTAAAAAAATCTCAGTATTGGCTTGTGAGTGCAAAAGGGCTGTAAAATTTCACTTAGGATATGTATTTTTAGTTCCAAGGAACAGCATGTTTGTATTTAACAGCTGAGTAGTGGAACTGCTAGACCAAGAAGTTATGATGTGTTTTGAATTCTCTATTCAAGAAGACAGATCAAACTTCCATCATTCAGACTCACAGAATCCACTTCAAACACCAAGCTTTAGGATCATGTCCACATTCACAGGGCTTCCACAAAGTGTTTCCACATGGATATAATCCCTAATTCATAAATCAGAGAAAGAAAATGGCTCCTGACTGAAGTTTAGAAGCTTGATATTTCAGGCAGATGAGAAAGAAAAAGAGGACTGGGGGGAGAGGTTTCTCTGACCTCAAATTGTGGTTCCATACAGAAGCATCTGAGGCGAGCTGAACTTTCCATCCCAGACACCACATCCTCCCAGAGGCCACCTGTCCTTGGCAGCCTGCCTTCCCTGCTCCACAGCTTCATGCTGTGGTACCCCAGCAAGGGTTCCCTCAGATCCCAGCCTCTCCTGCTGCTAAGTCCCTGCTCACCTCACGCCAGCATTCCATCCTGGAGCAAAGGGCTCCTTCCTGTCCCAAACCCTTTCTCCCTCAAGGGCATTCAGCCTCTCTTAATTACTTAGCCAGCCTTTCCTCTCTTGCCTCTTTTTCTGCTTTCACTTGACATAGCTACAAGTGGAGTATTACAATATGGCAGGCAGGCAGGCAGGCAGACAGGCAGCAAGGAAGGAAGGAAGGAAGGAAGAAAGGAAGGAAGGAAAGAAGGAAGGAAGAATAAGAGGGGGTTTCTCCCTTCGCTTACATACGTGATAGTAGGCATGTCCTCTGAGTCATGCCACCCCTCCTTAGGGCAGGATGAGGAAGGCCATCTACTCTTTTTCTTTCAATGTTATTCCTAGAAAGAAGTATCAGAAAGGGAACATGGGTAAATCTCAAGTCTCAAAATGCAACTCAAATGCAAGAACACTATTCATTCCATGGGTTACTTCCAAGGACCCAAAGAAAATCCCAAGGGTTCTTTAATTCAGTACTGTTTTGATCAGAAGAGATTATCTGGTCACACTGATGTTGACAGTCTGTGCAAAACTTGTTTTGTTGGGAAAATTTTTTTGTTTCTGTGTGCAGTTTCTCTTCATGTTTTTCAGGATACTCTGTTCTTTTACTTCCTCTGTAATGTTTGCAAAGCAAACACAATTTGAGTTTTGGTCTCAGTTATCCTTGTATGGTCTGTTAGTAATGCATTGTTTCTCTAAACTTACTTTGACTTCTTAATTATTAAAAATGTAAACACTTGTATCTGTAGCAACGCAATTTCAGTGTATGCGTCCAAGTGAATCCAAATGTTTCATGGGTCACTTACCTCACAGCACGGACTTCCACATGCTATGGAAAAACTTTAAAAACTAATGGTTGTTGAACCAGTCTCAGAGATACTGCAGACACAAGATAGATTAAGACAAGCAATTATCAGTTCAGATTTTTAGGTAAAGCAGTCCTCTTTATTATTTGATAACTGCCAGATTGGCAGTTTCTATTTGTATTATTCTGAAATTAAAAAAAAAAAAATGGTAGGAAACCACCAGTTGCCATTCCAATTTCACAGAAAGACTTTGCGTAGGGCATGCCAGGACTTGACTTAAGAAGTTTGATTAAAGCGAGGGCTTTTTTCTAGCTTAAGCACCACACATCCCTATTTCTTTAGTATAAATGTTTCTCTCATTTTTCTCTTATTTATACTATATGCAAACTAATTAAGTTGTTCCTCAGACTAAATTATCACTAAGTGAATGAATAAAAAATGCTCTTAAATACACTATATATGACCCAGTTGAGCGTAATGGTAATAAATGTTATATATTGCTTAATGTTGTCTTATATTTTTAAGAATAATTTCCCTACGTTGTTCATTGCAGTTAAACTGTAAATTTATGTCATTTTTCTGTTTTAATTTTATTCTCTTATGTTTCATGGGAAATTGCATTGTGTTTTCTTATTCATCTTCGTTTAATGGAGAATTAAAAGCTAAGAGAGTTACAATGAGATGTCTGATAAAATGACTGATTTTTTCTCAAATTGATGTCCAGAGTTGTAATTATCCTGTCCTGAACACAATTCCATTTACTTCTTTATTTCTCTAGATTAAATGAGATAACAGAAGTTTCAGAGAATTTACAATTAGAGAGATTAAGTTAGCCAGAAATGAAGCTTATACTTGTCTCCTATAAATTTGATGAGGAAGACACAAGAATCTTGTTTAACTAATTATCGATATTTCTTCTTTGTAGTTGAATAGTGTAAAAGTTATTAGCGAGCTTTTAGACAATTTTAACCTGTTGGCTCATAAATTTCTCCAAAGAATAGCCATTTGAATAATATGATTGTTTTATACAGCTGAGGATCAATAAAGAAAATCTTTCTGAGGCTTAATTACTAATTGATCAATGAAATAATATACCACGGTCTCTTTAGACAGTTGCAATTGGGACTATATTCTGATGTTTTTAAAGAGTATTGCACTCAATGATTCACAAGGTCTTCTGCTATCTTCTGTTTTAAATGATGAACCCAGAAGTCAGCCACTGAGAATTCTCCCTTTATGACAGTGCTATTAAAAGCTCAGAATCATGGATATCTGAGCAAATCTTTCAGCTACTTATGATAATTATGAGTACAAAAGTATCTAAAACATATCCTTATATGTCGAAAATATCCTCTCTGTTACTTTGTCATTCTTGGCTCTGCATGAGAAAATACTCTTATTTCTCAGCATGATTTACTACTTTTTTTCAGTATCAAGAATGCTTCTGAAGCATTCTGAGTAAAAAATATAACAGTTTTGAGAAATGAAACTGCTTGTAGGCAGGACTATCAGTATCTATGCGCAGAGACTCACATCATGTTGTTTTGAGAACCATCTTGCAATACTACCAGGAGTCTGCAGCCTTTCTCCTTCAGTCCATGTTTAAATCCTCTCTGATGGGTGCCCACTTTGACTGCTTTTATATGAATTATTTACCCCTGAAAGTTAGTAAGTTGTTTCCTCAGAATGGAAAACACTTCTGCCTTATGTATTTCTGTCCCGTCTTTTCTATATGTGATTTCTTTATTTCATACAATCCCCAAATTCAATGGAAAAATAAATGATCATAGGAAGGATTAATATTTGGAAAAGTAGACTGTACTGAAGAACATAGGAAAATAGGAACTTAGACCTGGTCCAGAAAAAGTGGTTTCATTGCTGTTTGGCAGACTTCCATCTGTACCACATAAGGGTGTTTGTGCTGTGGAGGTGCTTAACTTCTTGACCTTGCATCCTTGAAAGTGCTACAGCTATGTAACAATGACCAACCTGGTTTCTATACTCTGAGCAGACTTGATATGTGTTTTGAACACCTCTGCAAGAAGACTCAGCTGTTACACTCTTGTCTGAGAGGGTTCAAAACTCTTTTTTTCAGGAAGATGATGTAGTCACAGGATGGTAGGAGGTCTGGGAGGTAAAAATCTAGGTTCTTTGAATGAAATATTTGGTCAAGAAAGCTTAGAGACTGTAGAGTAAGGTGAGTAGCAAGGCACATTTCTCCATAAGTAGCTAGCTTATGAGCCTTATGTTAGTAGATGCGCATGCTCTTATGAAGCCTCTACAGACTTTGAATAATCCATGCAAGGTAAAAAGATCTCTAAGTGCAGAGTGAAGAGCACATATTTTCCACTCTTAGAATAATTTGTACACTTGGAAATTCTCCTGCAAGACATAGGCTTACACCTTTCCCAGGAAGAAAATAAGAAAATAAAACAAAGGGCTCACAGATTCTTTCTGAGTACTGAGTTTCTTTTTCCTGCTGCATGCAGTTGAAATTTAGTCCTGGGGCTTTCTGAACTGTTTTGTAGAAGTAGTAAAGAAGATCTCTGACATGGTAGGGTTCTGGATGAGGATATTTCCTTTTGGCTTGAGTGACCTCACAATGAAAATTTGATTCTGTTTTGAAAGTCTATCAAATTCTGCTCATAAATGTTAATTGGAGAGCATACATTGAAACATCCCGGGGGAGCACTCAGAGCATGGGCAGTTCTGAGTTATTCAACCCACATGGTTGGTACATCATCAAATTTTGGTAGATGAACCTTATCTAGTCTTCTGTGTGCTTTTAGTAACATCAATATTCGTTCAGAACTGTAATGAAATATTAAATCTTCTCTGAAACCAATAATTCTAAGTGTCAACTGCTGCTATGGTTCAGGGCTTCTTCCTTCATCTGTTACGGTTGTATCAAATAAACTTTGTTTTGGAGGGATTTAAGGTCGTGAGATCTCAGAACAGGGCTTATAGGATAGATACATGTGTTCCCCTCCGTATATGCTGTAACACATTACATCCTAAAGCTTTATGCCCTTCTCAGGACTTGTACTGTATGGAAGAACCAGAATCCAGGAAACAGGCTTGATGATGTGGTGCATGAATATACATTTTTCAAGAAAATATATTTACCAGCTCATTGTGTTTATAAGAATTTTCATAAAGTAGTGCTCTTTCCTCCAGACCTTTTGAGTTACGTTATTTTTTCTGCTGACTCATGCAGTTACTCATGTACTTACTCAGTGCTTCGTTGACTCAGTTACTTAGCACTTTGTTGATGCAGATCTCTTATGGTGTAACAAGTAAAGCTTATATATTCTGTGAATTTATATGAGGGTTTTTTAATATTTAATTCTGTATATTTTTTAATATTTCATTTTGCATTGTGCTGCTTGAACAAATCCACAAAGCAGCTCCAGAGAAATTTGTTTTTTTTTACTGCTACTTGCCACATTTGTGATGAAGTTATGTAGATTTCTTAGTGTACTTACACGAAAGTGTAGTAAGAAATAAGACATCAACAAAAGTTCTCTAAAGATAATCTGTAAAGGATCAAAAAGAATAGCTTTCACCCAATAAGTGAAACACCATAAATATCATAAATTTAAAAGATCCTTAATATTTTCTAAAGCCTCATCTGAGAAAAAAGTTAGTGGAAGAGATCATAGAATCTGAGAATCATAGAATCATTAAAATGGAAAAGACCTCTAAGATTACCTAGTCCAATGGTCCACCCACCACCAGAATTGCCCACTAAACCATATCCCTAAGTACATTGTTAGTTTCCTTAAAAACCTCTTGGGATGGTGATTCCAGCACCTCCCTGGACAACCTGTTTCAGTGCCTAACCACTCTCTGTCAAAAAATTCCTCATAATACCTAATCCAAATCTTCCCTAGTGCAACTTGAAGCCATTACCTCTTGGCCTGTGGCTGGTTATGGGAAGAAGATGCTGATACCCAACTTGCCACCTCACTCCTTTCAGGTATATGTAGAGAGTGATGTTTGAGAGACAAAGTTCCATGTTCCAAAAATTAACTTGAGAAAAATGTAAAATTGACAAATATTTTCCTTTGAGATTTTACAATTTTCAGGTTTTTTTTTTGATGTCAGAAAGAACTTTTCAGTATAAAATATAAGGTAGTCAACCTTAAAATAAATTAGTTCCAATGAAAACAAATTGCTGGACTCAGAGCACATTTTTGAGATGAAGACTTCAGTCACTAACATTTAATGTATTTCATCATTTTATTCCAGTTTAAGAAAAGTGTGTGGAATCTCTAAAAATTTCTGGGATAACCAAGCTTTTTCCTCTGTGACTCAGATGATCCACCATACTGTATTAGCTTCATTGGTGTCTGTACATTATCCTTCAATCCTACAGAAAATAAATAAATTTTAAAAAATTAAAGATTTTTTTGAGAACAATTTTTTAAACATCTTTGTAAGATGTTGTATGGTATATAACTATATATGTTATAACATATATGATGTTATACATTTTTACAAAATCTAACATTAAAAATGTATTGAAATAACCATTATGTTCTCAGACAAAATGAATTTATGTAAAATCCTATTTTTACAAATTAGCATTTGAGTTGCAAGTTGGAAAAGAATATGGTTCATTTACTCTGTACGTTACTGACTTTCTTGAGCCTCTCAGCTATGCTATTTTCTATTTCCTTGCTTACAGATCTAAAGGTATTCTGAGAAGTATTATGTTTTTAAGAAGGCAAAAGCTTCCCCCCCCCCCCCCCCCCAAAAAAAAAAAAAAAAAACAAAAAAACCCTCTTATTTTGTTATTTAAACACCTGGAAATCTGAGATTGCGTTCTGTTGGGAGTGTCAGGTCTTAATTTTTTATCATTCTAAACTCTCTGAGGTCTTAGTAAGGGAACAAGCTACAAAGCTGCAGATACTTTAACTTCTTCATTGTTCTGCTGTCAGATTCTGCTTTCTCCTAAGACATAAATCATAAATTTGTAGATAAGCAAATATCTCAACTTTATGTACAAAACAAGATGTTTATAAAACCTTTGAGAATGAATTCAATGACGGATAAATATGAAAGGGTTTCTGCTGCTGCTTTAGGATCACTTAGGACTCATTCTCATAAGGGCAAACAGCTTTCCAACCACAGTGACTTAATGACAAAGCTTGCTGCTGATAGTTTTAAATACTGTTGCGTGAACAGTGGTTAAGCAGAAGTAGATGGCATGGGATAAAATGAAAGCTGAGTAAATATTTATGCTTTTCTCAGTTTGCCAGCCCAACAGGACAGAAGCAGGGGGTAGAAAAGAGAAGTGATTTAGATCAAACCATCTGTTTGAACTTCTTCAGGAGATAACGGAAAAGAAGAGTCTAGTATTTAATTACAGGGTTCTGTCTGGAAAGGCCTGAAGGGAAGCACCAGAAGCCGCAGCATTCCCTGGTCTCAGTGGGCTGGAGGACAGGGGCTGCTCCTTTCTCAGATGTAACTTGAAGCTCAGTGGCTCTCACTGCCCGAAGGGCACTCATCCCTTCACTGCAATTTGTCTGAAGTCATGATGAAAGCAGTTGGTTCAGATATTATATTTGCAGTGATCAACTAGGTGTTACTATGCAAAAGCTCCTTTTATACAGGGTTTAGGTGCTGTGGCTTACCTGCACTCCCCATCGGGCTAGAAAGGAAGTGTGGCTGCCTTGGTGAAGATAACACTAATACAGAACAGAACCTGTTCTAGAAGACACTGAGAGACCAGACCCAGAATCATCTTCATGTAAGTCACACTTCTCAAGGTACAAGATGTGGTTTCCAGATCCCCAGCCACAGAGTGAATTGGTCTCCATACTCAGGGAGTAACCAAATTTCTTGGCCACTGACAAAATCTTTGGAGCTCTCTGGAAAAGTTTTTGAGCTAATGATGAATGTGACCCACCTCTGTGTGTGGCTGCAACAGCATCAGAACAGCTCTTTAGTATATGTGTTAAAAATAAAGAGATAGCTCAGTTTTAGCCTTGTGTCATTTTCCTTTGTTGCCTTCAGTACTGGGCTTACTTCAGGCCAATCAGCAGTGCTTCACCCAGACACAAGAGAAAGTGTCCTAGCTCAGGGAATTTTGTAAAGATAAAATTATTGCTTACATTAGCATTAGGTACAATGAGCAGAGAGGTGTATACTATATAAAAGGACCAGAGGAGGACTTAAATTTGGTTTTGATTCTGATATAAGTTGGTAGTGTTTGTTAAAAGGATGAAGGCTCAAATGGGCTCTGAACAGTGATAGAAGCTATAGTCACTTTCCTCTGAGTTCCTAAGTTCTCTGGAGGAAACCAGTAACGTTTTTGTTCTAATAAGCTACTGTTCGTATCATCTCTTATATATTCAGTTCTTTTGTTTCTGCATCATACAGACAGAGCAAAGAGCAGTGAGAGTGGGAGGATAACTTAAATGAATGGTTTGGAGACAGTAGTCATCACGCCCAAAAAATGGTAAAATTATCATATTTTCTGCACCAGACTCAAATATTAGGGTCAAATCCTGGCAAGGAGAAACAATGGCAAAATTCTCTATTCCTTTCTGTGATCCATTTCTATCCTATGGATATATCTGAGGTGCATGTTATGAAATGCAGAAAAACATCCCAATCCAGCAAAATTGTCAACTAAGCTAGTGATTTCAGAATGTGTTAACTCTTCTTAGTCTGGACACATTCCTAGACTCATTGAAACATTTCTGTTAGAGACAGTAGTGCCCCAAAATCAGAACCTCAGTAAAATTCTGAATGATCAATGCTCTGCTCCCCTTTAAGGAAATTACTACATCAGTAAATATTACTCAGTATCCATGTACAGCAGTATAAGCATGAAACATTTTTTTTTCTTTAGAATGTGATCTTTCTATTTTTATTATATATCTTTATCTGAGACATATGGCTAGATTAATAGGGGACAGAAGTCATCAGTTTATAGCCAAATGAAAGCTGCCTATTAATAAAGAAACAAAACTTTTATCATAGACAATAATAGTCAATAGAAAAGAAGAAGTTGAAAAATGGACACATGGAGAAGATAACAAACAAACAAACAAACAAAAACCAGGCTAAAAATGCCAGGCTAACTGCATGTTTATGAATGTATTAGGCTATTCATTTGCCTTGGAATATAAGTAGGGCTTGAGTTATTCTCCCAACTGTCTTCTGCAATGAAGAACACAGAGGCTATGTATCTACTATGGCAACCAAAAGCTGTGTTTTTTCTGGATAAGCTGAAAACTTCTGCTGTTGCCTTCAGTTTCAAGCCCAGTGTCTGGAAAGACTGTTGGCTACTTGTAGCTCTTTCTTATCCTGCTTTGCTCAGAGCAAAGCATTTCAGAAAGATGGAATGGTTTAAACCCTGGCATCTGCTATAATCTTGTGTGTGAGATCCTGCCATGGCTCCATGAAATTTTAGGGTTTTCTCAAGGAAATTTTCTTTTTCTAATGTTTTTCAAAAACAGTATTATCCTGCTAAGAGATAGATCTTGGTAATTGTTAGGAATCCAGTGAGGTAAATAGTCCCCAAACTCCTAAGCAGCTAATTAAAATACAGACAATGGAAGCAAGGAATCATACCTGCTCCATCTCTCTTCCCTGCTGCTGCAGTCTCAACAGTCCAAATTTCCTAGAAGATTCCTCCACATTTTACATGATCTGTTCTTCCATGTGAAGCTTCCTGAAACTTGATCCAAGCGTAAAAGCAAGAAGTGAAGTTTTTCCTGTTATTTAAACAAGAGATCTCTCTTTCTCAAAACGTCATTCCATGTAATTCCTTTTTCTTTCTTTCCTGACATGTGGACAAATCAGTTTCATTGCTTTTGTATTATTTAGTAAATTCATTCATGGAAACACTGCAATATTTATAGGATATATAAAAAACCTGTCATGAAAAAGAGAAATGGTACTTGTAACTCCCTTGCATTTGGAAAGTGATACTTTCAGTCAAAAGAATGCCTTTGTTCAAAGCTTTCCTTATGGAAAAATATAACAAAAATATGTCATAAATTTGATTGCTTCAATATGCTTAGACATTAGAGTAAGCCCTTCTCATTAATTAGGAATTCTTTTCCTATTCCTACAATTCTCCTTTGCCACTTCAAGTTTAATTTGAAGAAATGTTACAGTGAATGCATTTCTTACATTTTTTATTTCCTGTATTATGATTATAGCTCTAGATTCATTGACCTTAGTCTATAGCTACAGAAGAATTATGTTATGACCAGATAAATATAACCTGGTTTGATCAGCGGACAGACTTCTTTATCTCCCCTTATTTCCCTTCTCCACCTACTGTATGTTGACTTTGTGCTCCTGTGCAGAAACAACTTGTGATTCCTGTACAACCAAAGAGATACAGTAATAGTTAAAATGGCTAGCTGGTAGAAATGAATCTTGAATTTCACTTTTGGCTTCTAGCGTTGTTTCTGTAGTTTCTTTATTAAAAAATATGTAGATTAGAGTAAGAAAAAATGAGAGAGGACTATACTTCTCAGTTTGAATTTCACCTTAGTCTTTTAACCCTTGTACTTTCATTCAGGGGCTTGAAGAAAAAAATTTGGTTTGCGTTAATCTGAGCAGAAACAAAAAAAATTGGTTCTCCTTGTTTAGTTCTCCACTGACATCATAGTCCCTAGTTTCAACAGAAAAGTTGAAAAGCTTTCCTTGAGGGATGAAGACATTGGTTTAGCCCAATTTAGGCTGGAAGCCATGTTAAACATATGCCAATCACATATTAAGCAGCCAGCCTTCAGATTAGTCAATAGTTATGCCATCACGTACTGTTTAGTGAGGCATTCAGGTCCCATGAAAGAGTGAGCTGAAAAACAATTCTTAATGGCAATTAAGGGAAAATTTATTCAAGCAAGAAAAGCTGAATTTCTAGGGATCACATTTTTTTTTTACGTAATCCTATTGTTTCTTTTTAAAAATATATTTTTAATATTATGTATTAGTTTTCTAATATTTATTTTTATTTATGAACTTTGAGGAGATGGGTAAGATATATGGGCCAGAAATATTGACCTTATGGCAGCTCTTGCCCATGAGAGATGGTGCCTCGAAAATTATGGCAGGATATTTTTCAATGGGTACAAGTAGAAACAGGTATACTTACACAGTTGCAAACCATAGCTCTGGAGTTGTGTAAGATCAGAAAAATATTTTGATAAGATTAGCAGAGTTTGAGTTGGTCTTCTTAGAAGGTGAGGTGCAATTGTAACCTGTACCGCCTTGAACCAGCAACCACAAATAAAAATTGAAGAAATAGCATCAACGTGTGCTGGCAGGTGGAAAAGGGACTGGATAAGTCATACAGCACGTATTGTAAATTCATAAGCTTTGGTAAATATATGCCTGGTAAAGTCTGTATCACTGCACTTCTACTATTGCTAAGAAATCTATGTTGGTTAGATTTTGCTGTGCAGTTAACCTGAATTAAGTGCAAAATTAATTTGGAGAGAACTTGAAATTTCAAATAATCAAACTGGTCTTTTACTCACAGCAGGCTCAAAGGCTTCTACAGCTTCCCTGACAGGTGTTTGTCAGGTCCCGAAGATACTTAGAAAGTGCAATGACCACCTCAGTTAATCTATTTCAGCACTTAACTGTTCCTATGTTTTCCTCTGATGTTTATTATATGTGTTCTCTGTTACAGTATCAAATCATGACCTTATCTGTGCACGATGAACATAAAGAACAAGTTATAATCTTTGGATTAGCTTTTTATGTATTTTAAGTATTTTTAAAAGCATTCATGCTTTTGAAACCGGACAAATTTTTATTGCTGTAATAAATACACCCAGATCTATTGTTTTTTTCTATTTTTTTTCCTATAATTTGATTTATGTTGTTGATCTTCTCTAGACTTTCTTCTTTTTATCCACATTTATATTAAAATTGGTGCTTCAAACTTTCTACTTCTTTAGTCTTGTCTTCCTGATATTGTACAATGGTCATTTAATCTCTCTTTCACAATGAAAAAACAGAAACAAAAACAAAAAACCTAGAAAATAAAAGCCAGAAATACTTAAATCTGAAAGAGGGAGATATTTAACAATGTATTCAGTAGAACTTCATGAATAAATATGCTGTATTTATTTACTTCCCAAGAACAGAAACCTGATTAAGTATTTCATTTTCCATTAAATGCTAAATATTCTATCTCCACGCATTCTAAACAATATAAATCCTGGAACTTACTTTGTTGTAAATTAGTCATGAGGGAATGGATTAATCTTTTTTGTTGAAAACGTTCTAAGCAAATTATATTGCTCAGCATATTTTACTAAACTTTCACAGCAAGTTGTAAATGTGACTGTTACTCTCAGAAAAGATTAACAGTAGACTAATACAATGAGCAAAACTGTAAGCTGATTCTAGACAGGTCATATTTATATGTTTTCTAAGAAAGGATAACAGCTATTACAGATATAATTTATAGTGTTATATTTGAAAATCGGAAGTGTCCGACTCATCATCATGATGGCCACCTAATTTTGATTACCTGTGTTTTCCTTTTTCATTCTGAATGCTCTAAATGTTAATGATGTAATCTTTCACTGACACATAGTACACAAAAATGAAATAAAGTATGGCTCAAGATAAAAAAATCTGTTCCTTTCAAGGGAAGTAGAAAAACTACTGTTGAATTCTGATTTTAATAATATGCAAGTTCAAAAACAGTATAGTGAAACATACAAATTAAACCAAAATCAAGGCATTGTGACTTAGAAACTGCTAACGAGGTGACAAACACTGTTGATTTTATCCATACTAGAGCAAAGGATCAATAGCAAGTGAAACATTAAGAAGTTTCCTGCCTATGAGGAAGCTTACAAGTAACACCAAGCTTGGCATTTAATACCATTTAATAGAAGAGAAAAGACAGCAGTGATTCAGTGTTTGATTTCTCTTTAAGAGGATTACTGACATCTCCTTGACACCCCTAGCACTATCCTGTTAAAAAACAAACAAACAAAAAGCAATCCAAGCATTGGCCAATGCTCAAATTAATGGGTCCTCAATAGAATAATATATATTAAAATGCATACAAAGATGTATATGTAGATGACATTAGAGGTTTATCTATACATAGTTTAGTAAGCATAGATAAAATGATGAAAGAATCTTTGGAGGAGAATGATAGAATACTTACTGTTGTAAACTTTATCCAGATTATTCTGGCAACCAGCTCTGTGATTGAAAAGTAAACAGGGGAGGTCTATGTTAGATACTAGGAGGAAGTTTTTCACACAGAGAGTGGTGACACACTGGAACAGGTTGCCCAAGGAAGTTGTGGATGCCCCATCCCTGGAGGCATTGCAGGCCAGGCTGGATGTGGCTCTGGGCAGCCTGATCCAGTGGTTGGCAACCCTGCCTGTGGCATGGGAGTTGAAACTCGATGATCATTGTGGTCCTTTTCAAGCTAGACCATTCTATGATTCTATGATTCTATGGAGTTTGTGAAGTCTGATAGCCTCATGCCCTCAGAGTGGAAAATTCTTTCTTTCTTTCTTTTAAGAAAATTGCTTCACAGATCTGTTCCATGGCACAGTCTCACAAATAGGGTTAACTCAGGAATAGAGCTGGTAAACTCATTTCTGCTCTAGATGTAGCTAGGATTGAGGGATCACTTTAGCTAGCTCTATTGCTGAGGGAAATGTGGTGGGGAGCTGCAGCTTCCTGTGAACATTCCTCAGGAAGGTGAGCAAAGACAACTGAGCTAATTGAAAAGGCTTTGGAGTGGATGTTGTTTATTATTTTCCCAGATAGTAAGTGCAAATCTCAGGAAATTATAATACACAGGAAAACATTTTGAGAAAATGAGGGCCAACAGCTGGCCACGTAATCAAACTGGGATTTACTGCAAACATAAGATGGATAAGATCTATCAAAGCTATGCCTTGTACAGCAGCATTGGCTTTTCTGACTAAAGAACTTCATTTCAGTTTATAATATATTATCCTGGAAACACTGATGTAAACAACCACTACTGATCACTTATAGCCCAAAATCCATTGTGGCATTTGTGTTATAAAGTTCGTGTGCAGGAACAAATGTGAGTAGGTTTGTAAGTATACAAAATCTCTAGCAACTTCAGCCTCGAGATCAGTTCTTAGCTAAGGATCCAACTCAATCCTCTTAGTCTAAATGTGATAGAAAAAGAGATATAGACATGAAATTCCCTCCGACTGTTTTGGAGAAAATGTTCTTAACTGATACTCTTTCCTCCATGCAAACCTTTTCTTTGTCTCAAATTGAGAAACTTATTGCTTTACCAGAAGAAATCTCATGTTTGATGCATCAGCATTTTCTGACTGAACATTTTATTGAGAAGTTCTTAATCTAGCCTAAACATCCTGTCACTTCTCCAACTCATTACATCAGCTCCCAACTCTGCACACTTGTTATGAACTTGTCCTTTTTGCTTTAGAGCATCCAAAGTCAGACTTCAACTTAAAGTTATCAAAGATTTATGATGTGTGCTGTGCTTGCAATTGACAAAGGGAAGACGGTTTCTTAATCTAAACTGTATATGGGCATAATTTAGATGGGTACTCTTTTACTAAATATAAATGAATTACAGATAACAGTTTAAAGACCTTAGAGAAATTCATTTTTATTTTTATTGTTTTTTGCTCCACTCATTCAAGCAGCATGCTCCCTTGTGTCATATAACAGGTATAATTAAAAAGCCTTGGTAACCAACTGATAAAGGAACTAGGAAACAGCACTTCATATGAAACAATAAACTCTGTCTGCGCAGGTAATATAGTATGGTTACAGGATTTCTGTTTTGAAACAATCTTTGGGGCCTGCTCAGACAATTCCTAAGCATTGATTTTTACTATTTTACATATTATCTATTTAACTATTTGCCTTTACATGTAAATATCCTAGGAGTGTAGCTATGAAGTCTCGTGAAGACAGTAAATAAAAAAAAGCATATAGAAAAAGTGGAAATAAATCATACAGCTTAAAATTATGCTTTCCTCTGTTGTCCAGCAATCATTTTCTCCCAAGGAAAGCCTCAGGCACTTTCTAAGCCCTTCAGAATTTCAGCATGCTCTTTCTGATGCTCAAAATAACTGAGCTAAGGTCCTCAGTGCTTGTCTTAATAATAATATCAACACAACCAGCAGCTCTTATTTACTGAATACCGACTTCAGACTGTCTCAGTTATTTTCTTGCTTTCCTTGAAAACTCAGTTTAGAGACAGTGTTTTGGTTTTTCTTTTGTTCATAACATTTTTTGAGTTCTCCTTCAGTATAATCTTCTTGGTAGGATGTCCTTTGCATTTACTCCTTAGCATTTGGGTAAAAGGCATCATACAAAGAATAAAGCTCTCCTTTGGCATTTCACATACCACATGTACCAAAAAAGTGAGTGCTGGGCAACACTTTGCTTACTTCTACTAAGCAAATGATATGTTTGTTGCTGCCTTTAGATCAAGACCACACATGACACGTTAACACAATACAGGCTAAATAAGCAGGCTCTCAGACCAAGCCACCTTCCCTGAAGCTATCAAGTTGCTGCTGGCTTTTGTATCCCCATGGTTTAATGCTGGCAGCGAGGCAGGTGGCCACAGTTTGAAATTTGTAATCCAGAGGTTATCAGAACCTCACCCTGGCCCTCAGTCAGTTATGGTGTCAGCTGCTGTTTACTGCTCTCACTTACTGATAGTATTAAATAATTCGGTCCATCCATGCCTTTAAGACAGGGGCGTGACTAGGTACCTTGCTAAATCAAGACCTAGGTGGGCTGCATCTGCTCTTTGAAGACAGGGTTCTCCAATAAGGTAAGACTTCCTCAATACTAATGAGCCATCTGTGGATTACTGAGAAAAAAACATTGTTTGCACAGTGGAGGAGGAGGAAACTTCCTTTGCTCCTAGTGCTGGCGGAGCACCAGACTTTGGGCACTATTTATATCACAGTGAGCCAGAACCTGAAGTAGCTTCTCTTCCAGCTTCTCCCTTTCTGATTCATCCCTTGCATATCTGCAGCTGGCAAATAAGCTTTGAGGAGAAATGGAACAAGAATGTGTTTAATATCCTGTCTTCTAAAATTATGGGCAAAAAGAATTACATGTGGTCCCTGGTGAGAGCATCAGCAGCTGTCTGAGAAAGCACCTCAAGATCATACAAAGCCACATAACTTTAATTGTTCTCTCAGGATAGGCTTTTTCTCTTCCAAAAAGCTTTTTGAGCTTTTAAATTTGCTTTTATAAAGAGAGGATACAATTTACTTTTATTGAAATGCATTTAATACAAAAGTGCTTCTAAATATACTTCAAATAATCCCCGGAAAATTTTGCTATCAGCTGTTGGTGAGGTTGAATTTTGAAATATTTTCTATACAGTAGCTCTTAAAAATTTGTAAAACAGTTCAGGAATATGCCCAGGTTGTTGTTTTGGATTTTACTTTTTTTACTTTTTATTTTTTCTGGAGCTTTTTTCTTTTTCCCTGAGCAGAACTGCTATTCATTGAAGTGGAGCTCATTGTCATGACAATGCTTCTGCAGATCTACAGAAATTGCCAACAGGAAACTAAAATAATACAGTGCAAATTTCTGGAGTTCAGGAGCTTACAACATTAACCTCATGCTTTTTTTTTGCACTTTTACATGAAATATGTGACAGTTTTTCTCATGAACAAAGTCAATCTTGCTAATTTATTTTGTACTTTTAATATTCTTTGTTTATCCAGGAATAGAACACAAGCCCTGCACTTTTGTGTAACTGAGATGTGTGAATTTATCTGGACTTGTACAGTTTAATGATTCTACATTTGTATTCATTTAATATATATGAAATAAATGAACATGAAGAAGGATAAGGAATCTGGTTGGGGATTACCTCAGTTTTATTATTCAGAAGGTGAATGGGATGTGTTCTGTTCCCCCATCAGAGGACTGAAATTTTAGGCTTAGAATGCTGGTACATGTGTGCACTATTAGCTTCTCATTTGTGTAATTATTCAGCAATGTTCACTTTGTATCAGCTGTTTTGATGATGATCTTACTGTTCATCCCTCTCATTCAGAAGTGCATTTCTGTGCACAATGCGTGTGAAGGGGCAGTGAGGTGGAATTCAGACCTGTGAAACTGTTTGAGAAGACTCTTCCTTATTTTTTTTTTCTTCCTGATTTTAATTCAACATTAATGGAAATGTATCAATGGAAAACAATCTGACTGTACTCGAAATACCCATTCATGAAGACCTTATTCACTCAAAATAAAATCTGTGTGTTTAGCTTCTCCAAAGAACAGGCTTTCCAAATAAGAAAGCTACTCTGAAGGGTGATCTAAGAAAAAATGTATTTTCTGAATATTTATTAGGAAAATATCTGCCTGCTTTTGCTTCTTCGTGATACACATAATATGACTCCATCACTTCTCTGTGTAATTCCTTTTGTAATTTTTAGTATTATTATTAATAGGTTTATCTATTTGGATTTTGTCTCAGAGGACTCTGAGTTGTTTAAGTGTTCTAATTCTTCAGTAACAATGGAGCCAGTGGATAAATATTAGATATGTTATTTCTTATCTTTTTTACGTATTGGGGATTTAAATAATAATTTTAATGATGAACAGAAATTCCCAAAGCATCCCTGTTCAAGGAACTTCAGGGTGTTTTTCCCAGTTTTTTTTAATTGGCTAAGTATCTCAACTAAATCTACACTCACTTTTTTTCCTCTCTGTTCCAATTCTCTTCCTTCATAAGCTTTAATTTCCTTAGGAAGCAAATACAGTTGTTCTGCATTGATTACTGCATTCTAGTCAAGCTGAGCCTTCAGGCAAATTGTAGAGTTCACTGGTTTGACACCCTCACATTTCAGTGTAGACATAACCTTCTGGGGTAATGAAGGCTCTGAGCCAGAATAATAAATAAATAAACCAAAATCATCAGAAGTTAAATTCCGTTCATTTAATCATTTTATTGCTGTTCAGAAGCCTGCCATGTTTTCTTAACAAAGACAGCAAAAGCCATAAAAATCACCCTCTCCTTTAATTCTCTCTTTTCTTCTTTGTTGTAAGTCTGGCAGGGATTTATACTCATGCAGTATTCTTAGATACAATTTCAGGTTGCTCACAGGAGCTGTGTTAAGGTTGTCACAGCAACCCAAGGCAAAAATTACCTTGCCTTTGAAGATTCTAGATTCAAATCAACTATTATTTTCTAATGAGGGGTGGCTAAATTTTGTTCAACTTTGTAAAAGCCTCATGCTTATTAATTCACCCTGCTGCTATTGACCTTCTTCACTCTAAGTGCTCAAAATCAGCAATTTTACTACAGCTAATGTAATGACTTAGTCGGTCGATTGCAAATAGTGTTTACTCAGCTGGACGAAACGTACAACTCTAAGATCAAATTAGTTTGTGAAACATTATCTAAAGAATTTTTTCCTGCTTCTTAGATGCTTGATACAGAAGCAGAGACTAATGAATCCCAAAGGCCAGACTCTCAGTCTATTATTCTTCTCTCCTACCTCAATTAATGACTTTTTTTTTCCGGCTTATTTTTAGGGCTTATGAAACCTATCAGTGCACACATTTTGTGTGTGTGTGTTCTGTAGAGAGCAGAAGAATAAACAAGTGTTATAGCTCCTTTTACTTATTTTCAAATAAAGCAAAATAGAACAAAAATCCTTTCTGGTTTCTGTGTTGTAGTGTTAACACCACTAGGCTTCGCTCACTTCCTCTTTCTTGGTTATCTTTTCTTCTGGTTTTCCCCTGTGTGCCTCTGTTCTTTAGGTACAGACTCTTAGGTCTGGTTCTCATCCATTTGCAGCAAGAACTGTTTACATGCAGGATAAAAAAAAGCTTGATGCGAGTGGGAAAGTTTCTCTGAGCAGTGTAACAGAGCTCAACTGTAAATGAAAATACAATCCTCTGCTATGGTACAGATGACTTTATCTCACAAAGATAATCCACATAAAGAAATTGTAAATACTACAGATGACAGATTTTTTAATATGAAACCTACTTTCCTCACAGTCTTTGTGTCTTTAGTACTTTAAAACTGGTAACTAACTCCATCACATTTCCTTATGAACACATGAATTTCCCTTTTCAAAAAATAAAATAAAAAACCAAACACACAAATTTTATTTTTTAAAAGTGTTTCTTGTTTGTTTGTTCCTTTCTTTCATGAGAAGAGAGAGGTAGCGTGCAGGAGTGCAGTCACTGACTTTCTACTGGACGATGATTGAATCACTAACATGTATGCAACAGGGAAATGTATCTGTACTCGTGCATGTGCACATACACTTTCCTTACTGCAAAGCTGGCACTTTGATATTTACTTTTTGTATGTTTGCTTATTGCCTGTTTTGACCTCTTCCCTTCAACGGTCCCCTCGGTCAATCCACTGTTCAGAAAAATCACTTGATTTGAAAAAGCCTGAATTACCTTCTCTTGTAGAAACTGTAGCAAAGGAGTGTGATTAGGGAGAGCTATTAGGTGGCAGATGGTGGGTCTTTACATAAAAGAAATGTTTTTAAATTCTAGAATTTCCCCTTCCAATTAGGTTATAGCAGAGGAAGAAATTTAATTTTTTTTCTGTGAGTATGAACATTGTAATTTGTTTCTCTCTTCCTTTATGACAAGATAGGAATAATTCCTGCATAGAATGCTTTTTCTTACTCTTTTTCTTTTTTCCTGCCATTTAACTCAGAATCTTTTTTTTAGTTGTGAAATATGTTTCATGTGAAATTCATACGCTTCGGTTTTTTTTCATGATCTCCAGGGATTTTTTTTGTCTAGAGATACTGTTTGGATTCTCCTCCTCTTAATCTTCCCTACATCAGTGAATGTAGTTTTCTTCCAGATACTTCTCCCTCACAAATTAATTACTTAAATGTGCAGATTTCACCTAAGGTCTGTCTTCTACATACCCATATTCTGCAGCTGCCTTCCCATGTTAATAGAAACTTAATAATTTTCTGTTTATTGATCAATTATAATTGCATTGGAACAAAGTCACAATAGTATCTGGAGAGATATTGAATTGGGATCTTAACGAGATATCAGAATTTGCTCTAAATAAGAATGAATTAGTCTTGTTCTTAAGGAAAGAAAATAGAATATTTTCTAAATAAAGTGTTATGCACAGGCTGGAAAGGAATGAATACAAATCTGCATTCTTCAGTTTCATGAACTTGAATGAAATTAAGCTATAATTACTGGAAATGTTCACTTTTATCTTGTAATTTATAAAGTTTTAAGAAGAAAATAGGTTATTACACACATCCAATATTTTGATCATAAGGATTTATCAGTCTTAGAATATGAAAGGAACAGTCCAGCAATTGGGTTAATCTCACCTTTAATGTAAATGGGAGATTTTTTTTTTTTTTTCCTGAATTAAAGCAAGAGAAAGTGAAAAGTAATGGAATCTGTAAATGTTTTCAATCATAACAGTATGTGTAATTTTCTTGACTACTCTTACTGCAAGCAATCTCAACAAATTTGTAACCTAATCAAGATCTGTAGTAAAAATAATTAGGTTTCAGACCTGCAATTCTGACTATAAGGCTGTTCTAGCATCTCACTGGTTGGTTAATTAGAAACTTTTCCTCATTTCTGGGCTAAATATATTTATGAACACTTAAGTTCTATTTTTTGGAGGGTTGGGTTTTCTTTTGTTTGTTTTTTTCTTTTGGTAGACTAATAGGTTAAATATGTCCTAATGGCAAGTTCTTCTCCTGATATTCTCCTCCTGGTGTTTCTTGAGAGCTATCTTATCTTCCCCTATTTTTTTTTTTATTTATTTTAATTTATTATTAAGCTAACAAACTAGCTAAAGAAACTGTGTTAGGTTCTTGCTTTAAATGATACCCTTATGCAAAACCTGATATCTATCCTTGTTGGTGAAGGGTAAAGAGCAGAGATATATGAGATGCTTTTAATTAGATAGCTTTATTGTAGGCAGTAATCTTGAACACCAACTAGCTCACACTGAACTATTCATTCTAACAACTGGACTGTTGACAGTATACAGGCTTGACAGGTTAAAGCTACAGCTACACAGCACTGCTGTGGTCTTTTATGACTGCAGTTCAGAGTCCTCTTTGGCCTGCTCTCATAAGATCGGCGTGCTGTTCCTAAGATCTTCCTTGAAAGTGACACAATTTAAGTAAATGTTCTTGAACATAAGTGCTCCGTGTCAGAAGAATACTCTCAAGAAGTACAGCTAACATGATTAATATGTTTCCACTCTCATTGAAAACACTTCTACTATACATCTAAGTTTTCATGGCCACATCCTTTTGAGGCTTTCTATTGCTTTGTCATTCTCCAGTATTGATCTATTGTTTAAAGCAAAATTCCTTGGCAATATATTCATGAGTTTTCATTGTTGTGTTAATCACTGTTGTGTTAATCAGTTTGATGATACCTCTGTTGCTTCAGTCTTCCAGGTTACCCAGGTCTCTCTTGCTCATTCTTTTCCCTGCACTGACAGGCAGATTTCATTGGCAGCTTTTCAAGATTCATTTTGCAGTGAATGAAAATTTGCAGTTAATGAAAAATTAAGCAGTTGTAAGAATATAAGAAATACCTTACTGAGTCGGACCAATGGTCCATCTAGCCCAGTGTTAATGCCTACAGCAATAGCAGTAGGAGATTGCACTTAGGGAGCACATGTGCCTGATTACTGTCTGTGGTCCATGTCAAAACTTAAAACTAATTCCTCCTGATGATAGCCTTCTGGGATTATCCTATTCCTGTCCAAGGCAGTGCATGTCCTCTAAACATTCAGTTCTTTGGTACATTTCTTAGTTTTTTTTTCTATCTATCTAACTAATATTTTCCGAGGTTACTAGCAGCCATCAGCACAGTTTGAGTAAATGCTTCCATGTTCCAATTCATGTACATACGCTAACATATAGGATTCTAATCTCTTGCGGAATTTTTTAGTATCCACTTTCCACGAGGAACTTTATAAATGAGTGCCTTAACTTTCAGTTGCTACCTAAGGCAAATATCACATGTCCTTCTTCCCCTTCCTCATTTACTATGGAGGAAGCCCTCCTTTCTCTATGAGAGCTATAATAGGATAAAAGGTGAGAGCAGATGCTAGGGTACCACAATATATTTTCTGCAGTCTAGACCATTTTTAGATACTTAAACAATAAATGAAGCTTGTTCTCTGGTTCTATTTCTCCTGAGGATTCTTTGTTATTGCAGGACCTTTTAATCAGTTTCAATTTGTAGGAAATTAACCAAGGATCTTGTATGTGGTTAAAAATCACAGTCAGTCCTTGGAGAGATAACAAAGCCATCTATCATCTCTGGAGAAGGCTGTCCTTGTCACTGAGGAAATCTGTGTCTGTAGAGGAGCCACTGAAAGTAATGAATTTATTTTTGTATGTGTGCTTGCTTCATGCTGTGGTCTGATACATTTGGGTTTAGCCCCCCCAAAATTAGAAAATTGTAAGATGGCATTGCAGGTAATTTCATTTGCAATATTATATGATAAAAACTGGGAAAAAAATTTCTCTAGCATTCTGTGTGATTGGACCAACTTTGTGCCATAAACAGGGCTGGTCACCACACAAGCCAGAAGAAAGCATTCCTTTTGATCTAACTCTAATTCATTAACACAGTAAATTTTTCCTCACTTTTTTTTTTTTTTTTTTACCTTTACTGTTATGCACATTACTCTGTCTTCAGTATACCTTAAATGCTCAGTAGATTCAATCAATATATGGCACATTTAATCTAGAATGTTATGTAAACTTTTAGTTCCCAAAGACTTTTATCAAGAAGTGTTTTGCTAACTTCTATCAAAGTCAGCATTTGCTTTAACTTTCTTAGTGTGGTTGTAATTTGCAGGTAGACTCAATTCATACTGTTTTGTAGTAAATAGTTATATAATTCTCCAGTTGAGTACCATCATGCAGCAGATGCCAAGTCTTTGGTTTTGTGGGGTTTTATTTGTTGAGGTTTTGTGTGCATGTGTGCTTTTGTTTGTTGCTTTTGTTTGCTTGTTTTTCACTTTCATTTGATTATACAATTTGTTGAATATTGAAATTGGCTGAAAATATTCAATTATCAGCTGCCTCCAGCATTTGTTCAGCAAATGTCTTTACCCAGGAAAAAAAACACAAGGAGCATACTCATGCTGTGGGCATGCCTGCCACCTACCCATGGTACTGGTAATCCATATAAGCCTAGGCATAAAACATACAACTGTGGCATTTCATTGCCACAATATATCTTTTCATTTTCATTTCTAAAATGCTCTCATTCACCCTTTTGATCTTAACATTTAATTTGTAACAACTGCAGATATTATCAAGATAAATCATTATGAATTCCTAAAACAAATTCATGTGAATTCATGCATGTGATGTGATGTTATCTGCACAGAGTGAGACACTTACTCATGAGATCATCAATGTCATGCTTGCTTTTCCTTATGCATTAAAACTGATCTCTACTGCTTTAGGGACAGAATGGTTTCTGGAACAGGTGGTGGTTTTTCTTCAACTTCAGTTACTTTCTTCTTATTTTACAGTAATTACTGAAGTATCCCAGGTACTTTGTACATCTGTTTTATATTTTCAATAAATTTGTCTGGAACTACTTATAACTTTTCTGTTTTCCATAGTATCCCCTGAATCAACCAGCTTCAAAATGTCAATAGAAACACTGTATATTTTTATTCTTACCTTTACTCCGTTGTCAGTATATTTTTAGACCAGCGCAGATTTAGCTGTACCCTTGAAAACTAACATGCTGATTATTACTTTTATCATGATTTTGCTCATTGTGAGTGATAAGCTTCTGTCTCTATACTTACCGGAACTGGCAGTATTCCTTTATTCCCTTATTGTCTCAATGACTACATTTACCTGGCATCAGATATCTTTTGTGATTTTTTTTTTTTTTCCCAATGCTTTGGAAGAGCTTTTCTTTCTGGTTTTGGCAGATTTAATGATTTGTTGTCGGCACTTTTAGAATTCATAATTAGAAGAGCTTCTGTTCTCTATTTATGATAATGATCTAAAACTTATATCCATTTTGCTTCTTATTCTATTCATCTAGTGTCTTAATGGATCAGGATAGATTGTAGATATTAATGCATCTGTTCTTTTAGCATATCTTAGATGCTTATTTTCAGATCATAGATGACCTTTTCTCTCTCTAAGTAACTCAAAATTTCTGTGCACTGCTTCCATGGAACAACTTCATATTGAAATGTGAGAAAATTGGGATGCACTGCTTCCAGACTGATGCCGGAAGCTTATGTTCAGGATATCAGAAAGACTGAAGACAGTCCTATGAAATACACTGCTATGACTCAGTAACATCTAGGAGAAAGAATATATTAGCTGCAAGAAAGGGCAGAAAGTGTTTGCAGTGTAATTTCAGGGAGGTATATAATGAACGGAAATGATTGATTTCAAATCTGAGTGGTCTTAGCTTGAGAGCCTTAAAAAGGAGGTGAATGGGAGCCAGATCTGATCCTTTATGTTATCCTTGTTTGCATGAGTTGGTGAACTGGCTAAGTGTCCTCTGTCCTGTAGACTTGGTGCAGAAACAGCTAATGAAATCAAAATGACCATATCTAGATGACCCTGAATCTCATTCTTACTACAGAGCAGCCCTGTGCAGAAATTCTTTTCCTTTTATTGCCTGCCTATTATGCAAATACTGCACACATTAGACTATATTATTACTAAAATTGATGTGATGATTGTTCCCAGTCCTCCAGCTGGAAAACTGTATTTGTTGAACTCTCTTCTCAGATGGTTAGAAACAACCTTAAAGACAGATGTTGGGGTTTTATAATCTTTAATCTTTTAAATCTTTAAATCTGAAATCAGACAGTTCTCCCTATAAAATAATCTGCATCTCTGAAATCAGTGTGATGATGACTCTAGTTTTAGCTCCGTCAGTTTGTTTAAGAAATTCAGGGGAAAAAAAAAAGCAACACATTTCATTTTGTCTAGTAGTTGCCATTCATCACTATTTATTTTTCCTCCTCTTCTGAATAATTTCCTTACTGATCTCACAATTTTCCTTATTTTCCATAACATAAATAGTAATTCCTGATGTGAAACTTTACACTAAGCCTGGGCAAAAGCCAAAAATAATGTGTGATTTTCCATCTTCACTTGTCTGGATATTCATTTCTCTCTTCAAAGACAGACAGCAGATTGGTCTGGGGTGACTGATCTCTAGCAAACCCTCACAGCATTTAGAGATCCCAGATTTGATGCTCAGATCTCTGACACAGGAAGGGATTACCATGTGTGAAATTATACTGATAAATCGTAGCACATATATATCTGATGTATGAGATACTGTGGTAGTGATGTTGTCCCTATGCTTAGTTCTTGGAGGATTACTTGATGAATGGGCAACAATTATTCTGTCTCATTTGTCTTTGAGTATAGCTTTTCACACAGACATGATGTGGTAGACACTGGGTTAACAGAATTACTTGAGCTTAAAAATATAATTTAATGGGTTTATAGATGCAGATTTTATCCTGAAAATGAGCCCTGAAATACAACGTTAGTGTAGGGCTGACTCAGCATTACCTGAGAGAAGATAGACAGCTTCCAAGGTTGTTCATTAGTTGACATAATCTCTCTGTACAGACAGGTTTTATCTGTACCATAAGTGGTATGTTGCAGTTGTATATTTTTTCCTTCTTTAATATACTCAAAGAAAACATATCTCCTGTCATTACTCTCCTGTCTCTCCAAATTTCAGAATTTGACCCTATAAGTATTTCCTAAAATGCATTTGAAATATTTTCTTTAAATCTCAAATAATTATTGTATTTTTTCTGCTTTTCCACTATAAGACTCAGTTCAGAATATCCAGCAGATTCATATTGTTATTATTAATAATAATCTTTTTTGAAATAAGAGTTCAAATTAATATTTCATTCACATATCTAATTTGCTGGAAAGGACAGCTTTCATTACTTCACATTACAGGTAGTCATGGTACATAGTCTTCTTCAGTGGAATGGTGTTTTGTGGTAGTTTTTTTTTTTTTTTTTTCTTGTGGAGTCTTGTTTTCCCTAATTAGTCACCATTAATTTCAAAAAGGAGCTTATTGCTGCGTATGTGAGGGCTCAGCTGTGACTGTACGGTAATTGCCAGCTCTTTCACTGCTGCTGAAGTGGAAAAGAAATGAAACAATAACTTCTAATATCCGATTACAGGAAGTTCTTGATGCCTACATTTGATTTTGCTGCATGAATCTTCATTAACCCAGTGTCTGTTATTAACCCAATATCTCATACTGTGAGTCAGGCATGAAAAAAAAGTGAATGTATTCCTTTACCAAGCAACTTGAGTTGTGCTTTGAATATACTGGGGATAGATAGTCTCTTTTAGCGTCTCTTTGGATTCAGATTCCTAGAAGAATCTATAGACGAGACATTTACGGTGTATGTATGTGTGTGTGTATGTGTATGTGTGTATGTATATATATATATACACACACACACATATATTTGAAAAAGCAGTAATGCTGGTTGGGGTATATTTGTGTAGATTTAGGGTAAATTGAAATTGAATCCAAG
This sequence comes from Gallus gallus, assembly GCF_016699485.2. NCBI lineage: Eukaryota > Metazoa > Chordata > Aves > Galliformes > Phasianidae > Gallus > Gallus gallus. The sequence goes on from NC_052532.1 coordinate 31,472,068, forward strand.
ATTACTTGTGAAGTAATGATTTCAGGACAAATGCTACAGTTTTAACCAGAATACTCAATGTTTGTCATTGTAATTCTCCACTGTCAGACACCTATGCATGTATTTTATTAAATGCTGAAATATTAAATTAGATTTGTAGCATTTTACCGAATGCCTCTGATTTTTGTGTATAATTATATGGTTACATATATACAAGATTTTCCAAATACAGGTTTGTTACCATGTGCTTTCTCTTTATTATGCCATGGTAAGTTTTCTACATTCAGTGCTCCCAGATTCTGGAAAGCAGTAAAGGGAACAACCAATATGTGTTTGTAAATGAATTATCTGTCATCTGAATCACAGTACAGTGAAAACAATTGAAATGTCAGTAGTGGTACAACCTCTCTCTGCTTTCCAGATTAGATTTTTTTTCCTAGCGTCTTCTAACTCTTTTTAGTTTTATTTTTGAAGAGGGGGAAGTGGAAGGTTGCACATCAGGTTCTGTTTAGCTATGGGAAGAGGGTAATTTCAGTACAAAGCGATTTGATTATGCAGTATGAAATTGTGTAACATCACTTGCTTCAAATTCATGGGATTATTTTAATTAGCTCAGAGTAGTTCTTGACTATAATGTTTTAAAAATAAATAAATAAAAGAATTTATGCAGATTAAGAAAATTACATCAGAAAATGTTCCTATGTATCATCTGATTATTTTCACTAGGCATTCTGGAGTCCATTGTCACCTGAAATGGCTGCAGCTACAGCATTAACATCAATAAAAAATGGGGTTCACACTATTCATAAGATTGAGAAAGAGATTACAAAAGGGATACCATTATGATTAAAGTAAAAGCAAGTTGAATAATGTTATAGGGAAAAAGACTGTAGAGTATCTGCTTTAGTGATACTCTTCTGATCTGCTAACTGAGGGAAGCTGGAGATTTAGCCAATATATGCAAGGCTGAAATTTCAAGAAGAAATCTTAAGATATCCATTTTCCTGGGAAAATTATAAAAAAATACCAGGAAATTCCAAGAGCTTAGGTAAACCAACTGTGATACACACCCTGTAGAAGGAGAGAAATGTTTTAGCATACAGACAGCTATATTTTTTATTTCCGTGGGAAATTTCTCTCATCTGGAGAAACAGTTTTTGGAGGGAACTTTCAACTGAAAAAGGAGAATTCCTGTGAAAAGTTTTTATCACAGGGGGCCTTCTAAAATTTTCCCTCAATTCTCTTCCTCCCCAAACCCACTTTAACCCCTTTAAAACACATCATTCAATATCACATTTCACAGAGTGTGATGGGCACCTTCATTAAAACATGCTTATGAATAATGTTACTTCTATGTCAGTGATCCTATATTCTACAGCTGAGCATCCCGTCTTATAGCATAAAAGATCTTTACACACAGCAATATATGGTGTGAAAACTACCAGCCATTTCTAATTTATGTTAATAACATAAAGCCACACTATTTCACAGAAAATAAGACGGCTGAAACTATCTGTTCCCCACAAGCACTACTATTTATTAAGATAACACTTCTTATTCACTGCCCAATATAAAAAATGTATATTTGAATGTCAAAAAACATTCCATCTGTTATCAGAGATCTTTTTCTAAGTATTTGAAAGCCTGTGACATTACAAAAATGTACCATATTTTATCAACACTTACTGTTTCTTGCAAGTGACTGTGAAAAGGCCACTGTTTAGCTACCATCAACCAAATATTGCTTTCTGTATCATAAGTCAGAGTAATTTGAAATTATGATATTCAACTTTGGGATATGTTTTTCCTTCAGTTACCTGAATTTTTAGTGGATTTTTTTTCCCCGTAGATGTTAATTTAAGAAATGCAAAAGCAATGATCACCATCTGATTTAGTTTTGCTGCAGGTGAACCCTGCAATTTAGCTCTTGACAGAATTCAAATTAAAATTGTCTTATGCTATTTAGCTTGGTTAGATGACATTAATGTGATTGCTTATGTACTTTCTGTCTCACAGACTTGAAGTGCTCATTTCAGGCTCATCAGCAATGAGCTATCTTTGGTGATAGCTGCTGTAAATGTACTCTTGGGAAACTGATTTAAGAAACTGAAGCTCTTCAAGGTAAATGTTTTGTGGTGTTTCATTCCAAACCTCCTAGAATTCATCAGAATCCTATTTAAAGATAAATTTCTACCCAGTTTACGAGCTGCTACCTTGAAAGCAAATTTCATCCTGCTGCAAGCAAATATGGTCTTAGAATGAAACAAAACAGTTGCCAGAGATCCAGCCTCTAGTGAAAAATTCATGTAAAGCTGTTTTAGAGGAGCTTTTTAGAGTACAGTAGGAAGAATCAACACTTTGCATCATGAAACCCACAACATTCAGCCAGTGAAGAAAAAAAAAAAAAAAAAGACAATGATTAACTCAAGCTTTGGACACTGACCATTCCATTTGAGTGGGGGAAAAAAAAATTAGCCATGAGGATTGTTCCCCCTCTTCTCTTTCCCTTAATTTGTAGTTTTACGATGGAGGCTATGGAAGGGCCAGCTATCTGTTTTCTGGGTGGATGATGTTCTCTTACCTCTTCTATTCCCCTACTTCTTTCTGATGTAATTAATGGTGCTGAGCTGCCATTCTTTTGGTCTGAAGTTAGTAATTAACCAGATCGTCTTCTTTAGGAAATTTAGAATTCTTAATTTTTTCTATTTTTGAGGGGAGTAAAAATATTTTGATTGTATGGTTTGTTTTTGTTTTGTTTGTTTTTTAACTTAATGACAATTTTACATTCAAATATCTTTGAGCTTGCTGGGTGGAGTTTCAAGGCCACTTATGGCATCCTATTGATATTGCTGGGGAGCTGGGAGTCCTGGAGTCATGAGGAGTGATGAAGGATCCTGGAGCTTTGCAACCCACTGTCTTAGCCCTGAGGGGGCTTCTGCCTCTTCCTCCTGATGGAAGGGCAAGATAACTTTGTTCTGGGGTTTGGGGGTCTCCCAGACACCTTGTTACACATCTCTTCCTATATCAGGGCTCCTAAACCCTGTGGTGCTTGAGATCTGGGCATGAAAATAATGGAAGCTTGTGGTTTCCAATGCCAGATCGTGGCACATGCTGAGACAGCCCTGGAACCAGGCAATGCTAAGCCCGTCAGCATCTGTGAGGTGTTGCACCACAGGCTGCAAGAGAACCAACCAAGCTCCACCTGTACTTGAGTGAGACTTTGTTGGGAAACTTTCAACAAATTAACTTCTTCCATGACTCTGAGGAGTAGTCAGCGAATTCTCTACCAGCTGTAGATCAAAGGCCTCTGTGGGGTCCTATGTACTTGCTCTTGACACCAATTTGCTTCATTTTCATGTGATGTCCCAGTGTCTGCAGTACTCTGTGGAAAATAAGTGGTTTTATGGGAAAAAAATTATCAACCTCACTGAAGTGACTGAGGCTGAAAAAGGTGCAAATGATTGAGTGCTTGCAAGGCCAGGGCTATGTCATTTTGAAAAGCTTCATTCTCATCAGACCCAGATGGTGTGGCTAATGCTTTCCATTTTCCAGCCAAAGCAGGGGCTTAGACAGCAGCAAACTGTCTGTTAAATCATGTGGATGGAGCAGCACACTGAACACTTGGCAGGTGTTCCTCTTTCTCTGTTGTGGAGTTTAGGCACATAGTTTTCCAAGAAAATCATAGTTTGGGGTGGAATAAGGCCTTTCTTTCCTTGGAGCTGCACAAGCACAACAGCTCAGAAGCCAAGAGATTGCTAGTTGTGGTGCAAACAGAAGTGCTCAACTTCTTCTCTGGATGCAGCCAAAACCAGAGTGACACTTACTTTGGATATTCTGCTGCATTATGGAAGTAGACAGGTACATTTGCAAAGTATCAGAAAATTGACTATTTTATTCATCTACATTACTTAAAGGAGTATACATTATATTTATTTCTTACCTTACAGATAAGGAAGTTTAGACAATAAGATCCTTCATCCTTATGGTGATTATTGCTCCCCCTATTCATCACAAGGCCAAAGTGGTGCACAAGATAGACCTCCTAATCAAATTAATTACTCAGTAGAATTGGAATACAAAATACCCACGCGCGCTTAAATGAAGAGGTAAGATCCAGATTTATGACCTCCAATGATCAAAGCTGTCCTCTCTGCTTGGCTGTGGACATTCCTCACATACTGTAGAGCTTGTTTGCTTAGTTTCAAAACCTAGTGCCAGCTCTATGCCCTTATGAAAGTTATGAAATAGAAAACAATACTTAGAAATAATATGTATAAGGTTTATAACTAAGAAAAAAAGCACAATTCTTTCCTCTATTTTATCCAGAGTACATTTGGCTTTCTAAGTGAGTTGCCAGCAAACAAATCCCATGCCAATGGCTGTGGGAAATTGATTTCAACTTGTGTACTAGGAAAATCTGACTGATTTAACTTATCCAATCCAGTGATAAACAATATTTAGACACTTCACATTTCTATGGTGAGGAATCCTGATGGAAAATCTTTTAGTTTTTATTGTATTAAGCAGTCAATTTCTATGTCATTAACTTCACATTAGCTGCTGTAATACATCCACACGAAGAGGTTTCCAAATAAATCATGATTCTTTAAATGGTGTGTGCAATGGAAACATTTTGTTAATGGTAACCAGAGCAATTTAGAATGTTTGTTTATTATGTTGTGTTTGTATTTTTTTCCTGTATGAGACAATCATAATACTGTGTACATAATACACAACTTCCTTAAAATTTAACTTTAGTAAATGACAATGTTGTGGTCTAACCTGGCAGGTGGTTGAGCACTGCACAGTTGTTTGCTTACTCCCCCTATTCCCAGTGGGATGGGGGAGGGAATGAAAAAAACCAACAAAGTATCTCAACTTGTGGGTTGTGATAAAAAACTATTTACTAAGATAAGGAGTAAACAAGTTATGAGTATATACACACACACACACACACACACATATATATATGAATATAACAAGTGATGTACAAGCAATTGCTCACTACTTCCCAAACGATGCCTAGCTAGACCTCTGAGCAGCAGAAGAGAGCAAGATGCACTCCCATTTATCTACAAAACTCCTTCTGCTTATCATCAGACTATGGAATATCTCTTTGGCCATTTTAAATCAGCTGCACTAATCCTGTTCCTTCCCAGCTCCTTGAGCCTTTGCTGTGAATGGCGTTGACTGATTTGCCAACTACAAACATCAGTGTGTTACCTACATTATTTTTCTCCTAGAACCAAAACATATCATCATACCAGATGCTCTGAAGAAAATAATTACGTCCCAGCTGAAACTAACATGAAACTGAAAAACTTAAAGATATCCAGAGAGTAATTTAAGGCCAGAAATATAAGCAGTGTAAGTGACAATTTGGACATGTATTAAAAAATCATAAATAAAAGTTTATATTTGTTTCATATTTGTGTTCCAATCTTATTAAAAACTGTTAAAAATAATAGTAATTAAAAATCTGACATGCCTTTTGCCTGTGATTTCATACATTTGCACTAGTGAAAAATCTTTTTTTTTTCTTTTTTTTCTTTTCTAAAAATTCAAATATAAAACAAATGTCAGAACCTGGACACCACTTGGAAAAACTGTAAATATATCCTTGTCTGTTTTTTTTTTTTTTTCTTAGAGGAAGCTATGTTTGAGGAGACTTAAAGAATATATGTATGTTAAGACTGCTGTGTGTGTTAAGAGACCGACCTTTATTGGCAGTGTCTCTTCCCAGTCAATCAAATTGAGTAAGATGTAGTTTGCTCACTCCCAAGGGCTTGCACTCTGCCAGGAACCCAGCAGAGATGTCTTTTTAGGGGAAGACCCTGGTTTCTGAATGCTGTTATGGGGGCAGTGAGGTTACTGCTCATCACATATGCCATTCTTTTTCTTTTTAGCCTGATGGAAAAATAGACAATAGACATAAAGATGTGTATATTTCAAAAATATATTTCAAACAAGATCATACAGGCAGTAAGCAGCAACCCTGCCTGAAATCTGTGGAGTCTGAAGTATGCATAGTTCTGAAGCAAAGGGCCACCCTGGAACAACTGCAACCACTGGAGTACACGTGAGATCTATCTGAAAGCTGTTTTGTCTTCACCAGTCAAGAGGAACTGAAAAGTTGTGAAGGCTCAATGCCAGAGCCTCTCAGCCAACATTGCAGACAACTAATCTTGATGAGACTACCAGGGGTGAGAGTGTGAGGGAAAGGAGGCTACGAGAGAACAAGCACAAGTGGATAAAATGAATCTGGCTAGAGAGTTTATAAAATAAGATCAACCCCACTCCCTTATGTTGTCTTCTGGTTTTGTTACACTGCTTTAACTCATACCAATCTTACAGCTAAGACATGTCGTGTTGATGAAGTGTGAAGCCATTATGAGTGAGAGAGAGCACTGAATACTTATACTTTTTCTGCAGCAGCTTTTCTGCTCCAAAGGAGGCCAGGATATATTGCAGAAGCACTCACTGAAGCACACAGTTGCAGTGTGCCGTGGAGACCAGGTGAGTACAGTCAGAAAGATTGATAGCACTTTCTGAAGGGCTCTTTTAAAGCACCCTCCCACACACATACTTGTGGTTATATCACAGTGAATTCAGCTTGTGACTCCGTATATGTAGCTAAGAATAATAGTGTCTGATTTATTGCTGTATTGCTCTAACTCTGGACTCAATTGAGTTACACAGGCATAAAATTCAATAGTGAATAAATCCATAATGTGTGCCTACCCATATAAGTCATTTCCCAAGAAAACATAAGCATTCTCAATACCGTCTACTCCATAAACAACAAAACCAGAAAAATGAGCTCTGCTTATAATCATTGTCATACATCCATAGACACATTTTAAACTGTTTCTTCCCTGCTACAGAGATACTACTGCATGTGATCCATCAAGTAACTACTGCACATGGATATTGTCTCAAAAAGAGTGATTGTAGAACTATTTCCAATACTTATCTGTTTAAAGACTTCCATCCAGGATAAAGCAAACGTAGCACAGCTGCTTCTTCTGTCTGTGCTCATCATATTGACTGTAAGTAGATTATTGTAATTATGACGGAAATTGCAGGAACTTGCCTTCTAATTGGAATCAAAATGGAATTTACAAAACAAATATGTAACAAACAGTGCTTTCTCCAGTAGGAAAATAAACTAAATACAATCTGTATGGTGCTTCCAGAAGTTACTTAGTGTTGATAATATGAGCAGAAAGGGAAGGCTTCTTCCTACTCTTTGTCTGCAATGGACAACACACAGCTGTCCACTTGGAAGAGAGCTTAGCTGGGGAGTAATGGCTCTTTTCTGCTGTAAATCTATTAACCTTGTCTGGTCAGTAGGAGTTGAATGGAGAGAAAGCAACTGCTTTACTCTTCATTTTAAAGGATATTTCAGACAGTGTGAGCAGTATGGCATCAAGAGGACTAGGAAGGAGAGCCAATGGAACAGTAGAAAATGGCATAGAAAAGAAACTGAGGAAAGAGTTGGAGCAGTGTCTGATCTGATAAACCGAGTGATAGTGGAGCACTTACTTCCTATGGAGATATTGAATACTATAACAAACAGGTTTTTGTCAATTAAGAGCTTTGTCGAAAAAAAATATATACATATTTTAAACCAAACCTACTAGTGGAAGATTCCTGTATTCAGCAATTTAGACCAGAAAGGAGTTTTCTCAGGCACAGACTCTGAGGATCACAACAGGACTGCTACCAACATAGCTGTGGAGCTGTGTAACATCTTCCCTGCCTCTGAAGATTGCCATATCATGTCATCACCTTCCTGTATTTCTTGAAGGTGCCCATATCACTGGACTGTGAACAAAATACACATTTTCTTTATATTTCCTACTACTAGAGGAGTAGATGTCTGACTCTGACCCATCTGAGTGCTGATCGGAGCAGCTGGCCAAATGTACAGGACACACACTGATAAAAAGTGGTAAGAAATGTACGTTCTCTTTAGGAAAGCAGGAAAAGGAAGTAAAATTGAAAGAGTGCCTGTGAATGTTAAAAAGTTAACACATTCTTGTCTCTTGGCCAGGTGTATTATCAGACATTATACTGATTTGAAATTCCATCCCTCTTTCTCACATATCTCTGCTTTGATGGCAGACAGGTCTTATTGACCTGAGTGCAGCAGCAAGTAGATGCAGCAACAGTACTTCCTACCCCAGGCACAGCAACCTGCACCTTTCTCTGGCTTAGGGGTTCTATGGTCTTAAGTCTTTTATAAACAGGCAACCCAATCCTTTTCTCATTGTTCCACTAAATTTAAAAAAATGTAAAAACCCTCAAACAAACAACTCATACTGCATTGCAACAAACCCTTCTTTCAATTAGGATTTAAACTGAGGAGGTTGTATGAGATCCATAATTGGCTTGGGCTTGGAAACCTTGGCTTCATAGAATCATAGAATCACAGAATGGCCTGGGTTGAAAAGGACCACAATGATCATTGAGTTTCAATCCCCCTGCTATGTGCAGGGTCGCCAACCACCAGACCAGGCTGCCCAGAGCCACAGCCAGCCTGGCCTTGAACGCCTCCAGAGACGGGGCATGCACAACCTCCTTGGGCAACCTGTTCCAGTACATCACCACCCTCTGTGTGAAAAATTTCCTCCTAATGTCTAACCTAAACCTCCCCTGTCTCAGTTTAAAACCATTCCCCCTTGTCTTATCACTATCCACCCTCGTATACAGCCATTCCCCCTCCTGCTTATACATTCCCTTCAAGTACTGGAAGGCCACAATGAGGTCTCCCTGGAGCCTTCTCTTCTCCAAGCTAAACAAGCTCAGTTCCCTCAACCTTTCCTCATAGGAGAGGTGCTCCAGCCCTCTGATCATCTTAGTGACGCTCCTCTGGTTCCGCTCTAAGAGCTCCACATCCTTCCTTTACTGGGGGACCCAGGCCTGGACACAGTACTCCAGATGGGGCCTCACAAGAGCTGAGTAGAGGGGGACAATCACCTCCCTTTCCCTCCTGGCCACCCCTTTTTTAATGCAGCCCAGAACACAGTTGGCTTTCTGGGCTGCAAGCACACACTGCTGGCTCATGTCCAGCTTCTTGTCCACCAGATGAGATTACATTCTACATTTCATGGTGCCTAAGAGTCCATTTTATCCCCTCACAGACCTATTATTAGTATTACCTACTGCCTCAAACTAGCCTTCTGTGTCAGTGTGAACTCCTTTCTAAAAAAAAAAGTTGAAAAAGAGATGCTGATTTTATTTGATATACTGGAATGTGAATTCACTGGAAATTTCTTTTCTAATAAAATATTTTTACTTCATGAACTGCAGGCATCTGTGAAGTCATCCTTACTTAGATCATCTCCTGAATTGTTTTCTTTACTGAGATCCAACTTCAGTAGGAATAAGGACATCTTTGCTCAATGTATTTCCTCCCTGCTGAACAAGTTTTGAATATAGAAATTCATATTTCATGTACTACTTGAGAGTTCTGCATTGAAAAAAAGAAAGCATGGGCTAGTAATTATCTTTGAATGACTACTAATAGAGATGAACTTCTAATTACTTCAACTTCTTGCCTATAAGTTGTGTTATGCCTGGAAATGGCAAATCAGTTCTGGAAGTATCTTCCACTATGTTCTGCTGAAATGTGATGCCTCAAACTGAATGCTTTTTTAACAGACTGCTTGAATAAATGTTTTTGTGGAGCAGCTATAAGTTTCTTCCTCTTTTACTTACTACAGAATTATGTAGGTCTTCTTGTATCTATCTGCCACTGTACGGCTAACTTTGTCAACCCAATTATTTTTTATTATTGAATATTTTCATTTCAGGTGCCACTTCAGACTTTGCCCAAATAGCTAACCACAGTTCATATTATTACAAGCATTAAAATATGAAATCCTTGATGTTTTGAATAATCTAGTATAAAGACATTTTCTACTGTACTAAGACCTAGGAAATTTAGTCATAGTCCAAAACTGTATTATATATATAATACAGTGTTGGACACTTCTGGAAACATAAAAGAGTAAAAGAAAAAATAATTACTAAGAATTTAAATCTGCACTTGGCCAAAAGATGTCTTTAAATACAAATTACTGGTGATCGAAAGGACTACAGACTCTGGAGAAAGAAGAGTTTGATGATCTTCTGGGAAATCTAGAACACACAGTTCCCCAAGGCATGTGCCTTCATGTGAGCTCTAAAACTTTTCCAGTTTTTTCGTATGAGGACTCGATGAGGCTCTTGCTCACCAAAGCAGTTCAATGTGTAAGTGCTGTCAGACTACATGTAGCTATTCTTGTGCGGATATCTGACATTAACAGCTCTTCTGCTGCTCAGTACTGAGAATTTTAGCAATTGCTGGGAACATCAAGGCACTCTTTTGCCATTGTGGAGGGAACACTTATAACCTTCCACAAAGCTGTGCTGCTGCTTGAGAACCATATTTTTCATCACACCAGATTTGACTGTACTTGTCATCCTGTTAAATATAATCATAAATTTCAAGCCATGAAAGGTTGTTTTAGTTATTTTAAAAACAAATTTATTTTTCTTGAATGAATATTGTAGTATATTCTTTAACTCTGCTCTTCCTCAACAGGCATTCCCATGGCAATCCAGACGTGTCTGCAAGTGACAGAATGTAACAGGGACAATTTGGATATGATAGCAGTAAAGCTCTGGTCCTTTGGATATCCAGCTTCAGCTCCATGGGTCTTGGCATGCATTCAGACAGTCAGGATGCTTTCAGTGTGGTGGAAAATAAAGACCCTGATGGCATCCTATAAGCACATAGACAGGAAAAAAGGAAGGATGAATTGCAGCTGTCATACATGTGGCATCCTAAGTACAAAACAAGTACCTGCAAGAAATATGATTTCTTTTAATGCCAAGACGTGTCTGCTGAAATGCCAATATTCTCTTTTCTTGCCTTATTGCTTCCATCTCACCCCTGCAAGCACAGAAACATTGGCTTGCCCTTGGTTCCCCATTACTACTGATGCAAAGCTTTTTTAAAATTAGAAGCTGGAAACCCACCTTGGGCTCTTGGAAGTTTTATTGTTGTGTTTTTTTGTTTGTTTGTTTGTTTTTTCTTCCTTTTCCCTTGAATTTTCCTTACTGTAAGGCAGGAATAGCAGTAGATGATATGGAAAGGCAAAAGATGAAATGTTAATGGCAGGTCCTGCATCCAAAGCAACAGAAGGAAGGCAGGCAGGTCTGTAAATGCCCCTCATAAAATATCTTTCCAGAAGTGCATATTAGTACTCAGTTTTAAGAAAAAAAACACCTTGGCAAATACATTTCTGAAATGGATGTGGTCTTGCCCATTGAATAGGTACGTCTGTGTAAACTAGGCATGAAAAAAATTCCATTTTCACTCTGTGAATATACCAGAATTCTTTCATGAGGAAATCTTAACAATGCTTTTTGTAGGGGTGGAGTGGAAGATAGAGCAGGTGAAGTGGAGTGACTTCTGAATGCAAGATTTGCAGCTATCCAATTTGTGGATTCTTACTCTTCCTGCTGAAATGATAATACAGTCAGTAAATACTTTTAGAACATCATTTAATTTTAATCATTCACTTAAGGATAATTTCTGCTTTCATTAGAGTCAAAGTCTATGATTTTAATAGTTAAAGTCATTGCATCTGGCCCCTAGTGTAGCCTTTTAAAAATACATTCTTGTTTTGGCCGTTGAAAACTGTGCAAACTATCATTCAAAAACTAAGTCTCTCATACGTTCCCTGGAAATTTTCCATGTTTGTCTTAGCTTAATCATTCATGGAGATGTGAAAACACAGGACAAGCATACAATGGATAGAATTCCAGCTACTTTGCCTTGCCTTTATTTCTAGCTTGTGCTACATTTTACACAGGCAAAATTATACTAAAAAGAATAGGCATTTCTCTAATCTGTTGTGGAGCTGGGTCTTCACCAAGGTTTCTGTAGAGACTCTTAGCTCTCTTCGCACCTCTTCTTGTCTCAGAGAAGGTTGTGAACTTTGTCACTGCCTGTTGCAGTTGACTGAGACCAGCCTCCAAGCCTTGCCAAGGTGGCTCCTCCCTCCCTGCTGTCTTCCGGGAACAGAATTATTTGAAGCCATCCTCTTTTCTTTTTGGGACAAATGAAGTAAAATTGAGTCAATTACAGCATTTTTCAGGGAAATATATTTTTGCAGGAATGTGCCACTTAGCTAAGGCTTTTATGAAGAGACAATTATCTTCAATTTCTTTTTTCTTTTTAGCAAGAGTTGTGAGACCAACATCCTGCTAGCAGTTTTTATTTGAAAGGAGAGACAGAAATACAGAGGAGAATAATACAAAAAAAAAAAACTTGTCTTTTCAATCCAAAGCTGGGTATTTCACAAAAGCACTGAAGAGTATCAGGGTTTTCTTCCAATTTTGAAACAACCAGGAGTGCAATGGCGTCTTGCCTGCTTGCAAGGAATACAGCTGACAATGGAAACAGCCAGCTGCCTATCAGGGCATTCCATGTGTTACTATTAATCCCAGGGCTGTTTCAATTCAGCTCCTCACCTCTACATTGCCCATCTGTCTGCAGGCCCTAGATATGGTGTACTTTTTCCCTTTGGAGCATACTAAAATTGGTTATTTAATGAAGTACATCAATCTCTACTTTGCCTACCAGATGAAGTGCCTAAAGGCTTTATGTTTGGCTGTTACTTGCACATTCTGTTATCTAATTTATCACTGATACTGGCAGTGTGTGCTCACGAGGGAGGATGTGTTGGCTGTGTCTCAGCCAGGTGAGCAGGCCCTGATGCCTTGCTGGCTTCTCCCCACGCTGCCAGTGCCACCAGAGCTGCCACCACCTGCAGCAAGCCTTTCCCCTCCATCTCAGGCTGCATTTTATGATGTTTTCACTCTGATCCTAACAGGAGAACTGAATTTTGACCTTTACCTTCTGTTCCCTTTGCTTTGTTGTAGTGTGTTTTCAAGCTCTTTTACAAGTGCATTTTTCCTACTAAAAAAGAAAAAAAAAAAAAAGAAGCAGCAGCCAAGGTTTATAGTTTTATAGATGAACAGTCAGGAAGGGATCTGGTTTCACAGTTTTATGACATCTGCCTATCACTATCACAATATGCTGTTTGCATGGCCTCCTCAGATGTTCTGCTGTACAGGAGATGGCAGATATTGTGAAAAATACTCCACGTAGTCCACAGAGCTGCAAAGTGATTTGGCGGAAGTTTTTGTCTTCTGCTCAAAAAGATCACAGGGGAAAAGTCTAAAAGGTCTTATCCCTTAACATTTAGGGATCTTATGGAAAACTTCCTAGATTTTATATAGCAGGAGCCAATTAAATGAGCACTATGGTGGGTAAACAAAAAATAATCACCCTTGTGGCATATAGTGATTATACCCATTAAGCAAATATTGACATGAGAAGAAACTCAAAGGTTTGTGAGCAACGTTGTTGTATTTGTAGCCTGGTTTAAAAAAACAGCAAGACTAAAATACAGCCTATATGTGCGCCTAGTCATCTGCCTGTCAGTCCTTCCCCTAGTAGTTTCTGATCATAGAATCATAGAGTGGTTTGGGTTGGAAGGAGCCTTTAAGATCACCTAGTTCCAACCCCCTGCTATAGGGAGGGACACCACTAACTAATCCAATAAATGAAATGTATGACCTTGTTTGAAAAGAAGATTAGAATATCTATGTTCCTTTAAAATCAGCATCTGGGTAAGGACTGAGAGTGAAGCCCCTGCCTGCTGGAGGTACAGACAAATGGAACGGTGGCCAAAAGCATGTCTCAGCAGGTGGGCAGTGCAGATGAAGTTGCATCGACTTCATCATGGCTGCTTCCGTAAGTGCATAGACTGTGTGCATGGGAGTGAGCTGCAGGGTTTGTGTTGGTTGAGCAGGAGACAAGAGAAAGGCAGATTCAGGTCTGCCACAGTGCTGCTTTGTGGACATCCCGAAACAGAATATGAGGCTTCTAGACAGTCGCTCTAAGACACCCACAATTATTTTCCCCAGGGATGAAGCCTAAATCAGGAACTCTGTGATTCTCCTGTAAGGTTTTCCTTGTCTGCTTGTTTCCCTCCAAGAGTTACTGCCTTAGAGAAGTGCAATGTGATAGATCTAATGTGTGGGTTTTGTAGTCTTGAAGGCATAGAATTTGCCAGGAAACTGACCTAGTGTCACTAGCTTTCTAAATTTAATGATTCCATTTAAAATTATTACCCTACTGGTCATTCAGAGCTCCGCAGTATTTCCATGTCACTGCAGTGCTGCCACCACTTTGAAACACATAACCTCAAGAAAGGCAGCTGCATAGAATCAAATATTTCAACACTTTTTGTCTCTTAACCCATTAATTGTTGATCATGTCTGCTTGAATGTTCTGGCAACACATTTAGTTGGCAATTTGTCTCTCCTAAAGTTTCCACGTCTCCTCTGATATTGCCAAAATATTCACCCTACCATATGCACTGTACACCTGACCGCATACATACTTCAGTTACTCAATAAAGACTGTGGTGAAAACTTCCTGAAAATGTCCGAGTAAAACCGGAAATATGTTATTAGGTTACAAGGGAAGTATCTCAAAATTATTTATTGATTGGACTGCCATATTGATTGATCCTTCCCATGGCTCTCCAGTAATGCCTTTGTAACTGTATGATGATCCAAACTACCACACACATTTAAAAATTTCCTACAGATCCAGTGATGTATGTAGATATATATATGTGTGTATAGACATGTATAATGTGTAAAGGGAAGATTTTTTTTTCAAGAAATGAGAGAAGTATCAGAGATGGATCCTAAACCTTTGTTTTTCAAATCCTCTTTCTTCTACTTACATTTTGTTTCCATTTTTAATGTCACAAAGGTAATTACCGCAGCAGTCTCAGAGCAGTGGTATGTAGCAAGATTATATATAAAAACGTTGATTTTGTAGCAGCATACTGCTTTTGTTTTTCATAAAAAAAATTAAAAATGGAGCTGAAAAAGAGTGTAGAAATAACAAAGTATAGTCCTTATCATTATAATCATTTTGAAATAACCGTTCTGATTATTACCACTACATTTTGTTTCAGGGAGAAATTTAAATTCTTCTCTGAGATCAGTGGCTGTGGTTCATTTCTCCTGGATCCAGTAGCAGAGTGGGACAGAACTTTCCAGTTTTTAAAGAAATGGCATTTAGGGATTAAAAACATCAGATTTCTCTATGAAACATGTGTTCCCAGAACAAGAAACCTAAAAAAACATCGGAGCAGTAACAGTAAAAATGATTTATTGTACATGTATTTAATGCATGAGCTACTGAGAAGAAGAAAATGACATATTTTAATGTGTAATTATATTTTACAAAAAGTATAAATAAAATAGCAGTGTTGATTTGCAAGTCATTGTGTGATCATATGCCAATATTGAGTAAGAATATTGATGGGAGGGGAAGACTGGTATGCTTGTTGCTCTTAAGAAGTGTATTCCAGCCAGACTCTGACTATTTAGGGAGATCACACGTAGATGTAAATAAAGAGAGCTCATAGTTACTGGCAAGTTCTTTTGAAAATCAGGCCTACAAATCATGATCAGCGATGAAAGCACTCCTACTAACTTATTTAAAAGTATTTGAAATTAACAAAAGGGTTATCTTTATCTTCAGAGTATGCATTCAATTCTGACAGGCAGGTTGCCTAGCTAGGTTGAATAAAGCTGTTTGCAGAGGTTCTGAGTGCAGTGCAGAGGCACTCAGCATAGTTGTTTGAAGACCCCTGGCTACATCACGGTCCCTGCTTTTTGTAGTATCATAGTTGAGATGAAGTGTCACTGGACATAGCCCTGTGTGCTATGTTTTCCAATGCAATTAACTTGGGCTTTACTACCCCCAAAGCAGCTAAATTGCTCTTAGTCCCAGTCCAGCTCAAGCTGTTCTGCAGCGATGTTGATGCTCTCTAGAGTGTGATACAGAAGGCAAAGGGCACTCAGCCCCAGGACAGAATATGTTTGCAATAAACCCTTCAAAGGTTATTGAGAGCTGGCCATAAGCATCGGGCTGCTGCTGAGGATTTCAGATCAGTAACTGCATTTTAGAATGATGATGCTTGAACTCACTGCTCTGGGAAACTATAGAGAAAAAAGACAAAAATAATGAAAATCCCGTTAGCAAAGGATCAAGCTTTTGCTTATTTAAGCTGATGCTGAGCTGTTGCCTCCTGCACAGCCCACTGTGGACTACATTTTCTCGAGAAGGGGCATAACACTTCAGGAGTGAATCGAGCACCCCAGGCATCCCACATATGAGAGGGTCCTTAAGGGACTGCTGGGTCTTACTTGACTTTTCTATCAAATCACAATGTCTCCATGCTGTTTCCAGGGCTGTCGGACAAAGCAATGACATCTGAGGTCCCCACATTGGAGGGGCCATGCTGAAAGCTAGAGGATACCTTGTAGTGAACTTGTCTGGAAATCAAGAATGTTGTTTGAGAGCAAAGCATTAGCTTTGTTTTATAGTTAGGCACTAAAGTCAATGAATTTCACAGCACATGGGGAAGACTCTGGTGACTCACACTAAGACTGTGTATTTGTACCTAAATTACATAAACATGGTAGGATGTCCATATGGCTGAGTAAAAGGAGAAATTTAGCAACCAAATGCAAAAATGAGGTACTTTGATTCTTTGCTGAGTAAGGTATTGATCTGCTGCTTAATTACTTGACTGGGTCTCTCCTACTGCAGTAAGACCAAAAGGAAAAAGTTATGTTCAGTCTTTTCTTTCTTACTTCTGCCTCCAAGCTGCAGAGCTAAAAATGTTAACATTTTTTTTTTAGGAACGGCACTATTTTCCAGGGGCTTGACCTTTCTACAACATTTTCCCTGGCCAGCGGATGTGCTTTTTGTTACTTATGGGATCAGAAAGTATTTAGAGGGTTAGTTTTGGTGGGTAATTCAGTGCTGGACACTTGCAAGTCTTGTAAACTGTCTCCCTTGTACACTTAACCTTTCTAGTCTGACTTTCGGTGCTTGAAAGGCATAACATACTAATAGCTTATCAATGTCATGAATGCAAGACTAGAGTTAGGACCATTGCACGGATGTTTGAGGGAATTACTTCCTCACTTTCCTGTTTCATTTACTGATGAGCAATAGTGTTTACATAGCACTAAGATATCATGTTGCCTGTGGTTAGTCATTTATTTGTTCTTTTAAAAGTGTGTTTAAAATAATCTACACTCTACTTTGGCCATTGAAAATGGTACTGAACTTAGTAAAAGTACCATGAGAATTTCAAGCTTTAAACAGTTCATCATTCTTTTCCAAATGAATGATCTTCAACTGTTTAGTTTGGCTATTCACTGATTTTAACCTATTTAAGACTACATCCACACATTAAGGATGTTCATTTCACATTTTTATTTCCATGTAAACTATTGTTTTAAAATAGAAATGTGACTTCACCTCTGTCTTAAATCTTCACTTCTCTGCACAACAGTTTTTATTGGGTTATTTTTTTCCTAATAAAGTTGGAATTTTAAAGGCAATTTTTTATCAGTGTGTTGATAGCTGGGGCAAATGGAGAGGGATGCTTATAGGATTCTTTTGGTGTTGCCTCTCTGTAGTGAATTAATGCCCAGTATTCAATTATCATAATACCCATATGCCTGCTGTTATGATATAGCACAGCCCTTTATGCTTATCAAAGAAGTCACAGTTCAACCATTCTTTATTACTGAAAATATGATCCTCTACCTGGTGGAGCGGATTTCTGTCCTGGGTGGTACAACTAGTAGAAAAGCACACTCAGAAAAGACTGAAAAATACAGACTATATTTGTACTTCCCGACTTTCCAACTATGAATATGCTTTTATAATAGGATTTTTCCAGATCCTACATAGTTTGAACTGCAACAGCACTCAATACATCACCTCCCAACTCCTTTAAAGTTACTACAGCAAATGTTTATTTGGAAAAGTGTCCTTGAAGGCAATTTAACAGCTGGAATCATAGAGGAAGAACCAGTCCCATGTGAGCAATAAGCTCTCAGCAAAGCAAATTTAAAGCAATTTGCCAGTTCCTCAGTGGTTCAGCAATGTGCGTGTTCTGGGGGAGTAATGGGATAGTTACATTTTTATTATCTAAATGGAACTCATAATGCCAGGGAAGAGAGATACTGAAGCTGCAGGAGCCTCGCTGGTCACTCCATGCTGCATCTCATCCCTCCCTGCAAGGCACAGAGCCTGTCTTGGGCTGGGCCTCCTCCTTGGGTACAGAGCAGCTGTGCACCTCCTCTCCCTGTGGAAACCTTGCAGTTCCCAGAGCAACACCCCATATTTACTGCATGAACTAAAGACTCTGAAATCATCTTTAGTTAATCTGGATTCCATTCTATTTTTCTTGAAAAAGCTGCTAAATATTCCTGAATTTTATATATATATATATATATATATATATTATCCATAGAAGCTTTTGTAACCTGGTCACTGGTCTAGTAATTTCCAACTAACAAAATGATTTGTTATTGTTATGAACTAGAAGTATGTGCATTTTCTGTTAATGAAGTATTTACAGTTTCATAAGTAATAGGCTTACGTTTAAAAAGGTTGAATATGAAGCCACTTACAGGTAGGTCTAAGTCTTTGTTTCAGTTCCATTATATAATTATTCAGTCTGGTTGTACAACCCAGAGTAGGAAGGAGTTTAGTTGCCAAATATAGGAACATGGCAGGATTATAATGTGGGAAGTCTTGATGAGTGTGGTATTATTATGTTGAATGTGAGGAGTCACTGATAAAACATCTTTACCTGGCAATTAGCAAAAATAGTTTCAGTCTCAGAGTTGCTGGTTTTTGATGGCAAAAGCTCTGCACACCCCACCCTTGCCCTGAATCAATATCTGTGGTACAGCCTGTCCATACTGCTCTAATGGGGATGCATTGTAGGTATTAGAACACTAGGAATTATCACAATTATACTCCTCAGAACAACTTGAATTTGGAAAGCCTGGAAGTTTGACAATGAAACTGTAATACTGGTTTGTGTATAATTGGAAGTTTAGAAAGCTTGAATAAAGGAGCAGACTTCACACTCTGGAATATTAAGACTTCTAATTTTGTTGTTGAAGTTTCAGTTGAAATTTTAGCATTAAATGGTTTCAACAACAAAACTAGTGAACTTTTTTACAAATTTTCATAAAGTTCCATTGTAAATTAAGCAGAACATGGTGATATAAGTTTAGAGAATTAATTCAGCAATTTGTATATTTCATTAGGATTTGTGAAGTAGTGACTTATAAAACTGTAAAAGAAATGCATAAATAAACCCACAAAAATATAAACTATAAATAACTTCGTATGTTCCAGTAAATAAGTGAGATGAAGCTGAGCCCTGAATTGTAGAAAGCCTGACTATCTTTTTCTCATGGTTACTTAGGATTTTCAGAATTTTTTTCCATGAGAGTTAGGCAATTAAAAATGACAGTTATATAAAATTAAGACACACTGGTATTATAATAAAACAGACTCATTAATTCCCTGGCACAAAAAAAGAGCTGCCCTTGTTTATCTTATAGACCTAGAAGACAAGAAAAAGTGACCAAAACAAAATAAAAGAATAATTTTACATGGGAAAATTCCTACCACAGGAAAATATTTGTATAACCCTCAAGCATTGGGATATATGATACATATATAGATCAAAAATAAACTATAACTAATGTATAACCAAAGAGAGCTGTTCTTAAAATATACTGCTAAAGCACCAATCAGAATAAAACAAAATGTTACTGAAGAGAAAAACACAGATTTTCTCCCTCTTGTGAATATATTCTGTAAACTTCTTAATCTTTTTTCTTTATTTCTTAGCTCCTGTTGCTGTGGCTGCATATGGAAATAAAGCAAGAAAGCGGTATTTCAGCTTTCCATCCAGAGCATGACAGAGCCCATGTCCATAATTAAAAGATCTCCAATACGTGCTGCCAGTGGTAAGAAATTAATCTTTTAGATAGCATTGTGAAGTGAAAAAATGCACTGAAGGGACAGGCAAGGACTTCTTCTCAAAGAATTTCATTATTTATATAGCACTGCAAGTGTACGTGGTCTTATGCACTAAATCAGCAGCACCGGCTAAAAGTGCATCTTGATTCAAAGGGCTACTAAGTCAATGTGCATAACCAAACAGAGACTGGTTTTCAGAAAGGGAATTTCATCACTATGCAGAGGGGGACAGGATACCTCCTACAGGGGTGATAGAGGCAACAGGATGGAGAGCACGGGATGTATTGCTTAGTGAAATATGCCCAAACACAACGCCCACTGTGGCTTTTTAAGAATGGGATTATGCATCTGTGATGAAATCTGGTGGAAGCTTGAAAGGGAGAGTGTTTCCACTGACATCTAATTACCCCCCATTAATTTTTCTGGTTTGCTATTAATTAACTTAAACCATGACAGCAGTCTGTCCTGAGCTGCGGTTAAAAACAAGCATCTGCACTGAGGTAAGGAAGTGGCTAAGGGCTAAATAATGAATTAGTCATGTTGCTGTCAGTAGTGTAGGGTAGCAGTAAGATCAACATAACTGTGCTCAAGAGGTACCCACATACTTCTAGCAGATCCCCAATCTCTGTGAGTGGTAATGCTTCCTAGATCCTTAACCCTTTGCACAGACTCCCCTTATTTAGCAAGCATTAATATGGTACAGGTGTGGCTTCTTGCAGATGATTTGGAGAATATTTTCCCCACCTGTAAATTTATCCTAGGACAAATGATTTTAAGTGATGATGGATATAAGTAGGCAGACATAAATGGTGAAAAATTAGTTATGGATATATCTATATTAGAATGAAATGCACACGTTTATTTTGTTTGTCTGTCTCATATTCCATTTATGATCATTCAAAGCAATCTTTCAAGTTAGTAATCTGGAATAGTCAATAGCCTGTGAACTAGAAGTCAGGAATAACTGACTGTTAAACCTGACTTGGTTTTATGCAAGGTATCTGGAAAATCGCTTGAGGAAGGATTTTTAGAGCTGAATAACTACCTAAAGTCCTGAGAAGTCTGATTGCATGGTACTGAATTTGCAAAAGTGATTTCTTTCTTCCAAACCTGTATACAGTGATGGAAATGGGCCAGTGTGTCACTGTACTGTTGTTCCTCAGATCAGTATGAAGGAACAGATGGGTTTGCTAACAAATTATAAGTTACTTCTGTTCCAACCATCTTTTAAAGTCATTAGTTTGGGTATATATACTTGTCTTTAGAAGGGTTGATAACCAGCACTTCCACTTAGAGTCAAGAAGGACTACAGATTCTTGTATGCTATTGCATATTGTGCAAGAAAATTCACTCTGAAAACACATTTGTGTAGCTTTTTGTCTTCTCTATAAATAAACATACCTCAACTACATTAAAGATGTGCTGCAGGACCTCATTATGCAATAAACAGAAACCTCTGAAAAATTCAATATTAGTATTGGAAGTGCTGCTATTACAGTGGCTGCATTGATAGTTTAATTATAAATATGGGTAATCTGTTGTAATTTAGGATGGTAGTAATAACATTCGTTACTTCTTATCCCAAACACCACTTGCCACTCTGGGTGTGACTGGTAGCTGTGGTATCTGGCAGGTAATACACCACCTTCCTTGTGCTCAATGATGAATTTTTCATGACACCCACCAGGCTTAGTTACTAGGTTCTTATAAAGTTACTTCACTTTTCTGCAGTTACTGCTACTGTAACTGTTCAGTATTCAAGTTTCAGAAAGCAATTTTTAGGAGGACTTATTCAAAGACTCTTAAATTATCAGTGCCTGTGTGAAGCTCAATTTTCATTTCCTTCACATGACAAAAAATAATAAAAAAATAAAAAATAAAAAAGGCAGAAATTATATCATTATTTTCATTCAAATATATCTTTGAAAAGTCAAACAGCTTGAGATCTCTGTAGTGTTATGCTGTGGCATGGGCAAATGAGCAAGCATCTAGTTTCACTCACAATGAAGAAAGCATTTTTGTAACAATCAGATTTTATAGGGGAAATGTAATAAGAGACTTGCCATCTGTTGTATTGTGTCAAAAGCTGTCATTACTTTAATATTTACAGTTTTGTAAATGAGTTGCAACAATCTACTGGAAAATAGAGAATAGTAGATGTATTGTCCTCTTCATTATGAGCATTTAAGAAATGAATTACTTTGACTTCATACTGAGTCCTTAATGATCTGGGATTTTGTTCACAAATCTTGTGCTGATACTTCACCTTTCCAATCTTGTCTACTGAATCGCACACAATCAAGCTCTTGCAAACTCTCTCTGTGATTCATTTATTTAACTCTTTACGTCCAAAACACCAGTATAACTGCATTCTGCCTCACAATCATGATGGTTTTCTATTTTTTGGAGTCCAGTGGAAAGATTTTCATACTGCATTTTATGGAACAGAGGCCATGGGCAGCACCAAGATCTGCCAACCATCTGATAATACTTTGATAAAGCTTTGATAATACTTTTAAATTTACCAACTATTAGGAAATATAAAAGCTGCCATTCCAGAAGTCATAATGTAAGGAAAGTAAAGTACATTATGAAAGAGTAGACACATCACCTTTTGAAGTTTGGAAAAGAAACTATGGCACCTGTAATACAGTGTTTCCAAGTGAGGAGTTGTTACTCAGAGGTCTGCAATTAGGTGTAGAAGTGGCCATTAGAGACTTAAATCTTGTTAGCAACCCAGAGTTTAGGGAGCAACGCATGAAGTCAGCATCTGCTCCGTGATTAGTTCCTTGCTACTAGAAGAGAACCCTGGTGCTGTCTTCTGGCTGCCAAGAGCATGTTTACTTTTCTGGGGTGGAACCTCCAAGCTGCACAAATATGCTCATCAAAGACAAAAGTTTGTGCCATCCCCATCAATCTGAAATCAGTTAGATGTGTTTTTGGAAAGCGAAGCTGCTCATTATCATTTCCATGGGTGGAAACTGACAATGTGTGACAGTTTGTTATGATTAAGAGATGCAGTTTGGAAAGAAAGCAAGGCTGTACAATATTTCAAGTTAGCAGTAGATATGTGAAAAAAGCCTGCAAGCAATTGTCAAGAACTAACATTGGAGTGTCTCAAACTTTCTTCTGGATTTCAGCATCTGGAGGGCATAACAGCATGTATGTTTCTAGGGGAAACTATAAACTTGGTTTCTCTGCTACTGTGCTGAAGATAAATGTTGAATACTTCAAGATATTTAGGGTTTCTTTAGAGCTTAAAGCTTGGTAGCAGAACACATTATGTTACTCATTGTTTTCCTTAAGACTATCCTCTGGGGAGAAATATTGATGTGATTTAGTGCTTTGTGCTGTAAAGGAGAGATTCTAAGGTTCGTCAGTTCTGCCAATCCTGTAGAAAGGATTGAGAAAGTCTTGTCTGTGAACCTGAGAGCACAGAGCCTTGTTTTTTCTTGACACTCTGTATCAAGATCATACTGAATTACAAAAACAAATTATATGATAATCTATTAATATTAAAAAATATTGCCTCTGTGATCAGACATGGGTATTCCTGGGGCTTGCTGTGCAATATGCACTATTTTAGTAAATTTTTTTTATTTACACATTAATCTTTTAGATCAGATTGCTTTTCTTCCTCTACTTGTTTCTTCAGCCAAAGTACTGGAAGCAGTTCCTTTCACTGTATCTTGAAGTTAAAGGAAGATTGAAATCTCTGAACTTATCTTCACAGCTCTCTGATGTCCTGATGTGCTACCTGAACTTCCATTTAACTCCCTTTAACTTCGTGAATCTGTAATTCAGCTCTGCAACATCTTCAGAACAGCACTGTATCTCAGAGCCCTCAATCATCTGGGTTCACCTGAAAAGAGACAATGCCAGGTGCACTCCTGAAACTCAGTCTTAAGCAAATAAGAATTTTTTCCTAATTTTAAGTTTTACTTAATTTTCCTTTGCCTTTCTGGCAAGTTATGTTGGGGCACTTCAGGAAGATTCCCAGGCAGTCCAGTCCGCTTTACTTTGGCAGTGTATCCGTACTGCAGAGCAAATAGGCTGTCCAGAGGCAGCTATTGTTGGAAAGAAAAACCTAGTTTCATCTGCACTGGCACAGGAATATACTGAGATGAACATTAAAGGAAACAGAACTCAAGATGGGATTATCAGTGACATTCAGCTGTTTGCCCTAAACTGGGCTCTGAATTGACTTGAGTATAATGTGTGATTGAATTTAGAACCAAAGCCAGTCTCAGATCTGTTAAAGATATCATGGCAATAACTTGTCCTTGGTGGTGTTAGTATTGTCCATGTCTCTTGAATCAGAACCTGTAAAATGAATCTATAGACTTGAACACAGTTCCTTCAGATGTCTTTGCACTCTCTCCAAGGGAGTTTCTCCAACCCCCAGTTTTAAAATCTGTATTAAATTGAGAGATGATGTAATGAAAAGCAGATTGAAACATCTCAGGGAAGAAAAAGCTACATTTTTGAAAGAACATCATGAACATCATTAGGTCTTAGAAGTTATCTATTTAGGATTCTACTACTGAATCACAATCTCTGGAGGTTCTAAAACATATTTGAGGATTTCAGTGCCCAATTTATTTCACCTAATTAATATCAGTCCATTTAATCCAGGTGGGAGTTGAATTGTCCTAGGTTTCCTGCAAAAGTCATCCTAGTTTTTCTGTAAAATCAGTGGAGAAAGACAAATTCTCTCAGGATTATTTAGCTGATCTAAACAGAACCCTGTAAATTCAGAGAACAAAAAAACTTTTTGAAATAGAAGTTTTTAGCCTCAACGTATAATTGTCATACTATTAAAAATAACTCAAGCTACTGATTATTTGACACAAGAGCAGAAGGACACCTTAGTTTTCTAATGTCATATCTGATATTATATTTTCAAATAAATAAATGGGCTCTCTGCTTCAGCATGCATTGAAGACGTAATCCTACATTAAATTGAGACTAGATGTTCATAGGTGTTTGAACAGCTCTTTCGTACTGAAATAACTTTTGGAATTCTGGACTTTTGTGATTAAAAAGTTTGATTAAGAAAAACCAACCTTTATTTGATGGCCTCTTACACATTATGCTTATTAGGAAATTGTATGAAAAAAAAGTCATATCATTTGTGTCCTTATTCTATGCACTATCAACAAATATACAATTAGCAGAGTGGCATGGTTAGGCTGGCATTTTACAGGTTGTATAACTAGAAGGATTACCACAGTAGAAAGGAATAATCAAACATAAACAGAAGTACTTACCTGCATCTTAGACTCACAAACAAACTCCAAAGGGAGAAATCTCCAGAAAAACACCCTCCCCCAGGGGCAGTCAGCCCTTAAATGGGTTCTAGGAGAGATACAGCCAGGCTCCACCCCTTCTGGTCACACAGGTGAATTGTCTTCACCTGTGCTCCCATAGCTGACTCAGTGCTTGCCTCAGGTGATCAATCAGTGGTTCAGGCCATGATTCAGTAGTTCCCATACATTTTGTGACCATAAATTACGTATAATCAGTAGAAACCTGTTTCTTACCCTTCCATTTCCTATTAGAGTAAGGGTTATTACTCTAAATGGTGCAAGCTAGACTATCAAATTATCCCTAAATAATATATTTCAGCTTAAGATGGTTCTCATCAAAGTCTTAGTAAGTCATTTATATGCAGTCAGGCTGCTATTGTCACTTTCAAGTAGACAATGAATGATGCCTCTTCAATTTTTTTGGTTACCCTATACGACATCAGTATTGTTTTTTTTTTTGGTTTTTTTTTTAACAATATTCCAGCTTTTTTCACTGAAGAAATTACCAGCAAATCCTGTGCCTTTCAGCTGTCTTGCTCTTGAACATTCTAAGAAATAAGTGGCATTGGGAATTTGTCCAATGCGAAGAGCTTTAATTTTCAAGAAGTTTAATGGGAAGGGAGAAAAAACAATATTGTAATTTGAAGACAAAGCTGCTTATCGTATATTTTCTTCCAAGACAAAATCACTTCTTCTCATGCATAGCTATAAGTGAAAGAATGAGGAAAAAGAGTGGAAGAAAAAAAAGGCAAATTAATCAAATTCTAATTAATCAAATAGCTATTTCTTCCTTTTGTCTTTCCTGTGCAAGATTAATAACACTCTTCAAGAAGTAAATCACTCTACAGAGTTCATGTATTACTAGCTTAGTGCATAGCTTTATTTTCAATCTTCCTATCCATCTTCTTCATATAATTCCTTTAAATGGCCTTCTACATATCTTCTCTGCATTTTCACAAAGCTGCTACAAATAAAATAAAAAGATAAATAAGAACACAGTAATGTTGGGAGAGAAGTAAGGAAGGGCAGAAAAAAATATGATTTTGCCAGTCCCAGAATTTATAAAAAAATCTTGTGAATGAAGGAAATTCCTTCAGCCTTGTTCAAAATATAATCTACGGTTATAAAAGTGTACAGTCCTACAAAATCAAGGGGGGGGGGGTCTCAGAGTCAGCTGTGTAAGTGCTGTATTTTTGTCTGCAGAGCCTGACTTTTTCATTCAAGCTTTTGTTTCTTTTTCTCAACTGTGAAACTGCAAAACTCTTAGGCAAAAAAGGCACCCCACTAGTTCTAGACATGAACTTATGGTTATTCAAATACCTATTCAAAGCACTTTGACCTTTCAATCATTTATTTAATTATAACTTAGTGTTTCTCATATATTCATTATGTTCACTGTGGCCATGGTAGTCATTTTTTGTGTTCCCATCAGATTATAAGGACTTATTTTCGTATTCTTATTGTTATGCCAGTTCAGTAGTCAGAAAAGCAATACCAAAACACTGTCTTTACTTTGCAGACTGCCTGCATCTGTGATTGATGATTAATCAAGAAACAATTTTAAGAGGGAAAAAATTGTTTTATTGTTTTATGTGCTTTTTCACAAGACTAATTACCTGTTAGGTTCTGGGCTGCCTATAGAGGATTCAGATTCCTAAATCTATCAATAAATCTACACTCCACAGTGACTGCATAGCTCATTTTGACTCAAATGTGTTGTTAACCTACAGTCCCATCATACATATTCTGCAGCTTCACCAACCTAATCAAAGGCAGCTTGACTACGTAGAAGGAAAGGTTTTAAATGTGGTTCTTCTGGAAATCACTTCCTCTGACAGCAGAAAATGGCTGATCTGTAATATCAAATTTAGTAAAGATTAATAATTTAGTTTGCAGCTGGTTGGATTGCAAAAGCTGTCCTCACTTTTCAGAAGCTTTCTGTAAGAGGGTTTCATGTTTTGTAAAATTGTAACCTCAGTATCCTCTTCAAATGTGAAAAATGTACGTCACACAGGCACATTAATTTTATAATACAATCTAGACTTTCTGCAGCTGCATCATAACAAGAAGTGACCTTATACAAAAAGATTGAATGCAATTAGCAGTACAGATCCCCTGTGTGTTATCTGAGTGGTATAAAATGACTGCAGTCTATTTGAGATTGGAGCTCAGTATTTCTTGTGAAATCCGAAGCTGTTCTTTGTTTCCCTGTATAGCTTTTATATATGATTGTATTTCAGCAACTGAAATACTTCAATGGAGTGAAAAACTGCAACAATTGCAATGCCTTTTGTTTCCAAACATTCCAGAAGAAAATAATTTTTAAAACTTATGATCAGACTCGTGATTTTCTTCCAAAATTCCAGTGCCACAGTTGAAATAGTTTCAAACTTTAGAATATTATCTCCTATGAAATTTGTTCACTTTTATTAGAATTTCTCCAATAAAAGAATCTTTTTCTTCCCTACTCACTTAAGAGCTTATCTTGCTGCTGTCTGAATGTAATGTTTAAGCATTATTTGCACAAAATGAAACCTGTGTAATATTAAACAAACAAACAAACAAACTTGAAGGTTGAAATAAGTTAATGTAAAATATTTGCAGGGAAGTTGAAATAAATAACTCATATACAGTATGTGACTTTAGTTTATTCTTGTCTTCTTCTGAATATATTATATTCATTTACTGACATTTTGACACTGAGGAGGTTTCTATAATCCTTCCCTATTGGCTGTGAGCAGGGCAAATATTTCCTCTCCCTGAGTTTAATAGAAAAATAAACTGCAGTTTCAGGGAGTTTCAGGAGTCAAATTAAACAATATTTTCCAAATTCCAGAGCCTTTTAAGAGCATTTGTTTTATTTGCTCTCTTGGAGTTATTCCTTTCTTTAAACCATGAATTGTTGCAATCTGGCCAATGCTAGGACTGAATTAATAGGAATGACTTCCTGGTGTTTGTTGTTTTCTGTTGTTGCTTTTTTTTTGTTTTGTATTTGTAAAATGCACAAACTTTAAAATATACTTTATATTGTCTTTTGTTTGTTGGGGTATTTTCTAGTACATGCCAACATGAGTCTAACTCAGCTACCAAAGAAGTCAAGTCCTACTGATTTCACTGGCAGAGTTTCAGTGCTGTTTTTGAGTATTTGGGAAAGAAATAAAATCTTCCTTCTTGACCTAAACCCTTAAGGAATTTTCTCTCTGCTTTCCTTTCTCCTTTTCTTTCTGCCTTTCTCTTTGAGTTCAACAGCATTCCTGTAGTCCACATCCTTTCTTCAGACATTGCTAATGAAGACATATTTAATGAAGGATGATGTTTTTTTTTTATAGACTTCAGTGTGTTTGCATGATTCAAGTTATAAATTCTGTTGATAACAAACTAAATGTATGTTACAGAAAGCATTTCTGAAATTTAAAATATTGTCTTTCATTTTTACTAAGAGCTTAATTTTTCCTTAAAACTGACTCTTTCAGTAAGTCCTTCACATACTTTGATCAGAATCTCAAAGAAAAAATAATTTCTGTTGGAATTTCATGTGAAGCTTTTCTCCATTCCAGGAATTCTTTTCTACAAATTCTAATAACTTGCTTACTGTGTATGATATGTAAAAATTCAATTCTACTGATGATTTCTATTTGAAACAGCTGTAAGTCTTTTCTAAGTCATTTCCTGAGGAGCCGTAACTCTTCTCAAACTCATTTTTTACCATCCTAATTTAGGAAGATTTTCCTTAACTTGAATGTCCATGATCTTTTCAGATCTTTGTATCTAATCACATCTTATTTTAAATCTTCTTTCCTCCTTTGAGGAGATTGACGCATTTAAGACTTTGATATTGTCTCTTAGCCTTTAATACTTTCCTTTTTTCCCTTTCTACTCTGAGCTCCACATGTACTCATCTTTCCTGTTTTATAAGTTCACTTTCAGTCCAAAGCACAGCTGGACAGACTCACCCCTAGGTCAATCTCTGTATGTAGGTTAAAATGAAACACAACGAACTTTAACCAGCAAAATTTTGTGCAAAAGCAATGCTCCTGTATGTCTTCAGTTATGTTCGTTTATTTCAGCTTTTAGTAAACACACCCAAAGTAAATGAAAATCACCTAACTCGAACATAAATGATAGACCATCAGCAGTTTCCAATATTTTTTTAATTTTTGAAATCTTTTCAGTCTTTGGGTTGAGATGCTGACTCCTTTGTTTAACTACAGACAACAGGCTTCTTTCTTCCAGTTACCTTTTTACTGATCATTCACAGCTTTCTCCATTGCACATTTTATGATTTGCAAATCACTGGCTGTGAGAACACAAAGGTCATAATGGACTAGGCCACTCATTCAAATAGTGAGCTTTGAACTTTAACATAGGCAAGATTTCAGTTTTTTTAGTAATGCAATAACACTGGTTTAGAAACTGATTTTGATAAATTGCAATTGATGGCAGATCTGATAAGACTTCTGTATTCCAAAAATACTTTAAAGGGGGAAATAGATAATTATCCCCTTCAGTATCATTAGATTGAAAACTAATGTATTTCAATAAAAGATATTTTGGTTAGATATTAGGAAAACCCTTCTAACAGTGCATACTGTGAATCACTGGAAGCTGACTGATTGTGAAAATAGAACACCATCACTGGAGCCCTGAAAAGCAATCCAGACATCTCTCTTTTAGAAAGGGTAATGGTGTAGCTGATATTCACTGGCAGTGAGATATACCTGATGTTTTACATCTTCCTTGCTGATTTCAGAAAAAAACTATTGCAGCTTTCTATCTTAATTAAAGGCATGGATATTAAGAGATTTATAATAGTAGAATTTATTTTCATCAGCAGAAGAAACCGAGACACTAAATGAAACAAATAGAGTAGATTGCAAAGAGTATTTGTGAGCCACCTTCTTGATTATATTCTAAATACGATCAATCATATTAAAAGACTTAAATTCATTCTGAAATACTCTTCTTTACTGGAAAAAAAAAAAAAAGCAAAATCCTTCAATTTTTGAATGCTCCCCTGTAACAGATATAGATGATGTATTTTAGATTTCTTTCTGAGAAGTGCTACCATCTTTGCTGTTTGTAGCAAGGCTTTGAAATGTCGAAGAAAGGAAATTTTATTTCAGCTTAGTGGAACTATGTCCTGTTAAACTAAATCACTGGCCCCGTAGAACAACCTGTACTAAGAAGCTCTCAGAAGGGTGAGATCAGCTGTAGCAAAAGAAGGGTCAGTCCTATCATTGAGCATGTTCCTCTGGCCCTCACAATGAACCATAGATTCCTAGCCCTCCTTATTCTTGACCCCATTGTTCCTACACATTACAGTACAGATTTCAACTACAGGATTACCTGAGATTTTTTTCAAAGTGACTTGAACCCATTCACAAAAGAAGGGGGGCGGGGGGGAGGGGGGGCAAGCTGGAGTCAAATTAATGTTGTTTCTACCTGTCCTATGTATCTTTGGCTTACCCTAACCTCTGAGTGCCTGACATTAATACACAGGTGATTTGCAACTGTTTGCTTGTGGTCCTCTGTAGCTAAGAGAATATGATCAACTGACTAACTAAATAAATAATCTTCCTTATAGACTTTGTTAAAGTGGCTGCATAAGGTATCAAGGGTATTTAGTTCTCATTATTCTGTTTCATAGCAACAAAAACATTGCAGGAGAAGAAGTTCTGAAGGTTCTGAAAGGCATCGTGTTTCCTCAGCTCTCAAGTCTGCATTAGGAGCATGTTATTACATGTTTATACTCTGGAAATTCTTTTGGCTTTCTCTGAAAAATGAGAAGTTGATAAGGCAATCTCAGGATTATAGGGACAAGTCTCCTTTCTAGGTTTCTTTTATGCCTGTTAAGAAGTCATTTATAGTTCAAGTGAATTTAATAAAACACACCAACACTACTGACTATCTACAGTTTAATAGAATCATTTTTCAATAATATAACTAAAGCTCTAATGATTGTAAACCACATAAATCTTCCATAAAACTTTAATCAGTTTAGACTTTCCTGCCATTGGTTGGTTCAGAGATCCTTGTCCATATGCACAGTTCCCTGTGGTTCAGTAGGTTAGAAATTGGTATACACATACTGTAATTGTCCATGGGTTCACACATTGCTTTTCTCCTAGATATTTGAGTGCCTATGTAATCCATGTCACATGGGGCTCAGAGGTTTTTCTTTAGAAGAGAAATGCCTGCATCTTAGAATTGTAGAGAGTCTCAGAAAAGCAGTGTTATACTTCAGAGGAAGATACCCAAAAAACAAGTTCTACTAGTGGATGTAAAGGTAAAGACATCTGGAGTGGAAACTAGTAAGGTCTGTTTTGCTACATATCCATCCTACAACCTTGTTAGTACAGGCATTTGAAGACTTTGTGCAGAATAATAGTGTATACTGTTCTCTTATGGCTAGTGGTTAAATATATGAGGGGAGTTTGGAACGCTGAGCAAGGTGTAGGTGTACTGGAGGCACCTAAATTCTGAACTGGAAGCCAAATATACTTCAGCCCTCCTCTCAGCTGCTGTCTTATGAGGGAAATATCTGGATACCTTATGTGCTGAGCTTCTCACTTGCTATCCCAATCTGAATGTCTTGGGCACACTTCTGGAAATGTCATGTTATATACTCAACTTCAAGGAATGGAACACACACTCTGTTGAAAACAGAAATATCATGAATGTAAAAGCCCTTTAGAAATGTATAACAGCAATCAGAAATGGGAGACACCACATACACATCACTAATGACCCTTGGTTGTGTTTTTTTTTTTGGACACAGAAATAAGTGCTTATGTTCATTCTAGATTTAAATACAGTCAGGCATTTCAGTGAAAACTGAACTGGTGCAGAAAACCTAAAGTGCCTGCCCTTGGCTTTAATGCATGAACAACCAACCATTCCTGTGCCATGAAAGATTTCAGAAGCTTTTTCCCCCTCAAATTAAAATTGAGAAGATTCAGATTTGATGTTGTTTGCTGCATGAACAAATCAGGGATCGTGTATATTTGACAACACTGAATTTTAAGTGCTAATATATAGCCACATCTGTGGGACCTACAGCAGTTTCATCCATGGTTCTCAATGGTTTTACACCATCAGAAGTGAAAGAATAACCTGAGATTTTGGCCTCCTTTTTTTCTTTTCTTTCTTTTCTTTTTTTTTTCTGGCTTTCACATATATTTGATTAAATGCTTGATCTCATTGGCTTGAATAGGATTAATTTCTAATTCTTCACCAACATGTTTAATCTATCACCTTACAGAATTTGCCTGAAACACTTCTATCGACTTCTGCTGGCTTCTGTTTATTCAGTGCAAAAGTAGTACTTGGGTTTCCTTCACAAAATTTTGTCTTTGCTTGACCACTGCCTACTAAAGAAAATGACTTCAATTTGTATAAACATCGGCACATTGTTTGTTATGTTTTCTGTTTGTTGGTTTGTTTTGCCCCAAGCCTAATGGGAGAGGAGGCAGAAATGCTTGTTTCAAGAGAGTTGCGGTCAGTAGGTCTGCCATTCTTCAGATCTCTGGAAAATTGATTGTTACTGCAGATCTCCCAGCAAGAGGATTAGTCCTAAGAAATATTTCTCTTCCAACGACAAAAGCATTCCATTCTGGCTTTTTTTTTTTTTTTTTAGATAAGAAAGGGGTTATCTGAGGTTAATGTGTAACAATGTAACAAAATAAACTGTTCAAGACATATAAAATCCTACTCTCCTGGAGAAAGGGGGAATTTGAAGAACGTATGCAGCTAAGTCTGAGCAGCTCTGAACCATTCAGTCCCATTTAACACTTTCTTCTATGCTCATGGCATGTTTGCAAAAATTAATCAAAACCACAAAATTTAAATCACAGAATCATAGAATTGTAGGGGTTGGAAGGGACCTCTAGAGATCATCAAGTCCAACCTCCCTGCTAATGCAGGCTCCCCACGTCAGGTCGCATAGGCAGGCATTCAGATGGAGATTCCACAACCTCCTGGACAGCCTGTTCCAGTGTGCCATCACTCTGGCAGTAAAGAAGTTCTTCCTTGATAAGCATTTGGAAGTTCAGATGATATCAGTGGAAAGTATGTAGTTTGTTCTCAATATATAGGATTTTGTTCTATAATAAACAAATTCTTTCCTGTTAACATGTTATCAATGTGTCTGTGTGATGTTTTGTGAATGTAAGATATTTCTGGACCTGTTTTCTCATTTCAGAGAATCATAGAATTGTATGAGTTGGAAGCGACCTGTAAAAGTTATCTAGTCCAACTCACCTGCAATGAACAGGAACATCTACAGCTAGATCAGGTTGCTTCAAGCCCTGTGCAGCCTGACCTTGGATGTCTCCAAGGACGGGGCTTCCACCACCTCTTTGGGCAACCTGTCCCAGTGCCTTTCTACCCTTGACTGTAAAAAAACTTCCTGTCCAATCTAAGTCTCCTCTCTTTTAGTGTGAAACCATTTCCCCTCATCCTATCACAACAGACCCTGAGAATTCTGTCCCTTTCTTTCTTACAGCCACCCCTTAGATACTGAAAGGCTGCACTCAAGTCTCCCTGGAGCCTCCTCTCCTCCAGGCTGAACAGCCCCAGCTCTCTCAGTTTGCCCTCATAGTGGAGATGTTCCTTCCCTTGGATCATTTTTGTGGCCCTCTTCTGGACATGCTGCAACAGGTCCACATCTCTCCTGTACTGAAGAAACCACATCTGAACACAGTATTCCAGGTGAGGGCTCACCAGTGCAGAGTAGAAGGGCAGGATCACCTCCCTCGCCCTTCTGGCCATGCTTCTTTTGATGCAGTCCAGGACGTACTGCTGATTTCCTGGGCTGTGAGGGCACATCGATGGCTCATGTCCAGTTTGCCATCCACCAGTAACCCCATGTCCTTTTTGGTCAGAGTTGTACTGTATGCTTTTGTACCCTATCTTGTATTGATAGTGAAGGTTGTCACAACCCAGGTGCAAGATCTTGCACTTGGATTTATTGAACCTCATGAGGCTCACCTGGACCCTCAAGCTCAAGCCTATCTAGGTCCCTCTGAATGGCATCCCATTCCTTGGGCGTGTCGACCATGCTACACAGCTTGGTATTATCCACAAACTCAGGAATGACATTGACAGTGGAATCAAGTGCACCCTCAGCAAGTGTGCACTTGATCCTACTGTTGATGTCACAGATGAAGACGTTAAAGAGCATCAGTGCCAGTACTGATCCCTGAGGAACACTACTGCTTCTTGATCTCCATTTGTACACTGAGCCATCAACCACCACTCTCTAGGGTATGATCTTTCAACCAGTTCCTTGTCCATCAAACAGCCCACTGATCAAATTCATATCCTTCCAGTTTGAAGAGAACAATGTTATGGGGGATCATGTCAGTGATCTTACTGAAGTCCAGATAGTTGACATCAGTAGCTCTTCCCTGTCTACTGACACAACTGCAGCGCACAAAAAGTTGCACAAAAAGTGCAATCCCTTAACTTTCTTTTGGTTACTAATGACTTCAGTCTGTTTGAGAGAAGAACAAAATTCAAAATATTCCCATTACCTGTATGAGGCTTTCAAAAGTGATAGCTATCTCTCCCGCTCTTTGACGATATTCAGGAGGCAAAAGAAAAAAAAGACCATTTTGTGTGTTACCAGTTGTTCCATAGTATTTGTCCTTGTGAGGATATCTGGCTACTATCATAGAATCTGCTTAACTTTCCCCACTACAAACTTTGTTATAGGCAAAACTCCAAGCACAGTTTGAGACAAGGCCAGTTCCCTACAACTTCTGCACTTGTCTCTGAGCTCTCAGGTACTTGTGCTAGTTTCTCAAGGAGAAAAAATCCTCGTGCTTTATTTTGTAGTTGTCAAAATATTTCAACAAAATAAAAGAATTTCATTGCAGTGTTGACACTGGCAATTCTTAAACAGACCTAGTTTTAAAGCAGTGGAATGAAAAGCTATTTCTAGCTGAAAAGTTGATGCATGCTGAAAGAATAGGTTTTTTGCTTTGTTTTTCACAAGACAGAATATTGCCACAATGTCTGGATATCATCTGGTTTTCAGTGAAGTGCATTTTGATGGAGGAATGTTCTGCATTTCTTTTTCTCTCACTTCTTCTGCCTTTTTGATCCTTTTTGGCAACCACTCATGGTCTGTTTATATTTATAATATTAAATAGATTTAAGAGCAATCTTGAAATTCTATTCACTATATTTTAGTCAGAAATAAGTATTCTTGAATAAGTGAATAGAATAAGTGAATTCTATTCACTTATAGTCAGAAATAAGTATTTTCTCTATTTAATTTTGGTCTGTATTTTATTGATGCTATGTTGATCAGAAAAATAATATGGAATTTTATATATTATTCCTCTTCTTTCACTTACTCATCAAAGTACACTTATGCCTTGTAATGCTCATTTTATTTATGTCATAGAGCATGACAAAATTAACATTGGCATTGTAATTTGAATACTTACTATGCGATACAAGTGTAATTAATCTTACAGTATTGCATCCAAGGGGAAAAAAAAAAAAAGAAACTCCCAAATACTGAGCTATTTGCAACTTTCTGGCAGAAAGAAGGAGAGAGGTAAAATCTGGGGAAGCCAAAAGATCAAGCAGTCTTGTAGGGATCTCCTGAACAAATTGAGAAAAATAGGCCTTGTACCAGTGACTGCTGAGCCAGAACGAACTTACTCACAGTGCCCTCACACAGCAATATACAGATACTTCTCCTGCTTGACCTTAAAAAAGTTGCTGGGACATAAAGCATTTTATTATCTTTAAGCTCCACTTCCTTGCAATGAAACTCAAGGGAGGATGATGTCACAATCATTTGTCACAAAGATTTATACTCTAAATTAGAGTTAACTGCTGTATATGTATGATTTAACAGATTGTCTTTACTATATTATAATGTCAATGCTGGACATTGTATGCTTCATTTGTCTCTAGCTGAAAGATTTAAGGGGTAATAATCAGTGTCTAGAGAGGACTATAAATCATCCACTTTTAAATCGGAATTTTTTTTCAAACTGAGAGAAAATAGAGCTTAAAAATGTATTGCAGCTGACCTGGTCTGACTGCATTTCTATGCTAAAGGACAAAGACTCCTCTTCCTAAGGTCTAAGGCATAACAAAAAATAAGTTGTATGTTATGAATTGATTTTTTTTAGGTAATTTCAGAATGCAAATATTTTATGGGGTATTTTTATTTATAGTGTCAATTATAAAGATAATGCACTAATAACTGTTATTGATTGTTATTGATAGATTACATCTGTAACCCAGTTAGCCACTGGATTCTGATAAATATAATTATGCTTGGAAGAGGCTCTGAATATGTATAACATCTGGTGCAAAATAGACCTTTCTGCTATAGAACTGAAAACTAGCTCCCAATCCCACTTGTATGTAATACAGATCACATCAGCCCTGTTCTTTGCTTGGTTGGTTTTCATTGCTTCCAGCTGAGCCACTATAACCAAAGTCAGCAGTTTTCTATCTAGCAAGCAGTATAACTCTCAAGAGGTTGACAGAAAGGTGTTACTAAAAATGTTTTATGTTGTGAGCTGTATACAACATCTATAAAGAACACAGAAAATGCATGATGTCTGTACATCAGAAAGACCTTCACTGAAAAACTGATTCAAACTGGATTTGGTAGCACTGACACATAGACAGGGAAGTGGAACAAAAATGACAAGTAAACATGGGAATTTTGAAGTGCGGAAGGTCATATGAAATGGAGACTGGGAAGGCCTGGGTTCATTTGAACTCTTTTGGAAGTGATCTGGCAGTCAATTACTCCACAAATTATACCAACTTTACAGGGACTATCATGTACATAAAACTATGTAGTGGCACACTGCTGTGAGACATCACTTCATATACAAGTTTTCAAAAAGAATAGAGGCAAGGAAGTGTCCAAAATTTAGTGACACTGACCACTTATTTTAGAAGGAAATTTCCTCAACTGGAAGTTTTTTCTATCATTGCTGATACTGGAGTTTTTTTATATTCATATTGGAGGATTCCATCTGCACGCTAGAGATGGGAAGGCATCCAAGACAAATCACTAGACTTCACACGCAGACTAATTTGGACTACAGACAAGGTACAAAACCAGAAAATCTTTTTCTTTCCTGGAGAAAAGCTTTCAAAAAGTAATTGTTCTACAGTAGAAAATCATTTGGAAAATCACTAGAGTCTGGGTATTATAAACGATCAGAATTCTGTTTTCTGCAAGAAGGTCATGTCATTCAGAAGAGATGTGTTACATTGCAGTACCCTTCAGATATTCAAATCCTCAATTATAAACATGTTTTTAAGGTCCCCTGTGACATTTAGAAAGATGGATTTTTTTCCATGAATGCTTGAAAAGAATGTCTGCAGTACTTATGGGGGCATTCTAAAGCAAAATGAATCGTGAATGAAGTTATGCAGGGGTCTTGGTCTGATTATAAAATGCTGAATTCAGTTAGCTAGTGTAAGAAAATATTCTTCCTTAAAATTAAAAGTTCACGTTTCTATTAAGGAACATCATTGCTCACCACATACTTCCTAAACTTTTGCAGTGAAGAATGTAGTACACGAAGCCTCATAAAATTCAACTCAGTTATTGTAAGGCGATATCTTTTTTTTTTAGTGTTATTTCACTCTTAAAATAACAAGTGCTGAGATCTCAAACCTTCAACATGTATATAAAGAGCAATTTAGTTTAATAAAAACCCTTGCAAAGCCATAAAAGGCTATGACTATCTAGGTGCAGGTGTTCATAAATGAAATTTGCTCCCAATTAATTCCCATACCAGTGACTAGGGTAAGATAATGATGTATCATATTAACTCAGTTGTTCCTTTGCCAAGACCTGACACTGAAAATGTATCTCTGTATTCATTTCCATAGGGTGAGGTTTCTAATTATAATCTGTAATGATAATAAAATTGTCATTGACAGTATTTCCAGAGAAGTACTTTGATTTTTGGCAATGATATTTGAGAAGATATAATGCCTGTCTAAAATTATAAGGAAATAAGATATACAGAAATCTAAGAAAATATGCTTATTTCTGCAGGCCTGCCTGTATTGCTTCAATAAAGAGCAACTACAACATTTGAATGGCAAATAAATAAACTTTTGGTGTAATGGATGTGTGATAGGTAGATTTGACTTTGCAACTTAATTACTGGCTAGGAAGTAGAAAATTTGATTAATTCACCTAGTTCTCTTGAATGAAAGATTCCTAATTATTTTTGGTTTAGTGAATGTATTGAGCCATTCTGTTTCCAATACTCACTTGATAGGTCCATTTGTTTCTTGCAGATGAAGTCTCAAGAGAAACAGTAACTCTAATTGCTGTGATAAAAGATCTAAATAGCAGTCTTTTGCTCAAATGAAGCAAATTCTACTGACTTTTGTAGGAATTAGCTGATGACTCTAGACACATATCCTAAAATGCCTCTAGTTTATTTGTCTGCATAATCCATTATCTTTATAACGACTCTGCTTTTCAGTTCAAAAATACCTTTAAAATGGAGATTACACTAAAATGTGCCAACAGCTGCTGCCACAAAACTGCAGCTGAGACCTTAAGATGTGGAGAGCTCATGTGATGGTGAGGAGCAGGCAGGTGGCTTAACCTGAGATCAGCTAGCTGCATCCCTATGAAATACACTGTGGTTTGTAAAGCAAACAAATAAAACAAAATAAATTAAGCAAACAAACAAAAAACTTTGATGTTCTTTTGTCCTCACAAAGGACTGTGCCTTTTCTCTGTTATAAAAGACCCTGTCCATCCTTTCAGAATGCACTGAAATGAATTCATATTCTCTCAAAAAGCCTGAGACTCTCTTGTGGTTGATGAAGTCTGGGTGACAGCTGGAAAATGATGCTATGGCTTGGGTTCAGGTGTTAAAATAAGACTAGATGAGCATGTGGTAAATGAAGCTGAGAAATAATTCTGTTCTTGTCAAAGGGTTTTAGTCTAAATTTAACAGCTGAGTAGCAGCACCCTAATTTCCAGTCTGCCAATTCATGAGTTCTTTGTCCACCATTTGTATCGGCTCTCTGCCCCAAATCCTATGCTTCGTGTTGCAGTTAAGGAGAGATATTCCTGCCCTGTTGGCTCGGTAGGACAGACAAAGAACTGGAGGATAGATACACTTGTAGTAGGGCTCCCTGTTGTGGTCTACAAGGAAGGGTGGACTGGAAATCAGGAAAAAACAGACTGTTATAGCTATTAATATACAAATATGGTATGTTAATGACAAACTTTGCCAGAAACCAATGCAGTGTTCACAGGACACAACTTCAGGAGAAAAATTCCATTAAAACATAGCATAAACTGAAACCCAAATTTACCTGAGTGTTTGTAACAGGGTGTGAAATTAACACAGTTGTCTTACTTCCTTCTCCAGAACTGCCATTAAGAATGGTGAGAGCAGAGACCATTAGTTTTAATAGAAGATTAGAGTAGTGAATACTACAAGTGTTGAACATTTTTGCTATATAATATCAACATCTAACATCATTTTTCTCCCCAGGTAAAAACACTGATATTTTATTTCAAAAATACGCAACACAAACTTTAGCTTTTCAGTTTTACCATGTATATATTTTCAGTCGAAATTTCCAGTTACTTAGAAAGGCCAATGGACACACACTTGTTAGAGTTTTAGTCTACAGTACAGATACTCAACTTTCTTTCAAATCAGTTACCGTAATGAAGCAGAGTTTTAACACATAGATTACAGTTTATGTCTGGATAAGAAGTGGATAAGAACTCATGCACACAGAAGCAAGGTAGCACCTGTCATTTGGGTAAAACTATTTACAGGGTACTTATTTATTGTTAGCACTTGCTGCGCTGCTGAGATTGTTTGGGGTCTTTGGGCATGCTGGAATCCTCAGATATTTATTATGGCCAAGAATTCATCTTAACAATCTGTACTGGATAATCACCATGCAAACCTTTTTTTTTTTTTTCAACGCAGTCTTTTCTCTTTCTGGAAAGTAATTCTATGTGATGTGCATGAAGATACAAATTAAAAATATTCACTACACAGAGTGCTAAATGTAACAGCTTTTTTTAGTTAATTTATAGAGATAATTCAAGATTCTCACTTCAAACCTATATGTTTTATAGCTACTTTCTAACGTTTGGCATATAGTCACATATGATTTTGTGTGATGCCAAGCAAGTTATCCTCAGTGCTAGATCCTGAGTTAATAATTACCCTCTTTAACACTGAACATATTTAGAATAGAATAGAATATTCCAGTTGGAAGGGCTCTTCAAAGGTCATCTAGTCCAAATGCCTGACCTCATCAGGAATGACCAAAAATCACAGCCTATTATGGTGTCATTGTCCAAATATCTGTTGGATACTGACAGGCATGACCAGTTCATCATCCATCTTAGTGCAAACCTGTTTCACAGTTGGAGAACTGTGGAAGGATGTAAGGGACAGTATTTAGTAATGCTATTTCCTTACTAAAATCTAGAAAGATAATCTGCACCATCTTCTGTTTATCCACAAAGCAAATGACATTATCAAAGAAGAAGATCAAATTACTACGGCAGGATTTTCCCCTGATGAACTCATGTTGACTATACCTGATAACTGTGCTGCTCTTTAAATACCTTACAATATCTCCCAGAGCAACCTTCTCCATAGCTCTTCTAGCTTTGAGGTTAAACTAAAAGGTCTGTAGTTTCCTAGGTCTCCTCTAGTAACTGTTTTGTAGATGAGAATTTCATTGCCTAGCTTACAGTCATCAGAGACCTCACAAGACACCCATGACTTTCTGTAAATCATTAACATTTGCTAAATATATCTCTAAGCATTTCCCTCATGTTTTTGTTTGTTTAGTTGGTTGTGTGTGTGTGTGTGTGCTTTTTTTTTGTTGTTCAGTAAGTTACTTTCACTTTAACCATATACACATATCCATTAATTTTAAGTTCAATCACCTGTAAGTGATTATTTTTTTCAAAGGACAATCAGTATAATAATATTTTTGAGCAGGCCAGTAGAAATTTAGGAACTAAAGCCCTCTTCCTTTTAAATACATTTCTGAAAATAGGAACAAGGTTTCTAGTTCATTTTACTCTTTTGAGAAAGCTTACCTTAATTCTATATTTATTTAGATCATTTATCAGCTTTGAAAAATTTGAACAGACCTTTCAAAGCCCAGGAAAATCAGACCCAACTTTAACTTAGGCAAGCTGGCTTTCTTAGTCTCCTCTTCCCCATGAATAAAGTAAAATACCTACAGACAGTGATTCAGAGCAGCAGACTAACTGTAAGTTCTCTGACTCATCTACTGGAGGAGTGCATCACTCTCTGGTGATTCCAGATGGAATTTACTATCCTGCCTATCTAGGACACAGTTAGCTTGTATGGTTCTTACCTGCTTATTTTTCTTGTGAGTTTATTTCTACTGGCTTAGTTTCTTCAAAATAATATTGATGAGATATATTCATTTCTTGGAAATGATATTGATAATTTCAGTACTGTCATACTATGTTTCATATCTGAGTTTTTTTGGGGTGCAGTTTTGGCAAACAGGGTTTATAATCACTTCAGATGGGAGGTTCCATAGAGAGACAAAAGCATGATCCCATCTTTTCATAACATATTTGAAAATACCTTTAGAACACTACCCTTGGCGTGGTATGTTTGATTATCTTGTTGTCAGGTTACCAGTGATATTTATACTGTAGTTAGCTGGGATGGTGTGAGCCTGTTGGAGAGGAGAGGTTTACTCCTGTCTTTAGGAGTAGGATCCTTAGGAGCTTTTGGGTCTTCTGAGAGGAACTTCACTTCCTAAAGACTGTGGGATATAGATGGGAGAAATGTAGAAAACTTCCATGACACTCCTGATACATGTGGGGAAGAGTGAGCTGGTTGTAAAAGGAGATAGATAGGAAATGCCCTTAACATAATGCAGAAGTATAAAAACAGATCTCACTGGAAACTTTGCCTCCTGGTCTCAGCAGACCACAAAGTACATGCAGATCTCATTTGACTATTAAGCTGTGAACTCCAACATGCCATAATCCAGTTAAGGTTCCCACAAAATCAAATTCCAGAAAAATCATGCGAGAAAATGAAAGTCACACAGTTCTGGCAAATTCAGTTACATGATACTCACCTTCTATTGTCTGAATCACCTCTGATCAGTGTGTGAAGGTAATGAAACTGTCATACCCAGTTCTAGGAGGATCTAAGTTATTAATCAGAACTGTCTCCAAATAAATTACAATTTTGAAGGAAAATGGTAAAATAAAAGAAAAATAAAGGTAAAAGCGACTCTACCTATTATCAAAATAGTATTTACCTTGCCAGATTCCTTAATTAACATGACCTGTATGTTTTGTTTTGAATTCTCTTGTTTCTTACTCCATTTTATATTTCACTACCAGTAGAGAGGAGATTAGAGGCAACGTATTTAAATTTAATGAAATTGTAATTTAGGTCCTTCTTTTATCTAAAGATATAGACGAATATTTTCTCCCACCGTAGTTATATCTGTGCTTTTAGGTATTCTGTTTTTCGGACATAATAAACTGTTCAAAAATCCAATTTTATTCTAAAATCCTCTGCTTTCTAATTGTTTTTTTATTATTATTATTGTGTCTTGTCTTTATTGTTCTCAGTGAACCACTATGAACTGTTTTGAAGTGTGCTCTGTGAAGAATAAGCTTCATTTAGGAAAAATGACTGTTAAAGTTTGTGAGAAATGATAGTGGCTTATCTAAAAGGATATATCTAATTGCATGTTCTCCAGCAAAATTAGAGTTCTAGGAAATTATGGTGAGAAGAAAAATAAAGGTCAGAGCAACAAGTGAAACTGTCACATTCCATTGCCTGCAGTACTAAAATATTAACAGTGCCTGCCAGGGGTACTTCTTGTGTGTTAATAAATCATTATGGTTGACTCTGGTGAAGTATTGCAGTAGAATAAAATAGTTCATATCTTCAGAGAACAATGCAATTTGCTTTCAGATTGATGTATTATCATTTTCTTTGTTTTGTTTTAAACATTTTCTATGGGAGACTTTTCTATTGTAATGTGTTGGGTGTAAATTAATAACTCTGATAATTTGGTGACAGAAGACACTGATGCTTTGTCTCACTGGATTCAGTTGGCTTTCCACAGAGTAAGGTTTTTTTTTTAGTTCATTGTTCCTCTAAATATCTCATATCCCAAAGATCAACTTGTCATCTAAAATTCCCAAATTACTGATTTGATTTTTTTTTCTCTCTTGCTGCTAAGATAATTGATCTCTTCATTGTTAGATCATTTCCTTCCTGAGATGAAACTGATGATAATTAGATGCAAGAGAGCTATGGAGAAAAAAACTGCTTTAGAGGAAAGTCAATTGCAAGTGTATGGGCGGATGATATATTTAGTTACATTATCACTATAATATGTGTCTATTTAAAAGCTCTTTCTATATACA
Organism: Gallus gallus; assembly: GCF_016699485.2. Lineage (NCBI taxonomy): Eukaryota > Metazoa > Chordata > Aves > Galliformes > Phasianidae > Gallus > Gallus gallus. Next base: position 31,515,758 of record NC_052532.1, read on the forward strand.
GAAATAGTTTCAGAAAAGGACATTCTGAAGAAAACCCAGCTGCTGGGTTTTTGTATAGAATCTGATAGAAGAGAACAAACTGAGTAGAGAACAACTTTAATCAGAAACTCTCTTCGTTTCAAGGTAAGAGGAAACTTCTTTGCTTCTCATCCACAAGTTTTTGCCTACACTATTGTTAAAATTTTAACACCAGCTTCTAGTTTCATGCAGTTGCTAAGAGTATACTCCATCTGTGTGCCTAGCGAGCACTTTTGTCAGCAGATTCCCAGAGCTGCCAGGTCTTGCATGTTGTGTGAAACTCAATATTGTTTGCTCCCTTTCACACTCCCCTGTGAGAGCATATGGATCAAGTGTGTTTGCCATGTGGCTCCCCAGTGTCCATCCCGCTGCAGAACCTCACAGACCCAATATTTGTATGCAGCACATGCTTGCCTGCAAGATCCTTGTTCTGGAGGTCCCACGCAAAAGAAATTGAGTAGTTCTGTGCTATAAGCAGGGCAAGTCACTGGTAGAAAACACCTACTCAACTGAAGACAACTGCTGCACAATCATTCCCTGTCAAGTGCTGTGAGACGTGTTGATTATGCCTACCCCTTGTTTTGGTGTTCTACAGAAAGAATATTAAGTTGCTTGAACATGTGTGGAGAAGAGCAGCAAAGCTGGTGAAGAGACTGGAAGTCAAGACTTCAGTGAAGTGGCTGAGGGAAGTGGGGATGCTTAGTCTAGAAAAGAGGAAACTTTAGAGAGATTTCATCGCTTTATCTATCTACCCAAAAGAAGGTTGCAGCAAGGAGGTTTTCAGTCTCTTTCCTCAGGTGACAAGTGATAGGATATAAATAAATGGTTTCAGGTTGTGTCAGGGGAGGTTAGGTTGGACATTAGGAAGAATTTCTTCATGGAGAGAGTGGTCAAGCACTGGAATTAGCTGTCGAGGCTAGTGGTGAAGTTGTCATTGTTTAAGAGACATGAAACTAAGGAATGTGGTTTAGTGATGGGCCTCACAAGCTCAAGCTAATGATTGAGCTTGATGATCATGATGTCTTTTCCAACCTAAATTATTCAGTGATTCTCTGTTCAGTTGTTATCCAACAACTGATAAGATGCCCTTCCAAACACCTAGAAAGACAGTCTCATACATCAGGATTTAATTCATCTGAGATCTGAATTCCTAGTAAGGTTTTTTGTTATTGTTGTTTGTTTGTTTCTAAATGTAAGAGATGACTAGAAAGAGCTAGCCCTAACCTGAGGTCAAAAGAAGAAAATCAGCAATATTTTGTATTTTACTTTGTGGAGTTGAGGGAGAAGTTGATATTGATCATTATCATGTGATACTGTGAAGAGAGAGAAATAGTTTTAATTGTATTTCAGAAGGATAGATCCATTTTAGGACACTAAACAATAATCTAAATTAATTTCAAATTAAGAGCCTGGTTTCTAATATCAGTAAGAGCAGAACAGTGAAAGGCCCTGTTTTTTTTAGGGTCTTTTCCTACATATTACTGTACCTAGCTGATGGAAGAAAAACCTTTTATCTGACATAACATAACAGTTCTTGTGCACCCAGGTAGCTGATGAAATGAGACTGCTATACTTAGAAGCAGTCTCTCCTCTCCTTCCCACATTCCATGGCTGAACTTTTAGAAATGTCATTCTGCCCCAAAATCTTGAAACTAACATTGGCCCTAAGGAAAGTGCAACAGAGACTCATGCAGCCATTTTCATACATACAAGAAAATAGTTCCTTTCTCCTAGAATCTTGGAATGACAATAACTCAAGGAGTGGCAGAGGTGTCGCTTTCTAACTTTCTGCAAGTAACGTTAATTTCAGTTAATGGCTTTATGTTTCACAGCTCTTTCCCATTAATTTTAATGATAGATCCCCAAAAGAACAGCTTCTCAGCCACCTTCAGCGTAATACCAATTAAAATGAAAAGGTTCATCAAATTAGTAATACTGTATATTAAGAAGAAAATTAAAAAATACTCCATTTTAGTAGTCTCCATTACTATTGATAATGAGAAACCATGGTAAAATTTGGTTACTGCATAAATACTTTTTTCCCTCTGACACACAACAGGGATTCTCTATCTCCTTGTCAAGAGAAAATGCTAATATGGGTCTAATTTGGAAGCATTTCCTTTGTCTTCATTTATCACTAGCGCCTTTAGAACTGCCAGCACAACACAGCGCATCAGGGCTGATAAACTGTGTTACCTCTGATTGCTGGTATATTGTGTTTTGATAATAGAACCAAATATGTTCTAAATTAACAGTGTAGGGTTTTTACATTACATTTTTTATTATAATTCATACATAGAAAGCTAAAGAGATGTGATTTAGGTTAGTTCTGAGTATTTTGCTGTGTTTTCTGCCTATGAAAGATGTGTGAATATGATATTTTTACAAACATTATCATATCCTCCTCACAGAGGGAGAACATTGTATTAAATGGCTGACAAGTCTTTTTTACAATAGCACTATCACGATCCACTGTAATTTCAGTGTTGATATTTTAATACATGTATTTGCTTGTTTGTTTACTTATTTATTTTTGCATTAACAAAGCACCCTTATTTTGGAAAATGTAGGGGTTTAATACCAGACATAAGGATTTCAATCATTACTTACACACTACTTTCTATAGGTAAGGGGACTAGGAGAGTTAAAAATTTGAAGTCTTGCATAACAGTTTTGAGGTCTTTACCAATGTGTTTAGAGATTTGTTTTTTTACGTTTTATTGAACAGCTATCAGCAGTCTCTTACCTGAAAAGACAAGCCCGAAATATGTATTTTCTAGCCAGTTCTCAAACCCTACCTTGAAATTCTTCTGTCACCATAGTAACCTAATGGCTAAGCATGGTATAAGTATCCCACATTACTCGAGCTTCATCTTGAATCAAAAACTTAGTCTCTCTTTCATTTGTGGAGTTTTCTGGCTGAGAGGGAATTTGATTGCTCTCTGAAACAAACATATTTAACTAAATACTAGAAAAAGATATATACTATAAAGCTAAAATACAAGGTTTTACAGAACGGATTGGAACAATCTGTTCAGGATACACTAGGACTGGAATGTCTAATCAGGTGTTCCCCTGTTTGTTTGCTTTCTACAATAATTTCTGATAAGTACTGTGGAACCAAAAAGTTTTATGGTGAATTATTTGACATAGTTACTAGCCAAAATCTGTGATTCTCCTCCTTCTTGTCCAAGGTCACAAAGCACAGTCTGCATACTGCAAACTGGAGACTGCCAGCAGAAAAAAATGAGTTCAATTCATTCTGCACTTCATTTCTCAGAGATTTCTTGAAGATAGACCATAGTCCCTACAAACTTGGCAGACAAATTTGTGATGTCTGTTTTTCCAAACACTTTCAAAGTCACTCCTACCTGAATGTACATAGCTGGACAGCACACCAGCAAAATACAAGTGTTCTTAGATGTGGATTTTGGAGGTGCTCACATTGGTCCTGAGCTCACATGTGCATACATAAATGCTCACACACAAATACAAGATCATAAAATTGCCATCACAACCAAAGCTTCAGCATGTGCATATAAAGACAGGATCAGGTGGAAATCACATAGCTACCACATGTATGTCGTAACAGCTTGACGCAAGTGTGCACTCCATCAAGAGAGCACACTTCTAAATCATGTGGTGGTGTGTTGCCTTTCGCAGGCAACCGTGATGTTCGTTGCTTAGGGGAGCCTGCGGCTTGGCCATATACCGAGGTGACACCAATATGATGAGCGGTAAAATGGCCTCTATTCACTACTAAAACACAGCTTATATACATTTTTACCTACAAAACCGTGCTGTCATGTCCCACTCTGATTGGTTCATACCAGACAACACCGTGCCCTATTTGGCCGTCTCCACATTCTTTTCTCATCCTTCTTCTTCTCCTGTTTTCTCTGCATCAAGGTCAGCACAATAGCACTGTCTCTCTATGCTTAGGGAGAGGCCTGTCCCATACATCCCGTGCCCCCGCAAGACGCTTACTACAACAGTGGTGCTCTGTTCCTAATGTTCACTCAGTTCATCCATATTCTACCAAAACATGGTAAAAGGACATAAGCAATAGACCTTTTCATCTTATATGAAAAATAGGTTTTCTTCCCTTTACAGTACTGTTGTATTCCTTGCTTACTGCAAACTTTAGCAAATTAGCACTCAAAAAGAAATATGTTTAAAGATTTAACATCTTTCCTCATTCCTATTCAGCCAGACTAAGGGAACATTTTGACTACGTTTTTGAGAGCCTCATCAAGCCTGTGAAGAAAATCAAGACTAGACTTGATATTTCATAATTCAAAATATAGAAAGAAGGTCTTTTGAAATTTTGCTGATCACAAAAGCATTAAAAGAACACAAAAACTCTTGAAATTTTTACTTACAGTTCATATTTAATTCAGGATATTAGGAGAAGTTATAAATTAGTATATCCTTCTGTTTCAAAATACATATTTATGAGATTTGAATGAATAATTCACAGAATCAATGTAGTGCTTTGCTATTGAAAAGATATTTGCAAACACATCATGTTTTGGGGGATTTCTTTGCTGTTTGAAATTACTACATCAATGCATTTGTGATTAGAATTTTTTTATCTGTGTCTTGCCTGTGACTGTTACTCAGAATACTTTATATTCTAGTTGCATTGACTGGCTGTGATAGGTCAGATAAATCATGTGATGACATTTTCTTTACTCTGATTTGATTGACATATAAATCTTTCTAAAATAATTTGTCATGTGAGAGGACACAATATTCAGTTTCCCTGCATGCACATGCATGTGATTTTGAAATCTGTTTTCCATGAAAACTGGTGCCAGCAGTTTGATAGTACAAATATTTGAACAAAAGAAATATAAGCTGGGAGCAATCATGTCAAAGTAAAATTTGAGCAAATATTTAGAGAAACTTTTTTTTTTTTTTTAATATATTACCTTAACTTGAAATAATTAAAGAGAAGCTTTTAAATAAAGAGAAGGGAAACTTGGGGTAAGTTTCTACCCTTTAAGAAAGGTAAAAGGGACAAGCCAGGGAACTACTGGCCTGTCAGCCTCACCTTTGTGCCGGGGAATATCATGGAACAAATCCTCCTGGAAGCTACACTAAGGCACATGGAAGACAGGGAGATGGTACAGGGCAACAATCATGACTGCAGAGGCAAGTCCTGCCTGACCAAACCAGTGGCCTCCTGTGTTGTCTTAACTGCATCGATGGACAAGGAAAGAGCCACTGATGTCATCTATCTGGACTTCAGTAAGGCCTTTAACAAACTCCCCCACATTCTTCTCTCCAAATTAGAAAGATAAACATAAGATGGCTAGACTGCTTGATGCATGAGGAACTGGTTGTGAGATCATACCCACAGAGTGGTGATCAATGGCTCACTGTCCAGATGGAGGTCAATGTGCTGTGGTATTCCTCAGGGGTCAGTACTGGCACTGATGCTCTTTAACATAATCATCAATAACATCGACAGTGGGATCAAGTACACCCTCAGCAAGTTTGTGGATAATACCAAGCTGTGTAGAGTGGTCGACACACCCAAGGAATGGGATGCCATTCAGAGGGACCTAGATAGGCTTGAGCAGTGGGTCCAGGTGAGCCTCATGAGGTTCAATAAATCCAAGTGAAAGGTCTTGCACCTGGGTTGTGACAACCCTCACTATCAATACAAGATAGGGTACGAAAGCATACAGTACAACTCTGACCAAAAAGGACATGGGGTTACTGGTGGATGGCAAGCTGGAAATAAGCCAGCACAGTGTCCTCACAGCCCAGCAGAGCCAACCATATCCTGGGCTGCATCAAAAGAAGTGTGGCAAGAAGACCAAGGGAGGTGATCCTGCCCCTCAACTTCAGTACAGGAGTAAAACACTGCAACTGGTTTCCCAGAGAGGTGGTGAATGACCCATCCTTTGAGATATTCAAGGTCAGACTGGAGCAGGCTCTGAGTGACCTAATCTAGCTGTAAGTGATCCTGTTTATTGCACTATGAAATGAGGCTTGAAATATGCCAGTTTCTTTTCTGCTCTGCCAGAACAATCTGCTCAGTGTTTTTGAATGAAATAAAATGTGTGCATGTGTTTCACTTCAGAAAAACAAATGCTTTTTCTTCTTCTTCTTCTTCTTCTTCTTCTTCTTCTTCTTCTTCTTCTTCTTCTTCTTCTTCTTCTTCTTCTTCTTCTTCTTCTTCTTCTTCTTCTCCTTCTTCTTCTTACTGTACTCTGTATGGTTCCAAGAGCATGACTTACCACATGCATTTTACAAGGGAGGAAATAAGCCATTAATAGCATAGCATCCTTTTTAAATGAATAATTATTCTTTCTTCTCACCGTTGAAATCAAAAGAACAAATTCTTATTGATGATAATTCATAGAATCATAGAATCACCAAGGTTGGAAAAAACCTCTAAGAACATCTAGTCCAACCATCCACCTGCCACCAATATTTCCCCACTAAACCATGTCCCTTAGTAAAACTTCTAAATATTTCTTCAATTCTATTTCCCAGAGGATGGTAAAAAATGGGACAGTGAATTGAAGAATTATGTTCTGATTTGGGGCAGTGTTGTTGTGTGGGTTTTGTTTTATCTTATTCATTTGTGAACTTTACTTTCCCTTGTCTGTGAGCTGCAGTGGCTGATTGCAGAACCATAAAAGCCAGGATATTTAGCTTTCAAAACAGCAGAACAGCACTCTAAGATGGAGAATGGGTGGCCTGCAGGTAAGACACTCAGCTAGGGATCAATTACTCTGGTTTCTATACATAGCTCTACTTTGATTTTCCATGTTGCCTTGAGCATATCATTTATAATTGTCTTTATTTGTTTCCTATCTGCAAAATAATAATAATGCTTCCTATTTTTGTGTGGACAGCACAGTGTTAATGAGGTAGCTAGACAAGTGGCACAGAAGGAACTGAAAAATAGATCCAGCTGATAAACAAACAAACAAAAAAAAAACCAACAAACCTTATGCACAGATGTCATTGCCTGACTCTGAGACAGATGAATACTGTATTGTCTGAGTGCTGTACTGTCAATCTCTGAATGTCAAACTGTCAGTATTACAGAAAACCAGTCCCTCACAAAGATTCATGAATTTGCTAGTAGTTGAGCAATGCTGTTATGAAAACTCTTTTTAAAAATTATTATTTGAAGTTCTGATATGTAAAAGCCACTTAAATATTATTGCTTTCACTCTAGTTGTGTAAAAAAGGCAGATTGTACAGTAGGCACTTTTCTCCTTTGTGCCTGTTTGTTACAAATTATTCTTCAATCTTTGAGTGAAAAGCATCAACTAGGAGCATGCAGGAGAAAGTGTGGCCTCCCTCAGGTGACTCAGACTTGGAACACTGCAGAGAACCCTTTCTCTACAGGTGGCAGATCACACTCAAGACCTTTGCAAAGAACAGACTGGATGCCCTCAAGACTCTGCAAATTGCTGTGGTAAGGATGAGAAAGAGAGTCCTTTGGACACCCCCCTAGGAGAGTACCCTTCTCTGCCATGGTCACTTAGCTAAGAAATGAAGTGGAACATTATGAGGTGGTGCAGTGATGTGAAGTAGCATAAAATACCAGGCTATTTTCAGGATAACTGGCTTCAAGTATATACCTGAAAGAAATGTGTTTGACAGAGTGAGAGTATTTGTTTTAAAAAAGACGATGATGGTGAGAGCTTCATATTTAATGTTGTACTATGGGGATGGCAGTATTATTAGCTGATAGCAGGTTACTTTTTTATTACAGAGTGAACAGATAGTTTGCTACTGGGAAAGTGATAGTATATTCAGAATCAAGTGTGTGACTGTCACACATAAATACATGTATTTATATATATATATATATGATGTGCATATGTTTCTATGAATGCAAAGATGATGTGCATATTTGGTAATTACAATAAAAATTCAGAAACCCTGAAGTGGGCTATTTTTCATTCATTTCTCCTCTGGAAAAGATCCAGAATATATCTTGGGTATCAATATCACATATCGTTCCATTTTAGCTTATATGTGTACATGCTTATAATAGAATATATAAAAATAAATATATTCAGGTTCATTCATACATCCCCTAGATGTTCACCTCCTGAGCCCTTAGTTTTATTGTGTTTACCCACGCCTGCAGCAGAAAGAGTGATGGAATGTGTATAAGCTTTTCCTTGATTATGTTTGTCACAATGTCAAAGTATTGGCAGCCATCCCAGTGGAGATATAAGTAAATCTGGCAGACCATAGTCTAAAATTAGCTCTCTGTATATGTAATTGTCCTACTTTTGTTTTCAACAATCTCAGCCACTCCAGACTTCTACATATATCATTTAGCCTGTACACTCTTGCAGTCTGCTAAACATATTTTCTTCAGTGGGGTGGACAGTTAGCAATGCATTCTTCATTTTAAAAGATAATAATAAGCAAAGACTTCTATTTTTTAATAAATTAAAGGATACTTACTATAATAGTGCAAAATGTATGATGTCCTTGATGAACTATGAAGTTCTGATTATGCATTTACTGACTTAAAACAGAATGAAGGCTGTGAAAAAGAGTCATTGTAAGTCCATAGTTAGTACATCAGAATGATTAATGTCAGACAATTGGAGGTAATTAAATCATTCTTAGATATCAGTACTCCTGTAATTATGTTTGCCATTCCTTCATTTGAAAAAATCTACATTCAAATTGAAATTATTGCTTCTTGCAAGTCTTGCTTTTTCAGTGTGTTTGGAAAAATATCAGTTTATATTCTCTGGTAATCTATAGAGACTACCTGTGCTAAAAAATAGTGGATCAGACTTAAAAATGATGAGGGATATGAGGAAGTGGAGGGGGATATGTTTAAGGTCACATTTGTTTTCATTTGCCTTTTTTTTTTTTTTTTTTAAATTGCTACTTTACTTTATTGCTAAGGGAAACTTTTTATTTACAAGAGTACATCATTAAAAGTACATCATTAGAGAAATGTACATACACCCACACTTACAAATCCATGTAAGCCTCTTTGCTAGTTGTTGGAGATTCCAGCTAGAGAGCAGTAAGATTGCCAGCCATCTTGAACAATTAAGGCCTAAATCTACATGAATAAATTTAGTCTTCTAAGTGAATTTTGAACTAAACTGGTGAATGAAGAAAATATCTTTCCTTTTGTCCATACAACAAATTAGGACCTAGCATTTAGTAGTTAGGCTTGTAGTTTCAGTATCTTCTAAAAGAAATATTTAGACTGTTTCTGCAAAAACGTTCTTACCAGGGACATGATCATGGCTTCTTCTGTTTGCAATAAATAGGTATTCTCATGAAAGTACATACCTCTAGTGGGCCACAAATTACTGAACTATTACACTTAAAAAGCAGCTTATCTTGTCTTTGTCTACCCAAATGATGCAGAAGAAGTTAGAATAGAAATTCTACTAGTATATTCCATTGTTTTCTTTCAGAGTCAATGAAGTATACTGAAATTCTGTAAAGTCATTGAAACAGCATAGGGAAAAATAAGATAAAATATTCTCTGCCCACGGCAGATTTGCATGGAAAGGCAGTACAATCTAATAAATATTATTTGCATATCATTACAATAATGAAAAAATAATAGAGAAAGACAGTGTGCTTTCACTAATTATAGCTTTTATAGTCAATTGGAAAGACAGACCATCTGTTTATTTATTTATTTATTTATTTATATTTTTTTAACAGCATGGAAGTGAACTACCAAACCAAGAAGATGTCTAACTAGGGAAATAGGTGGATCACATATATATATGACTATTTCCACATATTGCCAAATTGAAGGTGGCTTTTTTTTTTTTTTTTTGGCAGAGAAAAAAAGTGAGTTATATAAGCTTTTCTAAGTATTTGCATCAATGCAACCTTATTCTTTAAAAAATCTGTGTTCCAGTTCAGTGAGATTCAGCATGTACTTAGCTACTTTGCTGTACATGAAGTGTTGCAGCTCTTAAAATTGTTTAAAGATATACAAAGATTTCATTGCATTAAGGAAGAAAGTGCCAAAAGGTCATCTGCATTTATGGTGTTTTCTTAGCACCAGATTTCTGTTGTTACTCATGTAATCATTATGAATAATAAATAATTACAGTGGGATGTGGTCTCAATTATTTATGTATTCATTGAATAATTAGAAAATGTTGGCTGGCTTCATTTGCAGGCAATTGAATTAATGTTACAATAATACTGAGATTTTTGTCTTTATCTTCCCTTATCCAGAAACTGAGGGGTCTCTGGTAGTGTTTTTGTTCTCCCTATATCTGCTTCTGAACATCCCTCCTTTTACATCCTAGTATTTGCCACAAGCTCTTCCCTCATCTTTTAAGTCACATTTAATGTTAGGATTTATGATCCAAAAGAATATATCAAGGAATAAGAAAATTGCTATATGCCTATTTGGCATAAATGGAGCAAGCTGTCCACAAGGAACAATGTATACAAGCATATACATGTATACATGTATATACATACTTTTCCCTGTGGGTACAGTTGTAGATCCTGTGGTCTATACCATTGTGCACTACCTGCTTAGTTCAGCATTCAGTCCAACAGCTGATGGCTGCTTGAATTGTTTAGTTAAATCGAAAACATGAACGATGATTAAAAGCTAAGCAAAACTAACTTGCTTCTCTTACACCGTGCAGCAGCGTATAGTGGAAGTGGTTGATCTGGAGGCCACTAGAACTGATTATTTCGTCAGCCCGGAAAGTGAAGCCTGTGCTACTGGCCTAGGTACGTCAGGACTACGGACAGCACCACCAATTACCTCGGCTCTGCAGCAGCCGCCCGCATCGCATCGCGCCACAGTGCGCCGCACCGCGCCCTAGCGTCATTTAGGCTGCTGCTGGCCAGCTGTGACAACTTATCATGAAGAAGAAGTGCTATTTACTTCCAGCCATCATCATAGAGATCATCACTACTGACTTTAATTCACTGCTTCTAGCAATAAACTATGCTTGGAGGACTGAGGGGTAGCTCCCATATTTCTGAGTCAGTTTTATCTAGTCTTTACATTTGTTTTGGCAACAAAAAAGCTGGAAATCTGGGAACAAGTATCATTTGAGCTTCTGTGCATGAAATTTACTTAAAGATTCTCTTTGCTAAGAAAAGACCAGACTCTTCCAGTCTGGATGGCATTGAAAGCAAGGAGTGCTCCTCCTTGTGATGGCAAAAATCATAGAATGGTTTGGGTTGGAAGGGCCCATTAAGATCATCTTGTTCCAACCCCACTGCTATAGGCAGAGACATCTCCCTCTAAACCTAGTTGCTCAAAGTTCCATCCAGCCTGGCTTTGAATGCTTCCAGGGAGGGAGCATTCACAACATTGCTGGACAACCTGATCCAGTGTCTCTCCACCCTCATAGTAAAGAATTTCTTCCTAATATCTACTCTAAATCTACCCTCTTCCTTCCAATTTAAAACCATTTTCTTTTCCTGCTGCTACTCACCCTTACAGAAAGTCCCTCCCCATCTTTCCTGTAGGCCCTGTTCAGGGACTGGAAGGTTATTACAACGTATCCTCAGAGCCTTCTCTTCTCCAGGCTGCAGAGCCCCAGCTCTATCCTCCTGTCCTTGTAGGGGAGGTGCTCTAGTGTGTGCTCTGATATATCGCCTTGAAAATATCTCACTGCAGACTGTATGGCTAAAGGTAACAGGCCTGTGATCTTCCAGAATTTTAAAAATGAAATCTGAGCATACCTTATGTATGCAGGATATATAGAAATGTCTACAGGCTCATTAGGATTTTTTGTTCGTTTGTTTGTTGTTCATTTGTTTTGTGGCCTTCTATCCCATTAACCATATCAAACATCCAAAGTGGATGCAATAAAATTTGAAGAGGATAAACATTTCTTATGTAAGGGCAGATCTTTTTTTTTCAGTAGCTTTAGAATCCAGCTTCCAGTTTTTCATCTTCCATTTTGACCTGTGTAAGCTTTGTTGCTGTCAACAGCAGACACTGCTCCTGGACACTTCAAACAGGAGAAGGAGAAGGAGAAGGAGGATGAAGAAAGCTTCCAACTCACTCATTTCTCTCATGGCAGAAGATTCTTACTGATTTGGCTGGTAAATAATTCAGAAGCCAACAACCATCTGTTAAGGTAATGTCCTGTTTCATGTCTCCTCAGAGAAAAGGAAACAGTCTAGAAAGCAACATCAAGTGCAACTTACTGACTTCCTTGTACAAACAATGTCTAACAACTAAGATATCTTACACCTACATTCTCCTTCCCTTGAGCTGGAACAGGCTAATTCAGTCTTCAGTACAACAGAAACTAGCTATAAATTGAGAACAATGGCCTTACCTTGAAACAACTTCAAGGAAGAAGAGAAATTATAAAGATTTAAAAGGTGCGGTTGCATAAACATACTTGAGAGTCTGAAGAAAGAAAGCAGATGAGGGAGATTCATTTTCAGGGACTCTCTGTCATGTTAGGATTCACCTTACCTAAGTTCATTTGCTTAATGGATAGACAGACACAATCTAGCTGCTTGGGTTCCTGTAGTTAATGAGGAGGGACAGACATGTCCAGAAGACAACTCGTCACATCCTAAATCAAGGGGACAATGCACAAAGACTAAGTTTCATTTAAGAGGTGCCTGTCTTTCAATATTGATGATTGTCCAGAAACTATATGTCTGTTTTGTCTTGAACACTTTATTTTAGAATGCATTAGATAGGACAATCCTACTTGTTTACAGATCCAAGATTGATGTCTTTGATTTGCACCATCTCCTAAAAAGAGGGCCATTAGAAATGTTGAGGCACTAAATTTCTAAGAGGCTCCTTGAGTCTTCCTAGTAGCTTAAATTCAGATTTTTTTAGAACTTCAGTGTTATGGGGCATAGGTTGTTAAATGAAGAGATACTTGTCAATTCACATATCAGTTCCTAGTACTGTTTCTTTAACATTGTGGACTACTTCCCCTGGTATGTCCTAGTGTCCATTCAGGATTCTAAATATTTTCTCTTTTTCTTTCCTCATAGCACTTCCACTGAATGCTGTCCCATCCTCTTATCTTTCATGTAACTTGCTTTGATACTTTTCTCCATCCCGTCTTCTTTTTTTTTTTTTTTTTGTCACCTTGATTCAGAACTTCCTGTTTTCTATTTTTCTCAGTTTACATTTTTAATTATTTTTATTTTTATTTTTATTTTTATTTTGTAGCTAAAACATTCTTTTTCAGTATTCCAAGAGGTCTAGCATAAGTCTGTCGTCAGTGATTCTGGTTGTGGTTTCTTTTTTTCCTTTTCTTCTTTCTTCTCTGCCAGCCTGGGGCTGATTCACTACATATTGAGTCCATAAATTATATTTCAATTTCATAAAACAAATATTCATGTGTTATAGATAGTACATGAAAGCAAAGCAATCCACTGTGTCAGGATGGATAATAAGTGATATTAACCTTACAAAATGAAAGAATAATTCAAAGCATGGAATAAGTATTGTAAACTGTTGATTCAGTTACTCAATAAATGTGAGAATTTTTAAATGAGAACAAAAAATATATTCAAATTTATATATTTATATTATGCTCTGTCATGAACTCTCAAAATAGTGGTTACTCCTTGTTCACAATGGTTAAATACACCTTGAAGCCACAGATCATTACAATATTTCTTAATCTGATAGAGAAGACATTTATTTATATGAAATTGAGAGGAATCTAAGTTTTCAGCTTGCTTAATTAATTCCTGGCTGCCTTTCCCGAGTAAGTTTGCAGATAACTAAAACTCCAGAAGAAAAATTATTGGAAATATCTAGCTTATTAGTGACTGCTTAGGAAAAAAAATGACTTAGAGTAAGGATAGATTGTCATAATGTTTTTATGCAGTTACTATTTTCAAGATAATGGTTTATTTTTTTAATGCAATTTTAGAGTCTAATGTTATGTTTCAACCTAAAATGAGATATATAAAGCTTCAAAATTATAATGAATATCATAATGAATTACCTAATTAGAGATAGTGGCTAACAGTTCCAACTTGTTCTGGATTACTACCTACCTCCAAAGAACAATTGTCTTACCTCCATTATCTATTTGAAATACAGTTTTTCTTCTATTGTGCACCCCACATCCAAAACATGAACAAATAATTTTGAAACAGATAAATAATCTTACTGAACCTGGTCTTTCCACTGATAAACTAACTTGATTTCCTTTATAGCCATGTATCACTGAGCCACTGTTCCAGAGAAACCTTAAATACTTTAGATCAGTTTCCCTTTTGAACTATTGCAAAGATCCTCATCTAAGACCTCTCACAATAGCACTGTAGGATTTATTTCATAAGGATTTATTATATTTTTGGTAGAAAAATCAAGGTAAGCAAAAGTATTCTATCTGCAAGTGAAGGTATATTTAAAATTATCTGTCTGAAATAAATGTGTCTAGATTAGACACCAACACTGCAACTGCTGGGCAGCCAATGAAAATGTGCCCTGATAAGCATATTGACCATTATAAGAATAGAAACAATGGCATTCTTGTCATGGAAGGAAAGAAAAACAACTTTATGATTGAATTCTCTCTTTACAGCAAAGCTACCTGCAATGCCTAACGCTAACATCTCTGTATGTGAATTATGTCAGGGTGGATGTGAACAAGAACTCTCATCAGATCTACTTTCCCCATCCTGGTGTTGAATCAAATTTTGTACAGATTTGATGGACAAGAAGCTGGACATGAGCCAGCAGTGCGCTTGCAGCCCAGAAGGCCAACTGTGTTCTGGGCTACATTAAAAAAGGTGTGGCCAGCAGGAAGAGGGAGGTGATTGTCCCCCTCTACTCAGCTCTTGTGAGGCCCCATCTGGAGTACTGCATCCAGGCCTGGGGCCCCCAGTACAGAAAGGACGTGGAGCTCTTGGAGCGGGTCCAGAGGAGGGCCACTAAGATGATCAGAGGGCTGGAGCACCTCTCCTGTAAGGAAGGGTTGAGGGAACTGGACTTGTTTAGCTTGGAGAAGAGAAGGATCTGCGGAGATCTCATTGTGGCCTTTCAGTACTTGAAGGGAGCGTATAAACAGGAAGGGGAGTGGCTGTTTACGAGGGTGGATAGTGATAGGACAAGGGGGAATGGTTTTAAACTGAGATAGGGAAGGTTTAGTTTAGATATTAGGAGGAAATTTTTCACCCAGAGGGTGGTGATGCACTGGAACATGTTGTCTAGTGGTTGATGACTCTGCACTTAGCAGGGGGGATGAAACTCGATGATCATTGTGGTCCTTTTCAACCCAGGCCATTCTATGATTCATTTTATGATTCTATGACATATTCTTTAGTTTATAAGCCTGTGTAGGTGAAGAATAAGGTTCTTTCTGTGCAGCTAGTCTCATCTTTGCAAGATTGTCAAAGATTCTGGAATCATCCATCCTTTTCATTATGAAGACTGTGGCAAAGTGAAAGAAATGCCATCTTTCAGTTTTTCCTGCTCTAGCCCATTGGTTCAATACTGAACAAACATCCAACATGTTCCAAAGTAGTGTGGTGCCTCATATATTAGGGTGCTGAATAACATCTCTCAGATCCAGAACAGCTGATTATTCTTTTGATATCTTAATCTTACATTAAATTATCCAAATGTATTGGAACAGATTTAAAAGCTCAGTAGATATAATTGCATTTTGTTATCACGATGGTTGTTTAGGAATATTCCTAGATAATAATTATTTAAATTATGTGAATTTATTGACCAGCAAAAATCTGATTTTCTATTTGTCAGCAAATGGGAAGAGTTAACTTCATTTCTGGCCTTTTTCCACTTAACATTTAGAATTTTTTTTATTTCTATTGACAGCATCAAAGCAAATAAAATGGAATTTTTATGAGAGCCGTTTGTCTTTTGAAAAACATGCAATCCACCTAAGCTCAGCAACTAAGTTAAATTATACAGACAGCTCAGATGAAGGATCCTAATTTTCTTATTCTAGATAGCAATATTAAAAGCCTATGATTATTTTTTAGAAAGATGAAAGAGGTGTTCAATAGCTAATAACTTTTGGACTGCTGAACCCCTTTAATCAGTTGCTTATACTATTATCATTAGTGTTCTCTTCTAGGAAAAGCTGGAATAAGCACTTAGAAAAGATGGCTTCCCATTTACAGAGTGTAATAAATCTGCACTAGAGTACGCCTGGGCACCAGAGTTGCTTGGAAACCAATGGACATGATTCATTGCCATTTACCAACACAGAAAACACAGATCTCTAGAAGAAGTTTAGTCAAGTTTGTGAAAAAATATGTATGAACATATTCTTATTCAGGAAGCGGTAATACCTTAAATCTATCCTTTAGAATCTATATATCTTCAATATGTGCTTGCTTCCATTGTTTTCATGTGAAAAGCTGCATCTTTCTCCAATTCTACTTTTGGTTGATGTTTTTCAGAAGAATGATCTTTTTATTCTATGCCTGCAAGACTCTAGTTTCTTTGTGTTGCCATCTGCAGACAGGTAAATGAGAGAAAATGTAGCCAAAGTGATTTATCAACTTCGGTATGTTCTATAATCCATTTAAAACATCCTATATTTTTTCATTCTAATGGATGCTTCTCTGCCTAGTTTAGAAAATCTTAGCCTGCTTTGCACTCAGTGGGAAGATCTGAACAAGAGCATAATGGTACACAGCGGTAATTTGAAGGCAGAAAATATTTCACATTGAGAAGTGCTCATGTGCCCTCAGCCTCTCTTCACAGGACATGCCTTGTAGTCCTTTGATGAGCTTTGTTGCCCTCCTTTGAATGCATTCAAGTACCTTAACGTCTTTTTTTTTTTTTATTGTGGAGCTAAGAACTGTACACAGTATTCAAGGTGAGGTTGCATCAATGCTGAATACAGAGGGAGAATCACTTTTGACTAGATGGGTATGCTGCGCTTAATGTTCCCAAAAATGCAGCTTACCTTTTTGGCTGCCAGGGCATACTGCTGGCTTATACTGAGCCTGCTGTTATGAGCACACCCAGGTCACTTTCTGCTGAGCTGCTCTCCAGCCACTCATCTCCCAGTCTGTGCCTGTGACAGCTACAGAACCTGTCATTTACCTCTGATGAATATTGAGCCATGATGATTGCCCAATGTTCCAATGCTAGATCCTTCTG
The DNA here is from genome assembly GCF_016699485.2 of Gallus gallus. Lineage (NCBI taxonomy): Eukaryota > Metazoa > Chordata > Aves > Galliformes > Phasianidae > Gallus > Gallus gallus. Next base: position 31,532,871 of record NC_052532.1, read on the forward strand.
CAAGGCTTCTCAGCTCTGCAGAGACTCAATAGCACTACCCAGTTTAGTATCGTCATCAGGCCTGGTAAGGATGTGTTCAACTTCTGCACCCAGATCATCGATAAAATTTTGAATAGACATGGCCCAAGAATTGAGCTCTTGAGAACGCTGTTAGTGAGAATCTACCAGCCAGATGTAATCCCACTTTCTACAAGCTCTTGAAGTAGAACACTGAACAAATTCATCACCCAACATAGTGTGAACCTGTTTCACATTTGGACTATATGTTCAGAAAGAAGTTGTGAGAGACAGTGTCAAAGGTCTATGGAAATCCAGAAGGATAATGTCCACTACTTTTCTGTCATCCACCAAATGAATAACCTATCAAAATACTAACTCATGAACTCATATTGACTATGCCTCAAAATTGCTTTGTTCTTTAAATGACTTTCAGTTATATCTGGGATAATCTCCATAACTTTTCCAGGCACTGAATTTAAACCAAAAGGTCGTCAGATATCTTGAAGTTGTTATCTAGAATCATCCTAATGAACAAAGAATTTCGTAGAGTCATGCAATCCATCACCTCAAATGAAGTTAAACTAATGTTTAGATATTTTTTCAACTAAACTAATGTTTAACTAAATCTAGGATGGTGGAATGAATGACTCTGTAGAAAAATGTATGAAGGATTTGATCTTAGGATAGTGAAGTTGAACGTGTTGCTTGCACCTTTTATTTCTTTTATAATTAATGGCAATAATAAAATGCATGAACTAAAGCCTGAATATATTGTTCACTTGGTTTATGCAACTTTTGTTTGAATTCCATACAATATAATATTGCCTTCCAAAATTTTAGAATTGTATTTAATAGGTATGAAGTATAGAAAATCTAGAAAAACTCAATCCTATGAAAAGTGAGAGTTCAGAGCCTTTTTACATCGAAATTTTGTCTCTTGATGAAAGTTTGAGTCTTTGAGATTGATCTTTTTAGCAATAAATTATCAGCTTCATTGTTTACCCCTTTATTTAGAGAAAGTCAAGATAAACAGCTTCTGTGTCAGTGGTCCAAAACTGGGTCAAAATTTGAGTTAATTAAAACTTAATTCAAGAAAGAAATGTTAAAAGAGGTTCAGATGGAGGTGCATATCTCATTTAACAGTAAGTACCAATTTGGGTAAAGAAGAAAATGACAAATCTATTAGATTCCTTGTTCTGTAGCCTGATGTGATTTTTTTAAATTATCAAACATTTATCTGAGAAATCTATTTCATATACATCTTTATTTTCTATCATATTTACAAATAATTTTAATTGCCTTCTCTGTTGTGTTGACCTTACTTGACTGGCAGATGCCCACCAGACCACTCTCACTTCTGCCCTTCAGGAAGACCAGTGGGAAAATGACATCAAAAATTTCATTGGTCAGAATAAGGAGATGGAGATTGCTCACCATTTACTTTCATGGGCAAAACATAGTCAACCTTTGGAAGATGAATTTAATTTATTGCCAATTAATAACAGATTAGGATAATGAAAAAGAAACAAACAAATAAAAACAAATACACCTTCTCTCTGATCACCAGTATCAGCTTCATTCCTAATTCCTCTACCTCCTTCCCACAAGCAGCTGAGAGAAATGGGGAATGGAAGCTGCAATCAGTTCACATCTCTTCGTCTCTACCACTCCTTCCCCTGCTCCAAACAGAGTTCCTTCCACAGGATGCCATCTTTCCCAAACTGATCCTGTGTGGACTTGCCACAGGCTGCAGTTCTTCAGTCACTGTTCCAGTATGGGTCTGTACCAGGGGGCCTATCCATCAGAAGCAGAAAACTCCTTCATGGGTCCCCATGGGCAGCAGCTCCCCCATACTTCCTGCTCCACAGATTGCAGCTCCAGCCCAGGGCCTGCTCCTGAGGGGTGGTCTCCATGGGTTCTAGCTGTGCATCTACCTTGTGTGGAATGGAGTACTCCACAGGTTTGAGTATGGTCCCCTATCACAGGCTGCAAGAGAATCTCAGCTCTGACACCCAAGGCACTTCCCCTCCTTCCTTCTTCACTAGTCTTGGTGACTTTTTATCACTTCTTTCTCTCACAACCTCTACAGTGCCTTTTACACCTTTACAAATCTTACAAAGGCCAAAGTAGGTATCACCATCTTATTTCTATAATTTATCTAAATAGGACCATATACAATTCTGTTGTCAAACTGACTCTACCATATTTTACTACACAATTTTATGGATTTTACTTTTTGTTTTCTTGTTTGATTATCTGAAAGAATGAATATTTTAAGTGTATGCAGAATTAACAGGGCTGCTCTGAAAGTAATGCCTTTTACTTTGTTATGTTGGTGCACAAAGTCAGAGGCAGAAGTAGGTGGTACAGCAGTAGAGCTTGAACCTTCCCACCAATTTTCCATTACATTTTTTGCTATGTGGCAGATGGCAGCAGTGGGGCAGTCTGACAGAATGGTGTCTAATGTGGAAGGATATATGAAGTAAAGGTGTGTCATCGAATTCCTCCATGTAGAAGCAATGGCACCCATTGGCATTCAATGACACTTGCTAAATGTTTGTGGAGACCAAACAGTGGATGCGAGCACAATGAAGTGATGACTGGTGCATTTTGTCAGTGGTGACAGCGACTATGGAGCATCTCTTCTGTTGCAGATTTTTACAAGCACGTCACGCAGGCTCTTGTTCATTGCTGGTGAAAATGCATAGCTAATGGTGGTAACTATGCTGAAAAATAGTATTTTGTAGCTGATAATCAGCTCTATCAGATAATGTTATTATGTTCTTTGTAGCTGTTTCAGTTTCCATGGATATAAATAGGAGTCATTACTTTCGGAGTGACCTACATGTAACGTAGTCAGCCAATGAACATCAGAGCTGTAGCTGATCTCACTTAATGTCACTTGTCTTCCTTGTAGTCTTGGCATTTCTTGTCTGTCTGCAAAGATACCAATTGTTTACTTGCTGTAGTCTGTTACCTTGGCAGTCTTGTGAAGGTTGCAGACTAGTGATTTGGATGTGATTAAGAGATAAATGCCTTTGGTTTCTATGAGAATATTTTTAGTCAAAATGATCATGTGGCAGCTAAAAGAACATCTTATCCTTATCCTATATAGTTAAAAAGAACTTTCTTCTTGGAATGATACCATAACGTTTGGCAGGAAAAAGATAAACTATCTTCAAATAAGGAAACACAGATTAAAAAATAATATAATTTTCATTCATTTATGTGTTGTTGTTTCCCTTGCTCTTGATTATGGCTACCTATATCTTTATCATTCCATAAAATCACATCTGCTAAATACTTTTTTTACATAATATAAAATAAATATTTTCCACTTCCTCAAATTTGCAACTTGGCAGTGACTTGTTGTAAATGGAAACTATACATTTTGAAGTGTGATATTCTGTGAAAATCATTGAAAGGAAGTGCATTTGATGTTATTACAAAATTTTATATTTACATATATTATATATATTTATATTTTATATATTCCTCCTGTAGTATACTGCATGATTCCCATGTTTGCAAATGTTTTCATTAGTAAGAAAATGATCAGTTTTTCTTTTGCACAACTCATTAATACAAGTCTTTTGTCACATCTTAAACTCTCATTACAATTTACAACTAAATCGAGCTACATAAAATCATCATTACTCCCACCATTTCTTGCTATGTGAGATATTCTGATATGCTATATAGTCTAATCTTCTGAGAAAATTATGATATCTTTAAGCGCGTTAGAGGTAGACAGATCCACGAGCCAATGCAAGACACCTACATAAAAAGAATGAGTGTTCAGTATGAGCAAATGTAACAGAACTTGTTATGCTATTGGCAAATAGACGTTAGCAATTAGAGCTGATAATGTCACAAGCTCTTTTAAATACAACATATGTGTTCAAGGTCTTCACGCAGATGTTCAGTTGCAGTTGGGCTGATATACATACGCATTAGTTTACCTTGTCTTACACTTTATGTACATAACTTGAAATAAGTAATACTTTCATTTGTACTAATCAATGTACAATCCAAAATACTGAAAGAATACCTCCCTCTAACATGTTCAAATCCCATAAACTTTTAAATAGGAGCTATATGAGAGACAACAAAAGGCTTAAGACTTGCTTAGTCATCATCAGATATTACAGATCAGTGGAATTTTCTAGTAAAACCATAAACTTTTGAAGTTTCAAAATTTGCAATTTGTCTCTTGAAAATCTTGAAAGAATTTCTGATTAATTCCCCTGGTAAAATTTGAGTAGGAAGAACATTTTACTCTCTTGTGATTCATGGTCAAAAGTGAAAAGGTTGAGATCTTTATTATGAATTTAGAGATATCAGTCAAGGATAAAGAAGAGGAAAAGAGATTTAAAAACAGACAAACAAAAACGAATCTTAGAATTTTGTTTCTACAAAATGAGGTATAGAAAAGAGAAATGTGCCTTTAAAGGAAAGCTAGATAATACTAAATTTTGTGTAGTGGTGTAGCACCAGTGAATACTGGGACAATACAAAGAGAGTACTGAGGAGTTTTGTGGAAAAGCACAAACAGGTATCTCACAATATCATTCAAGATACTCTGTGTAGAGGATTACAGCTACAGAATGCTTCAAGAAAGTGGAGAAGCTAATCAATGTCTCATTTGAAGACCAGCAATTTAAAAAGAAACAAACAAGCAACTGATGGGACTCTTATAGTTGTTCAAAGAAGAACATAAGAAAGTGCAACAGTACTTGAAGCAAATTACTGAAAAACAGGTAAAATTTCCAGAGAATTTGTATTAATTAAATCAAATACAGTAATTTCTAGAAAGTGGTGGGCTGCAAATAATCTTCACCTAAATTACACACCTCAAAATGCACTGATAGCCGTAAATAGTACTTAAGGGACAGGTGCTTACAGCAGGTGAATGTGTCAGGCAAACTCAAAAGCAAGGCAAACTCAAAAGGACTGCTTTGAGAAGGAGCAGAGGGGAACCCATTACAGGCAGACAGAGACAGAAAATGATGCTGTTCATAGTCTTTAATCAGTCATTTCACAGTGTGACTTGTAAGGCTAACATGTTCAGGCTGTGCTGAATTTGGATAGGTTTGTCCTGGAAAAATTGGATGCAAGGGGCTTCAATAGATCTGAACATTTCCTTTATACGGAATTTATATTCACTTCTGAGAATGCTGCAGTAGGAATTTGTTACCATTACAGTTCACTACTTGCAAACTAGTTTTGGTATACAGAAATAACAGAATCGTATGAATGAAAACTGATATTTCCTGGCCATAATTATAAAATCAAAACACTGGGAAAGGAGAGAGTTCCCAGATATTTGTGGTGTCCTGGTTTCAGCTGAGGCATATTTAATAGCACTCTACTGTTTTGGTTGTTGCTGAGTGATGGGAGAGTGCCCAAGAGAAGTTCAGGTTGGGCTGCTCAGCAAGGAAGAGCTACTACCTTTATGGCACAGCAACAGAAGCAGAGCCAGGACAGCAACCTGAATTAGGCCAGGAGATTTTCCATACCATCTGACATCATGCAGAAGGCCATAAGGCTGTGGGGAGTTGGCCAGGAGGTGGTTGTTGCTTTGGATTTGGCTGGTGTTGCTTTGCTGATGGAGAAATGTATTGTTGGCAAGGCATTGGTCAGTAGACCGATGTTAAACCATATTGTTAGCTGGGCGTTGGTTGGAGGGTGGTGAGTAATTGCACTGCAGATACATATATATATTGTTATTGCATTTTTGTTTCCATTTTCCTTTTCTGTCTTAGTTTTTCTCTCAACCCAGGAGTTTTTTGTTTGTTTTGTTTGTTTCCAGTTCTCTCTTTCATTTCACTCGGGGGAATGAGCGAATGGCTGTGTGGTGCTGAGTTGCTGCTCAGTTAACAGGTAAAAAATATGCAGCTAATAATTTCATGAGAATCAAGAATAATCTGAAAGCAAGTTGTCTTAATGTTTGCTGTCTATAGAGTTTGATGAATGTTACTGGAAAGTACTGACTGAGAGAAAGTCAAACAATAGGCAACTCTGAATTATGACATGGAATGGAATACACGTAGGTGCAAAGATCTCCTAGGAGACCTTGGATGATTTCTAGAGATGCATTAAGATGTCAAAAAGAGGACTGAAGCAGAAAAAAAATATATAAGAGATAAGAGATGGATGAGTCAAAAAAGTGTCCCTTTAGTTTTATTCTTTCACCTTGTTAAACATAAATCTCAAAGTACACTATTGCCCTATGAACCCTGCAAAGCATCTGCTTTGCTATTCTTCATACTGAGGAGTTTCCTGGACTGAACTGAATTATTTCAGATACGTTGACATGAAATTCAGATCCTCAGCAAATGTTGGGTTTTTTTTTTTAAGTGATGGAGATTTTTTTCTAGATTTGGAAATTGTACCAGAAGACAATAGCAGTTTTTGCTTCAGAAATCAGAGGATCAGCAGGTGGCTGGAGGAATTTTTCATCCTGGATATCCAAATACTTATATTCCACTTCAATATTTTTCCTTTGTTTCTGCTTAGTGTATTCTGGTCTTCACGAAAAATACTATAAATAAGTAATTTGTCTTTTACTAGAAATGAATGTTAAAGTTGAACTCTGATGTATAGGGGCTGGGGAGTATAGGAGTATATTCGGGTGTATAATAGGAGTATAGTATAGTTGGGTGGAAAATGACTTTCTATCCTGTACATTTGTACATTCTGATCTCTCCAAAATGTATGCAATTTAATGTTGACTTTTTTTATAAATCAAAATAATGGAGAAATAGAATTTAAAATATATTTCTTTTCAGACACTTTGAGAACTTGTGGTTTTTTTTCTATATCTTAAAAATATCTTAATTAACTTGTCATGTAATTGTAGACAGAACTTTTTTATTGAACTGAACTGCACAATTGTTAGTTTAAATTTTGCTGAAATCCAAATCTTAGTCAAAAAGAAAACAAGTCTTCCACATAAGAAAACTGAATTTCTGAAGTTAAAAAATGATCAGTTGAAATAAATCTTAGGCTGCTCTTAATGGTAAGTCTTTGTTTTATAGTCCTTTAGAAGAGTATCACTTTATGAGATCTTTAAAAGTTAATGTTCAAAAGGTACCAAATGTTCTTTTCTATTCACTTATTTTTCAGCCTGAATGTAGATGAACAATGTATTCAATATCTTCTTAATCAGCATGGTCATATCCCAGGAGACAGCCCTTCTGTCAAGTCTGTTCCCCACTGCAGAAAACTCAGTTTGTTTGCACCTTTACAAAAGCAGGAAATTAGTGGAATTCAGATCTTCTGCTTTTATCTTTCTTCTTCACCAATGTTATTCACTTTACCAAGCTCAATACCTGTTTATCATCTCCTGCGATCTCTTTCCATTGAGTTCTTAAATTGGTGAATACCAGAAAAAAAAAAAAAATCATTTTTGCTGTGCATGTTGTGCAGCTTGCATACTGGACCTTTGTTGCCTAATTCATTCTTCACCTGTCTTCATTATTATCTAGCACTGAGTTCCATAAACAAGCATGCTCTTCCCTCCAGAGAAGGATCTCAAAGGATTTGAATGGTAAGCCAAAGCATGCTGTCAAAATAGCTTTTTCTTGTGCTCCATCCTTATTATCGATGCACAAAGGTGCAGATTCAGTATTAACCCTGGAGTCTCCAGTGTAGGTCCAAGAGCTTGTTCATGGAGCAGTCTTATGGTCACATAAAAGCATAGCGAAGAATGCACAGATTTAACTTGATGTATCTATCCCAACCTGGGGTTTTCCCAAGTTTAATCTAGTATTTTAAGCTGAAAATCAATTCTGATAAACAGGAGGCAATACAGATGGAAAACGATTGGAGAATAGTAGTCCATTCTCATGATTCTTTCTCATCTTGAGAGGGTAAGGCCAATTTGTGAGTGCAGTCAGTGTTTTAGACCCTGTATGAATAGAAAGCACTTCCATGTTCAACTATTGGTACGTGGCCAAAGAAGAGAAATTTGTTTGAGTCCTCAAATTCAGAGATCAGTTGTCATTCTTCATAAAGAATTCCTATTTTGATTCACCTGTTTGGAAAGCTTTTATAAGTTGTCATAAGAATTTCATTGATCCCACTGAAGGTAAATACTCCATGAGGATGTTAAACTAAACTTTCCTATTAAGAAGAAGAGTGCTGTATATTCCACTCTGACAGTGCTGGGTAATGTTACATGCAGAGACTTCATGTAGGAAGGCAGCTAGATTTTGAACTGGCTGAAGTTTTAGAAAGGCTAGTGCACCTAATCCCAAATTCAGTACACTGCAATAATATAGATGTCTATCTTGGTATCCCAATTTGTTGAACATTAGGGCTAGCCCATTATGCAAACAAAAACTGGTTTATTGAAAGGTGAAATTCGTGATTAATACCCTACAAAATGACTGTTACGAAGCTGCCACGGCAAAAATTAGCCTGCCCTTTATTACCAGCTGCTCTAGCAAGGGGGAAAGGCTGTGGCTAATGATGTGGAAAGTTGTTCTTAGTATCTCAGCATCACTGCTTTAGCTGTCAAAATAGCTATTCATTTCCAAGGCTTGAAATGAACTCTGTGCAGCTGTTTTATGAAAGTGCTTTTGAAAGCTTAGCATTGCTTCAGTGTGGGTTTATGGAACTCACACAGCAGTTTCAATAAAAAATTACATGAATTTGAACTACATGAAGCAATGACTAGAGTGAATATGATGATTTAGATAGTTCCTGATGGTCTCCTATAGAAAGTCAGGTATTGCGTAAATCATGGTACAATAAAATCATCCAGCTACTTCTATTCTTTAAGCATTTTTTCTGCAACAGAGCAGTTTTCTCTTTAAGCACTGCCCTACAATAAGGCTGACAATTTGGATGTGATTGCAATGTACTGATCTTTAACACTGTAATTGTCATGTGGTACTTTGTGCTGTGCTGTAATAGGCCTGCGTGATACCGGGAAATGAATTGTGACAATGGATATCCCATGGAAACTTAGTAACCCACCTGTGCTTTGCTGGAACCTCCTCCTACTGAAATCAATGGCAGTGTTTCCAATTACATCAATAAGAGAAATATTCTATCTGCCTGCGTGGGAATAAGGAACAGAGACGAAGAAGAAAGGATCTGCATGAATCATATAAAAATTACTTTCCTGGTGTTTGATTTTTGAAAAAGATATCTGGAAACTGGAAAGAAAGATAGGACATAGCCATAGTTAAATTATTCCTGTCAATTTAATTTCATCACATGAACTTCCTTTTGTAATAAAACAATAGGAACATTAGCAATCATTCCTCCTGGGATCTGCTGTTCTCTCCCTCCAGAGTGTCTGGCCCATCAGTTAAGAGCTTGCAGATTTCAGTTTCTTGCTTTGTGAAAAGGCACTGGTTGCAGCTGTGCTCAATGTTGCTGCTGTGAGAATTCAATCTGTGATCAGCTTCCATTCTGTTCTGACAAGTGTTGTCACCTGTCTGTGGTGGCTCTGCATGTAGGCCTCATTACCAGAGCTCTGCTTGGATCTGCCTCATGGATAACCCTGCATCATGATGGCACTTCTCTTATCAAGCTGTGATCCTGTTTTTGCAACTTTACTTTCAAAACTCCTTAAATACAATTTTCAAACTAAAGCTTGCATTAAATTTCTGTGACTCCTACTTGGGGGCAGTTTGATTTTGTAAAATAAGAGGATGGAAAGTACAAAAATGGGAAGCAGCAGAGGTGCATCAATTTGGGAACTCAGAGGATCTTTACATGAAGAACAAGACATGATTCAAATGTAATTTTAGTGCATCAAAATGAAAACTGTAATGCAGAGCAAATAGGCCAAAAGTATGGCAATTCATATCTTGCTTTCCCAGCTGTTGAAGTTTAGCACTTTAGAAAAGTTCTATTGCTATCAGATGTAAGGTATTATTAAAACACAAAGCAGTAGCTCATTCTTGACTTAGAAGAGCTTACAAAAACTGTGGACTGTAGAACATACTGGATATTAAATACGGGATAATATTTTTAAAAAGACATGGTAATAATAGCTGTAATTCTATTATTTCATAATAGATTCCTAAAGAATATTCATTTTTTTTAGTTCTACTGTGTGAGTAATTCAAATATTTGACTATCAAACAGAAAAAAAAAAAGAAAAGTAGAGAGAATAGAATGATAAATTTTTGTCTGAACTGTGTGAAGCCTCCATTTTAAATAATAATGCAAATCTAGAGCACTTTTGTACTTAATAAAGAATTATAAATTAAAGTAACCTCAATATATATTCACAGTGATTAATTTTATTTATGCAAATGCTTTGCTTCATTAAAAGCAGTTATGTTTCTGAAATTAAATGATTGCACTATAAGAAATATTTATCCAAAACACAGAGGTGTAAGCTGTTGCTCAAAACTGAGACATGAACAGATGAAGGGTTTTCCTGAACATTTGTTTCCTGAGGGTTTTGCCTTGGTTTGGGAAGCAGTTCTTGCAGTTACAGAATTTCATGCTGGGCTGAAATTATTTCTTACATCTTTACTGAATGGATAGACATAACCTTTTCTTTTGAAGGCATTCAGGAAAGCCAAATAAAGGGGCATTTGTAACAGCAGTAAAAGTAAAGGTGTTTTGGAGCATGGTGAACACTGGTGAAGAAAAAGCTGCCTAAGTGTCAGTAGATAATACCATGCGTTGTGCATGGGAGACTGCTTGTCAATCTCCTTCAGGGGACTGAACCAACTAACCAAAGTGTCAGTGCCTCCTGAGAAACGTGAGGAGGATAGACAGCTGGTGATGGAGGTCAAGGTGATTGCAGGGCTCAGTTTTGGGATGGATAGACTCTGGCCAGTGCAGCCAGTCTGGGAGGTCATGTTAGAGAAGCTGGAGGGTATGCAGGGACAATAGAAGAGAATTCTAGAGACCTGGGGTTGGGTGGGCAGGCTCTGTCTTGCAGCATGGCCTGCAAGACAGGTGGAGGACAAGGAGGACATAAGGCTTTTGCAGTGGTGAATGAGATGAACAAGCTACCCCACACAAGGGTGGGAGGAGGAAGGAGAGGGAAAACACACTTCACCAAGATGTAAGAAAGGATAAGGGCATTAAGAATACAAAGCTGCAAAAAACATCAAAATGCCTGGTAGAGAAATAAATCAAAATTCAGGACAGGTCTAATGAGAGATCTATTGAGGCCCACAACTCATATCCTGAGCAAGTGCTGCAGACAAGTGAGACTTGGCTCTTTTTTGTTGCAAGGGAAAACCGAGTGATTCCAGTTGTGTACTATGAGATCAACACAAGCAGCTGAGCCCTTCAGATGCCTTCCTTCAAATGTCTCATCTGAACATGAAACACAACCAAAAATCAAAGAAAGCAGAGTACAACCACCTACAAGGTTAATCCCATGCTTTGACAAGGCTCAGAGCAAATCTCCCTCAGCTGATTCACATGCTTTGCCTTGCTGAGTTAGTGACACAAAGTGTTCAAGGGTATCTCTGGTGTGCAGAAATCAAACCCAAGCCAGAGTGAAGATCATTCAACCCTCCCCTTCAAAGATCAGAGGAATTGGCTGATGGCTAAATCCCTCTGAAGCTGGAGGTTGGATACAGGCATAGTGTGGGCAAGGGAAGGAAAACTGCACTGATGCAGATGAAATTTCTTGTGAAACCAAATGTAGGCCATGTTCTGAAACTCTGGTGAAAAGTACAATTTTCCAGTACTCTACTTGAATACTGATGGTGTCACTTTTTAAAAACCTAGTTTTTCATTTAATCTCTTAGTAATTGATTAGCAGTTTAGAAACAGTACACATAATAACAATAGAATCAGTAGAAGGGTAATTTATTTTTATTGTTTGTTACTGCCTTGAATCAAAAGTTCTGGTTGTGCAAGCAACTTCAGGATAACAAAATCACCATTTTCTAAAGTCTGTATTTTTTATTTACCATAATAGATATACCAGTGATAGGTTTCTGACAGCTTGGAAGTTCTTGAGTTGTCATTAGTAGCCATTGCTTCGATCTAGTCATTAGCACTTGCAGGTCTATTCAGGTTAGTAAATTCATCAGACCCCTTTGTTAGTGAATAGTAGTGTAGATATGAAATCAGCATTTTCCTCTAATTTTAGAGCTTCTTATGTTCCCTCTTAACAATGAAAAACTTCTCCTAAAATACACTTCTGAGGAAATTACCTTAGCACATTCAGTTGCAAAGAAAGGAAAGAACATTTTAGTAAGCCCCTTCAAATACCCTCTAGAGTGTTTCTGTTCAACGTATATGTGATACCACATGCAAAGGCAAGGAGGGATTCTGTTGTTTTCTGTGCCTGTTAGAGATCCCAGAGTCAACAAAATGCTCACTTAATGCCCATTTATTTTGTGCTCTTATGCACAGTGCACAGTGAAATTAAATGCTGAGTAGGTGGGCAGGTGGTGTTTTGAATCCACCTCAGGCAATCATCTGTGATTGACACAAACTGCTATGATTAGACTTTGAATGAGAAAAAGCATCTTACCCCAAGCACCTTTATGATTATAAAGCAAGCAGACACTATTTTTTCAGAGCCTATTATTTTTTTTTCCCCAGAGATTTTCACAATGTATTTTAAGTTATTTGGAGGGAAGCCTCTGTAAAAGTCATCACAGGAGAGGATCATGGTGTCATTTTGGAAAAAAAGTTTGGAGTACTGTCTTGAAATACATCAGGAATTGAAAAACAGATAACCAATCAAGAACACAGCATGACTGTGAGAAGTTTTCTCAAATTCTAGATTTGAGATGATGTCAGAAGTGCATATATTTACATATTTACTGTAAAGTTAGGGTTGAACTGCACCATGCATTTATAGATATTTATTCCCAGTTGCACTCAGAAACAAAAACAGTACAAACATGTAATCTTTTTAGCTTCATCTAGGTGGGAAAAGACATCCTAGATCATCAAGTGCAACTTTCAACCTGATTTATCCAATCTCTAAATCATGTCTCTTAGTGCCATATTCACCCATCTGTTAAGTACCTCCAAGCATGGGGACCCCCACCACTTCCCTCAACAGCCCACTCCAGTGCTTCCTGTTCTCCAAGTTTAAACCTCCACCTGTGCAACTTGAGAGCAGTTCCTCACATCCTAACTCTAGTCTTCTGAGGAAAGAAACCATCAGCATTCTCACTGCAGTCTTCTTTCATTTGAAGACAGTGATGATGTCTCCCTTCAGATTCCTCTTCTCCAAACTAAACAGCTTCAGTTCCCTCACACACTCCTCATACCAATCTTGTTCTCTAGTTCCTTGCCAGCTTTGTTGCTTTTCTCTATACACACTTGAGCATCTCAGTTTTCTTGTAGTGATAGGCTCCAAACCGAACACAAACCTAGTCTTCCCTAGTCCTGTTGGCCACATTATTTCTCGTGCAGTTCACGATGCTGTTGGCCTTCTTGGCCATTTGGGTACACTTCTGGCTCATATTCAGCTGGCTGTCTACCCCTATGTCCTTTTATTCTGGTCAGCTTTCCAGCCGGTCTTCTCCAAGTCTACATGACTGCATGAGATTATTATGACCCAAATGCAGCACCCAGCATTGACTGTTGTTGAATATCCTGTGATTGGACTCATCTCACTGATCTAGCATATCCAGTTCCCTCTACAGGGACTTCTTACCACCAGGTGGATTGATAGTCACCCCCTACCTTGGTATCATCTAGGAATTTACTAAGGTACACTTGGATCCCATCATCCAGATAACTGATGCTTAGCCTTGAGGAATGCTATTGGCAACTGGCCACCAACTGGATTGAAATCCATTCAGCATGGCTCCTTGAGCTCATCCATCCAGGCAGTTCTTCACTCAGTGAACTATATACTTGCTCAAGAAACAAGAAGCAGGTTTCTCCAGGACAACATTGTAGGAAGACAATTCTTGCATTGGAATGTTTTTTTGAAATTAATATTGTCAGTGGGAGGAGATTTAACATGTCCTGTTGATTATATTTACAGTTTTATAGTTTGTGTGTGTTTTTAATTTTTTTTTTTATGATGAGCATTTAGTCATGCCATTTGATGAATTTCTGCTGTCTTGAGCGTTTCATGAGTTTCACTAGCTGAAATGCCTCTGATTTTCAGACTTGCTGTTCATACAGCCCTCTGAGCTTGGAAATGACATACAGTGGCAATTAAAAGAAAGTTCATGGATCCAAAATGATGACTAATTAAGACAAATTAGACATTGTGTAAAGCTTTAAATTTAAAGCCCACTTTTAGTCTAATCAGTGTTGTTTACAGAAAAATGACTTACATTCTAAAAATACTTCAGCTTGTAACAATAGGCATTTTCCTGGAGCAGATGAGCTGTATATCAAGAAGTAGAGAAAATAATTGCATATAAAATATGTCACCAAAACAGCATTTTCAGTATGGAACAATAATTCAAGAACAAACAAATTTCACAGAAGTCCCACTAACAGCAGTGTTTATTATAATCAGTAAGTCAAATATTTACACAGCATCACTGGTGCTGACAATTAGTCTTTTGTCTTTTTTTTTTTTTTTTTTTGCATCTTGTGCTTCTATGAAGATTCATTTCATCAAGGGATTTATCCAGATACTAATTTATTTCTGAACTGATTAATTTGGCAACTTTCATTTATGTTCAGAAGATCTTAATTTTTCATTATTAAGAGACTGTATGATTTCAATGAGGAAGTACATAGTTATACTAAATACTTACATAAATAAAAGTTAATGATATGTTTATACTCAAAAAAGGCCCCCAAAAATGTAATCTCTATAGGTTCAGAGTGAAAAAGAGAGATCTTATCTGTGCCTCTTCAGTTGAAAACAAAAACAAAAACAAAAAACAAAAAGAAAAGTGAAGGGATGAAGATGTTAGTTTTCTATTGACTTTCAGCTGTCAGCACAAGGGTAGCTTTTTCTCACTGGCTAAGTCGCTAAGTCTTTCAGAACAGGAATGTAGCCATCTAATTTTGGGTTCCTTATTGTTTTATTTAGTACTTCATGGCATCCTATTATCAAGCCTGTTTCTTGTGTCAGAGATAAAATGCTTTATATGTCTTGCAGCTGTGTAAATCTGTTTCACTTGTTAGTTGTGTTTGGACTAGACATATATTCATAAGTTAAAAATGTAATTACCTAACACTGATGTAAACAAATGTTGGAAATGTATTCTGGGTGGCATAACAAAATATTCTTATCAGGATGATTGTCTTAAGAAGCCAAAAGATATTATATGAGACAGAAAAGGGTGTACAAAATGACTCATTTTCATGGATTTTGAAGGTTTAAAAATTAAAATTACCTGCATAACCACAGTCTTCATGAATAAAGACAAATAACCTGTAAATTAGCAAAGTTTCAGAAAAGTGACCATCGTTTAAACATTTCAACGAAATAGAGTGAATTGGTTTTCTTCACAGTAAATAGAATTCATAAATTCTAATCTGACAAATACCCTAGTAAAAACAAGAGGAAGATTAAAAACAACATAGCAAATTAATGTCTATATTGCAGCATCTTAAACTGTATGAGAGCAACACAATTTGCAGTTATTTAAGTAATGACAGCTTATTAAGGAAAAGATGCCATTCTCCTTATCACATCTTCACTTGCTTCAGAAGTGTTAAGGAGCTTCTTTAATATTGACACAAAGCAGTAAAAATAAATCACAGCAGAAGAAATATCTCTGTCTGAACAGGGCTAAGGTTTTGAATGAAGATACATTTTGCAGATCTGTTATGTGTAGTGGGAGTACTAGAGTGAATAATCACAATTTTAGGGAAATAAAATCTTCCATTAGATCAGTTCTATAAATAACAGCTTTAGATTTTTTTTTAATTAGTGAGTTTAAGTCATGACATACCAGAATAGATGCAGCCCACCCTGCAAACTGATTTAACTCTCTGTAAGAGCAAAGAGCCAGTTACATGAGAGCCATGGAGGGCTTCTATAACCTGTATTGCCATCAGGTCTTACATGGTGCTAAACACATCCTTCCAGTGCAATTTTTCTTATTTTTCACTTGACTCTGTGCCTGTGGCTGTCAATTTGAACACACATAGGCAGACGAAAATGAGATGGCTGGTTACTGTGCCTATTTACCTACCACCACTTCTCATGGTCATGCCACCCCCTCTGCAGCAAGTGAACTACATGTTTACCTGAATCAAGCTTCTCCTGAGATGTATCAGCATGCTATGTTTTAAGCTGAAGATGTTCAGGAGTTAATTCATGTATGATTACATACTTCTGTTGTAAGAAAACTTAGTTTTCTTGTTTCTGTACAGATTCTAGCCTTTCTCAGTATCCGTAGAAATAACGCCCTAGAAATAAGTCCTTCTTCCTATTGTTACTGGTAGTCACAAAAGGTTTACAGATACTGTCTCCATTTGTTTGAACAAAAAGAGCTTAGTAGTTTGACAAGTCTGGTAGTCAGAATGGAATGTGTTTGTTCTTTCATAAAAAATTTCTAATTCCATTTCTCACACTTTACAGAAGTCATATCCAAATATATTTTGTGTTTTCATGGCTATACGCTACTTGAGAACAAACCTGTCCCTCCAAGATCACCAAAAATTGTGAGATGTGAGGAATAATTCAGGAATGGCAGCAATTCCTTCAATAACTGACTAAAAATATTACAGTAAATGAAGAAAATAACATCTACAAAGACAAAGGGATGGGATAAGGCATTGGTCAAGTTTTTTGGCCAGTATGACAGACTTCATCTAGAAAACATACTTATTTTTTAAACCTTGCAGAGAGCTTAAGGAATTATATAACAAAATTTTAGTTATCATAGCAAACTATCTCAGAATAAATTCTGTAAAGTTCTCTTCTCAAATTATTTTTGTAAGAATTAATTTGGCCACGAAAACATTATACATAGGAGGTGGTGTTCCTCTAACATGTTTTGGAAGATGTAAATTCCACTGAGCAATGCGAAAATTGCTCATGAAGAGATCTAGATATCACCACATAAAATAGGAATGCAGAAACACTTTAAATGGGTAAATTAAAGGCTGCCGGTGAAGGAGAAGACATAATAATCAGATTTGATGACAAATACGAATCCGTTCTCTTGTTTAGTGATCTGTTTTATTTTTATACCATTTATTTCTTTACTTATGGCTGTTACTCTAAATTATATTGTTTTAATTAAGCAGAGCTGTTCCACCAGAGAGCAGACGGTCCGCAGTCTTCCCATAAACCTCAGCCCTAAAATGACTGAGAATACCATAAGCATGGCAGGTTAGTTTTGTCTTTTTTGAAAATACTCTTATGAATGTAATTTTTTTTTTTTTGTGAGATTTTTTTTGTCTAACCATATGTATATGTCTTAGTGAGAAATTTGCTTCTGTACAGTGTACTTCCAAAGCCTATATGGTGTTCATGTCTGGTGGAAGTGGAACATCTGGATTGGATCGCTCCAGCTTAGTTGCTTTTCCACAGTGTCTAGTACATACCTCTGGAATAAACTGTCCTCAGATTTCTCTCTTTTCAAGGAGCTGTGCTTAATGACTATGAACTATATTCAGTCATAAATTCTGGCAATGAAAACGAGGCTTGGGTGGAAGTGAGGGACATAAAATAATGAGAGCTAGCTTCTTATTCATCTTCTGCTTAAGAGGCCTGTATTTCTCACTTCTTTGGTATTCTCATTTCTTAGGGGCCTGGCGACTAGATTCTTGACATGCTCAATGATATCTCAGTCTTAACAGTTCTGGGTACTTCAGTACCTCTTTGCTTCAACCCTAGAGATATTTAGAAAGTTCTGTCCAATCTGTCTTCAGGCCATGCTCCAGTCAGGTTGGGATTAGTACAAAAATGCACTTTATTTTATTCAGTGAATATGTAATGAGTTTACTCATTCAGAATATGAAAACTACTCCTTCCTCTCTCTGAGGAAATTCAATCCAAGGATCTCATATCCTGCCTGATCACTAATCTGTGAGGGAACAGACAAAAAGGCTCATAGCCTCTTTTGTTAACTATATCCCATTTCTGACAGGATAATTAAAGCTTTGTTTAACAAGAGGAACAAAGACAACAACTAGAACATTGGTCTGGGAAGTGTTATAAAATCACAGAATGGCTTGGGTTGGAATGGACCTCAAAGTATGAGATATAACTTTCAGTCCCTGCCTCCCAGGCCAAAGGAAAGATTTGAATTTCTCTGCCTGTGAAGCTGCTATAGTTATTAAATAATTGCATATTTGCCTTTGGCATATCTTGTGGGAAAACTGCTAAGACTCCTGGGTCTGTAGGAGGTTTGAGGAAATGAGTCCCAGACCTTCAGATATAGGAGAGGACTTCATAATGAAAAGCTCTCCTTGGTCTTTTCGTTGTCTCCCAACCAACCCTGTCTATCTGTTCTTTCACTGGCACTGCACAATAAGTTCTAATTAGGAAGAGGATGTAAGTTTCTTTGATCTTAGCACGGAACCCAGTAAAGTGCTGTCATTTTCTGGACTGGTTCACAGCATGCATACTCTGTTTAAATGACAGAGAGTGTGTATGCCTTTCTTGTATTATTTTCAGAAGGAGATGCTGAAGGTTAAACTGCCGTTTGTCATATTTCTTATTTTACGAATAGGTAAAGTTAGGGTTACTAGAAATGTGCAGTCAGCATGCAGTTTTTGTGTCTCACTTAGTATGTTTCCAAAAGAATAAGGAGACTGCCAAGGAGGAGGAATGTAAACACAAATTTGGCTTTCACAGTGCTCCCAAGAAAGACACAGGAAAAAGTCAAACAAGTCAAGGATGATAATGGAGTACTCACAGCAACTTCCATTTGTCAAGATGGTTAAAACTGTGCTCCTGACTGAGCACAGCTGCTTCTTCTCAGATGATCTCCCAAACTCAGGAATGCCTATTCACAGTCAGTCAGCAGCCACCCAGCACAACACATCCACATGGCACTGTGCAGCCAGTTAGATTTCAGCCTGAAATCTGTGTAGGCTGACAACAGGTTGCCAGCAAAGACGATGAGCTGGGATGCAAAACCAGCACTGCACAGTTCTGGCATTTGGCTGGTCCCTAACACAGCACTCACTGCCTTGCACTGCACCTCAGTGCAAGGGGATGCTGGCAGCCCATCCCAGCCAAAGAAACACAGTGAGATTTTGCTGTGTGGGAGACAAGTTTGATGTGCAGCACAAATGAAAGTTCCCAGGCCCTCTCCACCCAAGTATTATTCTGATGCACATGTTTGAACAGAGAGAGGTACTGAAAAGATAAGATTTACGCTAATCCTGAGGCTTTTAACGTCAAATGTATAGAAGACGCTTTAAACCTTATACCCTATTTTAATTCTCATCCATGATTCCTGATAATTTGGCTAAACTGGCTGCCTGGGTCACAGTGCCATGATTTTTTTCATGATCTGAGGTGGAACGTTTGAGCTGCACAACACATGGACGGTGCCTGGCTTTGAAGAAGTCTCTTTAGATTCCCTTTATACTTTTAAAGAATGGATAAAACTAAGCTTGAATTGATATTGTTTGTAACAAATAAATAGAGATGGAAAAGCCAATTCAAGGTGTGAAACCCTCCTGATTATTTTCTGTGTTTGATTGACTGATCGAATTTCACCAACAACTGTGTATGCATCTAAAGAGGTGGGTCAAGTGGTGTTGGGCAAAAAGAGTTAGAGGTGACGGGCTATTGCCACTTTTATAGTTCAGAACCATTCTCCTCTCTTTACCATGTCATACAGGCCATGGATGAACAGAACATGCATTTTAACTAGGAAAGAAACTATATTCTTGCCTCAGTAAATTCACATCTATTAAATTCAAGCTGCAGTCTATGTCTAAGAGATTAATCAAAAAGATGAAGTAGTTTTAGTATTCATGCTACATTAATCATTGATTTTCTTTTACATTACAAAACGAAATTATCTGAGAGGCCTCACTTCAGGCAATCAAAATTCTATATATTTGTTGCTAACAGTCTAATAAAAAGACAATAATTGCTTCTTTTGTTTTGCTGCTGCCCCACATTGGTCTATTTCTTTGAGGCTGTTTCTGGCTGATATACTTGATGTTTACGTCAATATTTTGAGTTTTATTTGGCTTTTGAAATCAAATATTCGACATGTTGACCTGTTCTTCTGGGTAGAACAACTGCTTCAGATGATTCTATTAAAATATTAATGCACATATAATATTTTGTTGTTACTGTAACTTCAGTCTGTACTTTTGATTCTAATTAAAAACAGTAAATCTGTCAGAAAAATCTAATTCTATGCCTTCAGGATCACCATAAAACAGGAACATTTCATACCTCAGTACTGTTTTCCAGTAGCTCATCTTTAAAATAGGAAAAGGAATTGTTTTTAATGACAACATCCCAGTAAATAATTTATGTTACTGTCAGGTTCCTAAAAGTTCTTCTGCAGTGGCTTCTTATGTTAAATCATCCATGGGTTTTATTTGGAATTAAGGTTTCCACAAAGGTAGCCCATTGAAGTGCACTGAATTGAGGCAAAGTGAAAAAAAAATCCTGCAGTAGCCACATTCAGTGTGGTTTTATATAATGTTTTCAAAAGAACTTAATGCCAAACCACCACTTTAAACCATCTCTTGCAATGCCTATGAGTGGAAGGGTGCTGGGGGGAGTAAGCAGGATTGCTACTTCTGCTACCTCGTTTTGTATTCACGGTAATTATTGTTGCTGTGCATTTATTAATTCTTTTATCTATCAGTTTTTCCATCTCTCTCTGGGGAGCTGTTTCAAAGCCAGAGGGATAAGCATGGGACAGTATCTTTCAGAAAATTGACATGATGTTTACAGCTCATAGCTGAAAGACACAAACATTGTGAAATGGTCTGTGAAAATCTCTCCAGTAAATTTGAGCAAAAGTGTTTTAACATATCCTTATACATCTGATAAGGTAGGGATAAGTGTCAATCACATTAATACAGACCCAAAGCTTTTCCCGATAACTCTTCATGGAATAAACAGCTGCAGTGGTGAGATTTTTATGGGTAGGAAACCAGCACGTAAAGGCCAGGAACAGAAATTATTTCTGAATATGTAGGGTTAGTACTAAACTCGTGAGTTTCAAGCATGGACTGTTCAACCACCAGGAACAGAAACAAACATCAGGGCCCTCTGCCTCCCGGAAACTGCCTATCCTGTGAGAAAGTTTTGATCGTTATGTTAAGGATTCATGTTTTCTGTTGCCTCCTTTCTCTTCTGAATTCCTTGAATCATAAAATCATAGAAAAAATCAGATTGTAAAGGATCTCAAAAGGTCTTGAAGAAGGACTGGCTTTGTATTTAGGTGAGATTGCTCAGGGCTTCATTTACTTATCTTTTGAATATCTCCTAGGACAGAGCTTTCAAAAATTCTCTGAACAAATAGCTCTGGTGTTTAACCAGACACCTTCATTCTGAACTTTTTTTTTTTTTTTTTTAATATCTTCCATTGTAATTTCTTTTGTTACAGTTTGTGTCCACTGTTTTTTACTCTACCAGGAAAAAGTGCATTTCTGTACACCCATGAGAAGGCTATGGCATTCTTTTGCCTATAACTATTTGTTGTTGTTGTTGTTGTTGTTAGCTAAAGGCAACAATAAGTCCTTATTAGCATTTAGAGGCCCTCTGTGCTGTCTCTCCTCCAGGCTGAACATCCAGTCCCCCTCGTCACAGGGCTAGTGCTTAAACCTGGGGTCCACTGGTTAACTTGCTCC
The DNA here is from genome assembly GCF_016699485.2 of Gallus gallus. Lineage (NCBI taxonomy): Eukaryota > Metazoa > Chordata > Aves > Galliformes > Phasianidae > Gallus > Gallus gallus. The sequence goes on from NC_052532.1 coordinate 31,554,537, forward strand.
AGTTTGCTCATGTCTTGCTCATGCTTAGCAGCCCAAAACTGAACCCAGTAGGACAGATGGAAGCCCGCAAATAATAAACAGAGGGGAAGAATCAGCTGCTTGTACTGCTGGGTGTGCTCTTGCTAATCCCTTATGAGGCAGATCTTCATCACATGGGCATACTACCAGCTTAAGGTTCAACTTCTGGTCCATCAGGACAACAGCTCATAGGTTGTTTTCTGCAAAGATGCTTTCTAGCCACCCAGTATACAGTCTGGTTAGGGTTATCCCATTCCAGGTGCAGGATTCTAGATTATTTCTTGTTAAGTTCATGGGTTTACTGCCAGTCCATTCTTTCATCTTGGTGAAGTCGCTTTTAATAGCAGCTCCGCTCTTAAGTGTGTCAACTGCTATTCCCATTTCATGCCATCCGCTATCTTGATGGTACATTCCACCATGTTGCACAGGCACAGACACTAGTATTAGCCTCCGTATCAGCCAATCATTACCAACCACCAGGTAGCTTTCAAATGACTGATCACTACCTCTGAAACCTGTAAGTTCACTCAATTATTCCCCTACCTTGTGGCCTGCTCATCTAGTCTACATCTCCTGAGTTTGGCTACAAGTAACTTCTTATCCTGACTTGAAGAGAAAGAGTGGAAATTTCCTACTTCCTCCTTTATTTCTCCTATTCCTTTGTCTTTTACTTCAGATTTCCCACTGTGGGTGTGTTGTAAATTCCTGTGCTTATGTAAAAAGTGAGTAGCAAGATAGCTTTTTGTTACAATTTTTGAATGAAAAAGACTAATTCTATGATCTTGCTGTGAATACAGTACACTTACTGTAGTAAAGACGTATGCTTGCTGTGTTGTACTTGAGCTGATGTTGAGACTCTTCCATGCAGTCATCGTAGCATTGATGCTGCGGCATTTTCTCTCTCTGATAATCTATGTCAGTACATCGTTTCCTACTACCTACAAACAGATAGGGCAACACAATGGGTGGTGTCCCCAGCGCACTATCCATTTTCCATCAATGCTTTTCTTATTCTGTTATCAGAGCTAAATGAGGGAGTCGACCCTGGGAATCTGGTCTTTCTGCTACAACACAGGTGGAGAGCTCAGTTGCTAGTTTTATTAGCTTAAGAGTCTCACCCAAGACAAACAGCAGAAGATCACCACAACCTATTTCTGAGATTTGACCATCCAGAATGCAGAACTACCTGAAATCCACTGTATATTCCTTTTGTCCACGAACCTGACCTGAGTTCCATTCCACAGGAAGAAGGAGTAAAATAGGAACAGAAGAGGTTGTGATACGAGCCCCAGCCAGAAAGACAGAGTGAACACCAAGACTGTTTTTTGCAGGTACGCCTTATATTGGGAAGGTGATATTCTGCAGATAACATTGTGGTTTTTTAGCCAGCTGCAGTCTCTATTTGAGCACAGGAGTTCATATATGCCTGGCCTACATGCTGGCGATTGCTGCTTCAGCAATCAATTCAGTATATAGGCAGTTAGTTATGAACTAGTTATGAAATCTTTTAGCAGCTTCTGAGATATCAAGTTTTAAATCTTCATATTCTGCTAAGTTTTGTTTTTTTTTAATAGATTTTCATAATAGACAAAAATCTATGTCAGCAAGTGCTTGAGTTGACTGGTATTCCCATCCAAGTATTTGAGGTGACTGGTATTCCCATCTTCTTGTAAGAGCTAATTGTAATGCACTATTTCCCCATGTAGGCAGTCTTTCCTCTGCTGTTTAGTACATGAGTATACATCAGTGTGTGTCCTGTATGGACAGCAAGAAAAGAAACCCTTGAAAAAGATTATTAAAAAGCATAGGAAGTATTTCTTGAAGACAGTACCATCCCCCATTTCACTTGTCTGAGGTTCCTTTCTCTAACCAGGATCTGCTATTGTTTGCTTGCTAAAACTTGGTGCCTATAGAAACCTTCCTTAAGACGTTTCTCTGTCTAAAAAGAAGTCCATTAGAGTAGGACATCTTCTTCTCATATGATAAATAAGATAATAGTATAGTAAGGGAATAGAAAGGGAAAACATACCTGGAATAGTATAAATAGTTAAATAGTATTAAGAAAAAATATCTTTGTAGAATTTTCAGAGGGATTTAAGAGCCTCTTTCTCAGGATGCTCAAGGCACTGGCTTGAGCTATAAGGATGGAGATGTACTTGGACCAGAACATCCCATTTGGATGATCATCTGTTGGGATCATAGGGAGTGTTACAAAAGCATCAAGTTTTTCCCGTAAGGTATGGTTCAACTAAAGGATCAGGCTTTATCTGCAGGAGAGAAAATGCCCCCACCTGGTTTCAGTGCATTTGTGTTGTGTCCCTCTATGCTCTTCAGGTTCCCACTCTTCAGGAGCCCACTTGAAAGGAACTAAGGATATCTGCAGAAATTTTGTAGGAGAAATTGGTGTGCTGAAGAAATGTTACACTTTTGTTGTTAGCTCTCCAAAAACCCTCTCTCCCCATAATTGCTTTGGGTAGAGGAGTTAGCATGGCTGATGACAATGTAGGCTTTTTCTACCACTGAGAATACATATATATCATACCCTTCACATCACCAATGCACTGCTTCACTTACTGAATGTACACTGCAATTATTTCAATAATTAAACCACAGAATTATTAAATTACTTGAGAGCCTCTAGCAGGAATACTGGAATTTTAATGCCTTATGATATACAGCCTTCTTAAATGAGAAAATGCAAAAGTAATAGCTGTTGAGTACATCGTATCTCACAAGTGCAAGTTGAACAAATCAAGAAGGCCAAGGGTAGAACAACTTGAAAAGGGAAAATCATGCTTTATTTTTAATCTAATTTAGTTTCAAAACCTGGGCTTTTGGGCACACTGCACTGTGCTCAGCCTGATTTATTATCTTTGTTGTTATTTTCCTGGTATCAGTTTCTTCTCTGGGTGTTTTCTCCCCCAATTTATTTGGCATAATAGTGTTTGTATATCTACTGATCTTAAAGATGATTTAGAAATGAAACAACCAATCAAACAAACCAGGGATTAAAAGTGTAATCATGAGGCTGGCAGACAGATTCTCCTGACTAGATGCTCCTCACTGTTTTTCTAAATCAGGCTCAGTGCTGCCTTTTGCAGCAGCCTAGCAATCAAACAGAAAGTCACTGTGAGCACACACTCTAATAACTATATCCCCCTTTTTTCTCTGCAACGAAGACACCTTTTGGTGTAAGCTATTCTACAAAGAAATCCATTGTTTTGCTTTTCTTTCCATTTATGTTCGCTGATAAAAAAAAGATTATGAGGAAAAGCAGTATTGCTCTAACCTTGTTTTGCTTCATGTCACGAACAATAAGACTGCATCGTGAAGTCCAAAGAAGTGTTGGAGAATCATGAAAGATTCATACTTGTCATGCTTTTACAAAGTCGATTTAACTGAGGAGAAGCTGTTCTAAAAGCACAGAAGGGAAATTTATGTTGCATATGCTATTGGATACCCTCTGCTAGTGAATGTGTGATGTGAAGCTCTATGACTGAAAGCAGGGTTTTTGATTCATTCTCGGTGTTTAGCAAACTCACTTTTCCACACTGAGAACTGCTGTGATTTCAACAAGTGTGGAGAAGCCAGACGCTGGTGAGACAGCCAAAACAGGGCTTGTACCCCACCACCATCCCCTTTCCTCTTGGCACGTGCACAAGGCTGTCCCTGAGGAATGGTGCACCTGGGTTTCCACTGAGCTCAGTTCTGTGGGGCAAAGGAGAATGGAGAAATTTAGATAAGCCATTTTTCACCTTTGGTGAAGCTTTCATCTCATAGCTTTCTCTTAACCTGTGCCTATTTTAGATATTTTACATTCATTCTGCATGTTTCATTTAGCCTCTGGGCTAAGTACAGTGCATAATTCCTGGAGTCAGTTGAAAATTGTTCCTTCATGCAATAAAACTGCATTCGCTTCATTTGCCATTAATTGTAGGCAAAAAGTTCTCTAAATCAAACAGTCTTTCTCTTTGTTACAGAATTATTCATAACAACAACTTCATCTGGTATTATATTAAAATATTATAATTTCTCCAGACTGAAGTCCATTTCTGTTTTCTCTTTGCTGTTACTTTTATTTATGTTAATATTTTAAGAACGGTCCAAAACAAGGCAGTTCATAAAGAAAAGGAACCAGATGATTTCCTTCCAGTGCCATTTTTTTTTCCTATTATGCTGGAGAATGTAAAAACGCTGATGAACATAATACTATTTTGTTTATGACTGTCCTTCCAGAAGTAGAGATGAAGACACAGAGCCATCTTACTTGCTGTCACTGTGGAGGTGGTGGATCAACCCATTTCTCCCACTGAGCCTTTTCTCAGAAAAGAACTAAGCCTCCCCTCCATTTAAAAGCTCCTTCTGAAAGTACTCACACAGGTCTTCAATTGTACTAACTCCACATATTCCTGTTGTGCTGGCTGTTCTCTGCAGTATTTCCTCACACACTGCACCCAGATATTATTCTCCTTTCTGGCAAGTAGTGCATTTTATGGCAAGATTGAAGGTCTTAAGGGCCTCAACAGTCCCACCCATGCAGCTCACAGCAAGGCATGTATCCCTACACCACTGCTACAGCCATGCTCCAAAGCTCTCACTGCTCTCAGGCTTTCTTTAATTGCTCAGCAGCCACAATTCCTCAAAGGCTGTTAGACGGAGACTTTCTCCGTGTCTGCCAAATACCAGATGTGCTGGGTTTGGCTCAGCTGGAAGTAGTTCTTCCCATGCCTTTTGAGGTGCTTTCATAAAGCTCAGGGCTCATTCATTAGCACAGGATTATAGCTCATAGGCACAGTTAATTAGTTCCTATGAATAAAAAAATGTAGGAGGAGAAATAACAAAATGAAATGGAAGAAAAATAATGAGATTCCATAAGAAAACACCCAAAATAGGATCATAGAATCACCAAGGTTGGAAAAGACCTCCAAGATCATCCAACCCAGCCGTCCACCTACCATGGATATCTTCCCACTAAACCATGTCCCTTAGTACAACATCTAAACATTTCTTGAACACCTCCAGGGATGGTGACCCAACCACCTCCCTGGGCAGCCCGTTCCAGCTCCTGACCACTCTTTCAGAGGAGAAATTTTTCCAAATATCCAGCCTGAAGTATTAATAAAGTATTTATTTATGCTTTAGGTTTTGTAATTATTTTTCATTGCCTGTCTCTCCAACTTGAAGCAAATGCTGTGTGGCATGAGCTCCAGTTGCACCACAACACGCAGGCCTGTCTGTTGGTCATACACATGCCTTTCTGGAGCCACATAGCTGGGAAAGCAAAGACTACTTCAACAGGGAAACAGAGTAACCATGTGTCTGGTTGCCATCCATGCTATCATGAAATTTTTAACAACCAGTTGAATCAAAGCTACAAGTTTTGCTTTGCTTACCTTTCTGTGGCCGCAGCTCATCATTAGATATTTTTCACAACTACGTTGAGAAAAGCTGAAAAGCATAAACTGTGCTGCAGAAGTGACAAGCTGCCCTCTTGACAGCTAACTATGGGCACCAGAAGCCTTTTAAAAGCAAACCTATCAACTTTCAGAAAATCCCCTGACTACCAGAGGATAAATATATTCAGGGCCTTGCTGCAAGAGGGTAAGCAATTGGGTGTAGCACATAATTAAAGATTATAGCACAGTGTGAAAAATATATATATGAACTGAATAAAGGTTAAGTATCACTTAGGGTATAATTAACATTTTATGCCTTTTGTTTGCTTGGCTTTGTGATTCTACATTTACTCTTTTACGACAGAGAGCTGTTTCTGTGATTGTATATGCACATGGTCCAGTTGGCTTAGCACAGCCATTGAATACTATTTATTTACTAATCAGTACACACACTTTATGTTTTCAAAGAGAATGAATCAATGAGCAGAAGAAATCTTCAAATCAGCTATCATGCTGTCTCAACACTTGCAGGACAAATGAGCCCAGAAAAAGCAAGGAGTTGTGGCAAACTTCACTATTTCTGTCAGAGCAGAAGGTCATGAGTTTTTTATTTCCTTTGATTCTGGATAGTGCTAGTGAGTCATTTCAGGGGAGAGAAGCTGCCCTGAGCCAAGGGTTGGCTACCGCTGTCTCTTTCTATCTGTTTATATTGGGTTTTCACACCCTGTCTGTGTGCCTAGAGGTCTTGTGCTACTCTTTTAATAGCAACAGCAACGTCCCAAAACATGTTAGCCTGGAAGACTATTTCCAGTTTGGGCGCTAGCTGTCAGTGGTGATCATTTTACCCCAGATACTGGATTTTGTGTCAATTCTGTGTAGTTCCAAAACTTCCTGTCAAAACACACCTCATCAGCAGACTGTTGGGTAAGAAGGGGAACAAAACTCATTGTTAGCATTAGGCTGACGAGAGAAAAGCAGCCATGATCCTGTATGACAGGTCAGATGATCCAGGTCTGGGAGATAGGAGGCAAACTTCAGGCTGGGACCAAAATAACTGAAGAGCCAGGATTTCTTTGCCAGCAGAAATAATTCAGTGGAGATAAGGCCCTTGTGCTCTCTTTCCAGCATTTCTCTGCCCCCAAGCTGGGTCAGATTCAAAGCTTGTCAAATAAATTAGACAAATCAAATACAGTTCATAGCTTTCCCTTCACAAAATTCACTTTATGAATAGTCTGTGCATATTATCAAATCATTATTCTAGCTCTGTAATTATGAACAGGAAAAGGATATTTCATGCAAATTTCATCAAACACAATCTTCAATGAGTAGCTGCAACATGAGCCTAGAAGTTGCTCTAAGGTTTTTTCACTCCTAAGTCTCAGTTTTCATCCATCTTTTACAGGAATCTCCTGTCCTCCCAAGAGCTGCCATGCATTTCTCCCTGCCCTGACTCTCCTGCAAACCTAGAGCTGCCTTCTGCAGTAAGATAAAACGTCTTTACATTCTGCTGCAGATGAAGACAATCTCATCTTTCCACTACAGCAAGTCTTCCTAATTACCTCTGAAAAGACTCTGATGCTTCACCTCCTGGATACTGTAGAGACTCCAGCTCCACCACTGCTCTGCAATTTCACACTTTAGCAGTTTATTTCATAGACAGCAGTAACTGACAGCATGTGAATGAGGGAATGCAAGAGAAGTGTTCACAAGAAATGACAGGAGCTTCACATCAGCTTGATGCCCTTAACCTGGAACCTAATCTGAAGACTTAAATTTGAGATTGCAATATTAAGGAAGATAGCTGGGTATGTCAGGAAGAATGACAGCATACAGGATGTGGGAGATGGGCTGCAAAAGAGTTATTACAGAGAAGAGTGTATTTATGGAAGTATTAATTCTCCCTTCTCCAAGGAAGGGTATTTATAAGAAACTAGAAAGAAACACAAAACAAGTCACCTATCAGTCTAACTTCAGCCAGGATTACCTGAAAAATATTTCCAGAAGGAAAATAAAGTTCTCTCTAAATGTCTCAGCTCACAGATGACATGTGGAAACTTGCTTGCTTTATTTTTGGACTGAGACATTGGATAGAGAAAACAGAACATTTACATTAAAATAATAACAGAACCCCACTATCAGTGCTTGTAAATTAGTTATTTGAGCAAGGTTTTGTAGGTAGTAAGGCAGGAAGATCACGGCTAATTTCTGATAGGGAGATCTTCTGTTGCAGAATCTTTTCTTCCCTTATATTCAGAAGCAAATTACATTTAATTGTCACTTGTTTCTTTAACAACCTCCAGCTCATCTTGTTAAGCTTTGGAATTTGTCCATGTGCAGTTCTGTACCTGGGGCATTCTCAGCACAGGGAGGTGGAAGACATTGAGGCCTGTGAAAATACTGTTTTGGTCTATTGTTCAGAATTAATTTACTGAATTCAAAATGTCCTTAAAGTCTTGCTCTGACAGGCACATGGGCTATATTCAGGCAGGAACTGGCAATGAGAGCAAGCACTCTGGAGGATGGAAAGCATTAGCCCAGAGTGAATCAGCAGGGGAAGATGGGAATGAGGATTAGAACAAGCTCTGTTCCATGTATTAGGCAACTGGAAATGATAAATACACTTATTTTATCTACCTCTAAGGTTTTAGAGTCTTAGGATGAAGAACCCTACGTTGTTATCCCCAGAAGCTGAATAACAACAGGGCCCATAGTATCTGAACACAACGGGTTTCAAAGCTGATCCCTCCAACACCATTTTGCATCAGTATTGCTGTAGCTGGAGAGCTAAGTCTTATTAAATAACTTGAGATTGGATCTCTGGCTGCATGGTAAAGTGGCTTCCTGTTTCTATTAGTGCAAACCCTGTTGAAAGAGGGCTGAAGACTCTCTGGCTGTTTTATATGCAGCACGCAGGTATCCTGATCAAGACAAATTTCTTCTTCACTTCTGAAGCAGCAGAATTGTTCTGACTAAATCTGATAATGGGAACACTGACTGCAGGAATCCGTGCTTAATGCAGATGGCTTCATATAAACCTGGTACGTAACAGGCAAAAGCATGAAAGGACAAAGTACAAAGAATAATTCTGAGAGAGGAATGCTGGCTGAACTTATTAAAACAGACTGAGGGTTCAAAGTGGGCTGATGGGGGTACATTCAGTTTCCAGTTTTTCCAGATTTCATATAGGAAATATTTAATTACATAAATGTATTTAAAGTTGAATTTTATTGAAATAGATGTGTTGAATATTGAGGTTGAGACTGAAATATCAGAAGGATTTTTTTTTTTTTAAATGCTGATTGTGAACTCTGAAATGGAAATTCACATCTCTCATTCTTCAGCCTGACACTGAGCTCCTGCATTATGCAGAGAACAAACAAGCAGTCACACATGTACCACGCATCTCTTCTGTTTCCTACATGATGTGCAGTGCCAGCTGACAGCCCTGCCTCCATGACAGCTCAAACATATACAGTCTCTTCCTCCCTCTCAGATGAGCCCTTTTCAGTCCACTCCAGGGAAAAGGCATCTGCCTCACCTAGCTGTAAAAGCCAGAAAGACAACCAAAAAGTGAGTTTTCTACTTCAAAGCATGCAATGCTGTTAGTTTGAACAAAGCATGGAAACACTTGATTAAGCTTCAAAGTGTATGTTTTAGCCAGAACTGTATTTGGAATTGAAGACAGAAATGAAGCAGATGATACTCCCAAGCTGTGTAATGCAATCGACATGCCTGAGGGACAGGATGCCATCCAGAGACCTGGACAGGGTTGAGCAGTGGACCCAGGAGAATATCACGAGGTTCAATAAACAAGTGCAAGGTCTTGCACCTGGGTTGTGGCAACCCTCACTATAAATACAAGCTGGGGGATGTAAAGATGAAGGACATCTCTGACCATAAAAAACTTGGGGGTACAGGTGGATGGCAAGCTGGATATGAGCCAGCAATGTGCCCTTGCAGCCCAGAAAGCCAACTGTATCCTGGGCTGCATCAAAAGAAGCATGGCCAATAGCGCAAGGGAGACAATACTGCCCCTCTACTCAGCACTAGTGAGATCTCACCTGGAGTAGTGAGGTGCTCAGATGTGCTCCACCAGATGTGAAGTGCTCAGTATAGAGACACAGACCTGTTGGAGCATGCTCAGAGAAGGGCCACAAGAGTGATTTAAGGGATGGAGCATCTGCAGTATGAGGACAGGCTGAGAGTGCTGAGGCAGTTCAGCCTGAAGAAGAGGAGGCTCCAGCTTCCTAACCTACCTAAGAGTGGCCTTTCAGTATCTAAAGGGGTGGCTATAAGAAAGAAGGGGACAGAATCTTCACAGGGTCTGTTGTGATAGGATGAGGGGAAATGGTTTCACACTAGAAAAGAGAAGATTTAGTTTGGACATTAGGAAGTTTTTTACAGTCAAGGGTAGCGAGGCACTGGAGCAGGTTGCCAAGAGAGACAGTGGGTGCCCTGTCCTTTGAGATATTCGCAAAGGACTCAAAGCAACCTGATCTAGCTGTAGATGTCCCTGTTTATTGCAGGTGAGTTGGGCTAGACGACCTTTAAGGGTCCCTTCCAACTCATACTTTTCTATGATACTCAGAAAAGCTCTAGGTAAGTAAGCCCCCACTTGCTGTCATCTGTATCCATTTTCAGCAGCGCTTTTTCAAGTACAGCTGCAGGTGAGAAACAGAGCAGAGGCTCTCTCATAGGATCAGTGGACCTTGAAGCTTCAAAACAGTTCAAGGGGTGAATCTTCTAGCTCCTGCTTTTAATTTTAGAGTTCAAACACATTGTGGCCTTATACTCAGCACTGCTGAAAAAGTAATTCAGATTTCAAAAGCTAGCTGAATCCCAGCGCTGCAGATACTTACATCATCTGATAGAGCCTGGCTCTTGTCAAAAGAAAATGAGATCACATTGGGCCAGGCAGTGTATGCAGTTCTGAGGGCACACGGATGCTGCTGCATTGTACTCTTCCTTACTTTCAGACCAGTCTCACTATTTCTGCTGCTTGGCTGTCCTGTGCTCTGGGCTCAGTTGTGCGGCCAAGCTGAAGGAGCCTGAGATCCAAAAATAGAGAGCTGTCATACTCCCAGTGCAGGAAATACAGGCACCTTATTAGAAGAGAGGGAAATGACCAAAAACAGTGCTTCAGTTAGCAAAGCATGAGATGTGACAGGCATGTTTTCACTTGTAATATTGCACATGAAGTTCTCCCTTGGTTCAATCAATGCTCGCAGATTTTTTGGGTGACAGATGCCAGCTTTACCACTCCGACATGCTTGTCTACGGAAGAATGAAGCATGAAACAGAAGAAAAGAATTTGCCAGATATCTGAGGACAAAGTATTTATTTCATGCCCTTTCATTGCTACAGACTATAGGGAAATATAACCTAAAAAAGTTTTTGCCCATCTTAAATGAAAATGTGTGTTTTCTTGACATGTTGCATTAGTTGTTCAATACAGTGTAACCCTGTGACAGCCTAATTTTCACAACCGCGGGAATCCAATCACAAAATACTAAGAAATCCCTACTCCAGGGACAAGACTGGAGCCCTCAAGGCTCATGTTCTGCACAGTGTTACACAGCACCTTCAGCATACAGTAGTACGTGAGACTTCAAATGATACTGGTAGTGGCTGAGCTGCGTAAAACTAATTACAGAAGAGGGAAAGTAGCAGAGAAGGCAATGTTCTGAACCTGACTGAAAACCAAGACTGAAATCCAGAGAGGGATTCATCATAAGGTGACATGTAAGGAGAAAAATCTCAGGGTAGAAAAAGGAATAGGTGTAAGCAAAAAACACACACATCTTCACTGTTGCAATCAGGCCAAACTGAGTGCTTAAGAGAGATTACAACAGTGAACATCAATTTCACCTTTTATTCCAAGTTCTACTTCTCCTTATCATAACCAAAAAAACCAGATAAGACCAGACTAAGCACTAATGCAGCTCCAGGGCCTTTAGCCGACTTGCTCCTCCTGTTAATGCTGAATGAAGACTAGGTTTAAACATACAATACATTCCTGACGAGTCAGGGTAGTTTTCTGCTCAAGAATAATTGATAGTAATGGCTTTTGCGTGGTAAATTTTTCAGCTGAGAAATACATGTTGAGGAAGTGATCAAATGATCTTGTAAACATGGAATGCCATTGGTTCTGTAAGATCAGAGAAAGAAAAATTCAATGTGATTGTCAGCTGCTACACAAGTTTCATCAAGCTTTATGTATCCAGACTGACTGGGCCCCAAAGACTTCACAGTAAGGTACCTTAAAAATTAGGGGAGGCAGGCTCAATCGCAGTATTAACAGCTGTATTTGAGAACTGGCACACAGACGGTGCCTGTTTTAAAACAGAAAGGCAAGGGAGAAGAGAAGCATTGAGGACTTCATGACCAGGGTTTGAAACCTTTAATTCTAAAAGATATTTTGGAACAAACACTCATACAGTTACTCAACAAGTACTCAACTACTCAACAGTTGGTCCAAAACCAACTTATGTTAAAATTATCTTTTTCCAACAGCAGTCTAATGGCTAGTAGTAGATAAAATACTTTGATGCCCGGCTATCTCATCAGGACATTCTCATAAGCAAGACAGGGAAACAGAGCTCAGATTAAACTACTACTGTATGAATGCAAATTATCAGAAATAAGAAAAGCAACAGTCTACTGTCAAAAGAGAAAGCTGGAAGGATGTATTGTAGAAACATTTTCCAGGATCAGTTCCAATGACATTCTCACTCACTGCCTAGGTGACAAAATAAATAGAAAATATGGAGTTTGGATGTCTCCCAGACTTAGCGGAGGACAATATTCAATGGAAAAAACGTTTGCAATAAGTGGTCTAGAAAATTATTCTTTTTACTTATCAGCATTAAATGCTAAGCTCACACTATAAGCTTCAAAATTTAAGTCTGAATCAGCTACTGTCAGGTTTTTGACACATTGGATGCTACAGCATTCAAGCATAGCATAAGGCCATAAGCTATCCCACAGTTTAGTTTCCTTTAGTTGCATTATACATTTTCCCTCACCACAGCAGAAAGCAACCACTGAGAGGATTAATTAATAAATAAATACTCTCTCCCTCCAAAAATAATTCTTTACTTGATTTACTTCAGATCTTTGAATTTTTTTCCATGTTTCATTTAACTCTTCAATTCAAAGATTTAGGAATAACTTCAGCAATAAGGAAGGGAAAAAAAAATACTGCCATCTCCTGGAAAAAGCGAAGCTTGCAGATCTTTGAATGCATTCTGCTGTCCACCTAGCATTTCCATGCAACCTCAGGTACTTCGCAGGTTACCATCAGGCACTGCATTCAGAAATATAAGCAAAAACTAGAGTAGAATGCAATCTGCAATGTACATCCTCTAGCCTGAAGTCAGTAGCAACACAAACCAGGTCTTCCCATCCACCCCAACAAATGGTGGATTGATAGATGGTAAATCTATTCTACATGTGAATAGATTCTTTTCAATCAACCCTCCACATCATCATATGAATATTGAAGAATCACCTACATAAAAGCAGAAGTGGGACCAGTAACCAAACACAGCACTTTGTTCTCATTAAATGCACAGCAGACTGAATGGAGTTCTGGGACTCCTGACTGACAGTTTTCAGATCTTTCCAGTATCATATTGCTTTCACTGTTAAGGATGCATAGATCCATTACTTGTTTTTCTAAACAGCCTTCAAGCAACAGTTTCTGAGAACACACCAAATGCTCTATGAGCATACTTAGTCAGGTAGGCATCTGTGTTCCTAGGTCACCAAACAGCTCACATGACAAAAATATCAGTTCGTTAGAGGACATTCTATATCTACAAAGGCACATTAAAGTTACTTTTATAACAACTTTCATTGAGAAAAAAATATTTTTCTATTATTAACAAGCAGCACGCTTGATACATTATCAGTAATGATTTACAGTGGGGAGAAAAACAGCTACTTACTTAATGCAGGACACACCTGGTAACAATAGCCCATGTTGTAGGTAGGCTGCAAACAGCATTATATAAGGGTTTGTCCATTTCCCTAACAACACTGGCTGTTGTCCTTGTGCCAGTTCTGTTTCAGAACAAATTCAAAGCTACCTTATGAATCAAGTGCTCCATTCATATCAGCTACTCAGACTCTGCCTGTATATTCTGGGGATTATATATCTGAAACATTACACAGCTGTGAATGCTTGAAAATTTTTTCTAATACCAACTAAACAGAAAATAACATTTATACCTTTTCCTATTAATTCATCTTGGAAGTTTGAACTCTTTTTTTTAATGCTCTATATATTTGTTTATCTGAAAAAAGACCACAACTATTCAAACAAAGGCATTAATGTCAGAAGGATTCCACAGTTGGAGAAGCATTTGGAAAGTACAAGATCTAAATCAAGACGAAAACAGAACGTATCTAAAGGATGAAAAAGCTATTGGTCAAGCATAGAAAACAGGAAAATTTTTGGAAGTAATATGTAACTACTATTCAAGTAATTAAAGTACACTTCTTAAGAGATGTTACTTTCATCCTCTGTTTATGTGAACAGCATGAGAAATCTACTATGCATTTGCCTGATGTTATTTCTTATCTAAGAATTTTATGTGATATCATGCCTTTGTCTTCTTTATACTGATTAGCTTCCTGAGCCTTTTTGAGAGCTTTACCTGGCTAGGAACAAAAGATCCCCGAGATAAATTTAAGATTACCTTAGAAGTACTCTGCAAAGACAACCAAAATGTTTTCCCTAAACTTTTTAATTTCATGGTATTCGGCTTCCTTCTAATCTGCAATTACATTTGAAGTTCACGGGAATATCTCACATGTCAGTACTTTTAGATGAACTTAAGTAGAGGAATTCTGGAATGTTTGGCCATTGCCCCTCAGTTTCACTTTGCATATTATACTTACTGGTGGGGTCTATCCTTATTAAAAAAAAAATACAACTGACGTGATATTTTAACTCAACATTTATTTTACTTTCTGAAATACAAAAAGCAAATTTCTTACACATCATTTGATTCTTACCAAATGAATGTTCATAAATATATATATTTTTTTCTTTTCAATAAAGACCTCCATCTGCAGTTGCAATCTGGAACACCATTCATTGTTTTTTAGGCAAACAGATTCCGCTGAAGATACATAAATCTGTATTGTTTCAGGAGCTGGAAAGTAGATGTGCCTGCAGAACTAAGAAATTCTCTCTTCAGACACTGGCCATTTGGATGAATCAACTTTTAAGAATCTAATCACATATACAAAAGCAACTGAACTCCAGTCTTTATAGGATTCTTCAGCTGAGTTCAACATGACGGAAGCGTGGAAACAGAGCAATTTACATACGTAGTGTCAGGAAACTCACTAAGAGAATACAGCGTATTTCTTCTCTAGTTGTTCAACAGAAGTATCTTTCAATCCCATGTGTTTCATATGACTGAATAGTACCTGTGTAACTGTGAAAAGAAAATCCCAACATGAACTGTTATTTCTGTGATTGACAGTCACAATGTAAATTAGTCCAGATCTTTCCACTGAGAGTAAAAGTAGTACTATATAGCTGAAATATGAGTATGTTTTCATGATTATTGAGAGGGTGAAGAAAAGCAGCAAAGACCTTGCTTTGTTTTGATGCTCATGAATTGGCTAACAACACTTCTTCAAACAGCTATGCAATCCTGACAACAGATTTTATCTTGTTTACTATCCTGGCACTACAGCATTAACTGCAAAGGTAAAAGTTAATGCCAGATGGCAAATAAAACTTACTTCAGGTTATGGTGTTACGGCAATTCATAAGTGGAATTTACTTGCACTTCAGTGAGTCAAATAAGTCATTTGATTTTAAGTAGAGTCACGTAACATTTTGAAAGTATAACGGTTATTAGCAAAACTTAGACAGCAAACTTAGCATTACTTGGTCCCAGATAAAGGTTTGGTTTGTAAGTGTCTCATTGTTACATAGTCAGACTGGAAACATGAGAGGAAAAAAAAAAAGCCACAATTTTAGAAAGCAGGAACTCAAACCAATATCTACCTAAATTATAAACCAATCTAAGCAGTGCCTTGAGAACATGAGAGGCAAACAGACTCAGAGGTTTAGAAACACTTAATATTGTTGGCAACAATGAAGCAAGTCAGAATTGCCATGAAAGGGTCTTAAATTGTGAAAAGTTAGCTAGTACACCTAGTCTTCAGACCTAAGACTTAATACAAATTCATTAAGTTTGTAGCATTATTAAATGACAAGCTGAAATGCTATTGAAGACTATTTTATCAGATTAAAATAAGCTAGTATTATCGACAAAACTAAGGAGGATTTAGCTGTAGCTTTTTGAGTCTTAAACAACCAAAAGATTAAGAAAAAAACACTTCTCACATTAAAACAATCAAAAACATTGAACTAGACAAGTAACTAATCTTTAATGATTATTTAATGGAATAAACAACAAGAGTAGCACTATATTTTACATTTCTCTTGCTAAATTCGGCAGCATCGTGACCTATGTTTAAAACAATGGTACTGAATTACTTACTTTTCTTCTCTGATCCTGACATAAACATTACTGCCATATCAAATCTTTTTAATTCAGATAGCCTTTGGAGGATTTCAAGGATGAGTGATGGCTCCTCTTTCCTGGAGAAGATTATTAGAAACATAAAAATAACTACTGTTCATTAGAAAGATTGAGTAGCTGCAAGCAATATTAAAGATGTCAGGAACAAGAAATGAAAGGATCTTCTGCTTTTCATCTTTCCTGTTCATTCTTCCACTGACTAAGCAAAGGGACAAATACTCAGAAATCTTCATGCAATTATACTTTTAACACAGAGCAAGAGAAGAGGAATACAGAAGAAAGTAATGGACTGATGCAAACAGATTGCTGTTGAGGCACAGAATAGTTTTATGACTTAATGCTTACATCTTGCCCTAACAAGCATGACATTAGTTACCCTCATTTGTTCCCATACAGTACATTGTCACCTCCTTTCATATCAGAATATCTATATCCAAGGAGGTAATTAAAAATTCAGAATGTATTACAAGCTTAGCACAGAAAAATGACTACCTGCATTTCTTAGGTTTAAGTTCATATAAAAAGTTAATATAAATATAAATAATATAAAAGTAAATAAAAATTACTTCATGCACGTCTAATAAACAGTTGCTAATGCTATGCAGCAGAACTTTGAGAGACTAGCCTCACTAGAGGCTATTTATTTCTCTCTTTTCTGATTTTACAATACATGTTGAATTTCTTATTAATGAACAATTAAATCATTCCAAGTATTGCACCCTCCAGTAACTCTGTAAGCCAAAATAACCCTGCAAGTGCAAATGTAAGGAGGAGGAGGGGAAACAAACAAATAAGAAAAACCAACACAGAACAGCAAGAAATGAAAGACAAAGGAGAAACCAAACTTACTCAATGTAGAAGTCATGTAGAATTCTCAGTATCTGGTTAAATAAGTCTGGATCTAAGGATTTCTGGAACAGTTTTGGATAAATCGAAGGCTCTATTTGCTTTGGAAAAATTAAAAAAGGTGTCATGTTAAGGAAAAAACCCACAGCAGTTCAGTCATGAGAATAAGAAATGAGAGTCTTTTGGATGTCTTGGGCAATGTCAGAAGTACATCAGCACGAAAAATAAATTAAAAAATTACTGTTGTATATTTTAACTTTGAACATTACTTTTGTATGTCTTTATTTTATCTTGAGAAATTATTGCTAAATTCTTTAAAAAAGGATTTTAAGCAATTTTTTTAACCAAAAAATATATATAAGCAGAAGCAGACGTTAACAGATTGATGTGTTAATTAACACATTAATGTAATTAATTCTCTAATTAACCTAGAAGCATTAATTTGAGACATAAAAATTTAACATGGCTACTAATGTATTCAAGAGTTTACAGACTTAAAGCCTATGTCTGAAACAAGACAGATTATATACAGAGACTGTGCCCTGAGGTAAATGAAAAGGCAGGCAAATAAGAACTACTCAAAACTGGATCACACTATCTATTATGTGAACACAGTTATAGAAAGGGATTACTGTACCCCATTAAGACAATCTAACGTTGCTACCCATTTCACCTCAGTCTGCACTGTTGCCTCAACGTTAAAGAAACTGTCACTCAGTACCACAGTTCCTACCTTCAGATACAAGTACATTTTTTCTGGGCAGTCTTTCAGCTTCCTGAAATCAGATTCAAGCTGGAAAGAATTTGCAGGAATGGCAGGGACTGGAGATGCAGATCTAAATGATGCTTTGTTTTCTCTTTCTATCTGTTTGTTCATAGATGGATGCAATACCGAAGAAACTCCTTTGGCACCAGCAGGAAGCCTGCAGAAAGATTTTGAAATATGTCATCTATAAAACCTTTGAGGAAGTCTTTGCAGTGGGACCTAACTGGAGACCTTTCAAATCCTGAAAAATCTACAATACATCAAAATTAACTATTAAATACTGTAAAATTAAGAAGAAAAAAAGCTATAAAATTAAGTAGAAATTAAAGTAAAATAAAATGATTATCTTAAAAAAAAAAAACAACATTTGATATACAAAGGATTTATACTCAATCCCTTCACTTACAAATATACTCAGCAGTTCCCTATTTTTTAGTAGTAATTGATAGAAATCTATACCATAAAAATGCAAACACAACTGCAGAAAATACTACATTTTCTGCAATTTCATAATGCAAAATAATATCTGTATGTCTTGGTTCTAGCAGGGATAGTTTATTTTCTTCACAACATCTGATAGAGTGCTAAAACATATTTAGGATGAAAACAATGTTAATAACACACTGATGTCTTAGCTGTACAGTACTGAGAACTTGTCAGTGTGTGCTGTCCTACCAGTGAGGAGGGTGGAGGTGCACAAGGAGCTGGGAGGGAACACAGCACGGACAGCTGACCCAAACCAGCCAAAAGGATATATGTGAAGATATATTTTTATCCCATAGTTTGTCAGGTAAGTAAATCTATATTTTCAGCAATTTACTTCTTCCTTCAACACCTTATAGTAAATCAATCCAACTCAGCTGAAAAAGCAAAAGGAAATGCTTCTCACAAATCTTCAATTAGTGTTCCATAAAAGATATTAACACAGTGAGGTAACAATGGTGCATATACACTCTTCCTAAACAGACAATTAGAGTTCCAACAATTAGATGGGATAGCTATTTCTATGCTTCAACCAGACTGTCTATCTAACACAACAAAATACAGGAACCCTGAGCAAAGAAGTTACCAGCTGCTTGCTCAGAGGTAGAAAGGCTTGTGATACTGTCACCCATTCCTTTTCTTTCGCTCAACTGGCTCGCAAAGAATGTTTTAACTCTACTTAAGAATACACTTTGAATTGTTAAAATACAAATCATAGTTAGGAAATAAAATACATGTGGAAGAGAATATGGCATACAGGAAAATATTACAAACGTATTCATATTCTAAATATAGGAACACTTACTAGTCTCTCATCTGACACTACACAGGTCGTGTTTGTTTCAACTACTATCTAATCAATGAGGCAGATGTGTAAGAAATGCATGTTTCCTCGAGCCTTTTTTAAATTCAGATTCTCCAAATTACACTACACTCATCACATATAGAAATCTCCCAATGAAGATTATATTTCAACTATATGTACCTTTTTAAAGTAAGATCAGAAATGTTATACATACTGTGGTGACGACACATCAGTGATTTCTTCAATTTTCAATTGCTTTGCTTTTGGAATATCCATTGAAGTTAACTGATCATCCTGATCTAAATTCTCTGTTGTTTCAATATTCACTGAGTTCTTCCAGTTATTAACTAAAGAAGTAGAGCTGGAGAAATCACTATTCAGCACGTCATCATCAACTTCTTCAACGGCTATTCTTCGCAAAGGCTTCTAAATAGAACACATTTGATGTCACATGTATGGGCTTTACCTCAGTGCAAACAGAGACCTGGATAAACTGCTAGGTATAATTTTAAACAATCCCATGATAACCAATTTCATCTGTGTTGGTACACATGGAAGACTTTCAATAAAGATGAACTTCCTTCAAAAAAGGAAGCTTTGGGACATTCAATGGGAGGCATGTTACATGATCATTTATCTGTCAGTAAACCAGTGTACTCTTACTCTACAGCATCTCAGAATCTGCATTGTTTCTCCAATAATAATAATTTTAAAAAAACACCCATTATGGTGAGGACCCCCTCCCACTGAAAAGGTTGAATGGGCCAGGATAGCTTGTATATTGACCAATGACATGATTAAGCTTTGCAATTTAGCTAAACAAAGAAGTACCCATCAACATAACCCTTACCTCTCAACTTCACATTTTGAGATTATAAATATTACTAATATTACTGGCTGACCAAGTTAGATACATCACAAGGCAGTTAGTCCTACCACTGGAGGGTATTCCAAGTAAATAAAATGCTTCAGCTTGTTTAATCTCTGCATGATCACCATAAATTTTGAACGTCACCTAACACCACATTCACAAGTCTTATGAGTTACTAATTAGAGGAACTTTGGAATTACTTTGCTAAATATGGACTAAATTGTTCTATGAATATAGGTGCAAACGAACACAGTTAGACATTCAGAAATTTAGACTTCAGAAATATCAGGTTTCTCTCCATATCTAACACAATACCACTGCAAGCCTTCCTAGCAGTTTGCAAACTGCTTTAAGTCATGTACAACTGGTAACAACAGACAATTTACAGTTTGCTTTGACAATATGCCATCTCATAATTGTGTAACAAGTGCCTACTGGATATGAGGTAAGAAGTTACAGTTCTCCCTTGGGAAGTATAAAGAACATGGATGATTAATCTGTACCTGTTCTACCTTAACAGAACTGGAAAGACAAAAAAGCCACCTGGTACTGCTTCTTAATTTAGCAGACAAATTGAGAACTGCATATAATTATCTACTCTATTTCAGCTACTACACAATAAATTCTTCTGGGTTTCTAAAGATAAAAATATCTGGCTATAGAGAGCATATATCAACGAAAGGTATCACAATAATCATATGTTTTCTATTAAAACTTACCACACACTTTGAACATGCTTTGTATTTACATAAAAACAGACTATACGTCTATATCATATTGTCATATGTAACTCATTAATCTGACCATAACCACTGATAATTCACACTTTAGAAATACTGTTTCTTCAAAAATAGCATCCAGATATATCACAGTATATGAGGATGAAACTGATGGCTCAAACTTATTGCCATAACCCTGTGTGGTATCAAAATAAGAGACAAGTAGGTAATATACCCTGATAACAATGTAGTTGCTATAGCAACTGAATACAGCTGATGAAAAGGAGGAGGAAGTTTATCCAGGGCTTTCTCAAGTCTGCAATCAAACATGAGACTCAACTGCTTACCCTTTACTCCGCTAACTACAATGTTAGCTACAGATCCAGGAGAAGGTTGTGAGGTTGCCTCCCCATTTCATATTACTGATATATGAATATACCATGCTTACTTTCTGTGTGGCACTGTTTATGCTGTGGCTACTATTGAACACACACAGAAACGTAGAAATTACATATCTGAAAATATATCAAAAGTAGTAAGTATTTGAACTTTAAGCTGTCCCTACGCACAACATACCCAATGAGAAGACACAAAAAAGCAAAAACTGTATTTTTAACTTCAACTCTACTTTTCCCATCATTATAGACAGCAATTCACAAAAGCAAAAGAAAACAAACACCAAAAAACACCAAACTTACTGTTGATTTCAGGTTTAATGGATTATGAGTAAGTTTCACTATATTTTTTATTTCGGATTCTTTTATCAATACTGCAGGATATTCTTCATGACATGACTGTTCCTTCTCAGCTAACTCCTGGAAAAAAAAAAAACAACCCACATTAAGTAGTCCACAAAGATTAAATTAAAAAAATCAGGGAGAATTATGTTAAAATTTACATAATAAAGAATGAAAGCACTTATTCCAGGTTTATAAAAAAAAGACATTGGTATACATACATTCCTTATTTTAGTGAGCTCATTTATTGCTTGTTTATTTCCAGGTTCCAGCTTCAAAACAGCTTCAAAATCTGAGTGAAAAATAACACATGAAAACACCAGGCATTTCAAGTTAAAAAGTACTCCTGGCAAATTATTAAGCCTTCTGTTTCTTTTAATAACCATAAATTAAAGACAGGTAAGTCATCCCAATGTTTGTATCATAATTTAGCTTCAAACACATTTTTCAAACTATTTCCTACTATTTATAAATAGCAATAGTTGTAATTTCCCACAAACCTGTTTTCCTATCATGTGAATACCAAAACAATAAAGTTGTATACATATTCAATTAAAAAAAAAAAAAAGCACCAAAACCCATCCATCTTATCTTTTGCACTGATAACCTCAATTAGTCAGAAATGAATGTAATTGCTATCAAAAGATTAAAAAAAAAAAATCAGGATCTCCTACTTATCTCCATCTATCTATCACACTTAGACTACTTGTAAGTCGTACCTTGCATAGCTTCTTTTAGCTTTCCAAGAGCAACTCTTGCAGCCCCTCTTCTAGCAAAAGCTTTAGAATAAGATGCATCTAACAGAAGAGCTTGAGTACAGTCATTTTCTGCCTCTTCATATCTCAGCAAAAGAACAGTACAAAATTAATAATCAGCTCCAAAAGCAGCTATCAGTTTCAGCTGAAGAGACAGAGTTAGTCAAAACAGTAAAAACATGAAGACCTTAATTACCTATACCTTGTATTACAGTCACTTGCTTTTGTTGTAAGATAAAATTTCCTCATTACAGTTATGTTTGACTATGACTTCATGATGTGCATATTAAAGTATTTTCATTTATTCCTCCCTCTCTCCTCTTTGAATTTATCGTTAAATTTCAGGAAATAGCATTTTCTGTATTTCTCATCAATTGTAGACATTTTTGAGAGTATCAACGAGCTTTTGTTGCACTTCCTGTTTGGGTCCTCATTTCAAAGTGTGAAGACTCACGACATCAATATCTTAAAAAGTCATTTTTTCTGCGTGGTCATTAAGTTAAAGTATTAATTCCTCCAATTCACTGACACTATCTGCATTATAATGTCTTCCACGGCTTCAATCCTAAATTACAAATCTTATGTCACAGAAATAGTACCTGTGTAACTTATCAAATTCTATGTTTATAAAATATCAGCACATTGTCTCTACACAGTCAGCCATATCACATCAGAAGAGATCACCAACAAGATATTCAGATCTCTACTTTTCATGCTATCAATTTAAAAGGACTAAACTCTCATCTCAATTGTGATGAGAGTGAGTCAAAACAAAAAAAAAAGTAGTACTTGGCAATTTCAAAAATGGTGATATGTCAAATGAGAGAAGTTCCATAAAGCATGCATTTCCTACTGTTACTGGATTATTTCAGTAAAGGGTAATTAAAATTAAATACATTGTATGAACATGTCTTCATTACTAGCATTAGAGAAATATTTTAAAAGATGACTATTCTCTGAAGAAGCTCCAATGCACTCCCTTTCAAGTTAGAAGTTACAATCCACTTACTTATTCAGTGCAATATTTAGTAGCTGATTGCTGGTTTTTTTTTATATATATAATTAAAAAAGCTTGGGGTAGGCTCTTTGAAAAAGATAAATATGTAGTATTTCACAAGAATGAAAAATCGCGAAGCTGTTTGGGTTTTGCTATAATTTCAAACTGATGATGTTTTATTTTCTCAGAACTTCTTTCCTTTGAGATACATTTGAAGATCACAGATATTCAGGTTTTTTTGTTGTTGTTTGTTTTTTAATTCCTTTACTGCTTTCAGCATGATTTAGACTGAACAATAGGAAGAACTGGAGTGACTGTAATGAAACTTAGGTGAAAACCCACTGGATCATTATTTCTTCTGGTTCACAGTAAAAAAAAACAATATAGTACATACAATCCAACTTACTTCTGTATCTTGAGATAGGCCATGGCTCTGTTAGCTGGCAGAAGTGCATTGGTGCCATCTGCTGCTATACCACGTGTATAACATTCTATAGCAGCCTCATACTTTCCTTCTTTGAAATAACCATTACCCTGTTATTTAGGAGAAAAAGTAACATTGAGCAAGACCAAGTGCAATTGGCTTCCCTTAGACAAGGTCACAAAATCAAGATGACAAACAATATCCGGGTTAAAGTAGGCATTTATGGTGTAATTATTTTTATACAATCTCTGTGCAGACAGACCACAAAAATCTACTTTTCCAGTACTTCAAGGATTAAAGGAAAATGCTACGTGAACAGTTTGAGGTGATTAGGAGCATACATTAGGTAGATAAAAGGAACAAAGAGAAGTGACAGTAAAGAAATTTTAGTCTAGTGAAGTGCAGCAGCAGCAGCAGCAGCAGAGTTGAATGACTGCTGGTCTATGCCTGGCAATATTGAACTTGTCAAGTCTGAATTTCAAACTTTTATTTGATAGTGAAAAAAGTGGTAGCAGAGATGACACTTCTTTACTCTTGATGAGCAGTATAAGCCATTCCCTACTGAAAGTTAATAGCATATAGGGTGGTGAGGCACTGCAACAGGCTGCTGAGGCAAGTTGTGGATGCCCCATCCCTGGATGGGCTCAAGGCTAGGTCAGATGGGGCCCAGGGCAGCCTGATCTACTGGATGGCAAACACCCCCAAGGCAGGGGGTTGGAACTATATGATGAACTATAAGGTCCCTTTCAACCTAAGCCATTCTATGATTTCTCTACTGTGGTGTTTTTTTTTCCCCCCTTTCTACCTACAAAAATGCATGCTCTAATTTTTTTCCTACAATGCATAGCAACCAACCTGTATTTATGAAATTCAGGACAGAATCAAGTTTAAATTTGCACATTTGTATGATTAATAGCACAACACAACATTTTACTTTGCTAGCTCATCCATCCAATCAGAAGATGCAACTTACCAAATCTTTTTCTGTAACAGCCTTCTGTTTTAGCTGCTCTTCTTCAATGCACCTTCTCTCGTTCTCTGTTAATTCTGATCTGACTGCTTCTTCAAACTCTTTTTGTTCTGAGCTTTCAGATGATAGAGCCTGCAAAGGTATCATCGTTTCTCAGTGTGCATTTCCCTCACTTATGCATTTTCAGAACAGAAGTTAAGAGTATATTCTAGACTTCCAAACTGTAAAAATATGTCAAGCATTTTAACACAAGTTCAACTTACATTAAGAGCGCAAATTGAAGAAATCACTCTACGCCATTCTTGAAAATGAGGCATATTCCAAACTCACATATCATTTATTTCTTCAATTATTGGAGACTTTGAGTCTTCATTTTGAAATGAAATTTTCCAAGGATTTTCAAGACAGCAGTTAAAGAGGTCATCTAGGTCATCCTCTGTTTTACTAAGTTCATCACAATCAATATTCTTTCCCTCTTATCAAAGAGGGAGCAGAATATTCTGTTCCACTAGGCTTAAACTCACTTTCTAGCTTGGCACAGCAACCAGTGGAACCATAGGCAGGCTAGCACTTAGGCTTTAATCTATAGACAGGAGGATACTTAATTTCTCTCATATATACTGCTACTTTGTACCAAAATGCTATGCATGACTTAAAACAAAAACAAAAAGAACATTAACACAAGAGGTTGAAAAAACACCTGATGGAAGATGATAAAAATAGCCACAGAGGTTGCTGTGCCAGCTCAGTCATAATCTGCCAACCCACCATTACAACAATGTATACATCCACTCCAAAACTAGATGTAATTCAATTACAAATTTTGACCTCAGTGATCTTCAAATGTCAGAAAAAGCCTGTGCAATTTTGTTGCATTTGGTTCTTGTAATAAGTTGATAATGTTGTTATTAGTATTATTATATGGATGAATAGTATGAATTAATTTATGTTAGGGTCTATCAATTTTATTACCTGTTCAATTTTTTTCAGTTCATTTTTTGCTTCATAGTTGTTGGCATCCAGCTCTAAAACTTTTTCATAATCTATTACAAGATCAGAAAACAACATTTCAGGTAGGAATTAGAGGTTAGCAACGAAAGCATAAAATCAGAGCATTCCTTTGAGATAACCCCTTTCTGTAGTTACCTAAAAATCCTGATACTACAAACAACAAGTTATTCTAAGATACTTAGTTCTGAAGTATCATGTAAGTATTGACAACTACAGCAATTATTTGGACTTGCAGATTGAATTTTATCTTGAAAGAAAAATGTGGTATGGCTTATTGTTATTTTTTTTTTTTTAAACAGAAAATGAAACCTAAATTCCTACACTAAATATGCATGACATACAAGCTTTAGCCAAGCACACAAGTGAACAGTCTATGTTTTCTAAGGAACATGTTAAAGAAAACCCACCTTCTTTAGCACCTTGAAAATTTTTCAAAGCAAAACGTGCAGCCCCTCTTCTGGCATAAGCCTTTGTGTAATTTTTATCTAAAGCAAGTGCTAAATTGCAATCAGATTCTGCAACAGAAAACCTATCAAAAACATGAATTAGTTTGTATGCATTTAGATAACAAAATCCAAAACCTTAGGAAGATACTCTGAAACTTCACAGGCTCTAAAGTGAGAATCTTGCAGACTTCTCCAGAGACATAGCACAAGTGTTTAAACAACTTTTGATTCAGAATACATCAAATCAGGAAAGGAAAAGACAATAATCTACTGCAACAAAGAACATAACCAACTCCCTCATACCCTTCCCCCCTGAAAAGAAATTATAGCCTTAGAAACAGAGCTGGTAGAAGCTGAAAGGTAAACTAGATGATAAGGCCACACAACTGAAGGTAGCACGTCAAAGAAAAAATATGATTTAACAGTACAATTCTTACTTTTTCATTCTATAAAAAGCAGATGCTCTGTTTGTGGGCAATACTGGATTGAATGGATCAGAATGCATCCCTCTAGTGTAGCATTTTATAGCTTCATCAAAGTTTCCTTGTTTAAAGTATTTGTTACCCTGTGAATAGAAATAAAGGAGTAATCTTAGCAAATTATTGCAAATACTATTAATTTTTGATTAAAACAAATTATAAGTCAACACTCGTACTTTAGAATGTTCAAATGTTTTTAGTATCTCTCAGAAAATATTGTTTTACTGTGAAATACTTCTTGTAACTAAAATACCAGTTTGGTTCACGCAAGGATTCTATAAAGCATTCCAATTTCTTAATATAAGAACACCATCAATATATTGACTGTTATTAACTGTACTTTAAGTAGAACCTGCCACCATCAGTGACGAGAAGAAATGCAGCCAGAACTTTAAGTGGTGGAATAATGGGCAGGAAAAGAGACTTCAAAAAAATCTGAAGAACAGGCACATTCCAGTCTTATCTTAGTGAGCAATTTTTAAGAGAAAATTAACAGCTCCTATGTTTAAGTTGCTTTTTCATAGATAGTTTGTAGATAGTAAACACCGGTAATGCTGTATAACCTTTTCCTTCTCCGCAAGAGCCTTTTCTTTATCTACATGAATTCCATCTTCTTCAGAGTCTGATTCTGGAGATACAGAATCATGAGTACTATCGTCTTTATCAAGTTCTTCCAGTATCTTATCCTGAAAACAAATAAAATAAACCATTATCTTTATAATAACTTAAAAATACAAAATAAATCAAGTAAATCTTTAGGAAAATTAGTCATCTGTTTAAAAATCTCTACTGCTAAAGTCCTCTTTGTTGAGAAGTGTTCCACACTCCACAAGCAAGGCATCTATCTTCTAATACCAACAGCAATGTTTACTCTCATCATCTACTAGAACTATAATTTTTTAATAGACCTATTGTTAAAACATTTCTTCTCCCTTAAAGTCAAATGCAATCTGCTGGATGAAAGCACGCTTGAGAAATACTACAGTTCTCTCTCATTATTCCAGTGCATAGTCCTTCACAGGGAAAAAGCTACTTTCTTCGTCCATACAATCTCTTGTAAAGTAGGATGCTGACCTCTAAATGTAACTCTCAGCACTACAAGAAAATCTGACGTAAAAACAAAATCAACTAGGGAAAAAAAATCAACATGTTAACTAGCAATTACTCTAACTCACCACATCAAGTTTTCCCCAAGCTTCATAATCATAAGACTTGATCTTGTTTTTCTTGTTTTCCTCAGTGGTTGTCTTTGATGGGACTTTAGTCTTGCTTTTCTTCTTTTTCTTAAAAGTCTTGTTTCGAATGGGTGGTAAATTCTATATTGAAATAAGTACTTTATTATAAAACAGACATACAAAAGTTGCTTGTACTGAATAATCTATAGTACCTATGTCTACACATAGGTATCTCCATCTACAGTCTAGTTTTATTTCATAAATCCATCAAGAAAGCTGTTGTCAGGAATTCTACAAAAAAGGATAGTGAGTATAAATCTTTCAATATATAGTATTATATAGATATAATGCTAAGTTTTAGAAGACAACTTTCTGCAGAGTATCACTGATTAATACATTAAGAGTGCACAATAAATAAGTAATATTGATGCTACTGACAGAAATATTCTACTAGATCTATCAGGAACTGATCAAACATTTATCAGCCCCAAGCATTCATGACCTCCAGGCTATGGATTCACAGCTGTGTTAGCAGAACAATTTGCAGTGGGATCTACTTCAGATAAAGAACAAATCAGCTCTTACCATCTATTCAGGTATTTTAAATCAGAACATAATTTGATGAAGTTAACTGTGTTCTCTGAAATATAACATCTGCAAAACAAGTATGCTTTTATAGCACGATTACAAACACTGACGTATCTTAAAATAAATAATAATAGTCACAAGTCCACTGATTTTACCTCTTCTGAGACACCACTCTGTTTCCTTAATTCTGAATCAACTTCTTTAATATCCTTTTCCCAGCTCTCTAATTCCCTCATAAAATCCTGCAGTTCCTCAGCGTTTTGCTTCATCTGCAGCTGAAGCTCCAGTGCTTTATTTGATGCAGTCATTGTAATCTGCCAAAATACAAGGGACCTTCCTAAGGAGAATTTGTAAGCACATACTGAAGGAAGCTAGCAACTCAAAATAAAGAAATCTGACTTACACAGTAGACATGCTTCTCAAATGGCCTGGTAAAAACATTAAATATGAGGAGACTAAGAAATGCAGTTAAATGTATTTGGGAATACAAAAAGTCAAGATATTATTTTGATAAAATAGAACCCAAAAAATAAGTCATGCTCTCCTATTTAAGAGTAAATTATGGGATTTAGTAGGTCAAGAAAAGTCCAGGAAATGATGATGCAGTCATCTTAGTTTAAAGCAATTTCTGGAGCATTTCCCATTAGACAGAATGAGGAAAACATCAATATGCTCAGACTAAGACTCAACTACAGATTAAGATACACACGCTGCCTTTTACCTGAGTAGAAACAACGCACCTGACAAGCCAACTCTGAAACACACTTTCTGTCAATATAAGTATGCTTAAATACGAGTACGTTTTTCCTCACCCTGAGGCGGCTCTCCCTGCCTCCCGTCCCGTTACCTAGCACCTAGCGGACAAAGCAGCACGCTTCAGAAGGAGCCCCGTGAGAAGAGCGGCTCTGGGTTCTGCAGCCCGCCGCCAGATCCACACCTCCTCAGGGAAGCGGCACCGGATGCCGCCCACCCGCCCCTCACGCTCTCCACCTGCCCATCCCCACGCGGGTGCCCAAGAGACGCGGCCGGGCGAGCTATAGGCCCCCACCACCCGAAAGCAGGCTGGAGCAGCCACCACACCGCCTACATACTCGAACAAGGACCCCGCTCACCCCATCCCGGCCCGCCATCACTCCGCTGCCCGTCTCAGCCTCACCTGCACCGCTTGCCGCAGCACAGCCCGATCTCCGCCCAGGCTGCAGCGCTCTCCGACGGCTCCGCGGCAACAGATGGCGCATGCGCGCGCGAATACACCTCACTTCCGCTCACGGTCAGCAGCCCCCGACGCTGCTTGGCCACGCCCCCACATCACGTGGCTCGAAGCGGGCCCAGAGATTGGCGCAGACGGTGCGGCGCCCTTTGCCCCGTTGTCGGGGACGGTGGCCGTCAGGAGCGGAGGGAGTAGGGGACGGCAATGGAGGACGGGAAGACTGCTTCGCCGCCTGGTGCTGAGGGTGGGGAGGAGGAGGATGACTTCGGATACCGGCTCTTCCCCGATCGCAACAAAGAGCCGCAGAGCTTCCTGGTTCGCAGCCTCTTCACCTTCCACAACAGGTGCCAGGTGATGCTGAGGATGACTCTGGAGACGAGTAAGCTCTCCCCTGGGCCGTGAGGCCTCCAGCCGCCCCGCGGGGGTCCCCGCCTCCAGGTGCCGGGCGCTGCCCCTCTGGAGAGCTGCGGCGGCAGGACAGGGCGTCAGCAGCTGCGGGGTTTGGGAGTTCACGTTTAGGGCTTGATTTTCATTCTCTTGTGTTGCCTTCGAAGGCCCTGGCCACTGTCCTCATTACTGCTACTTATAAAATAACATCAGATGTGACTTCACTTCTGAATAGCTTTGAGCACGTTGCTTTGCGTAGCCCCAGCTCTGGCACTGAGATGTGAGTGATTGCCTGAAGGTTGAATGCTGCAGAGCAAAAATTTGCATATGTAGTGCATTCTTTCTGTTATGACTGTCTTTGTATTCTGATTATAGATGGCTTTCAAAACTTTTGTCTAGTGAAATTGACTGCAGCAATGTTTTTTTAGATCCATATGCTCAACTGCTTATTGCGGCCATGAAGCAATCTGGCTGGTACGTAAACTACTTCATTCTATGTAGTAACATCTTCATCGTAGGGGATCAGCAATCTTTCTCAAGTTCTTCCCAAACTTTGTTTGTACCTTTCAGCACTGTTTTCAATGATCGGCACTTTTCTTGTGAAAACTGCGATGGCTGTGTCAGCGGTGGTTTTGATTCTGCCACTTCTCAGGTAGGTACTGAACTAGATGTTGTCAATACGGAGCATTTAAACAGGAGGGAAATCAACATTTTATGCAGGTGGATGGTGATGGGACAGGGGGGAACTGTTTTAAACAGAAAGAGGGGAGATTTAGATTAGATATCAGGGAGAAATTTGCCCAGAGCCACAGCCAGCCTGGCCTTGAATGCCTCCAGGGATGGGGCATCCACAGCCTCCTTGGGCAACCTGTTCCAGTGCGTCACTGCCCTTTGTGTGAAAAACTTCCTCCTAATATCTAACCTAAACTTCCCCTCCCTCAGTTTAAGACCATTCCCCCTTGTCCTGTCACTATCCACCCTCATAAAGAGCCATCCCCCTTCCTGTTTATATGCTCCCTTCAAGTACTGGAAGGCCACAATGAGGTCTCCCCGGAGGCTTCTCTTCTCCAAGCGAAACAAACCCAGTTCCCTCAATCTTTCCTCATGGGAGAGGTGCTCCAGCCCTCTGATCATCTTAGTGGCCCTCCTCTGGACCCGCTCTTAAGAGCTCCACGTCCTTCCTGTACTGGGGGCCTCAGGCCTAAGAGCAGTACTCCAGATGGAGCCTCACAACAGCCGAGTAGAGGGGGCCAATCGCCTCCCTCTCCCTGCTGGCCACCCCTTTTTTTAATGCAGCCCAGAACACAGTTGGCCTTCCGGGCTGCAAGCGCACACTGCTGGCTCATGTCCAGCTTCTTGTCCACCAGAACCCCCAAGTCCTTCTCAGCAGGGCTGCTCTCAAGGAGATCTTCCCCCAGTTTGTATAAATACCTGGGATTCTCCCGACCCAAGTGCAGCACCCTGCACTTGGCCTTATTAAACTCATTAGGTTTTCATAGGCCCACTTCTCCAGCCTGTCCAGGTCCCTCTGGATGGCTTTCCTTCCTTCCAATGTATCAACTGCATCGCTCAGCTTGGTATCATCCACAAACTTGCTGAGGGTGCACTCGATGCCATCATCTATGTTGTTGATGAAGATGTTGAAGATCATCGGTCCCAAGACCGGCCCCTGAGGGACACCGCTTATGACGAGCCTCCACCCTGACACAGAATCATTAATCACAACCCTTTGGCTGCGTCCAGCCAGCCAATTCCTAATCCATCAAACAGTCCATCCTTCAAATCCATACCTCTCCCATTTAGACAGAAGGATGTGGTGAGGGACCATGTCAAAGGCTTTGCAGAAGTCCAGGTAGATGACATCCATCACCCCCTGTCCACCAAAGCTGTCACTCCATCATAGAAGGCCACCAGATTGGTCAGGCAAGATCTGCCCATGGTGAAGCCATGCTGGCTGTCTCGAATCACCTCTTTATCCCGTATGTGCCTTAACATAGCTTCTAGGAGGATCTGCTCCATGATCTTCCCAGGCACAGAGGTGAGGCTCACCAGCCTATAGTTCCCTGGGTCTTCCTTTCTCCCTTTCTTAAAAATGGGAGTAATATTTCCCTTTTTGCAGCCACCGGGGACTTCACCAGACAGCCATGATTTTTCAAATGTGGAGAGCAGCTCAGCAACCACATCAGCTTTCTCTTTCAGAACCCTAGGATGGGTATCATCTGGCCCCATGGATTTAAACACGTTCAATTTCATGAGATTTCATGGTACCTTTCCAAACCAAGCCATTCTATGACCTTCTAGACGACCACAGGTTATTTTATGTTTTATTCCTTTATGAAAAAATGTATCTGTACTGATATCTGAGTTAAAGTCATGAATACAAGGCACGTGAAAGGTGTTCAGCAGTATTGAACTTGCATTATTAGTACATTGATGGGGCTACTATTTTAATGTTGAAAAATGATGATCTAAAGAGTGTATATGCTGTAGGTGTTAGGCAGCGGATCTCTAAGAAGTGAAGGAGGTGTTGAAACTTGATGAAAAAGCTACCTGTGTCTCTTCTACAGATTGTTCTGTGTCAGAACAACATTCGCCACCAGTCCCATATGAACCGAGTGGTTGCGCATGAATTGATACATGCTTTTGATCACTGCCGTGCTCATGTTGACTGGTTTAAAAATGTCAAACATTTGGCCTGCTCAGAGGTAAGTTAAAATGATTCTAATGTTATCACTGAATTCATTGCTGATTGTTATTAGGGTCATTTAATTAGATGTCCTGTTACATTAATGATTAGTTAATGCTCTTGAGATATTTTATTCTTTCTGTCTGGTCAACCTAACCAGTTTTCACTCAGAGAACAAACCTTCTGTTTTCACAAATAGTGCTAAGTCAGTGTTACACTAAGTAGAATGTAGTCCTTGTGGGTGGAAGTGTAGCAAGTTATTTCCAAATGAGAATTGTTTGAGATTAGAACACATGCACATCTTAATTGAACGTTTGTACTGTTTTTGTTCTCTCCTGCAGATTTTGTTTTGTTGGGAACTATGATCACCTGCTTTTCATTTAGACTTTTTGTCTTCTATAAAATACTATTTTCGATTGTAATGTTTCTAGTTGCACATTTTATACTGTATATATAACAGTACGGTATTGTTAGTATAGAACTGTTTACTTCTATATATGGAACATGACTGGGCTTGATCTTGCTCTTGTTGAGACTATTTTCTCCAGTTCTTTTGATACTTATTTTATGTAATTATAGTGTTTCCAAGTTTTATTCAGTCAGTGTTTTAATTTTTCCATTTCGTATTTTCTCTGTATTTGTTTTCATTTTGGTACTTAATTTTAGGCAATTTAGTTTTATCTGTGTATTTTAACTGAGGAGCTAGAGTGTGAAACAGTTGACAGACAGAAGAAATTGTAGCGCATAGGACAAGGTAGTTTACAAGCTAAAGAATACATACTCATTTAAATGTGTCTATTTCTAAAGTGCTTGGGTTAATGCTATTATAGGTATTACAGGTAGTAGTCATTGAAAGGTATCTGCCTTTCTTCCAAACTCTTTTATCAGTTTCTAAAATGGGTGTTTTTAGGATGAATTTAATTTCTTTTAGGAGTCTATATACATACATTTGTTGTTGTTTTCAGCTCATTCATTTAAGCATTGAGAATATGTGAGCTTTAATCCTTAGAGAAACCTGCAGGCTGTATAGTAACGCTTTGTAATCCATTGGAATGGAATGAGCAGTTAAAAAGGGCATTCTGTACTTAGTAAATTGGAAGGGAATATTTTCTACCCGCAGCCACCAGGAAGGTACTGAGAAAAAATCAGTTACTTTTTAAAAAAAACTTTGTATTTCCACGTATTTTTCTGATCTTGTGGCTTTTTTTTTTTCCCCTCAATAGATTCGAGCTGCTAATCTCAGTGGTGACTGTACACTGATGAATGAAATAGCTAGGTTTAAATTTGGACTGAAAGGACATCATCAGGTAAAGACTGTAGATATTAATGTCTTCTGATTAACCTTCTTTACCTGTTTGATCTCTGCCTTCTCTTATAGCTGAAAACGTTGCAGAAAGAAGTAGATGTCTGACAATCCTTAATACCTTTGTTAAACTTTTATCTATCCTTCATTTCCGTCGCTCCATTTTATTCTCCCATTACTGAGCCTCAATTTGTGCTTGTTTATGTCTCAAATTTCCTCAGGGCCCCTGTTGCTATTCCTCTATAAGTTTTCCCTTGGATGTGTACATCATGATCTGTTAACTGTGGCTAGCATCTATGTCCAGGCTGCACTCATTGTTTCTTTGTTGTTGCACACACTCCTGTATTTTCCTGCAGTCTTGTTCATTCTCAGCTTGCATTCTTTGCGTATTTCCCATTCTTAAATCTCTCTGCTAATGAGAAGAGAGCAGAATGCAGCTAAGCATTCTCCATCTTCCTCATACTACTCCAGCCGGAGTATGTTCTTAACAGGCAGGCAGGGGAGGGAGGGAAGCATAAGGAACTTAATCTTGCTTCGTTTGTCCAGGAGCCTGCATTCACATTCCTGGCCTGTCCTGTAGTTGTTGCAGGTTACTGAATGCTTTTCTGCAAAGCAGCAGCCTCCTAATATTTAGTTTTCTGTATTATTTTTTCCTTCTTCCTCCTCCTTACTCCTGCTTTTTTGCTTCCTTTACATTGTTAGTTCCTTCCGCTGTTTTGCAGATGTAAGGTACCAGTCACTCCTGAAACATTTGTCTATAATTTAATTTCACAGTTTACATGATCACTTGTACCATCAGGTGTGTGTGTAATAATAGCATTCTTTTTTGATTATTTCTGGTATTTTTCATCCACATTTCATATTACTATTCATCTCTCTGTATTACCCTGAAATTCTATTTCTGGATAGCAGTAGTGCGACAGGACCAATGCTCCTACAAATGCCCTGGACTTGCTGCTTAATTAACCTTTGTTTAATTAACTTTTAATGGTTCACGGTTAGCTTTGTTTGTTTGTTTTTTGGTTGGTTGTTTTCAAACACTTTCTTAATTATTTTTGTTGGAGTGAAATACCAGAATACTTAATCATATTCTAAAGCATTGCCACTGACAGTAGAGGGTTAATAAAAACTGGACAAAAGCAGGATTCACAGGAAATGTAACAGGAATACTTTGCCCACTCCAAAGGGTTAAAACTTTTAAGGGGTTTGAAAATTGGAGGAAGACGTATTGCAAGGGGTTTAAATAACCACATGTCACCCAACACTACTGAGGGCAAGCAGATTGTTTTAGAGAGCAATCAGCATTGGTTGTTATCTACAACTTCTGTCACTGAGCGTAGCTTACACTTAACACACAGTTTCTAGAATTATTAGATACACAGGCTTTTCAGTCACCTGGACCCTCTGCAGATTGGGTCAGATTCTTATTAATCAGCACGTAATGCACTAATCATAACCTAAACTCTGACTTCCCCTAAACTAACATGAGCCACTCACTCAGTCCTCTGAAATGAAGATGAGGCACCGGAGGAGTCATAGGTTTGATCATACAGCAGCAGTTCTGGTCTGGCTCTCACTTAGTGCTTGCTATTGCTTGATTTTATAGTTTCCACTCCTGTGTCCCAGTTCCAGGTGTTCTTTGTGCTTCCACAGTACATGAGGGGTGTAACCACATCCTGATGGTGACCCAGTGCCTGGGCCTTGATCATGCTAAAGGACTTAACCCTGTGAATGGACATCCTCACACTGATGCTAGAGAGAGGGAGAGATAAAGGGGAAGAGTGGTACATGGCCAGCCCACTTGCACATTGTGAATGTTTGCCATATTGTTGGTTATGATAACTATATTCCCAGGGTTAGGGAGCAAGGTTGCACCATGTGCTTCTTGAAGGAATTATTATTTTTTTTTAATAATAAAGAGTACAGGTTTAGTCTGAAGTCTTTAGTCTTGTTTACTCCAGAGCAGCAATATGCTGGCTCCAGCATTTGTAGCTGGAGATGCTTACATTATTTATATCTTTTAGTATACAAACTGTGTAAGCAAAAGTAGACGTAAAGAAAGGTATCAAAACAAAGGCCAATAGAGGACTCGTTCCTTTTTATGTTTTAAAGAATTTCAATTGGAAAAGTACTAACTGGTATTTATGTCTGTTTATGTTTGACATATTTTCTTTTGTGTGCAAGTCAAATTATTCAATACCCACAGCAAATCTAAATTTTTATTTTTTCCTCTTAAATGGAATATCCTTTTCTTTTCTGAAGGTTTATGTATGCAATGGAATACTAAAATACATAGTCAAAACAGGACTGAAAACTGCATATTTTAATGCTTATTGGAGACATTTCTTGACTCTTCTGTGATACAAAATTATTGTGTGTGTAGTAGAAGTTAGTACTTGACAAAATCTTTTTTAAGGAAAAAAGGTTGTATTCTATTTTTTCAAATAATGACAGATTTTTTTTATCTGATTTTTATTTTAGACTTGTGTGCGAGACAGAGCAATTCGTTCCATTCTGGCTGTTAGAAAAGTTAGCAGAGAGACTGCGGAAAAAGCTGTGGATGAGGTTTTTGATGCCTGCTTCAATGATCTGGAACCATTTGGGAGAATCCCGCACAGTAAAACAGATGCAAAACGTGCTTATAAAGACTTCCTGAATCGAGATCGCTACACTGCTAATTTGTAAAGGAAAAATGTGAAAAACTATGTTAATAACTGGTAGTCCTGGTACATCTGGAGTTACAGTCTACACACAGTGCTGGTGGAAAGGGGCAGTTCTTTCGAATGTATCAGTTCATTTTGTAAGTTTTTTCCAGGAGCCATCTCCAGTTGAGGTAAATGAACTAGGCTAAAAACTGTTTCCTCACCTGTTCTTCCAGCAACATCATTTAGTATACCAAATGACTTGGCAAATATTGATCTGCATATTTCAATGCACATTTAATTCAGTTATTGAATAAATAGTTTCATAAAAATCTTCAATTTTCCACAATCTTTGGTACATAGTCATAAATTTGATGATGGTTATCATTCTGTTTGGAAAAAGTGGGCATGCAACTACAGCTCTATATCTATATTTAACAGCTGAAGCTAAATCCAAAATGAACTGCCGCACATATCTCGGAGTCAGTCTTTGAGCACCTCTGAAATCACTGGAATTCCACCTTGTTTAATGTCAGTTGTAACATGAAGCCCTTTTACATATTAGAAATTCGACTAACAGTCAAATTAACAGGCTTACCAGATCAAACCTACAAACTGGATAAGCACTGTTAAAAGAGTCTCCACCAACCAGTCTTACACAAAAAGTTTGTGTAACTTCCTGTATTCTAAGGCAGGTAAGTTCATCTCTTCATCTGAGAAAGGCGAAACCTCCTAACTTCATCTTAAATCTTAGAGAAGTTGTCTCATTCTGCTTTTATTTCCAAATGCAGGGCATTATATTAATATTATACTAATAATTGTCTTGGACCCGAGAAAGCCATATTTTCTTCTTTTTCTTGAAATTAGAAATAAGATTCTACTACAAGTACAGTGCAGTTCACTGAAGTAATGGAGATGTGGCTTCTCAGTCAAAGGGCTTGTGGGTATAGCTGCCAGAAGAGTTACTGGGTCAAGACTGAAGTGTCATACTTAGGTCCACAAAGCATCAAACAGTCCTCTGATTATTATTGTTTCACACATTTGATTGCCAAATAACTTAGGCCTTCAACTTGATGTCAGTGGATTTTTTTTTATTTTATTTTTTGTTTTTATTTTTTTACTGGTAGTATCAGTTCTCCTCAGCAGAATTGCTGAGATTGGAAAACTGATGGAGACTCTCTCTCAATCACACTGCACAGAGCCGGGTAAACTAGGGCAGGTTTTCCAGGAGCAAGTTTAGTTGGGTTTGAACACGTGTATGGATGGAGACTCTTAAAATAATCTTTTCCGGTATTTAATAGTGCTTGTAGGTATGTAGATGTGTATTGAATGTTTAAATGGAATTGCCTTTATTTCTTCTTTTGCTCATTTCCTCTCATCCTTGGGCACCACTGAGAAGGCTCTGGCTCAGTCTTTATTCCCACCCTTAGAATCATAGAATGAACCTATCACTACACATTTAGAAACTTATATAGTTCTTCCTCTGCTGTGGATAAGTTTGTTTTTGTTTCCCACTGATCTTAGAGACCTAGGATTCCTGAAAGCTCATCTTACTAGTAAATTCTGGGTCAATTAAGTCATCTAGTCTTTTTCATGTCCTTTGTCACCAAGTCCACTGTGTTGTTCAGCACTGGGCACACGTTTTCCTTATTCTTCCCATTTTTAGTTGATATTCCTGTATCCTATGTTGTTGTTGCTTTCTATGTTCCTTTCCAGATTCAACTGTTTTTGTGTTGGTTTTTTTTTTGGCCTTTCTAATGCCATCTCTGCAAGCTCAGACTGCATTTCTGTAAGTCCCCCTGAATCACTCAACTGTGCTTCCTTTTCACACTTGAGTTTTGTCACATCCTCCTCATTTATCTAAGCAGGTCCGCCATCTTTTCTTGGCTTGCATATAGGGATTGATCATTTTTTAATTTGGAGGAGGCAATCCTTATAAGTCATCTAGCTCTCAAGGGCCCCTCTTCAGGAATTTGTTTCTTTTAAATAGATCTGAATAGATCCCTTATGAATCTGTTGTCCTGAAGGCCTTAAACTGAAAGAGGGGAAATTGAGTTTGGCTGTTAGGAAAAAATTCTTTACTCAGAGTGGTGAGAGTCACTGTAACAGGTGGATCAGAGAAGCTGTGGACACTCTCTCCCTGGAGTGCTTAAGACCAGGTTGGATAGGGCTCTGGGCAGCCTGATCTAGTTGGTGGCAACTCTGGCCTTGGCAGAGGGGTAGAAACTAGATTGTCTTTGAGGTCCCTTTTAACCCAGGCCATTCTATAAGTGTAAGAGTTTTAGCCATGCTTTTTGTTTTGTTCCTATCATATAAAGGGTAACTGTCTTCTCTGTGTCAGCCTGTTCTTCTCAAGGAGCCTATCAGCACTCTTGTTTGGAGAGCTATTCCACTACATCTCTGTGACCTAATAAAATCATTGCACTGCAACGACATTCAGATACCTAACTCCTCATCTTTTAGCTTCATTCTTCATAACTGTGCTTTGTATATGCAGGACTGCTAAAAAGTCCCTGACATCTTAAAGTTATGGGATAGTATAGATAGATTGTGTTCTATCTATACTGTGATTATAGTATAAATATATATAATATGATATATTGTGATACTCTTTGTGTTCTCTAAATTACTCCTTTATTTATCTAAGCACCTAACAAGATACTTTTCTGCAGATACTAGCTTAGTTTTAAAACCTGATTTTAGTCTTTTTGTGCAGTGGCTAGATGCGAATCAAGAAAGGAACAGTATGTGGTAAAGTTCCAAGTCTTTTCATCTGTATTTCAAATATTCAGCCTCTAATGTAGAAGTAACCAGGGTGATCATCATCCAGACATCTGTAAAACTGTAGCATAATTCAATTCCTTGAACTGAACGATGCTGTTGACGCTTCTGAGGAGAAGGTTGCCATCCAGGGGGACAACCTTAATGAGCCTGGGAGGTGGGCCCATCTGAACCTCATGAGGTTCAACAAAGCCAAATGGAAGACTCTGCACTTGGTTTAGGGCAATCCCAAACACAAGCGTGGGCTAGGAAAGTACCTGGAACTTGGGCTATAAGTGCAAGAATTTTCTGGTTGTGTTTTGTTCACACTGAGTTCAGTCAGGCAAGACAAAACTAACCAACCAAGCAACTCTCTGTCATACTACCTGTTGAATTAAAGCTATCAAGAAAAAGCAGTAGAATGCCACCTGCTTCCTGGCTGTGCTTAGACATGTATAAAGTCACCATGCAAATTTGAAGTTCACCCACTCTTAAGAGAATATCCCTATTACAGGGTCCCAATTTTGTGGTTCTACTCCTGCTTTCCTTGGCTATGTACATTTTGCTTGCTTTCATTCTCTCTGAACAAGGTTTGGAAAGAAGCAGAAAAACTGGATGAGAGTGGAAGTAATGACTCTATATTAACAAAGAGAATTTAGGTCGTGTTATAAGGTAGGAAATTAGAAAATGAAGATTAAAGGTATTCTAAATATGGTAGAGGACAAGGAACATATATTTTTTTTTATACTGGGAATGAAAAATATAGGGAAAGACTTGAGCCCAGAATGAGAAATGTTAAGCATTTGAATAAGGAATCCTCGAGGCTGAAGTAAAATTGGATTGTTGTGCATTCATATTTATTTATTTATTCTGATACAATGTAAGGGAACTGATATGTCACAGCCTGAACTGATGATTGAGCACCTGGTGAAGAGGGTAGCTAGCCCAGGAAGCATGTGACCAGAAGGGGTGAAGCCTGAGTCTGCCCCTCCCTGGGCTGATTTAAAGGCTAGCCTCTGAAGAGGATGTTTTCTGGATGGAGACTGCTTTCTGAGGAGTGTTTGAGAGTCAGAGCCTATCACCAGTTAGATGAGTCAACTTTTTCCTATATGTGATTACTAATATTCCCACTGCTGCTTGGCCTGATACACCAAAGAACTTACTGGGAGAAATTTCACTGATTCCAAGGACCAATATAGGATAGCCCTATATTTTAGGATTACATTTGATCATTGGCAAAGTTTGCCTCTTTTTTTTTGCTTCTGTTTTTCTTCACAGGATCCAAAAATAGGTTGCTCTGAAAGTAAAGCCTCCTATTTATTTCCATGGAAAACAATAAGTCACAATAACACTATACAATAGACCAAATTATTGTTTACAAAACACTGTTTTTCAGTGTAGCCACCGCCATTACCTCTGCATTTTTGTTAGCAATGAACAAGAGCCTACATGTTGCGGCTGTAAAAATCTGCACCAGTAGAGGTGACCTGCTGTCACAACTGTTGAAACTCACTGCCTCGCTGTGCTCATATCCACTATTTGATCTTCATAAATGTTCAGCAAATGTTGATGAATGTCAATGGTGCAATTTTCTCTGCATGAAGGAATACAATGACACACCTTGGCTTTCATGTCAGATGCTGTTTTGTCAGACTGCCCCTCTGTCTCGTGGCAACAAAATGTAATGAAATATCAGCAGGAAGATTCAACCTTTACTGCCATACTACCATCATCATCAAATAGGAGGCATTACTTTCGGAGCAGCCCTCATACATAACTTTTATTTCCAATTTTTCAATGTCTTCCCCTGCAGCACTTGGGAGGCTGCAGTAATACTTTTACCCATATTAATGAATAAGTGATTTAGGATGAAATGATGGGTTTTAGATCTTAAACCCAAGTGACGCTAAAAGGGTTATTTTACTCGCATGATCACAATTAAACTAATCACCAAACCCAGGATCAGAAAGGAAATTTCCCTTGATTAATCTGGTAGGGATGACTCTCTTTCCTTATTCTGTAGTATGGAGATTGAAGCAATACTCTGAAGGCTGAAAAAAGGAGGTATTGTAGTCACTGTAGCAGTTGTACTGAAGGAATGATAAGCTGGGTGTTGTGTGCATAGGGACACAGTTAGATTCCAGACAAGGAGCAAGAGTGTCTACAATCCATTAGAAGCCCACCTAGAGTCTAAATCAGACACCCATAACACTCAGCGTATGAGATATCACATATAAAATAAGTACCATAAACAAAACATACAGTGCTGCTAATGGCTGGCATCTGCATGCATACTTAGCATGTGAACAGAGTGGTAGTGCTTGAGACCATAAACAGTTTAATATAATACATAAAGACCTAACTAAACGCACATGATAGAGCTGTTCCTTGCTTTGGATTTAAGCAGTTGAGCAGCTGGACACTGTTTTGTGCTGTCCGGTTACCAGTCCACAGCATTATGCTTACTGGCTATTATTGCTGCTCTGAATGAAGATGCCTGGGTGACCTGTCCAACACTTAATTGAGCTGTGACAGTGGCAAGGCTGGGTCAAGGGGAGGTCAGAAGATTTCAAGTGCCTGACAGGCTTTCAGTCTGGGAAGGAAATATCTTCCTCCAGAATTAGGCAGCCTTGGAAGGCACTATTTTCTGACTGCAGCTTTGGGCTCCTGCAGCCCACCTACTTATTTTACACACCTACGTCCTTTGGATCTACATGTAATTCTATAATTCTTTGCTGGTAAGGATTCAATCATGTAATTAGTCTCAAGCCCATTGAACCTTGTCCTCACAGGTTTCCCAAAGAGGTAGTGAATACTCTGTCCTTGGAGAAATTCAAGGTTGGGTTGGACAGGGCTCTGAGCAACCTGATCTAGCTGTGGGTGTCCCTGTTTCCTGCAGGGGAGCTGGGCTAGATGGGTCTAAGGGTCATGGTCATCTAAGGGTCCTTTCCAACTCCCAAGATTCTGTTATACTAGGGTTCTCATCTATGACTTGATAGCAAGCTTCATGAAGAAGATGATAGCAAAGATAGCAACTTTTCCTGTTCCCTGAACAGAGAGTGATGTGTCACCATTTTCTGAACACGAAAAAGATACCTAGAAAATATTTATGTGTAAGCACTGCCCTCACAAAGAAGAAAGCAGTACGTCCAAACAGTGTCTGCAAAATTTGATCAAGCTTAAGTTGTCTGAGCTGTTTAGGGTGGAATTTAGGTGGACTACACATATTCCCAGGTGTAACATGGTACATACCTGCAGGTAGCATTGCTTCTGGGGCTGACCATTAATGCATATCCCTCAAAAAGTCACTTTAGTTGTTCTGGAGAAAGAAACATCTTGCCCAGGAATCCAGAAACCTGTACTTTCAACGGTTCTGCAGAACTTCACATGGGGACTTCATAATCTGATTTTCTCAAGGTGATTCTATCAGGGAGTGACATAATCGCACAGCTGAATATCCAAACAGGGAAAAAAAAAAAAAAAAAAAAAAAAAGGGATATAATACCCTACATACCTATGGAGAAAATTGCACATTGAATTCTAAGCTTCCCATCTTTTACATAATCTAGCTAGACCTTGCGGGTTTTCTAAAATCCCCTGCAGATCAGAGATGCCTTGGAACAGCATAATCT
The DNA here is from genome assembly GCF_016699485.2 of Gallus gallus. Lineage (NCBI taxonomy): Eukaryota > Metazoa > Chordata > Aves > Galliformes > Phasianidae > Gallus > Gallus gallus. The sequence goes on from NC_052532.1 coordinate 31,597,214, forward strand.
TGTATGTTAATATTCCCTTAACCTTTACTGTTTTTCAGATCTCCATTTCAGTCAGCATGATGCTGAGTTTTTCATAATACTTCCAACATACATTCCTGCAGGTATTTCCTTTCCTTCATTGCATCTTATTAAGCAAAATTCTATTTTAATAAATGTGTGCAAGAGCGTTTTGTATTTATATTGCTTTTTGATCAACATATTGGTTGGATATTTACAGCTGTCCAGGATGAGCTCTGTCAACTCTATTTAGCAATACAGAAAGAGTAATAAAGAATAGAGTACAAGCGTACAAACTGCAGCTTCCTTTCTTTAGCATTTTTTCATAGATGAACACCATAAAAATCTGGGAAATAAAGTATTCCAGAGATGCTTGAAAGAGACATTAGTAATAAAGAGCACACTGAGCTATGTGAAAGCATAATTATTTTAAAAAATGATAGGTATAATATAAAATTGCATAACCGGGATGTGTCAGCTGAAGCAACGGATATATTACAGTTACACCAAGTTCGGATGGCAGAATATATGCACAGCTATTCACCAGAAAGCAATCAGAAGAATCTGATGGGCTTCTTGTCGTTCCATGAGAAAATAAGAGACAATAATTATATGAAACTTTTCACACACTGTTTATCAATTCAAGCAATCATTTCATTGCGTTAGGCGCAATTTTAATCTGCATCATTTTTTCTCATCAAAACAGAGATTTGGGGAAAAAAAAAGGCAAAAGCTCATTGCAGTTATGAAAAATAGGAAAAGAGACTAAGCACCAGATGGAGCTGAAGGAGCATGGAAAAGCATGTGCTGGAGAAAGCCACCTGAAGCCCACGTGCAGCCGTTGCTCAGTGTGCAGTTTTTGTTTAAACCTGTTTTAATCAAATTTGCGTAACTCTAATGTTAAAATGGGTTAAAAATTATATATATTTTCAACTGTATTTTCTGCCACTACAGCAGGAACAGGAGACTACATGTGTTGACTGTAGTTTTGCAAAACTATTTTAGAGAATGGTAGCAATTACAAAGGAAGAAAATGGAAATCACCAGTAAGAAGAAAAATAATTTATATAAAGTATTATTGAGGTGTTTCTAAGTTTTCAAGGCATATGCAGGAGGCAGTAACTCTTGCTAGAGCTGAACTGTTCAGCACTGAGTTTATTATCCACCAGAATTCCATCCAAATTCACTAACAAACATTCTTTTTCCAGCTTACCTGTGAGCTTGCTAAGAAAGAAAACTAGAAAACAGCTTTCTATCATGTTTTTATTCAATAGTTATTTGTATCATACTTCTTTAATAGGATGTGAGATACTCATTGAGAACTTGGGTGAGTAAAGCTATTGCTCTCACTTTTCTTGAAAAGAAGATAAGAAGAAAAAAGAGAAGAAGGGCAAGCACAAAGGACTCAATGTGCTAGTAGTTAAGGAACAAATATATGAAGAGAGATCTTGTTTTCTTGCTCCATTGAACGTTAAGTAAAAAGCATTGAAGCACTTGCTGGATTTATGCCTGTTCTCCCCACTCACAGGCATCAATTGAGAAAAAGGCAGTAAACTAATCGGGGCTGCATGACAACTTGGGCAGTGATGGCTGCAGAGAGCGCAGGGTGGTTAGTTGTCTTCTCTCCTTCCCAGAGAAAAGTGAAGCCGCCTCAGCAAGAGGGACACATTTACCTCTCCCCAGTATGTTTCACAGTTGAATGCTTTTCCTTCATCTCTGTTTTTCCTGTTTTCTCCTTGTTCAAGATAGTTTCTTGATGAATATATTACACTCATTCCACTTTCCTCAACTTCCTTCTGTGTGTGTGTGTGTGTGTGTGCACGTAGAGGATGTTGTTTTTTATTTTCCTCTTGTTACTGGTTACTTCCTCTTGCTCCCACTGTGCTTCTCCAGTGCACACACAGGAGAACAGAAAAGAAATTATATTTGGGGAACCTATCCCCTATGCTATGCATGAAAACACGAGGGCTATTTCATCCGAATATTCCCTTTTAATTTCCATCTCCTAACTCAACAGTGGATTCATCTCTGACTACTGAAGCCTGGACTGCTGGGTCTAAACTGGCAATTCACAGAAGCAGACTGTCAAGGAAAAGGTAAATCCCCTTTCCTCAGTGCTATTTTTATAGGGCTTACTTTGGTCACAACAACCCCATGCAATGCTACAGGCTGGGGGCAGAGTGGCTAGAAACCTGTGTGGAAAAAAAGGATCAGGGGATCTTGGTCAGTGCTTGGCTGAACATAAGCCAGAAGTGTGCCCAGGTGGCCAAGAAGGCCAACGGCATCCTGGCTTGTATCAGAAATAGCACAATCAGCAGGAGCAGAGAGGTGATCATCCCCCTCTATTCACCTCTGGTGAGGCTGCACCTTGAGAACTGTGTTCAGTTTTGGGCCCCTCATTGCAAGAAAGACATTGAGGCCTGGAGTACATCTAGAGGACAGCTAAGATGGTGAAAGGTGTGGAACACAAGTCTTGTGAGAAGTGTATGAGGTAACTGGGATTATTTAGTCTGGAGAAGAGGAGGCTCAGGAGAGACCTTATAGCTCCCTACAGCTACCTGAGAGGAGGTTGTGGAGAGGTGAGTATCAGTCTCTTCTCCCAGGTAACAGTGATAGAATGAGGTAATGGCCTCAAGTTGTACCAAGGAAGTTCAGTTTGGATACTGGGAAGAATTTATTCACAGAAAGAGTGGTTAGGCATTGGAACAGGTTTCCCAGGGAAGTGGTGGAATCGCCATCCCTGGAGGATAACAAAAGGGTAGATGTAGTACTTAGGGACATGGTTTAGTGGGTAATATTGGTGGCTGGTGGATAGCTGGACTAGGTGATCTTAGAGGTCTTTTCCAACCTTTATGGTTCTATGATTCTATGATCTCAATTGCTATTTCTGACTGCTGACTATCAGCAGAGTTAAGAGTTCAGCTCTAATATAACAGCCCTTTTCTTCTGATCTTTGAATCCCTCCAATAGAGTGAATTCTGTCACTACCAGTCACTACTGCCAGTCACTAGCGAATAGGACTGTTTATTAAGTCTACTTTTCCTGTCTCCCATACACTTTTACTTATTCCATGCAAAAACAGATATTGAGGGTGTTCTCCTTCTCTTTTGAGTACCAGTATTAACACAGAACATCCTTGAGTGGTGGAAAAATGACCTCAGATTTTGCTTAGAAAAGACAAAAACGATGCAGGGTAGCTGTCTCCTTTTTGAGGGTAGGCTTCTAAGAAATCATACTGTTTACAAGCCTTTTTGATCTCCTGTGTTGGGCTGAAAGGGGGATTTTCTGATGACACTTTCTAGTCACCCACTAACACCTCCCAAAGAGGTTAGGCATGTAACCTGCACACTGCAGTTAACTTACTTGCCACGCTTTGAAGTGTGGCACCTACTGCATATTCAGCACTATTGGGGTGCTAATCCCTCTTGAGTCACTATAGACATTTGTAACTTGATCTTTATGTCACATTTTTCTCCTTTTAGCAACTAATTCTACTAGAGAAGTATTACCGATACACTTAGAACTTGTGTTAGTCTGAAATAAAACACTTCACTAGTGGCTGCATCTTTAAAGTGTTCTCTAGAGTTTTAAGTATTTGAAGTCACATTACACTTTTCTTTGTACTAGGCTCGCTCACACAGCCATTTTAGAGAATAACTACCTGGCTTCACTGAGTCTTTCGTACTTTGTCTTTGATAGTTTGAAAGCTGATTGATATTATTGTGAATCTCCTATGGAAGCAGATTATTCCTTCCCAGAGTAATCTACAGAGATTCCTTCCCTTAGGCGTGGACTCAGTAATGAGTTGCAACTCAGTAATGAGTTGCAGTGTGTCATAGCTTCATTAGTTTGTAGCTTATTGGTTAGGTTTTCTGCTGGAGAAGTGGGAGATGATAGATGAAAGTTCAGTACCCTTAGGGTACGGATACTTGAACTTGGTCATCTGCTATGTAGATGAGTTATCTAAAAATTGTATTTTGTAAAACAGCTTATGTCCCTTTTCTTTCTATTGTTTAAAAAAGAAAGTATGTCTACAACTTCAGTTTTGATAGAAAGACAGGGTGTGTATAGTAACTTCGGAAATGGGTCCGTGTATCTGAAAAACAAAGAAATGAGAGCTATCATACAATCTTGAAAAGTGTGAAAGTGTGTCTTGGCTTGTGGAAAAAACAATGACAACACTTTTAAACATTTTTTTTAGATTACACTCTAGGGTGTACTACAGTTTAGTATTATGACTTTAGGTTGCTTTTGTTTTGCTGTGCTGGCCTTTCTGGGTATTTTTTTGAGACATATAACAGTCACCTTTCATTGCACATTTAACACAAGGAACATAACTGTAACCCAAATGCTGATGTAAAAGGCCACAGTTTGCATGTATGGTTGCAGATTTAGAGTTAGGGCTGTCTGAAAATCAACAATCCGAAGTTGTCAAAGATGACAGAGGCACCTTTGAGTGAACTTTAGTAGAAGACTAAGATAAATGACTTCCCTATAAAAACCATTCTCCCTTCTGGTAGCTCTTCCTCTTGCTTCTTTGGGACCTTCAGATATACTACTCATCTCCTGAGAGTCCCATCAGACTGCTGCCCGCTCTGTCCATTATCAAAGAAGTTCAACTGCTGTGGCTGCAGCAGCTATCTGTCCTCAAGAATACTTGCCTCCATCTGAGATACTTCTTAAAGCAGTGCTTATAGTAGGCCTCTTCCTTGCACAATCTTTAATAGAGCACTGGAAATGTTTGTAGAAATAGGTATCTCTACAGCTAGGTTAATAACTGTGTAAACATTTTTTAGAGGCATAGGCATTATTTTTTTTCTGATAGGTTTTAGTCTTTTTTAATTTTTTTAACAGGATGCTTGTCCTTCTTTCAATTGTAACTCATAAATCAAATTCTTAAGGAATGAGTGAAAAAGGATTTTGAGAGGAATTACCTATTTCTGCCAGTGAAAAGTACTGAGTCCTCTCACTGTTTCTGTTTCTCTTCTTCATGAATCCTTGCTTCAAGATAAGAACTTCAGGCCCTCGGGGACACAATCTCTTTCATACAGCTCTGCAAGTTCTGACCAGTGGAGTACTTAAGCACTTATTTACGTTTATTAATGTCATATTTACAGACTACACATTTGTTGTTTTGTGAACCACACTACTCAGCAACTTAAAAAACTGTGCTCTTGGTGCATCAAGTGCCCTTGGACTTGCTCAGTGAGTTTTTGGATGTACGGTCCTCTTAGTACACAAAAGGTAGTAAAACCAATGTCCTACACTTCCTAAGTACTAAAGTACTAAGTTAGCTTCAGTGATCTCCACATTTCCATTTGAAGTGTTGTTGTCTGCATGCAGAGTCTTCCTGCTTTATAGTAGCTGTATCTTGTCCTAAAGTGAATGAAACAATCCTGCGCCTTGTTTAAAGCCTTTTGCAGCAGGGGCTTCTGAACTTGTGTTGAACAGAAAGATTTTTATATATAATTTATAAATTTTTAAAGCACCTGGGAGTTCTTTGGCATGAAGATGCCCTCTACAAATGTAAGATAATTATGACTGCAGCCTGTCTCCTTGGAGAGAGTAAGCATGATGTTCTCTACTCTATCACTGCTCTAACAAATCTTAGCAGCATCCTCATCCCATTAAAACCTTAGGTTTTACTCATTCAAGTCACAAATTACTGAACAGAAGTGGAAATAATAGGATACTGGTAGCAAATTGTTTTTTTCCACATCATGACTATCAATAAGTTACCTAAGCCAACTTTTCTAATCCAATTTCAGTATAAAAGTTTACATTTGAATTCAATAGAAGAATGATGCAGACACCATGCAGATTAGGAGTCACTGTTGTACCTTAATGCTGCTCATTGATTAATGCTTAGATCGCATGCCTTAATATAACAAAGTTTTCACAGAGATCCAGAGTTAAAAAGAAGGCAGATGATCCAAACTCTAAACTGCAAAACCCACAGCACAGTGAAGAAAAATCACTACTATGAAAACCCATAATAGTAAGATGCAGTATTTGCAGGAAAGCTTTTTCTCTAAACATGCTTTGTTTCTGTTATATTCATATCCTTTCTTATATTCTCATTTATTTCATTTTTGTTTGCAAACAAAATCTTACTTAGGATTCTGTATTTGTGAAGTTATACGATTAAGAAGCAAGATATGTTTAGATGAGATGATTATTGAAGGTTAGTTCAGCCACTGAAAGAAATAATAATAAAAAAAAAGCATTTTCCATGAATCATCATACAAGTTCAGACACTGAAACATGCACATGAAGCAGAAGGACAAAACGTTCATAAGCATCCCTGAAGCCAAAGGATTTTTTTTCCACAAAGCGTTTTGTGATGAATTTCAAAGAGTAACATTCTTTTATAAATCTGCTGTCTGTTTGCCAAAGTATATTTTTTATCATTTGTGACTGTTGAATACTATTTAATTACATCCAAGTACTGTCAGGATGCTGTGGGCTTTGGTCTTGTAATGAAATGTTCACCATAAATCCACCTTATTCCCATGAACCAAAGATACTGTGGAACTTCTCAAGCCATTCATCATATCTGCTGTCAGTCCTGTCCTCTCTCTGTTGTTTCACATTGCTTACACAAAGAGTAGAAAGACTGGCACAGATTTGATTCTTCACGTGAATGTTTTCCTATTCTTAGTGAAACTGAGGTAAATGGAGTAACCGAGGATTTGGCATGGCATATGATTTAATATCTGCTGTCAGAGAATTCCCTTTTGAAAAGCATATTGTATATTTGTTGTTATGTAGTAAAGTTTACAAAACTGACAAACGTTGCCTGGAAATCTATATTCCTTCACTTTTAGAAAAGAGTATATTTAAAATGTATCATTTCTCCTTTTTCTTTATTAATCCTACAGTTGAATGGTAAGTGATGCACAACTGTTAAATTTCTCCAGAATCCTACATATTGGTAAAATCAAAGGTTTTAACACAACGAGATTCAAATGGAGAAACAAAGATCTTCATGTACTGATGAAAAAAGTACTTCATGGTTGTATATTTTCTAAAATCAAAATTATACAGCAGTGATATATCTAATTGAATGTCACAATATCAGTAATTGTGCTGTCTGTGAAGGAAATTTGTTCCAAAGTCAAGGTGTCTCCTTGCTGTCAAATAATCCCATAGATTACCATAAACAGAGATGGTGAAATTGTATTGTGACTGGAAAAATACGTGATGTGAATCCTAGTCAATACGAAAGGCATGACTTCCATTGTAATTATCTGCCTATCACAATAGCTTCCGTCTGCCAGTTCTTGCTTACTTGCTGCCACACAAACTCATTAACATTTTTGTCAATACAGTACCATTTGTACAGTTAACCTTAGTGCAAAGTGGGGTCATTTCTTCATTATGATGGATTCTGTAATACCACAACTTGTGTTGAGGATTAATATTTCTCTTTTCTTCATTTATGGTTAAATTAGAAATTAATCTAACAGCTGGGTTCCATTATACTGAGTTGTCTTGTCATGTGAAGAAAATGAAATTTGTTTTTCAGGTAGCATCAGTGTTCCCCATCCAAGAAGGGGTTAAACTACTATTACTCAAAGCTACTTTTAAAGGCAGATAAACTCTTCCACATTTTGGCTGTTTTTAGTGGAAAATAAATACATTTTGAAGTAAATTAAAGAATTACATTTTTCACTTTCAGATGTCAAATTTTGAAAGTGTGCAAAACCTGCTATATCCAGAACTTATAATAAAAATGTTACAATCAATTTTTTTTTAGATGATACTAGGCTTGAGATTGGCTGGGTATTTCAAATTCGTAATAGCAATCTTAGGTTTTTACTCCATTTTTATGGCCTGCAAGCACAGCCTCTTATTGCATTTGTTATACTATTGTAAACTATGAGCTGTTTCTGCAAAGCCCATAGAATATTTCCATAAGTAGTTACTAGATCCTTGTAAATCTAGATTAGAGTTATTACTGCCTGTCATTTTTTGGGGTTGAAAGTAAATACATTTTTTAAATTCACCAGTACTGAAAAATATAAAGGGAGAGTAAGTGCTAGCCACAGAAAATCTATCACGTTTCAGATTTTGGGTCGATCTGTAGAGTTTGTTGCAGTTAGTGTAGACAATAAATCTAGCATCATGGAGATTAGGCACCTGGTACAGAATCAACTCTATACTTCTCTCAATTATGTGGTTTGTGAAACTGCAGGTTGACAGTTCTACAAGTATGAATTCTCTCTCTCATATATACAGACACAGAAATGCTTTCAAGCTCATTACCTCTTCAACTTTTGAGAGCTCAGATTCTTTGCCACCTCTTTTCTGTCCTTTCCAAGGACCTGCTTACTCACTTTTCACATTTTATTTCTGTTCCACATCAGTTTCTTTTCAATTCTTTTCTACAGCTGCCTTGAATACTTCTCTTCACTTTCCTGTGCTAATTTCTAGTCCCAGCTGATGCAGCAGGAGGGAGGCAGGTCTCTTTCAGACTGTATTGGAGATAGGAGATAGAAGATAGAAGAGGACTCTTGGCAGCAGTGGGGTGCATTAGGTCAGGATACGCTTTGAACATTGATCAGATAGAGCTCTATTAAAATCCAGGGTGTGCAAGTTTGCCAGAAATTAATTCAGAGGAGGAATTTGATACGGTGCATAGTGATCTGAGACGACTGCCATTACACAAGATGAAAATAATCTCTAATATTTTTTTCATGATATATAGTTATTGTTACAAAACAGGCACTTAACTCTGTGATCTTATAGACCTATAATATAGCACTGATACTGCTATTATTTGGACACAGCTTTTGAACTGAGTTTGCAAGGGCTCTGGACAGAGGCTAGCTTGAACAACAATTTTCCTAATAACCAGGTGGTTGTAGCTCACGTTCCATTTTCTTTGTCTTTGTACAATCATAGTTTTACTGAGATACAAAAATTAACTGCTTATTACTTCTACAGTGAGCTGTTTATGACTCTGCTACGGTAATGTAGTCCAAGCTGGTAGGATAGCAAAATCACTGAGAAATTGAGACAGACTGCAGTGCAGAGGAGTATAGAAGTGATAGTTGGGCACAGACTGGCACTGCATACCTCATGGTTATAAAAAATTGACCCCTGGTCTGCTAGAGAATTTCAGACCTGGACCTGGACAAAGGTACTTTTAGATGTAACAAGGAGAATAAATTATAAATACAGCACATACCTTTCTTATGAAGAAAGGCTGAGGGAGCTGGCCTTATTTAGTCTGGAGAAGAGTTGATCTCTGGGGAGACCTTCTTGCAGTCTTACAGTATTTGAAAGGAGCTTAAAAGCCGGAGGGGAACCAGCATTTTGCATGATCTGATAATGACAGGACAAGAGAGAATGGCTTTTAATTAAGAGAGGAAATTTAGATTGGACGTTAGGTGGAAATTCCTTACTGAGAGGTGGTCAAACACTTGAATAAATTGCCCTGAAAAGCTGTGGGTGCCCCATTTCTGGACGCATTCAAAGCTGGGTTGGATGGGGCCCTGGGCAGTGTGATCTGGTGGGTGGCAACCCTGCCCATGGCAGGGGTTGGGGCTGGGTGGCCTTTAAGGTCCCTTCCCACCTAAAACATTCTAAGAGACTATGTATATCACAAAGCAAGGAAGAAGAGAACATCAGCATGAACATTGTGTTGCTTCTGGTCAAGGACTCCAGATACAAACACTCACCCTAATGCTCACCACGGCAACGAGGATGAAACTACTGACCCCAGATTCTGTAGGAGCAGGGGGAGAGTAATCATAGCACCAAGAAAATGGAGTAGAAACTAAGTGTATAAAAACATTAACTGTGTTATTATCATCACAGAAACTTCCAATAAATACTTCTTTTTTTCCTGGAATAATTAGATCTACAATTAGTAATGATCCTTAGAAAAGAAAAGACACCTTAATCAATTCTGAATACAGGAAAAAATTAAAGTAGAGTGATCAAAAAATAAAAGACATAAAAATATTTTATTGATAGACAGTTTGAAAGACTTTATAGTTATGGGTACAAGGGTTATACCAGAGAGCACACATTTTAAATAGGCGCTGCAGCAACATGTCAGATATGTCCATATTTACATATACTTTATTTTAAATACAAGCCAGTGCTGCCTCATTTATTCTGAGCCTGGCAAGTAGAAGTCAAAGAGGTCAGATGTACAGCTGGTGCAGGTAACGGAATTCCCATCAGGCAGATTTAGAAACTCTGAAGAAATGCACTGAACACAACACTCCATCTGTTTGTCGCCTTTTGAGACAAACATACAATTTGCATAATTTAAAAAATAAATGCTGTATCTTTACTGCATTTTGTATCTGCACTGTAACATTTCAGTATGTCATTTATTTGGAAAATATATTATTTCTTACATGTATACCTAAGTAATATATGCTAGTGTGTTACGGGGTTTGCCATCCCTGTTCTGTTTATGATAAATAGAACATACATTGATCTTAATTCATAACCTAATTAAAGAAATGTTGAGAAATATTTTATGACCATATTGTGCCTGGTAGTTGTTACTGCAACCTGTCTAAGGGTGAATACTAAATAAAAGTAAATAAAATTATAAAATCAATCTGAAAAGGTTAAAGAATAAGCATGGAGCATGTAAGAAAAATACTTGTGAGAGACATAGTAGACCAATTTCTTCTCTTTAGACAGCTAAAAGGATCTTTATAGACATGCTAAGTGTTAGTTTTGCCTCCGAACAGAATTTATGGCAATGTATTCAGCACCTGCCTTAATTATTAACTACTTTTCGACTCTATAATGAGGAGCACAATAACTTAAGACAATGATGAAATATAAGAGTTTGTATAATACAGAAGCTGTTGTACTCCAATTCTAGAGTGTGTTCTGCCTGTAACTGTTTAATGATCCTATCTAGTTTTCCTCAGGAGTAGATAAGGGAATAAAATATGCAGCTCTTTGCTTTTATGTCTCACTGCCTGCTCTCCTAGTAGCTTTAACCAATTTCTGAGGGAATTTGTCAGTAATATTTTGTTGAGACAAAAACCATAAATAAAGTAGGTTGTTTATAATGAAACATTACTTACCAGGAGTTTAAAACGTATTAAGGTATAGTATGGAGTATTTGATCCCAAAGCTCTTAACACACATAACAAGATGACTTATGTTGTGTTCAGCTTATAATTAGTTGATTTCTGAAATAAAATACACATTTCCTTTTAAACCACTAATGAAAGTGGATGATTAGTGTTATTTCATTGAAATTATTAGATGAACTAGGAAGGGATTCTGTGATCCTGCTTACCTTGAAGCACCTCATGAAGACAATCCACTGGTACTCTGACTAATCCGTTCATATTTTTTCTTAAAGCAAAGCTTTGTTCCAAGAAATATCAATTAAAACCATCCTCTCATATATACTGAGAGGCACAGTATGTATCTCATCCTTCAGCAAATGATTCTTGGGAGGCAGAACACTTTAATAACAAAAGTGTGAAGAATGCAGGAAGTGACAGAGCCATTTCACTACCATGGAACTTCTCTGCAGAACCAGAGTTGATTCTGGTGTTCTCTATTTACTTCTATTTCTTCACCAAAAAGAGAGCATAATCATGCTTATACATTTTATATAAATTAGATGAAATGTTCTGTGAAAGTGTTCATTATTAGCAAAAAGAAAGTCTACCTGTATACTGAAGAATTCTTTCCTAAATTTGAAGCCTAATTAGTGAAAGAATGAAACGTCTGTTGCCTATGATTTCTTGAGGGTCACTAGAGGCACATTACTTAAACATTTAAAAGGAAATAAGACAGGATTTATATAATTTACGTAGTATGGCAAAGCATTACTACTACTCAATTAAATATTATGTAAATTTCAGTTTAGAAAAACTAGTTATGAGGAAAATACACCCCAAGATATTTTAAGATGTGCTGTTGGCATGAAAGTGCTCCATCCGTATCTGAGTTAGAAAAGTCAAAGGTGAAGTGGTGGCTTAGTCAAATTAGAAATAAAAATTCTCCCGGACTTCAGTGAAGCTCAGTATTTCAGTTTTAAAAAGGGATAACATACCAATCTCATATTAGAAAATGATTATAATTCTCACATGTTAGAACCATATATAAGACAGCCATAAATAAATAGCAATTTAAGACATATGTCCTACAACTCTTGCCTCACATTCTCTCACCAAATTGATTTTTATATCCTCTAGAAATCATAACAATCTGTGTATAATTAACGTCTTTAATACCTTTCAATCTCACTGTGAAAATATCTTTTAAAGTATAATTTGCAAACTGCATCATGACCACTTCTAATATATTCCTTAGCAAAAAGTTAAGCTATTCTCTTGGGATCAAGAGGAAATGCAGTTCATATTTAATTGTTGGTAGCATTGCTTTATGTGTGTTTTTGGTCCAAAATAAAATATTACTACTCCTGAGGTAAAGACATTTTTCTATGTTATATTTATTTCAGTTTCAAATTGATAGTACAACATTACTATTTTTTAAACTTACATGTACTACCTTGTATGTACTATCTTATTTTATATACAGGCAGGAACACACACTTTCTCTCCCACACAAAGATATGAAAATGTACATATCCACATAAGGTCTTTGTAATATCAAATTGGAAGTTGGACTGAAACTTTATCTTGTAATACTGCTGCTGCAAAACTTTGAGGTTTTTTTTTATTTTTATATGAAACAGAAGTTTTTGCTAACAGTTTTTATTGGAGAGAAGGGATATTAGGTCAGTGTCTGCCACACAGGATTTTGATCTGAGTAAGCCGTTAACATACCACGAGCATCTGCCCAAATACTTACTGAAGTTGACACTACCTCCTTGAAATCTGAATATATCCAGGCAATATGCCTAGAACATTTGCCTTGGCTCCATCCCAGTTGTTGTCATGCATTGCATCTAACTTCTTGAAGTTAATTTTTCCTTTGGTGAGGACTAGCATGGGGAAAACAGCCAAATGATCTTCAAGACTCTGCTGCTCTTCTTGTATTTGACTTCCTATAGAGTCAAAGGAAAAAAAGAAATTGACAACCAGCAATATCCATCATCCATGGTATGGAATTAATCACTAGCTGCAAAATATTACCATAATTTTATTCCATTCATTTCTTTATGGTCACAACACTGAAATATTAAACATTGTTGACATCATTCCTAGCTAAATTCTGAATACAAAGTTGAGTAATACATTATCAATTAGAAAGTAGATGAAATGGAACTCAACCATTACTTATAGTAGAGGCATAAAAACAAATGGAAGCATGGATTGTTTTTCCTGAGGAAAAAAGTGGCTTGATTTGTCACTTGTACATGGAAGCATATATAAAGCCTGTGTTCCAGGTACTGGTGACTTGTACTTTTTTGGATCTTAAACCCCCTTGTCATGCATAGAGGTGACACATTCAAATTGCATGTCAAATTTACAGTCTATTCTCAGATATTTTTCTTGTCCTAAAGAATGAATTTTAGATCAATCTCCAGACTATGCTTGCTCAAATATTGTTTAGCTGACCTTGTTTTGCACATTACTTATCTAAAGATTAAGCGAAATGTGTGTTCATGACAAGGAGTTGCAGCAGATACTCTTAAAATGGACAGATAACCCAGATATCTTGTCATTTTCCACATAAAATGCAAAACTCAAGCAATCATTGAGGCAGAACTATTATTCTGTCTTTACAGTGATATTTGAAGGTCAGAAGAAGTCATGTTAATGGGGCAGTTTAGCACATAATAAATAATACATTGCTACTGCATGTATTATATTTCTTCTACTATTTGGATTTCAGTTCGCTGCATTTTCAATCCCACCTTTCCATAAATAGTATTGCTTGGGTTTTTAAAATGCAGTAAGATGACAGTATAAATATGTTTCCTCTTTAATACTACCAATCATGTAAAATATAACATTAGGCTTCTTGTTGTGTTTCTTCATTTCTTGAAATAACATCTGAAAACAGAATATTTCAAGACAGACTTTCCAACATAGAAAAAAATCCATATATTGACAACATTTGCAGATGTAGAATTTTTGTGAGACAGCCACACAGTATTTGATGGCAAAAATGTTGCTGACTGGAAAACAGAGGACTAAATCTTACAACTCTTACAGGAGGCTTTTATTTAAACCCACAGCCTTTCTCTTCAGAAAAAGAAAGAGTGCTATTTGGCCATAGAATAAATTTGAAGGATAGTACCCTCTGGCTGTTTGTTTCTTGACAAGATAACTAATTGAGGGTGTAGTCTAAGTCTCACATAAGAATAATAGTGGCAAGAAACTTAGTTTGTTAGTACATATCTCCTAAACCTGCTAACCCTCTTCACAATTTGTGAACGGCAATCAGGACCTGTTCTTCCCATTTAAATCACTACTGTTACTCTCAGTGGACACTGCACAAGTTGTCAAAGACTAAAAAGTTTGACATTTACAGTAACACAGCATAGTTATGTTACATTTTTAGAGTAACTCATAGGTTTGATTATTCATCTGAGAGCAAAAGCCTACCTCCAAGGCTCAAGTCCCCAAAAATATGTCCTTTTTAGTATACCCTACTGTAGCCAAAAGTACGCCTCATTGCTCTTATCTTCCTGTCCCTATCTCTGTCCATGAGATCTTTTCCACTGTATTTGTCTCTCTTCAAGGCAGGAAAGAGAGAGAACATTGTGGTGCAGTTTAGCTGCCATTATAGTGAAACCATCATACAAATTCACTAGGGAGGGAGCAGAACTGTACCTCTGTCCCTTCTATTTGTAACTGTGCTTGTTTTTTTATCTGTGCTCTACTGTAGAAAGCACTTCTCTTCTGAGAAGCCTGGTCCTTGCAAATTAAGTCTGTAGATGACGCAAAGAGCTATATGGAGGTGATTAGCTCTAGTCATTTACCAGAATGAAACACTGAAGGTATTTATTTCTGAGCTGATTCCTTTGAGTTAAGAGACATAACTCTGTGATGGGGAATTTTGTTTGGAGTTTGAAATCCTAACCATTTGCTTCTGGTGAGATTTTTCCTTGTTTAACTAGACTAATTATTTTTAGAATCTTTACAGTGTTTTTGATATATCCCATCAATTATTTGCAAAGCCATATTTGCTACTTTTGGTTCTGTTTTAGGAATCAGGCTTATTCCTAATATTTCAGAAAGCAAATGGTCAACCCTACAGTTTCTGGCATTGCTTCACTGTGTCTGGGTAATGCCAAAGGAAAAACATGATTTCATGATGGGTGTGCGAGAGGAGGGCGGAGGGCAGTGTGATGTAGCTATCTCATGGATTTTGAGACTGTCTCTCACCTGCTTTTTCTAAGTGACTTCTGCTGTCACTCTATATGCAGCAGATCTCAGTTCAAGACTCAACACTTTCTTCTGCACCATTTGTATAGCAGCTGATAGTTCTCAGAAGCTCTCTAGTTAGTATATCCAGCCTTGCACTTTTTCCATTAGCAAATGCATCATGAGTACTGTATGATGTCTGGATACTTTTATTTTCTGACATAAATTGCATTTTTATACCTGATGATCTCTCTGTCACATTCCAAAATAATGCTCAGGCAATCTACCTAAAGAGATACTTGGTCCAAAATCTGAATTGAAAAAGGAAGTTACCCTTAACCACTCTTACTTATTACTTCCCACTTCATCTGAGATTTGTTGCATTTGCTATTGCAAAGACTTTCCAAAACACATTAGTTAAATGGAGCCGAAAATCATTCATGCATATTTTATGGAAAAAATTACAGATATATCTCTAGTTGTAAGTTATAAAATATGCCTTTTCTTGGACCATTAAAATATTCTGCCCCATTTAAAATAAGCTATATAGTGAAACTTATGTACAGTGATAATTTTACAATTCTTAATAAAATAACACACTTTATCACAAAATGTTTTGTAAATTTTTCTGTATAAATTCGAGTATGTTTATTCCATTCTGCCCAGCAAATACAGTAAAAAAAACTGATATGCAAGTACTACCTAGAACTGGCTAAGAAATGAAGACCTGTCACATTTACAAAAATTAAACAGAATAAGTTAGACAGTTAGACTGGCTGAAGTCAGGGGAAGCCAGATAGAAAAATACCATGTTCAAAGTCTACCTAACAGACTTTTCAAATTTATGTTAGAGAAATAATAAGAGAAGATCTTAATTTATTTAATGGCTCTTAGATTGTCAGTTTATGTGATTCAGAAAAGTTTACTGATGCTAAAGAGAAGCTTTTTGATCATCAACAAGAAGATTTCAACAGGCAAATTCACTATGAGATTTGGTATTCCCTATCATCAACATCAAAACCAGAGTACCTGGCAACAGGCTGTGCATGCTCTGATGGTGTTGCACCTATACTGTCAGTAATTACTAAAAAATAAAATGGAGTTGGAAAATATATTTACTCACAAAAAGTGATTTATAAATCAGTGATTCAGACTATAACAGGTAAGGTCTTTGCATAAGTTACAAACTTAAATATCAACATGAGAAATCAAGCTTAAATAAACAAAAATATTCAATTTGAACTGAAAAGCAGACTTCAGTAAAATAGAAATTAGATAATTATATACGCATGTTGCAAGATGCTTAGAATTAGAAATGTACTGTTAACCAACAACAAACTCACACTTAAGATTCTGGCCTGCATTTCAAGGGAGTTAAGTACATGAGAAAACCCCCTTGATTTGTAGGCCATTGCATGGTAAACAGGTATAGGACCAGAGAGATTACCGCATTACAAAGGAGAAATGAAATAAAGATCTTACCCACATCCTGGTCTCACACAAGGACTCCAAGAAGAGTGATCTCCAGATAAAGATCCTTCCTCCTTGGGAGTCAGCCCTTAAATGGGGTCTAGGAGGGGGGGGGAGCCTGGCTCCACCCCTTCCGGTCACTCAGGTGAAATGGTGTTCACCTGTGCTCCTGCAGCTGACTCAGTGCTCGCCTCAGGTGGTCAATCAGAGGTTCAGGCTGTGATTCAACAGTTCCCATACAGCCGTATTTGCCAATTTTGTAAAGCTATAGAGATTTCTAAGAGAAATTTTACAATTAGAATGAATGAGATATGAATGGAATTAGGAAAGTGTGTGAAGTACCAGAAGGAAAACAATAGAAAGGCTGAAAAAATGGCCTATGTTGTTATGACTCCAGACCATTATTGCCACCCTCCCATTCCAAGTACTAAGATTGGAGAAGGAGATTCTTATGGTAATACCACAAGGTTTGTACTCTCATAAAATCATAGCACAGATGTCTTGCCAACAGGAGACTCTACACACTCATGCTTGGCAACAAGGATGCAATAAAACCCATTTGCACTTTCTTTTCACTCCAGCCCAACAGGAAAATAAACCACAGGTCAATATCTCAAACACATATTCCAAACAAGAGAAAACAGACAATGAGTTGGCTCAGCATGCTCTGAGAGTTATGGAGTAAATGTAAAAACTGAACTACTAAAGAACCCCTTCACAGCTGACATCTCCTGGAAAAAAATGAAAGGTCTGTCCAAAATCATCGCAGAATCATAGAATGCTTTGGGTTGGAAGGGATCTTTGAGACCCTGTAGTTCCAACCCCCCCTGCTGTAGGCAGGGACACCTCCCACTAGACCAGGTTGCTCAAAGTCCCATCCATTCTGGCCTTGAATGCTTCCAGGAAGGGGGCATCCACCCACAACCTCCCTGGGCAACCTGTTCCAGTGTCTCATCACACTTAAGAGCAAGTGAGTGAAAATGAGTACATAAAACGAACTTGCTTAAACGTTTTTGAAGTAAATAATATTTTCTTATTTGTTGAGTTCTCTCTCACACTAAATTTTGTCATGCTAACTTTTCTATTTAGTGATCTCTGAAAAAATCATATGTAGAATTCTGTTCAGCTCTCAAATCCAAACTTTTAATATGCTTCACATGAACTTATTGAATTTACCAGGCTTTTGGTAGGGATATATCTCTATGTGCACAGTTCTTACTGAGTACTCATACTGTTTTCTTCAAGTTTAGCATTAAAAAAGTAATCATGTACCTCAAAAGGCATTTGTTAATGTTGTGGGATTTTTTTCCACGCAAATGTGATTACTGAGAATGTATCATAAGCAGTACTTTCTTTCTATACAAGAAATTGGGGTCTCTGAGCACTGAAAATCCCAGAGAACTAGTTGAATACTCCTCCATCATATTACTACTGCATAGCCAGACTGATTGCTTCCTTGGGGTCATATAAAATGAGTTTTATGCTTAACACATGAATTATGACTTGTACAAGAGAAATGCTTTCTGAAAATTGTCTTTGAATCAGCCGAAATAAAGATTTGTTATCTGTACATTCTGAAGGAACATTTGACAAAAGTTCATTCCTGGGTTTTGAACATTTCCCTACTCATGTGAATAATTATATATATGTATACTTAGTTGGACGACTGAGAAGCAATAAGAATGATAAGAGCGATCAGCACTGATGAGGAAGGTATGTCCATGCAATCAGTCTAAGGGGACTGTAGCTATGAAAGGAATTCACATGAACCCTCACAGAGCAGAATATATAATACAGCAAATATTAGTTTTGTTTATGTCTGTGGAAATTCAGCGAGTTCTTTCAAAGCAGCTTTCACTGAGTCACTGGTTACAATACCTTGCTTTGCTGAGTTCCTTCTGTTGCTACACTGGACCTGGAACCTTTTAAAACGTCTCATACTGAGTCCATGGAGGAGATGGTCCATGAAAGATCTGTCTAGACATTACTCACCATTTTCTGTTTCATTTTCATCCTGTGGTGACTAGCCTTCACAGCTTTAATACAGAAATATTTTCATAGAAAGTTGTCTATTAAACAGTTTGGAAAAGAAGATTTTTTTAATCATAAAATGTTAAACGGCATTGTTGGCTTCTTTCCCAGCCTTGCTGGTTAATATGGCATGGAATTTTTACAGCTTGAATAAAAATAATTACTGAAATCCTGGAAATCATATGGTTTCAAGTCATATGTCTTGCAAATTGATGCCTGACTAATTATGTTATTAAACAATTGTTATTGTCTAGTGACTAGTAAATGTATGTGTTGAGAACCAAAAGAAAACATGATGTAAAATGAGCTTAAATTCCATTAATTTAACCAAACAATGAATGACACACTAAAAACTGACTTTTTTGTTTGTTGCTCTGAATACTACTACAAAACTGGAATTACAATTCAGCAGGCAAACTTGCTGGTTAGGGACAGCTGCATAAAAACAGTATTCAGGCAAAACCTTTTTCTCAGTACTAGTTTTGCTTTCAAACAAGAATTTTAAATAGATTTAAATAAGCTCTGAATACTGAAAACCTGTTAAGTGGTGATAGATAAAGCTACAGCAAGAATAAATTTATGGAGTCTGCTACCATACTGGTATTTATTATTTTGTGTACACACGTACACACAGACATGCTTAAAGAAACCACTGTCAATATCAGATGTTTCTTGGTGCCCATCCTTATAAAAACAGACTTTATTGGTTCATCATGGTTACAGTGAAGAGACTCACATAAAACATGAACTTGTGTCTCTTTTAACAGGCAGGTTTCCATGACTAGCTGATAATAGATTTCCAGGGCCTACAGCCTAGGAACATCAACCCTCATTTCAGAGGGCTCTGACATGCATATATGCATATCCAAAGGTAGCATGGCTTATTGTGACAAAATGTTTTTCCACAAAAAACATTACGTTTAGAAAACCCTGGATTGGGCTTCTCAGTCTACAGAAAGAGTTGAGACAGACATCATTAACATGAGAATTCAATAAGAATTTTTTAAATAAGATTTCATTTGACATTCTTTGTGACATTCTTAGTTGTCTGGGAAGTTTGTATTTCAGTGTGGTAGTTGGTAGAAAAGACGTATTAACTCCCCTTAAATGCTGCCTTCAGAAATTCTACCTTTTTAAATTTTCCTTTATATTAATTAGATTGCTCGGTAAAGAAGTCAGTACTGTAGCTTAAGTTCTGATTCCTTCCTTCTCCCACAGGTATTATTAAGCAGATTTTAAATGTTTGCTTTGGATGTTGATACTGAGGGTGAAGGAGCTCTGACATGGCCAAGAAATGAAGCAATCTGGTGAGCAGTGCCCTGTGTGCAGTCACCAAATGGAAGGAAATGGGGGAACGAGAGGACTACACAAAGATTGCAGTACACTATAGAAGACATTGCTGCTTTGTACAGAAATGGATGAGATGACATTTTCTGATCTTCCCTAAACATTCTTTTACTCATGTAAATATTTGTGTTTTCCAGATTTCCCTCTGAAATAGAGCAACACTGCATGGTTCTGGATTCACCACTGCTGTGAAAACATGTCCAATCCCTGAATACTTAACAGTATACTACAATTTCACTGCATGCATCTGCAGAGTGATGTGGAAGCTTGAGAAGGAGAAAGTTTAAAAATTATTGCTTCCTTGATTTAAGGTCAGGTAGTGCCACGAGCCATTCTGAGTCTTCAGGAAAGAACATACCAGTCTGTGGGCTATGATCCTGACCTTTCGCATATCAAATGGAATTGCAGAATTTCAGTGAAATGGGACATGAAAGTACTTTTTGGAAACATGGCGGTTCTGTGGGCTGGCTTTCTTAGTACTTCAGGGGCAATATGACCTCCATGAGTACCCCCAACACTTGTCAGGTCATATTCATCCCATTTTTGTGCTTCACTTACTCTTCAGGCCAGAACTTGTTCATTTGACTGCAGAGTTGCCATCTCCTTGGGAAGTGTTGTGCTTGTGGAATGAAGATCCCTCACTGTGGAGCCCCAGACACTGACAGGAGCTTTTGTTCAGGGCTAGTCCCAGAATTCTTCCCTTCTGTTAATCTGGTAGGTGCTTGATCACTTGAGAGAGGGGATTAAAAATCCTAGTCTGTTCACTGGTAAAACATCCTAGCCTACTGGAACAAGAAATCTAAAAAAATTAATTAAAACAGTAAAGCATGGCATTTCCTTCGTTTCCTTTCTATTTTCTTTTTTTTTTTTTTTTTCTCTTCGGTCCCAGTAGATCCAGATTAGTTCCATGCATGGACTAAGAGAGAAAACCTATGCCCCTGCTTTTCTTTCTGTCAGAAGTTTGTTCTGAATAGTTCTGCTGGAGTCTGATATTCCCCTTCCCATGTTCTCCAAACCATCTTGTTAAACCATCTTCTCTGATACGTCTGGGTATTAAGTCAGGAAATTCTTCACAGGGAATAGCCTATTTTCTGTGTTGACTGAGAGGTTCCACAGAGAGGTCCCTGTTCAGCTGCTCCTCTAGCAGCATTCCCTGATTTCATCCTTTTCCTGTGGGCAATATAATATTTCATAGGCAAACTGAAGTGTGGGAAATATTTTATTCTTCACATCGAGATAGTATGCACATAAATATGTATAAATATGCCCTCCTCGGTGCCCAAACCATCTGTACAAGTGTCATCACAAGAGCTATTTGTGGCTCTTCTTCATGCCTCTTTCCTTATTTACAGTCTGATTAGAGCAATAAACTCCAACTTGACTTCTAATTAGGAGAATGGCAGTTACTCATTATTGCTTTGCTATGGCCTGCTCTCTTCTTAGTTCTAAGACAGCAAAGCTGCCTGAGAATCTACTGGCTTGCCAAAATATTTCAGCTGATTTTAAGGAGCCTTTTAAGTCTTGGCCCATCATTTTTGGTCTTCAATTTGCAAGCAACCTTGAGAAGTATTACAGTGGGGTGTGTATTATGGGAAGGTTTGATGGGAAGCAGAAAGATGCCAACACAATTCTCAGAGGCATTGATAATCTTTGATATGGTAGGATTTGTATTGTGTGTTCATTTTAATAAGTCTGTCTCATTTCATTTTAAGTCATTTACTGAAACTATTTTAATCACATTTTAAACTTTACCCATTTATTTTCCCCTTTTTATCATCTGCTGAAATTGCAGATTTGTTTCTATTTGCCTAAAGATGCTCATTTGAAGAGCAAAACATCACTAATGATGGAATAAGAGGCTGACTGATGAAGGTCTCTGTGAGTGACTCATCCATAAGTGAGAGGCTAAAATCAAAGACTGCAAAAGAAACAGTGAATATATGGCACGCATTAATTTGACAGGAAAAAGACCACATCCATTTGAGGCTCCACCATATGGGATGTCTGCAGGCATCTAAACGACTTCTGTAATTTCTTATCTTTATAAATTATGTGAATGGACAATAAACAAGTCAGATAGTCTAGTGATGCAATAATGAGAAGAGGAATGACTGCATTTCAAATGGCAAGGATTCAGTATCAGTTTTGTAATGCAGCTAACACCTAAAAAATATAAATTATTCTTAATAAACATTCAGCTTTACTTAAAAGGAAAAAAAATAAAGAGAACAAAAAATAACTATATAACTAAGGAAATAGGATTTTTATGAGAGACCCTTGAGAAATAGAATAAGGAGAAAACTGATAATTCACTGATATGGCAATATATTCTATCTTCCACTATATTAAGCATTGTTCATTTAGGTCTGTCCTATTTAATTTAGAATATGCATCTAGATTTTCTTTTCCTTAAGTTATATATTTTACACTGTGTGACTGAAAATTAAAAGTGTACTCATGTGAACACACATATGCTATTTCAAAAACAGTGTCATTCACAACAACATTTCCTAGAATTTCTGTCAGTATAATTTTCATCAGTACATCAGCATTGGCAACTGTTTCCTGCTAATTATGTGTCTGGATAAAAGTATAGAAGATCCAGCAAAAGCTGATGAAATCTTGCCCCAATTGGTCAAATATACAATATGTACAAGTTGAGGTCTATCTGCATAGTAATTTTTTCAAGTTAAATGTTTTAAAGTGCAGCATTTCCTGCAGGGATTTCATATTTTTTAGGAAGAGAAAAATAGCACTCTGATGTGTAAAAGAAGAAGAGAACACAAAAGTATGAAATAGTTTGAAAAACTGATGTGAAGCCAGCTGTGAGATTCCCTTTTGTCAGCAGCAGAACTCCTACTAGCATCTGAAGGACTACAATTTTGTGTCTGGGCTCTGTCTAGTGGAAGCAAATAAAAGAAGTGTAGTGACAAATAAATGAAAATATTCTCATGCCAAAAATAGCATAACAGTCTTAGTGGACTGTGGAGGAAAATTGATTACATCATTAAAACAAACTCATAGATACTTCTTTCTTCATTGGCACATTATGTTTTGCAAGTTCAGGCATGAAAAATAAGGTAGAGATGTACTTACTTGATTTTCCTTATTCCTAATATTTTACAGAGAATATGAAAGAAAGAATAAACAAGTGAAATCTGAAGGATTTATTAAAGGCAGATTTTTCATGTTGACATGTGTAATTAATAAAACACTTTCCTAATGGGTAGCTGATGTTAAAAGTCTTGTAGGAGAGTTAATAATCACGAGAACTCATGAAAACCAAAGAAAAGGCTGGGAGGGGTTTAGGAATAGTATTCCAGCAACAAGACACTTGGGGGAGATCTTATCAATGTGTATACCTACCTGAAGGGATGGTGCAAAAAAAAAAAAAAAGAAAATGGAGCGAGACTCTTTTCAGTGGTGCTCAGTGCCAGAACAACAGGCAGTAGACACAAACTAGAAAACAGAAAGTTCCCTCTGAGCATCAGAAAGTACTTCTGTGCAGTGTGGATGACAGCACTGATGCAGGCTGCCCAGTGAGTAGAGACCTTCAGAGCTGCCTGGATGTGGTGCTGGGCAACCTCCTGTGGGTGGCTCTGCTTAGACAGTGGTTGGACCAGATGTCTGCTGGATATCTCTTACAACCTCAACCATCCAGTGATTTTGTTAACTAAGAGGCGGTTATTGAGAAGATGGAACAAATCTTTCCATATGGCAGGAGGATGAGAGATGGGGATCATAAACTGAAACAGAGAAGTTTATGATTTGACACTAGGAGAAAAAAAGTTATCATGAGCAGAATCATTCAGTGGAACAGTCTGCTCAATCTCTTTCCCTCGAGGTTTTCAAGACCTAAATGGAAAAGCCCTTGTCAACCTGGCCTGAGGTCAGAAGTGACCCTGCTTTGAGCAGATGGTTGCACTAGAGACCTCCTGAAGTGGTGTAAATTCAGGAGGTGGATGACCTGAGTTTTCCACAGAAAACAAGAAATATTGGAAGATACAGGAAATACAAGACTATAGATGAAGGTTGCATGTCAACATGATTTAAACATAATAAATATTTCCTTGACCTCTCAGTATTTGGAAGCACCATGTAATACCAACAGTGAAGTCATCTAAATGCTTTAGCAATGTAGTCAGCAGCTAGGATTGATGTTCACATTTATTTCTGATTCTATGACAGATCTCACCAAAAATTTGGTATCTATGTAATTTGAGTTTGGATTGTATATTTTAAGATATGTATTTTCATAGTGGTCCCTATCTAACTTGACCAGAACAAGAATGATATTTTAAAATCTCACAAACTATTTAAAAGAGCCAGTAAGAGTGAACTTATCCCATGAGAAATGTAATTTATAAGGAAGAGAGTACTGTCATCATCCTGTATCTTCAGTGTTAGTAGACAAAACTCAGCATTTGAGGTACATCAAGAACAGACATCACGTGAGCTTTGTTTAAGATTTACTTTGCACTGGAAATTTCATTTTCTACACATTCAAAAAGTTAAAGCATATTATTCTTTTCCTTTTTTTTTTTTTTTTTTTTTTTTCCCCTAGAAAATGTTGTTGAGTCTGATAGTTTTTCTCAAATCTTTACCTGCCACACTCCCTGGTGATAGTGAACTGATTGATTCCAAGGATATTCTTCTGGGGGCATACAGAGACAGTGTCCACTAGACATTCAGTTTTTTGCTAATTCTAGAAAAAACCCTAATCCTAACCCCCAGCCTTCATGGTCTACTCCAGCTTTTGAAAAATTAGTAAAAAAATTCAGTAAAAATTTTCATTTTTCTTTTTTTTTTTTTTCTAGAGATAATTCAAAATCACTATACCACAGAGGAAGGGAAAATGAAGGATATATTTTGATGTGTTTTGGGGGATAATTTAAATATTTTACTTGGAGTTTCCATTCAAGAACTTCCAGTTTCCAGTCAGTCCCTAGCAGAACCTGTTTGGTCTTGCATTTAGCTGTCAAAAGTATTCTCATTTAGCCATGGGCCATGGTACAGTTTGTTCCACTATGATTATCTGCTTTGGTTTTGTGAACTCTAAAGAGCTCTACTATCATTCTGAATAAAGTATTATCACATTTATCATATATCTACAAAACTTCAGTGGAATTCTCTGTGTTTTCATGCACACTGAATGATCTTTAATTCTTCATTATTTTAAATGCAGTTTCCTCTGAACAGATCTGCATGGAAATAAGGTAAGAATTATTGAAAGATATTTCCTTTTAAGAGAGAAGTAAAGAAGTGATCCCTAGAGACTGAAAAGATGCAAAAAAATATTTCACTTAATGGTAGAATAATAAAGCAGAAACAACAACAAACCAACCCTGAATACAAAAAGTATTTTCCACTCATCTTTAGTGTTTTCTCTTACCTCAGCAGCATCAGAACATTATTTTTACAGCCTTTTAGTTTCATCTGAGAAATATTTGTAATTGGTGGCATTTCATATTAATTCCGATAATGTTTTGTATTATAAAACAATCCCAAATATAACACAAACAAAATAGAGAGTGTCTGTATCTGGTTTCCGGCACTGGTACGACATATATGCATAACAACAAGTATTAGAATATTTATTCAGATGGACATAATGTAAATCTGGATCTGCAGGGCAATAAAAGAATACATGAACTAACATATGAGAACTGTTCTTGAGATCATCTCAGCTTCAAACATTTAATCAATATTGGCAACTTTCTTAAACTTAGGTAAAGTGCAACAACCAATCCTGGATAGAGCTGCTTGCAGCTGAAGCAGTCATAACCATCTCCATTCCTTATTTTAGCTGGTTTGACCTCAAAAATTCCCTATTAATTGCAGTCTCTTGGGGAAAAAAAAATAAAAAAAATAGTCCTAGTCCTAAAAGTAATATAAGCATAACATGTTTTGGTATTGGTATAGGGCAACAAGGCCCTTGGTTGACCTAAATCACAGAAGCTGATATTGCTGTGAGTGAGAAGAATATTGGCCGAACCACTTAGATATTGGGGTATATATTAACGGTATAGAAAGGACAAAGGGTAAATATGTACACAGTAGTCTGAACAGTGAGCTTGAACTGAAGCTGTAACTCACCTTATGCGGGGAAAAATAAAAATTTCTAAGAAATGTCTGAGTGTATGCAACAAAGATGCAATTGCAATTGAGCTTTGAGGTACATAATCTGTAGACAAATATCTGAAAGTGCTTGGTTTTTTTGTTCCCATGTATTTTGGTGGTGCGACTTGGGAATCATGGATTATTTCCAAAAACCTGACTCTCACTGTAAATTAACAGGGCTGATCTGAGATTACATTTACATTTTTGTTCAGTAGCCATTGGACTAATTGATTTCAGTTAAACTTTTCTCTCAAAAAGCATAGTTCTCTGAAAAAAATGTTAGTATGGTGATAAAGTACAGACAACTTTTTAGCACAGCTGGAAATATATACCTGATGTTTGTTTGTATTGTCTTTTTGTCTTTTGTATTTCACTTTGATAAGGTTTTTTTTTTCCTTTTTTAAAAAATTATTCTTTTTTTAATGAAATATCTAGATGCATTTAAACTAAGGGTGCCTTTTCAAGGAGCGCTCAGGATAAAAGATTTTCTCCATTCAACTTATTTACCTGTCCCTCCCACTCAGATTCTTATCTTAATTTTATTTCTATTTCTTTCTTTTGTTGGAAACATCTTTTCTCCCTTTGTTTATTGCAACCATTTTTTCCTTCTTCTTACGTTATGTGAATATCATGAATATGAATCTTTCTAGGATGAAAATAAATTAAATGAGGCTTTTTCCTCATTTGCCCCATTTTCAGCAATTAGTCCAAAAAGGACTCCATGGAAGGGTACTTCAGAGCACATATGTGTTCTCATGAAACATAAGACACAAAAATTATTATATCATGAAATTGTCTTGAACCTTTGTGTTGTTTTTCTGTGTTGTTTGTTGGTTTTGTTTTGTTTTATGTGTGTGTGTGTATGTGTTTTATTTTGTTTTCCAAGGATGTAAGCTTTTGATTATAGGCATTGTGTATTTGTCTGTCTGCAGCATCCAATGCAGTGGAGACAAATCATGATTTCAGCCTCAGATTTTTATTGAAATAACAATATGTGATAAAGAAAATGCTGGGAAGATTAGTGTGCTATTGACTCTCAGTAGGAACCACTAACTCTATCCAGCAGCCCAACTATTTGAAGAGATTTTGACTGATACTTTAGTGTGAGTTTACCATATATCTAGATTTCAGACTAGATTTCAATAAATACAGAATGTGAACTCAGTGTGGATTTGAAAGCAAAATAAGTATGTCCTGGAGAAGTCCTCATAGTATGTTGCTAATGGCACCTTTACTGGAGTGCGATTGGTTTGTTGGTAAATTTACATGGGTAAATTTATATGCTTTAATCTCCTAAAGGAGATAAGCCCCTCTGCAGGTTCAGGCATTATAAATTAAAGGAAATGTTCACCACCAAAGGTATGGTAATATGAAAATAGGATGTTTTAGGGAAGTTCCCAGCCTTCACTGTGTTACTCTTCAAAAGGACTCATACAGCTGAATAAGGGGAGGATGGGGACACAGTTGCTGTCAGTCTGCTAAAGCAAACCATTCAGGTTTGTCTGCCTCTTCTTCAGGCCAGGGGTTGGCTAGTCCACAGAGAGCTCTCAGGATGGTTCATCCTCTAGCATTCTAGTAATGCAGAGTAAGTTATATTAGATCTGCTTTCTTAAAGGACAAAGTTTAGATTGAACTGAAAAACAAAGTCTTCTGAGAATGAGGAGAGTACCAGGAGCTCCATGTAAAGTTATAGCTTGCTTAATCTGGCTTGATAAAAATCAATCAATCAATCAATAAAATTGTCTTCTAATATCCAGGAATGGTATTCTGACTATAGACTTTAGCTACTGCTTTTCTGAATTAGGTGAAAGAAATAGAGATAAGAACTTATTGCTACCAAAGGTGTTTCAAATGAGAATCAAGCAGAATTTGAGTGGTCACAAGAATTTTGATATAACATATACTGGAATTAATCTAAATTATTCAATCAATCTTAGTATGAATTTGTCTAGTATTTGAATGGAATATTACAATATTATAATAAGAAAAAAATATAAAATATGAGTAGAAATGCTCTTTAAAATTTATCTTTGAAAATGCCTCTTTTTTTTTTTGTGTGTGTGAAACAATGTAGGAGTGATTTTATTTTGTTTTGCTTTGGAAGAAAGGAGGAATAATTGAAATACATGTTTCTCTTGAATTTACTATGAAGAGATGAGTATATGTTTTATGACAAAACAAGACATAAAACAACAAGAAAACTCCTAGTGGGCTTATATATTTATCTCTATGTTGTTGGAACACCTTACTTAAATTTATTTTAATGAAACTTTTAACAAATACAGCCCTGAAATATCTATTTGTTCTGGAAATTATTGATATGCTGAAACCAGGAGTTTCCTGTGGAAAATGTCACTTCAACCATAACTGAAAATAAGAGATAATAATAAGGCTGTTCTGGCAGAGATGAATCAAAATTACAATGTTTGATATGGTCAAAGCAGTATAAGGAAGAATATCTAAATCAAAATTACTAAGATAAGATTTATTTTAAATACATCTAATCCATTTTGACTAGAATTCAAACCAAAGACCTTCTCATGAAAATAGAAGACAAATCTGAGAAGCTTATGTTTTCTTTCAAAATCCAGCTCACAAAAGTGGACCTGTAATTATTCTAAATTATTCTGTGTCATTTCTTTTTTCTGATGAACTTTCATAGTTTTGCAGTTGTCACGCTCGTACCTGATGGCCAGGAGAGTGTCCAAGAGAAGGAATTTTCCACGTTATTCCCGAACCTTTTCATCAGGCCAGGGGCTGATCTTATCAACCCCTTATCTACTTCTTCACCTGCAATATGTGTCTTCATCATTCACTCTCTCCATCTCACAGCTGTTCCTGCATGTCTCAATAGCAGTCCAGGAATCACTCATACTTTGCAGTTAAAGATACCCTGGTAAAAAAAGACCCTGGTAAAAAAGAAAAGACCAAGTTCACAACCTTCTCAGAAGTCTCTATTTATTCAGTTATGGGATACTCTCATACCCATATTTAGACCCCACTCATCCTGCCCTGAATTCCATCGGACTGTCCTTATATAGGATACAGAGGAAAGGAGAAATATGTTGGCAATAGCAGTGTTGAGGAAAAGGAGATGAGAATTTTATGGAAAAAAATCTCTTTTGGGGAACAGGATGAAAAGGGGAAAATGAGGTCAAAATCTTCCCAGATCAAAAGATCTAGAAAACAGGCATTAAAAATACAGTATCGGTAAACTGTGGAAGACCACTTCATGAACCATATCTATAAGTGGAAGAGTAACTTTAGTGGACTAACCCTGTGTTGAGTTTTGCTGGCCTTTTATGTAATAAGTTAGATTTGCTGAAAGTGTTTTGGAACTCATCTCCTCCTCATCTCATCACCACTGTCATGTAATAACTGTTGTTACTGAAGGTGCTCAGGCCCATATCATTATCCTAACTAACACAGTCACAGTTCCTTATGAAATAACATTTATATGCCTAACAAAATAGTTGAGTATGAAAATCTGAGACAGATTAATGAAGCCATTAATATGCTGTAAAATTTCTCTTCTTGGTCAAGCAGAAACAGTCATTTTAGTGATAATTCCCTGACTGATCCTATCCCATTCCCACTGATCCTTGATAATCCGTTGATTCCTCGCATCTTTCCAAATCTCCCTGCTGTCTCTAACTTGGTATTAATCAGTGCCACAAAATTAAAAATTGTCATAATTAATGTTAAGGAATAATAAAATTAAGATGTATCTCTTACTAGATGGGGGAAAATACACTTCTGTCTACATAGCAGAAAGGCGTTGAACCAGCTGTGACATTCACGTTACACCAGAGTAGCTTTCAGGTGTTGGCCAGTGTCCACACAGAGTGAGAGTTTCAAGCCATTTCCTACTGTAACAACCAAGTAAAATTGTAAGGAAGTTTGTTCTGTCATCCAGGACAAACAAAAGTTCTTATCCTTGCTGATAATCCTTTGAGACTTCTAATCCTTCAACAATTTCATTCTTAATACAAGGGCTCAAAAAAACATTTCTGCATTATACATGACTACTTTGTTTTAAATTGAAATGGAATCTCACAGTTCATTGGTACATTGGAGTTTGACTGTGAATCCTGGTCTGAATTACACTACTCATATGATTTTTTCAGACCACAGGACTGAATTCAAATATCTGAGATATCTCTTACTACACATAATGGGTTGTTATGTTTTTTTTATGGTTTAGTGTTGAGATAGTCACATAAAAGTGGAAGAGAATAATTGCAACCTTTAGCTTAAAAAACATTTGCACCTCAAGAAAGATCTATAACCATTCAGATTTGCACAATAGCCATTTTCATAGGATGGAAGAATTACTGAGATTGGAAGAGATGCCTGAATGTCTTTAGTCCAATCCAACTTGGTGTTGGGGTAGCTAGAGCAAGTTGCTCAGGCGTCTGTCATATGGGATTTTGAATGTTCCCATTGGTGGAGACTACAGAGATTCTGGGCAATCTGTTCCTGTTTTTAATCATCCTCATAGTAAAAATGTATTGTGTTCAGATGGAATTTTGTATTTTGTATCCATTGCTACTTGCCCTTTCACTTGACACCACTTAGAAGAGATTGACTTGATTTTCTTCACTCCATCAAATATTTATGCATATCTGTAAGATCCCTCTATATCTTTTCTTCTACAGATTTAACACTCAGCTCTCTCAATCTCTCCTCATGTGACAGATGAGACTGTAGAACATCACTCCAATACATCTGTATGTCTCTCATCCTAGGGAGCCCAGAACTGAACCCCGAACTCCAGGTGTTTCACCAATGAGAGAGGGGGACCATCTCCCTCAGTGTATTGGCAAGTCTTCTTAATGCAGATGAGGAGGCTACTACTGTAAGGATACTATACTTGCTCATGTACAACTTGTTCTCCACAAGGATCACTTTTACCCATTTTTTCAGCCTGTTTAGATTCCTCTGAATGGCAGTAAAAACCTGTGTTGTGTCAGCCACTTTTCCCTATCTGTAAACTCACCAAAAATACATTTATTCACATCTTCTGGGTTGTTAATGAAGATGTTAAATAGTATTGTCCACAACAACCCTACTGCTGATACATCTTGGTACCATTAGTTTCAACTGGATATTTTGCCACTGATTACAGCTTTCTGGGACTGCAATTTGATCAGGTTTCATTCCTTTCCTTTCCCCCCCTTGCATTCTTAGATCAGTGGAGCCTTCTTTCTTCCTTTTCCTTCCTCTTTTCTTTCAAACACAGTATAAGCTTATGAAAAATCAGAACTGAAAATTGGCTTTATGTAATTTTTTTAATGTAGGAAGCTACAATTCTAAATGAAAACTATTCTTCCAAGTAAAAGAACCAAACTGAAAGAAGCCTGATAGCTAATTGGTCCTGATAGAATACAGATGCAAAATCTAATCAGAATTTCAGGAATGATCATTAAGTAGAAGTCATTCTTCTCCATGTAGGGACTGGTTAAAGGTGAGTATGATCATTAAACCTTTCCTACAGATGGCAGTCTACAGTTATATTTTTAGATTCCTTCCATCTTTCTGAGAGCAAAACAAGTTGATATATTCTGCATAAAGCTGCATAGATAAGTAGACCTACTGCTGTGCACATCAGGATAACTCTTATGATATGCAGAGGTAACACAATGGAAATCACAGTTTAGAAATCCAATTTATCTTGCTGTGAATAGAATTGCATCCACTACAGACACCAATTAGTTTTGTTCCATAACACCATTATAGAAATGTGACATTGAGAAACTATTTGTAAACTACTAAGCATTCAGAGAGGATGAAGTCTAGAAAAATGTTAATCCTTAGTGTGTGACAAATATAAGAGATTTTTTACCAACTGCAACCAAGAGGTCAGAACATAACAGCTGAGGTAATGAAGAAACAGCTTCCTCCAACTTGAGTTACTTATACAGTTTATGAAAGACATAATATTCTGTAGATGCCTCCTTCTCACAGCAATGAGTTTCTGTTACAGCTGCAGTATGGATATCTCTATTTTAAGTCTGTACCTTCATACCATTATCTATAACCCCAAGACTGATACACAAAGATGCTTGCTATTAAAATATCTGTACACTGTGTTTTTCCCTTCACTTTCTCAAATATCAAATAGAAAGTGTCATTCATAATGTAAATATATACCACTAGTCCTGTAAAAACTCTAGCATGTTGTTGTTTAGGTAGCTCTTTTCTGACTACTTTTAAGACACTGACTGGTAGATAACTTGTCTTACGAGCTGATTAAGGAGATGAGGACTATATGAGGGCTTCCTCATGAGAACTATAGGAAGTTCTTCATACTCTTGTATTCTGTCTGCATAAGAACCATCCTTCTTGTGGAGATTAACTTGTTTTATTAAGAAAGGGAGTGTACGTTTTTCATTACTTTTTTTTTTTTGTTCCTAACTACATGCTCAATATTATTCTTCAAGACAACCAGAAATAGATATCCTAGTGCTCAACAGAAATACATGCCATGTAATATAGAAGCATATGTAATGTAATCCCCTTATAAATATCAGGAACTCCCATTTCTTTTCTATAGGAAAAATAAGAGGACAGTGTTAGCCAGAATTCCTATGCATTGATCTTACAACTCCTAACTTGAGAAAAAAATATCCCCTTTCTGCCGTTCACTGTTTCCATGGAGGATGTAGCTGTACAGTTGGCCTAACCACTTTGAAAAGATGGGGACTGTCTTTCACCAACGGTGTTACAAAGTAGGATGATGTTGTTGAAAATTCTATACCTTAACTAAACTAGCCAAAAGTGCACCCACACTTTGACACTAAACAACTGCAGTGGGTGAGACAGAGGAGAGATCTTTAAAACAGATGCAGTACAGGAGTGATATCAATTTAATTCAGTTGGCTAATTTACATGTAAAGCAGGTAAGAAATCTGAAAGTGCTGAATCTCTATCCGGACTAAAGCTTAAATTGTATAATGAGGTGAACTAATGGTGTGACATGTGCTACTTTGACCATAGTTCACAGCATTGAGCTCAACATTAGCTGTGTTTCACTTACAGCCAGAGTGTGTGTGTGGGAGGGGGAGGTGGGGGGGGGGAAGCCAAGATGAGCAGGCAGCATTTCAAAACTATGTCTGTAGAAAAAACATTCCCCATCCATACCTCACAGACTGTCTACAGAGAAATCAATAGAATTAAATAACTTGTGTCAATTTTGGACACTGTTTACATTTTATAGGCTTGGGTTTTGATTCTTATATTGATTTTATGCTGCCATAAATCCTTTAGTTCAAAGGAGCTACTTGATTTAAATCTGTAACAGAACATAACAAGACCTATTTGCTTTCATTAAAGTCTTTCAACTTCACTGGTACTGGTATTAAACAGGAACAGTCAGAGGACTCCAATGTAAATTGTAAGAATATTTAATTTCATTTTAATATGCACCACACCATGTAATTAAATTGCTAAGGAAAAAATATTTTTGCAGACCATGTTGGTGCTAACTGCAAATAAAAAGAAAGTAAAAAGAAGAAAGTTCAAAGCAGGTGTTGACCTTGAAAGAGAAAGGAAAAAATTCTTTAGTTAACACAGAACAGCTAGAGAAGGGAAAACATAGATACATCTGATCAGATTTTCCAATTATTCATCTCACATTGCTTCAAGAGATAACAGCATGTGTGTCTGCGTACATTTACATGGCCATAGAGAAATAAAGATGTTCATATGTATATATGTAGACATATATGCATTTATATAAAAGTTGAAGAAGAATTAGAGGATCTAAGCAGGAAAAAAAAGAACAACCTTGTCAGAGCTCAACTCCTTGATTCTTTCATCAGTCTGAATACAAGGACAGGAATGAAGCTCAATCAGTTTGCCGTTTTGGTAATGGCACAGGTGTCTTCTCTTGAGGGAAAAAAGCTCATTTACCTTCAAGGACTGAGAATGAGAACTAGCAGTTTAAATTTTTGAAATGTGTAAATGAAGAATATTTCAGTTAAACTCTTAAAAGCAAATTCTAGTTACATGATTTCAGAAAGATTTGACCTTTTTATTTTAGATTCAGAGATTATTCCCTCTGCCATAAGCAGTTCTTGGGCAGAAATCCTCCAAGTTTCAGGCGCATGCAGCTGTTTGACAGTTCTGCCACTCCCATCTGGCAGGAGCTGCCCTCTCCTCCATGACTCTTAGCACTGCCCAACTCCAGAGTGAGAAGAGGACTTTCCATTGTAAGCTGTCTGCTTTTCCGGGGTTTGATAAGCCTTTCCTTTCTTCCATATTCCTAGCTTTCGGGAAATTCAGAAAAGTGTGGTGGTTTTTTGTTTTTTGTTTTTTGTTTTTTTTATTGGAATAAAACCATATGTAAAATCATAGAAATCGCCAGTGAACTGGCACACTTCGTCTTCTGCCAACTCTGACTGTTTAAATATTCCATCTCAAGCTGTTCCCTCTCCTTTCACCAACCTCTGCCTTTTTTACCATATTGAATGGCTGAAATACTCTTCCCTGCTTCTTAGTATGATTATTTTGCTTTCCAGCTAGCACTTGTCCATGGTTTTGTACTTGTTTGTCACACAGTGTGGATTTGTACTTGCTGCTTTCTCTGAAAGACAGGCTTTCAGTAAGGTCATAAAGGCCTCATGATTGCAATTAGCATCAGTTTGTAAAAACCTCTTTTCACAAGTCACCCCATCTGGCTGTGTCTGCTCTTGGTTGGAAGCTGTCCTGGCTTCAGATGAGACAGTGTTGATAGCACTAGTTTGCTAAAAAACCCTGAATAGTTTTGTCTTGCAGAAGAAAAATCTTTATTTATTGCCTTGTACTTAAGGGGGAAACAGGAAGAAAGGAAAGGCAGAAAGTGTAAGAGGCACTGCAAATTGTTTTAGACATCTTCTGTATTGCCAGTATCACTCACTGTAATCTCCATTTTGCAATTTGTTACCTGAGGTACTTAAGTACTAAAAATGAGGTACCACCAGCTTTGACATAACAAAGATTTAGAGCTGAAGAGAAGGAATATTCCTCACTCCACAGATTTGGAGTGTAGGAATATTCAGATCCTACTGAGCAAATGCAGGAAGAAGGACTGGTGGCCCTGTATTAAACACCTGTAAGTGGTTCTACCCAACAGTGTTCCATTGTGGGCTTACATTCATTCTTCACTTGTCTTTTTCTTTAGGAAAATAAAATTACTTGCTAAATAATTAAACTCATGTACACCCTGCTCTTGTGTACTCATCTTGGAAACAACTATTATTTATTGTGAGGAAATGTAGAACTTCTATTATCTGTGATAATAAAAATGACACAGCTGAAATCTTGCCTCTCATGACCTCCTACTCTTGATAATTTTTGTGTTTGCTGTAGGATATATCACTGCTGGTGGCAGTCCTTTCAGAAACTGGCACATAAGAGCTGACATAGCTTTCTAACATCAATGAACATTCATTTGAGCCTCGAAAGATAATAATGATCAGGATCTGGAAGGATAGTCACAGCTCAAAGTGGAACTAATAACAGAATTGGATGTCAGAGTATGAATTTTTCATTAGCATTTCTAGGAGGCAACATGTCTGAAACCAGATGAAGTCTTCACAGAAGAAAATATAATGTTCTGGAGAGGAAGAGAAAAATAAATAAATAAACTTTCATGGGTCCTACAGCAATTATTCCATTAATATCATTCTTGGAACCATAACCACATCTTCAGACATTTGAGCTACATCTCTATTGCTAAAAAAAGAAGAAAGAATGAGCTGGTATTAGGCTGTGATTATTCATGGTGTCTGTCTAATAGCTAGCACACTATTGGCACGATAATAACCTGGGCCAATTAGCACTTTCTGAAAGATGGCTGGGCACGGGTTGGGGAATTTTATGCACCAGAGACCGTTTCCAAAATCAATATACATGAGTCTGAATAAGGTTTTGCTTCCTTCCCTCCCTCCCAGAACAGGTCTCCAAAATGGTTCCAGGAATTTCTTAAACACCTCTCTGTTCTCTTAACCCATAATTTAGTAGAGTGAAAACTTACAGCACACTAAAACCAAGAACCATCAGTTTCACACTGTTAAAACACCACTATGAGGAGCTGTAAAGTAACCCTTAAAACATTTCAGACCATTAAACTTAAGAAAACAGTAGGAATGTGAATCATGATTCAGATGCAAGGGATTCTGGCATAGGCCTGGAGGGCACCCCGGAGATCAGGAGAAGACATGAACGCTGCTCTTTAGGATACCCAGCATGTCTTTTATTCAGCAGTGGGCAAGTTGTAAGGGTTAGTCTTATGGACTTTTCATATTTCTGTGCTGAAATGTTTGTTGAAAAACAGTACTGTTTGTTAGAGTTCTTTCTTACCTTCTCTGTTTCCTTCCAGTACATGGGTAGTTACATTATTTTATTACTGTTATTTTAATTTCAGTAGTTGCATGCCTATTTATGAAGCTTTAGGTAATCCTTAAATGCAAGCATCCTTGAAAACTGCATTTCACTAGCAAGGCATATAAGAATTGATTCTTACTTTCTTCTTTTTCCCACCTACACATTTTTTATTCTGTTCTGGGTGAACGTAGTGCTGACATTACAACTGCAACATCCTCTTTATCACTTCTCTATTTCTGTGTTGCCAGTACTTTGTAAACCAGTGTCACATATCCTGATAGTTCCTTCTCCGTTCTTGGAGGAAAGATGTGATGGTACCTCAAATCCTGGCACTCAACACCCTTGATTGTCA
The DNA here is from genome assembly GCF_016699485.2 of Gallus gallus. NCBI lineage: Eukaryota > Metazoa > Chordata > Aves > Galliformes > Phasianidae > Gallus > Gallus gallus. The sequence continues at coordinate 31,634,177 of NC_052532.1, forward strand.
TTAGTCTTTTCAGACACATCACAGCAGTCCTCTAAAGCACCTTCTTTTTTTTTCTGGGATGAGGGATCTAGCTATACACTGTGCTGGCTCCTATTTTAGGCATTTCAGCTAAGAAAATGTCATTACCAGTGTATTAAGAAATTATCTTTTCATGTTGAAGACCATTTTCTGACTACTATACCCTCATTTGCCAACAGGTGATACTCAGGAACTAAGCTGCACTACCATGCTTATAAAAAGAGCACTCATAGCAGTACAAGCAGCCTTGACTGCCAATATGTCTTAGTAACCTTTTACATTATAGCAGTGTTTTTACTGCCACAATAGGTTAGAGTATGTCACCATTTCTGTTCTATTTGAAACCACATTTTTCAGGTTTATAACTTTCTCATGATGATAAACACTGAACTGGATCTTTATATGTTACTTGTCAGATAAAATAGATGAAGACATAGTGACTAGAACTTGGTTCAAGTCACAAAATAGCAAAAAAGACAAAAGCATGTGGAATTCTTCCATTTTTAGTGGTACTACTAAATTTAAAATTTCTGAAAAGGAAACATAATCTCTACTCTGAAGTTAGACTTTCTATTTTTGATCCTCAATGGAAGATTCCCAAGTATTCCCAAGAACTAGCATCCACTATCTCTCAAAATCCAGAATGGCATTATATGTATTTTTACTAACTGGAGATTATGCAAGGAATCTGCTGCCTACTGTGGAACACACCTTGGAAAAGCTTTTAGAACAACGTTTTCAGGGTTTGTGAGAGATTTTTTGAGGTCTGTCTGGCAACACAAACAGACAAACTGTCAAAACAATGGGAAAACTGCATATCTGATGAAATAATCTGGATATGCTCTTGTATGTTAGCCCTTTTTCCATGGGTAACTTTCTGTAGAATTTTCTTTGCAGTTTGTGGACTGATACAATAAGCCTGACAAAGAAAGTTGCTCTTTTCATTGGAGACAACAAAGCAGGTGATTTCAGCTATTTTAATTACAGAAAAATTAATCAGTAAATCCAAATAATAGTTGAAAACAATAGACACATAAACAGGGCTATCAATTTTCAGCAACATATCTGGATATATCTGTACAGCAACATCATGTCACCAAGGTGCTTGATCTTTAAGGTCCCTTCCAGCCTAAGCCATTCTAGACCTTTATGCTTCTATGATTATCTATACCAGGTCTTTTAGAAGGCAAATCCCACAGCCAACAGGCTGATGGATAGATGGTTCCTCCTGCCATAGAATCATAGAATCGCTAAGGTTGGAAAAGACCCACAGGATCATCCAGTCCAACCATTTGTTTGCCCTTCACCAATGGTTCTTGCTAAACCATGTCCCTCAACACAACATCCAAACGCTCTTTGAACACCTCCAGGGTCAGTGACTCCATCACCTCTCTGGGCAGCCCATTCCAGTGCCTGACCACTCTTTCAGAGAAGTATTACTTCCTAACGTCCAGCCTGAATCTTCCCTGGCGCAGCTTGAAGCCGTTCCCTCTAGTCCTATCACTAGTCACACGAGAGAAGAGGCCGACCCCCAGCTCACTTTCAGGTAGTTATAGAGAGCAATAAGGTCTCCCCTGAGCCTCCTCTTCTCTAGACTGAACAATCCTAGCTCCTTCAGCCGCTCCTCATAAGGCCTGTGCTCCAGACCCCTCACCAGCTTTGTTGCGCTCCTCTGGACACACTCCAGGGTCTCGATGTCTTTCCTACAGTGAGGGGCCCAAAACTGGACGCAATACTTGAGGTGTGGCCTCACCAGTGCTGAGTACAGGGGGACAATTACTTCCCTGTTCCTGCTGACCACACTATTTCTGATACAAGCCAGGATGCCATTGGCCTTCTGGGCCACCTGGGCACACTGCTGGCTCATGTTCAGTCTAGCGTCAATCAACACCCCCAGGTCCATTTCCTCTACACAGTCTTCCAGCCACTCTACCCCAAGCCTGTAGCATTGCCTGGGGTTATTGTGGCCAAAGTGCAGGACCCGGCATTTGGTCTTGTTGAATCCCATCCCATTGGCTTCAGCCCAGCTATCCAGCCTATCCAGATCCTTCTGTAGGGCCTTGCTACCCTCAGGCAGATCAACATTTCCAGCCAGCTTGGTGTCATCTGCAAACTTACTGAGGGTGCACTCAATGCCCTCATCCAGGTCATCAATAAAGATATTAAATAGGACAGGCCCCAGCACCGACCCCTGGGGAACACCACTCGTGACCAGTCGCCAGCTGGATTTAACTCCATTCACCACCACTCTCTGGGCCCGGCCCTCCAGCCAGTTCCTTACCCAGCCAAGAATGTATCTGTCCAAGCCACACACTGCCAGTTTCTGTAGGAGAATACTGTGGAAGACAGTGTCAAAGGCTTTGCTGAAGTCTAGGTAGACTACATCAACAGCCTTTCCCTCATCCACCAGACAGGTCACTAGATCATAGAAGGAGATCAGGTTGAACCCATGTCATCCTTTCCACTGTGTTTGTGGGTATCCACAGCTCCAAATCCCAGCTGAGAGGAGGAGTTTGATCTCACCATGGTTGTGGAAAACAAGGGTGTGCTCATACCTACACCCTGAGTGCCTGTCAATACTTTTGAGTGTGTCCAGAGGTGTGATTGCATTTCAGGATGAAATGGAAGTGAAAAACATTGCTGTCTGTTCACAAGGCCTGCATAATGCAAGCCTTAAAAAGACACTTCCTTTTTTTTTTTTTCCCCCACACAATTTGGTGTTATTGTAATTAAGCTTAAATAGATAGCACCCAAATATCATACAAACCATTCATTAAATTTCTACAATATCCATAACTCACTTAAAAATCTTTCCAAGGGACTATGAGAAAGAATCTGTCCCAGTCAAGTTGAAAATCCTTTCATGATATTAGAAGATTTTCTGGGATTCATAGGCATTACCAATAATAATAAGTTTTAGTAATGGTCTATACCCATCCCTTTCCTTGTTGGCTACCCCAAATATTTAACTATTTTAATTTATTCCTTCAAGTTTTTGGATAAGTTTAACTTAATATTTACACACTGTACTCTTTTTAAAACATGTATATTTGTACCAGAAGTATTTTCATTCTCCTACAAGAACAAAATGGTACCAACTTGAGTAATTACAAATAAACAATATAGATCACATCTTATACTCATGCACGCAGCAGCATTTTCTAATTCAAATTCTCATGCATAGTCCAACCCTGAGTCCATGCTGGGACATACACTGTACTTTCTTTTCTGCCTTATAGTTTCAAAGGGAAACATACCTGCACAAATGGACCAGATGTGAGTTAAAATGAGCTCCAAACACCAGTAGCAACAGGTCTATATGGTGTGCTAAAAAGCATATCTACTTTGCTGGTCAGAGGAGACATATTTTTCTATTTCCTGTTTAAATAATTACATGAAAAGCTTTCCAAAGAAGCCATAGTTTATAAGTAACCAAAATTAAAACATTTTTAATGCACAATAAGATTTAGAAAACTTAATCTGTTTATAGATATTCTACAACAAAACCAGACTAAATGAATTATATGTAAATTGTTGAATACAAATTTATCTTCAACTTAGTGGAAAATAATTTTGAATTAGAAAAAAAAAATGTGGATTTCCATTGGGAAAACAAATGCAGAATTAAAATTAATCAAGTTAAATAACAAAAATACACCCTGTCAGTGGAACTGGTCAAAATTACCTGCTTGTTTAAGTATTTTTGACAACCTGTTCACAAATGAACCATATACAAAGATTTGATCAATAAATTGGGTATATATTTTAAGATAGATAGATATTTTAGACACATTTTGCAATCCATTAAGGACAATACATGAACTGAAAGATAGGTAAACTTTACTTAATAAAGCTATAGAAAATTATCCATTCAGTTCAATCAGTCACCTGAATTTGGATTTATTCTCATGTCAAAAATATAATTTGTTGATGTAAGAAAATAGTATAATGAAAATCAGCAAACACGCATGCAGACAATCTGATGTGCTCAAAGCAATTTAATGTAACACATAAATGAGAAATAATAGTTAATAAAAATCTAGTAATTAAGGAAACAGCAGAAGAAGGAACAGAGAAGGTAAATCATCTCAGAAAATCATTAATTTGGATTTTTAAGATTTGTACAATTATGTTTGTTTTTGTAATTGCAAGGTAAATATTAATATACGTCATTTTCATTGATTTGGAAGGAAGGCTTTTTTGAACATACTATACAAAAGAACAAGTACTTATTGAATTTCTTTGGATTTGATGTTACTAAATAAAATATATCCTTGAAGTGATTGCTGTGATTTACAGCAACTAAATATGAACAAATTATTTCTTGAAAAGTTATATTGTGTCTGTTAATATTTATAAAATAGATAAATAATGTAGTGCATTTTTGCAACGGGGAGGAGTAGAATGTTAATGGCCATAGCAAAATCGCTGTAAAAGCCAGATTGATCACGATAACAAAGGTATAAAACACTTATAATTTACTTACTAAATGAGAAGATAGCATGCTAAGATATTAAAACTGTTCCTCGTTTCCTCAACCAATTCTACTATTAGTTTAGCATCAAAGGTGGTGATGGCGGTAGTCTGTGCTTTTACCATATCATTTTTCATTTCCAGTCTAATGGTTTCTTTTCTTCTGAATATATTAAAAATCTTTAATTCTGAAAACACTTTTTATTGCAGTGCCATTGGTACTTCATTTAAGTGAAACCTGAACCAATATTGGGATAGTGTAGCATTAGATTTTTTTTCTGAATAGCTTCTGCTAGAAAAAGCAGAAAATGATATTTTTGGAAAGAAAGGTGTCTTGAAGGTGTAATCTCACTTATTAGAATAACAGATTTCATTGAGAAATATGGATCATAAGTCCATTTTGGGAAAGGACATCTCATCATATTTCCATTCCCTTCAGCATCAGCTGCAGTGCATATATGACCTTTTATAGGCACAAAAGTAATATGAATTTTAAAAAAACAGTGGATGAAATGTTGGCCTAAATTCCATTTTCTGTAATTCAGCTTTGGCTTGACACTTATTACATTGCAGGGCATGAATACAACTGTGTTATATATGGATCAAAAGACAGCACTTGGACCATGCACATTTTTATTTTGTCTTCAGAAATCTGATCCAAAGATCCTGAGTTTTGTCTCAGACCAGGCATTTATTTATTTAAGTATGCACATGGGCATGCAATCATTAAGTTGCAAAGATATGCACTAGTCCTCTTGTATCCCTGAGCTTTACTCTGGAAGTTCAACACGATAATTATATGCCCAGTGAAGATAAGTCACTACATGAGTGCCAAGGAACTGGCATGTTGTGGAGGCTACTGTGTGCCAGGGGACATTGTGGGTGATGCCAGCTGTGTTTTCTAATTAATTTATTTAATTTTTTAAAAATACATTTTAGTATATACCTGCATTTTTTATACCAGTTATACACGATATGTATTTTGTTTATACAGATGTTGATGTTTTCTATGCCCAGTAGCAACTGAAAGCCAAATCATAAAGGTGTTCAAAGGTCAGTTATCAGAGTTTTTCACCAGAGATGTAGGCTTCCATAATGTTGCTGTGACATTCCCTGAAGTTCTGATCTTACTTGTAAGAGATAGATCTGCAAAATTCTGATTTTAATAAATATTAAATATAAATATAAAAATGTAATCTACAGATTACAGAAACACAGTGTTGATATAATTAACTGTTCACTAAGGTCCTGTAACCATTATCCTTATTAGTGAATTTTCTATTCAGTACGTCTCTGGTCTTATTTCACAGTGTGTAGTATTCATTTAGCAAAGAGTAACTCACTACAGCTGATCACAAATGCTCACTTTGTTGGTCTAGGTGGAAGCTGGTTGCAGGCTTTTTTGAGATTAGTAGAAAGTCTACCATGCCCAGGTTCTTTCCTATGAGAGATTTGTAACTGCACCCACCTTCTGCACAGCTGTATGGTAGCGTCAGTGGATAAGGAACCCTTTCTAGCCCTAGTAAAGAGTACTCTTGGATAATTCTTGAAGGAAATGTGCTTCATTTATATCACAAACATTTTTGAAGCAAATGTATGTTCAACTTGGGAAAGCTAGGGCTGTTGGAAAAAAAATTCCGCACACTTCAGTATGTTAACACTGTAGTGAAATCATGGAAAGGAAATTTCATGCAAATCTATTTTTTAATGATCCATTTCAGAAAGCCAAAATTATTTGTTCAGCATGCATAATCCAAGCAAGGCTGCAAATTTTTAATAAGTAATTAAAACCTACATAAAAGATGAGAACTTGCTTCTTCATAAAATGTTTTATTAATTGAAATTCTAACCAAACTGTCAGACTCTATGAATATCTGCATTAAGACCAGAACAGCTGCTTAGGATGCTGCATGGGTGATTAAGTGCTTGCTTTTCCTGTTTTACCACATCAAGGTCAAAGCCCTTGTCCTCACCCTCAAGGCCTGTCACAACTGTTTTAGGATTGCATTCCTTTTATTTATTAGCTAACAGACGCCCACTGATTTGCCTGCCTTGCCCTCGAAATTTAGTCTCCTGTGCCTTTGAGGTATCGTCCGCTCCTTTCTTTCTGCACTGTCAGCAGTAAACCACTGCCCTGGAAAGTGGCCCTGACAGCTGCCAGGTGGCTGATATTTAAAAAGTGGGGAAGAAAACTGGGGATTATCATCATCTGCTCAGCTTCTTGTCTTGTGACACAACACTTGACTAAATCCTTGTACTAGCTATTGTCCTGTCTTGGAAACACTATGGGGCATCTGGGTACTGGAATAACACGTACATTTAAATTTAGACAAGAAACTCTCCAACAAAATAGAGGTTATGAAGTTCCTAATTTAGCTTAATTTGCTTAGAAAGTTAGATACACTGCGATGCAGTCTTTTATTACATGATCAAAAAATATATTTTGCACTGAGATACTCCCTTAGTACGAAGAATGACTGAGAAAAAATCAGGTTTATGTAAACATTTTTTAAAATATTCTTGTTTTATCTTTTGCAAAAGCTGGAAGACAAGTACAGAATAAAGAAGGAGTTTCAAGAACAGTAGACAGAGGATAACAGGTGAATACCCCCTTACAGTTGTGAATACTTTTCCTCCTGCAGCTACAGGATTCCTCTATAATAAAAAGGAAATTATTTAAGTACAAGATTAAATTTTCTGTTTTGTTTTGTTTTGCTTTTAATTTATTTTCTGGGTCTCTGTCTTGAGATTATCTTTGTTTGCATGCAGTTAGGGGTCATAACCTCCTGCTGTCAGAGTTCCTGTTATCAAGGAACTCTCATTCCATTTCACTTGTACTCCATATTGTCTCATTTTTTCCACATTTCAGTTTTCAGCCTGTCTCCTGATCCTCTTGCCACCAGGGTTCTCATTCCAGGCTCAGTTCCTGTTGTTCTAATTCTCTTTCCAGTCCCTCTACTTCTTTGTCTCCTATTATGTTCCTTCTCCACTCTCAGCCTGGCAGCTTCAATTTCTGCTCTGTCTGGGCACCCAGCAGAGACTTGCAACCTGAACAGCAAAGCTGCAAGTTTGAGACTTTGTCCTGAGAAAGTTTTTTCGCAGCAAGCATTCTTCTAAAAGTTGTGGGTAAATGAAATGATTTCATGCTGCACAGATAAAACTGAGAATACTGAAAATGACAAGTGAAACCTGGATAATACATTCATTTGGTGACTACTGTTCTTCAGGAGAAAGCTCACCCATAAGACCAACAATCAGAAACAATGAAGAAAGAGTCCATCGGGCCATGATCTCAGTATATTTTGTGAAAGTCAGGATTATCTGGACAGAGGATCAAAGAGAAAAACCTTTCTGGGCTACCACATGAGCCAACATACTGAAAATATGCTTATTAAATAATTATTTCTTTCAAAGTGAACGAAAGTTCTGTCATTTGCAGTACTCAGCAGAATGTAATACAACGCTACAATTATATGTATATATATAGTGTTTATTGAAAATCTTTTTTTTTTTTTTTGCCAACAGCCAAGTACATTGTAATGATCAGAAAACTTATTTAACTCTTATTTAACACAAAAGTGTTATCTTGAGGTTAAAACACATATATGCACAATACAACATACCAATGTGACCTGATTTGACCCCATTACTTTTCTGAAAGTGTCTTTTTTCTGTGTAAAAAAATGACCCCAAAATTATGTTCACTTATCTTCATAGGCTGTACTTGTGCTTAACTCATTTATCCTCTGAGTAAATATCACAACAATAAATTCACACTGATTACTAATGAGTCAGCAATTTCACAAACTCTTGCTGTAATAAACAGTTTAAATGAAATCTGAGTAGAAAGCTGCACTGGAGAGTCTAGCTTTTGCCCTAGCTGGGAAACTGTTTTTTCTTTAATAAAAGTAAGGAGGAGGAGTGACGACCTTGCTCCTCATGAGCTGCAGGTGCCTACATCCTGCATCCTGCCCTTCCACTCCCCGGCAGAGCTTGCAACAGCAGCATGGCAACTTCTGGCAGTTTTGGGTGAGGAATTTGATCATTCGCACTGATGGGAAGACAGCAGAACACTTTTTGAAATACATAAATAAATACATAAATACATAAATAAATAAAGGAAAATCCCAGTTTACTTGCTGTGTAATGATATTCATGAAAATTCTCATCCACTGACATTTTTCATGTCTTGAATACAAATGTTTTCCCTTCCCTGTATGTATTTGTACATTTCTCACTTAACAAAAAATGTGGGGTTTAGTCAAAATTACTCAGAATGAGTGAGCAATGTGCCCTTGGAGCTAAGAAAGCTACCAGTTGTGGAATAACCCCAGCAGGAAGCTGAGCCCCAAATATCCACTAACTCACTCCCGCACAGTAGGATGGAGGAGAAAGGTAAAAGTGTAAAATAATGCTGCCTACAAATAAAACCAAACAAGGAGTTTATTCACTGCTTTCCACTGGCAGGCAGAGGTTCAATCACCTCCAGGAGAGCAGAGCCTATCATGTGCAAGTTTCTTAGGAAGATAAATGCCATCACTACAAATGTCTTGTCTGTCATATCTTGTCCATCCCATCCCATCCTTTTTTGCCTCACCTCTAGTTTTTCTTGTGTTTTTTTTCCCCAGCTTTTATTCCTGAGAATGACATCACATGGTATGGGATATACTCTTGCTCCATTTTGACCAGCTGTCCTGGCTGTGTCCCCTCCTAGCTCTTTGTGCACTCCCAGACTCCCCATTGGCAGGGCAGCTTGGGAAGATGAAACGTTCTTGATTCTGCAAGTACTGTTCAACAGAAACTAAAACATTAGTGAGTTATTAAAATTATTCTCGTCTTAAGTCCAAAACATGACATGATACCAGCTACTATGAAGAAAATTAACTCTATTCCAACCAAAACCAGGACATAGTGTCCACGGTTGCATTAGAATGATAGAGCCATACAATCATTTGAGTTGACAGGGATCATTAAAGGCCATCTAGTCCAACTCCCCTGCAATGAACAGGAACATCTACAGCTAGATCACATTGCTCGGAGTTTGATTCAGCCTGACTTGAGGGTCAGGACCACCTCCCTTGACCTGCTGATCACATTTCTTTTGACCTATTCCAGGACAAGATTGGCCTTCTGGGCAGTGAGAGCACACTGCTGGCTCATGTCCCTCTTGCCATCCACCTGTACCCCCAGGTCCTTTTGGACAGGTCTGTTTTCAATACTTTCATCCCCCAGCCTGTATTGGTAGTGGGTGTTCTTGCTTCCCTCATGCAAGATCTTGCACTTGGCTTTGTTGAACCTCATGAGGTTCTCCTGGGCCTAGTACTTGAGCCTGTCTAAGTCACTCTGGATGACATTCCATCCCACAGACATATCAACTGTATCACACAGCTTGGTTTCATTCACAAACTTGCTGAGGGTGCACTTGATCCTGCTGTTGATGTCATTCATGGAGATATTAAAGAACAGCATTCCCAGTACTGACCCCTTAGGGACACTACTTGTCACTGATCTCCATCTGAATATTGAGCCATTAACCACCACTTTCTAGATATGATCATGCAACCAATTCCTCTTCTATCAGTCTATGCATCAAATCCATATCTTTCCAATTTGGAGAGAAGGATGTTGTGGGGAACTTTGTCAAAGGTTTTACTGAAGTCCATCAGTGGCTTTTTCCCTGTCAGTTGATAAAGTTACACCATCATAGAAGGCCATTGGGTTAGTCAGGCAGCACTTATTCTTGGTGAGGCTATACTGGTCATCCCATATCCTCTCCTTATTTTCTATCTACCTTAATAATATTTCCAGGGGGATCTGCTTCATGAACTTCCCCAGCACAGAAATGAGACTGACAGGTTGGTAGCTCCCTGGACTCTCCTTTCTATTCTTCTTAAAAACATGTACGACATTGCTTTCTTTCCAGTCACCAGGGACTTCACCTGACCACGACTTTTTATATATCATTGATATTGTGAAAAGTATTGCCAATAGATCGAGAGTAGTGATTCTTCTCCTCTACTAAGTATTGATGAGGCCACATCTGGAATGCTGAGTCTGGTTCTGGGCTTGCCAGGATGAGACATGGAAAAACTGGAGAGGTCACCAAATGGACCTAAAGATGATGAAGGGCATGGAGCAGCTTTCTTATGTTGAGATCTGGAGAGAGCTGAGACTATTCAGTCTGGAGCAGGTTCAAGAGAATTTCATCAGTGTCCATAAGTACCTGAAGGGAGGGTGTTAAAAGGACAGAACCAGGCTCTATCCAGTGATGTGCAGCAATAGAACAAGAGGCTATGGGAACAAACAGGAACACAGAACGTTCCCTCTGAACATCAGGGCACACTTCTGCACTGTATGGGCAACTGAACTCTGGCACAGGTTGCCCAGAGAGAATGCTGATTCTTCTTCTTGGAGATCTTCAAAAGTTGCTTGGATGTGGGTTTGGGCACCCTACTTTGGGTTTCCCTTCCTAAGCAAGGGTTGGACCAGGCAGACCCAGAAATTCCTGCTAACCACAGCCATTCTGTGATCCTGTGAAAATCTTAAATATGTAGCTAGGGAAAACATAACAGTTATAGTTATTAAGTGTGACTGTTTAGGGAATGTCTAGATGCAAAGTTGGAATGCAATAGACCTGAGCATAAATTTACAATGCAATAATGAATTTAATTAGTAGGTACAAGGAGTGGTGCTGTGTGGCTCCATAAAGGACCACAGCAAATGCACTTCACATTCATAGCTCAGCTTGCTACAGTGAAGGTTTCTACAGTTTCTCTACTCCCACTTAAAACAAATGATCCTTTCTTATCTTATTTACTGCAGAGGAGGAAAAAGCAACAGCTGTGATGAGATTTTAATTCAGAAATACAAGGAGAGATGTGTGAATCTACAAGCTCCAAGCTGAACACTACAAATAAAAATGAATCTTTGATAAATCAGCAGGACAGGATTTTCTGCAGTTGTAGCCTACAACAGCATGTGTTATTAATGTAACGAGTGAGAAAAAAAGGCTGCAATTTTATGACATTCAATAGGAGATTAAACTTATATCTCATTTGTTGATTTTCTAGTACTTAGAGAAAGGAATAACTGATGTAGAGGCATCATATGGAATATCATACTACCAAAGCTATTGGTGATTATAACTTTTTTCTTTTTTTTTAATGAAAACATGAAACTATTTCTAAGCATGTAGTTAAAATACATCAAAGCACTGATACTTTGCAGATCACTTAAGTGATGTATTAAGAGACTGAATGTACTTTATTTGCAAAACGAAATAATTTAAAGACTACTACTGACACACAATAGACTCATTTTATTTATGATGACTACTCTTGTAATGCCAGGTGGAACCACCATCTTCATTTAACTAACCTGCATATGTAAAATGTGTACAGATAATATAATAAAAATCTAGGAAATAGATTAGCTTCAATCAGATATGGTAGTTAATACTGCCTGTATACTTTCATCATCAGACAAACAATCCTTCTTGTAACTATATCAGATTTGAAGATCAGTCTTATAAGAAGTAGCAAACTGCTGGGAAAGGAAGGAAAAAATCAGTACAGAAACCAATTGAGGAAAAGATTATCTTGATTCAGACTATAAGTTACAACAGTTTCCTCAGAATCTATAAATTTTTAATTGACCAGGCAAGAAATTGAGTGTTAAAACTGAATTTTCTGGTAAGTATAGGAAGAAAGAAAATCTTAACAGCATGATATGGTTTCTGCTGTTCCTAACATAACCAACAAAAATGAAGAGAGAGATTCCAGAAAGATTCACTGATACAAGAAATCCTTGACTTTGAAAATAATGAGAATGGAGACTATAAGTGTGCAAATGACATGCTAATCCTCTGCACAACAAAACAAAGGGTCATGTGTTGTCTGAGAAAGAGAGTGAGACTCAGAAGGAATAGCAAAGCACAGAATGCCTACAGGTTGAAATGCTAATTAGTCTTGTTAATATTACTTGCATTATAATTATTATCAATATAAATGCAAAACAGCACAAAACGCTCCCATACATATCTTATTGGAGGTCCTTTTTGTTTCTTGCCTAAAATAGTACTTGCAAGAGCTAGTGATAAGAGTACCCGAAGCTCTCCAAAGTGATACTCATGGAATATAGTCTTAGGATACTAGTTTCACAAAGCATCTACAGATAGTAAAGAACTGGATAAAGAATTGGTTGGATGATTACAGATAGAAGGTTGTGGTCAACGGATCTATGTTGAGGTAGAGGTTGTTCACAGTGTCCCCTAACGGTCTGTCGTGGGACCGGTAGTCATCAACTTCTTTATCAGTGATATAGACACTGGGTTTGAGAGCATCCGCAGCAAGTTTGCTGATGTCACCAAGCTGAGTGGTGCAATTGACAGCTTAGAAGGAAGTGATGCCATCCACTGGACAGGCTTGAGAAGTGGGCCCACATGAACCTAATGAGGTTCAACAAGCCCAAGTGCAAGGTATTGCACTTGGGTCAGGGCAATCCCAGATATGAGTAATGACTGGGAGAAGTACACAGAGAGAGTAGCCTTGCAGAGAAGAACTTGGGGCTCTTGGTAGATGAAAAACTGAGCCAGCAGTGTGCTCCTGCAGCCTGGAAGGCCAACTGTATCTTGGGCTATATCAAAAAAGGGGTGGTCAGCAGGGCAAGGGATGTGATTATCCCCCTTTGCTCTGCCCTTCTAAGAACCTATCTGGAGTAATGTTGCTAGTCCTGGGACCTCCAGAACAAGAATGATGTGGAGCTGTAGGTGCAGGTCCAGAGAAGGGCTATGAAGATGATCAAAGAGCTGGATAACCTTTCTTATGAAGTAGACTGAAGGGGTTGGGCTTGTTTAGCTTAGATAAAACTATGGGGAGATGTTGTGGCCTTTCAATACTTGAAAGGAGCTTATACTCAGGAGGAGGTCTTAATTTTACACTAACAGTAGTAGGATAAGGGGGAATGGCTTTAAACTAAAAGAGGGGAAAAATAGAGGGGATGTTAGGAAGAAATTCTTTACTCAGAGAGTGCTGAGGCTCTGGAACAAGCTGCCCACAGAAGTTGTGAATACCCTATCTCTGCAGGCATTTAAGGCCAGGTTGGATGATGCCTTGCGCAGCCTGATCTAGTGGGTGGCTACCTTGTCCATGGTAGAAGATGTGGAACTAGATGATCTTTAAGGTCCCTTCCAATCTAAGCCATTCTATGATTCTATGATGATGACAAGGTATGTTTGCCCGGGGTATGGAGATAGTCAGGATTAAACAAGGTCCTGAAGGAACCTGAAGCTTCTACCATTATCCAATCTGTATGGCCTTGATAGGAATCATGGGCTTTGCCCTTGTATCTTCCCTTGGACTGTGGTAAAGGTTTTGGAATAAATTTTGTTTTGAGAGAGAGATTTCAGAAGGCCTAGAAAATTGATATTTTTTCACTGAAACTTGTTCTGCTGAAAACTGTTGACATCCAAAAAGGATAAAAACCACAGTTGCTTAGATACAATGTATTAATACAAAAGTTTTGTTCAAACTTCCAGCCAGCATTTCTGGTAAGTAACCAAGACATGCAGAGCATGACGGACTATCACTCTTTTGAGATCAGCTATCCAGCTGTGTGTTATATCTCATCCATCTCTAAGCTGCAGGTGCTGAAACAGATGAAACACTACTAATCACCCCAGTCAATTGAAACAAACAGTAGCTTTCCTACTTTGCACACTCGTCTTAAATTCATATCTCTGCTGTCTTTGTAAACACTATCTGGAAATCAAGCCAAAAGTTTTCCACCAGGAAAAAGAAAGTCTATTATCAATTAAAAAATGTTGGTCTACTGGGGTAGCTAATATTTTGAACTAATGTAAAGGCATTATACATAAGTATTAAGGGAATTAGGTTGTTTATAACATCTGGGAATTTAACTAATTTAACAGTTTGTAAGACGTTTAACGATCACCATATGAGAAAGCGCTCTGGAATTAGTAATCTAGTATGCAGAAGGGAAATTTGTTTTGCTTTGACACTTCTTCTTCAGCTTAGAAATTATGATCTGTGCCCTAGGCTATCAAACATCAATGCACAAAATTATTCACAAAGGGTTTATGGTTCAAGTGGTAAATCCAGTCATTTGCAAAGTGTTGACCCAAGTGAGTCAGCACAGAAAGCTTGATCTTTCAGTTTGATGAAAATGTAATTTTATGGATGTCAAGTCGAAGTTCAAAAGTGACATATAGTGTCATACAGATAAATAGTTTTGCCGACAGCGATGCCATAATTCATAAGGGCTTGTCTAGCCAATAGTAACTACTACAATGAATAAGAAGGATACTTGCTAGTAAATGCACATTTTATCTCATTTTACATATCATGTAAGTCCCTAGAATTAAAAATTAAAAGAGGTCTGGTTAAGAACTGCATTTAACATTTTGACTTCATATTTAATTTAATTATAATGAAGATCTATGGAAGTATTTTTAAAATTTATTATTTTCATCATTATTATTTTATATGTACAACTTTCACGAGATTAGAGAAAAAATACAGTCACTTCAGTTTTCAACCAATATCAAAGTAAAGTTAAAATGCTGTGTACAATTATGGCATTAATTATACTGTCATTATTATCAAGTAAAACTGAAATGAGAGATCATTTCTATTCTGAAAAAAAATACTTTCTATGAGTTTTCTTGCAACATGTGAGAACAGTAATACTCTTTGTATACGATCTCTTTCTCTTCTCTTGAATTATTTCATTTATAATGGAAAAAGCTTATAAAAGTAGTACATAAAGATGTGTGGAAAATGGAATCTAACTGCCCCAGTCATATTTTATTTATAACAAAATGGTGTGCAGTAATTATCTTTTTAAATTATCTGCTCGTATTCAGAACAGCTAGTTAAAGACAGTCTTTCTGTTCAAATCTAAGCTTTCTATACAATTTCTTAAATGTCTTAATTCCATGCAGAGCAAAGGAAGGGTAATTAAAAATTAAGACTGAATTCTGTGTTTACCAAAAGATGTTACGTACTCCAGACAGGTTTTATCTTACTGAATGAATGCAGCCAATGAAGAGGTCTGTACCCAAATGCCTCTCAGTCAGTAATACTGAGTCTCCACATACTTAAACACAGACCTTGTCCTCCAAAAAATTAATCTTTCCTCCCTTCCTCCCTCCCTCCCTCCCTCCCTCTCTTCCTTCCTTCCTTCCTTCCTTCCTTCCTTCCTTCCTTCCTTCCTTCCTTCCTTCCTTCCTTCCTTCCTTCCTTCCTTCCTTCCTTCCTTCCTTCCTTCCTTCCTTCCTCTTTCTCTTTCTTTCTCTTTTCTCTCTCTCTCTCTCCCCCCCCCCTCCCATCTCCTTCGTCTCTCTCCTTCCTCTATTTTTCTTTCCTCAAAACTTTCTACATTTTCACCAGGGCAAAGCTGAGATTTCTTCCAATTTTCTACACAGAATGAGAAAGCATGACCTACTTGGCCCTGCTGACAGAGATGGAACTTTGACTGCTTGGGGCAGGGTCCTTGAACCCTGTAAGTTTCTCATCACTGGGCGGTAGGGATCAGATCAGAAACCCTCTCAGGGTTTGGAAGTTTTACCAGATAAGTGCTGCTGTCTGAGGAAATCCCAGTCCAAATCAGTGCACAGAGAGATTTGATGACATAGCTTGAGACTTTTACTCAGCAAACTATTCTGAACATTTAAAAATCCTTCCAGAATCAAGTTTCACTGTCATGACATATTCTTACTAAATTTATCGGCTTCAGTGAGCTAGCATTGCATGACATACAAGAATTTTGACAGCAGATATGTCATCAGTTTTAATTTTGACATGACTTACTTTCTCTCTTAAGTTGGGATGGGTAAGTTAGAGACAGAAGATGGTTGCAAGACCAGCCAGCTGAGATTCCAGAGGAAAAGGGACCTGGAGGTGTTGGTTGATGCTTGGCTGAATATGAGCCGACAACATGCCCAGGTGGCCAAGAGGGTCAATGCCATCCTAGTCTGCATTAGAAATAGTGTGTCCAGCAGGAGCAGGGAGGTAATCATACCCCTGTACTCAGCACTGGTGAGGCCGCACCTTGAGTATTGTGTTCCGTTTTGGGCCCCTCACTACAAGAAAGACATTGAGGCCCT
Source organism: Gallus gallus (assembly GCF_016699485.2). NCBI lineage: Eukaryota > Metazoa > Chordata > Aves > Galliformes > Phasianidae > Gallus > Gallus gallus. Next base: position 31,650,792 of record NC_052532.1, read on the forward strand.
GGAACGTGTCCAGAGAATGGCAACAAAACTGGTGAGGAGTCTGGAGCGCAAGTCATTAGGGAGTGGCTGAGGGAGCAGGGATTTTTCAGTCTGGAGAAGAGGAGGCTCAGAGGAGACCTCATTGTACTCTACAACTTCCTGACGGGAGATTGTGATGAGGAGGGGTTTGGCCTCTTCTCCCAGGCAACAAACAGGACCTGAGGAAATGGCCACAAGTTTTACCAGAGGAGGTTTAGGTTGTCTCAGAGAGTGGTCAGGCACTGGAATGGCCTGCCCAGAGAGGTGGTGGAGTTGCTGTCCCTGGCAGTGTTCAATAGGCGTCTGGATGAGGAGCTGTGAGGTATGGTTTAGTGGCTTGTGGTAGCAAGGATAATGGGAGGATGGTTGGACTAGATGATCTAGGTTCTTTCCAATATTATGATTCTATGATTCAGAGATAACCCAAGTTTTTTCCTAGTGGATATGCTAAAAGAAACCTAACCTAACTCAGTGTAATTAGGAAAGTAGATTATTAAATATTGTTAACACTGTCATTTTACTTATGCTTGTACCTTTGGCACCATAGGCATTAACAACTGTCCATAGTGACAATCCTTTCCTGGACTATGTTTTCCCTGTGTAAAAATATTTGGCTTTCAAGAACTGTAGCATATTAACTCCTCCCTACCTTCTCCTCTTCACCCCTAAAAATCTGCCTACCCTACTGCCTTCATTTTCCATTTCTCCTCCAAATTTTTCAGCCTCCTACGGCTGGGAGAAATTGTAGTTATTTTTTTAGTTATTCCTTCCTAGCTTTTGTAGAAAGTAACTTTTCTTTATTGAAAACTAAATGCTTTTCTACGTAAGAAAAATGAGATGAGATGAGCAGAATGCAAATATTACTGGGAATTTTGTCAAGGCCAGCATTCACTCTCTGTGGGGAAAAGAAAAAAAAATTCACAGATATCTTCTATTAGCTGTAGCTAAGTTTTTCTTTAGTTTATTTCCTAATAGTCATAAATATCTTCATTTGTATTTCAGAAATGTTGTTATTTTGCACATCATTTTACTTGTGTATCTTTCAGCAATGTCATCACAATCGTTATTGCAAATTTGAAGATGTTTGTTGACATGTAAGATGTTCCATTTTAAAACTCTCCTTTCTACTTCTTGCCTCCTCGACATTAAGCACTTGAGTCGATATGAGTTCCTTCCTACATATCTATCCTTTTTATGCTTGTTTTGTGAACTTTTTGTGAAGTCACAGTAATAACAATCTGTGAAGCAATCCTACAAAATTCTCAGGTAACTGCGAGATTAAACTAAAAAGTAGAATTGCAAGGGGATGCTAATATTGCAACTTCCAAAACTTTGCTAAGTTTGCAAACTCAGGTATGTCATCTGGGTACTTCTGATTGTCTAAATCCTATCAGTCCTGAACAAGGCATCCTCTGAAATATTCTCAGAGCACTCCAAAACATCTGATTTAATATTTCTGAGTGTAATGCACCTATTTAACTTATTCTTTGGATGTTCCATTTCTTGGAAAAGTTTGCTCACTAATCTATATTTTTAACAAAATATAAAATTTCTCTACATCAATCTGACACACTGTGTTAGACAGTTATTCCACATGGCCTAAAAACTTCAGTGTAGGTTAGGAAGCACTGGATTTCCTGAACTAGTTTTTTGCTCTTTTTCTTGTGTGTTTTAAAATGAATTGTTCTGTGTTTCTGAGAAAATTTCAAGAGGAAACAAACATAAAGCCACACTCATAAGTAGTCTTAGTAAATACTATTATCATTTCATGCAAAAATTTGCAAATGATTTAGAGGTTAAAATTAGAAACTTTCAGAGAAACCTTGCACTGAAGAGCACTATTTTTATCTCCTTCTAGACACATTTTAATAGTAAAATGTTATCATTACTGTTTTTCCAGCATAGAGTTTGCTAACAGCACTACTGCTCTTCAACTTAAGAAAAGCATCAGTCTCAAGGGAGTTCATTATCCAGGTACTCCACCAGCTCTGTCTCCCAGGTTATCTGCCTGTAGCATGAAGCAAAAACAGCAGATGCAATAGAATTGACCTTGCCTTTGTTATTGATACTCATAGAATTATTAGACTAAAGATAAATAAATGATTGGCTGACCTCTATATGACTAAAATATACTGCCATAATATCAAGTATTTTCCTTACCTAGAGCTACGAGTAATTATAAGCTTATTTTGTTTTGATTCAAGCGGTGTGGACCAAGAATTTCTGTTAATTAATAAGTTGTAATGAAAAATATGATTTGCCCACTTGCAGTGATATCATGTACATATTATCACTCAGAACCAGGAAAAACTTCAATCCATATGAATGTATTCAATTGCTGCAAGGAGTCACGTCAAATATGTCAACTAGAAGTAATTACCAGTCCAAGAATGTGATTAAAATGGCTTAAAATTAAGATTTTAGCTTGCCATAGTTATTTCTATGCAAATATGCTATATTTTTTCAACCAACATGTAGATCCTAATTAAAAGCACACCAAAGTTTTGAATAACAAGAAAATTTTTAAATTCATATTGTAAAAATAATTACTTGAGCCTCAGTTGCAAATGAAAGTCATATTTTTTGCTTGCTGGATTTGTTTTCACTCCTCTTATCTAATGAAGAAAGACATTGCACAATGCACTATTAAATTATATGTTTGCTGAATGACTGCTTCAAAGTATCAGTCTATTTTTTTAATACTGACTAGCTATAATAGCTCAAAGAGGTTTGTTATATTGCAGATTTATTTTTATATCTAATATATATGTCTTCCAATATATGAGTTGAGTGATTCAATCTTGAGTATATGACATGAAAATTTTGTTGCAATTTGTGATAGGAAATAGAAATCACAGGAAACACTTTTGTTGACTGTATCTACTCAGACATATTTGATTGACAGTTTGAGCTCTTCTGAAAGCTAGGTTAGTATCCTTCGTGCCCCATGGAGATCAGTCTGCTGAATACTACGTATAGTGCCCTCTGTGAAAATTATCTATTTCTCATATGCCGTATCATAGGCCAACTTCCATAAAATAGGGCATAATATATCTGCATAGCTCTCATTGGTGTAGGTTGACCTTGCTCCAAAAGAATAGGGTAATCAAAAACCTAATGCTTTTCATGTGTTAGCATTCCTTTGACCTTCAAAGAATAGGCAACTAACAAAGAAGGAGGAAAAACATTCAGATATTTGATGAATTTTTATATTTTCTTCCCACCTGTTCCTCATTATCTGAAACAACACATTAGTATATGTGACTTGATTCTGTGAATAATTTCAGATGTTCCAAACCTCCATTGTTCAGTGAACATGCTATTTATTCAAGAAGATCTCTTTTCATTTTTTACCATTGGCTTAAATACAACACACCAGCACATTATTAGTTCATATGTTGGACTGTGAGAAATATGCTACTATTTTTTGCAAAATTCTATGAGAGATGGCATTTTGAAACAAATCTATAAAGCCTTAACAGTTCAGTATATAATTTAAAATCTAAGGAATCTCTTAGTAAGCTAAAAAAGTCTGGTACTAAGTCTCACTTAGTGTGCAGCTCTCAAATTTGAAGCAATGTAGTTTTGTGATCAACATTTTCTGAATCAATTAAGTGGAACTATAAAAAGCTAACTATTAAGTGAGACCAGCTGGTACATGATGTTCTGCATTTATGTTACTAAATGCTCTTATTTTCTAAATCAGAGTGAATGAATGCAAATTGAAGTCAGCTTTCACCTCTGTTTACTTTACCACAGACGTACATGTACTACTTTGGAGAATACCAGTTGATCCAGAAAAAAACCAAACCAAACCAAACCAAAACAAAACAGCAATGTATGTGCCAGGGAATATTTCAACAATTCACAGGTGATATTATAGGCATTATAGACATATTATAGACATTATGAACATTATAGACATATTAGAGACATAGCTTTAATGCCTGAGCTCTATTGCTACCCAAGAATCAGTCCCAACAAGCTCTAGATTCAGATACAACAAGGTGCCACTGTTTACACAGTGTTCCATTAAAAGGACTATTCACTGGAAAGAAGGAATTCACCAAAGATTTTGACAGGAGAACACTAGTTTCAACAGAAAGTTACAATTAAAGTTCGAGTTTATTCTTCTCTTCTGCTAGGTGATTGCCTGTTTGTAACAACCTTTTAATAGCTGCTTTATGACTAACTAAAGCACTCAGAGACAGAGGAGGTTTACCAAAGTGTGGGTAGTAGAATCGGTCAGCTGATCCCCAAAGATGAAAATCTGGAAGTGTCTTGTCATTCTGTGCTGACAATGCGATATTCACTTTCAACAGTGTTTTCTCTCACTGACTCCAAAGCTATTGTGTGGAAGTGGGAGACATTCACCCTTACATCCTTGTTTTTCATTGATGGATGTAGAAAATACATAAAACAGAATAGGATGTAGAAAATACATAAAACAGAATATAAAGAATTTTATTTAGGATTTAATACTTTTTTTTTTTTTAAATACTTAACTTTACCGATGATCTGAGCTACAAACAGGAACAAAAGAATTGTCTCCTTTTGCTGTAGAGAGAAATCTTTCTTTCCATCAGCTTTTAACACCTATAGAGTTGTAAATGAGGAGATCTTGTTTTGTTTTAGAGGATCACAATGTCTTCAAAAAAAGACACATATACATTCCCGATGCATGGATCATATGAAAAATATGGACTATATATTTACATGGTTAACTAAAACCTTACAATAATAACTTCAAGTACTCAAGGTAAGCATATAGACTGATATTTGGTTTAGGGAATTTTAATGCTAGGTATTTTTGATGTTCCCTTACTACATATGATTTACATGTTATGAGGCAGTACACTGATGACAAGGGCTTTTCACTGATCTTAGTTGTTGTATGTTGCTATCACTGAAACAAACTGTGATATATGACAAAGATGAGACTGTGAACTTTTCTGGCTGAAAGGGTAGTTGTCTGTTGCTACTGGTGTTCAGCAGTATGTTCTTTTACTTCTCTACATAGACTCTACTGTTACTCAACTCCTCTCCTGGGATTAGTTTGCAAAAGAGAGAGTATAGGGAAAAATATTTATTTGGGTGCTGCTTACAGACATGTCTACGTGCCATGAGCTAGAGAGCATATCCTCTACTTAATGTGCACTGAGCATGACAAAGATTGACAATTTTAAAACTTTATACAAATTCCTCAGAGAGTAATGCAAAAATAAATTGGAACTTCTACTTAATTAAAGTCACTTTTCTCATACTCCTAAAAAAAAAAACAACTTGAGCAGGTAATGTTGAAATGTGTCAAAAATGTATCTTCTTGCCCAAGACCAGATATGACATATTTCAGTAAAAATATTTTGAAATACTGTAGTTTGGAGTGAGGGAATGGAAAAGGGAAAGGCAGTTATCTGTTATGCTGTCACTGTAGTGCTGCAAGGTTGTTCAGTCTTTGAGAATTCATAGTTAAGTAAAACAGTGAGAAATAAAAGTTTGTGCAATCTATGGTGAATGTAGTGAATTCTCCTTACTGATACATATAAGAAAGTGCATGCACATTTTTATAGGAAATGTTATAAATTAAAAACCTTTTCATAGTAAAACAAGTTGCCTACTGTTCACAAATGTTGGTTACAAAAATGCTAAGGTCTTAGCATGTTGAACTTTTAACAGAATACCAGCAACCATACTGTTCTTTAAATTGTCCAGACTTATTCAGTGGTATTGTCTTGTTAGTAGAGTAGGTGAATTGTAGTATCAGGACTTTTTTCAAGATTTAAAAGCAGGAACTGATCTTGTCCAGATGAAACTGAAGAGCTTCAGTGTGATATTCATCTTTGTGGCTGTGTGAAACAGTAATAACACAGGCGGCATAAAGTGCATGGTGATCCATGGCTCTATATTTGATTATCCTATTAAAAATAGTAATGCAGGCAATTGTCTGTGAGGAAAAAAATTATCTTAGATACATACACAGAGAGAGAGAAAAAATGCTTCCAGCATAGTTTAATATGCTTTTCCATAAAGTTATGATAATATATAACAGTCAGTGAAGTCTTGGCAATGCACGGTCACACATACGTATACACAGTTTCTGTTTCATTTTATGACCGTTTTATCCCTGGAGTACTTGTATAGGCTCTTCTTTATGAAATTCTCTTTCTGTGTTCCTGGTTGACTAAAACTCATCCCAAAGGAGCACAGCCTCCAGGTGGGAATAATTGAAAAATAAAAAATATATACTTCTGAAAAGCCTATCTAAAGTTGTTCTGGGTCTTGGCATTGAGTTCTCTGCAAATTAATAATGTAGATAACTATGGAGGAAGAAAAGATAAAATTGCAACTGAAATTTTCTAAGTAGATTTGTTTGGGACAAATATTCAAAACTAATATTGCCAGAGTTTAATGCATAAAGTTCCCTCTGAACATATGCATTAGCAGAGGTGCTCCTTTGGTTCAACAAGCAGAATGAAATATTAATTAAGTTTATTTTTCAATTAGAACTATGCCAGTATTAACTACTGTGTCTAGGAGAATATCGTAATTTGGGATTAAATAAACTGAGTCCTGCAGTAGATAATAAGCAAGATTTTAGATAAGGCAGGAAAAAAAAGAGAAATATATTTTCTATTTATAGTAAGCACATTTCCTCAGCCAGTGATACCTTTTACTGTTGCAATCATAGATGGTATGTGGATCAGCCAAATTTATCGAGACACACTGTAAAGACTATAAGTGGAATTGTGAAAATGATAGACGCCATCAAACATGTCAAGAACAATAAAGAAAGGGGAAAAACTGGGGCTGTGGATTCTATGTATTCAAAAACTTGCCTCAGTAAAGGCACAAAAATTATATATTAATATAGTTCAAAAATTATAGTATACCTTCAAAGAAATGCAAGCAAATGATGAATCTCTTCTGTTCTGCATTTCTTCTTTATATGACAGAACCCTCTTATGTACTAGTCTTCAATTTTAGAAGTGATGCTGTTCACATTTAATTTAACCTGGAAATCCTCATTGCATTGAGATATTTTTCTAGAGGGGCCTGGAGGACATTATTGCCAGGAACATATTATCAAGGAATCAGACTATTTCTTGTAAATATCTGTTAGTTTCTCTTTTCTTGCCATGCTCTTTAGTATACTCAAGTTCATTTTGCTTTTCTGTGATTTTAGATTCTAATGCTCTCTACTTCTGTGAAAAGACTGGGACTGAGTTGAAGGGAGACCAGTGTAGTTAGCATATTCCCCAGGAAGAAAAGGATGCAATTCCCTTTAGATTAATTCAGCCACTGGCTCAGTATTTGCATATTGTATATTAAAAAAGACATATTTTTAGAAAAGCATTCAATTTATTAAATCAACCCAGTGCATTGCATCTGTATTTTGCAACATATTACCAAATGAGTACCTACCAAAGATGACAAATAAACACTTCTTAGAATAATGAGCTTAAAAGAAGGAGGTAGGTATTTCAACAAAAACAGTGGAGGACACCTTGGATATTTAAAATACAGCAAATTTTCTGCCCAAAAGAGTCAGTGGATACTAAAAAAGGACTGTGCAATATAAATAAAAATGTGACAGCAATATTAAGATTAAAATCTAGGAAACCAAAATGTAAGACAACCAGAATTGAAGACATCTTTTGGGTGAGGCAGCAGGAGCCAGTTCAGACAGTAGTATAAGTCATAGTTAGGAGTCTTTTACTAAGAGTGTATTTATCCCTTGTTGATTTTATTTGTTTGTTTGTTTATGCCAGATAGCCTTACATTACTTCCATTCATCACCTCTAATTGCTCTAATTCCCTAATGCATAACCTGAATGTGTCATCAGATTATACTCTGTCATGGTTTTATAATTTTGTTATCAGTATTTCACATCATAATATCACGTACAGCATGGGTAATCAAAGAGTTAATACTCCAGTTCCATGGAGTGACAACTTTCTGGATGCCTGGTTCTCAGAAGAGAAGAAGAGCTACGTATCCCATGGGGCTTCACATTCAGAGAGGAAGCAACTGCCTGGCAGTGTGTGGGTGTGCTCCCCAGTTGTGTGCCTTCAGTTCAAAGTAGGCCTTTTGGTTTTGGACACTCTCTCTCTTATTTTATTTGATTTATTAGACTCAATTCCAATTATATTGTATTAAATCATATTATATTGTGTTATCTTGCATTCCAATATCATATTTAGTAAAATTAAGTTTTCCTCCTTAGATTGTTGCTGCTGTTCTGTTTTTGGGCCCATCTCCCATCTCCCTACCCTTCCCCTTTTCCCTTCCCATTTTGAAGCCAAGGGGCCTATGGGCCTGCTGCCCCCTGTCACAGGCACAGATTGATCTAGATAACTCCATGACATACTCATATTACTCTATCCCTTATTTCATGAAACAAAGTAGGTATATTGATCTAGTTTTCTCTTGGCAAAATTGTCACTTTCTTCTTTCTTAGCAGTCCTTTGCTCTACCAGGGAATAATTGATGGATGGATTGATCGACTGATTTTGAACTTTTACATTTAGAAGTATATAAACTGTATTAGACTACTTTTTGTCAGTGCCTGCTACAACACTTCTACTTTCCATATGTCTATGTACGCTTCTTTCTTCCATATACCTAGCAGAGATATCACCTAATTAAAACTCCTATTGATGCAAAATGCATCTTTCTTAAGAAAAGTAAAAGAACAAAACAAAACACATAGAACTGCTGAGTGACACCTGGCTCAATCTAAGAAATATGGGAGAGGAAAGTTAGAGTGAGCAATTTGAATAAAAACTCTATATATCATCATGGCTATGTCAAATGTTGGGCTACTATAGAAGCTAGGTAGCCATTGAAGTATATGCTTGAAGAGATTAAATAACAGAAATTATATAATCTACACCTAATTCCATCTGGTTTTAGTTATATTTTCTTGGCTCAGAGTTTAAACTCTTGATTTTCATCCTGAAAAACAACTGAGATTTCTGGATAATACCCAGGTAATATTTCATATAAATACCAAATGATTAAATACATATAATGTGAATTTGCAGTGTTGTGTTTGCCTTAAAAGTATGTTAATTACATTTTCTAATCAAAGAAAAACTATTTTAAATTTCATTAAGTCTTACTGCAAATTAAAATAGTCACTTTGCCTTGAAAAACATGTTTAACTGTAATAAAATTTATTACATTAATTGAAATATTATGAACATCACACTGGAGACATAACGGTTTTAGCTCATCTAAAAGAGAAATTTCATTAATGATTGCATAGATCTCTGTAAAAAACTCAGAAAACATTAACAGAATATTTTGCTTTCAAGCGAAGCATTAGTGTCATTAAAAGCTCAGCTAAGATGAATATTTTGCTCTAACAAAGAGCTAACTGTAGAAGCAGAGATCAGGAACTGAATACTCCAAGTAGGTATAAGCTATATTGCATTTAAAAAGGTCATTTTTAATACATGATATATGGTGAGGTTTTTATAAACATACATAGTTGATGACTTTTGAAAGTTTTCTCTGTTTTTTTATACCTTCAGAACTCAGGCATTCCAAAAATATGCAATGCAGATTGGGAAAATGTCATGGGTCATGAATAGCAGACTAGATGAAATGATTGTCTCTTAGAACAGAAATTCATAAAAATCCAATGGGCAAGATGCTATAGTCCTATATGTAGCTCTGAGTAGTTGCTACAGAGTATGATTTAAGATGTAACTTTGAGAAAATAAGTAGAAGAATGTTTTATGATCATGGCCAAAAGTCACATTCAATAATCTTGTAACAACAGAAAAAAAGAAAAAGACACACACACACACACCAAAAAAAAAAAAAAAAAAAAAAAAAAAAAAAAAAAAAAAAAGCCAGTTAGGTTTATTGTTAAAAAGGAATTAAAAGAATCATGTGGAAAGATATTGTTAGCTAAGCCAAGCCTGAAGCTTCCAGAAGGACACAGGTTAAGGTACAAGCAGTGTCAAGGTTTTGCTGAGATCAAAAGGTAGCTTTTCAGAATTATTAACTTGGTAGAATTTTACACATTGTCTGCTGATTTTTTTTTTTCTATCAATATGTATTTTATCTTGGCTCTCGATCATAATGTAGAGGAGTTATTTGTGCATTTGGTGTCTCCTTAGTTAGAAAGTCTGCATATTTTAGTACTCAGACTGCTAAGCACTAAGTGTAACTGTTCACATGTGTTAGTCTTAAAAGATGATTGTGTGGAAAGTCTGAACATTTGTATAAAGGAGACTTACACTTGCCATTCAAGTTGCTCCAATTTATTGTGATTCTATTAAATTTAATTTTACTTGCAAACCTAGGGAAGTATTTTGCTAGATTTAAATGTAGCTTGCTTATTCAGCAGGTTTATCTGAATCTTACTGGTTATACTTATTACTTTTGCAGGCTTCTCCATTGGTTTGACTAGAATAATAAAAGAAAAATCAGTTTTCAGCAACAATAATATTCAGTGAATAAGAAATCCTTTTTTTTTTTTTTTTTTTTTTTTTAATGTCCTCATTTTTAGAGTTGGAACTTTTTCTGTGGTGTCAGTAAGTTAAAGAACAGCAGACTTAGACAGAAAATATTCATAATTATATGTATCATAGAATTGTGGAAGGATCCACAAAATCATTGAGTCCTACTCCTGTCTCCACACAGGACAATTCAAAATTCAAACCCTATGTCTGAGAGCATTGTCCAGATTCTTCTTGAACTCCAGCAGCTTGGTGCTGTGCTTACTGCCTTGGGCAGCCAGTTCCAGCACCTGATCACCTTCTTGGAAAGAATTTTTCCCTAACACCCAGCCTGACCCTCCCCTGACACAGCTCCATGTCATTCCCTCGAGTCCCATTGCTGCCACTGGAGTGCAGAGATCAGCACTACCCCTCTACTTCCCTTGTGAGGAGCTGCAGGCCTCAATCAGGCCACCCCTCGGTCTTCTATTGCTTAGGCTGAACAAACCAAGTGATCCAAGTCTTGCCCTCCAGACCCTTCACCATCATAGTAACAAACACTTCTTTGGATGCTACCAAATAGCTTTATGTCCTACGTATCTTGTCATAAAAGGAGATAATTTTTTTAAACAGGACTTACTCTTATACATGTATGCGTATAAGCAAATGTACACTCTAGGGATTAAAGTTATGCAATTTTTGTTTCTACATTATTCTGTTATTTTAACTGAACACCACGGAAGGAGCAACAACGTGTGTCCAGTTTTTATTGCATTCGACTTATGATCAAAAGGCAGAAAAGATAATGGCTTATCTTTCTGATATGTTTCTAATTAGACTAGTGTGGCAAAGCATGCACAAACTACCAGCTTCTTAATCAGCTACAGATTTAACCTTTACTGAGTGATCAGTCTGATGCTTACTTAATCTCTCAGGAGCACAAGCAGTATGAGTTTTTAAATGTCCTTTTCTGTCTTAATGATGAACTGTTGACAAGCTGTCTTTTATTTTAAATTATGGACTCCAATGCTTTCAAGAGTAGAATGAGAGTGAAGGACTAGCTATTTCTACTTATTAAAATCAGGTTTGAGCAGTACTGTTACATGCTGGAGAAGTAAGTGATGGATGGGGTCAGGTGTGTAAAAATATAATTAGGTAACTGGCTATGTAGAGGTATGTCTAACATAATGATAGTCTGTAAAAGGCCAGCAATTGTAATATAAAAAAAGTCAGGTAACTGAAAATGCTGTGATTATAGTATTCAATCCAGATGCAATCCGTGCTTAGGAAAAAGGTAGCAAAGATTTCTCTTTTCTGCCTTCTCCAGTACAACACCTGGCTGACTTGGAGCTTTTCTCCATGTGCATCAGTTTAGCATGAAAATTTGTTAGCAATTGGAGTTATTGTGCAGAAATACAGTCTCCTGTTATCATTAACCTGGATAGCTTTAATTAAATAAAAATTTACCTCAACTAGACACTAAGATGTACCCTCATGATATCTGGGGAATGGGCTAGTCCCAGCTGGGATAAGCAATGCCCAGCACCTGCTGATGAGGAAACATGGCACTTGTGAGACACTAGACGCTGCTCACAGACATGCTCTGACCCTGTTTACTATAAGGGTTGCTCTGAACATAATGTCTATTTTATTATGTTGGTTCATGATATCAGAGGTTGTTGTTGATTGTAAGGCAATACAGGTTGAAGCTTCCCACCAATTTCATTACATTTTGTTGCCATGAGACAGATGGCAGTCTGACAAAATGGTGTCTGTCAAGGAAGTGTATATGAAACAAAGATGTGTAATTGAATTCCTTCCTGCAGAAAAAAATTGCACCCACTGACATTCATCATCTCTTGCTGAACATTTTATGGAGACTAAGCAGTGGGTATGAACGCAGTGAGGAAATGGGTGGTGTGTTTCAGCAATAGTGACAGCAGTGTGAAAGACAAACCATGTTCTGGAATGCCGTGCACAGCTGTAACATGGTAAAGCGAATAGTGTCTCAATCAGCTCATCCGCATAATCAGTGGATTAAGACCAAAGAACTGTGTATGAAGCTGAATATTATTTCAATGAGTTGGAAATGACAGTGACAATGTTGGCAGGTAAACAGATGTATGCTGCATTTTGGGATGTGAAATGGGTGATCCTTTTGGATCTCCTGTAACCCAGACAAACCATTAGCTCTGATCTCTACACTGTGACACTGACTAAACTGAAGGCTCCAACTTCCAGAGTCAGACCAGAGAAGAAGACAGTCCTTCTCTTGCAACACGATATTGTCAGGCCCCATACCAGCTTGAAGATGGTGGAGTGCACTGCCAGTCTTGGCTGAACTGTCCTACCACACACACTGTACAGTCCAGATTTAGCACCTGCTAACTTCCATCTGTTCAGGCTAAGGAAGGATGGACTGCATGGGCATTTTCCCAGCAATGATGCCACTGCAGGAACAGTGGGTTATCTCTGTTGATGCAGGTTCTAGATCATTGCTGATGAACATACATAGCTAATGGTGATGTCTATGCTGAAAAATAGTGATTGTAGCTGAGAATTTGTTCTACCAAATAGTGCTATTGTGCTCTTTGTATCTGTTGTAGTTTCTGTGGAAATACATTTGGAGTCCCCTGCCTATTTTATTAGCGTGGAGGTAACCCCTTGTTGGCTGCCATATTAAACTGAAGGGCATAAACATGCCCAGAGTCATTAAGCTACAGCCTGGATGAAATATAATGCATATTCTGCTGCCTAAAGATTTAAAATTTGCTTTTGGAAACAGGCATAGGAGAAATATAAATGTGTTAGTATGAGTCTGTTGCCTCTTTTGGTTGGATGCTGGATGGCTCAGTGAGTGTGCAGTCTGGGCACTGCTCCTCCATGCCTGCCTGACCAGTACACAGATGGTGAGTGGGCTGCAGAATGTGGCCACTCCACAGAGGTGAGGTTGTTGTAGTTCTCTCTGTCCAGTAACTGCGCTCTTGATCACAAGCTGCCGGCACAAGGGGATGGACAAACCACTGATATCATAGTCCTGCATGAAGAGAGAGCACAGTCACTGGCACAGACATTCATACACACATTCAGACAGGTCTTTCATTTGACCCCAAGAACGTACAGCCTCCCCTTGTGGTTTTGGACCACATGGTCAGATGAGTAGCCATGGTACTGATCCCCTTGCCTTTCCAGTGTCCAGTCTAGACCTGTGGTCACTCTGGTTTCCAGAGCCCCTACTTGTTTCTGTGTCCCTGTTCGTCTGGTTTGACATTTATGAGTAGCTGCACATGCTGACTAATGCACCCAGACACACAACACACACACTTGTCTCTCCAGCTGTTGTTACCATAGACCCACAGGAACCACAACACTTGTTCACCCCGGCACTCAGAGTTTGTAGATGCATGAAATGCCACTTGTGAAAAACTGCATAAATCAGAACCATGCTATGTATTTTCAAAATGCTTTGTTTGATTACCTTCCCAATTTCAGACAATTCTGGGAAAATAAATAATGTTACAGCCATAGTGACTGAGTTACTCTCATAAGAGAAAGGTTTCTGGGAAAATATGGAGGAAATCTAATTAGAAATACTAAAGTGGAAGCTGAAAAAGAAAATCAAGCTCAGAACATGAATCACCTTTCAACCCCAACTTTACAATCATTACTATAATTAAATCCTCATAATTTAAGCTATGCTTCATTCAGCAGAAAATTGATGACTCTCAAGCTTAAAAGGGAATTTTACTGTCTTCCAATAATCTGTTTTGTATAAATTAAGCCTCCAGGGTAAAATAATCATTTCAAAGCATACATTTGTTTGGATTTCCTTTCACACTACAACAGGTTTCATTCTAAATGTGGTTAATGTTCACACAATTTGGAAACAAGGCAATGATTTACTGTCTTTGGTATTAATTAAATAAGAAACATGCAGACAACAGGAACCTTATCAAAATGGAAAAAAAAAAAAAAACAATGTTCTTTAACACTAATCCTTAGCACTCTTAGCTTATGCTTGAAAAACAGACTCAATTGTTTTAGTCTAAAACTTTATTATCCATGTTCAAAAGTCTTTTATTTTCTCACACATACTTTTGAGTTCAAACTTCCTTATCTGGCATAGCAGAGCACTTCCTGTCTTTTGATAGAACAGCAGTCTGCCACTACTACTGCTGATGCTGCCTGCAGCCATCAGGGAGAAGTACATTAATGGCAAAGTTGCTGTTGCTGCATTTCAGCCAGAGTAGGACAGCAAATGGTAAGATTGGCAGAGAAGGTGAAGGCGATGGTTTTACAGTTGTATGCATTCTCTTATTTTACAGTCATTTTTGTCTGCCCAGCTATCTCTGGCAATACAAGGCATCTCTCTTCTTAAATAACATTTTGTGCAGTGTCTCGTCTTTCTCAGCCTTCGAGAGATGTTACCTGAGAATGCTGTTGGCTAGTCAGAAATTGTCCTGAGTATCAGAGGCTTCCAGAAAAAGCCTGTGGTTGTTCAAATGTAGGAGTCAAGTTACTCCCTGTGGTATTCAACTCATTCAAAAGTGGAGATGACACAAGAGTTATGAGATAGCCATGACCTTCCAGAAACATGTCTAGAATAGGTCTATATCCCAAGGCACTGAAGTTGCACTAGAGTTCTGCATTTAGGAAAATTAGTTGAGTTTCTTTACTTTGAATCTAGTCCTAAGTTTGGAAAAAAGGTCCAAGTCCCTTTGCAATGAACCTGAATATGTTCTTGTCCTTCTTCTAAGCTTGAAGACCCCTGCCAAGATGGGGATACTTCTTTTGGTGAATTAAAACTCAGCACAAGCTTACTGGACCACCTTCTTTGTGGGAGCTAGTCACTGCCTGACTTCATTAATACTTCTCTGTAAAGTGGAGGCACTTAACAGTTTGCCTGCAGTAATGGTGGACATGTGGAAAAAGAATGGAGGAACATTTCAGATAAAAAAAGATATGTGTGTCCGCTCAAGAGAATTTTATAGAATAAAAACTTAGAAGACATCTAGATTTAGGAGGCCTTTGTATTTGGAAAGCCTTTAGGAATCTGAGCCTTTTTTCAGAACAGCTCTTTGAGCAACATCTGTGGATTGTTTAACAATGTGCAACCTCTTCCCATACTAAATTCTTAGCACTTAGGCAAATTCTTCAGTGAAGTTCACTTCTGTGTGAACACCTGCACCAATTAATGCATCAATTAATAAACAGCAACCAATTAATGTACAAGGTCTTCTGAATGGTAATTAACAAGATCTTCCTGGAATTCCTTTCTAATCTGTAATAAAAAACTTGTATGGTTGGAAACGCAGATCCTTTCACAGAAATTGCCAATTCCATACATCATCCTCTGTCTCTCTGTGACTCACATGATTGCTGCTACTCTCCTTGTGGCAGAAAACGAGAGTCCTTCCAACTGTAGGAAGCCCCCCTCTAAAAGAATTATGAGGTATTTAAAGAGACAATATTTTTGTTAGTATTTTTAGCCACAAAGCTGTACAGGTATAAAACCTCATGTCAAAAGTGAAGAAGCAAAAATCCATCATTTTGTAGGGGAAAAAAAAATAAATCATCACCACCCTCAACCCCCAACCCAAAAAAAAAAAAAAAAAAAAAATTGTAATGTCTTTATAAAGTTTGGAGCATAAAAATGAAGAAAGAAGAGAAACTGGTGACATGATACATGGTGACAAGGAAAGGTGATGTACCAAAAACTTTGCTTGGTGCCTCTAACTCTAATTTCCTTTCTTTTGAGTATTGACCTTCAACATTTCTGGAAATAAAGAAATACCTTGACATTCTGAAGTATAGAAAGATTATAAAAACCTATCTGATAGAACCACCTGAATGTAACTGTCTAGTTCTTCATTTTTATGATGAAAACTTTTACACCGAGCACCAGTAATACTGAAGAGGTAACACCTATGCTTAACATTAAAAAAAAAAAGAGAGACATGTATATCTCTTCTAAGAGTTACTGCCAAATGTAGCATATTGTATGATTCAGCTGTCACTAAGCCTAGGGGACTCGAGCTGTTTCATAATAAAATCTGCCAGCACAATGTAGGCAAGCAATCTAACTGCTTCTTTACTTCCAGATTGCAGTTTTAGACATTTAAAGTTTCCTTGATTGAATTCTCAGGTCTTTTCAATGTTTGCAAGTAAGTTCATTTTGAAATATGGTTTTATTTAGCATGCTACATATCAGGCCATAATCAATGGAAAAGAACAGATTTTGATTCAGTTTTTTTGTGTGTTTGTTTTGTTTGTTTTGTTTTGTTTTGTTTTGGTGGGTTTTTTTTAGTCATTTTAATAGTTTGGAAATGTTTGAGGAAAATGTTACAAATCAGAGCTCCAACTGAGGTAAACTGCCTTTGGCTGTCACTGAGATATATCCTCTTCTATCAGTTAAGACTTTCATTTTGGACTGCTAAATATGTCCAAGCTGAGAACTATTTTGATTACAATAGCTGAAGAAGCTGTTAAAATTAAATTTTCCTACCCTTCTGTTATATTTCTTTTGCCTTTTCCAAGTTTAGATTACTTGCGTAAAAAGATAATTTGCTTTTGGTTCTCACGTCCTGAAAGAAAATGACTGAGCTTGTAAATGTGACTATATTAGTAAAAGTCCTGATTCCTTACATTTTCCGTGCTGATGTAAGATGGTAAGATGCAACTAGTCACCTGACTAGAAGAAACAGTGACCCCTGAATGCACTGGGAGTTATCCAAGCTAATATAGGATTTTCCTATAGGAAAGTAAAAAGTACTGAAAAGATCCCCATGGGCAAGGATAACATGGAGTCTAGTGTTGTAACATCTCAGTAATGAATGGAATTACACAAAATATTTTAGTGCTTTGGGAAAATAAAAAGAATACATCAAAACCTCTTTTCACTGCTTTGCTATGTCCCCATTTGCTGCAACAATGGAAATGGAGTCTTTAATAAAGAGACAGAGCATCACTTACACAAAACAATTGGGTAATGAATGTCACTTTATTGGAAAAAAAATGTAAATTCTTGCTTTTTATGACTATTCAAGATATGCTTAAAGTTAATCCATATGACTTTTCTACTTTTCTTTAAAGATTGTTGAAGAACTATGATTTAGGAGCCCAATCTCTGACACTGAACACCTGATTTTCCAGTACATTTATGGATGAAAACTGTTTCTTCAAGATGACTTCACACAGAGGGTGGTGACGCACTGGAACAGACTGCCAAAGGAGGTTGTGGATGCTCCATCCCCGGAGGCATTCAAGGCCAGGCTGGATGTGGCTCTGGGCAGCCTGGTCTGGTGGTTGGCGACCTTGCACATAGCAGGGGGGTTGAAACTTGATTGTTATGGTCCTTTTCAACTCAGGCCATTCTATGATTCTATGACTTCATCAGATTTCCATTATTTTTTCTGAAATCCTTTTCTCCCATGGCTTGACTCCTGACATTGCAAGCCCATGCTCTCACTCACGGACCAAATTACAAAACAAATCATATATGAAAATGGTTTACATTCTTTTGCATCTTTTGGCTACACTGTTATAAAATTTCAACCCAGTTGCCATTCTAAAAATCAGATCTAAATTCTGATTAACATTAAAATCAGATTAAATTGATTGGTGTATTTATGATAGACCATATCTATCTGAAGAACACATAAATGGTTAAATTTGTGTATGAGAATAGGGTTTATGGGATCAGGTGCTGTCTGGAGTCTTGGTACTTTGATATTCATGGCAATTTCACACATAACCATTAGGTATATAAGGTCTGTAGAATTAAGCACTGAATGAAAGCCTAGTAATACTAATATCTTGTGCATTGCACACAGTAATCACAAAAAAGAAGGCATTTCTAAGTGTTATTTTGTTCATCTACTCTCCCAAGATCTTCAAGGAATGAAAGACTGTGGGAAATAAATCTCTCATTACAAGGCAAACTCCAGACATGCAATCCCTCTTCTTCAGTATCTGCATACTTCCCACTTGTTGATTAGCTACAAAATTAAAGTGAGCTTGTTTTTCTCTTTGTAGGCAGTTAGTATTAACATTCACAGGACTAGATATATTCATAAATTGCTAATTGCATGAGCTGCATCTTGTCAGTTGTTCCCAAATTTTGGTGTGCTGTGGAGGAGATCTGAGAAAGCTTAGTATATTGTTAAAAACATGACAATGAAATTCATCATGTAAGAATAATGTTGACTCAAAGAGTGAATTGCTTCTAATTCTTGTTTCAGTTCCTATGAAGTAAACAGTTGGGCAATCACACAAGTGCTCAAGAAATTACAAGTGCAGATAGCAGTGCCTGTAAGGGATCAAACATCTGTGCTTACACAGCTTCAGAAAGATGGTCCAAAGATATAGCCTGTGTATGATGCAATTCCCTGCAGAATTCACTGGGAAGTGAAAATTTCTCAGGATCCATATTTTTATTAATTTCAGTAAATAACTTGCATTTTACTTGTATAGTATTACTAATAGAACCTATATAAAATTCCTAAATGGAATAACAGGCATAACAAGAGCTTTTAGGAAAAGATGCATTAATTTAACATTACTGTCAGATTTCAATAAATCAGAAATTAAGATTTGATGTAGAATCAATGACACTGGCAACAGAAAGTGCAATTAGCGATACTAATCATCTGAAGTATGCAGCTCAATAATGAAAGCTGGGAGGAGCAGCTGATGTGCTTGAAGGCTGTGCTGCTCTTCAGTTTGACCTGAACAGGCTGGAAAGTTGGGCACAGAATGAGGTTTAACAGGGACAAGTCCTACACCTGTGGAGGAATAAGTGCATGCTTCAGTACAGGTTAGGGCCTGACCTGCTAGAGAGGAGCTCTGCAGAGAAGGACCTGGATGTCTCGCTGGACAGCAGGTTGACCATGTGCCAGCAGTGTGCTTTTGTGGCCAAGAGGGCCAGTGGTATCCTGGGCTGCTTTTAAAAAAGTGTGGCCAGCAGGTTGAAGGAGGTTGTCCTTCCCCTCTAGTCTGCCCTGGTGAGGCCACATCTGGAAAATTGTGTCCAGTTCTGGGCTCCTCAGTTAAAGAATGACAGAGAACTGCTGGAGGGAATCCACCAGACAGCTACAAAGATGATTAAGGGCCCAGAGCATCTCATGTATGAGGAAAGGCTGAGAGACCTGGGACTGTTGAACCTGGAGAAGACTGAGAGGGGATCTTATCAATGCTTATAAATATCTAAAGGACAGGAATCAAGTGGATGGGGCCAGGCTCTTTTCACCAAAATGGGCAGTGGGCACAAACTTGAATAAAGGAAGTTTCATTTGAACATGAGGAAAAATATCTTTACTTAGAAAGTAACAGAGCACTGGAACCAGATAGGTTCTGGAGTCTACTCCTCTGGAAATACTTTAAACCCACCTCATTACTTTCCTGTGCAACCTGCTATAGGGAACCTGATTAGCAGGGGTTTGGACCTGATGATATCCAGAGGTCCCTTGTAACTCGTACAATTCTGTGATTCTGTGAAAAGAACTTTCTATTTTTCATAAAATATACATCTAACATCTAAATCTGATGAATTTGAATTGCAAATTTAAAACCTATTTGAAGCACTTTAAAATAATCAGTTCTCCATGGCAAACATAATCAGGTTTATTTATTTATTTAGAACTGATAAAAGCATATGTAAGTAGATGAAAACGAAAAACCTCCAAAAATATTAAAAGTGATTATTTCCTACTCTTGTGGCTTCTGCTAAGTTTTATTTTTGCAAAAAGATAGACATAAAGACGAAGGGCAATAACAGTTCCAAAAAAGAAATTCTTGGGTACAAGTTGTCTAGCTTTAAATGTTCTTTCTCACACCCAGATCTCAAGCTATAAAGCTTGAGATGGTACTATGAGATGCATTTTCACTGGTATTCATCAGTTGTTGTCTCCAAGCTGTTGGAGCCTACCTATCAGATTGAACACTTCTGAGATTACCACCTTGGAGAGGAAATATTTCCATCCCCAGTCCTACATGTAGAAAAACAGAAAAGGACTGAAATCTATCTGAACAGAGGATGTCAACTGAGCTGAATTTAGGAGGGTGCTGTGTCTGCAAGTATATATGGCAGGGGAAGAATATGTAGATCTGAGATATGTAAGGAAATCTGATCTGTGAGTAAATTCAGTTAGCAAATATTCACTATCATTCAAAAATAAGTAAGTAAGAAACTGAGTAAGTAAGAAAGAAAACAGAGAATAAAGGTAATATATTGAACACTCAAACATGCAAACAAGCAGAAGAAAACAGAGACATCTCCAAAGGCATAGATCTCAGGTCAGCAGTTAGCTGGTCATTGGAGGATTTGCATTTTGAAGATTCAGCCATTTCTCTGTAATAATGAGAAGAGAGGCACAAGATTACTTACTCTTGATGCAAATTGATGTTTGCTTATTTGTGGGATTAAAGAGAAAGTCCAAACTCGGGGAAAGGGAGGACTTAATGTAGGAAACATGAGAAAATGGAAACGAGGGGAGATGAGAGGTAGCGTGTAACATATTTGATACCCATGTCTGATTGAGTGATACACTTGATCACCACAATCTGTGCTTTTTATTATTAAGTCTAATTTACACTAGAGTGGAAAGTACTGGAATTAGGCATATAAATTTTTAAGTCATTTTGAATGACAAAACAGTTTAGATGAAGTTACCTAGTAACCTGAAATTCACTCTCCTGTTATACTTTTGGAAAATGAATTTTATTTCTTAAAGGTAATGAAGTAGATGAAATACAAAGTTCTCCGAAGGTCTTGCTCTGTCATTAGCCAGGAAGTGTTGACATTATGTTACGCTGATATTATGACATAGTATTGACACATTATCACTACGTGCAACAAACATCTACACGAGGCAAAGCAGAGCGTGTGGGATATCTTTGACTTTTATGAAACAATACCAACTAAGTAAAAGCGTCCTGGTTTCATGCCAAATGCTGCAAACATTCAAATATCCTAGCTATAGGGGAGAAATACCTACTTCACTCACTGAAACCTTCACAAAGGCTATAAGTATAAACCTTTGATCCCATAAAAATCGTATGTGCATCTGTGACAACTGAGAACTGTTCTAAGTGCTGAAAAGAGATGAAAAACACAATTTTGAAGC
This sequence comes from Gallus gallus, assembly GCF_016699485.2. Lineage (NCBI taxonomy): Eukaryota > Metazoa > Chordata > Aves > Galliformes > Phasianidae > Gallus > Gallus gallus. The sequence goes on from NC_052532.1 coordinate 31,672,385, forward strand.
TCAAGATTTTATGATTATATTGCCAGCGCTTGTCACACATCGTGTACATGGTAAGACTCAACAAAAGCAGGGTAAAATAAACTGGAAAAGTTAGAACAGACTCATATGAGAGCTAACAGGAAATCCAAAAGCAGGAAGAGAACAATAATTTTCTTGTGTAACAGAGAATAATCTGGTAATATACATCCAGACTCTCTTCTTTTACTTGAATCAGCCATCATCTAGTTATACTTTGAACTGAATGCATGCTCATAAAATGAATCACATAAAGGAAATAAATATTTAGAGCTAAGGGTTGAGTAGATATATATACTCTTTGCCTTGCAACTCAGTTTACCTGTTATTATGAACTACACAAGTTCATAGCTTGGAAAGAAAATACAGAAAATGACCGATGGAGTAGACCGTATGGGTTTCTTCAGATGCTGCCATTCCCGGGGTTCTATAGAGAGCACCATTTTTTCAATTGGTACAAATTCATTTTCTTCTTGTCAACTGGTAGAAAGAACAGGAAAATCAAGGAATGACTCATTCCAAATAGCCCATGCAGAATTAACAGGAGGGAGCATTACAGTGAACCTGCATGTTAAGGGAGATTCTCCATATGCAGAGGTTTGCTGCTGAAAGAATAAATCATTCCCAGCAGTAGAGCCAAGGACTGTGAAGGTGAGGATTAGAGTGAAACATTTGGATTTACTGACTGTTAAAACATACACAGATTATGCAAAGAGCTGTGAGGAATCACTTTTCTCTAAATGAATATATGGTAACATTTTGGATCCACACCAGTATGAGTAAGGCAGGATGAATAGGGGCTGTCCATCATTGATTTTTAACCTCTGCCTCTAGTCAAGCTGACTACATTTGTGCAATACAGTCGTCTTTTGGCAAGTCTCTTTCCTGGCAGAATACCCACAAAGTCTAGGAGGCATGAGGAAAGACACTCGGAGCAAAGATTATTTGCTGCAGATATTACAGCATCCATCTGAAAGAACAACATTATGAACTTGTATTATAGTAAGAGAGAAAGAGAAGTGGTATGGTAGGCAGTCATGGAGACATATTGATGGGGAAGGAGTACTGCAACAGTGACACAATGAATCCTGATTGGGTAGGAAGGAACCAAATTTTCTAAAAAGTAATTAAATTAAAATGGAACATAGGGAAACATAGGAAAATTTGATCATATGAATGCCAGGAGCAATAACTGCAGTATTTTAAATGATGCATTATGCTCTGTGTTTATATTGCTCATAATTGCAAACAAGAATGCTTTTCAGCAGAAGGAGACCTTGTTTCACTTGGGAATAATGAAAGAAGCACAGAGGCTCAACAGAAAGGTGTTGCAGATATATAGCAGTACCAGCTGTTTCTGGTGGCTGAGAAATTTGGTGTCTGTTGAAAATTAGTACAGCAGGTAGTTATATAAATTATAAATTCCAGAGAACTAAGATTGTTTAGTCTGGACAAGAGGAGCCTCAGGGGAGATTTTATCACTTTGTACAACTACCTGAAAAGAGGCTGTAAAGGGATGGGGTTCTGTCTCTTCTCCCCGGTAACTAGTGATAGGACATGAGGTAATGGCCTTGAGTTATACCAGGAGATGTTCAGGTTGGATATTAGGAAGAATTTGTTCACAGAAAGAGTGGTAATGCATTGGAATAACTTGCCTTGGGAAGTGATGGAGGCACAGCTCCTGAAGGTTTCAGGAAGGGAGTAGATATACACTGAGGGACATGGTTAGTGGGCATTATGGTGATGGGACTAGATGATCTTAGTGGTCTCACTCAGCCCTAATGATTTTATGATTCTATGAAATATATAAACCTGCTGAAGGTAATTTGTCTATTTTAGTGCGAAGACTGAACAGCTACATCCCAGGGCAAGAAGGTAAACTCTCTAAAGTTGTATTTTTATCCTGATGCCAGGCTGCTGAACGCTGAAGCTCAGGTGGGCTGTGGAGGAGCTGCTCCCAGGGTTGTGGAGCAATGGGGCTATGGACAGAAACACCTGGAGGAGTTGCTCCTCCAATTTCCATCTTTCTCAGACTTGCTCAGAGCTCCCAGGGGATTATGTTGATTTTAATTGCCCAGGGCAAGATGTGAAGGTTTAAATATTCCAGGCTTACATTCAGGAAAGGTTTAAGATCAGAATAAACCTAGTTCCACTGTTGTATGTTAGATGAGGATCTAACCTACTATTTTCATATTAATGTCTGTGTGTCTTTTTCTTTTGTATACATTTAATCTGCCTCAAAGCAGCTTAAAGAAACAAATATTGTGTTGTGTTTTTCTATTTCATATAAATAATGCATTTTTAGCCTTTATGTAGAGATTTACTTGAATGTTATCTTTTTTTTTTTTTTTTTTTTTTTAGAAAATAATAGTACTCTGAAGCCTCTTTTCATCCTAAACCAGGAGATTAAGCAATGCAATGCAACATGTCTGTATTCCTCTCTTCATCCAAAAAAACAGTGTGTTTGACCATTTTATTTCTATTCCCTATACAGTGTTAGCAATCTTTTATTATAAAAATCCCATCTCCATTCCTTATAGAAGTTTTAAAGTCATTTCACAGCTGAGTGGAACCCTAAACAGAGCTATCTTAGTGTAATGAAGCAGAAAACGATTGCTCTTTAACAAGACTAGTTTATAGTGACAAACAGCTCATAAAAATCCCATCTGCTGCAAAATACTTCTATTTCAGTTGCTTTCAAAACTAAATGCTATATTTCCTACTCCTTTTCAGAAGGAAAGGAGGGTATATAAAACCTAAGTCATCAAATTGTCCATAAAAAAAAAAAACAACAAAAAACCCCATAGCCACAAAATAATCTTTTTATAATACACCAATGCTAACCACTCCAAAAACCACAAAGATATAATGTCACTTTTAGATACATTCACACTACACAGATTTATTTTTTTTTAAAGCAAAAAGACAAAGCTAACCAATTCTACTATGTAGAAAATTTTCTGATGATTAACAGCCAAGGACTACATGTAAAAGCAATCTGTTGTGAAAATATGCTGTTAGTGACTGTAGTCAAAAAGAAGGTAAATGTAACTTGACATTATTCTGTTTAAATGATTGACACCTGGTTCTGAATTCCATAGACTCTTTCTCACCCTTAGAAAAAAAAATGTCCACTTACTAAGGTTCTTAGTATTTAGAGGATTTTTTCACCTGCAAATATTGTAATATCTTCCTGTTTTCCAAACGATATCATGCATTGCTGCATTTCACTTGGATTTGCTTTAAGTACTCAACAAACCTGTTACATTTTGGGCATTGTTCGTTTCTGTCAGACTGGGCCAAAACCACGTGTTGTGTCCTCTCTTACTCAACTAAGCTATGACTGAGTTTTAAACAATTGGAGGTCCTCTGTCTCTATTCAGGGAGGCATTTCATACTTACTGTAACAACTCATTTCATACTTACAGTAACAACGATACTAACATACAGTCTGTTATGCATAACTATAGGCCCCTTGAATAGTGATTGTTTTTAAATTGAATTGACTTTCACATGTGTTCTTCAAAGTTATGCAAACAAAAGTAATTGCTTATCTAGGTCTTCCCCATCCTTAGACATAAACTTTTGCTGTTGTTTTTGCATCCACTGATTTTAGCATGTCTGGATGATTTTTTTTTTTTTTCTAATTAATTCTTTGAGCAATACTATCACCTTTTCCAGAGAGAAATATAATCTCATAATGGACACATGATGGTTGGGACTAGCAGAACATTGGACCTTGATAAACCAGTCAGGACGCAGAGTTCAATGCTAACATCCTTGTTCAAGATGTGGATAGCTTTTGTCTAAGCTTAACTACAGACAGGAAGAAAAATCAATCTGTTACATTTCATCTGTTGGGAAGTAATAGAAATTAACACAATTTGTTAACAGTAGCAATTCATGCCATTCACAGAAAGGAAGAATCATATCAAAGGAAAGCTGTCTGATGCAATTCAAAGGACTGAAGTACCTATTGCAATCTTATTTTCACCTTTTGAAACTAGCTGGAAAATCTTGCATCATTAGATATTCACAGATGTCTTCCTATTCACTGAACTATTTTATTTATTTTTTTTACAAAGTTATCTGCACTTTGTTTTAAGGCACATAGAAAAGAAATACCCAGAAGGCTTCTTTTTGACTACATAACAGCTGTGGAAGTGACACGATGGCAGAAACATTGCTCAGGGTGCCCTCAGGTTGTTCAGCAGTGTGCCCTGGGGCTAGGAGCAGTAAATAGCACTGAGGGGATGAGAAAGGTGTAAATCAGACCATGAACTTGCAGTAGATTCATGCTGCAAAACAGCAGACTCTGCCCCATGCAGAGTGATGCCCTCTTCTCAATTGGAAGTGCTGGCAGGGCCCAGTGGGCTGTGCCACAGTATTCTCATTTGGCTCCTGCACCATTTGGCTCCTTTATTCAAGTGCATCAACAATTTGTTCTGGGATAAAGAAGGTAGAAAGAGTAAATGGAGGAAATCTGTCTGGTAAAGAGCATACAGTGTTAATGCTGCAAAAAATTTTGAATAGAAGGAGATATTTGAGAACACATTGTCACTGCTTTTCTGCACATGGCATTGCTGTCAGCTTGTAATCTAACAGTATATTGAATTCAGTTAGAAATTTCTTCCCCCTTCTTGCTCCTCCATTCTTTTTTTCATATTTAATGGAAGCTTAGATGAACCCAGTCCCAGAGCAGCCTGTATAAGCACACCATGGTAAAATGTGAACAATTCAGAGCATCACACAGTGCTCTCAGGCCACAGTGAGAGCTCCTTGGCTTTGTATATTATTATCATGCAGAGACTTCAAATCCAATTGTGCTGGGGGCTGTAGAGAGGAAGGAGCACAGCTACTTGGTGAATTCAAAATCAGTAATGTGTAACACATTGCTAATAATATGGAGTAACCAATAAAGCTAGCTCCTTGGCTTTTATTAGGAACCTATTGTGTGATGAGAGCATTATAGTGTCACCTTTGAGTGGACTGTAAGAGCTGTTTTTCCCGCGATGCAAAGAGCATTGGGATGTGCAAGACCATCAATTTTAATTATTGCCAAGAGTGGTTTCAGGGCAGTGCTGACTGCCTAGGCAAGTGTTAGCATAGTTAATTTACCCACAGTTTTATCAGAAAATTATTTTGGTCTTTAATGAGAATAAGTCTGTATTAGAGTTCAGAAATGAGTCGAAAATCCAGTTGGTAATTTATTGTTCTAACACATACTTAGGTTTGTAATTTCTCACTAGCTTAAATTGGTAATTAAGGAACTAAACAGGTGTTAGGAGTTTAAATGCTTTATTTGATCTGGACCTGAACCATGTGAGTTTTTATGTGAAACTTAACAATGCTACGTAATTTAAATAAGTTATTTTTTTCTGGGTTTGAGCTAGCTGTGTAAGATGGTGTGAATAGCTTGGAAGGCATTTGGCAAACCAGTGTGGTAGCAAAGCCGTGTCCCTATACCAACAGCACTGTATTTTAAATTCAATCCAAACAGTTTGATCCAATAGTTTGAAAGGGACCTCAACAGCTGTTAAATTCAAATGTAGCAAGACTAGAAACAAGTTATTTAATGTAAGAGCAGAATAAGCGTTCATCTAACTGTTTTCCGTCTGATTTCTGCTGGCAGCAGATGTTTAGAGAAAAAACAGAAGATCAGTTCAAGCATAAAATGACACTTGTATGAGCAGAACTTTCAACCACCTACAAGTCAAAAATATTTAATTTAAACTGCAAATATTCTCATTTTATTATTTGTGATTTAATCTGGGTGGAAACTCATTTTTTTTCCCCTGGTGACTCTTTTTTTTTTAGGAAAATGTCTCCACTTGGCCCTTAGGAAGTAATAGTTTTCCTTATTTAACTGAATCTTTGAAGTCATCCACTTTTCTTCTTCATTTTTAATATTATCTAAATTTTGTCAGATGGAAACTATTACCTGTTTCTCAAAGCCTTTCTGTTAGAAAAAGGTGAAATCACTGCTTTGATTTTCTTTCTCTTTCCTTTCTTCATTTTTCTGTCAGACGGCATGATAAAATATGCATATCCAACAAACCCTTCAAAACATAAAATAAAAAATAAACAACAGCAATTAAAAAAAAATCTTGAAAAATATCAGCTTTGTTCCCATCAGAATTTCTGTTCCATTTGTAACAATTTTTGTCGTTGTTGCTGTTGTTGAAGACAGTTGTAATGCACTTGGATGTGATATAAAAGACAGACCTGACAACAGCAAAGAGGTTGTGTGTCAAGGATGTGAAAAAAAGTGGCCAAATCCCATGGTCTCCGCAGAACATGGGCTCTGCTCCCTCCTGGTTACTGCAGCTCCTTACTCTTGGTGTTGGGGACCATGCTGAGAATTTTCATCTCTCTTCAATGATTACAGATACATGAATCAACAAATTATGCTAAAATAAGTGAAAAACATGTCATCTGACTAGTAATTATGGTTTTACCTGAACTAGATGTCTGTGTGAGACACTCTGTGCAGATAAGTTCTTCCTGATACAAGGTAATGATTTAGCAGAAATTCATCAATTAAATTCTTCTCTGGTGTGCTATGATGGCCTATATGTTTGATAGTTAAAAAAAAAAAAAAAAAAAAAAGTGTCCTATATTCAAGCTAACCATTTGTTTATTTATCTTTATATATAGGTTACTCGGAAAATAATGCCTCCTATATCTTTCAATGAAATCCTCAACAGATAACCAGAGCACATGTACCACTACTTTATAGAGAAAATTCTCAGCAGCAAAATACTTTTTTTCAACATAATCACTAGCTTTAGCCATGCATCTTCACCAGTGATGAACAAGACCCTTCGTGCTCACAAAAGTCTGCAGTGGACATCCAGAATGTGGCTTGTCTTTCACGCTTCGGTCACCTCTGTTGAAACACACCACCCACCACCTCACTCACATCAGTGCTCACATCCACTGTTTGGTCTCCCTAAACCTTCAGTGAGTGTTGATCAATTTCAACGGATGCAATTTTTTCTGCATGAAGGAATTCAGTGCCACATCTTTTCTTCATGTGCACTTCCATGTCAGATGCCAATTTGTCAAAATGCCCCTCTGCTGCCATCCATCACACGATAACAAAATGTAATGAAATATAGGTGGGAATCTTCAGCCTCTACTGCCATACCATCAACATCCACCTTTGATGTCATGGGCCAACAGAATAAAATAGGAGGCATTACTTTCGGAGCAGTCATCATACATAAACAATAGAATATTGCAACTATTGTAGTGCTTAGTGTCAAAAACTGATGAGTAGCATATGAAGAACTGATCAAGCAGCACACAATTCAGAGGTGATAGACTCTGCTCTGAATGCACCAAACAGAAATTTGTGAGCATGTAGGCTTTGTGAACACTGTGAGTCTTCCACATAAAGTGTTGTCCTTTGGTGGAAATTCTAATCCCCCTCCCCCCCCCCCCCCCCCCTTTTTTTTTCTATCCACTAGTTAAAAATAAAGGATAATATAAAGACAGTGCAAGGATTCCTGATGCAAGAATCGAACTTTGTAAAACATGTTTTAAAATGCTCATCTTCATGAGTAGTGCATTCTGAATTTTTCATTTACTTCACTATTAGATATACTAAACCCATAAAAATTAAAGCTCTCAGATACTGCCAACTAATCCCCTCTCCCTTGCTTGATATAATGGAACAAGAATTTAAAATTCAGAGGATTAACAACAAATCCTGATCCAGAAGGTATAAACGCTGTTCCAGTTGACTTCAGTGGAAGAGTCACACGTGAATCAGTGGGAAGGATACAGCCTTCCTGCTAAAAATCACTTTTTTTCTCTTTCTCTCTTTCTTTTTTCCTTTCTTCCTTCCTTCCTTCCTTCCTTCCTTCCTTCCTTCCTTCCTTCCTTCCTTCCTTCCTTCCTTCCTTCCTTCCTTCCTTCCTTCCTTCCTTCCTTCCTTCCTTCTTTCTTTCTTTCTTTCTTTCTTTCTTTCTTTCTTTCTTTCTTTCTTTCTTTCTTTCTTTCTTTCTTTCTTATGACTTCTTTCTCTATTTCAAGTGCTTTCAATTTTCTAGGAAACTTGAGCATAAACAGGATTTAAATCATTCAGCTGCAAGTCTGCTTCTCTCTATCAGAACATAATAGGATTCAAAATAATTATAAGATTTCTCACTAAACTAATGAATTCAAGAAAAGACCAAGTCACAGAAGCTTACCAGTCTACACCAGTGCCTTCTACCAGCGAAGAGAAACTTAGCATTAGCTGAATTAAGGCAAAGTTGACTTTTGAAAGTGCAGGAATACAATATAGTCAGATAACTCACAGGTAATCAGAACACCATACTAATGTCTGACCCAGCTGACAAGACTTTAAAATCATCTGTAAATGACTGAAAGCCCATACTACTTTGTCTCTTCAGTGACATCTAAGAGTTGTTGAAATAATTACACACACAATTCATGCTAGATTGAAATTAGATAAATTGAAGAGAGATAGAACTAACAAATGATTTAAAAACCTCAAATAAGATGTTTAGCCTGTAACACCTAGAACTTATTTTCAGCTCTCCTGTCACTGGCTTGTAGTGTTGGGGCTTTGTATCTAAATTCAGGTGTCTGTGAGAAAACCACTTCCTAATTTTCATCTATCTGCTTATACGATATTTAGAATTCTACACTGATTTAGAAATTGGACAAAGCACAGATAGCTAATGAAAAATTCCTTGTTAAATATGTAACTAACAATTTAGTAATTCTTTCAACATCCTAGAAAATATACAGTGAGTTTCACCTTGCTGCTGCTGAACATAATATAGCATCTTTATTACTATGTGGAGCAGCAGTTTATAGAAGATGTAAAACAATTTATTTCCAAATATACTTTATCCATATTTGTAAAAATAGATATAATTGCTACGTAACATATCTGGGTTTTATATTTAAGTAACAAAAATAGGTGTCATCAGTTCGGAAGAGCAGCACTTCTATACACAATGTTGTATTTGTTAGCTGATGACAGCATAGCTGTAATGATGCACTAAGTGGAATTAATGAGTGAAACCCATTGCTTCACAGAATTTCATGCATAACTTTACTTTCCTTGGGTCATTAGTATTCATGGTTAAACTGCCCTTCAATGTGTATTAATAATGTTCCTTGGGACCACGCAAAAGATAATTCATAAATATGCCTGCAAGGAATAAGGCACCATAATTAAATCATAATAATTAACATAGATATTAGATTACTTTGAACAACTGATCTGGATAACTCACATTCTAAAATTTAAAGGTGGCCATGTTTAAGGGCAAATCTGTTCATGCTACACAGGTAGGTCACCTTTATTTTGCTTGATATCTAGTTACCTTGTTCATATAGTAAATTGAATTAATTAAGAATCTACAAGAACTTTCAAAATTAGTAAAATAGATTTTATTTTCTGTCATGCTGTGTAATGTAGGAGAGGAATACACAGTCCCAGAGGTGAAGTTAGCACCCATAACCAAAACACTCTCCCAGCTGTGCAGTGGGCAATGAATTGATACTGCAGATCCGAAGCCCACAGTCCTGTATGGTCCAGCGGGCTGGAATAGGGAGAAAGCGAAGACTGTATCCAGCCATCTCTGTAACAAGGGAGCAAAGCAGTATTCTGTAACTCCCAGTATTTTTCCCAGGCAAGATCACAGATAAAAAATCATGAAAATTTTGATTCCAACCTCCGCTCTCTCCTCTGGCATTCGCCTTTACTACCCCCACTTCCCTGGTCTCCTTCCCCTCCTTTTTTCTCTTGACATTTTATCACCCTTCCTGAACCTTACATATAATCCTCTGCCTCTTAGATTTCACAAAGTTCCCAAAAGGATCCTTGGTTTTGGTCACTGCACAGATCTAGCAGGGCTCACTGGTTACCACTGTAGTACAAAAAAGGTGTTCTCCATTCCTAAAGGCAAATGATGTAGCTAATGTAGCTGTATGGATATGTTATACGACACATATGCCTCAGCATGAAGAGGTTGTGTCTAGATTGCCTGTTGGAGTAGGAGTTGTTGGGCTGAACTGTTCCCTGCGAAGTACTACAGCCTAGTCTGGGAGCAGACTCAGTGGCACAGGCCAAACCAAGCCAAGAAGAGTTCAAATATTTCATCAAATAATTCAACTTTCCAATGCATGCCTTAGCCCTGTTTTATTTACTAGTACAGATGTAGACAGTGAAATTGCAATAACAAATGAAGAGAGGCTGTAAATGATTGCATAGAAAACAATGTTAATGTTCCCTTTTATACAAAAGATAAAACAAATATTTTCAATTAGATGTCAACATTATTTTCTCAAGTCTGGTCAGTAATTTAGTTTTCTCTATACATTTCTATTTTGGACTAATTTACATTTACAGACTGGATACTGACAAGAGTGAGAAAGAAGATTCTGTTGTATTTGAAGAGACTTTACAAAATCTCGTTGCACTGCTCATCTTCAGGATTTCTACAGGTTAATCTTTAAAACAAGAATGCTTACATCACAACTTGTGTTAATAACTCCTCTTGCATGTTACCTTGCTAAAATGTATTTCATGGTTGTTTCAGGAATGATAAATATAGGAAATATGCAGTACTTGTGTTAACATTAATGGTGGAAAAGTTTAGCTTGTAGGGTACAACCAAAATTAAAACTAAAATTCAAAGCCATTTGATTTGATCTTTAATAACTATTTATTAAGTAATCATGCATTTTTTAAACTACCTCTGAAAGAAGTTAATGTTAAAATTATAGTGAGAAAAATAATAGAAACCAGGATCTGAGAAAGTGACATTCGGTTCATGAACAATTCACAGGGAGGTGGAAAAAGAAAATAATCTAATGTATTATTCATCCTTAGCAGTAATAATTATGCAGTAGGACAGCTGATAAGCATCTTAGGTGTCAAACTGCTTGACTAATTTACTTCTCTTTGCATATGAAATATTTTTCTACCTGAAATAGTCTGAGTATATTTGTAAAATAACCCTTCATCCAATATACGTTCTAAACAGTGCTTAATGCTATGTGAATACATAAATACATGGTTCCTACCATGACTCTACATATAGTTAAAGAAAAAACCTAAAGGTAAGGAATCAGTGGAGAGAATAATAGGAGGCAATGCGACTAACTTCTAATTCTACATTTTAGAGAGATTGAGATCAGATTTGAAGTAATATCTTAATATTTCAACAATATATCTTATTCACGTAATAACCATCAGGATGTTTCTGCTGATGTAATGATTTGCTTTGAAGTGACTGTCAGCACAAAGTTTATATCAACTCCTTTCTCCAGAAGGAGACTGACTGTTGTGCATCCTACGGTGACTGCACAGGAAGAAGATTCCCACCTGCTTTCTCTCACAGCTTCATTTTTATTTCATATATCTTACTTGGTGTTTAAGTATTTAATTCAAATTGTGGCTCAGCACTTACTGTGTTCAGGCAGAGGTTTATTCTCATTTATATCCACTAGTAAACTAATTCTAAAATGATATTTTCATTATCTATATCTCAGATGCCCAAATTATGTAGCTAATCTCCCATTTTTCCTACAGAGACAATAGAAAATCAGATTAAACAGAGGGCAATTCTGAACACTGAATTAGTTATTAGTGTTACTTTCCCACCTAGAACCCATAGAGGACTCCAGGGAAACTAGCCTTACATTGGCACCCTACATTAGACAACTTCAAATATATGTAAATAACACATTCTCTTTTTTCTCTCCATTCCTATATATACCAGGAGATATGTTTCCTATATTATTTATTTTCACTTGAAAGCAACAGGCAATCATCACTGAAGAAAATAAGTAGAGTTTTTTTAGATTTGGCAGTTCTTCCTGAAAATCTCTGCTGAAACCTGTGACTGCTTCTTGTGTGTATTAGTTCCAGGGCTTAATACTCTTAAAGTTTTGAAGAGAAACTAACAGAAATGAAAACTACAGCACATTTAGTTTCTTTTTCTCAAGGATGCTTGGAAATATTGAAGAGGGAAATATATTACATTCTAACAGTAGCTGTTCATTTAAATCCCTGCCACCACCCTCTTCTCTTGGCCTCAGAGAGGCCAAACTCATCTTTACAAGTAGAAAAACTCTTTATTCTGTTTTCAGCTCTCTGCCAGGGAAGATCATGATGATCATGACTTGATCTTGGCCAGCGCCACTCCAATCCATCCAGATTTCTTTTTTCTTTTTTCTTTTTTCTTTTCTTTCCTTTCCTTTTCTTTTCTTTTCTTTTTTCTTTTCTTTTCTTTTCTTTTCTTTTCTTTTCTTTTCTTTTCTTTTCTTTTCTTTTCTTTTCTTTTCTTTTCTTTTCTTTTCTTTTCTTTTCTTTTCTTTTCTTTTCTTTTCTTTTCTTTTCTTTTCTTTTCTTTTCTTTTCTTTTCTTTTCTTTTCTTTTCGTAAAAATATGCATGCTCTAAAATAAGTTAACTGGGCTTTATTGGCTTTATGCGCTGTTTCAGTAAAATGTGCAAGAAAAAGAAGTCACTAGCTGAAGTTTCTGATTTTTCACTCTGTGGCAAGATGAAACGTGAACCACATCAGATAATCTAAACATATATCTTATCTGTCTGTTGTGTACTTACAAGAACAGCATGTTTAGTGTTTTGCTCACATAAATGTGTATGTTAGGAAGTACATACTTGGGAACTGAAAAGATTTAGGGATTAATTTTGTGTTATACAAATATTCAAATAGGCGAATGTCTGACTAAGGGGAAATGACACCACCATTCTCCTGTTATCAAGACAAACGTTCATACTTTGAAGAGTGAGTTAGGCACCAACCTGCCACTCTTTAAAATGTCACTGAAATTAACTGAGTTATACACCTGTGAACTGTATCATGGACAGCTTCCAGAAATGATTTTCTAATGATCCATCTCCAGATGGTTTATCATATACAGCGTTTTCAGCATGAGGGACTTAAATCACAAAATAGGCATATGGAGTGATTTTAAAGCTAAATGATTCTGTTCCAAATGTAAATCTTCTTTAATATATCTAACAGAAAAAAAAAAAAAAAGCCTCTCCATCGTCACCATTTGGAAAATTATATTTAGATGTTTGTCTCAATGAGTGTGTGTCCTTGAGACACCCAGGGAATTGCATTTGAACAGTTTATGCTGCAGTAATGCAAATTCATCTTATTACCACTTGTTGCATATCAGCTGCATATTCTTACAGACATTTCCTAGTTCAATTACCATGTGAATTTCCATGAAATAAGAGAATTTTTCATTGAGAGCAGCCTAGCACTCTGTGTGTATATTTCCATTCCTTCCCCTTCCTCTATAACACCTCAGAATATACTTAGAGCTTGTTTAAACCTTAAAATGAAACATGCTAATAATGGCAACAATTATAGCAAATTTACATAATTACAATGCTGACCCGCTAAGGCATTCAATCAAAATAGTTAGCAACATACTGCAACACCTGCATGAGAACTGCTCAGGCTTGCTACGAAGGAAATGTATTCTCAGGGGTATAGAGGTGAAGAAAATGAAAGAAGAGACTGTGGAATCAGCATTTAAAAAAGGCAGCATGAATCAGATTCTCGCCAATCCTTTCACTGAATGGATTGGTGCATTTTTGACACTGTGCACGGCTGCAGTTGTGCGTGGTTGTGTGTGAATTATACATTGCACCACAGGGAGGTATAAAGGGGAGGGGTGGTTTTCACAACCCTCCGTTGATTGAGTTCCTTAGACACCTGATGGAAGTTCTGCTCTGTTCCCCCATTTTACACAATACATTAGCTCCAGTTTGTGGCACGTCTGGGACATAATCATGAGAAGGTGCGCGGCCGCCAAGTGTCCACAGCATGGGGGCTTGGAAACATGCAGGTTCCAGTGCGAGCATGGATCAAATGATTTTTTCATCTTGCCAAGAACACATAACTCACACTGACAGTAAAAACACCAAATCCGTCTGTTACAGCATAGAAAATTATCTTTATCTGAGATCTGCCCAAAGGACATCAGAAAAACCTATCTGTTAGTCATTAATGTTGGTAATCAGAATACTTCATCCAGTAATTATTTATTTTCATTTACTGACTGTACTTCATTAGCAAAACTGTTTTAAAAAAAATCATATTATTATAGTGCAAGTGTAGCAGATGTCAGCTTCATGCTTGCCTCCTAAGATGAGGCTATACTAATGCTGCTAAAAAGATAAATTCTTTGCCATAAGACTGCCTTACTCCTCTTCAAGGTGCCAGGCTGCCTACCACAAAAGTAAATTCATGTTCAAAATATTTGAGCATGCTAATTCATGAAGGACACCAGTGCTCGCAGCAGTTCTTTCAAAATGGAGGCCCACAGACTCTTGACAGTTCAAATAGCACTTCTAAAGCTGAGGTGAAGAGGCATCAGCCTTTCAACAGCAAGCTCAGTTTTGGTCTGTAAGGCTCTGTACTGCTGCCAGGAAAGTAGTGGAACTTTAGAAAGAACTGGACACCACTGATCAAAGTCTATTTCCAGAGCTGAAGTAGGACTGCAATATTAGGGAGGCTTTGAGCTGAATTCTGGGATGACCTCTTACAATAACTCTATTTTGATCCCTTATCTCAGCATAACTATCTCCAGATCCTTAATTTCCATTTTTATTTCCAGAATTTTACAGCTATTGACATAGTTAGTAAAATGTTGATAAAATAGCTTTTCTTTTACCGTACTAACATAGGGAGGTACTTTCCTACTCCATTGTAATCAATCTCCAACAGCTCAATTAGAGGTAGGTGGCTCATATAGAGAGGCTGTTCTGGCACTCTTACCCTTAAGTCTTCACATCACCTAAGTTTGAGGGTTCTCATGGATCAAGGAGAAGTTTGTGATGGCTGTGGGTCACCCTGCCATTTTAAGGAGATATATACAAACTTGAGAAGAGTAGAATGTTATCTCTCACTTTAGATTGAGTTACCACAGATTTCTGGAAGACTGTGTTTTTCTACATTGGTGTTCTTGGCAAAACATCAGTGCAGCCTTGTACAATGTACCAAAAGTGATGTTAAGGTATGAGAACAGAAAAAAAAAAAAAAAAAAAAAAGAGTAAGATTTTATTTCTTATGCAGAGAAGAAGCTACAACTAAAATGTCATTAATCCAAAATTAAGTGCAATTGGGTAAATAACACTCTATTCTCTCCTTTCAAGAAAAGAATGCCTCCAATAATAACTTCTGTCTTGGAAATAAATGAATGCATTGAAGCTCTTAACTGCTGTTTGATGGACTACAAATAGACACAATGCAGGACAATATTTGAACAATAATATTTTGCCCTTTCTTCTTGGAGTGTATGCTGATTGCAAATGCTTCAGGACCATGGATTAAATAGCTAAAGGGGTCATGAATCAGAGAGCTCTGCAACTTACATGCTCTGACTAGAATGTGCACGGAATGTATAAATATTAATAGGTCTGGCAAGATCTCAGCAGACGAGCTGTCTAAAATTTCACAGTGGGAAGACTGAAGATTGAAGTTGCTGTGTACAGCACAGCTGAGGAGCTCCCACCTGAAAATGAACTGTCAGTATGAGTGGAAATACAGTTTTCCTGAAGCAATATTTAAAATTCTGAGATGTCCTGGTACATAGGCATCTTATACATCAGTGTCTAACTCCACAAGATTATTTAATATGATGAACGTGCACATGAGGCCAAGTGCCAGTACTGGGGAAAAGAAGACTAATGTGTGCCACATGTCTGAAGGTTGTTTTGATGACTGTTCCACTCAGACAACTTGCTTGTTGGAAGCATCATGAAGTGCACTGCTGTGACTGCATTAAAAAAAAAAAGACTAAAAAAATTGAGATTCAGCTTTAAAGCTAAGAGTTCAAAAGTAAATATCAGAAGACAAATTGTTCATCTACATTTAGCTTTGGCCAGTTTTACATACATATTTGCAAACAATAATTATAGAGGTAGATCAATGTTCTAGCATCACTGAGATGGAAACTGGGGCCTTTCTTGGCATAGAGCACAGTACTCCTTTAAAGTCTGCCCATTTTTCATACAATATAGATTTCATCCTTTTGATTAAAATAACATTATTTCTGCTAAAATGTAAAAAAGAAAAAAATTGCTTCAAAAATGATACTTTTAATTTATTTTCATGGTAATTACAACAGATACAAAGAGCATAAGAACATAACAACACTACTTGATAGAGCAAATTCTTAGCAACAATATAGTCTTTTTCAACATAATCATCACCATTAGCTGTGCATTTTTTGCCAGTCATCAACAAAAGCCTGAATGCCATGATCGTAAAAATCTGCACCAGTGGAGATGACCACTGTCGCTGTCGTCACTGCTGAAACACAACACCCTCCTCTTCACAATGCCCACATCCATTGTTTGTTCTCAACAAACATTCAGCAAGTGTTGATGAATGTCAATGGGTGCTTTTTTTTTCTGCATTGAGGAATTCAATGCTTCATATTTCCTTCCATGTCAGACACGATTCTATAAGACTGCCCCTCTGCTGTCATCTCTTGCATGGCAACAAAATGCAATGGAATATCTTTACTGCCACACCATCTGCCTCTGACTCTGTGGGCCAACATAATAAAACAGAAGGCATTACTTTTGAAACAACTTCATAGTTTGTTGTCTACTTCTGCTGGCACTGTGTTCTAATCTGAGTACTTGCTGTGCAGGAGAGTCATGAAGTTGTATATGAGTCCTTTCTTCATTAGGAAGCAAACCAGAAGAGGAAAATACGTTTTTCAAAAATGTTACAATTTTGCCAAAATTATATCTTTCTACTAAAACAAACAAACAAACAAACAAACAAAACAAAACAAAACAAAACAAAACAAAAAAACTCAATCAGGATCCTCCATCTGCCTTATTTTAACCCTGATTTATATACTTCTATTTAATCTCTTCTCAGTAGGACACAATGGTAAACATGGGTTTTTCACACCTCAGAGAATAGCACTAATATAATAAGGGCAATTAATTTTGTGCATCACTATATGTAGAATGCAGCAGTTCTTACAATGAAGCTGTGCTGCTTTTCCCTGTGTGTCTTCAGTTAGAGGCTCTGCATCAGGGTCCATTTGATTCTTTGGACAGTTTTTAGCAATTAAAACAAAATATTAGTGCTGATCATTCAGTAATTTGAAAATACTCTTATCAGCTGTCTAGACAAACACTACCCTATGTAGTAAATGCCTTATAATGCTTTTTGTTTGTTTGTTTGTTTGACCGTAATAAAACTAATTTATGTGAGGACTTTGTTTATTAAAGGGAATAGATGGCATTTGCTTGTCTGCATTCACAGGTAGAGAATAAAAATGGCAGCTACTTTCACTGTTGCCAAACTACCTCCATCCAACTAGGAATCATGGTATTTTCATTGTGGCCAGTCTCCATGAGATTACAAATAGGTAAAGGGAAAAAGAGCAGCCGGAAATTTCAGTTTGACAATCATATATTCACAAAAAGCAATCAGAAATCTTAGTGAATTACTGAAAGAAAGCAGAAGACATGAAGATGTGAAGAGCAAAATATGTCAGAAATATTATTAACTCAAAATTTTACAAAATAAAAGAATTACCTTGCAAGCCACAGTATGCATGTTCACAAAGACAGAAAATAGGGATGTTCCACTAATGAGAAAGTAAACAAGAACTGCACAGGGAATCTTACAAGTGCTTTATATTCAGAATGTGCAAAATATGCTGCAAGATATGGTGAGGTCATAGAAGAAGATGGGTATTGATACCAATCAAGTTGCCATTTACTTCAGTCTAGAAGAATTACATTTCAAAAAACTTGAAGGAAAGTTCTCACTCCCAAGAAGTCACACAAGCAGCATGGCAAGAAGTGAAGAGAGGTCCTCAGCCTAAATAACTGTCATATCCGATCTTAATTTCTGTGACTGGTATTGTTATTATCATTATATTGTTTTCATTATTCTGTAACATTTGCTTCTAAAAATCTTTCATGACCCAGATCTTGTTTTGCAAATACTTCTGTTTATATCTCTTGTTTTTAAATTCCTTCATTTCATTCCTGGAAAGTAATAACGTTGCATGTTATTTTCCTCAGCTACTGAGAAAGAAACTCTGTCAAGGGATAACTGAATACAGTTTAACCCAGAAATATATATACAAATGTCAGTCTGCCTAGGTTTTATTTGGGGACATGTTTTTTTTGTTTGTTTGTTTGTGTATGTGTGTGTTGTGTTCTTGTTTGTTTGTTTGTTTTTTTGAAGGTGTAAGAATTTGTGTGTAAGAAAAATAATTCTTTATTGAACCCTCCAATTAATACTAATTTGTGTAGGTAATTTATTCTTTTGCATGTGTTTTTAAAAGGTTATTCTTAAACATCTTACTTCACAATGTCAAGAACTTTCCCATCAAAAGATCTTAATCTTCAAACTGAATAAATTTAGTTGATCAAAGATTTGCAGATCAACAGATGAAAATAAAACTCAAAGAACTGTCAGTTCTACCAAGGATAAACATCATTGTGTTCCCACTTAAAATATTTTTTCAGCATCCCTACAATAAATACTGCCCAAAGCAATCAACTGTGTTTAAAAAACAATGGTTATTGCAATAATCTTCATGGTAGAGTACACACTGGAATAAATGAATAAACAATGGCATAAATACTTGAAGTATTCCAATATCCACTATTAAAAACAAAGAAAAAAATCTTTACTTTTCCTAGGAAACTTCTCCTCTAGCATTATGGATGAGTTCCATTTAACTAGTTTTTCCTCAGCTTTTAATAAAATATTTGAGGTGGTTGTGCTAGTTGTGGGTAATATATTAATAGTGGTCCAAAGCTCTCCTTTGTATTTTTCTGGCATGCAGAGGAGAGATCACATTGTCCAGTGCTGTGGTCAGTGATATCTGTGATGCGTGTATTCGTTACTAATCTTTGTTTTGTTTGAATCCAATCCATTCATTACTGATGTATATAATGAATGTACATAATGAATGTTTTAGGGAGAAGAAAGATCCATGGGAAACACACATTCTTTCTGCATGGCAGAGTGAAAACATTTCTGCAAGTAAACTTTTTTTTTCATTTTATCACTATAATATAAGAAAAGAAATAGGAAGAAGTTATGCTGATTAGTCCTCAATGTGCTAAATCAGGAACACTTGTTACTTGTAGGCTCATCATTGAACTCCTTACCATCAAGTGCCCTTAAATCTGCCCAGTGATTTTTTTGTTCCATTAGTAGATCACAGGATTTCAGATTAATATCATGCCCCAATTTTCTAAGGTGAAGCTCAGCTCTGGAGAACTACATTTTGAAATAATAAATTAGCTGCAGTATAAAGTTATCTCACATTCTGAGTTAAGGCATGTCAAGGGTAAAACCTTCATAACTCAACTGTTCAGGTTCAGTATGATAATTCAAGAGCCATTTTATACCCAAGTTTTGAAATACATATGAAGAAGCTTATTCGAATTTGACCACATTGAAAATACACAAGACATGGAGGCAGAAACATTATCTCAACAGTACCTTTCATATTAGGACTTAGAAGTCATGCTGGTAGAGAGGTTAATGAGGTTTCTATAATTTCATTTTGAAAAGTAGCAAGAAATGTGCTGAAATTTCAAACACTGTTAATTGTGACCTAGATTTCTGGTTCAGGTTGATGACTAATCTTAGTAATGTATTAACTTAGTGTGGTTCTACCTCTCCAACTGATCTAAAATTAAAATGAAGTTTTAATTTTAGTTTAAAATACTAGTTGATTAATATCTAAATTTCACTAATATTTATTTTTTATAGGCATAATTTCCAAAAAACGGTTTCATTAGGTGAAAATGGATGTGATATTTAAATCCAAGACTTGATTCTACATCAAAACATTCTGTTTGCAATAGTATGTCTCTTTCCAATATGTGTTCAGATTAATTTTTTTTCCTAATTTTTAATTCCCAACCAATAGGTTTAAGAAGTGTGCTTATGGAACCATTATGTCAATAAGGAGAAAAAATCTCATTGAAAGTGCCTCCCTGTTAGGACACTCAATAACTGGCACTGATAACTGGAGTAAAATGTAAATGTTGTAATTATATAAATCAAGACAAAACTGAGAGATGGAATTTCATTTCCTTCGAGTGAATAACAAAAAAAACTTATTGTCTTGTAAGTAAGAAGGAGGCTTTTGTGTTGTCCCAAGGAATAGAGATTCAGAATTAAAGATCCAGGTGTTTCTTTTGATCACACAGCTCCTCTATGTAGTGTATTGTATTAATCCCCAGATTCTGAATGAGTCTTCTTCCTAGCTACCAGAAGTCATTAGTCAGATAACAATCTTTGTTATCCTTATTTTATTACCTGCAATGACACTTGTTTAAATTTATAATGATAGAATGCTATAATCAAACAAAAAGCTAAGCTTGAACTAGCCCAAAGGAGATGGATAAATTTAATTAGAAACCCTTCTATATGTAAAGTAGTTCTAGGAAGTGGTCATACTCCTTTAGAAAATTCAGTGTCTTAGGCATCCATCATATCAGCACTAAGAAAGAAAAAGAAATATGGAAATTTAAAATCTATATCCCATTGAGCAAGTCACAGTGCTTCAAATGAGAAGCAACTGGAGTTTTTAAGTCCATTCACAATTGCAATAATTTGATCACTGGATACTTCTGATGCATTCTTTATAAAAAAAAGCAATCAAATACATTAGCTTCCTAGTTTATAACAACTATGAAGAGTCATTTTTCTTCAGAACAAAGCCCAGATGTGTGTTTCACTCTCACCGCTATTCTCGCTACTAGATATTCATGAACTGCAGGTGAATGTTAATGAATAAATGTTACTGCAGATAACGCTGGCAAACAGGCATAGGAATTGTACTTCAGAGATGAGTCTGTTCTGCCCACCATAGGCATTCATATGTGCTCCAAAGTCATAGCACGTTTTCCCACTACATACACTTAGAATGTAACTCAGTACAAGGAAATTAAGCAGTTACTTGTTGTATATGGTACTAATTTAGACATCAAGAAATTGGTTGTATTTGTAATATGCACAAGTATGTAGGAGTAAGATTATTTATCAGTAATTGTTAGGAGTGCATAGAATGTCCTATGCACTGTGTAGAACACTCATCACCTTGCCTACGAAGGAATCATGCTATGGGGATGAAATGAAAAAACATTAAGAAACACAACTATTTCCAAAATGAAAGCTGACAAGTTTATGCCAGACTCACATAAGTCAAACTGGCTTTGTTTTAATATTCAGAATTAATTGTGAAAGGGTCTGATCTTTTTAGATTGCATTTTTTTTTTAAGAAAGATTTTTAAAAAATCTTCTTCAAAAGTGTGTTTTCGCCTGTTTCCTTCTTTTGCTTAAAGCTGCCTTATACGGAACGATGACCTATGTAACTATGTCAGCCATTGAACTGAAAAGCTTGGATACTAACTGTAGACTAAAATTTACATGCTAGGTAAATGCTAGTTTGAAGACAATGCTAGTTGTATGATGATAATTAACCACTACTCATGAGAATTAACTAATTAAGCTACTCTTGACTTTCATATCTAAATGGGTAGTGACATGAATTTTTCTTTGGTGACAGAAATGAATTTGTACAGTTTGCAACGAGGCACTGCAGAAGTGCTAAAATTCACTCTGAATCTACAATGATATGATTTATCATGGAACTTGGATCCATGATAAATGATGAATTCTTGAATGTGAGTAAACAGTCTACAAAAATGAGCACAAAGTTTGTGATGGATTATGGCACCTAGATCACTGGACTAAACAAACAAGGCAGGATAGGAACCATAAAATATAACCTGGAGCAATGATGAAAACAAGTTAATAATCTCTGCTGGGCTCTGTGGTCATATCATAGGCACAGAAATACTTAAAGTTCAGGAGATCAAACTGTCTGCAGGTGTTGTACTCCAGCGCAGATTTTTTAGGTCTGCTATTTAAGGGATCTTTGACAGGTCAGTATGTTTTGCTTTGTAACGTCATCTTCAAACCTATAACAGGCTGAGGTGACTCCAGAAAAAGTGCTTTGTTGCCAAGAAGACAGAAGATCAGGAATCTTGGCTAATTTCTGACTTTATTAACATGATTTTGAAAGCAACAACAGCCACAAGGACTGTCAGATTTGCCTTTGGAGTATTTCCAGATCTTGTGAACCAAACACTTTAAGCAATCCCCAAACCAATCTTTCGCTACCTTAAGTTTCCTGGTAATTAAGTATTCATCTATTTGGAATGTCTCTGAATGGATATCTCTTCCTTTTACTTCCTTCCTGAGTATGAATATTCATTTTTTACTGACACTCTTGCCCACTCACCCTCCCCACCAGCTTATCTCTTCACAATTTCAACTTATACACGGTACCATCTTTTATCCAATCTTTATTACGCATTCAACAGTTCTAAAAGACCAGCCATTTAAATCTCTCTACAGAAGGCCAGTGATTGACTTCTCCCGACGCAATCTCTGCCTGAGTCAGTCTTAACGAAGTTCCATTTGGAACCAAGAAATCACATTGAGAATGGTATATTTCCACAGGTGGAAAAAGAAATATCAAGGACACACAATTCAGTGCCACAAGACCAGTGTTTTCCAACAGGTTTCCACAAACAAACCTTCAAAGCTTAACTTGCGGTGAAAGCAAGGGAAGGGGTTGTCCACATCAGTCAAATACACCACTGTGTATTTTCCCCTTAGATATTCCAATTTAAAGCTCATACACGTTCATATGGAGAGGAATGAAATATCACCCTGAAACAGCTCTGTAAAATTGTTTTGCAGGATCCTTCAATAAGAAAGGTATTTTTTAATTATATTTATTCTTTCAAATAAGTATGGCAATTAGAGCTAAACTTTCAGAGGCATCTTTTGGAGGATGCCAACCCTTTGAGTACAGCAATTCATCTGGGACTACCTAATAATGGTAATATTTTTCTTGCTCAAAGCCTCAAGAAGATGTCAAGAAAGATGTCAGCAGTCCTTTTAAAGAGTATTTTGCTTTTAAGATTAAGCTGTGTGCCCCTCTATTATTTTATAGTTAAGCTTATAGCTCAAACTGCTGTTTGTAACAATGATCTTTTGTCTCAACTCAGCATACTAGAAATAAAATGGTGTTTATTTACACCTAGTTGCTTAAATATGTTCAGATAGAAGTGGCTTGGTGTGCATTTTATTACTTTGATGAACGTGATGCTATAAAGAAATTGTCTTCATATAAATTGTCTTCGGTGACAAAATAAAAATTGTCTTAAGAGTCTCTTGGCAAATCATATCTTGAAAATTCAGGTATCAATCAGAAACGATCTAGCTTTGGATTGTTTTGGCCCTCAGTGCAGTACATAAAGCATGTAAAAAACATCTGAAACAAGCAGAAGACTTTAAAGTAGGGGGCCAGAGCCTTGGACTTGACTGAATGAAGTGAACATGGCTTTATTAGCTATCTGTAAAGGAGTGGTGTTAACTCATGAAACTGAGAATTTGAGAATTTGAACTGCTATCTTTGTGATGATCAAACAATATGAGACAGAAATTTGATCTGGTGATAGATAAAATTCAGAAGCAATGTAATAGGTGCTTTAAGTTAGATCTCCTTTGACTGTGTAACAAGAAGTGATTGATATTGGTGGGACTTTTTCAAGAAGCTAGGAAAAAGTCCAAGATAATGACTTCTCTCTCCTTTGAATTTCATCAGTCATCTTTTTTACTCCTGAGGATAGAGCGAACTTTTATAATAACTGCATTAATTTAATTAGTGTTAATGAAAGAGAGTATGGATTGTAAGAGGTAGTGCTAAGAGAGTCTGATAGCCTTTCTTAGTTTCCCCCAACAAATCAGGTTGCTAATAGTTATCCAGTACAAACCAAACCTGTATCAAGTTATAATAACATAATCCCACTATGCTGTTATGGATGTGGTGCAAAAAAGTCTAGTACAGGGTCCTGAGTATGCTCTCTTATGCAGTGATAACGACTTCTGATTCCCAGTATCTTTCATGTCTCACTGTTAGTATCAGTCTCTGCACAGCCTGAATGTTCATTTCATTATTTTCTTGGTTATCTTTTGTTTGTTTATTTTTCTTCTTCTTTCCCCCCCCCCCCTACATTATTTCATTAGGGCCTGATTTTCTGGGGAATAGGACTGAGGTCCTAAAATGGTTGTAACTCTTATTCCCTGTAGGCATAAGCCAGAGAAGACATGCTCCTCAAAACCTAACTGGACTATCTGTATCTTGTCTTCCATTACGCATATGTCTAACTCTTTGTATAGAAATAAAATTATGGTGATACAGAAAGTCTTCTAGTGTGTTGAGCAGCCACAGTTACCTGTATATTTTCCATGTAGTTTGATTTTTACTACTCTGCTCCCCTAGATGAAAGTAATTTTAAGTTAGCTTAGGTTAAAAAATAAGTCACGGCATATTTATACAGAACTGTCTTGATTTGCCTTATGAGGAAGAAGCCTATGATTGTTGTTTGCTTTATATATCAGATGTACTGTTTGTAGGGAAGAAGGCTGGAGGACATTGCCTGTGTATGAGCACAAAGGCCAGCATATATATATAATTTACATACAAATGAAAAAAATTGAACTGTCTTAGTTCCATAAGGTCTAAATGGCTTTCATCAAAGTTCACAAATGCTACATGTGATTGCAAATTTCTGCACCTCAGAAGTATGCTGTGCATACTTATTTTTAAAGAAAATATTAAAAAAATACAGTTAGAAAATTGTCAGATTTTATTCAAATATTTTCAGTTTGTTCACATTATTTTTTTAAGTTAGAAAAATTGCCTGGAATCATAGGAAGTAATGATCATGATTGCCTCCCCATCTTACAGAATTGTAGATCCTGGTTGATAGACCCCTAAAAGTGATATATATCCCTTGTACACATGAACAGACTTGCTATAATTCTTGTCTCAAAGTGACTGTAACATCCTCTGCAGACCTGCAAACAGGCTGTATGATGCTGTCTGTGAACTCCGCTTTCCCACAGGCAGAGGTGGTCCATGGACACTCTGAGGAATAACCAGCTGTGGAAGATTTCCTGTTCAAAAGATCTCTAGAGTGAAGATTTGGGAAAGGAGGATGGAAGGGAAACTTTTGCTTAAAGTAACCAAGCTTTTTAAATGTTAAGTGCAAATTTCTAGGATTTTGTCTAATAAAATAGCTGACTAGTTTCACACAAGCAATAGTGATGTATTTAGTTGCTTTCTTGATCAAGTATCCAGTCAACTAAACAGACTTTCAGTGTATGCAATTGTAAAATTAAATAGTATAACTTTAAGTGTTTGATTACAATTATTTTATGTTAAGGGGAATTTAAAAAAAATAGCATCTTGTGTTTTATAGACAAATAAAAATCTGGGGATTTAATTTATGATAAGATGAAATTAAAAACCATTAAATGAAAGAAAACAGAACTGATATTACTGTAATCTCATCACAACTTTTTTTGTGAATGAGGTTACAGTATCTAGTTGAAATAATCTAATGGCTGGCTACTACTGAGGCGAACAGGCAATACACACCCCACTTCATCATTTCAGACATATTCATTCCAGGATTTATGTTTATTTCTATCTTCTCTCTCATGGCAGATCTCGCTCTCATTTGATCCATTTGAGCTCATTCCATCCAAACAAACAAGCAAAAACTGAAAGCAGAAGACACAAAACCAGAATATGGCTTTTGTGCTAGGAAAAACTATGATTGCAATGCTTATATTAGTAGTCTGTAAACTAAAGATCCACATCAGATCAGTACTGTGATTTCTGTAGGGTTTTTATAAAGAATTCTAATGTATTTCAAACAATTTTTAATTGTATTTCCACTTGAGTTTGACATCACCATAGTGCTGTCCAGAGCCACAGTGGTAGAACACCCACAAGTAGAACTTAGTGGAGGTAGTTACATAGACATCCAAACCTAACATTAGTAATTGCAATAGTTAGAAAGTTCTAAATTAACAACCAAATACATTTCGCTTTAGTGAGAATTAAATGATTTCAGAATAAGCCATCTCTATAGTAGATCATGAGTGATGTGATACACCTTTGAAAACTAGGAAACTTCCTAGGTCATCTATGCTCCCTTCCCAGCTGCCAAGATGAACTTTCCACAAGGAAGTTCATCCTATTGTAAGATAAAACTTTTTCAGAGATGTGACAAATCTTTCTCTAGATATGACCTTTCTCTTTCCATTTTCTGCAGGGAAAATGCAGTTTAGCACTCAAATAGAAAACACAGAAAAAAGCAGGAATCAAAGTTCATTACAGAGATATTGGTCCACAGGGTCAAATACCAGTTATGAGTTATTTTAAAAAATAAGATTCAGAAAAATACAGATGTAGAAATCTTTTTCTTCACTGTTATGAATTTTGCTGTTTCCTTCATTACCCAAGATATTTTTACAGGATATTCCACCTCAATATCTTACAAATAATTTAAAGATAATAATTCTTCTGTCTAAAGAGTAGTGAGAAAGACAGAAATGTTTTTCCTTTATAAAAAAGCAAAACAAATGTTCTTGTTTTGCTTTTTTATGAAGAAAAAAAAAAAGAAAAAAAAAAAAGATGACAAAGAGAAGCCAAATGTACTGGTGCCAAATTTAACTTAGCATTTCACTGCTATAGGAATACTTGCAGATGCAATTTTGTCAGCCATTTTCCCATCTGGCAAACTGGTACATGAATTTCTGCTGTTTGAAGGCTTAGGATGGCTGTGATCATAAACTTACGTTGTTAAAGCTGGAGTCTGTACTGTTAAAACAAAACTGTACTACTTCCAGAGAAGGGAAAGACAGGGCTGAGAGAAGAAATGTATGTCAGGCAGGGGGTGGGGGGATGAAGGGAGACTGAGATGAGAACTCATCTCTCAGTTCCATTTTCTTGCACAGTCAGTAGTGCAGCGTGTTGCTAAGCAGACTAGCTTTATTCAGGACATCTTTTTCAAAGGAACTCAAGAGAAAGTGACACATTATTTCATTCACCAATTAACTTCCATTTTCAGCATCCTTTTGATCCATTACTTTCTTTCTCTATTCTCCTCCTGTTTATCCACCCTACTTCCAAACCTCTAGGTGGTATTAATGCACTTTTTTGGGTACTAATACAGTTCTCTCCTTTTTGCACGTTTTCTTTTTTCTAATTTTAGAAAAATTAGAAAATTTTCTACTTTTTCTAATAATGATACACGAAAATCCCTCCCTTCAGCAGTTTGAATAGTGTTCTTACTTTGGTTAATGGAGATAAAATAAAAGATAAACAAGTAATAGTTATTGGCAGAAGAGAACATAATGCTTTAAAATGGAGTCTTGTCTACAAAGAAACTGTGTGCAATGTTTAGAAATGGATTGAGACTCAACCAGGGATCTTCTAGTTTTGTGTATACAGCTCACCTGGGCAGATTTCCTCAGCTTTGTGACAGATTCTGCATGTTGCCCCTGAAAACACTGGAGCATAACTTAGCTGATTTTCTTCTGAAGAATAAACTGCATTTTAATTTTCTCCATCTGCCCTCTGACCTGCTTCTTTGTTCCACACCATATGAGGGACCCTTAAGAGCAGCATCTTGTGCTAGAAACACTGCTTCTTCTTGACAACCACTTTAATAGCTACTGCCATTTTTGTTAATTTAAATATTTGATTTAATAATTAATAATCATTACTTAATTTAAATTTTAATAACTATTATTGGCACAGAGTGGTTACTCTGGACATCAATTTAACCCTTAAAACTTTTTTTTTTTTTTAATTAGAAATCCTAAGAGCTTAATTGCTGACAAAATGAAATACATACGGTTTAGATGCAGACAGGCGACACTACACCCCTATGTTTCCACCTTTTCATCTGATAGGAGCGTGTATGGACTCTGTTCCCCTACAGCTTTCCAGATATATTCTTCTTCACTCAGAGCTTCTGTTCTGAATGAGGGATTTTTGCCAGTTTCTTTTAATTGGACTTTTAACTGCATAGACAGGAGTGGTAGAACTCATCTTTCCTTCATGTTAAAATATAGCTATCTATTTCCTACTACTGCCTAGAACTTGCTCTGTGGATTATTTTTTCACTACCCTCAATAGGTTGTCTGTGAAATACTTCCTTTTTATTGCTCTCTTTGGGGGATTTTTGGTCCCCAGGCCCTCATTTGGAAAACAATTCAAGCTGCAGACTACTCCTTTAACTACAGTTAATGTTACAAAATACAAGTTACCTTGTCAAATACACAGTGATTAAGATTGAATGCTCTCTGATGGCTATATCTAGGAGGTCTTGCAAAAAAAATATAGGTACACAGAAAAATTTTGTGATCCTAGTTTTCCCTCAAGTATTGTTGAATCTGACTTTTATTTGCTGCATTTTGTTTACTTTTTTTGTCTTACTTCTTTGTAAAGCACTTGCACTAGAGAAATTAGAAATTTGCCAGCAGAATGTTTTTCTATGATAAACAGATTAATTAGTACCGTGTTTTTACTGGCCCCAATTTTGATAGGTGATTAATTCATAAGGGAAATATATTCATATACATATATATAAGAAGACCTTCCAAAAAAAAAAAAAAAAAAAAAAAAAAACCCTTTCAGAATGTAATGTGATGTAAGTCACCTAGTGCCATACTGCTGGACTAAAGCTTTCAGATTACCATGCTCCCAGAAGAGCTCCCAGTGCACCTAAAGTCTTACTTTCATTGCTGTATGTACAGGCAACAACTTTAGCCTTTGGAGGTGTTTTCAGTTTTCCCTAAGGTAATCTAGACACTGATAAACATTAAATGAGCTTTTCTGAGAAAGATATATTTTGACTGAAATCTTAATGACTAGGAACTGTTCTTCCTTTTCAGAATTCCTAGTGTGCAGCCCCCTTTACTTATTTTGCCTTGCAAGTTAGAAATTACTTCACAAACACTTAGTCCAAAACGTGTAGGAGACCAATATCTTTAGTACCTAAAAAGCCCACAGGCTGTTTCACAATTTTCTTTTATAAATTACACCAGCACAAAGTGATTGAAAGAAAAGCAAATAATGGCCTTTAGAGATGCTTTATGCAGAATATGACTCCAATCAGGATATAGTTCTCTAAGAATATGTTTAGGACAGAGTGCATTTTCCCAAATCTAGTTTTGATTTCAGATTTCAAGGAACTCAGTATGAGACACATGGAGATTCTGGAGAGGGTCCAGCAAACAGTCACAAAGAAAATGAAGGGACTGGAGCACCATTCCTACAAGGAAAAGCTGAGAGATTTGGGTGAAAATAAAGCCCAGTTGCTATCTTATCAATGTATATAAAGCCATGAAGGGAGGGTGCAAAGATGGAGCCAGGCTCTTTTCAGTGGTGATCAGTACCAGGACAGGAGGCAGTGCTTGGCCGTAGGACATTACCAATCTAGGAAATAATTTCTTTAATGCCTACAGCCTGTGACATTTGAACTCATTTGTCATCACTCTTAGAAAATGATTTAAACAAGCTTTATTGACAATTCATCCTAAATTTTTTTCTGGAGGGCCAGGAACATCATCAGTGAAGTCAAGATTGAATTTAAGACTGTGAGCAGATGTGCTGTTCTGTTGAACACTTCTTCAAGTATTATTCCCTTCTCTGTAAGGCAGTAAAAAATGAATCCCAGAGCACATAAAAGTCTATAAACAATTACTAGAGTCCAAACCACTGACAGTCTCCAGAATGCAAAATAGAAGCATATGCATAATTAAGAAAGTTGAGAAAATGTTTAGAGGGGAAGAACAAATGCAGTCACTGCTTAGAGCTCGAATTAGCTGTATGATTAAATATAAAACTATGCTTAAGTAATATCCTTGATATTATTTAAACTGATAAAGATGAGAAAATTTTAATTGAGTTCATAATGAAAAGGCTAACAGCCTTTTAACTACAGTCAGAACTTGCCAAAAGATGATATTTTAGTGTAAATATAAGATTATTTGCTATGTGGAGAGAGGAAATGGAATAGCTAGAACCTTCCAGTTCCATTTAGGAACCATTAACTGCAACAACATGGCTAACTAGTAAGACAAAAAAAAAAAAAAAAATTTAAATGCCTTCCTGGCAGCCAAAGTATTCTTCTCCTAAATTTCTGTCAATTAAGCAGGCAAAATTGTCTCTAGTACTATCAGTGAGGTTATTGTATTTCTGAAACATGTTAAGAATATTTTCAGAGTTTTGTGATGATTAGAGAGTTCTGTCTATCATACAGAATTCAAATGTTAGTCTGGCATCAACCTGTGAAAATTCAGTTAGAGGTCAAGTAATGAAAAGTAATCACTCTAAAACGACTGGCACATGCAAGCAGGCAGGTGTATATGCACACAGGGGTTCAGAGGTTCTCTTAGTGGAAGATTACTGTGTTATTTCTATGAAAATGATAGCAAAGTTTTAAAAGGCAGTGAAATAAGAAGGCACACTCTCTAAAAAAACATCTTCCCTCCCTATTTCTTTCTATCTCCCTCCCTCTCCCTCTCCCTTTCCTTCTCCCTCTCCTTCTGCCACTTTTTTTTTTTAAAAAAAAAAGTCATTTAATTTTATGAAATTTCTATATTTTCCTTAATTATTTGTTCTGTCATTTCTTCAAATATAGTAGAGACGATGTCTGGTGTGTGCAAATAATCATAAGCAAACAAATGTACATTTGTGAGAAAAAAATAGGGAAGTGAAGTTTCTGGTTGTAGGTTTCTGTCTTAAGTAACAGGAAATATCAACATCCTTTCCATAATATTTGAAATATTACCATCCTTAGCTTGTATTACTATCTCTTTTTGCATGAATTTGTGTTGTTGTTGTTCACATTCTTTTTTTTTAACCATGTTTATTTTAGGCAATACAATTCTTTCTGCCATCACTGGCACCATTTCACTAATTTTCCTTCTCCCTTTGGTCTCTTACATTTTGCTCTCATTTCCATGTAGCTTTACCAGTAGCTGTGAGAGCTTTCCAGGTTGGAAACAGGTTGCCCAGAAACATTATGGAAAGCTGTTCTAGGAGAGATTCAACACTTCACAAGATATCCTGGGTGAGAACTTGGATGTTTTTACTGCTTATTGGAGTAGATCCATACTGTAGAAATCCTAGTATATGGGTGGGAACAACGAGGGAAACAGACTTGACAGCTTGCTTAGAAAACCTGTAGTAAGTCCCACTTTCAAGTCACAAAGGGGAAATCTAGAGTTGAGGGCCTGAACCTGGCAGTTCAGGGGGTAGGAAGTGTTGTTTTCCTTTAACTTTCAAAAGTCAGCAACTTGTTCTGACTGAAATTGAATCTAATTTTTTAATTGTCTTGTTTTGAGCACTGTTTTGGACCAGATGGCCTAGGGACTTACTATCTTGTGAAGAAGACTTTCTTAGGTTCATGACAGATTCTTGACAAGATCTGAAAGGTAAGAGGAATGACAACTGCTCTTCAAAGGTTCCCTTAAGGGTGTGGATCCCTTAATGAAATAGAAGAAACTAATCATCATTCACAACTGTGACTCAGTGATCACATTTAGCCTACTTGTTTATACTTATAATTTATCCATTGCTACTGGTATATTTTCATTCATGTAGTGTTGATGGCTGTTTTGGAAGTCAGCATGTTCCAATATGTTTTAAGTATGTACTTCTTAAAGGATACTAAGCAATAGAGTTATTTATTTTTATATCACTGTAGTCTGTTTTGATGCTCTGTAAAACATTTATACTTTTGTTCTGCTTAGAAAGTTGACAATGTAATACTGTGCACAAGACATATTCACCTCTATGCAAATCAAGTTTCATTTTATGATGCAGCATAAATATGAATTACACAACTAGTAACTTAACTTAAAAATTCTAATTTAGAATTAGGAAGTTAGCTGTAAATTGCAATTAGCCATCTGCTCACCATATACTAACCACTTCTGGAAAATATAAATTTAATTATTTGCCATATTTAATGTAGAAATAATCTCTCATTCAAAGCTTCAGTTGCACTGATTAAGAAAGATATGCCGAGTCTTTGGGAAAAGACTTATGGGGAATTTTAGGTACCAGTATGATGTATACAGAAACACTTCATAAACAGTTCTGACAATTTATTTTATGATATGAAACAAATTATCAGAACAGCCTTACAGATGCTAAATCCTAAGTTGAATTAATGAAGGGGTGAAATAGGAAAAAAGTATAAATGTTAATGAAAAATATTGCCATAAGTAAGTCAGCAGATAGAATCTAGATAAATTAATAGAAGCTACCTGTATTTGTGAATTCTTTGTCTCATACAGCAAAGGATATTACAGAGGACTAATAATGAACTCACAATATTATCTTTTTTTTGACAGCATGGCAGTGAGCTGCAGCTGACATTTTTCTGTGCTACTCATGTAAGTTCTTCATCCAAGTGCATGTGTAGTTCCATGCAAACGTAATCCAAAGCCCCCAGCCTTCAATCACCTGCTACAATCTCCTCTTGCCACACACATTTTTTT
Organism: Gallus gallus; assembly: GCF_016699485.2. Taxonomy (NCBI): domain Eukaryota; kingdom Metazoa; phylum Chordata; class Aves; order Galliformes; family Phasianidae; genus Gallus; species Gallus gallus. The sequence goes on from NC_052532.1 coordinate 31,704,866, forward strand.
GTTCCAGAGACCTCTGTGAGGTCTACAGTGGCTTCAAAAAATGGCTTCAACTCCTTGACTTGCTTTCACCAGCTTCTCATATTGTTTTCCCTCAGAAATGCCTTTGTAATTGAATTTAATGTGATATGGATAATTTACTTCGGGAAATCCTCATAATGCATACTAGAGTGCACCCAAGCATACGGCCATATGAAAGGGGGTTTCACACTGGCCAACCAATGTATCCCATTCTTCCTTTAAAAAATTACGTGACCAGTTTTAAATAAACAGGATAACCACATTTCTTTCTGCAAAGCTCTGTTTTGGCTAGGACAAGATATGTTCTGATCATACTGTCTTCATGGCCATTTAAAAAAGGAACGTAGGTCTGAGACAACTTCCAACCTCAGTCAGCTAATGTGCAGCATAAACTTGGACCTGCTTTCTGTCTCTGGGCATCCTGCAAGACAGAGCTCCTAGACATCCATATGCCACCAAAATCTTGCAGGACTTAGGACAAGAGATTAGTCTGCCTAACATCCTACACTTCCAGGATTAGATGCTGCCGGTGATGCTATTCTTTTATATATAATTCTAAACCAATAAGTTTTTTTTGTTTGTTCACTCTTTCAAGAGCTGAACAAATTCTCCCTCATGAAAGGGTTCAATCTAACATTCATTACCTCTTAGAAAAATGCCTTAATTAGTAGGCTGCATGTTAATAACAAGAGAAGGGAGAACACTGAGGTCGTAGACATTGTGTTACAGTTAATCTCATTCTTTACCCTGCTTTTGTTAATTTTTAGTTGTGCTTCTATAATGACTCTTGTGAATCTCAACGAGGATTGCTGTCACTATCCTCTTCTTTTCCTATGCTCAGCACAAAATAAGTTAGGTCTAGCTGTAAACAAATTTCAGTATACCTAGACTAGCTAGAACACAAGAGCTTACAGGAAAGGGAGTACAAAGTAGTGGTGCAGTGTGCACTGTGATATTTGGAAATATTTCTGGTCTCATGACATCTTTGTAATTTTCATTCTCTTATTCTCTGTCAAAAGAATTTACTTTGAGAAAGCATTACTAGGAAAGAAAGACTGTGTAGAGGTAGGGAATGAAAAGGAACAAGCTTAGTGATAGTGGAAGGACAGAATATGTCCCAAGAAAATCTATGAAAGGCTGTCAGACATTGACAACTTCATCGCTAAAGCTGTCAGGGATTTTTCAAGCAGAACCCAATTTAATCAGGAAATGTCAATTTCTTGAACAAGGAATTTTCTCCATGCATGTTTTTCTTTCACACAAGTTCAATGAACTCTATTTTGAACAGTATTCCAGTAGTGCTCGTGGCAACCTGAAGCTATTTGGCTCCAGAGTGAGGACAAGCAGGTCTTCTGGGCAGCCAGGTTGTTGAATCAGTCTTTCTGTTGGGACACACAGGGTAAGGGGCAGTACTTGAAATTTTTGAGTGGAGCTGATTTGATTCTTGTCAGCTTTACTGCTTCATATCACTAAAAGACAGTGGGAAGACCTGTAAGACTAATAAGCTTTGGTTAATTAAGTACAACAGTGTTCGAAGTCATCAGGGCCCTTTCCTGTTAGGATAGTTTCTGGTTTAGTGCTCAGGGCTACATGTCATGGGATCACATCGATCAAACACCTGTGCATATTTAATTTCTTGTCTCAGCCTAACAAAACAAATAGTTGTTATGTTTCATTCCATCAGTTTCAACAAACTGATTTTTCTGTATTGTGCCTTCCATTCCACTGCATCTTATATACACACATGCACATTTATATGTGCATGTAGTAGGTCTATGATCCAGCTTGATCATTATACATTCATATGCATCATTACAGCTTCTTTTTTTGAAGACCAGAGTAGGTCAAATGGCTATTCATTTTCTGTGTCATTTGAATACTCTACTGAATACTCTGCTTTGATACTGAAAACAAATTTCCTTCCTCAGCAGAAGAGGCAAACTTGAGCCCCCGGAGATTTTAGTACCATCCATATTTGCTGATGAGTGTTCTGTTCTCTTGAAATCTGCAGCACTTAGTACCCCAGTGCAGGAATCAACCTTCATTTTGTCAGGGATAAAATATTTTCTTTACCACTAGGGGACAATGTTGCTCTTCATTTCATAGAACGCTTGTAGTACTGAAGCACTTTGCGTTATTTTTAGCAAATTTAAAGAGAAGTGTTAAAGATTATTTCTTTAATACAAAAGAATATTTTCCCTCAGCATCTATAGTATTTTAACAATGGATGCTCTTGCCTGAAACAATCATAATATTTCTGTTTTAAAAAAGAACCAAACATAGGATTTATTAGTGTGGAATTTTGTCTCTTTATCTGTTAGTGTACTGTTAAATTGTATCAAGTATTCAGTCCTAATTTGACACAAGAAGAATAGTTTTCTTTATTTCTCTCTCTGTCTCTCTCTCTCTTTTTTTTTAATTACTATTGTTTTCCTTGAGGATGAAGAGATGTTTGCTTGAAGAACTCATGAGTAAAGAAGAATTAATATCAATTAATAATGCAGTCAGAAGTGCCTCTACACTACATGAACCAATTCTCTCTGTGCCCTACTTGGAGGCTCTAATTTGTTGAAACTTCAACAGGTATGTACTTACAGAAATGCATAGTTTCTGGTAAGTGAGTTACAAGAGGATTTAAAAATATATGGATTGATACTAATTTCAAAAATCTGAGAAATATAGCAGGAATATAGAATGGTTTTGCTTTTAATATCAGTTTTTGAATATGTATAATTATCAAGACAAGCGGCTTTTCTGTAATAGAGAAAAATATAATGAAATATGGAAAGATTATAAGCATCTAATTTGGTATGAATTAAAAAGCAATTAAAAAATGAAAGTATATCCAATGTATTAACCCTCTTTTCCACTATATCCCATTATCCTTTTACTGTTGTTCTACATAAAAGCATCCAGTTTTCAGCCAGTTCTAGTGTTGAAAGAGAATTCTTAGTGCAACTGAGTCATATAACACCAGTTTCACATACAGCAAATATTTTATGTCTCATAATTACTGGCTGTTTCATAATCCTTTGTATTGAAAATATGAATAGAGTACTTTCATAGCTGTCACATTTAAAAATCTTAATTGTAAAATACTCACATGCTGCCCTTGATAATAGTGTTGTGTACTAACATTCTGCTTTAGGTTTTACGTAGTAATTTTCAATGTGTTGAGGAAAACACATTATCCTACTTCTGAAAAGGGGACAGTGGAGTCAAGATGAAACACTTAGAAACTGTGTAAGAGGGGCTGAAATCAGTGCATGTTGCCAAAATAACAACCTGTTCTAACATTCACCAATCCAAGAGAAAACAAATTCCCATCTTTTTCAAAGAGCAGGCTGACACTTGTTGAGATATTGACAGCCTGTATTCAGGCATAGATCCCGCTCCTCTCCTGGATAGATTTGCTTAATGTCACCACTTTGCTGAATCACGCTGCTTTATATCATCTTCCTGTAGCAATATCCAGATCAGGCAATAAGATTATAAATAAAGTAAAAAACGGGGTGCAATTCCCACCCAGTAATTTAGAATTGCTCTTTAACTGATGAGATTGAAAAGGCTGGTGAGAGAACAACTGAGGTGGCTGCTTCAAAACCTCTCACAACTTCCCTGTGTTTTCTTTCTATCCATAAAATGCCACTTCCAAGGTCACAAGCACATAGGACTACTTTTTACCTATGTTAATAACGACTCCTTTCTCTAGTTACAGAAGATATTTCATGTTACTCTTGAGGCCCATATAAAATACCAGATATTTAAAAACAGAACAAAATCCCAAAACCAGAAGTCAAGAGCTCAGCTTCAATTACCCTATGTGACATTTGGTAGTGCTAGTTCTAAGAGTGAATCACAGTTTTTAAGTCTTCCCTGTTTGAAAGAAAATGATCCTCAATGATAGAAACGTTAACCTGGTTTCCTGTTTAACGTCTTCATTGATGACCTGGATGAGGGTATTGAGTGCACCTTCAGTAAGTTTGCAGATGACACCAAGCTGGCTGGAAGTGTTGATCTGCCTGAGGGTACCAAGGCCTTACAGAGGGATCTGGATAGGTTGGATAGCTGGGCTGAAGCCAATGGGATGGGATTCAACAAGACCAAATGCCGGGTCCTGCACTTTGGCCACAATAACCCCAGGCAATGCTACAGGCTTGGGGCAGAGTGGATGGAAGACTGTGTAGAGGAAATGGACCTGGGGGTGTTGATTGACACTAGACTGAACGTGAGCCAGCAGTGTGCCCAGGTGGCCAAGAAGGCCAATGGCATCCTGGCTTGTATCAGAAATAGTGTGGCCACCAGGAACGGGGAAGTAATTATCCCCTTGTACTCAGCACTGGTGAGGCCGCACCTTAAGTACTGTGTCCAGTTTTGGGCCCCTCACTGTAAGAAAGACATTGAGGCCCTGGAGTGTGTCCAGAGGAGGGCAACAAAGCTGGTGAGGGGTCTGGAGCACAGGCCCTATGAAGAGCGGCTGAAGGAGCTGGTATTGTTCAGTCTAGAGAAGAGGAGGCTCAGGGGAGACCTTATTGCTCTCTATAACTACCTGAAGGGAGGTTGTAGTGAGCTGGGGGTTGGCCTCTTCTCTCGTGTGACTAGTGATAGGACTAGAGGGAATGGCTTCAAGCTGCACCAGGGAAGATTCAGGCTGGACGTTAGGAAATACTACTTCTCTGAAAGGGTGGTCAGGCACTGGAATGGGCTGCCCAGAGAGGTGGCGGAGTAACTGACCCTGGTGGTGTTCAAAGAGCATTTGGATGTTGTGTTGAGGGACATGGTTTAGTGAGAACCATTGGTGAAGGGCGAATGGTTGGACTGGATGATCCTGTGGGTCTTTTCCAACCTTAGCGATTCTATGATTCTATGATTCTATGAAAGAGGAAAAGGTCTTCTGCTTAGATACAAATGCCAGAAGAGTGGCTGTAAAGTTGAAAACAGGACACTGATCAAATAATTCCTCGTTGGACCAACACAAACTAATCTTCCACAATAAGAAGCAGACAGCGGTCCTACAAACTGCAACATATGGGGAAGTAATCAGTGATTTGGGGCTCAGTTGTGGAAGAAGTGTAACATTGTGATTTCAATCACACTGTCTGGAAAACTGTCAGGTGCTGATTTCTCCTCTCTGATAGTACTTCTTTTTGACCCCAGGGGAAATGCAGAGAAGGATGCAGAGTATTGAAATCAAACATGAGCAGGAACTCTGTCAAGCAACTGAATTTGTGATTCAACAAACTCAGTGAGAAACTAGGCAGTCATTTGTGTAGCTTTCAGAGCTGAAATGAGCTAATATTTTATTGTGGCTAGCAATAACGAAGGATGTCAGCATGTGGGGGAAGAGTTCAGTCTCATCTATTCAAGTCACACAAGATGCATTCAGATTAGTTTGAAATGCAAGACAGAAAATTAGCAAGAAACAAGATACAAAAGCACAGACAATTATATACAGGATATTACAGAGTCCAAGTGATTCTGCCTTATTTGTGATATCTGCATATAAATGCAAAATTGTGATGTGACTCTTTAGACTATAATATTGGTTGAAGTTACATCTATTTCTGTACTTTGATTTTGTCATGTCTGGCCAGTTATGGACATAAGCCAGTTATGAACGTAACAGAGGATAGTGTTGTTATTTTCAAAATGAATAATAATTTGACCGCTAGCAAAGTCTGTATAACAACTACAGGTGGTAGCAGCACCAGATGATTCAGATTACTGTGGAAGGGACATGGAAGAATGAGCAACAGTTGGCCATTGTAAGTCATAAATAATCTTTGTCCAGACTTATTCTAAACATTTTCTTTAGAAAAAAATAAAAGGAGCTGTACGGCCTACTAATAAAAGAAGTATATGAAGAGACAAATAAGCTGGCAGATGCCAATTTAGCCAAATATTAACAAATTTGCGTAAGCAGAATATTTTGTGTTGATGTTCAGAAACAATTTCTAAACAAACATAGTCTACACAAGTTGCTGACTCTAAAAATATCTCTCATAAAGGTGTGTGAGCTGAAAGTAGAATCTTTACCCAGGGCCCAAATGATTATTTGAGAACCATACCCAGGTGTAATTTAATCCTGGAGGTGCTTGAATATACTATCTGGGTCCTCCTCTTCTTTTTGAGCACCTCAGGACCTCACCCTTATCTGAGCCAAACTGAAGTATGGATGAAAGTCATCTTCTCTAAGTTTAGATGTCTATATATTACAGACATCTATGTCTGTGCAGACCAGTGGAAAGAATGCTTTATAATAAGATAGATTTTATAATCTCTTTAGGGTCAACAAAAAGCAATAGGCATTTTTGCTGCAGAATTCAACTGATCTGTTTTCAATGTCTATATTGAAAGATGAATCACACTTGAGGTGTGCCCAAGTGTCTGTCTGAGCTGCAAACACGTAAAACAGATCAGATGAATCCTGCCAAATTAGTTTTTGTTGAAGTCCCCTAAGGATTTTGATCTGATTAATGACCTCCCATTGTTTCTGTGGAACGAATAATCTCGAGAACCATCATGGACCAATTAAAAGTCAATCAGGGGATCAGGCCCAGTCAGCATGGGTTTACGAACAATAGATCCTGTCTGACAAACCTGATTTCATTCTATGACAGGGTGACCTGCTTAGTGGATGAGGGTCAGGCTGTTGATGTGGTCTATCTGAACTTCAGTAAGGCCTTTGACACTGTCCCCCATAACATTCTCGTGGAGAAGCTGGCTGACCATGGTCTGGATGGGTGTACACTCCGCTGGGTGAAGCACTGGCTGGATGGCTGGGCCCAAAGAGTCGTGGTCAATGGAGTTGAATCCAGTTGGCGGCTGGTCACAAGTGGTGTCCCCCAAGGCTCAGTGCTGGGGCCGCTTCTGTTTAACGTCTTCATTGATGATCTTGATGAGGGGATTGAGTGCACCTCCAGTAAGTTTGCAGGTGACACCAAGCTGGGAGGGAGTGTTGATCTGCCAGAGGGGAGAAGGGCACTACAGAGGGACCTGGATAGACTGGATGAATGGGCCAAGGTTAACGGCATGAGTTTCAATAGAGCCACGTGTCGGGTTCTGCATTTTGGTCACAACAAAACCCCAGGCAACTCTACCGGCTTGGGGAGGTGTGGCTGGAAAACTGGCTGATGGAAAGGGACCTTGGTGTGCTGTTGGACAGTCACCATGCTCATGTTCAGACAGGCTGAATATGAGCCAGCAGTGTGCTCAGGTGGCCAAGAAGGCCAATGGCATCCTGGCTTGTATCAGGAATGGTGTGGTGAGCAGGACTAGGGAAGTCATCCTGCCCCTGTACTCGGCATTGGTAAGGCCTCACCTCAAGTACTGTGTTCAGTTTTGGTCACCTCAGTACAAGAAGGACATGGAGGTACTGGAGCGTGTCCAGAGAAGGGCAATGAAACTAGTGAAGGACTTGGAAAATCAGCCCTATGAGGAGAGGCTGAGGGAGCTGGGGCTGTTTAGTCTGGGGAAGAGGAGGCTGAGGGGAGACCTTATTACTCTCTTCCAGTACCTGTAAGGTGTTTACAGTGAGAGCAGGGTAGGTCTTTTCTCACTGGTGACAGGTGACAAGGTGAGGGGAAATGGCCTCAAGTTGCACCAAGGTAAGTTTAGGTTGGATGTTAGGAAACACTTCTTTACAGAAAGGGTGGTTAAGCACTGGAATAGGCTCCCCAGGGAAGTGGTTGAGTCACCGTCCCTGGATGTGTTTAAGAGCCGTTTGGATGTGGTGCTCAGAGATATGATTTAGCAGAGGGTTGTTAGAGTTAGGATACTATGGTTAGGCTGCGGTTGGACTTGATGATCTTTGAGGTCCTTTCCAACCTGAGTAATTCTATGATTCTATGATATCTAAAGAACCAAGGTCCCTAAAAACTTTTTAAAGTGGTCACCTTTCATCTAATAGCCTCATCATTGGTTTGTTTATGCAGGGATCTGAAGGCTGACCCAAAACCAACCTCAGCTCTGTGCAGTCCAACCACTTGTATGTTCTTATGAGAAAGTTTAAATGTTCATGCTATAAGTAGAGCTGACTGATGGAAGTTTCCATTTTTTAAGAAAATCTTCAGTGAAAAAAAGATATTTGAACTTCATTTGAGCTGAAGGAGCAGATGTCTGTAACTTGTTGAGGTACTTCATGTTGTGGCACTTTTTGTGATTTCTGTAACATGTTGATAGTCCACTTCATATCCACTGTCTTTTTTTTTTTTTTTTTTAATTTTGCTATTGCTTTTTATCAAGCCAGGATTGTTTCTATATTTCATAAAAACAAACAAACAAACAAACAAACACATTGCTTAAAATGTATAAAATTGCCATGGGAGTAGTTATCAGAGCCTGGGCTCTGGGTATGAGCCAGTTTTTGTTCTATTTCCAGTTTCAGGAAACTTGTGCTTCAGAGCAATGATACCCTTTTCAACAGAGAAGTATAATGTTGGACCCCAGATCAAAATGAAGACAGTGATGATTACACAAGTCTACCTGGCGATAGGAACTTGAGACAGGAATTGCAGTCCCCTCAGACTTACGCATCATGTGCCTATATCTTTTAACGTTTATGTCTCGATATGGTCTGAAACCTAGCTCCTCTTCCTCTTCCTCTTCCTCTTCCTCTTCCTCTTCCTCTTCCTCTTCCTCTCCTCTCCTCTCCTCTCCTCTCCTCTCCTCTCCTCTCCTCTCCTCTCCTCTCCTCTCCTCTCCTCTCCTCTCCTCTCCTCTCCTCTCCTCTCCTCTCCTCTCCTCTCCTCTCCTCTCCTCTCCTCTCCTCTCCTCTCCTCTCCTCTCCTCTCCTCTCCCCTCCCCTCCCCTCCCCTCCCCTCCCCTCCCCTCCCCCTCCCTTCCCTTCCCTTCCCTTCCCTTCCCTTCCCTTCCCTTCCCTTCCCTTCCCTTCCCTTCCCTTCCCTTCCCTTCCCTTCCCTTCCCTTCCCTTCCCTTCCCTTCCCTTCCCTTCCCTTCCCTTCCCTTCCCTTCCCTTCCCTTCCCTTCCCTTCCCTTCCCTTCCCTTCCCTTCCCTTCCCTTCCCTTTTAATAGATATAGAGTACATGTAATAGAGGAACATTTATTAAATCTCTCTACCAGAAATCTTATTTTCCCTGCAGCAGCTGCATAACTCTAATGCACATTATAACACATCAGTCAAAGGGAATAAAAGACACTATTATTTCTCAGCCACAGTACCACAACAGAGTTATTTTTCCACCCCATCTCGTATATTGGTATTCTATTTCTCTGCAGTTTCAGCCAGCATATCAATATCATGTTTCAAGTGCCTGTTCAAACCCCAAGCTTCCTTTTGTCCAGACTTCGTTGTCTTGGGTGATCCTTGAGCCTATCAGAAGGAAAGTTACTGAGAGATGCCTTGAATGTACCCATGCTCCTACACAATGCATTAGACACTCTGTGTCTGCTTGCTACCCCATGCCACACCTGCTCTTGTGGTCTGATCACATGGCTGACATCCACCAGACCTGTGAACCATCCTCCAAGGGTCCTGAAACTATGCACTGTAAGAACAAGTGAGATTTGTCAACAGCCTTTCTCAAGCCGTTGTAGCAATTGCACTATTTTCTCAGAGAACTGAAAGAAATGAGATTTTCTCCCGTTCCTGTGCAGATCACAGACCCCAAGAACAAGTGGAGCTGTGCCTACACTCCCACTCTGAACAGCATACTTCTTCAATTCTGGAGAGATTTGGCTCCTTGCTCCCTTCTTGAGCAAGCATACCCCGTCACACAGGACTAACAAAATCACATACAGTCACTGTTTTAAAATCTGATATCTCTGGCCTACTGCTATTTATCTTTCCTCTGTTTCCTGTCTCTTAAGACCTTCCTTTTTTTCTCATTTAGAGTCTAGTTATATACACCCTGGCAAAATGAACATCTCTTCCTGATGTCACGTCTACCATTTTTCTCTTTTGAAAAGGGTCCTGATTTTTTTTCTTTTCCTACGAAGTACAATGTCTAGTATTTCTAGATGACATAGAAGTATATCAAAGGAGCTTGTACAAATTCCAGGATGCCAAATGTAAGAGAAACCAAACAACCACAAACCCAACAACAACAACAACAAAAACCCAAACCAGACTATTCCAATGACAGCGGCAGAAGAGAAACGATGACAGCAGGTCCTGACTCTGCTGTTATGAGGTACAGTTGGCAGCTTTTTGCACAGAAATGGAAATAAAAACAAGAAAGCTTTTTTTGCCTGACCTTTTCCTCTCTTTACCTCTGGCATAAGAAATTAAGTAGAGCTGAAATGTTAAAATAAATTCAGCCATTTTTGTGAATAATTGTGAAGACTGTAATCTTCAATTATTCAAAACGATTTCTTCAATTTAATATTTAAATTCAAACTGTTTGCCCAAGGAACAGGAATAGTTATTTTCATTTTGTTGTTTTTCTTACACTTCCTAAAGCATTTGAATATACACAAGTCTTAGGATAGCAATAAAAATGATTACATGATTAAAAATGTAAGGATCTGTTTTATGCTAAGACTTTTGCTGGAAATAAGTGGTTTTCATGAATATTAAAATACACAGCAGTTAAAATAATAAAAGTAACAGCAAAACTAATAACAACAGTAATGAAAATCTTTATTCTCTCATGACAGAAGTTTTGTGTTTTTGTTACATTATTGATATTTTAAAATCCACTCAAAAGTACTGACCTATAGAAAATGTTTAATTTTGAAATTCTAGAGAAAATCTTTGTTTGGAGGAGCTGATGTTCTATTATATCCTATATTTTATATAGGATCTAAGAATAAAAATAATTTTTAAAAAGTACTATTATTTTTGATCTTTTATTTTCCTCTAAAGTATTTCAAGATATGCAAAAAGAGATTAGAACAAAATTTCTTCCATCCTTCCTTCTATCCCTCATTTTTTTGCTAACTTTATTCTATTTTCAATTTAAATAACAGGGAAAGGAAGACAGGAAAAAATGCATTTATTTACTAGGGGGAAAAAAAAAGAAAAAAAAAAAAAGGATTACTTTAGGAAAAGCATGATTTTTCACTCCAAAGCATTTAATATAATAGTATATTAAGACCACTATTTCAGTGAGTTCATCTCACAGCTCTCCTATCATACTGCACATTCATGTCGCTGACTACAGCTTGCCAAGGCTATCCAAAATCCATATTTACATTTCAAGCCCTGAAAAAGCATGCATTATTTAAATGTATAATGTATTTACTCTCTTCATTGCAGTGTAAAGTTCATATGACTTATTGTTGAGTGTGTTTCTTTAAGGGTGTGTTTGGCATTGTTACAGGAACCTCATTTTTTATTGAATACCAGAGTGAATAGCTATGTAAAACCTTCATTATTTGTTGGCATTAAAACTAAGGCTGCCTCCAGGCACTGGTAACTTATGCATCATCCTTTACTTAATTTCTCTGTTTTATTTTAATTTGTAAACTGTCTCTGAGCTGGAAAGCACATTTTTCATGTAAGTTTGCTTTGCTGATATTAAGGACCCATCCTACTCTCCTGAGTATATGGCTTACTTTATATTTGGTGCAGCGGAACAGAGTTCATTAAATTGCAGTAATACACTTTGCATGTTTCATAAGGGCACAAGAATTCCATTTAAATGAGGATTTTAATTTTGTATATTTTGCCTAAAATTACATTAGTGCTGACTTGCAGGTATAAAATAATTAGTCTACCACCCACTTTTTGTAATGTTGTTCTTTTATTTTCTTTTAAGACTTTGCCATTTTTAAAGTCTTGTACAGAACCAGACTATCATCAAAGACCACGAACTCTGCCTAAAACTAAACTAGTTGATATCATTCATAGTTTTTTAGCTCAACAACTCCATCAGCAATGTTGCAGATATCTTCCTTTTTTTTTCAGCTGGCTTTCAGGTGCTGTCCCAGATTTTTCCCTTGCCCTCCAGTTCTAAAGAGAAGAACACGACAGAGGATAAGTCACAGCATGTTGATCCTAAAAACTACTCTAAACATGTCCTGGGTGAAGATTTAGACTGCATTAGGGGTAGTCATACTCATTTTCTCTATAAGATCAGAGTGAAAGAGTCACATTTTCATTATTAGAAGTCTAGTAATGCCTTATTAGACACTAACATTAATGTTAAAATCTTGTCCTTAACGAAAGTTGCAGATATAATATTATAGGTTTGCTGATCACATATCACTTTAATTCCAGGCTTTTATTTCCTTTCAAGATTTTATTATGTCAAAGTTGTGCAGAACTATCATATTCCATCAGCACCATTAAGAAGTAGGCTAGCTGTTTGTTTTGGTTGTTGATTTTTTAAAAATTATTTTTATATTCTCTCAAAACTGTAATGTTGTAGCTCAAGTAATATACTGAGGGAGGCTACAATTTTGGGCTGCATATCAGAGCATCAAAATTCAGGCTTACACAAATACATTTTTTTATCCTTCGTTGATTGGGTAGCAGCTCATTCAGCTAGATTAAAAAATACAATTTCAAATTTGAGAGAAATTGGAAATGAAATTGAATGAGGGATATTTAGACAAAAATAAAAATTAAACAGAGTTTTTTGTTTTGTTTTGTTTTTTAATTCCAGTAAATACAAATTCTGAAAAGTTTGTAGTCAAAAAAGGGGAAATTTCACCACATCTAACTAAATAAACAGGCAATTAGAAATAAAAAAAAAGAAATTGTATTTAGCATGGAAGGATGAGTAATCAATATAAATAGATTTGTGTGAAAAATAAATTTTGAGAAGAAATGAAAAAAAAGGGTTGGTACTATGTGCCAGCTACTCCATAGAGATGATAAAAATGTTAATAATAGTTTTACATCTCAAGAAATAAATAAAAGAAATAAAATAAAATAAAATATACTGGTATCACATTCATTAGATGAAGCATATTGATCTCCACCGATAACTTCAGATGATAAATGACAGCTCTTAAGCTTCTGTTATTCAGCAGATGTAGCCATCTTGAACGCAACAGCCTTAAGAGAGCTGGCTGGGGTCTCTTGTTTCATAATATCCCTGCTTTTCAAGGAACATTTATTGTATCAAAACTCTGGAATATTTTTCTTGCTAGTGTTCATAAGGTAAGTGTAATGGTTCATGTAACTGGATTATTTAATAGGACATAAATCTAACATATGACAGTAAATCTGAAATTAGTGTAAGTTATGAACTAAAGAAGTGTTGCCAGCAGTGTGAAAACTTTCTAACAACATCATCTTAACAAATGTTTCGTTTTCTCACAAATATACAAGATGGCTTGTTAAAAGTAACTCCATAACTGTAACTGTTTTTGTATGTATTACCTAAGATTCTGATTAATTACTGTATAACATCAATAAAGCATGTGTTTACATTGATGTAAGCATGGAGGACTGACATATATCAAGAAATAGTTCTTAATGAAGAAATGTTGTTGCAAATTATATTTCTAGTGAGATTCCACAGCGATCAACAGTGCAGAAACCATGCTAGAGACTGTGACAAAAATGTTCATAGTTTTGTCTTGCTAAGGATATAGATCTACAAATCACTGCTCTGGGAAGTGAATGAGTGATCTTAGTCTATATCTCATGGGCTTTATATCATGCTTGTGATTTTATAAATTACTCACTTTTTGCTGTTGATGCTATGTCATTAAGATCTAAATTTAATATTCGTTAATTTACTGTCACTTGTTTTTTATCTACAATTTTTAAATACATAATAATGTAGTTTTCCCACATAGGCAATTATGCTATTATTTCAATAATAATTTTAAACAAAGAAATAACTAATTTCTTCTTGTTTGTTGTACTTTTTTTTAAAATCCACATTCCATTTCTTGAATAATAAGCAAAAGTCATTGACCAATGTTGTAACATTTTAATCTTAACATAAACATTATTTTATCACTGAAAAATATAATCTTCAGGTTATGTTTTCTTGTTGATGTATCATGCATGTAATTTTCATTAAGAGGGGTTGTGTGAACATATCCACAGAAGAACTGGTCTGTTTTAGTTCTTCAATTTTGTTTGATCATTCTCCTGCATTTATTTCTCAAACTTTCCCTGATAAAACTCATATAGATCATTACTGCTGCAGCAGGCATGTGTAACAGTTAAATGACTGTTACTGTGCTTGGGGTGTAAGGAGTGAATTAATTAGGCACTCACTAAAGCTTCAAGGATGTCTCTCCTTGAAGGATTTTCTCCCATCGTTTGAACAATTAACACTGAGGAACGGTTTTCACCAAGCTTTGCAGAAACAGTCTGATATTTAATTCATATTTCATTTGGGAATTTTCTCTTTTCCTTGAGACGATATTCATTTACATGATATTCATCTGGAAACACCAGAGAAGTTATGCCAGGGAAACTCTGGGTGCCCCAGCCCTGAAGGCACTCAAAGCTAGGCTGGATGGGGTTTTGGACAGCCTGATCTTGTGTCAGCCTTGCCCATGACAGCATTGGAACTGGATGGTCTTTATGGTCCCTTCCAACCTAAGCCATTCTATGATTCAATGATTCTGTGAAAGCTTTGCTAGAAACTCAGCCTAAGAATAACATCCAAAAAAGTGTCATTGAAACGTGCAATGTTCTGCTTCTTACAGGGCATTTGCAACCTCCATGAGAATAATTCTAACATTTTCCTCTTCTGAGTAAATATGAGAATCTGAATTCATCATCATTTGTATGCAAGTTTTGATTGTACTAATTGAAAATCCAAATTTAAACTGTCTTATAATGCATATATGCACTGTAAAATAAAATAGTATTCAATCGGGGATGGATTTATGGAAGGAAAGAGTAGAGGAACCTTTCTTTCATCACCATCTTTAGTGGTGCTTTTGCTTACATCAGTGGGAAACACCACAGGAATTATTGCTCTGAGGAAATTTACTTAAAATCAGGAAGTGCTTCACTAATTCTGACTTTCTGATTTACCTGAATATTAAACCTCATGAACCTAGCACATAAGGTATGTTGACTGTAGATTTAAAGAAATCCCAGCTAACAAGCAGCAGGCAAGAAGATGCATATTGCTTCAATAGCTGTTTTCCCCTATGAATTCTTATTTCACCAATATAAATCTTGGAACTGTAATATTTAGGAAAATGTGTGGCAACAGTATCAGTGTTACAGTTAACAGGAGAAGCCTTTACAAACAAGTATGAAATTCTAACTTGTGGTAAGAACTTTAAAACAAATAGAAGTTGCTGATTTTGTTGTATTTTTGGGATGACATAAGTTTATGCTGTTAACAATTATTCTAATTAAAACTTCCAAAAGGGGGCATATTCTTGCTGCTGGACAAGCTCAGGAATCAAAAAACACATAAGCCTATAAGTGCGAGCCAATTTAAATAGTAGAAAAATCTATGTTAAAGTGATTTTAAGGCAAAACTAAAAAATATATATATATAATGTAGAAATAGTTCTATGTAAATAGCTGCTGGGAAAGCATAAAGCTTAAATTTATTGAAAAATAGTTTTTATTCAATCAGAAAAAAAATATAACTTTGCAGATCTTTACAAGACTGATGCTCAGTTTCTCCAGTTAAACACATTGCATTCATTTACTGCTTCTGTTGGTTGAGTTGGGGCCTTATCCTCTTCCTGTGAAGTCAGTAACTATATCTGCCTCAAGAGCAGGACCAGCCATGAATCACTAACCTGGGATGGGAAAGCCCCCACTTCTTATCCTCCTTCATCTGTCCTATTTTATCAATTGAGCATTCCAGTCCTTGGACTCAATTTATAAGTCCTTCTGTTCTCTCTTCATGTAACAGTTGCTAATTTGTATAAACCCAACAAAAAGGAAGAAGAAATTTAAGTATACTTTTCCTGCCTGTCTTCATCCTACTCCTAGTGTAGTCAGTGGCAAAGAGGGCACTTGAGTGCAAATAAGAAAGTTACTGTTCCAGATCCATCTGAACTGGGATCTCCTAGGTTGACGGGGAGTGAAATAACTGTACTTCTGATTCATTATTTTCTGTTGCTTTTGTTAGAAAGCAGATCAGCAACACTTTGTTTTCATTGCAGAATGGAATGGGATCCAAAGAAACTGGGAAAGTTTTGTCACACAGGAAAGCATTTCTTGATTAGTTCTCCATATATCAATCTCATCTCTTCAGATGCTCCTGTCTAAGGAAACCTAGCTGACTTTTAATGGCCTCTAGACTAGCAATGTAGTGGAGGTTAGATTAGATGAACTCTTTTGCTTATAAACAGCAGTAAAACATTCTGAAGTTCTTCTTCTGTTATGTTAAACGGTACCACAACTATGAATAACACAACATAGCATGAAGGATTGTGTTTTGACTGGACATCATTCAGTTTCTATCAAGTTGGAATGCTACCTCTTTTGGCCCCAATCCAATCTCCTGCCCCAACAAATATCACATTTTGTGATACACCAGATCAGCTGGCACGTAAATCTTTTTCCTTTCTTTTATCTCTATTACCTTTTTGCTTTTCTTACTCACCTCCATGCTCCCAATTTCACTTAAGTTACAATCACTCATCACTTTCAATTCAAGCCATCCTTTGTTTATATTCTTATTTTCTTTCTGTATTTTATTATCTCACCATGTGGTCTGGTTCCTGCTATGATTCCACATGTCTTCGGCTGGCTACTGCTTCTCCACAGCTGCCACAGCTCCTTCATGAACTTCCCTGGCCATGTAATACCTCCCCTTCAACACTCCCATGCTGATCTCTGCCACTTCCACTCTGTTCACACAGCCCTTACCAAGGTCAGCAGTGACCTGTTCTCTCTCTAGACCTCCTTTCTACTCTCATCTATCTCAGTCTATTGGCTGTGTTCAGCAAAACCTATCATTTTCTCTGCCTTAATCCTGCACGGCACTTCAGTTTCCTGGCTCCTCTCTAATGTCCTTCAACCGTATGTTGTAATTGACTTCCCCTCTCCTTGTCTGCATTTAACACCAAAGCCCCACAAAGCTCCATGTACATTCATTTTATTCCTCTTTCCCTTCTATACATTATTCAGGATCTTGGATAATGTCATTAAAAAAAAAAAAATCAATTTCTTTATCCTCATCTATTTTGTAATTGAGTCAATGTCTATACATACATAGGTTGTTCTGAAAGTAATATCTTCCATTTTTACTTCCATGGAAACAACAATCGATACAAAGAACACAATAACACTATTTGATAGAGCAAATTCTCAGCTTCAAAACACTCTCTTTCAAAGTAATCACCACCATTAGCTATTTATGTTTGTCAACAATGAAAAGGAGCCTGCATGCTGCACTCAGAACAAACTGAATCAGTGGAGGAGACCCACTGTTTCACAGCTGCTATGATGTCATCATTGCTAGGAAAATGTTGGCCATGCAATCCATCTTTCATCAGTCCTGTATTGGTTCAATAGATTCTGACAAACTTGAATTTGGTGTTCTTTCTGTTCCTGTGTGAATGTTCATGGTTCCTGCCTGGTGCAAGCTTTGTGATATTCCAGCATTGTCACCATTGTTTCCAACTCACCGAAGCTGATATTCAGCTCAGTATGAAGTTCCCTGTCATAATCTACCTATTTGTGTGGATGAGCTGATCAAGACATTCTTCATGTTGTAGTGTGACTGCTCTGTATGCCTGTCTTGAACATCCTTGTCTTTATTGTAGCTATCACCACTCACTGCCTCACTGTGCTCTCATCCACTGTTTGATCTTCATAAACATTCAGCAAGCACCAGTGAATGTTAATGAGTATAATTTTTTCTTCATGAAGGAATTCTATTCCACACATTTGTTTCATACTCACTTCCATGCCAGAAACCTTTTTCTCAGACTGCCCCTCTGCTGCCACCTGTCACACAGCAACAAACTGTAATAGAATATTGGTGGGAAGGTTCAAACTCTACTGGCACATCACCAACATCTGCCTCTGATGTCATGGGCCAGCATAATAAAATAGGAAGCACTGCTTTCAGAACAGCCCTTGTAAACACATATATATTTTATATATGTTTGTGTAACAGCTCTAACAGCATTGTTCCAAGCCCAAACTGCATTCATTTCCCTGCATTCATTCTTCACTCTCCTTTAAAAACATCACTGATAATTGATTTCTAGCTCTCATTTTTCCCCTCTAATTTTCCAGTATGTCTCATGGAGGAGATCTCTCTCCTCTTCTGATTCTCTACACAAAAAACATCTGGGTACTCCAGCATGGTAACCTCCCCCTTAAATTGCCACAACATAGAATCACAGAATCATAGAATGGTTTGTGTTGGAAGGGACTTTTAAGTTCATTCAGTTCCAACCCCCTCCTAGAGGCATCGACACCTTCCTCTAGACCAGGTTGCTCAAAGACCCATCCAGCTGATCTTGAATGTTTTCGGGGGAAGGGGGGGAAGGGAGGGGTGGAGCATCCACAACCTTGGTGGGCCCTTCTTCTAGGGTGCTGCTGTAACTTCTCTCTGTTTGCCCATTTCCATTTTGTCCATTTCCTCAACTTTCTCTCACTGTTCATTTCATATTCTCTTTAATCCTGTTGAGTATTTTGCCACTGCTCCTGCTTACTACAGTTCACTCTCTCCTAAGGTATACATAAAGTTACAAAACTGGTTATATTTTTTTTCTCTTTTTTTTTTTTTTTTTTTTGGTGGACCTTGAAGCCTCTGAAATGGTTAGTATGCCTACATATCCAGTCCTTTCTGATGCACTTCTGGTATATATTAGTGTTCCCAAGAAAGAATCTGGGAGACATCAAAACTGATGTAAGCCTTTCCAACTTAATTCTCTTTACCATCAATGAGTCCTGTACAGTAGCGAGCAAATTAATACATGACTAGTATTTATACACATTTGATTTCCCTAACACAGCACATTTTTTTTCCTCCATGTTGTGCGAAATCAAGCATATTACCAGCCCTTGGCAAACAGAAATAAAATGATTAAATGTAAAGTGGCATACTATGTTTTCTAAGTGCTCGGTGACAAAGAAAGGGTCTGTTGTTTGTTTTAGATTTCCTTTTTTGTAATCATTTTTGTTCATGAGAACACCACACAGCTTGATTATTTCCTTGGTTAACAGAAGAAATGGAAGGATTAATTTTACTTTGCGATGGGAAAAAGAGCAGAAATCAGAGGCAGTGGTTCTCTGGAGGTGCAGTTGCAGTGAGAAGTAAGGTGTTTCTTCAGAAAATTAAGGGAAATAAAATGCTGTAACAGCAGTGGCAGTGAATAAAACTGAATATGCAAATCAGCAAAATTTGCTTTACTCTTCATAGGTAGAAGCATGAGATTTCTCCCTATTATTTTTCAGATTCCTCAGGTTTATTATCAAACATGGCACGGTAGTAACCATGGGAACATTATTAAAGTTGTATCTAGTTTACCAGGCAAAGAAAGGTCTTTGCAATCCCAAAGGCTGCTGTTCAAAGTACTTTATAGATTTTTTGTCTGCATTTCAGCATTGCCAACATATGTGCTATAGCATAATTGGCAGGGTTTTTGAGACCTAAAAGTTTTTCACTGAACTTTTTGCATAATGCTGTTAATACTGGCTTCAGAGAAAAGCTATAATACAACCAGAATGCAACATATTTTATCAGTTTTATTCCCATGGCTATTTGTTCCATTTCATTTTTCTATTTATGTTCTATTTCCCCAATCACCCCTTACGAGTGTAAAATGCCTTACACCTGTAAAATGTGGATGAGGCCAGTGATGAGATCAAGATAACACAGTTCTTGTTTTCACAGTTGAAATGTGTAGACCAGAACAAAATTGAATTTTTTCTCTCTCAGATCAGTGTATGTCATTGTGTGACCTGGCAAGCTCAACTTGCTTGGGTAGTCCATGAACATTCAGACTACTTCATGTCAAGGAATCAAGAAGCTGAGATTGGAGAAGGTGTGTGTGGGGGAAAGCAGGGAGAAGAGGAAGCAGATGCAGAGGAACCAGGTCTCACCTTCACGCAGTCCTGGCTCAGAGAGTCTGTACTGCAGATGTGTGCAAAACACCGTTGTTATGGGGTGTGGGTGCCACAGACTCCTCTCACTCACCACATTTGAGTTGCATATGTAGTGCCTGGAGATAGGGTTTCCTTCCCAGTAATGCAGTGTCTTTCAGGACAATTAGGTTTCAGCTCTTTCACAGGTATACCTGTGACATGAACACGGAGGACAAAAGATTTTACTTAAAAAGCAAACAAACAAACAAACAAAAACACAGTTCCACCTGCATTCCTGCCATTATCTATTGAAACGTGAATACGAACAAAGTAGTCCCTGTCTCATTTAGTAGGGAGGATATTAATGGTAAAAAATCAGGCCCCAATATTTTCTGTTTCATATTTCTAATTTCCTGATTCATGCAAAGCAAATGATTTTGATCTGTGGTAATTGAGGCCTCTATTTCTACAATATTTCATAGTGATTAGAAATTGCTTTATACTTTGTAGTATTATTGTACCAGATGTTGTTGCCAGACAATTTTATAAAAGCAAATGTTTACCTGTCAGCATTACTTCAACCTTGGAAATGTTATTTGATGCTTTTTCTAGCTTTGAGAGACAAAACCATAAAAAAAGTGGAAGGAAAATAATGTCTGTGTGTAAGTGCATGGTAACTGCCAATCCATAGCAAGGAGGAGTGGTAATGTTAAATTTGGAAAACCTTGTGACTTCTTTTTGTCCTCTGGGAAGGGACCTTGTCCTTAAAGAAGCAGAAAATGCACAGAAACTCATACATACTCCATGTGTTTTGTCCCTATTTCTAAAAAACTTATATACTGTTTTATAGCTCAGGAAGGAATCTGACAGATCAGGTTTTCTCTATGTGCTGTTACAGGGCACCAATAAAACACACCACCCACAGATGCCAGTAATGGCTCTGGGTTTGGGTGTTTTGTGGTGTTGGGCTGGATGGAAAGAATGAGAAATCAAAGTGTCCAGAGTGGTGTCAGTAAGCACAGGAATACAAGAAATAAAAAAGATAAAGTGCAGAGACGAAAATTATTTTAATAAAAACAAGTAGAATGAAAGTAACAGTCGTGTCAAGCAAAGTGTAATATTGGAACACAAATGGTTTCAGGTTGTGTAATATTCACCGCAGAAATCTTCAACAGGAAGGGCTGGAAGCGTCTATTCACTGTTGAAGAGCACGTACACAAGGGTGCCACTCAGTGATCTACATTAAAAGGAGAGATGGTTATAAGAAGGCAATATTTCTAGAAAAAAAAGTAGCAGTAGTCCATTGAGGATGCTCAGATATTATAATCTGGTTTGTAAAGTGTTCTATCCCTCATTGGTTAGGTTGAACATCTCCAAAAAGTGACACTTCACTACCTCTCTGGGCAATCTGTTCCTCATAATAATAATAAAAAAAGCTTCCATATGTTTAAATGGAATTTCCTGTATTGCAGGTTTGCCCATTGCCTTTTGTTCTTTTTCTGGGCACGTCTGAGAAAAGCTCTGGGGAGTTTTTTCCTCATCCACATCAAATATTTGCATATATTGCTAAGAATCCCCCAAGCTTTCTTTTCACCAAGCTAAACAGCCCCAGCACTCTCATCTCCTATGGCAGATGTTTCATCTGTCTTCATGTCACTTGGCTGGACTCTCCCTAGTAGATACATCCACATCCATCTTATACTAGGGAGCCCAGAAGTGGACACAGCATTCCAGGTGCATCTCACCAGCACTGACTCTCATCTTTCTCCATCTGCTGTCATGCTGTCATACTGTCATACTATCAAAGAATCACAGAATGGCCTGGGTTGAAAAGGACCATAATGATCATCTAGTTTCAACCCCCTTGCTATGTGCAAGGTTGCCCCTTTTTTATTTAGATAGTAATTTATAAGAAAGGAAATTCTTACTACTCCTTTGCAGTGACACTGACAGCTTCAGAGTATTCAGATATTACAAGCTGGTTTTTCTGAAATTTTTAATGAGTATTCTTTTAACATTGCAGACCTTTCCTCCAGAGAGGCAGTCGTCGCTTAAAGCAATCTAAGTTTGTATTAGCTAATTAATAAAAATAAATGCAGCTAAGGTTTGTTGACATTGATAATCAAATATGGCCTGCAATGAGATGAGGTGCACTTTGAACCGATTGGTCGATGCCCAGTGATATCTATAGCACTGATCAAACAAATTATTTTCTGAGCATCTGATAAACAAGAGTACTTCCCACAATCAAGATAACTAAATATGCAGCCTGTGATCTTCATATTAGGGAAGATTAAGGATGAACTGCCCTGCAAACGACAGAGAATTGGGAGCCAAGTTGACAACTCTTCTCAATATGTAGTCTGGTCCCAATTTTCCTGAAGCTGAAGAGCAAATGGTCACCCACACCAGCAGGGACATATGCAGGGACACAGCAGCTGTGAGGTCTGGTCAGCCAGGCAAGACAGGTCAGGCAGAAGGTGGGCATAACATGCATGCAAGGTGTTCAGGCAAGGGCAGAAAGTACAGAGTTGGAGGGCAGTGGTGATGCTTCTCCCAGTTCCTTGTCATTGCAAAGCTGCTTTAACAATGGTGGAAGTTGGCACATCTGCACCAGATCAGAATAGATCTTGAACACAAATAGCTTTAGCTCTAGGAAGAGGGTTGGAGAGGCTGCATAAGAGGAGAAAAAAACATTACAAGACAACTAGAAGTTGCTGACACATTTAGATCTATTTTATTTTATTTACTAAGCAAATATATATATTTTTTTATTTCATAACATTCTGGTCCTCAGTTCTCAGTGAAATGAGTGAAATTCCAGCCCTATGTCTGTACCTCACATTGGAAATGATATGAATTTCCCATTTAAATGTATTCAGATATGTTACCTTCTGTGAACTGATCCTTGTTTGCACAAAGCTCATGCTAGGTTTTTTGGGGGGATTCTACAGCAGCCGTAGGTACTACATACTGAAGTGCTTCATTCCTATTAGTATCATTCCTTCTACTTCGTAAAACAGTTATAAAGATTCATAAAGATTCAAATCTGTATGAGATTAATCACTTGCTTGTTGCATTTTTTTTCTAATGCAAGTCTGTTTTAATTTCTTTTCTGTAACATATGTATGTGAACAGTGTATTGAAAAATTTAACTATGACATATTTTCCTTATAGCAGAGGTGATATTTTGTTCCCATGCAACTTGATCCTTTCATTCTGCATCAGAAGACATTGTAGTTCAAGACGGTTTTAAAGCTCATATTTTCAAAGACTGCCAGGTGTAAGTCTATTCATTTTTTGTGACCTGAACTAGCGGATGGCAACTCTGCTTGCAGCAGGGGTGTTGGAACTAGGTGATCTTTGATGTCCCTTCCAACCCAAATCGTTCTGTGATTCTATGACTTGGGGAGTTTATTAATCATGTTATTTACATTCTTACATTGTTGATACATGGATATACAAGATGTTTAGGTTTGCCTATTAATTTAAGGTTGTCATACACTGGGAGCATTTTTTTCCATTGTAATGTACTCAAAGCAGAATAAAGGTCTGCATCTGATGCAGGGTCCTTTTCTATATGCTTGCATTTTTAGAGTTTTGCAAGTGTTTTAGAAGAAACAGAGTTTGACTAATGATGAATATTCAGCTTGCAAGATACTGTTTTTGGACTGGAAATATACTTTTTTTCTTGATCCTTGTAGATGGTTATGGAGACCACAAAATATTATTCCTCCTCATTAACTGGTCACTTGCCTTTGTGGGATCTGTAGCTCATGAGACATCATTACAAATAATTAGAGAAATTGTTAACATGTTCACAAAATCAAAAAGAAAGATAATATTTTGAGAGGATGTCTGGCAAAGCCCAGAATCTGCTATACTTAAAAGCATTAAGAACTTATTTAAAATGTTATTTGGAGGAAATACCTTACACTGACCAGCAAGAACTTCATATTTTAGCAGAAAGTCAATGAGCTGACTCTTAACATAAAGAAGAGCACTCTAATGTGCCTCCAATTTTTGCCTTTCAGGTTAATTATTGATGAATAGCGTATTTTATTGAATATTCATTTACAAAGTATTGTTTTGAAATGAACAGAAAAATGCCATTTTAATAATAACTATATTCACTGTAAATAAGATGTATAGTGCTTACAATGTCTCTTTTTCTTTTATTACAGGAATCCATTTTGGTTTACAGTCCTACAAATGATTAAAAAGAAAATTAAAAAAACCTTTTTGGTTTTCATCTCTTTTGCTACCAGTGTAGATGAATTTTGATCTTGTTAAATGTATGTGGGGTGTAAACTAATGAAGTTCAGCAGGAAACAAAGCTTTTTAAAGGGATAGGAAAACATCCTCCCTATAAACACTGGTGCATGTATGAAAACATGTTATATTCATTTGAAAAATTGATATATGCTACAACAGGATCTAACTTAAATACTTTTTTACGTGTTTCATTTATATTACCTCAGAAGAAAAAAATATTGAAAGTGCAGTTAAGATCAGCATCAGATACTGGAACGTGGATACCTAAGTGCAAGTTTATTCATATGGGTTGGTTCTCCACTGCAGTCAGTGAACATCTAGTACTCTGACCATTGGTGCTACCTGAATGTCACTGGGTGTTGACACCTGAAACACTCTGGCATTTGTCTGACACCACACAATGTGGTTTTGGTTGGATGCCAGATGTTATATCCTGGCACCACTGAGTTGACAACTGGCAGCAGAGTTTGTGCAAATGATCTGAGGTCCTTGTCACCACAGCTGGCAGTGGGAGTTCAGACACCTGACATGCACACAAACACCTGCATCCAGAGCTTTTAATCCAGAGTCAAAGCCAATTCAAAGAGCCAGAAAACAAGATGTATGCATAAACTTTGACAAAGCATGTGCATATTTTCTGCCTGTTAAATTCTATGTATCATGACATTTGTGCACACTCTAGCAGTTAAGCAGTCTGATGTCAGATGAAGTGGATTCTGTATTGTATGATGGAAGATTATTTTCACTTGTGTGTAACTGCATTTTCACAGAATTGTGTAAAATCAAAAAATCTGTGACTACTGCAAAGCAGCCTAATATATGCCCAATGTGATCCATGACATATGCTTTTGCAAATTCCATCTTAATCATTCAAAGTAATTTTTCAAAAGCGTTTAAATTTTAAATTATTTAACATCTTCCTATGATTATATATCCCAGTACTCATGGTCTTATCAGCTATATGCATGATAACCTATTGAGCACTGCTCCCACTCATGCAATAGATACCTATATTTTCTACCTACACTGACCATATGCAAGGCACTGTGTTAAACTTTATAAGAATTTGAGAGGGCTGGTACAAGAAATTCTTAGGAAAAAAATATGGAGAAGACAACGTGTGTGATGTAAGTGCATAATTCATCTTCATATCAAAGGTAGATTTATGTAAATCATATTCAAATGATATCACAGATGAAGTAAATGGCACATTCTGCAAAGCTTCATTGCATTCCGTGAAATATTCAGTGCTTCTAAGAATTCAGCAATGTGGGAATCCATATAATGATTTCTCAGCATGCTGTGACTGATGTTTGCAAAGTTCAGGAATGTTTAACTACACACATCTACCTTCAGGATCTAAACAGATGGCATGCAGCTAAAGCCTGTATAGTTAGAGGCGTCTCCCCTTACAGTCCACAGTTTAGGAGGGATTGATAACTCCAGAAATCCTTCACACACTGGTTCCACTTGTTGCTTTTTATATCTGATAATATGTACACATTTGGCATTTGTGCATGGTCATTAAGTTGCTGCATTTAAATGTGCTCACATAACAGAATCAATACATGAACTATTCATATTATGTTTAGTTCAAAGGTGAATACATACTTCTGTTGCAATAGAACAATCTAATAACAGCAAAGATTGCTCTAATGGCTTTATGAGGAAGATAAGTTGTTTGAGATATTCATGGTCTGCTACAAATTTTGGAACCAAACTGCTATAAACACAATGTATTCAGACCTCTCTGCCCAAGCAATTCCTGCCTAAAGCCTGTTGCCCATTTGCTGCTTTTTTTCTCAGTCCCACAGAAAGGCCTGGCATGGTGGCAAATTTGTCTGTACCTTTCAACTACATTAGGAAACAGTGTAAAATATTCACTTTTCACTGAGCTGAAAATCCCAATTCACATTAATGAACACATCATCCTACCCAAAGTAAAATGAAAATGTCCCTTACTTACTTTTTTTTTATATATTTGTATTTATTTCATTAAATAGATATTTTTCTGATACGTTACTGCCACACACTCATTAAGAATACTGAGTTCTCCTGGGATATGCAACAGTATTGGTTCCAACTGTCAAACTGACATTGAATTTTTGCTCACTTGCACCTACTTTGTGAATTAAATTAATTCAGTTGACCTCTCCCTTTTTGATTTACCGTATAATTTGGATAATGAGCAAAAAGGAAGGGCAGAGATTGAGGTATTTGACTAGGTAAAGGAGCAGCAAATCATGTTTTACTCTTTTTAATATGTTCTAGGTCAGCTTCCTTTTAATTGCTTTGGCAAAAGTAAGGCTGGCTTGTACTCTGTAGTTGGCTAGATAACATCTGACTGTGAACATTTTTGTCAATAATTAACAGTTCAGATGGCCTACCAGATGAAGAAGTTCTTTTATATACATATATATATCTCTGAAATGAGAAGATAGTGACTTTTTGCAGTTCAGTGTCAGTAGCTTGCTGTCAGTGATTTCCACGATACACACCAGTGATGGTAAATCTGCCAAACAGAACTTTGTAAAACGACTCTCAGTGCTGTCCCAGGGGTGACAGTCAAACTCATCACCATGGAGACTAATGCAAAAAAAATCCTGCCATTTGACACAAAATAATAAATCTGTGACCAAACCTACGATGTCCTGTCTTGAGTCAGGGTCCTCTGAAGCCTTATCATCAGGTTGTTGAGCTGCTGTGCTTTCAGTGAGTTTGCTTTCCCTTGTCAAAAATGTTTTGGCATCTAAGCAAGCATGACTCAATGGCACTAGATGTCAAACTGTGCTCTAAGTAGCCTTTTTGCATCACCTCAAAGATTTATATCTGTACTAAACAGATAGATATATCTGTACTAAACTTTACCGGAATCTGATCATAATTCATTCTCAACAAACAAAAGGCAGATTTTCTGACCGTTTTTGAGACAAAAAACCGTGATCTTCCCAATAGAGTTCCCATGGTATCTTCATAAATGCAAAATACCTTTCAAAGTCCTGTTTTTCTTCCCTACCTTGACTTCCTTCTTTCACTGGTATGAAATTAGTCTAATTCAGACCCAACTGGCCTAATATTCAAATTGCATTTGTGTCCTATGGAGGATGCACTTTTCAAAGAAAAAGTAATTAAGAACTTGAAAAATGAGAACGAAGATATTGTCAGCAAGTAAAAGTTGATCCATGTGGTTCAAAAGTTGGAGGAAAAACATTGGATTTTTTTTGGTTGTTGATTTGTTTTTTATTTAACTGTTGTGTACAATACCTGTTGCTGCTATGTGTCATATTTATCTGAGAACAAATGCACACCGAAGTAAGTGAGTAAATGCTCCTAGTTACAAGATTTCAATTCCTTCTTTTTGCCCTGAATTTTAAGGCTGCACAAACAAATAAATAAAAAAGACTGCTAGTTTTCATCTCTTTATTTGATTTTCTTAACTTGAATTGTAACGCTGGATTTGGGGAAAAGAGGGAGTTTGCACTTTTATTGGCATGCCTGAAGCGATCATGGGCTTCAGACATGTGGTGCACATTATGCCCCTTGCTTTTCAAGATGAGATTCCATCTTCACAGTTACATTCAATACAGAGCTGAATCATATCAATTCAATTACAAAGTCACCCTAAAAGCATTAGTACTGCACTGACCACCTCCGTGAGTCTGAGAAATTCCAGACTGCCAGCAAAAGCCCATTTCATTACAGTGAATACCTGCATGTGGTTGTAGCAGTGACAGATCTGTATTCAAGTTTTATCACTTGCACAGTTGCTGTAAACCTTAACCTTCCAAGTGTATTAATCCAGTTATCTAGCCTGGGTAAGTGTTTTTGAAATGAGTGAGATTTTTCAAGGCAGTTGAAATTCCCATATCCAATTATTTTTTCTGAATAACTCACAGGGACACATTCTGTATGAACGATTTGAATTTCAAAAGTATTTTAAACTTGTAGGTAGTAACATAGTGTAGTAAAATAGTCCAGTTCAGGTCTTGATAACTTGCAGTTAGTTAATAGAAAAGAAAATCACTTTTCCAATAGTGGATAAGACCTATTATTATTATTTATTTTATTTTTTTGTTTGTGTGTGCATGTACTGGAATTAATCGATGCATTAATTGAGGAAGACATGCTCCCCTTCTGTTCCATCATTGATCAAATTATTTCCATTTTCTAACTAGATATAATAACACTGAAAACAAAACTCATTCAAGAGACTGGTAGATCCTTAAACAGAGTAGTAAGTTTGCCCCAGTAGAACACAGTTTTGAACCTGAACAAAATTATTTTTAAACACATTGTTCACATCTAACAACCTGAGAAACAAAGAAACAGACAAAAATAACCACAGGAAATTAGTCAGAAACTAATTTAATTTTAAAACTGTGGAATGGTTTCAATGTTAAAATTAAACTGTTCCTTTCTTTTAATTCAGTATGCATATATAATGTTATTTTCTCATTTACAAAAGAGCAAAAAGTTGTTACTCTGCAGCATCCTGAAACAAAATTTCTCTCTCTAAATCTTTTCTGTTATTAGGAATTGAATTATGTCTATTGTTCTGTTGTGATAAATGTAGAAGAACTCAGATCACATTATGTAAAAAAAAAAAAAAAAAGAATATGCTTTAGAAAATTAAAATGAAACTTCTTTTAGGAATAAGGAATGCAGAGCTTGGGTAATGTAAAATTCTTGCATATGTCAGAAGCCAGAAGAAAAAGAATTTAATATCATTTTCCTCAGTACCTTAATTACTGGATCGCTAGTATTTCTGTATCTCGCTTGCATCTTCAGGCAAAATATATCTTCATTCTTACTGTATAAATAAATCCATCCTGGAGAGAAAATCTATCACTTGCATTTTTATAATTCTCTAGCTTTCTTGAATGTTCAGCCTGTGAGCATTCTGCAAGACAGAAAATTTGTTCTGAGGCTCGTCAAACATCTCCCAGAGAGATTCTAGGAAGTCCATCTGTGCAGATGTTCAAAACCCAAGCACTCTGCTCTGCTGGACCTGTCTCTTAGCAGAGGAGTTGGACGAGGTCACTACCAGAGGTGCATACCAGCCTCTGCTTCTGATACTAATAAACTCAAAGTCCCGCTTACAGTGGACAGAAGTCCAGCAAATGTTTGCACATTTGGCAGAAGCAGCTGAAGCTAAAATATCTGTGTGGCTTGAGTTTATACTAACTTCTATATCTGAAAAGTAATCTTAAAAAAAAAAGGGGGGGGGGGGTTGTTATTTGGGGTCACAAGGTCTTTTACAGGATGAAAAACTGCTATCCAAAATGAGTTTCTGAAGTAGCTCGAGACTGCCTGCCATGTTATGAGAATTCCGATGTACTGCACTGTTTTAACAATATACACTTGGAAGTCTGAAAACAACACTGCCCTTTTTACAGCCTCTAGTTCTTAGTTAAGAATCAGATGAAAATTTTTCATAAATCATTTAGAATATCTTCAGTCATTCCTGAGAATGAAAGCTCCCTGAACTTCCCCATGACTCTTCTCTCAGAACTGCAATGAGAAAAAGGAGAATTGTCCATGAAAAATATTTTTTTTATTTTGTATTCTAGGTTTATTAAGATATATAGTTGCCTTATGAAACTGGTGCAATGGTGCAGAGCACCATTGTTGATGAGCAGAATGGCCTGACATTCCCTTCTGGATCTGTATGAGTAAGTGAAGTAGGGCCAGAGCACAGATCAAGTATAGGAACTATTCATTCCAACAGCTGTTTATACAGTCTCTGGGGACAAGTTGTCTTCGTCAGGGACAGCAAAAATATTGCCAGGATAACAGCTGAGCACAGATCAAAATACAGCCTGGGTCAAGGGCTGCTCCCAGGCATGAGGATGGATTAGGTTCCATTTTGGGCAGGAGGCAAATTTAGCCAAAGAACGTGATCTGAGCTGTGAAATGATCCATCATGTCCAGAAATTGGCTTCCTTGCCAGTTTGGGGCATTAGCATAGACATAGCCTGCTTGTAATGTATGCTGCTTTCCCTAAAAGTTGTGGCTGCATGATGTAAGTGGGCTTCTTACGATTTGCTTGATGCGATCCACTTTTCCATTCATAGAATATTAATGAAAGATCATTCTTCATCCTTTTTTTCAGGTGTTGATGCAAATCTCAAGTTCACTGATTTATTCAATATCTTGTCAAGTACTAGGAGGAATATAGCAGCAATATATTTCTCAGTTTAAAAGTTTCTTTCATGTGATCTGCTCGAGCACATCTTGTTAATGTACAGAAAGAAGCATTTCATTGTAACAGAAAGAGGAAAAATATATCTCAAAGAGACATTTTTGAAGTGGCTATCAAACAGTGAAGCTGTACATTCATACAAGAAATCTGCTGTTAACCTGGAAAAGGAAGTCCCACTGGGGCTACTTAATTGTGTGAGAAAGTCAGAAGGAGTTTACTTCAGTATCTCCAAGAGCAAATTGAAGCAAAAGGAGAGAGAGTTGGACATATATCTCTTGTAAAATAGTGTCTTTGGTCAAGAAAGTCAAGAAATATTGAGGTATTTTTTACGAAGATGTCTCTCTGTGTGAATCTGACCCATACACTTTGCTTACAAAAGTAACTTTATTTCATCCTAATTTCTGAACAAAGAGAGGCAGGAAGACACCTTAGATATCCACTCAAAGCATTAAGCAACTGGAAGTATTGACTTTTAAAAATCCCTAGACCCAGGCAGCTTGTAAAGCAGTTTCATTAAGATGTTTCTGAATATGGATTAAGGTTGGTGTAGACATCAAGTTTTCATATGACAGAAATTAGCAACTCCAGTGTAAAAATTCATTCGCTGGGAGATCGAGATTTATACTGGGGTTCTAGTGTATTCTGTTACAGCATTATTGTACTATAAACACTGCATACTACAGGTTTAATTCCAGACTTATAAATGTACGGACAAAATTTTCTTTTTTTTTTACATCTCAAAGAAACTGCAGGCACGCATCACCTTCAGCTCACAACAAAATGTTGCTTCTTCAGAAGAAATGATCATTCTTTCTAAGGCCTGATTGAAACTCAACTGTAGTCATTAGAGAGATTCCCTTAGACTACAATGAATTTAGAGCCATCAATCTCAGATGATCTTAGATGAATCACACTGGGACAGCATTTATTAAGCAATGACCTGGAGACCTTCTTCTGATTTTTTCCCAAGGTATGTTATTCTGTCTGGCTCAGATTTGCCGTTCATATTGGTGGGAGTTCTGTACACAAAACTGACAGGAAGCAAGAACTCTCACTACATTTCTTTTGTTCATCAGTCACAGTTTCAATCTTTTTCTCTATCTCAAGTCCCAGCTCTCATCCTCAATTCAGTAACCACCTAGTTTTATATCCTGAACACCTTTTTTCTTGTCCCACTGCTGTCCTGGTGTCTAGACACCACTCTCCTGACAAGCCTGTACCATGCACATGACAAATATAAAACTACTTTGATTACAAACTGTCCTATTCTTTGACATCACAAAAATAAAGCTTTCAAGACATGCAGAAATCCCACTGTGGTTTTGATCTGCATGCAATGCCTCATCCACTCATGCCTAGAGGTATTCAGGATCTTGGTGGCAAATCTGAATTCAGATTTCCTGTGATCCAGGTCTGATGGTTCTGTGAGATAGATTCCTGGAGCAGAGATACATGCAGCTTTGGATATACAAAGAGCAGTATGCCTGGGACACTGGAGCAAGATGGACAACTCCAGGAGGACGCATACTTCAGTGTGAGCTGATAAAGCAAACAGAAGCGTGCATTGTCACAGGAGAGCAGATTATGAGGAGAGAAATTTTTTGTAGGCAAGTGACTGAGTATGGCTAAAGCAGTAAGTCAGTAGATCCAGAAGTAAATAAGATTCACATTTTACATTTGTACAAATACTCTTCTGCACCTTGTTCCTTATCTTTCCTTTCAGACTTTCTTCCCCCATTCCTCCATTTTCAGGATTACAATATCTTTATCAGATTTATTGATTTGGAGACCAACTCAAAGAAGTGAGCTTGTTTTCACAGCACAGATTACCATTTGAGATTTTAAGGCTACTGAATAATTGAAAGTGTAGACTTTCAATTAGGTAAGCATGAAAGCAAACTCAGTGTTATCTTCCAGCCTCACAGTGTTAGAATTATAAACTACAGATTCACAAAAATAAATATTTATTTCTTCCTTAAAATAATAGCTTTTTTTTTCTTTTTCTTTTTTTTCTGTTGCTTAGAAGACTGAGATGTTGGTCAACTTCTGCATAAATTGTAGTTGCTGTGTGATCAGCATTTTAAGAGTTCTTTGTTTTACTTTCTGAAAAATAAAAATTCACATTAGAATGTCAGGATAACACAAATTTAGACAGGTTTTACCACAATGGGCTTAAATTTTCAATAATTATTTTTTAAAAATAGTGCTTTTAACCATATCATGATATTATTCTGTTCTTGTCTCCTTTAAATTTTTAATCTGAAGAAAACATGAAGGTAAAAAATCAGCACACTTACATACAAAAATATACATATAGGTAGATATATACTGATTATATACATGTGCATATATAAAATATGTTACCTTCTAATTTCAGGAACATCATAAAAAGAAAAGTTTTTGTTCTGAAACCATACCGTATGAGTTATTCAGTTTTATTTTATTCATTAGTACTGACAAAATTCAAGAATCTGATAACGTATTATTGGATATAAGCTTAAACCTCTTGTATTTTTTGGTTATATTATGAAAGCACAAACATTCAGTATTTGCTTTCTCAATTTATCAATGATCCCCAGTTTAACTTTGTTCTCAGAAATAATAAACTCCAGGGGTTTTAGAACAAGGCTATCACAGAATGTCAAGAGCCTTTGAGATTCTCATCCACGTAGGTCGTCATATTTGAATAAGTTTCCTAGTGAAATGTTTTTCCATGCCAGGAGATAACTGAACATGGGGAGAGACAATTTGGAAGGTCAGTGAATGTAGTGATATAGAGGCTATATGAGTTTACTAGACTGTGTTTGAATGACTCTGGCTGGAAATCTGGCAGAATCACCCAGAACAACATCTGGACAGCAGTAATTCCTGACTGTATTTCCAGGCCCTCGGTGGCCAATACCTATGAAATTGAAAATATTCTGCTGGAAGACTGGGCCTTAAACTGCCTTTGGGAAATGGCATATTTTTTCTCCCATGAGCTGCAAGACATATTGTAGTCCTCTGCATTCTTCAAAAGCTACATATTCCAGGGGCATCACCAAGGCAGTCAGAACTCCCTGTGCAGATAAATCCCTCTATTTTTTTCCTAGCATAACAGATGACACCATCAGGATTTCTGCAGACATCCAGGGCAAATCCTCTCTCTACTAAGGATGATTCCAATCTTCAGTCTTTGTATATGGCTCTTCACTCAGTTGCTCTGTGCAAATTGATTCTGTTCAAGAGAACACTATAGTGAGTATTTTGCTTTTCTAAACACAGCCTCTTTTTGGCTTGACCAGATCCCAGAATCAAAAATGGTTATGGTCATGCCATCTCATCTAAAAAATTGTCACAATAAATCTGAAAGTCAAGTAGTACAAGAAGACTGACAAGGTTCCTGGAAACAAATTGATTTCATGACCCTTGGGGAGAAGCAGATTGAGACATGACAGCAGGATAGAAGTGACCTCATGAGAAAAGCCATTGGAGTCTGTAGGAGGTATCTGCCACTCTGACTTATCTCACAGCTCATCATCATGTGTGACTGCCATGGATAATGATAATGAAAGCAAACTCATTTATGGAAGGGTTATCTTGATCACAGCTGGGACAGAATGTAAAACTTCACATGAGCAACAGTATTTTGAAGTACAAGGAAAAGTCACATATTTACTTCTTCAAAGGCTTGGAATATCCCACTGGCAAACCAGGGGAAAAAAAGAGAAAAACATGTATATTTAAAACTGACATGGAACTTAGCAATGTAACTCCTTTAGCTCTGGCTTTGCCTGAATAAAAGAAAACTTCTTTAATTTGTTATGTAATTAGAAGGATATCATTTTTCACCACAACTAAATTCCTCCCCAAGCTTCATCAAAAACGCTGCATCAAATCTACCCTGAGACAAAGCACGCAGCTCATTTGGAGACGTTGAGGAAATAAAGTGGCTGTCTCTTGCCCATGACATTTTGTGGTATTTCAAAGCAGGATCACCACTATTGTTTGATTGCCTCCATGCAGCTTCATCACAGGCCTAATTCTGAGATGTCCCACTCTCAGCAAACCTTATAATGCTTTCTCTCTGCCTTGCCAGGCACAGAATGTCATGTTTATGTCCCTTGCAAGACAGATCATTTTTTCCTCCTATTTTTTCCCAGCTCACTACCAAAATGTAATGAAAATATCTAGATTCATTTACGCCTACTTTTGTCACCCGCTGCTTTTGCCCCCACTCTGCCCACATTTTAACACATTTCTCAGAAGTAATTGCAGCCACAAGCTCTGTGAGTAAAACAATGAAGGTGAGGTGAGCTCAGGGGATCGACAAAGCCATTCTCCAAAGGTGCTGCAAACCTAAAGCATGTATCTATGTTAAACATTACCTCAGCTTTATCTCTATAATAGCTAATCACATTTTATGCCCTCTTAATCTGGTGCAGAAGTTTGAACTAGATCCTCAGAGGTTTTCCCAGATCCATCATATATGTATTTCTTTCTTCTGGAATGTCACATTTTATTTTCTCTTGGTAGTTAACATAAAAATAAAATACTACTAAACATAAACTTTGGTTCCAAGAGAACACAATGTTGAAAAAAAAGACAATGAAACAAGAACACAGTACAGCAGCTAGGATTTTCAGATATGCCTAAGTGCTAAATCCTGTAAGAGGTGGAGGAGCTTGAATGCAAATTTAGGTGGAACTAGGGTGCTCCAATCAAAACTGACATCTAAAATACCCCCTGCACAGACCCATCTCAAATAAAGACTCTTTGTGCAATATAACTGTTTCTCTAGGCACTACAGTTCTGTTTCTGTGCAAAATTCTGTTGGTCTGAGCAATAAGGTATGTGAAATCATCCTTGAACCCTACCAGAATCCCAAAGAATCCCAGAATCCCATCCTGCTGGACTATAGACAGTGAGCAAACAGCAGTGAAGACAGCGCACAACCCCTAGCTCCTCCAACTCAGCACACAGCACAAAAGGCCCAGAGTTTGCTTTGGACTCATCATCTCAGAAATGCGTCTGTGTATTTAGAATCATAGAATCATAGAATTGCTCAGGTTGGAAAGACCTTAAAGAACATCAAGTCCAATTGCAACCTAACCATACTACCTTAACTCTAACAACCTTCTGCTAAATCATGTCCCTGAGCACCACATCCAAACAGTTTTCAAACACATTCAGGGATGGTGACTCAACCACCTCCCTGGGGAGCCTATTCCAGTTCTTAACAGCCCTTTCTGTAAAGAAGTGTTTCCTGATATCCAACCTAAACTTAGTGGTGTGACTTTAGGCCATTTCCCCTCATCCTGTCGCCTGTCAGCAGTGAGAAGAGATCAGCCCCGCTCTCGCTGTAATCACTCTTCAGGTATTGGAAGAGAGCAATAACGTCTCCCCTCAGCCTCCCCTTCCCCAGACTAAACAGCCTGAGTTCATTCAGTTGCTTCTCACAGGGCATATTCTCCAAGCCCTTCACAAGCCTTCTTTGGACCTGCTTTAATTATTTAATAAAATATTTTCTCTCATACACTTTCTATTGTAATTCTAATAATGCCATGTGGGCTGCTATCTTCTTTCAAAGTTGTTTTCAAAAGGCTGCTAAATTAATTTCTATTTGCTTCCCAAACATTAGCTATCCACAGGGCATTTCCCTGCAAAGAAAATAAAAAAGCAAGAGTCCTGTGGCAGAGGAAATCATTCTTCACAAACATGTAGCTACAAACTGCTTATCAAATAGGATACCATTTCTCAAACAAAATTTAGGATGTTTCTATAGAAAGTTCATGTTTCTGATTAGAAGTAAGCTTTTGACCTATTATGTGTATAATTTAGTACTATATAGTTTTTTCTCAGAAAACCCCCTAAGCCTGGGAAGAATTGTGTAGAAACAAGCTTTAAGGTAATGTAAACAATGCCCAGTTAAAGCCATGTTGATTACTCTGTCAGTAGAAAGTCTGACAGAATCATCAAATTCAAATGGTTTTCATTCAGATATGAATGATGAGTTTTCCAAGAACTTTGTTCTAGTTTAGGAACATTCTGGCCACACTCTTCTACCCACGTGCACTTCCATTCTTCAGTTAGTAATCTGCAAACTTAAAGAGTAGAAATGCATCAAAGATATATGAGGATGTTTTTGGAGGGTGTTTTTTTTATATTATTTTTTTCCTGAACAGAAATTAGAACTTAAAGCAGACCAAAAGAAAGAAAAAAAAAGAAAAAAAAAAAAGAGAGAGAGAGAAAACTATAGCTTCAGATAGAATCTGGAAACTATATTGGGGTTGTATTCTTGAAGAACTACAACTCATGGAAAGTCCACGCTGGAGCAGTTCACAAAGGACAGCATCCCATGGGAGGGACCCCATGCTGGAATAGGAGGAAAGAGTGAGGAGGAAGGAGCAGCAGAAATGAAGTGTTATTAACTGATTACAGCCTCCACTCACCATTCACCTGAGCTGCTCTGTGGGGAGTAGATAGGGGTGTGAGGAGTGAAGGAGTAAGGTTGAGCCTGGGAAAAAGGTGTTTGGAGGAATATGCTTTTTGTTTCTTCTTTTTTCATTCTCCTACTCTATATTTAATTGGTAATAAAGTGAATCAATTTTCCCCAAGCAGAGTTTGTTTTACCTGTGATGGTAATGGATAAGTGATCTTCTTATCTCTACAGGAGTCATCCTGTAGCTGTATGGGCTACTAGTGCAATGGAGGACAGCACCAAGAGCAAGCATGGTGTGTGACTCATAGTCCTGTGTACCCAAGCTGCTGGTCATAGAATCATAGAATGGCCTGGGTTGAAAAGGACCACAATGATCATGTAGTTTCAACCCCCCTGCTATGTGCAGGGTTGCCAACCACCAGACCAGGCTGCTCAGAGCCACATCCAGCCTGGCCTTGAATGCATCCAGGGATGGGGCATCCACAACCTCCCTGGGCAACCTGTTCCAGTGCGTCACCACCCTCTATGTGAAAAACTTGCTCCTAATATCTAATCTAAACCTCCCCTGTCTCAGTTTAAAACCATTCTCCCTTGTTCTACCACTATCCACACTCGTAAACAGCCATTCACCTCATACACCTGTTGCTTAGATCTAATAAATGCACTCCATGTAAGTTTGTGTAAAACATCCTTGCACAAAACCATGGTGTTGTTGGCCAAAATGTTCTGTAAATAAGCTTGTGCTTGGGCCCATACAAAGAGGCAAAATAAACTCACTTTACCTCAAACATGAAACCTTGCTCCAAATATTCTGAGTATAGGTTTGAATGTGATTTACTCAGACAAAACCAGAGCAGACTTAGTTCCAAGTTTGGAACTGTACTGAAATAAAAGCACTTTAGGTTTCCCATCTATGCACTTCTTAGTATAGAAGAATACTTTAATGTCTCAAGTCACTTATTCTTAAGACTTAAGTCAGCTTTATCTTCAAAAATATTACTTCCTTCACAACCTTCAGCTGAATATTTTATGCATTATAGCCAAGGGAAAATTTCTTAAATCAAATACAGTAAAAGCTACAGTATGAAAGTATGAAGTATGCATATTATACCCAAAGAAGATGCTAAAAATCTCAAAATTCTTAAGAGGTTGTACCCTTAATACCTACTGTTGTTAAGTAGGATCTTCAAATAACCAGCATATGGACCTTCTATGTAGGAGAGATGAAATACCAGAGTGTGTTAGAGAATTGAGTAAATCCAAGTTATAGTACTGACAGTGCTCAAGTGGTTATTAATCTTTAATCTGTCCTCCAAAACATGATTCAGTAGCATAAGCTTCTATCCGTTGGCCTCTAGCATTTTTACTCTCTTTTCCCCCACTCTGTTCTATTCACTCCCTCCCAGAATCTCAATTCTTGGCCCTCAGTTCTTGACATTTTTACTCTTGATCTTCTCTGATAGATCTCCATTTCTGCCAGATCCTGTTCCTATCCTTACCTCTCCATTCTCGCTCACTCAGTATCTTCTAATTAAGTATTCTGTATATGTCAGCTTCTTCTTGACCTTTCTCGCGGGTCAGTTGCCCGGTTATCCATTCTGCCAGCAAGGACTTGCAAAAGGGTTTTCACTCAGACCACAAAAAGTCATATGCTTCACAGGAAGAGTAGCTTTGAAGTACCTGGCTGTTTGGGAAATCTGTAACAAATATTTTAGTAGTCTGTAACTACATCTCTGTATGTTGTAACAGATGAATGATGGTCTTGTAACTATTCAAGAATGCACAATGAGATGAATGGAAAATGACGCTTAACTAAGTGACTCAGACAGACTTTGAATATGACCAAGAAGCACTAAGAAAGAAGTTCATTCCGGATTATTGCCTAGTTAGCAATGGTTTGATTCCTTCTTTAATCTTGTTGAATTTTATCAGTTTTCTTTTCTTCTCTTATCTGGACCAATGAGATAATTGGTCTGGAGATACAAGCCTCGCACTTCATTTCTTAGTTTACAGTTGTATATTTTCTGCTCTAAAGGTACTTAATCTTTATATGTAAGAGCAGTGAGTCTCCTTATTTTTTCAGTATCTGAATTAAATAAAATTTTTGGTACCATGTGTTTCCCATAGTCAAAAAAAAGTAAATAATTTTTTAAAAAAATTGCTAAGCCAACTGAAATGCAACTTGCTTTAATGAAATCTTATAACACCTAAAGAATATCTTCACCGAAAAGATTAGTAATGCCTGTGTATATTGGTTTCCTCTTTCTTTGATTTTATTTTCATTATTTGTTAATACTTCTCTAAAATATTTTTAATTGTTTCCATGAAAACCTTTAATTAATTACTATTTTAACATTCTTCTGCTACTTCTTGGAACTTCCTATTCTGTTTCATTTATATTAAATTTACAATCAACTAATATTCTGACTACTTGACAAGGAACTGCATGATTATAATTTGGTTCCTGATTTAAATTGATGTCTGTATGTCTGTAAGTATCTTCTTTTTGAATTGTGAAAAACAATTCCCCATATACTTTCTTAACATTATTTTACATCAAGAACTAGAAGTATGCCATTATTATCTCTTTCTAGATCAGTTCTGTTTTCTAGATGTAGTTGTTAACATGTAGAAGCTCTCCAGACTGCTTTATTTTATCTCTATCACTAGAAAGATATTATTTGCATGCTGCTGTTACTGATTTTTGCACACTCATCTATTCTTTTATAGTTTCACATTAATAAGCGTTTAAAGTTGATCATTGCTAGGAAGTACTATTTTCTTACACACTGTAATATTCAGAAAGGATGAGGTTGTTGTTTGGGAAACAAAAGTTGCTAACAGTGTGAGAGTTAGGACAAAGAAATAATGCCAACATTATTACTTTTGTAGCATTTCTTGAACATTAATGGGAAGCTGAGTAAGGACTACAAATCAAGCTTGTTATAAATCAAAAATATTTCATAATAATGGTGAAAAACAACAGACAATTACTATTTTCAGTGTTCCTGCAAAATCAGATTTTTTTTTTTTTGAAAACTTTCTAGCTAATACTGGCTATAAATTGTTTTTCACATAAGGATGGATGAAATTTAAATTAAATGGATATA
This sequence comes from Gallus gallus, assembly GCF_016699485.2. Taxonomy (NCBI): domain Eukaryota; kingdom Metazoa; phylum Chordata; class Aves; order Galliformes; family Phasianidae; genus Gallus; species Gallus gallus. The sequence goes on from NC_052532.1 coordinate 31,744,787, forward strand.
AGCAATTGTAAAGCTACATGTGGTCTATAGTACAGATCCTTCTGAGTGATCCTTCGATGAGAGCATCTCAACAAATGTGACCTTTCCTGTACTCCACAAAAGAGCAGAAAGGACTTCTGATTTTGATCCCAAATGAAGTTTTGTTGCTGTTTAAAAAGATAAATGACTCGGTCTCTTTAAGGCATTCACTCGTGGTTGAGAAAAAATGATTCCAGTAACTGCCTGATTCAAGATCAATGTTCCCAAATCGGCATCCCCAAACACCCCAGGAGAATAACAGTCACTTGAATCCGAATCAGCTTTTCTGTAGCTCAATAAGTATTTACTATCAGAAAATGGAATGGTTTCAATAAAAGATACAAATAAATTCTCTTTGATACCTTGCAGTGTGGAAAGCTGCACTTCAAACCCCTGGAATGAGTTAGGCACAGTGGGGCTCTTGAATTCTAACTATGTATACCCCTAGCTTATGTCAAAACCACTTGGCTGTTGTGTAGCTGTATGGATGGTTTCACAATCTCAGCTTTTTATCTCAGCCTGAATATAGGACCACCCTGACTGAGTATTCAAATAGCTGTTGCAGTCTCTTACCTGCAGTCATAAATGTCAATAAGTCATAACCAGCCCATCATGTGCTACTGAATGTTCTTACTGCATTTGTGACTGGGTAGCTAAGAAGCTCAGATATATAGACATCACATTTTAGGGAAACATGCTTTGTATGAAGTATAAAGAAGTTCAGTCATACTTCTGAAAATCTCTTAATAGTAGCAGTATAAGAACTTTACAACCTGTCTTTCAAGCATCACCAAAGTCAGCAAAAAGGATCTGAAAAATTCAGTAAACAAGTGAGGGAAACTCCAATTAAGATTCCCGAGAGCAAACTTAGACAAGAACATATGTAAAACCAGGGAATAAACTAGCAATGCAAGTATACACCTAGTAACTTAGCCATAGAATACGATGATGAAAACCCTTATGTTACAGGGAAGGATGAAAAACAGTTTGTTATTACTAAAGAGTAAAATATCTGTCATCCAGTCTACTAAAAGTATTTAAAAAAAAGCAAAGTCATTTCTAGAATCAAATAATTTTAAGTAATGTAACATACACAAATCATTTCTTATAACAGCTTGATAAATGCAGAAAAGAACCAAGAGAGAAAAAGGAGACAGAACGCTAAAACTCTTTCATAGAAATACGACTAAAAGGCAGACGGATTATCAGTAAGACCTCAGTCACCTGTTACTAATTATTTTAGCTTCAGGTCCTTAAGCAAACACAGATGCAGCAAAACTAATCACTAGAGAAAAACTCAAGCAGAATGTAGAAAAAATTCCTTATCCATTACAGTTCCCCGATATCACCCATCCTGAGAGATAATTGTTTTGAATCGAACAATTAATGAAGTCTTTTCATACCAAGGGAAATTACTCTATAATGAGGCTTAATGTGTTAGGATTAAGGTGGAAATTAATAAAAAATAAATAAAGCTTTATCCAAGGTGACAAGGCGGTATACTTGATAGCTAGTGATGCTGTGTTTTGAAGGGTATTACCACCACAAATTGTCAGAGCACAGACAAAGCAAATGGACCAGTTAAGTAGGAAAAGCTACACAACAAATGAAAGCTTAAAAGCAAAACAAACAACCAAGAAAAAAAAAAAAGCTTAAAAAAATCCCAATCTACTTTGAATTTCTTATGATGTGATATATTAAGTTTACCTACCAGCCTACTGGGTGAAAGGGGATCTTTGTCTTTGTGTGTCACTTATTTGAGCTGTGTCATGTTTCAGCAATATTTTCATTCTTCTTACAATTTTAGTCAAGACAAGTAAGGACTTTCTATCATGACTTCTCACTAGGGAAGCTAGGAATATTAACAGTGTGTAGAATCACAGTCATGTTCCATCTCCATTTCCTGTGCACCATGAAGTATCACATCACTCCAGCAGAGAGGAAAGCTTTCCTCCATCTTCTTTGATGCTCCAAAGCAATTCCCCACAGATGCTTAGCACTACAGAAATCTCAACACATGCATTAGGTCTTTGTGAAGGGTAAAGAAATGTTAGAATGAACGAGCAAAGTTTAAAGATTATCAGTAAAAATGCAAGGCTGACTAAGGCCAAACCAAACACAAACAAATGGTATTTCAGCACAAATTGGAATAGTAGAATCTTATAATAATGCACTCAGGGAAATAAAAGAAGATAAACAGTCAATGAAATGGATTTGAAATGGTAGAGGTCTGAAAACACTGTGGATGAAATCCCCTCTGCACAGAACAACACTGAAAGTCCTGAGCACTGACTGACTTGGCAAGCAGAGCACAAGTAAGGTTTATCTGGTTCTTCAGAGGAGTGAAATTCATTCAGAATGATTTGGGCCCTGGGAATATGGCCAAGATCACCAAAGCATATCTTGATAGAGTACTTATATTATTTCACTGCTACCTAGGACATGACGAATGTACAGTCTATTCATTATGGTTTTAAAAAAATAAGTCATTTTAACAGCTTAGAAAAGTCCCCCAGGTAATTCCAGCATGAGATCAAACAGCAGTCATGGACAGTGAACGTCAAAGTTTGATTGCTATTGATACATACATAAAAATGAAGGAGTGCTATTTTACTTATCTTAAAGGAATAACATCAGTAATTAGCATAAAATAATATTTGAATCTAGACAAAGGTAATTCTTTGCACTTTTATGAGCCCTAACCACCCTCATAAGTCAGTTGGGAAAGGTACAGAAACCTTAAATGTAGGAGGCACTCTTTGAAATGCAGCTGCCGTTAGGATGCACTCTGATCATAGCGTTGATGTTCCAGTAGCTTTGGGCAAGAGCTGGGGGAAGAGAGAAGTGAAATTAACTGAAGAGAAATCAGGGGGGAAATTATCATAGTTAAACAATAGCCAAAATCTCTAATTAAAATGTATCCACAGACACTAGAGCTCATACTTACACTTCATTAAAGAGAGACCTGGGATACTTGGTAAGCATGTTTTCAGTCTCTTAGCTGTGCATTTAGTATGGATACAAGAGCCTGCAAATGAGAATTTAGATATATGTAAATAAATTGTGGAGTATGTACATAATCATTTAACTATTTCTCAGGAGATTAATGGTAAAAACTGATTAAAACTGGACAAAGCCTTAGCGTGGGAAGCCTTGCAACTAATTTGTGTGGTAGCCCTGATTTTAGAACTAATTTTTCATGAGAGTTTTAGCACATTTTTATGATGAAGGGAAGCTGAAGGTAAGTTTGAAAGCATTGGTCTTACTTAAGAGTGGAAGAAACACAAATAGAAATGTGACAAGTATTCCTTGAAAGGAAAATTATCTGTCAGAACTGCCTTATTTCACTGGGGTTGTACAGTAAAATAAAAGCTCATCCACATTTTGCATCCATATTTACTATGAAGTTTCTCATGTCTTGCTCTTGGAGCTTTAACCACTTACACTACAAAGGAAGAAAGTCTAGTGTTAGGAAATACTGCCCCAGTGAAGAATGAAAATTATATATATAAAAAAAATATATATATGGAGGCAGTGTACTAAACTCAAGAAGGGCATAAAATTTTTATCTGCTTCATTTTAGCTTGTACCAAGATGCAAAAACTACCATAGGTCAAATAAATACTTTTTCAAGTTGTGATGGGAGCAAAAGGGAATCACTATTTTTCTCCACAGATTAATAGACTTTCTATTGAATGTTCCACAAAGGTGAAAAATTAGGAAGGAGTGATTCATATAGTATCTCAGCTCAGCTGAAGTTCATCTTACTTACTGAAAATGTTCGAACTTCTTTGAAACATGAAACACCGAATATTAACCTTGCACATCTATGAGGCAAGTGTTCTCAGAGTGAAAGATGTTTGTAGTAACACTGCATGTTTAAGTTGTTAAATTGGCCAATGATTTTTCTTTTTTTGCTGATTTTCCAAGCTTGTTTTTCATCTAAGCATCAGATGCCTATTTGGATAATGTTTCCAGAGAATAATGATCTTAATAGAAATCTGGAATATCTGAAGTGATAAGTTCAATGTCAAACTACAGCAAGCAGTAGCCAGAATATATTCCAATTCGTGTTGGTCCCTGAATTGTGATTATCATTTGCATTTCAGTTGCATCTAGAGGTCATTTCTGTTTACAGCAATACTAAACTTTCTCCAGAATAATTCTGAATAAATAATCTTGAAATCTAAAAAGAGCAGGAATTAGGAAGTTGTACAGGCTTTATTTAGAAAATGGGACACTAAAATTAAATATCTTTACATACAAGAGACATGTCAGAAGTGGATTCTGGACTCACATTTTCATCACTACTGTTAGACAGACCACTACATGTTTAACATTTTAAAGCACTTAAAGCAAAATCTCACACTCTGCACATTACTTGCTATTACAGAGTGTATTTTCATCTTATTGCTGGAAAAAGAAAAAATACAACTGCGAAAAATGCATACTTACTGTAATAGAAACATATGGAACATAAGCCAGGTGGTTTGTACCCTTTATTTATTGTTTTGTTTTGTTTTGTATTCCCTTGGAAAGCAGATAAAATTATTTGTCTGGACAGTTTTAGAAGTTACATAAATTCCTTTAAGTAGAAAGTATATTCAGTTTAGGTTTTGGAGAAGCAAAGTGTGAGATCTATCTATCAGTAACATCAAACAAAGAGAAATTAAGCAACAGCAACAGGTATAGATCTAAGGCAGAGAACTACATCAGGCTGCAGAACCCAAGATCAAATACACACGATTTTCTTTTTACCCTTTGGGGTCATTTCTCTGATAAATAATTCACAGACTGCAGTGCAAAGTAGTTTGCATACTGACAAGATTAAAAAGAATGCTTTGTCTGGGTTAAATTTACAATCTGAAACCTTCCTTTAAAATGTCAAGCAGGTAATTAATTTAAGATGGTTTGCCAAGAAGAATCTCTGACCCTGTCAGAATAATTTCATTTCTTGAGGGTGAAGGGGATATTACATTTATCTTGGTGGAGTCTCACGTTTGTTTTCTTCCTCCTTTCTCCTCATTTCTTGCCATTTATTACCTGTTTCATAGCGTCATGTCAAAGTAAAAAATTAGCACCACAATCTTTTCCTCGTTAATTTGTGACAATACAGCAAACATTGGCTGCAAATTGCCAATGAATAGGGAATAGAGTACAAGTCAGACCTCTTGACTCAAGCAGAAGATGAGCATTTTCCGCAGAGAGAGCTCTCCCCTGCCTGAGCATTCAGACAAGCATTTTGAGTAGCAGTGGGAAATGCATAAATTCAACAGCATGAAGATTCACTTTTGGCATAGCAAAACATCCTGTCCCACATATGCACAATAGTGTGCTTTCTTATGAATGAATGCTTAAATGTATGACAATCAGCAGGGTTTTTACATCTGCTCCTCAAACCAGGCTTACTGGTGTAAAATTTTATTAGAAACTGTGTCACCTCTGCTAATCCCTGCAGGCAGTGTGGAAGAGATTAAACAATGCAGTGACACTGCTTGGAGCCTAAATCCTAGGTTTGTGTGGTTAAGCAGAAGAAAAAAAGGAATGGGAAGCAGAAATACGCCAAGAAAAGGGAATACAATTAACATATTCCTGAATATGTAGTGAACTTTCTATTAGAAGCAGTTTGTGACATTCCATACTAATTAGTGTTGTTTTGGTTTTTTTTAAATGATGTTCAAATTACCTCTAATTAAGAAACGATGAGGTAATCTTGGTTTTCTTCAGGAGGAAGAAATTACATCAAGCTTGGCTTCCTCTGAAATCCAAAGAAAAATCAAAAAATCAGAAAATCAAACACATCTAAATTGCAAAAGTAGATCCCAAGAGATATGCTAAAGTACTTGAAATGTTTTGGACTACTTAGCTATCCTCCATATTGACTGATCTTTTGAATTACACCATAATTCATCATTCAAGTGACTACCTGATAAATACCTATTTTTCTCTTCAAGATATTTATTGCATTCAACCAAATCAAGAATCAACCTATCGATACATTCTTTTCCTTTGAAAAACTGCTCAAAAAAGTGAAAATAAGAGAGGAATCTTCTGCATTCTTTAAAGAAACTTTGAAATGGACAGCAAGAGCCTGTACTGGAAGGTTATGATTTTCAGTGGCATCTGAAAAGGTGGACTGAGACCTCTTGAATGCTGCTGTTCTCTCATTGTTTCAAATGATGCCTCTCATACCTCCTAACAAGATTATTTTGGCTCAGTGGGGGTAGGTAACCTCTTGATAAGGAAAGATCACATCAAATGAATGAAGACAAAACCCTGTTTCTTTTTTCAAACATCACTTATCCTCACTTCTCCAATTGCATAGCAACATGAAGTTGTTTTGTTGTTGTTGTTGTTTTGTTTTGTTTTTGTTGTTTTGTTTTGTTTTTTAATGGGTGCTGGGGGTGTTTTAGGACACTACAGCTTTCACTGGCCAACAACTCTGTGTATCCTCTCCCAGAAATCTCTTCTCAGTTATAAGCTTACACAAAGGAAATCAATCAAATTTCCATCAGAGTAGAATGAAATTTAGTTGAAAGTGCAGCTATTTCCTTCCTATGCAAATATTTTCCACTTGGGAAAAGAAAGGATGGAGATGGATGCAAAGCCAAAACATGATATTTTTTTTATAGCTAGCTCTTTGGGAATGCCTCTCTCCAAAGATCTTCAGAATGAACCTGATGAACCTGTTGCTCTATCACAAAAGTTATTATCTTCCTTTCCATTAACAAGAATTCCAAAATTGTATGAGGAGTACCTTATTCAGTGGCAGTCATAAAGTGCTTGACTGTTTTAGAGACTGTAAGATTATGTCCCTGTTCCACTGCAATAGCTATACTGCAGGGTACACATACATTGCTATGAAGATAACCAAATCTACTTAAATCTCTATTCCAATGACACAGTCACGTTACCTTAAGAAGCTACATTTAGAAATTACAGTTTGTAAACTTTGATGTACAACAGGAATAGCTAAAACCAATACGATTTATAGTGGGTTTTTACAGAAATCATGAGGGAGTGATAGATCAAGGAAAAGAAATCTTTTTGTTGTGTGAATGGTAATATTGATGGTTTATACACACTCAGGAGAAAGTGATGATAACTCGTCCAAAAGATGAATGTACTTAATTAACAAGAAGATGCATATATAGGTTTATTAGTTTTGTGAGTAGCATGGACATATGTAGCCTACTCTGTAATGATTGTTTACAGAACATTTAGCACTCTTATGCTAGGTGATTTATTAGTTATATCCGAACACCTAGGAAAAAAAAAAAAAACAGTTTTCCCCATGAGTGAAAAGGTAGATACCCTAAGAATTTAAATGTTTTCAGTTATTCCAACAGAAAATTATGAAAAGAAATTCTGTGATGTAAACAAACAGCTCCTGGGGGATAGGAAGGTGAGAAATTATAGTCTACCTATAAAAAACAGTAAATGTACTTATGCTATTAGAAAGACAATCCCAAATTATTGCACTTTTCTATTTTTTTCTGACTTTTAGGCTACCCATAGAAAATACTTCCCAGTAACTCTGTTACTATCCAGTTTTCTTATCACAAAATTTTATTTGCACTGCATCCTTTCAGAAGTGATATCCAGTAATGGCTCTTTTCAATAACAACTTATATATCCACACATCTACAACAGTTCATTTGCTGAAAACTTGTTAGTAATGCGAGAGTGAGTTAAACATGTTTCTTTCCAGAGTTCTGATCTAAATAAATACCGTGCTTAAAAACTGTGTTGTCAAAGGGAAAGTTAGCTGAATCAGAAAGATGCTCCATTCTTCTTTCATCCCACTGGTGCATGAAGGAGTAAAGAGGCAAATCCACGCTTTGGCTTTCACAGATATGGTACAGACCTCATTTCCATTCCTGGGGTATCTGAAACCTGATGAGGAATCTTGTAAAACTAATCTTCTGATGAAGGCTTGACACTTCAAATTAAATAGTAAAATTACCAAGTAGTTTGATATTAATGTAGGTGAGAAGGAGTCTCTCAAGATGAGCAACGGTACAAATATAATACCTCAGGTTAACAGATTCGACAAGTCACAATATAATGTGTTGTAGCAGCCAATATTCACTGATATTTAAAGAGATGTTTTGGACTACATAACTCCTTCAAATCCTCACCTTCTCTGAAGCTTTTGGTAGCTTATGCTTTCCTTACAGGTTTTCTATCAATGAAACTGTGAAGAAATATGTTATATATCAAGTTTATTAAGTTTGACAGAAAATAAACCAAACTAAATTCTACAGAGTTTATGTATTTTCTAACAGTTTATAACTGATCTATTCCTACAAAATTATTATTCTTAATTTCCCTTACAGACAAGAATAAATTATCATCACTAACATTAGTTTATACTTCAGTACAATTTTTAAATTATGTTTTGAGAATACCAGAGAAGCAAAAATCTTCAACAAGAATTCATAGAGAATTAAGTACAGTAACTTTATTTGAGCATGTCCGATGTTATTTTGGAGTCTTAAATGAGATTTTTCTGAAAAAAAGAAGTCACTAATAAAAAAATTAGGCAATCTAGGCAAGCAAATTTTGAGATTTGATCTCAAAATTTATTAGCACATTCATGCTGAAAAAATATCACTCATTTATATATAAATAATGATACGTTCTCCTGTGAACAAGTATCATACTAAATCCGGACGTGAAAAGTTGTTCTGGTCCAAAAGTTAAAAATAATTAAAGAACAGATTGCATCGATTGACAAATCTATATATATTTTTTCTCCCTAAACTCCTCTATATTATTTGTCTCACACTTTCTACAGTCTGCACTTACTATTTGTTACTTCTGTAATGTCTGAGATATCTAAATAATTTGCAGTACCCAATTTTGTTAAATGAGAGCTTTTTCAATTAAGTATTCTATTTAGATTTGCAATATGTCTCACAGTCCATAGAAAAGCACAAAAAAGATCTGATGCTTCAGAAAATAAAAGCAGAGGTTTTCAAAAGTAGAAATTAAAAATAACACTCTTCTCCCAACTTCCTCAAACTCTCCCAGGTAATTTTCATCTTACCAAAGAAAGAGGAAACAGAAAATAAAAATAAATTCACACACACAAACAGAGAAAAATCAAATTTATGTTTATTAAAAGTATCTTGAAACATTCTCAGCATCCTGCTGTCAGAAGACAGGCAGATCTAAGTGGAAGGGTTACATTATAAAGAGAGTTTTCTGTATAGTTTTGGCATATTCCTTTGCTTGGAGGACTTGTTTTTGGATAAGAAGGGATTCCTAAAAGGAGCATTCCAGTATACAGTTTTTTAATCATTCTTTTTCCAGCCAAAAATCACAAAAGCCTGTAAAAGACAATAGACACCAATGCAGGGGAACATTTAATTCAGTCTGGATTTAGGGTGATGTTGTAGTAGGCATTTGACGGGGATACGTGATGTACGGGAAAGACCTCTCCCTAAGCACAGTGAGAGGATGCTATCATGTTCTGACAGACTGACCTTGTTGTCAAATAAACAAGATAAGAAGAAGAACGCAAAGGAATGAGGAGACAATAGGAGCCAATAAGGAAAAGGGTTAATATCCAGTGAGAACAAATCAGAGTAAGACACGATGGTACGATATTGTTTAAGTAAAAGTATATAAGCTGTGCATAGTAGTGAATAAAATGCCATTTTACTGCTCATCATATTGGTGTACGTTTGCAGTCATTTGGTCCTGACCAGGTAATTGGTCAGTGTGCGCTAGGGCTAACACAGGAGGCTAACATCACAGTTGCAAAAGGCAACAGGTGAGTTTCGCTAACTAGTTCCTATAGCCAGATGTGCCTTGTGCCCATTGTACCTATTATCTATGACAGCTGACCCAGGAATCATAGAATTCCCATGCTTGCATAGACCAGATCCATCTTTGTTAATCTTTTATTCAGCTAAACCCATACGGTTATCACTGGTTTCAGTGTGTCATTCCTTCTAAGCTGAGTAAGGATAAGTTTGTCTCAAAGGCATTACAAACCCTATGACAAAGACTTTGGATCCTGTTTCAAGGAATACCTTCTTCTAAAACCTAAGGAACAATTTTACTGCTGTTAGTCAGCTGAAATTGCCCATTTATTAAAGTAATAGAGGTTTCTATTTATTTATTTATTTATTTGGGCAAGATTACAGACCAGAATTTCAACTGTTTATATTCTTTGTCCTTCTCTTGAGGTACTGTGAGTGTTTACTGGTTTTCATTATGATGTGTATCAAAGAGTGCAGCTTTCTCCCATTACGAACTAGGCTGAAATAATTAAATTCTGTCAGTGAGACTGGTGAACAAGTGTAAATTAGCAACAGTGATCTTCTACTGAGGCTAAAACGTGTAGTAAAATTGAAAGCAAAAATCAGTGGATAAAATAAAAATGATGAGTTTGTATTTATCCTTCTTATCTCCCAATCATATAATAAATAAACAACTCAGTTCTCTTTATTCATCATCGAAATTTACGTAAAACACACAGCCCTTGAAACACTTATTCTGCATCTTAATAGCAACAATTTCCGATTTTAAGTGAAAGGACTAACTCTGAGCAGGCTTTTGGATCTGTAAAGAACAAACCTATTTCACTCACTGCAGTGCTTTGCAAAATCTTTGTAATTCATAGATGAGACCTCCAGGAGGCATTTCTCTGATTTGTCACAAAATTCTCAGCCCCTGCAGTGAAGGAAACCTCCAGTACTATGAATATGATTAGGTGCAGAGGAATCTAAGGAAACCATCAGCGGACGCTCAGCATTCTTCACGCCCTTGCAATGCTGCAGCTAGAGAGAAGGTAAATTCTGACAGCTGATTTCACAGAGTTTTACCCAAAACAAGATATATCTTTCCTACCAGCGATATCAAATCCTTGACCTTTGCTTCTCTTTTCTCCTTTATCTTTGATTCAAAAGATTAGAAACCCCATAAAAATACAATCTTCTCAAATGCCTTGACAAATACATTGGAAAAATCATATAGAGAGGATAAAAGCATTCTGCTTAGCACATAAATAGGCAATCCACTGGGAAGCAGATTATTTGGAAATCTCCATCCTCTCATACATCCTCTCCTTGAGGAGAGAGAGATTCTTATATATGACAAAGTTTCAGCTTCCACATTAGCACATTCTCCTCTGTTGTTTACTATCACTGTATTGTTACTATAGTTATTATTATTTTCCTGCCTATGCTAGATAAGCTCTTAAAATATTCCACCCATAAGAACTCTAATATTTAGACACCAGATGGTGATAACTGACTGTATCCAAGACTAAAGAAAACAGCTTTTTGGTTATGTCAACAGCATTTGACTTGTCTTCAAAATCACAGAATAGAGGTGTGCCTACAAATCTCTTGAGAGAGAAGTAGAATGATGTCTCTTTATGAGACAAACTGCACAATATCCAGGGTGCACTGTGCAGTTGACTCCGAAGAAAGAGTTGTTTGTCTCTGCATGTTTCCATGGCCTTCTGTCACAACTAGACATCTGCAGTTTAAGGAGCTCAAAGTTTGGATTTGGAGTTCTATAGCTTTAATTCCAAGCATCTGAAATGCATCCCCTGCATTATATAGTATTTTTCACCATATTATCTACTGCCAGTCAGTTACATTCATACAGGTTGTGTTCAGGAACTGTGGAGACATGTCACTGAGGGTCGTGGTTTAGTGGGGAAATATTGGTGGTAGGTGGAGGGTTGGACCAGATGATCTTGGAGGTCTTTTCCAACCTCAGCGATTCTATTCTGCTCTATGATATGTGGAGACATATCAGAAGTAATAGTGTATAGAACATGCAAAATGAGGGCTACAGAACTTCTGATACTATTCACCATGTTATGACTTGACTGTACAGTCATAGGAGAAGAAAAGCTTCTGCGTATAGCTTGTTTGCTCCCAAAGTCCTGAAAAAAGGAGCTTGGCATATCAGGACCTTTTACGATGTCTGACAGAACACTATGGGGTAGGAATGCAGAGAAAAGGCTACAGCTGAAGCCATAAGCATTTTATAGTCCAACTGGTTCCCTCTCTCATGCTGTATCCCACTGAGACTGCTCAGCATGTTGATCTGAAGAAGCAGCTAACTTATGACTTAGCAAAAGTACTATGAAGAAATAACTGACTTCTCAGAAAGAAAGAAAGATAGATCTAGAATGAGAATCAGTGATCATACTGGTATCTTTAAACTTACAAAAGAGAACTTATAGATTGACAGAATTGAGTGCCTCCTACTATTTAATTGCACAAGATATTCATATCTAAACCATGAACTGATAAACAAAATATGACATAAAAATGAGTTATTGACAAAAAGGTTCACATCAAAATTCAATACTTGTACCCTTAAGTAAATAACTGGGAAGGGTCTTCCTTTACATTGTCAAAATGTTAGAATCACCTTTGCTTATCATCTGCAAAGTGAAAACTAAAAAGTACTTTGGATTGTCAAATGTTTCATTCCAGCTCATTTTGCATGTCACACCTGACTGTCACAGGAAAAACAAATGCTTACCTGAACTAAGTCTGACAACTGAAAATGTATAAAAAGCAACTGGCTTTTCAACTGGAAATGGTCTTAGCCTACTCCCCTTTTGTCAGTTTTTCCTGATAGCTCTCCTGACAAGTACACAGATTTTCAGGAGAGATCTGGACTTATAAAGAGATAACAGAAACAAAATATAGATTAAACTGGTAAGTAGGCTGATTTATCCACTTAAGGGCATCATCAGGATGAGAGGAATCTAGCAGGTTATGCTAAGGCCGCTCTTCATTATCAAAAGCTCGTGGCAATCATGGAAGAGTGCTGAGGACTGGAGGAAATGAAATGTTATTCCTAGTTTCAAAAAGACCAGGAAGGGATATCCAAAGAACTGCAGGTTCTCTAGCTTCATTTCAGGCCCTAGTGTGGTGATGGAGCAAATAATCATGGAACTGAGTTTCAAACCAGGAAAGATGAAAAGGTAATGGCAAGTAGTCATCATGGATTTTTGAAAGAGAAATCCTATTTGACAAACTTGACAGCATCCTAGAATGACTGTCTTGGTGGATGAGGGGAGGGCAGTGAGCATTTCTCACAACTTCAACAAAACTTTCAACACTGTCCCCCATAACATCCTCATAGATGAACTGGTGGAGTACAGTCTAGATAAGTAGGCAGAGAAATGGATTGAAAACTGGCTAAATAACCAGGTTCAGACAGTTCTGATCTGTAGTACAATGTCCAGTTGGAGACCAGTCACTAGTAATATACTCCTGTGGTTGATATCAGGACCAAGACTGCTTAACACCTGCACTAATGACCTGGATGATAGGAGTGCACCCTTGTTTACACATTACACAAAACACCCTCGTTTACATATTACACAAAACTTAAAGGAGTTTCTGATACACAAGATGGTTATGTTTATCCAGAAGGACCCAGACAACAAGGAGAAATGAAAAACAGGATTCTCATGAAATTCAGCAAAGGGAATCTATCTCCTACAGTTCGGGTGGAAAAATCCCAGGCACAAAAACAGGCAGCGGGTTGATCAGCTGCAAATAAGTTTGTCAGCAATTTGAACATCAGTCAGCAATGTATTCTCAGGGCAAAGACAGACACCTTTCTGGAGTGAGTTGGAAAGAATGTTGCCAGAAGGTTGAGGGACCTGAGTGAGACTTCTCTATTTAGCCTCTCAGCACCTCTGCATTGAGCAAGACTTTCAGTCTCTATGTCTTTGCTTCTAATTGTAAGATTGAGAGTAAGGTTGTTCTCATTAAACATTATGGGCTTGAGTTTTCTACTTTAGCACAAACAGTACATAACAAGCTTCATTCCTCACGGACATCCAGAATTCAGGTAGCCAAGCCTTTGTACCATTCTTTACACCCATCACAAAGAGACCTACAGTTCCTAAGGACACACTTTGGTTATAGATCACATTACCCTTGGTTCAGAGTAATGACTTTAGCTTTCATCTACATACCCAAGCTGATTTCCAAAAAGAAGCTATTAATAAGAGTACAGCTGTGAAAATATGGAGGCAAAAAAGAGTTGTAAATAATTCTGGGGTCTTCAGCACATATTTGAACTGTTAGCTTGTGCTGAACTCCCAAGCTGGGGGAGGCCAGCCTTGGCGGCACCAGCTTTGAGAGGGAGAGGATCTCTGTTTTGCAGGAGTATGAAGACTGCTGTGCTACCAGTGCAAAGAGGGAATGCTGCTTTGCAGTGTTCCCCAGGCACCCAATGAGTGCTCAAAACCTGCTCTTTCACTCTCAAGCACGCAGCAAAATTCATATAGCCTTTCTGTCCCCACTTCTGCCACCTAATAGCTGTCCTGTACAACAGCAACAAAGTACATACTTGCTATTGATGCCAGTTTTGAAGTGAATGCACAAATACTAAAACAGCTTCAGACAATTACACAAAGTTAAAATGGCTGTTATTGTTCAGGTAAGATTTCAGCATACATTAATTTCATATCATTATCTTCAGAGAAAAAAGGAGCTCTATTAATCCTCTGATAATTTTTGTGTGACCCCCAGATGTAGTTATTATGGATGGTACCTGAATTTTCTCAGAAATCTCCTGCCTTTGTAATTCAGAATTATTACTTTCTGCAGCCCAGAGTACATAGGCTGTAATGAGAGCATGCCAGTGGTTTGAGAGAGATCTATTACTCAGAGAAAGAGGTATAAAACTAACATACTGTTCATGGTTTGCAGAACCTCAAAGGGAGCTACTGCTGTAGGGGGAGAAACAATGACATCAATACCAGCATGTAACTTATAGTTTCATTTGTTATCCAGCCTTTTCTTTTGCTTTTATGGGTCATCATCATATTGGCTGCATTTTAAATATTACTGCTTTTCATTTTCAAGCAGTAACATAACATTAAATAAATACCAGTAAGATCTACATGGCACAGCTATTTCCTAGCATGATTTTGTGCAGCTCAGCAAGTAATTTCACCTGCTGAGGGAACTCAGGAAAGCAACCAGGCTATCTCATAAGGCTACTAAATCAGTGTAAGTAAAGTTGTATTTAGACTGGATCAGGGAATGAACTCAAGTTCATATGCATAGAAATTTGCTGCTTATACTTCTTAATAGCAAATATAATACCAGCTGTTTGGCACAACTCATAAAATTCTTGTCAAGCCATTCTGGCTTTTTGTTTGTTTGCTTGTTTTAGACAAGATACGAAGAGGTTGCAGAAATATTCTTTTCCTAGAAAATGTTGTACATAATAAATAACCTCTTTCATAGGACAAACTCACAACTGTTGATTATTTCTTGGTGGTGTTTTCTCTTTAAAAATGGACAGGGGATGAAACCCCTTTAAACTTCAAATAATATATATATATATAGAAAGCATAAAATGAAACAAACAAAATAAACAGACTCGTAGACTAGATTTTACTGCTATGTCCTTCATGTATCTGAGGTACTTGTTCTGCTCCTCAGCCGACCTGGTGCATGCTCAGCTGCAGCTCTCAGCTCAACACATCACCACCTGCAGCACCACAAGGAAAAATAGAGTAAAACAATGGCCACCCTGAAGGCTTGCTCTCCATCCACCATTTAACTTAGTCAGTGGCTCGCTATTTTATTTCATTTTTATGCCCTTAAATGAACCTTTTTTGGACCCAGGAAAAACATAGATTGTTCCTAAAAAAAGGGGTTTTGCTTAGTATGTGTGATTTTTCTGGACATGTCCATTTTTATCTTTGCACAGGACACAGTACAAACGGTGAGCTCTAAAGAGGCAGTACATGTATAAGAATAAAATTGCAACAGATGCCAATAATCACCTTTTGACACAATTAGAATTCCAAGTAAAAGCTGTTAGTGAAGATGCATTTTAAATATTTTCCTGACAGAAGAATGGCAAGGAGGTAATACATTTCAAGAACATGGTAAACACTTCCTCAAAAAATTAATGGATGTATGTTTTTTCAACAGTGGGTTTCTGGGATTTGTTTGTTTGAGGTCAATCACAGATTTTTGGAAAACAAATCCAAAGAGAATAAAATATAGAAAAGTAAAATGGACAAAGACACATTACGTAAAGAGTTAATCAAAATACCTCTGTAATTTACCTCATAAAAATATATGTCCTGTTTGCATAAAAATTTATGCCATGTTTGAATGTTGCATGGATAATTTTTATTTTATTTTTCTTTTCTAAATGTAAAATGATATTTGTCTTTATAATAATACGGTCTTGCCTCAATTTTCTAGTGCATCTGAGCTTTATTTTGCCTTTGTGATAAAGACTGATGGCAAACAGCCATTTGCAATTCCCTGGTCAGTGACCCGTGACTGATCGGTCTCAGTGCATGTTAAAGCAGAGATGGTTCTGCTCTAATTTATACCACTGGGCTAAGGCCCCTATCATGCTCCTGTCACTCTTAAGCAGCCACTCTGACCCATCATCTCATGTGCCTTCTCCTTCTTTATTCTGGGGGTAAGAAAAGGAAATTGAATACATTATAGTTTTTGGCACATCCACCAGATGCACTCTGAAGCTCCTGCTTAAAAAAATATTCTCTGAAAGAGTTCTTCAGACAGTATGATGTGACTTTATACAGTGCAAAGTGGGGTTAACAGAGCAGAAAATGTGCACACACATTTTCATCATAATTTTGCACAGATATACATGTAGACAGAAATTTTCTTTCAGTGGTGTGGTTTACATGCCCAGAACTGAGTCTAAACCTCTACGTTCAGCATAAAAAGAAAGTGATGTAGCACAGGAAAAAATAGGCTCCTTACAATTATCCTTTATTCTATGCTATATTTTTACATGCTTAAATCATCAGAGCAGCACCGCATAATGTTGGTGATACAGTGCTGAAAAAACTATGTGAGTATGAATCTACACTGGGAAAGCAATTATTCTCACACCTTTTAATGTAGGGATGTGAGTCAAACTGACAATTGACAAATGTTCAATAAGAGGTCAAAAAACAGCTATGCAGACAGAATTGTTGGGGCCTTATTTTATCTGTTTTTGATAAGTGAAACAATTGGCCTAAGTCATGTCACCTGAGGCTCTTCACATCTAACTGAAGAGCGGTCACAGAGTTGAAAAAGATTATAATGATATTTTTTTTCCCTTTGTGTCCTTCCAGGAGATCTTGCTTCATATTTTCAAAGGCAAATGCAACATCAAAAGACAGTTAGCTTGAAATAAAGGTAAAAACTCTTTTTTTTTTTAACTTGTACTTAAAAGATTAATCAAGGAGTGAATATGATTGTATAGCATACGCAGTTAGGTCATCCAATTAATTAGTGTACCTTATCAAGGAGAAGAGAAGACAGTTTTCTAAACACAGGTTAAACTGACTGCATAAACTACACTAAAACACAAGGATATCCTCTGCTTGTATCAAGTGATCTGCAGCTGAGTATATAGATTGGATGTTTTGGGAATGCCTTTTTTCTCTAAAGAGCCTTTAGGATATTAATGCCAGTGGAGAATTTCCTTAATTTTCATTCATTTTACAAGGTAACAGTGGAACCTTGTTCTGAATTTCTGTTTACTAGGGTGGATAGTGATAGGACAAGGAGATAATGGTTTTAAACTGAGATGAGGAGGTTATATTAGGAGGAAGTTCTTCACACAGAGGGTGGTGATGCACTGGAACAGGTTGCCCAAGGAGGCTGTGGATGGATTCAAGGCCAAGCTGGATGTGGCTCCGGGTGTCTTGATCTAGTGGTTGGTGACCCTGCCTGTGGCAGGGGAGTTGAAACTCAATGATCATTGTGGTCCTTTTCAACCCAGGTTATTCTGTGAGTCTGTGATTCTAATTTTACATTTGTCCCATCCATATTGGTACCTACAAATTCTTATCTCTTCTTTCTCATTCTCCTTTCTTTCCTTTGTCCTAGAAAAGCATTTTCTTTATGATTTTTTTCCTTAGAGGCATGAGATTGCTGGATATAGGTAGCTGAGTACTCTTCTGGTCTTTGATTAGGGTTTACTGTTCATAAAGAATAAATGTTTGGGATAGTTATACCTTTTGGGACAGTGATGCTGAAGAGTGAGAAATTACTCTAGGAGATGTAGCTGTTACATCAGAGAAGAGGGGAGAGTGGGAGGGAGAGCAGTGTCCTAACCTCCTGGGAAACTATCACTGAAGCAGTTGTCCTTGTCCATGTCTCCCTAGAGACCAGTTAGTGAGGGAAATATGAACTCCAGTTCATATTTCAGAAAGGTACAGAAAACAGAATGTGGAGTAACGGTAGTGTTGGCTAGAGGTGGTGTATATGAGTAGAAAACTGAGCACAAGCTTCTCATTACAACATACAAGAATATACGTATATAGTCACCCATATACATGGGGCATGACAAGCCACTCTTTGCCTTTAATTTTGTGGGTTTATATACTCACTCTGAGAATCACAAAGTCATAATTTCAAAATTTCCTTTATGCACATTGAATCTTCACCTCAGAGCTGTCAGTATTTTTTCCTATAATAATTGTTTTGAATATATTTTTTCAGACTAAATATATGCAGTAGTTTTAGTTTCAGAAAACAATGCTGTAAATGAAGTGGTAAGATTACAAGCATGATGGATTTCAGGAGAAAAAGAAAAATAGGAGTGCTCTTGAAAGTAACACACTTTGCCTCAGGGGTTAATAATATAGTTTAACTCCAGGGGCTTAATACTGAGTAGAGAATGCAAAGTAGTGTGAAGGAAGGACTACGGTTATGCAAAGTGAGCAGCATCTAATTGAATTCCTAACAGATGGGAAGTAATTAAATCATTTATTATCACTTCACAATTAGTTAACTCACAGGTATGCCTCAGACAATAAAAGGATTTTATCCAGCATTCTACTAGGAATTTAAAGTTTTTATCATCTCATCTTCTCTAGATTTGTTGCACAGATTAATCAACAGCAAGCTAGTCAATATTAAATGATCTACTTGGTTATTAAAAAAAAAAAACTTACAAAAACAATCAAGCAAACAAAAAATAAGTATATGCAAACTTCTTAAGTGAGTGTCCCATTATTACCTATTTTGAAGATATTATTTATTCATATACAGCCTTCTACTTTCATTTGAGATTTAAAAATATATCGGTGGTATGACTTAAATGTTGGGGGATATTATGCGTAGTACTATAACAGAAAATATCTTGGTTTTCAGATGAGAAAATGAGCTGCGCTTGGAACTGTTGTAGCCTGTATTGGCCAGCTTCATCTATTATTTTTTACTGTCCTTCCTGCTCTACCTAAAGGCTCAATTCACAGAAGAATTTGTGCACTGCGCTTTTAAGCCCAGCAACTAGACCCCATTAGGCAACTAAATGTCTGGTGAAATTCATGCCTCTAGGTCAGTCATGCAGGCTCACCACAGTATGCAGGACAAGCTTGGCATAGTGGAATGCAACAGACAGGACAATAAACCTTCAAAGTTATGGAAATGCCAAGGGAAAACATAGTTTAAGTGTAGTGTGCTTTGAAGGCACAAGTGTATCTCCCAGATCGAAGAGGAACCCAGTGCTGGGTGGCATTAATAGGTGGAAATGAACCCATGAGGAAATGTTTATGCAAGAATCCTCCAGCTACAGGGCACCAAGAGTCACCTCTCTCCCAGTTCTGAAAGGATAAAGATATCCAGGGTGAGTACTGAAACTGTGAAGTTAGTTTTGAGGATCTTCCTGTGTCATCTTCTTAATATTATTTGTTCTAATATGCATGCTATTGTGCTATGGGAAGTTGTCTATAGTTAGTCTGGTAATAGAAATATGAAGGTTAAAATTCCTTCAGTCAGAGTAGAGAATTAAAACTAGCCTTCTAGTTATGGACATAAGTTTTCTACCCTTCCAAGAAAGGGGTAGCTGTGGATAAACTCAGAAAAAATTATTTAGGCATTTGAAAGATAATTTGGTAGTTGCAGAATCCCAAAATTGATGATGCTGAAAGGCACCTATGGTGTTCATCTGGTCCAGCATCCCTGCTTGAGTGAGTTACCCAGGACCATGTTGAGTTTTGAAGATCTCCAAGGAGGGAGATTTCACAACCTCTCTGGGATGCCTGTTCCAGTGTTAGGTCACCTGCACAGTAGAAAGTGTTTCTTGATTTTTATTTGGAAACAACCTCCTGCGTTTTGGCTGGGGCCCACTGCCTCTTATCCTAGAGTCAGCATTCTATGAAACTGAAGCAACTCCAGTGTTAGCTAGTAACTAAATGTTGGCTGAATGGACCTGTACTTCAGTCTTAGAATCTTCCTATAAAAATGTTATTAAAAAAAAAAAAAAAATTGGTTTTCTGAAACAGCTGCAGATTACAACTATCTCCAGGTCTTCTACCATCCTACGTATATGATATCACCATTTTGTAGGCTCTAATCTCTTCAAGTTATAAAAATCTCTAGGTTAAGATTTTCTCTCTCATTTACAGGACCAAGATTTTCCACATCAGTTTTTTACCAATAGACTATAACAGCAGTAATATGAACTCTTTTTGCTGTAAATGACCTCAGTTAGGTCATAGCAATTATATTAACTGTATATATGCAATCTTAGCAGTGATAATAAGAAAGAAAAATAAGGTTAAATTGTTATCAGGTTTAGAACAAGCATATTTGTTCCTTTTACCATATTTCAGCCTACTACATGGAAAAATAAGCCAAATGTCTTAATAATCTAATTTCATTATTTAACCTTACTGAGATAAGAGTTTAACTGCTTTTAGGGTGGAATTTCAATTGCATTTGAAACCAGAGTGATTAAACTATTGTCATAGCCATCTTGGCATAAGCAAGTTCATATTACCAAGTAAGTGCACAAAGTCTCTGAGAAAATTTTAGCACTTTCAGGCTATATCTTAATCAGGATTTTCTGCAAAAACATTTTTGGTATTGAATAATTTATATTGTTTTGAGGCTATTGTAATGAATATAGTTTTCAACTAGGATAATTATTATAAGGTTGTGTTCTGCTACATTAATTCGGACCTGAAACAGATATGGACGAAGCATTTTAGCCTGGAGGGACAGAGCTGGAGCTATTGTTCCTGGTAGCTGTTGTTAAGAATTGTAGCTGTATGAGAAATGGAAGTTCAGGAAGCAAGGGAAAAAAGCTTTCTGACACACTCTGGAAGAACAATGATGCAACTTTAAGAATAATCACATGCAAAAACTTCATTGTGAAGCAACCATTGAAAGAATATGTTGTAAGACAGGAAGTTTATTCGTACTACAGATTGTCCAACGTATGTCTATGAAGATTTTAGTGCTAGATGCATATTAATACATCTCAGATCAGTTGTCTCACTGCTATGGCATCTATTTCAAGACGTTTCAAAGTAATCACTTTCAAACTTAGCAGTAAATTAATTTCAGTTACAATTTGGAATTCACTGACCTCATGAAAAATTGCAGATATTGAATAATACAGGAAGACAAACAGGCCTTCCTGAAACTGCCTTTCTAATTCAGCTGATTATAAATGTGCAAATCAAGTTGTTCATACCTCTCTAACCTCCTGCACCAGAGGACACGAGTTGAACATTAAAATGCCTAGAAATATACAGGGTCTTAGTAGTCTTATCATCCTGCCCATGCAATCTGCAGCGAATTCCCAAGACCTTGAAGATGAACCCAGTCTAATTAATTTTCCTCCACTGAGTGACAGAGGCAGCCTTATTTTTTGTCAATTGTAGCCATCTATTGTGCTCACGAAAGTAACAAAATCCAAGTCCAAAAATAGGGAGAAGAAAATGGATGAAATTTTACATATAACTGAAGAGTATCCACTAGCAAGAATAAAAGAGTAAGACTGCAGCCATTTGAGAAAGTATCCTGCTGACCCCAAAATGTCTATTTTTTCTGAAAAGACACTGTAAAACATGAAAACTTGTCATTTGTTGCTTTCTTATTACGGGGTTTCAGGGAGAAAGCCTGGAGTTAGGCTTGCACCTTCTCATCAAATTCAAACCCCAGAGACAGTATGTACCCAAATAAACAAATTCTAATTAATGACCCAGACAGAGGCTTCACCATGATCATACTTTTGTATCTTTTCATAGTGTGAGCGAGATGTTCTTTGAACAGAATGATTCAGATGAGCTGCTCTTTCTTTTCCAGTTGTGAAGATTTTGCAGAATTTAGCACCTTTACTTTGGGAAGAACAGTTCAGGAAACAGACCTTGAGACCACCACTTCCTTGCTGAGGACCAATACTATTAGTGTGCGTGCCTGTGTTAATTCATACTGCAGTTTTGGAGTTTTAAACACTATGGCAAGTTCTTCATCTACCTAAGTACAAAACAGTAAATTAATTCATACATTTTTAAAATTATTTTAATTCATTTTTAAACTCTCTAAACAACAAGGCCTCTGTCATAAATTAATAAAACATAGCAAGCATAGGAAATCGGCACATTCGTTTTTAAGAGAGCATTAACTTTTTCTTTTCTTTTAAAGTAAGAGCTCTCAAATTGCTCTAATTATTTTTTTCAAGTGGATCTTGAACCTGAAGATGCTAGAAAGATGAATTCAAATTCTGAATATGAATTTTCAAGACGTTTGTGTTAAACTTCTCCAAGTGATAAAATAAAAGGTTTTAAGGGGGAATGTATATATAGTCTCTTTGTACTGTGAACTATAGTCCTAAACCATCAAGGCATTGTTTAAATGGCTGTTTAAAATCCTAGAAAAAGTCATACACCCAAGCAATCAAAATCATTAATAAACCATCTGATACTTTTTCCAATACAATGCTAAATTCCTGATCCTATTTAAACTTTTTGTCAGATAGTTTCAGTCCATAACTAATGCATAGACAATATAATTTTATTTCACCCCATATTAGTCTATCACTGTGTATGATTTCAGTTTAATTCTTCTAATAAGTGCTCTTTTCC
The DNA here is from genome assembly GCF_016699485.2 of Gallus gallus. Lineage (NCBI taxonomy): Eukaryota > Metazoa > Chordata > Aves > Galliformes > Phasianidae > Gallus > Gallus gallus. Next base: position 31,767,678 of record NC_052532.1, read on the forward strand.
TCAGATTATTTAGTCTTTTTTTTTTTCTCAAATAGTAAGACCAAAAAAAAAAAACAAAACAAAACAAAACAAAAAAAAACTTTAGTCCATTTGTACAGATCACAATACATGGAGTAATTTTTAAACATTAATTTTCAGTCTGTTCTAATCTTATGGTTTTGTTTGATCATAGCATTGGACATATTGAGGATCACATCAACACACTGATGAGCAGCTTTTGTTCTCTGCTCCCCCAGTGTGTTCATGCTAAATAACAGCAGTCTGTCATGTTGCCAGTCCCAGAGAGAGTCTGATGTACTGCATCAACACATTGTCCTCTTCCATGAAAAGAACGGGAGAGCAAAATCACATAACTATATTCACACTGGAAGATTTCCCAGGAATGAAATACAGATCCTTCACATGGAAAATGTTCTGATCTTGGAAAAGAGCTATCTGCTAACAGAAAGCGATAGTTCACACAGTTTGTCTGTTACAGTAGGATGGCATCTTGTTTACTCAAGGCAAACAAAGAAACTTACCCTTGAGCAGATGAAGAGAAGTACTTTAAGCTACATGCGAACACATGATCAAAGGTTGAGCAGCAGGTGTTAAAGTGAGATGACATTAGCTTCATCACTAAAAAAAGATTGGTATGGCTGCTAATGGCACAAAAGTTATATTACTTTTTTAGGGACTGCTGAGAACTTTCACAAGGAGAGAGAAGAAGGAAGGTGAAAGGCAGATGCTCTGGTGACCTACTGGAATGAAATGTTGAATAAGAAAAGATCAGCCTGTGATTTCTTGTAGGCTAAAAACAAATTTCGCCTTGATATAACTGGAAGAAAATAGGAAGAGTATTCATGTTTGGAGTTCTTGTATGAGGTCAGTGACTGAAAGATTTTCTTTCTGATTCAGCTACAACATTTATACCATTTCCCTCTGCCTTCAAACTGTACTTCTTCTATACCTGAGGCCACTGGGGTACAAAAGCTGTGAATGATTAAACCCGATTACAGTGTTACAAAGTGACAGGTTGATTACAGTGTTCAAATTCCTAGAACAGGGATCCAAAGGCTCAGACTGAGCCTGCTCTTAGTAAGCATGTTTTTGGATCCAGGTCTCTCTGGCTTCAGATCTCTTTCTTACTTCCCAAAATAACAGCAAATCTAGAAAAGGTCAAAAGGATGACCGATTTGTTGCCAGGTTTATAATTCAGTCTGTCAGACATTTCAGCTATTAATACAGTGTTTAAAAGTGAAGCTGTAGGACTGTGTGATGTGATCTATTGGCTAAATAGGAGCTGTGACATTTTGCAAAAGCCAAAAGAGGTAATTATGATGCTAAGAGCTTTTAGATTGGAAGCTGGAAGGCAATAATAAAACTGAAGAGAGGATGAATCATTACAGCCTCTATTGTTTACCATTCAGGGAAAGACCGCAGATTTTGCTTTTATTGGCAAAGCTCTCATTTTAGGACTTTCTAAAAGGCAGGATCAATTCTCCATTAAATTTGATCCATGCAGGAAGTGTAGACTCACCTCTTGGATTTTTTTTTAATTATATCTCATATTATTATAATATATTTTATTATATATTTTATCATAATATATATTATTATATTTTTAATTATACATTTATATGCATAAGAAATTCTATAGTGAAAAAAATTCCTGTTTTATTCCTCTTCTATGCCAAAACAAACAGAACATAAAGTTATCTGCAAAATCACATATCAGTGCTATTTCTCTGATATTTTCACCTCACCCTACTGTAAAAAACAAGGAGGAAAACTTTCTTTCTGTACTTGAAAATATTCCTGAATGGCACCATATTTTGAATGCAGAGTTACATCATCATTTGATCATTCATCTTCCTAGGAAACTACCCATTATTACTTAAAAAAAAAAAAAAAAAAAAGATTATTTGGCTAATAAATAACCATATTGCTCTGGCTGGAAGGTAGGACTTTCATTCTGTCGGTCAATACATCATTGATATTCCTGAGGTTATGCTTTAATTGGAGAAAATCTTTTAATACAAGTGAGAATAACACATCAGTCTCTTCAGTAATGAGAAGAATGATTCCTACAGGTTCCTATCACAGTGATTCAGTTATAAACTATACACTCCTGTATGTCACAGAGATCTTCAAATATACGGTCTCTCTGGTCTCTCTTGCTGTTTATACTTTTTATTGATGTTGTTTTGTTTTCTCACAAAGTTGAAGGAAGATGTCTAAGAATGGCCACACTTTCTCTTTTTTTTTTTTTTTTTCCCCAAGACAAGAGTGCTGTTTCAGTTTCTGTGTGTGTATGTTATATAAATTTATTGAACAAGTCTGGAAGACCAGTTTCAAGAAACAGTTCAAAACAAGGATGTTTTGTAAAAAAAGATTATTCATTATTTCCCTACTGGTTCTACATTAACACTTTCTTGTGTAATGTAAATAAGCAGGTAGTAAAAAACTAAAAGGAAAAAACCTATAATTTATCCTAAATTTATGGAAAGTCTGAACTTTTTTTATTGTGAATTGTATTCGGATAATCATGTATTCAGTAAGAGCATGGATAGACTGAAATGTTCTGAAATGAAGAACATTCAGAGATCCTTATTTCATCCCTCCTAAAAGCACCAGAACTAGAAATATGAAGCACTGGAATCAGATATAGCTTTAACTCTAAAGCTGATACTAAGTATTCAGTTTCTAATGCTGTACCATTGTCATAATAACATTTTTTATAAAATTCTTTGGAAGGACCTTAAAGCCAGAAGGCACTTAAACACATATCTGGTTTGAAATATGCTTAAAGTTAGGCTAAGGTGCCTTGTTAGTTTGAATCTACAATATAAAACAGATAATTGAAAAAACCAAAAACTACTTTTTAAAGCATTTTCATGCAGGGTCTGTTTTGAAGGGATGCCAGGGGTTCAGTGCCTTAGTATGAAAAGGTAATGATTTTTTTATATATACATTTTTTTTATATACAGCAGATTTTAAACCAGATACAACAAAACAGAAAACCAAGATAATTTGTAGTTTTAAGGAAGGTGAATGCCAGGAATTAAATCTCACTCAGCATGATGCTTGAGCATGTAACACCTTCCTACCTACCAAATGTGGCAATAGTATCTTAAGCATTTGCAGTGGAGCCAGAGACAAAGTTTTCCCTGCACAGTTTCAGTTCCCAGCACTGGTGTGTGGAATCCCAGGAGCAATGGAGCTGTTGCAGATACTGCATCTTCCCCAAACCAGATGTCAACTGCTGCCTAATGCAACAGTACCTCTCCTCATCCTTCATATGATCACTTATCTCCTTAGCAATGGCATGACCTACACAGGCCACTCTGAACCATTAAATACTGGGCAATGTCAAGTAATTTGGCCCAGAGTCAAAGTAATGAAGATATGAGGTTACAGGTACATCCAATGGATTTTCATACTGATATTACTATGGTGAGAATCAGCCAAAATGTAATAGATCAAGAGTAAATCAATCTCTTCTTTCCTAAGACTTGATTTAAAATAGTACCTTGTCTTACACTTCAGTACATCTTTTACACCCTAGAAAAATAGTTCTCTTGCTCAGTTTGCATAAATTTATTTCTGTCTATAGCTGACTAAGCAAAGCATGAAGGACTTCCACAAATTACAAAAGAATGAAAGCAGTTTCCAGGATAGAAAGAAAACAGCACAAAATAATCTGAAACCAATGCTCTGGCTTCTAAGCTGAGATTGCTTGTGATAGACAGTTGTCTTCTTCACAGCAAAGAGAATATGTCAGAGAGGAGTGAGACACTTGTTAGCCAGAAATACTTTTGAAAATTTGTTCAGAAATAATTATTTTTATCTTTGCTATGTCTCAACCTTCTCGTGTACTATTGTGCGTTACACTTGCTTTTCCATCCATGTGACAGATCAAAATCAATATACAACTTAATTTTAACAATACTTTTGTTAATTTATCTCTTCTTTATTGAACCTTGTGCTGGTTGGAGGCCAGAAATATGAACAATCTGTGTTGTACAGAAAGGCCAAGTCTTTACTCAATAGAACAGAATATTTCCATAGCCTCTCAGTCCAATAAAAATCAAGTAATCAATTATTTTGTCATAAGCTTGGTCTGTTGTAAGCATGATTACAATCCTCCTGAAAAATCACTGTTCACAGTTTGAAAAATGGTAGAATGTTTTTGCCAACTGAATAACAAAAATTGATGTTAAAATAATAAAATTTTGTCACACAAATCCACAAAACCAGAACACATCAGAGCTAAGAATGAAGGGCAAAATCAGGTCCCCGCAGTATAGAAAGAAGGGCTTCATAGCAAGAAAAGAGAAAGCAGCTTCACAAGGTAGACATAAGGGGCAAATAGAGATAGTTTATGTAGAGAGTATTAGAAAACAAGGGATTCCAAGCACTTTCACAGGTGCTAGGTCCGAAATAACAAGGAGAATGAAGGCCATAAAGATAAGGACCGGAGAACAGCTCGAAAACATTTGGCAGGGAGGTGATTAGATGTCTGAAGTGCAAGCTGAAACTGGTTCGGGGGATGCCCCCCCTTCGGGGTCAGAAGTTTGCAACGAGGAAGACTACAAGCCTTCGTGAGGAAGACTACGAGCCTTCATCATCATGACCTACCACGCACGCGCAAGGGGGGGAGGGGCTGTATGCTAATGGGCTCTAGGGAATGTAGTGAATATGTATCCAAATTCCTGTCAACTATTGATTATATTATAGTTTGACCTATATCTATAGCACGATTTCTTCAGACGGTGTGCAAGTTAGGTGGAATGATCCCCCTTGCACCAGGCTGTACACGCGTCACCAATAAACACATACCTGCTCTATATCCTTACTGGCTATAGAGTCTGATTTCCACACGTCAAGGGGAATGCATTAATCAAAGAATATCTGAATAAAATGTGATCTTACTCTGCCTTTAACAAGACCCTTTGAATGAGTACTGAGGCATATACATTTAGTTATAATCTTCCAGACAAAAGGGGAATTTCTTTTTAATTATATTACTAAGTCAGAATAGATACGGAATTGAAAATGATAATGAAATGACAATGGACATGGCAATGTTGTAAAATGCTATATTCTGTGAAAATCAGTCCTTTAATTCTTTTGTTAACAGGCAAGTTACTTCTGGCAGTTCATTCAAAATCAACGTCACTTATGGATGTGGATAAAATTGAAGACAGCAAACTAGGGTTGCCACATGTTATAGGATAAAATGTCAGATTACCTAAATGGTCTATTAAAAAAAAAATCTCAAAATAAGTTAATTTGAATCCCTGTAAAACTGTATCTCCAGTTAAATGTATTGTGTTTGTCATCAGAAACATATGTTTTAAGGAATGAGGCTTAAGGTATTAGCATGAAAAACAGAAAAAGTGAGTTTAGAAAGGACTATGCATCATGGAAGAGAAGGAAGAAGTGGAAAGAAAGACCAAGAAGATTTTTAAAAATACCAATAATTGAATGTTTTTCTCTATGCATCATACCAGAGAGGGCATGGAAAACTCTTGAAAGAATACATTAACCCCAAGCATACAAAACATACCTTTTAAAGGATTCTTCCATCAATTCCTGTAGCCTAAGAAGGGTAGTTCGGTGTTTGAAATGTAAAGACTCTGTGCTGCCATAGAAATTTATATGATGAAGAGGACTACGGGAACTTTTTTAATGGACAAGATTTTCTTCCGGTTGTGGAGATCTGACTTCAGACACCCAATGCACATTTCAACCAAAACAGATACTGGCTTTAGTGACTTTATTCTTTTCCCAGTGAAGGTTTGATTGAACAATTATGTGTTCCCTGCTAGACCATAATCCCAACAAATGTGATTGTTTAAAAATCTAAAATTATTACAATTATTACTAGTACAATTTCTCTCTTGTTCCTACAGATAAACAATTATATCAGAGAACAAACTCATTTTCACCTCTTTTATTCTCCACTATCAAAAGAAGTAAGGTATAAGGTTTCTACTTCTCCCTTCCCAACCAACTTTTTGCCCTGTGCTTCTAATGAAATATTCTCTTTTATCCTGTGATAGGGTAAGATCTGATAGGAACAGTCCTGAGAGCAGAGGAGAGATGAGGAAGTCACAGTCCAGGGATATTCTGCATTGTATTTGCATGTTATCAGACTTTTGCACAATTTGAAGGTAGCACAGCACTCACTACAACTTATAGAACAGCTAACCATATAAGTTCTCAGAAGATGGGCTAAACGATCTTCCCAGTTCCCCCTTAGATTTCACAGAGTTATGTCCCCATGGAAATCCCAGAGGATGTTAGTCTTCCTTTAGCAGTCCTTGTTCTTTGCATTCATCCTTGCTGTCTGCAGAATCTGTGGTTCTGAAAACATGCTGATTAAGGTATGGCCATTGGCTCTTTCCATATTGCTATTTTTGTATGTAGTGTATAAATTCATCATCAAAATGGATAGTCAAGATGCATTCTAATTCAAAATGCCAATTTTCATATAGTCAGTTTTGAAGAAAATATTATGAACTTCATCTATTGTATACATTCTAGGGAAAATTAATCTTACAACCTATAGACTACTCTTAAAATATTCACCAAACATCAATAATCTATGAAAATATATTCAAATCTATGTCAAATGATGTTACCTTGTCTCAGAAATTACGTCTGGATAGAGATACTACAAAGTGCTTAAATTTCAGAACAAACAAAATCCACTCCTACTCTCTGAGACTTTGCAGCCTGGTCCCAAAGTGAAGCACAGGCAGAAATATAAGGTGAAACCAAGACATCTGTATTTGGCTGTTTGCTTGCACAGAAGCAAAGATTAAGCTTCTGCATGCATTTTTTATTTGGACTCTAAATCTTACTAAATAGGACATGCTTTCACAAATCGGATGTGGACACTTAGTCTCAGAATATGTCTGTTTATAAATAAATTACTCACACTGAAAGGCCACATATATTTTACTTTGATTTTCTTTTGGTTTGTATAAATAATTAACTATGCTTCTCTTTATTACAATTTTCTCACATGGGCCACTTTATTTCTTCTCAAAATGTTTTCATACAAGAAATAGATGTCATTGCCTTTCTAGTTTGATTCCGCAAACACTGCATTCTTTCTAAGTCGTTACTTATGTCCATTATTTTGCAGTCTGAAAGTCTTTGTCTGAGCATGTTTTCCATTATTTTTCATTTTATTTTGTGGATTGATTTTGTTTTGTTTGTTTGTTTGTTTTTCATTTTATTTTTATTTTTAACTCAAAGTATTAGATTCTAAGTAGAGTCAACATAAAATGATTTGGGACCAAGTTCAGGTGGGAGTGATGGGACAAAGCAAAAAGTAGACAAGTAGTCAGGAAAATATTTTCCCACAAATTTCTATATTTATATTGATATATATATAATTTATAAAACACTTTTAAAGATATAAACTTGCTATTAGCTCAAAATCATCCTTATGAATAAATTAATAGCCTAAATAGATTGCATATGAGAGTTGTTGTATCAACAGGCTACCAGTGTTAGGGCCTGCAGAAAGTTGCTTTACTTGAAATTTCTGAGTGATGAATGGGAAAAGTGTGACAATAAGAACCCAGCTGCTCTCCTAAGAAGCATTATTTCACTTTTTGTCATAATTTCACTGGAGATGTACAAGGACTTAGGAACATCAAAAACCACGAAAGATCTTTTATTTTCAAGAAAAATACTCTTCAAAGCTTTGGAAGCCACCCAGAAAATGAACTTCTGAGAAACAAAAGCAGTTCTTCCATTCAGAAGAAGGCAACATTTCTGTCATTTCAAAGAAAACTGTTGTTTGGATGCTGCTATACCAACTACCTTCACATTCAGCTAATACAAAAATGACACATGCTCACTGATTAAAGGAGGTGATCCTCAGGAAAGTCAATTATATGTTACTATTGGAGTGAACAATTAATGGTGTGAAAGTGTAATGTTAAAAAAAATATATTATTACCCTAATCTGCTCCAGAAAATGATCCACAGTACAGGGTCAAAAAAGTATGTTGAAACACACATTCAGATGAATTTAATTACGGTTCTTAGTACCCAGAGTCTCAAATTCAAGGAACCCCGCCTCCCCCCCCCCCCCCCCCCCCCCCCCCCCCCCAAAAAAAAATCATAATTATAATTTAGGATCATAATGCAATTTTACTCTGTTTACAACATCTACCTTATAGTTCATTAATTCTGTCTCTCAATTTGGGAAATCATTACTACATCCATGAGCAACACACAAACTTCTTCACAGAACACTTACTTCCTTGTAATATTCTTCAAATCCCATGTTTTATAGGTGGTTCTTTGCTTTCAAGTTAATGGCAAGTTACCCAACTCAGGGTTGAACTAAAATGTCAAAATCACAACCCCTTCATCCTAAATAGTTCTGAATAGTGCAATATTTTAAGAGAAATCTGATACTGAAAGTTGTTCTTTATGTTAATTTACGTCTTCCTGGCCATGTATATCTCTCCAGCAGCATAATGCAGCTTGATTACATCCCTCATTGAAATTGGAGGTTAAGGAGACTTAAGGTAACATTAATGTTATGGAATCATGTCCCTAATGAACTTAAACTATCTAAAGACCAAGGACAGGAATCTCATGTAGTCATTATTACCACCGGTCTTTATCTGAATCCCTGCTCACAGGGGCCTGTAACGTAAAAGGCAAGATATTACATAATACCAGGCAACAACAAAAATATATGATTTTTCAAAAATAGGCTATCTCATATAATTGCTAAATGGCAAATATTCTGCCAGATTATTCCCAGTGTGAGCAGGGTGACACTGTTACTGTAGACGTGGTGCTATCAAATTCATTTCGCTCAACATGAGGCACAAAATTATCTAGATAGCTATTAACAAAAAGATGGCTTTTTTACTATGCTTTTGCTACTACTCTGACACAAGAGTCTTATGTCCTGAGCTGCTTAAAGGACTCTTTTGATGTTGTTGAGGGCCAAAGTGTTTTACTCCAAAGGATCACTTCAGGGTACTTGTAATAACAAATATACAGGCCCACTTGCACAGGGCCGGTCTGCCATTTCAGACCAATGGTGTGTAATGTTCACAGGCAGACATTTACTGGGAACATGCTGTGGGGCTCAGTCTTAATGGCTGTGCTGCATGTAGTTGCTGAGGCAAACCAGCAGTGCCACACATAGTCTGTACCATCTGTAGCGTGATCAAGTAAGGGCTTGATTATAGCAGTTTGGAAAGTTAAATTCAGCATATGATCATCGCAGCTCGTAAGCATCAGACTCATAGTAATTTAGGTTGGAAGGAACTTCTGGAGGTGATTTGGTCCAGCTCCCTGCTCAAAACTTCCACTTACCTCTCAAGCTTGAAACTTAGATGCAAATTCAAAGATATTCACTGAGCTTCATGGGCTAGTGATGTGAGAATAAGGAAGTGTGAGAGTACACAGGAGGAGAATTCTCAAAAAATTCAGTTGCCTAAACATTAAATGTACAGAGGCATATAGAAGATCAAGGTTAAATTGTTGGCCCAAGTATTAGGAGTTAACCAATTGAAGGTCTCCGAGAAAAACATCTGTGAGAAAACAAAACAAAACAAAACAAACAAACAAACAAAACCACAAAGATATGAAAGATGGAAATTCAGCACGATGGAAGATTAGCCTGGATGCTATGGAGACTATCACTTCCCCACACAGCTGAAGTGTCTGATGCCTGATCAGCAGAGTCATGAGAAGTCTACCTTGCAAGCATTAAGAACATATGAGTTTAACCTAGAACTATACTCCAGCTGTTTGCTGGCTCTACTAGCCAGTAAATAAGGTCATTGTTAGGCATTCATAAATTTTGAATGGCTTTGCAAGTTGTCTGCACAGCGTAAAATACCTAGACGGTTGTAAACTTGACTCCAGAAAGGTCTTCTTTGGCTATAGCATTTGCTGTCTACGTAAGAACATCTTCAACACCCGGGAAGTTTCAAAGGGCACAAATTCCTTTTAGTAGGAAACTAAATCAAGACATTCTCTCTTGCTAACAGAGAGATTGATGTTATTTTGTAGCAGAGTGGATATGCGAGAAAAGAAAACTTTTGCCATGAATCTGTATGAGGCCCCTTCCAAAGTCTTTAACCATGGCCTTGAACCTTTACCAGACAGAAATCTCCCTTCTCCTTGGGATCAATTTGGAAAGTGTATTTCATTATAAAATTAGCATGCTGTGGAAGTCTTGGAATATATGGACCTGGATGGGTGCAAACATGCCATCCTATTTTTAAACTGATCAGAGACACGTGCAGTTTGGCCCAGGAGCTATACGACTACAGTGTCATATCTCAATGTCAACCCAATAAATTCTCCAGAGAGTGAGGAGGAACCTTCTTCTGTTTATGTCTCTCTCTGTAGACATATTCTATTGCATGTATACTGTAAAATATGGAACCAAAAATAGTGGTTTTTTTTCTGTTTATTTTCTCAGATCCTGACAATTTCTTCTAAAATAAAGCAGGATCTTATGAATAATATGAGCAATTTTTCTGCTTACCTGTGTCAGCAGTTGCTAATGTTGGTTTTGTTTGTTGTGTTTCATATATATGTAACATACCTATACAGAACTGCTGTGACATGGTTTATTTGAAGCCATAGGGATTGCCCATGGAGAAATCTCTCAAGTGTTGCAATCATATAAACAGTTCGATGCAAGACACTGTACAGTTATTGGGTTGTACTTTTGTCTTCATGAACATCTACAAATACAGTATAAAAGGAAAAAACTCACCATCCTCTTTGCCACTGAAAGACTAGAAATAAATAAGTCCATAAGAGACTTTCTGAATGTCACTTCAACTTTTCCCATTCCACTGCTTCATATACAGAGAGGAAAAACAAAAGAAGAAAAACAAGTAATCAAAATTTAAGAATTTGTAATGTTTATATTTTATTATGTTTTATATTCAATAATAAAATATTTTGAATGATTTTTTTCTAAAATTCCACTAAAAGCAATTATTTTCTTTGACAACAATAACACTTGAAAATCCATAGCAGAAAATAATAATAAAAAAGTATCAACCTTTGTCAGCAGAACAAACCCCAAAGGCGAGATGATGAACAGGTTATGAAAACAGTTTACATCTCATGATTTTATACAATATGATTTACAGAAGAGAATCCGAAGTGCTTCGCTTAGTATCCTTTTCTTATAACTACTGTATGTCATTGACAACTGACAGAGATATCAGATGTTTGTGACAGTATAATTTCCACCACAGACATTAGTTTGAATTACTGGGAAAAAAAGCCTTCTGAAGTACTATTCTTTTTTATTGTAATTCACTTGCTGTGAAATAAATCATCTTATTGATAAAGGTAGTAATCTATTAACATGAAGAAGATTCTCCTTTGAGTGTGACTGGATACAAACTGCTGTTAAGCCTTTTAATAAATAAATACAGTGGATTATGTTAAACTAATATGAAGGTCCTTGACTTAAGGGGAAGGAGAAGGGGTAGAGAAGGGAAAGAGAAGGGAAATGGAAGGGAAAGAGAATGGGAAGGAGAAAGGGAAGGGGAAGGGATGGGGCCTGGGCAGTCCTTCTCTCATCTGATATAATTTCTCAGTAACTAAATCCCATAAGAACTGATGACTGATTAGAATTATATATGCTTTGTTATGACTAGCAGAGTGGATTATAGGAGGGATGTCTCCATGAACACTGATTTTATTTCTCCTTTTTGCATATTCTCCAGTTTCGTTCTGCTTTTAGTTATCCGATCTGAAGAATCAGATCTGGGAACAGCCATGCAAGCGTGAGTTTCGCTGGTTAAACTCCATCTGAATGTATACGAATAGTATCTATAGCACTCAAACTAAGTAGCAGTAATGTTTTGAAAAGCATTCATATCTTTTCTATGAAGAATTACTCTTTGATTCCCAAAGTGGATTCAGAAGATTGTTGCTGGTCTACAGAGCTCTAAGGTGATGTCTGCACCAATTTATGAGGCAATACTGAATCAGATTTTAGAAGGAAAGGCTCTCAGGGAAAACTAAGGATGATGATATTAAGTAATCAGATAATGACAGAGAGTAGTCTGACTGGACCAACACTTCAGGAACTTGTGATACAAGTTCTTGGTTTTGTGGGGTTTTTTTGTTTCTTTCTTTGTTTGTTTGCTTTCTAGTTTGGTTTGATTTTGTTGTGTTTATTATTAAGATTATGAGTTATCTATTATTATTTTTAAGATTATGATAAGACATTATGTGAGAACCTGTTTTAAATTTGAACTGAAATCCTGTAATTTTTATCTTAATTAGAATTCCAACTCTTTCTACTCCAACCACACTGAGGCAAGTGTACCTTACCATCCCCAAAGGCCATCCATATCCTTAACTTGAGGCTCCCTTGTTATTGCCTCTCAGAAAATATATCATTGTATTTCTTCGGGAGAATACTGCTCCTTTCCTTGTAGTGACCGAGATCATCCTAGAGTGATGGGTCCTGTCCTTAATTTCCTCCTGGTTAAGGCAGCGGCAAGCCCCAACTCTGAACCTCCTATTGCCCTGCATCAAGAGCTGCAGAAGACTACTCTGAAGGTATAAATACAGACTTCTGCCTCCTGTTCACCTCTTTTCAATATCCTCAGAAAGGGACATCTGTAAAGGACAGCTTTAGTGATCTCTGAATGATGCTAGCAGCAAAAATAGAATATTTTGTGTTAAGTCAGAGTGCTCATGCTCAGAATCTAGAAATTCTTTCTTGTTAACTGGAAAACTGATCTGTCTTTTAGCCTACAGTACAATAACTTGTGTCCACCTGACATATCTTCTGATAAAGAATAAAAACTTACCATTTGAACCTTGACACTTCATGAGGGCTCCCAGTAGCTACATCTCATCAGGAGACATGACATATTATGACACACTGGCAGAAATGTCCAGTAAAACATAGTTTTTGCAGAACTTGAACTCTGATCAAACAACCAGCACTTTTTATTTTTTCTTTCTTCTTGAGTTGTCTCTGCAGAGATGTTAAATGTATAAGTCTGTCTGAACACCTCATCTGGAGAGTAATTCAGACACACACAGCACTGTATGGGATGGATGTCTAATCCAAGTTGCTGACTGGGGTTGAAATAAAATGCTCACAACTTACAGCAATTGTGTACTGCATAAAAATTGTTTGGACTAGCTATTAGACGTTTCCTAGGTACTCCTCAGACCTGTGAGCCTGAAGATCTCTCCAAATAACTTCAAGCCTTTCTAATGTTAACTTATCTTCCAAAGTCAGTACTCCTGTATTTTGTATAAACAACATTCTTTTCTTCTGTTTTAAAAACAGTTTGGTTTTTTTCAACATCTTTCAATACTGTCCATGCTGTTGCATGTTATTTTGCTAGCAGTAAGCTGAGCGTTATTCAAATGAGAAATCAGAACAATACCTCGTTTAGAGCAAATGTCACATATTGTTTGCCGATCACAACACTGCTTGCTGGTAATATATGATTCCAGGTTTGCAGTTTTCTCAAAATGCTTGTAATTTAGACAAAATACAAACACCTGTCAAAGAGAGATGTTCTTACTAATCAGAAATATCAGCAAAGTTGCCACTTTCCTAGATAAAGTGGCGTAAAGTGATCACGCAGCACAGCTGGTAAATGAGGCTAAAATATTTCTGTAAATAACAAAAGAAATCTGAAGCTTCTTCAGGAGCCACTAGGAGTGAATTTTTTCAAAACATTATTAAATATCTGAAATGTTATCTAAGGCAATAATTTTTAAGAGTCATAGCCTTCTCAGAACAATTCTATGAAAATAAATGGAGAAAAAAGCTATAAAGACTAGCAGGTGACGACCCACTTGGTAGACTCATGAGCTTCAGAGATCAGAATTTCAGTTCAGTTTGTATGTCCACAAAAGACTTGGGATTTAATTGCTGAATTCCATCCAAATGTATATATACACATATATATATTTAATGGGCCAGAAAAGGAACATGGAAAATTTGACAACAAAAGTTTTCACCTTTCTGCTTTTATTAAAACAATAGCTTCTCCCAAAGAGTTTTGCTTTTTGCTTTTACAATAAGTAAAAACAAGACTAGGGATTGCAGGCATATTTGATTTTGAAAGCGTAATACAGCATAATAAACTTTGTAGTCTCTTCAAGTTTGGAGTTACATTTTGAATCATCCACCTCTTTATCTGGCTGATGAGCTCATATCTTTATTAATGGGAACTGTGTATAGTGTGTTCCTGGTGTGATCTCAGAAGGATCACATAGAAATAACGTCATTTCCCAGCTAGCTATTCCAATAGCTGTGCTTATGCAGCTTGAAATTGATTTTGGTTTCACCACGATGTACTGCCAGGATAGATGCAAGATGCTGTTCAATATCAGGTCTTTCTGAGCAGCACAGATTTCAGGGAACTTTCTTACATTTCAGTGATTCTGATTAAGGATATTTTTCCTACAGAAATTATCTTTCACTTTTTTCTTTTTTTTTTTCTTTTTTTTTTTTAATGAGATCTTATCTCATTTCTAATCTCTTCACATCACATGATAATAAATGAAGATCTCACAGAGTTAGATGGATTCATGAAAAAAGGCTCACATGTATGAAAGTAAACAGGGAATGATCTTTTAGGGTTAAATAAGAATAATAATTCCTCCCTGGTAGGATAAACGGTACCTAGAAGTTGCTGTCATTACCACTGCATTTTGCAAAGGTGTAACACTGTATAGAGTTTCTACATAATGGCATACTTTCAAGACATGCAAAACTTGGGGGTGAATATCAGGAAGAATTTCCGGGACAGTGAGCTAGAAACACGTTTGGTCTCGTAGATTTTCTTCACAGTATACACCATGTATATACATAGCTACATGACTACTGAGCATCTCCAAAGTGCTAACGTGCTTGTGGTATAATGGGGTCTGCAGCACATAATTTTAAAACCCTATCTGGTTTTCTCATAGGTCGAAGAGAGAGAAGATTGTACAACTCCAGGGGCAATCCTGGGACATTGATTTGATTTTCATTCTGGTAAAATGTTGAACAACCGTAGTTAAGGTTCAGTATTTTCAGTGTTGCTGTTTGATGCAGATGTTTTCCAGGTCCAGAATGGAAATTAATCTACCTTTGATCTAACAGAGAAGAAAGGATACTGAATTTAAGGAGGTAGCTGGGGGATGTGAAGATGGGAGAAGGGGATAAATAGTCCAAGTGTGTGATACATATCTGCCTGCTCAGGTACTACTTAGAGCTGCCTAGGTAATGTGGTTCACCTGGTTATCTTACGTTACTAGAGAGAACATGGACCAAAGAGTTAGCTTTGTGGGGGTCCATAGATTACTACCTTATTTTTCCTCTGCAGAGCTTCATAAGCTAACTTAACTCTCCCTCTATCAATAACTTGCCTCCACGTACATCTTGACAATGTGTGAAAAAAACCTGATATCAGTGAAAAAAAAAAAAAACAAAATTTCATGGCATATCTGGCTGAAAAAAGCACAGATTGAGTAGAATTCAGGACAAATGAAAAGTGAGATAGAAGTTTCCTCAAATCAAGATGCTAAGGGAAGGACAGAAAAGACTTCAGAAAACAAGGAGGAATGCGTCCAAGCTCGTACTTCCTGACGTGTTGGACATTTTGACCTTCCCTTCTGCGAGGAGAGCATAAGAAACTATGCATAAGCAGTAACAAAATAATATTCTCGGGTTTAACTTAGTATTTAACACTTAGTAAGCAAAAGACATGGCTTTAAAATAAGATTATTGAAAATAAAAAATAAAAAAATATCATGCTTACAGCTTTTGAAAGAAGATTGAGTACTTATTTAATAAACCTGAAAACATACAATGTGAGATATAAAATGCATACAGAATTAAATCAAGCAGGTACATTTATCACTGACAATGGAATAAATGGACCCAAGTACCAAACATTTATTTTAATGACCTAAGGCAGCATGAGGATAATGATATAAGATAAAGAATACTGTGAAAAGTTTTTGTGTTTTTTTTTTTTTCTGTAGCCCGTAGCACAAGGGCAAACAGATGCTGGCATATAATAGCACTTAACTTGACACTTTTTTGACTGTGATGGAGAACTGAGGTAGAAGGGTGGTTATCCTCTTAACAGGTTAATTGCTAATCCATACATTTTAGTTGGCCAGTTTTTTTTTTTATTGCGTCACTACTGGCAGGACAACATGTTATTTTGATTTTAAGCTCTTAATGCTCTCTCTAAAAAAAAAAAAAAAAAAAGACCATGCTTAAAAATTTGAGCATATTTTAAGATCTGAAAAGGCACCTTAAACTAATTTTAATTTCTTTTCTCCCAGTAAAAAAGGTTTTAGAACTCTTGTGAAGTAAATTAGTCTGGACCACATAGCACTATTTATCATTCTAAAATACATAATGAATTTAAGAGCCTAAATGTTAAATTCAGAAATGGTTCTTGATTGGTATTATCTCTAGTGCTCTGTTTCCCTATCAAGTGTTATTTTCTTTGCATTTGCCTTGTAGATTAATGTATTGCTTCAGAAGTTAATAGCTATTTCCAAATACTATGTATGTATGTAAATGTAAAGCTCACATAAGCAATTGTGATAGTTATTTTTTCTTTACTTTTTTTTTTTAAGGATCCTGAAGTTTTTGGCTTTTTTGTTGTTGTTTGTAGTAGTCGTTTTTTCTTTGTTTTGTTGTTGTTGTATCTGTAGTGAAATAGCATTCAAGAATAAAAACTCTTACTGAGAGTACCACCGACTTTATTACTGAAGTCTGAATTCCCTGTAATTTCAAGTTTTTTAATTATAGGTCAGGAGGTAAGGGAATTAATCCTGTTTCATGTTCCTGTCTATGATAGCTACTTATCCTTCAAACTCATCTAGATTTAGAGAAACAGGCCTTCTCTGGGACAAAAACTGGCCAAAGGTCTACAGAACTGAACTTAGCATTGTTGAGAAGTCTCACTTTGGCCTCAAAATAAATGACAGAAATGTTGAAATCAGAAGCTTAAGCAGAAAATGCATGTAGACAAATCTGTACTCTGAGCAGCATAAATAATTCTGATCAACTCTTCTAGCCCTATCAAAAATAAGAAACCACATGGGAGGGACTGGGAACTTCCTAAAGACTGCTTGATAGTTGGAGTTGACTCCAGCTTGGTGGCTGGGCTTTTAAGTCCTAATTCCCATTTTCTTCTTTTTGCTCCAGTCTTTACCTTAATGGCATTCCTTTTTGTGTCTGCTGTTAAGAAGACTAACAAGCCTATTCAGCCTTGATCAACCCATTGTCCTTTGCATGGCAATACCATGCTAGTTTGTACAAATACCATTTAAAAGCATCATGAATACCCTCTCTCACCTCTCTGGCTTTGATCAGTTAGCAGATACATGTTCCTAAATTATTAACTGCATATGACCTTCAGCAGATATATAGAAACCTCAAAATCACATTTCCATCTCAACAGCAAGATCTAAGCCTTCTGTCCCTGCAGTATACATTCTACCTTATGTCCAATTTAGATTAATTGACACTCCAGCTCGGACCTCTTTACTTGCTGGTTAAGATTCATCCCACCTAAACTTAATCACTTGCCTGAATCAACAGTTACCATACGTTCAATGAGAAAAAATAGCTCTATTTGTGGATTCAACCCATTCAACTTGAATAGCAGTCCATAAGTCCACCTGTCTCTATACAGAGAATCACAGGCAAGTATGCCCCTGACTTAAATATTTTAACTGTGCTCCCCATAATACGTGGAATTCATATGATTCACTGCAAGAGAAATGACCCATACTAAGATGGCCATCAGCTGTTGGCATCCAGAGAACCTCTTAAGAAAAAACAAGAATGTGAGCAGTGATGCATGGTAAAGGGAAAGCAGAGTAACATTCACTATGTAGGAAAATCAATGTAACAAAACTCAGCAGGAGTTCTTATGTGAGGAGACAGCAATTTTATAGAACAGTATCTTTAAACATCTTACTCCCTTCAGGTTATCAACAAAAAAATCCTGAAAATGATCTACCCACCCCCACTCACAAATTCAAAAAAAAAAAAAAAAAAAAAAAAATCAACAGAAGAAAATATAGTAAAATAGAACATTATGAATCCATCATGTAAAGAAAGTCAGAAAGTTACTGAAAACTACTTCTTGGCTATTTCTATTCTATTTCCATTGCAAAAAATCCAAATAAATTAAAAAAAAACAAAAAAAGACATTCATCAGCATCAACGGTTTGGAAAATGGAGAGAAGTGTTGTAACATCATATCACATATGTGATGGAATATAGGGTTTATACATGGTATTTGGAAACATACATGAGATCACACCAGGAGATTTGAAGAATAAACAATAAAAAGTGACATAAAAAGAGATAATATGTAACATAATATTGAAACGTGCTTACCTGAAGTGCAGTCACCCTTCCACCTACAGCTATTCCCATTGCCCTTGTGAATGTTAAGAAGATGAGATGCCTGGAAGATCTGGTTTTTGTAAGAACCAATGATGTGACTCCTGACTGAGGGGTAAATGGGCTGTGTGGTTAATGGAGCTGAGCCTGAGTGCAGCCTCCTTGCAAAAGCTGTTCACATAGCTTGTGCTGTGCCTTGGCAGGGACCTGACAGGTTCAGAGTTCCTTTGAAAGTGTCTTTTATTTTTTTCCCCCAGATACAA
Organism: Gallus gallus; assembly: GCF_016699485.2. Taxonomy (NCBI): domain Eukaryota; kingdom Metazoa; phylum Chordata; class Aves; order Galliformes; family Phasianidae; genus Gallus; species Gallus gallus. Next base: position 31,786,350 of record NC_052532.1, read on the forward strand.
TCTAGTAGACTTTCTGCTTCATATTCTCGTCTGTAAAAATGAAAGAGCATTATTTTACCTCACTAAGAGTGTATATAAATTCACCACAAACCCCCATAAGGCCCCATCTTGAGCATCCATGTCTGGAGAAGAGAAGGCTGATACAAGACCATATTGCAGCCATCCAGATTTTAAAAGGAGATTATAAATAGAAGGGGAATCAACTTTTTACAAGAATAGACAGTGGTAGGACAAGGGGAAATTGTTCTAAGCTCAAGGAGGGAAAGTTTAGATTGGATGTCATAGGGAAGTTCTTGATACAGAGAATGGTGAGGTGCTGGAACAGGCTGACCAGAGAGTTTGTGGATGTTCCAGCCCTGGAAGTGTTCAAAATGAAGTTGGATGGAGTCCTGGGCAACCTGGTCTATTGCCAGATTTGGAGGTCGGTGGCCCTGTCTGTGGCAGGGGGTTGGAACTTGATGATCCTTAGGGAGCCTTCCAAGCCAAGACATTCTATGATTCTATGATTCTATGAAATTGAGACAATACTAAACTAAGGAAAATAAGTTAGGTCAAAAGTTATGTGCCTTCATGGGGTGCTGAATCAGCAGCTGCAGATTTGACCTTGCTAAGCCAGGTTCTCACTGCCAATAACAGATGCTTTTTCTGCAGACTTAGACAGTTAATACAGACAACAATAACCGGATAACATTGTTAGCTCCCCTATCTCTGGGATGCGAGACAGCAGATTAGGATGGTAAACCACAAATTGAAGAATAAGCAGCAGATTGGTGAACAGAGTTCAGAGACAATGAGACGATCAACCAGAGCCAGCCAAGTGTCCTCTAACCTGACCCAGGCCTTTATGAGAAAGACCACCAAACAACAACCAAGAGATACGCATGTGTAAAAGAACAGACACCTGGGGCAGAGGGGGATGTCAATCATTCTGAAGACTCATTGTAATAACCCAACCTTTTCTTGGACATATAATGCATATGTAAGCAGCTTGTTCTTTAAGTATGTGCCTTTCTTGCACTCCGGTATGCAGGTTAGGTGGGAATACCCCCTCTGCATTCAGTATTTGTGCAGCGCTGATTAAACATACCTGCTTTATAACTACTCTGTGGTTATAGAGTTTGATTTCTGCACATCAGTACCTCAACTGTAAGTTAGATGCTTAAATGAACTGAATAGTCATTCCTTGGCAGAGCATATTTCTCTCCACTGAGTGTAAAGGGATTCTAACATGACTTGCTCAGGCTCAAACATCTATCTTTCTGACATTTAACTTAGGCAAGTGACTCTTGGGCCAAGGATGTTAAAAATCATGCTAATAAGTCGCACTAAACTACTGGGAAAGAGAAATTTCATATGAGTTTCATCAAAGGGCACATTTTGACCCAAATGATTTCTTTCAGATTTGAGTTGCAACTTCTGTTCTGCTTGGTCAGAATATAGCATCATTAGAATACAGAAATGGACACTGAACAAATGAGGGGAATTAAGAAAAGATTCGATGCCAAGTTCATTAAAGTCTCTGAATTGTGAAAAGAAATATTCATTTCTGTTCACTTTCCAGTTGTATGTTTTTTCTTTTCTCATTCCTATACTCTTCCTTATAATACAATAAATAAATCAATGTTTTTACATAGATACAAGACGTTCTATTGTGCTCTCTGAAAAGTAAAAACAGGAAGCTAATAACAATTTCATTATTCAGAATAAAACTGAAGTACAAAAACTCTGCAAGAAAAGCCACAAGTAAAGGTTATTTGTAGATGTGCAGATCAGTGAAGTGCCTGCATGCTTCTCTAGCTGTTATATATATATCAATAGCACAAGCTTTGAAAAAAGATTAATTAGCAATTGTGTAAGCCATAGGATGTTTCTACAGAAAAAAAAAAAAATGTTGTCAGTTGCAAAGTATTACACAAGCTAAGGTGAAACCTGCAGCTTGAAAAAGCTCAACATGTTCTTCATCAGAATTACTTAATCCTTATTGCTCTGTATTTTCAGAGTGAACAAGCAGATGAGGAAAATGAGTCATGGAAGTATATAAGGGAGGAAATTTAATGCCTCCTGCAGGGAGAACTACCAGGCTGTGTGTGGGGATGGAGCAAGATTTTGTGTTTCCCCCCCCCACCTCCTTGTTATTTGTGGGTTTTTCTTTGTTTGTTTGTTGTTGTTTGTTTGGTTTGTTTTTCTTTTTCTTTTATAGAGGAAGGAGGAGGCAAATTATACTTGTGCGAAGCTTAAAGGGGCTTTCAATATCTTGAGTGGAAAGAAAGAATCTGTGGCAATGGGGAGGAAAGGAGAGAATCTGACAGAAATTTCAGATAATGGGCAGTATTGCAAGATTTAATCAAAGGGAATGTCCAGTCAAATCTAAATCCTTGATAGGTTTCAATTTAAGGACCACAGTCATGATTTAATATTTTTAACAAAAAAATTGTATGAAGGACTTAGTGAAGCTGGGGGGGGGAGGGGAGGGAAGCTATTTAGAAAAAAAAAAAAAAAAAAAGAAAAGAAAACATATTGGTGTAAAACAGGCAGAAAATTAGTTAAGCCAAAAATGAGAAAAATCTGTCAAATTAGTTACCATTTGAGCTAATCTGGAAGAATATAGGTGAAAATTCTAGCCAGTTTAAAGGTACTTTTATTTTAAAGTATTATGTTATGTAGTATTCTATGAAGTTAGACTAAATGACTCAAGAGGCCCTACTCTTGCCCTGTTATCTGATGTTCTTAAATACAGTGGCACATGCTCAATCTCAAGTGGAAGCTGCTCTTTTCCATCTAGAGTAACAACAAAACGTCTAGATTTTTCAATTTCATAGGGAAAGGTTAAGTACTTAAATTGGGGAGAGAAGTGCAACAACAAAAAGTCTGGTGTGCTGATATGATAACCTATGTGTGGTTTCAAGCAGTAATGTGTAGTTCTAGGCAGTGGAAACTGTATGGTGTCATGTTAAATATAAGGGTGTTGATTAAAAATAACAAGTGGAAAAATCTACTTCAGCTTTCTAATGTTTAGGGTGCTGATTTCCCGCCACTATAAAACAAATGAAAGATTTGGCTAGTTCTGGTAGACCTGAAATGTTAGAGAGGAGATAAGTTTTACAGAGCTAATTGATGGATTCTACTCCTGGACTCCAGTCCCTCTCATTAAGCCATCTATCACTGTGTGCCATGGATGTGAATTTCAACAGCATTTTAAATGCAAGCCTTGTAATCATTTCCCTTATCCCTCTGAAGTACCTGACCTGCCAGCTGTAGCTTTCCTTTTGCTCTCTAGCGAGGTTTTGAAGAGCATTAAGGGGAACACAGCTGAGCACTGTGAAGCCCTAGCAGGGAAAGGCTCCAACTAGAGCACCCTGATGTCAGACCCTACCTGCAGATGGCATCCCAACTGGGTTTGATTGTTGTGCAAAATTCAACTGGGCAGAGACAGGAAAATTCAGCTTTGGAAGTCATACACATTATCCCATCTTTGATGTTATCTTGACAGATGAAGCAAATGAGCAGTGGCCTCTGAATTAGGAAATAACTCATTAGCTGCTCCAGCTGACATTATTTGCACATACAGTGTTGCATGTTATGCTGTTACAGCATGTGGTCTCAGAATAAAATTCTTCACAGAAAGTTCACAGCTGTATTTTCGAATATGGAGCACTCTGACAAAAACTGTAACAGTTTCTCTGAACAGTGGATGAAGAAGTTAATTTGGTTAGAACTTAATGAAAATTGGTCCTCTGCCAAACTATATAACTCCCGGCAGATAATTTATTTTTCACAGAATCATAAAATCGTCGAATCATTAAGGTTGGAAAAGACAACCAAGACCATCCAGTCCACCTGTCCACCTACCACCAATATTTTCCTTCTAAACCACATCTCTTAGTACAATATCTACACATTTCTTGAACACCTTCAGGGATGATGACTCGATCACTTCCCTGGGCAGCCCATTCCAGTGCCTGACCACCCTTTTGGAAAAGAATTTTTTCCTAATATTCTGCCTAAACCTTCCCTGCCACAAGTTGAGGCCATTCCCTCTAGTCCTACTGATAGTTACGCAGGAGAAGAGGTTGAACCCCACCTCACCACAGGCTCCCTTTAGGTAGTTGTAGAGACCTCTAAGGTCTCCCATGATCCTTTTCTTCTCCAGACTAAATGATCCGAGTTCCCTCAGTCACTCCTCATAAGGCTTGTGCTCCACACCACCTCATCAGCTTTATTGCACTTCTCTGGACATACTTCAGGATCTTGATGACTTACTTGTAATGAGGGACCTAAAACTGAACACAGTAATCGAGGTGCAGCCTCACCAGAAGTGAGTACCAGGGAACAATCTCTTCCTTGCTCATTCTGGCTACACTACTTCTGATACAAGCCAGGAGGCCACTGGCCTTCTTGGCCACCGGGGCACACTGCTGGTTCATGTTTAGCTGAGCATCAACCAACACCCCGAGGTCCACTTCCTCCACTCATTCTTTCAGCCACTCTGCCCCAGGCCTGTAGTGTTGCCTGGGGTTGTTGTGGCCAAAGTGCAGGACCTGGCACATGGTTCTTCTTGAACTTCATCCCATTGACCTCAGCCCAATGATCCAGTCTGCCCAGATCCCTCTGAAGGGCCTTTTTACCCTCAGGCTGTTTGACACCTCCTCCCATCTTGGTGCCATCTGCAAACACTGTGTGTGCACTCAATTCCCTTGTCCAGGTCATCAGTAAAGATATGAAACAGAGCAGGCCCTAATATAGACCTGTGGGGAACACCACTCATGATTGGTCATCAGCTGGATTTAACTCCATTCACCACCACTCTCTGGGCCTGGCCATCCAGCCAGTTCTTAACCCAGTGAAGAGTGTACTTATTCAGGCCATGACCTGCCAGTTTCTCCAGGAAAGTACTGTGGGAGACACCGTCAAAAGCTTTGCTAAAGTCTAGGTAGACTGCAATGACAGCCTTTCCCTCATCTACAAGGTGCGTCACTTGATCATAGAAGGAGATCACATTGGTTAAGCTGGACATACTTTTTATGAATGCATGCTGGTGGAGTCTGATCCCCTTGTCTCGCACATACCATGTGATCTCAAGATGATCTGTTTCATAACCTTCCCTGGTACCAAGGTCAGTCTGACAAGCCTGTTGTTCCTCAGACCCTCCTTATGTCTGTAAATTTTTGTAAATGGAAGTCACATTTGCAAGTCTCCAATTTCTGGGACCTGTCCAGTTTACCAGAATCATTGATAGATGGTGAAAAGTGGCTTGGAATCATGTCCACCAGCTCCCTCAGGACCCTCAGGTGAATTCCGTCTGGCTCCCATTTCCTTAAATAATTCTTGATAAATGAACAATGCATACACTTCAAAATTTTTTGGCAGCTAAAACTCACAACTAGTAAAATATGGGCTACATCTGGAATGCATGGATAGTGTTACACATAATTCTTCTTATTTTTCATAATTTCAATTTCCTCAATAGGAGCCAATACACTACTTTTGTAACATTTCTAGCAACCAGGATGAAAATAATAATAATACACATTTTAACCATATAGACTTTGTTTTTATGTTTACTTGCTTTCTAAATACTTATTTGGTAATACTTCTTTTTTACTTTTGGATTTTGAACAATTCCAAATTCTTTTTCTTTTCCTCTATATACTTGAGACATGAGAAACTGATTTTTTTAATGGAAGAAAGGATTTTCATGAATTTTTAAGTACCATTAAATATCACAAATGAGTCTTACTCTAAAATTACATAGATAAACTTTAGCCACTTTGGGATAACAATCACTGACCCATCTAAGCAGCACATCTTATTGCACGTATTTATTCTACTGAGTGGCCACTAAAATATAGCGAAATAACTTTTCATATGGACTATTACTGACCACAGTAAAACAGTGTAATTTTGGTAAGTTATATGAGCAAATTGCCTCTGTATTTCACTATAACTAATGTACAGATCTGTGCAGAAGAAATAACATGAATAAAATTGCAAAACTTCAGCACCTTTTCATACTATTGGAGAGGGTTTTGTTAAGAAAAGCATTTTATTAAAAATTACATTTATCCTACTTTTTCTTTTCCCTTCAAATTTCTTCATATATACAGGAAGAAAGGCCTCCTCAGGTAGGTAGGAACTGACACAGTAAGTACTTTTGTTCAAATTAAAGCCCTGAATTTGACTATCAGCATTTCCATCATAAGTATATGAAAAGACAGCTTCCAATTTAAAAAAAGTTGCTGTTGACAGCATATGTGCTAAAGTATGCAACCATAGAATTAGTCATATTTTAGTCCTCAGTTTGTGGGACATTAAAAATAAATGAGAATAGATAAAACAAGAATAAATACTGAAAAAAAATAAAAAACATAAGTATATGTAGACACATTAAAAACTATGCATTTTATAGACACAGTTATTCTAGCACAACGTAAATTTAGACTTCCAAGAAATCCTACACTGCACAGTGTTTTCCCACTGGAAAGAGAATGATGAAAATATATGGCAAAATTTAAAACATCTCAGTGAGTACATTAGCAGAAGATCTCAGTCAAAGTGAGGTTGAAAAGCAATGCGGTAGTTAATACTGGATGGATACATTTTCAGCTAACCGTAATTAAAAATTTCTATGTTGCAACTTTAAACTGGAAATTCAGATTATGATCATATATTTAATTTTATTTCAAATTTCAATAAATATCTATCCCATCTGTTTTATTTGAAAAAAAAAATTATTTTTGTCAAGTGAAAAAAAAAGTTACAAAATTCTCATATTTTCTTAAGAATTGAGAGATAAAAGCAAAAGCCTTGCTAGAAAAAGAATGTATTTATTTAAATTCTTAAAGGGTAGAAACATTTTTTTATATATAAAATATATATTTTATCTATAAATGTAACTCTGCCATCTGGGAAAAAAACAAAAAGAAAAATGAAACAAAAAAAAATATTTCACTTAAATATTTTGCCTTAAACTTTTACTACTGGAAATTTCCAGTACTTTTTAGTAGTGAAAAAACAATTATATTATTAAATAATTATTCAAATTAATAAAAGCACATTGGGAAAGTATGAGGTGATAAATATTTTAGCTCACTGTATTTTCTGCTGAATAATATGTTATATATGTATTTACAAATGTTTATATTTCTATTGAAAGTGGAAATATCAACACAACTCTTCTGGCTTAGCTAGCAAGTGTATCACTATCAGAGCTTGTATTTTATTAAGAGAGACATTAAAGGATGGGCTTAGTTGAAAATATCGTTGTAGCATCTAGGATTCAAAATACCTTTCAAGCTTAAGCATTTTGAAAGTGAATCTACATGAGATGGCTGAACTCACCTGGAAAGAGTGTTTTGTCTGTTCTCCCCTTGCCCATGCTCACTTCCCTCCCTTAGTGTATCTTGCCCATGCCCAACTTTTCCCTCTGTCACACTCCCCTTGGTGGTTCACAAATCCGTTCTAATTGAAAGAATTCAGCTCATTACTCCTGAGGAAAAGTCATCCTATCCATTTATTTGACCATAAAATATTTATTATTTATTTTATTTATTTATTTGATCATATTTATGTATTTATTTATTCCTTACAGGGAAATACCTGAGCAGGTAACCATTAAGTTTAACTCTGGAGATTTCAGACATGTAAGAAGAGCCACAGTAGTGATATCCGAAACGAGAAAAAACCGTATTAACACACCTTTTGGCATCTTAGGGTTAGGAAGTTGGGCAACAGTGTGAAACGGGATGAAATAAGCCCTTCTCCTCTTCAAGATGCTTCTCTCATGACAAGTCTGATCCAGTTTAAGTATCAGGTTCTGTCCTAGTGCAGTTTACAGGCAAGATGGTAAGCTTTTCATTAAATGAGTAGGCTGCAAACTGCAGTGGCTCAGGAGCTGCTCCTTTTTCTGTATAGTATTGTTGTTCCAAAGCAAAAGAAAAGGATATGGTTGAGTGATACCTGCTTCAACCAGTCACAAAAACATGACTGCTGACATCGTTTGCTCTCTCTAGACACTGTCTGAGATACTTTTCTAACTAATAAAATAACAGTATCTTTTCTTGCTCAGTAATTAAGCAAAGAAAAATGGAAAATAATTCACTGGGAAAATAATATCTGATTTGTTGTTACTTGTCACAATTAGCAGAGTTTGCTTTAAAAAAATTTTGGAAATGAAATATAAGGCTTGCAGTGTTCGCATTATTTTCATTTTACAGCACTCAAAGTACTGCCGCAATGTATAGTACAAAGGGAACTGGGCCTTGTCAAAAGGTGTTTTGCAGATTTAAGGTAGAAACAAAACCATCAGGCACAGCTTAATTGGATTTGACTCCAGTCCTGTATGTTGATTTCTGTAGAATGGATTTACTGGATAAGAGATATAGCTGTAGAATCTCTCTCGCTACCACCATCTACATGGTATCTGATGAATATTTTGGGGACAAGAGGCATGCATATGAAGGAATTGTCATTGTATTGAGCAATCTAGGCCAATTTCTGACCGTGCCTGGAAAGCACTGTTTGATAGCAAAGAAAAAAAAATGCTATGATGAGTAGCTCCTTTCAAGTGCAAGAAGAACATTTCAAATTGTAAAAGATGAGATGTTATTTTGTTCAGGATATAAAAATCAATATCAGTATTATTTGTATCACAGTGGCCATAAAGATATCCCTGCAGAACCACGGCATATCTTGGAGAATGTGCATAGAAAATCAAGACCCAGTAGAAGAAGCACATAAATACACAGGGTAATTAAACTCCACATTCATTTCCTTTGACTGTTGCTATCTAAGAATTCAGTGTCTTCTATGAGGTAGTTACTTGAATTCTCTCTGTAGGATGAGTACAATCAGTGAGAAAGTTGTGTTCACGAACTCCTATGAGCTGTGGACCGCAGAGTGCACATCCTTTATCCTACTGTGTGTACTATGCACTTAGTGGTAGAACACAGTACAGATGCTCAGCAAATGTTCTGCATTGAGATATTCTTACTGAACCAAAGAATACAAAACCAATATACTTCCTTACAAGAATTGTTAAGTTTCTCTACAGAGCCAGGTAACAGAAAAAAGTGTATGTCTGCAGCTGAAATTCAGCCTCAAGCCACTGATCTATAAAAAGACATCTATGAAGCTTCTGAAGACTGTAAACATAGAGAAAAAGAATGAAAAAGTACTATCTCTCATACACAGTGAAGCCCAAAATCCCAACAGTGAAAATGGAGTAAAAAAAAATGGAGTAAAAAAAAAAAGCCTACAGAAAGCACAAAACTTTGTTGAGGATATAAGACAAAAAGCTTAGATTTTAAGTGCCAACAGAAAAGGGGTAGGGAACTATGAAGAAATATATTATCTTCTGTTGCAATTTCTTCTTGGGCTCTAGGGAGCATAATTTGTGTGTTCTTAGTAAACCAAGAAAGATTATGACCCAAAGAAATACGTATCAATTTTTCCTCCCAGAGGAAATAGAACCCTAAATTCTGGGTAACCACATGGGTTAGACAAAACAGAAAAACCTCAGAAGAACACGGCTAAAATACTTAATGAATTATTACAGCTTTTATCTACTAATTACATAATAATGGTACTGATTGGTACATGTGGCTGCCTATGCTAAAAGACAAGCTGTCAATGAATCTACGTGTAAGATGTGAAATGAATGGGATTTACAAAATTGCCTGTTTTATGCTTCCTCTGTGCTGCAAAGTTGTAACTGGAGTATCAAGGACAAAATCCACTTGATACAGAAGATGATGATTTAAATAGGAGCACTGTGAGGTCCTAAGAGCATTGACAGATAAATAACTGAAAAACACATTCGAAAAAACCACCAAAAATTGAAAGAACAAAAGAGCTTTCCCCCTAGAAAACTAAATAGCAACTGTTAGTCATGCAAAATGTGGTATATACCATTTGAAAACAAGCCATTTTCCCTATCAGAAGCCAAAAAGAAATTGAAGCTGTGACAAGATTATTTCTGATAGCCCTAAAAATAAAAGAAGCATAACCAATTGAACCTTTGTTATCTGGGGAAAATGCACATCTGGGCTATCAAATTGTAGAACATGTTTCAATGACACTATAATCAAAATTAATCTCCATATGATCAGCTCAGTCTGAGTCATTTTTCCCTTACATTTATATTTTAACTCCTTTTAGTAAGGGCATGAAATGAGCATGCATGATAATTAACTATGCTAATCTGCATGCTTTGCTCTAATAAAATAGGAAAGTAGCTCTGTGTGTTATAGCAGCTATGAATACCAAACCAGTTTGTCTGTAAAAGTTTTCCAGAACACAGGAATCATTTACCAAGGCTTCAGCCCAGAATCCTCTATTTTGGCTGTGAATAAGTGTGTTACTGGTCTTCTCCAGCACATATTGCTTTCAAGCTAATTTGCAGGAAGGCTTTCTAGTCAATACAGCAATTCTTCTCATTACTGTGAGGTTTGTACAGTGACTGTCCTTGGTAGGATCTCTAATGGGATAAAGCTGCAAAAAAGGGCCATCTGCCTTCAACAGTCCTTCTGATGACAGTGCTGGTAAAGCATGCAGTTACCATTAGTGGCCAGCTGGCCTCATGCATCATTATATGTTACAAATGTTTTACAGCAAGACAATATAATATAAAATTACATTTTTTAAAAAAACATAGCGTGCTTTGAATAGTAAAAGCATCTTTAAAGTGAAGGATTGGCTGTGATTCTGAAGGCAGCCCATCCAGGTTCATATTTGTTTATGCAAACCTTTTAACTCTAAATTTGGGTATATTTCATTTTTCCAAAAACATAATAAAAAAATAAAATGTAGATGGAACAAATATATCTAACAGGAATTATATTTTGGATATGAATATAAATAAAAACTGTGCACAGAATTTGGATCTTTGGTTCTTTGTTTTTTGCTCAATGAAGTGCAAAAATTTGCTCATGTCTCTTTGTTTTAAAATTTGTGGTATGATAAATCTTTACGCAACTAAGGAGAAGCCATCTTTGAGATGCCATTTTACACTATTGAACATAAAATCATATATATATACATGTATATATATATATAAAAGCCTACAAGAAAAACAGTGGAAAACTGCCACTTGGTAAACTGCATGAACGATAATTTCAAGTAATAGGGGAAAATCAAGGAATACGCTAATTTCTAATTTTCAGTTTTGGGCCCCTCGCTATAAGAAAGACATCGAGGCCCTGGAGCGTGTCCAGAGGAGGGCAACAAAGCTGGTGAGGGGTCTGGAGAACAGGCCTTATGAGGAGTGGCTGAAGGAGCTAGGATTGTTCAGTCTGGAGAAGAGGAGGCTCAGGGGAGACCTTATTGCTCTCTATAACTACCTGAAGGGAGGTTGTAGTGAGCTGGGGGTCGGCCTCTTTTCTCGTGTGACTAGTGATAGGACTAGAGGGAATGGCTTCAAGCTGCACCAGGGAAGGTTCAGGTTGGACATTAGGAAATACTACTTCTCTGAAGGGGTGGTCAGGCACTGGAATGGGCTGCCCAGAGAGGTGGTGGAGTCACCGACCCTGGAGATGTTCAAAGAGCATTTGTATGTTGTGTTGAGGGACATGGTTTAGCGAGAACCATTGGTGATGGGTGAATGGTTGGACTGGATGATCCTGTGGGTCTTTTCCAGGTTGGGAATTCTGATTCTATGATTCTATGATTCTATTTCCCTTGTAAAAGTTTCATCCTTTGGATGGTGGTGAAAATTGGTATTGTTATGACAATACTTTAAAAAATGAAAAGCTTTTTTTTTTCCCACTAAAACACAGCAGTTCATCTAGCACTGTTGAACCATTCTAGAAGCACTTACTGCCACTGCCTAGTCCCACTAATTCCTAATTCCTAACAATTAGCAAATGTTTAGAAACTGAGACACAGATTAACAACTGGAAACTAAGCCCCAAACCACCCTTTTTTTTCCTTTTCCTCTGGTAGAACTGGGGTTTGTCAGTCCTGCAGTCCATGGTTTTCTAGACTTGAAATTGAAAGGGAACTTGGCCATCCTTGGTTATCATACAAATCATAGATTATTGGAGCTGACCCAGAAATTACTGAATCATGTATTATTTTTTATTGATCTGGTTCATGCACAACTGAAAGATAAGCTAAAAATATCTAATCTTGATTAAAATGTGACAAGTGATAAATTATTCTGGTATTAAGCGTATTCTGCCTGTTACTGAGCATGAGACTTACAATGAGCTTATTTCAGATCACAAGTATTTGAATGGGTGTTTGTTTGCTAAAGCTGGCATAGGAGTTTGCTTGCAAACTTTTGAGTCTCACACCAACTGTAAGCCAAAATAATGCATATGCTTGCGACCCAAGTGGCAAAGGTTTGTTGCTTTAGAATTTTAATGAAAGTCTTGGAAAGAAAAAATCCAGCATACCACCAGCTGTAACAGATCAGAATACATTTCTGAAGTGCGAAATGTCTCTGCAATATATACTACCAAATAACTGGAGGAGAAAAGTAACTTCTACTGAAGATCAGTGACTTCAGCACTAATTTTGGCTTAAATTTTTCAGTGACAATATTGCACTTCAAGATCTCCCTTTATGGCATATGAAAGAAGAGATTGAATCAACTTGACACAATGACTTTCCACTCCATAGGCAAACTGTCATCCTTTTAAATCCAAAAAAGCAAGAACATTGCAGAGTGATGACAAAAAAAAAAAAAAAAAAAAGTGAAAAAGGAAAAAATCAGATTTACATCACTACCCACTCCAAATATTCTATATTCACCAGCTGAAATTTCTTATGCATTTTCAACAAGTCACACAGCCATCAAAACCCTGTCTTGATGTATTTATTACTAAATCAATGATACAAATTTAACTACGTAACTAAAAAGATAAGTAGAATATCCTACAAATTAAGGAAGCTTTTCTTTCCATGAACCCTGGGTTGTCTTTGAAGGTGCAGAATTGTATGCCTGACAAGGTCTGAGTTATAATCAGATGTTTTTAATTCTTACTTTTCATAAAATAGAATAAAATAATAAAATAAAATCATATAAAATAATAAAAAATGAAATTAATTTTATGCTCAGCCAGTAATCCTTCAAACACTTTCCAGACATCCTGCATCTTAATGTCTGTACAATTTATCAAGCAGATACATACAGTGCACCGCTCCAAGTTTCTTGTTTCAGGCAGGTGTGATAACCTTGCGATTTTATTCTTACAGAACCCTTTTTGACAGATTATAATGGCACTGTTACAGGTAGCTATCTCCTTTATGTGACATCTTAAGACGAATAAGTATAAACCCTGATGTCTGAGTTGTTTTGGGGGAACTCATGGCCAATGTCTGTGCTAGTAAACCAAATGAACAGAGGCTCATTTTCCTGCCCTAATGATAATAGCCTCTGCAGGGTCATAGCCATACAGCCAGGCACCATCTCTTTCTTTTGCGCTGAAGAATTAGCATCCATACAGTCTCCACTGCTCTTCAACCCCATGTTGTGCACTGAAATAACTCAGGAAGATGCTAGTTAAATCACCCCAAAACTATGCCCAGGTTTTACTCTGTTCATGCAACTCTGAGTAATTGTAAGGATGGTTTGGGCCATTTCTCAGCCCTGAATCCCACCCACCTTGGGTTACCAGACCAGATATGACCGTAGGATAATTTGAGGGCAATGGGAAAACACTGAGCCAAATTTTAAAACTACAGTGTGACAGTATTAAAGTGGAAATGAACATATAAATGATGAGGCAACTTGTGAGGGAGGAAGAGAGATTTGTACACATCACTTAGTCTGGCTGTTAGCACCACTAGTTTTGATCAATAAAATCTATTCTCTTATTACATCTGTGGCTAGCCTTACATCTTCCCTTTCCAGAGGGGAATAAACACACCATCTGTTATCCTGTGTTTGAGCTCTCCATCAGCCCCTAGGTTGGTTTTCTTTGTCTTGTAGATCTCTGAAGAGAGATGGTTACAGACTCCCATTACTCTAGTGCTCTACTCAGCACTTTCCAATGGTGTTTTCTGCACCTGTGTGTCCTCTGCAGACAACTCTTCCAGTCTGCTTGTTGAGGAAGATCAGATTGTCTACCATTTTTTTTATACTGGGTTGCAGCTTCAGAAAATATTGTCATCAGAGATAACAATTTCAGTGCCTGTGCTTTGCTATTATACTCATAGGCATTTTTTTTCACAGCTGTGAATGCACTGAAGTCCTGTGATCCTTTAGTAAAATATTTACAGTTGCAGCCTCGATTTGTTTAAACCAATTCACACAAGCCCTGTTTTCAGCACACTTCAGGTCCTGATGCAGTCCGCAGGTCTGTCTCCACTGCTGGCTCCTTCTCTTCCTTAATACTGGTTTGGATACTTGCTTGGTACCAATATCTGAGTCAGTTTATTAACCCGTTAAGATATTATCTCTGTTTTGGCTTGGTTTAGTTTGGATTCTTTTATTAGATTTTTTTTTTCCTAGCTTAATGAGGAGAATCAGCTTACAGTGCAATCAGACAAATACAAGGTCAGGCACTGCAGCAGTGGCAGATCTCTGAAAAGCAGGGAAAGGATGGATGTTTAAGGACAGGATGTGGAAAATAAGAATAGAATATTCCCTTTTTTTCTTTGGGAATCTGTCAAATGTTAAGCTAAGTTATAAAATTGCATCTTTAATTTCAAGGTAGGACTGTTATTCCTTGCCTATTTCCTATGCAATTTTCCTTTCTAAGGATCCTTCCGATGATTTCAACACTGTTTTTCATAATGACTAAGGACTTTGATTGTCTTAGCTTCTTCATATTATACCTATATAATTCTTTTTTGTTTGTTTGTTTGTTTGTTTGTTTTTTCAACCTTTGTCTTCTGGAAATATAATTGTGACCTTATATCTATCATTATCAAAGCAGGGATGTCATACCTAACAGATACAGATCTTACAAGATTACATGTCTGAGAATCATACTCTGTAAAAATATTTCATGATAGTGAGAATAAGAATGCAAACAGTATGACTTTTTTTTTTTTTTTTTTTTTTTGTCTCTAGTATATGCAAACAAATGTATGCCAGTATTGGACAGGAAAACCACAATTTCATTAAACTTATCTACCTGCACAGCAGGTATTTCTATGGTTTCACTCACTTTCTTTATCAATATCAGTGTTTGTAGCTCCTAATTATCTGTATGGCATTTCTCATCTCTGGAGGATTTTGTTTTTTCTTTCTATGTCTTCATTACTTATGCTTTACTCTCCATGTATTTTCTTCCACACATGTGCAGTCTTACATGTTGTGTCTTTTGTAGTCATCTTCCTTGTTTTGTTGACTATACCTATGGTTTTGCTCTTTGGTTACACAGTTGTATCATACAACGAGTTTGCTATCCTTGTATGCTTTATTATTAAAGAAGTCTAGAGTTTCTGCATCAGCTATATTAAAATAAAAATCTTCTGACAGCATTCACTTACATGAAGAGACAGCACTCCCTTTTGAGTCTCTTCCAGCTATGAAGAAGAAAGAATTTTGCTCTTGATACCAGACATTCTTGTATCTTGTTAAAGAAAGCTGGAGATTGGCACCAAAGTATCTTCCTTGCAGAGGAAGACAAACAGCTACCAAAGAAGAATACCTTCAAATCCAGGTTATTTATTTATTTATTTATTTATTTGCATTGCTTTGGCTTCTGGGTGAAGTCAGAAGGGAGAAAAATAAAGGTCCCCTAACAAACTCTATAACATCTGTAGTCCAGTGTTCAAGTTGCAACAGTGTTGAAATGGTTGCTAAAGCTGGATTTCATCCATCTGGTGCTCCAGAGACAATCCCTGCCTCCCAAAGCATTGCGACTTCAGCCCTCTCCAAAGTCCCTGTATTGTGACCATACCCATCAACATATGGCAGCAGCTTCAGGAGAGAAAAAATATATGATTTTGGTGTCCCAAACAGCATCTACTCAAAGCCTGGGAAGGTCACTGACTACTTTTTTTCAAAAGCAACAACAACAAAAATTACAACATGAATATTCTGTTTGTATTAGTTAAAGGTGAAGTTTTCAAAAGGAGTTAGGAAGCGTAAGGACATCTGACACCTAACAACACTCATTAATCCTCACCTATTGCTTTCCCACTACTCTTTCATTATTCAGATTTAGGATGGCATCTGAGAGATCTGGCCCCTCAGAGAGCCTGGTTCCAGACAGTGTATCATAGCGTGCAGTAAATTAAAGGTGTTCTCTTGGTATGTGTCCTTTCGGTGCTACAGTGTTCCCATCTGCTGTGCTGTCCTTGAAATGCAATGTGAAATTAGCTCTCGATAGTGCAGGATGGCAGAAATCAATAACAGAATTATGCCAGTGTGTAGGATGGGCTGCTACACCCTGGCAGCCCCCGTAGCATCTCAATGCATGTCATGATGAATGCTGAACTCCGGAAAAGAGAAGCATCTCTCTCTTTAACCGCTTTGATTCTGGTTGATGCATTCCCAGAACAGCTGAGGTATTGGAAAAGTACTGAAATACATCACCTCGTGATTTCTAGCTTCTATAAGAGCATTTCCTGACTATGTAAGCAGACTTTAACTCACCAAGAATACGGCCTGTTCTTTATTACTACACTGAAAATGATCACATAAAAGCTTCTAGTGATAAATATTTTTGGAGCATATTTTTGTGTTCTTTCCAGGAAGCAGAATACTCTGTCACAGAAGATGAAACTTCAATCAGATTTGACGTCCTTTACATCAGTTTACTAAGTAATCTGATTAAAGCCTCGAAACCTTCCCACTTTGATATTAAATGACTTGTCCCAGGCAGCATGTAATACTGTCTAAAATGATGTGATTAGGACTTGATGCTCACACTGGTTTCAAAATCTTTGAGGTGTATGAATACAGATGAATTGCAATATACTTAATATCAAATCACCTCATGATTGTTTTCTATTTCTGTGTTACTTTATCTATGGAGTGATACACAATTCAGCAGAAGAAGTTGTTTTCAGGGGAATTAATTCAATAAGACAGAAATAAGTGTTTTAATAATAATACAGTGGGCCAAATGCTTTTCAGACAAGAATCCATTTAGCCAAATGTCTGACCCATCCTCATTAATTTTATGCCATTAAGAAAATGCAAAAATGAATTTAACAGACCAGTGGAATTTCCAGTTAGCATAGAGAAAGCAAAACTAGATTGCATTTTTTTTTTTTTTCCCAACAAAAACGTTCATTCTTTGGAAGACGTTAACAAACAGCAGTCTAAATTCCTGGACCATAAGGGATTGCTTTGCACAAATTACTTCAATATATTATCTGACTAGACAAGCTGCAAACTATGATAATGTTTATTTCCTAAGCTAGCCTTGTCTTCTGAAGATGAAGGTAAACAGTTACATTTTCTCTATAGAAAAAGCTGAACGTTTCTTTTGATTGTGTCTCCCCTCCATCCCTCTACTCTACCCTCTGTTCTTATATAGTTCCATATCATCACTTTGACTGATTCAGTACAGCCCTGCATTGTAACTCAGCTTTAGTGGAGAACACAAGAAACAAGATGTTCCCAGGCAGGCTGCCTCATCACTTTGACATCTACAGCTGCCAAGTTTGATGACTTCTTTGAATGACATGTCCTTTAAAAGCCACAGACACAAACAACTTTGAGGTCGGGTGACAGTCAGAAATACTCTTCAGGAAATATGTAAGGATTCTCTTACACTTCTTTACATCAATTTTTTGGTTGTCTGTTCTGAATTGTGTCACTCTGAATTGAATGCTCCAAAGCTACAATCAACCTTTTGTATTTCCCTTACATTTTCCTTCTTCTTGATTGACCGAGCTACTGTGAGGCACCTTGATGACAGGTCTCTCTTTCTTGCTACTCTCTCCTGCTAAGAGAGGGAGAGTAGATGACATTCCCATATTCACATCTGTGCAGGGCTGGAGCCAACTATGGCAAGAGCTCCAGTGGTCCCTCAGGTCTGCTCTTACACAAACCTTCCCATGGGGCTGCTGAAATACTTACTGTAGACCCAATATCCCAGGGAGAAGGTGGGGAAACACCTACATTATTTCCTCAGAAAATATCCAGGAGGTTTAACTGCAGCAAATCAATTCCAATTGCCACCTGGTAAATTTCAGATAGAAGTCTACTCAGCTTTCTGACAGCTTCTCTGCCTCCTGGATTCCAAGACAATCTTGCCAGGGCTACCACACACTCCCACCCCTTGGAAGTCTCCTAGGCATGTTGACAAAGAAGTCTCTTTGACACTGGCTGTCAGATTCCCCATCTCCCCAATTCCCCAGACATTAAGGCTGCTGCCTTGGCCACCAGGAAAGGATTTAGTTGTACCAGAAATTCATAGCCACATTGGTGAACAGCCAATCATCAGATACATCATCCAAATGGGACTTTCTTTTCTGCTCTTTTCAATCTTCTCACTAGAATCTGAATGAAAGTACAGTTGGAAATGTAAATTTCCCAGGGGTTGGAGATTTCAAGTTTTCCACAGATCAAGTCAAAAGCTTGGGTTTGGGAAGGTGGTGCAAAATATGCATTAAATTAGCTGATCAGTCTGGCAGATGGATTGGTGCCTTTTCCACAGGGAACAAAATGCTGTAGAAAGACTAGAGATAGACAAGAAAAACAGTGAGAAGTCAAGACAGGAGGGTGGGGAATTAGAAAACAAATTCAAGGTGAGAAGAAGGCATAGCTTTTGAACAGTATTATGAACTAAAAAACAAACAAAAAGAAGCCAACAAACAAACAAACAACAAAAAGCCCTCACCATTAAGATGAGTTTACAAGTTTTTCTATGATGAATCAACTCTAATTAATGCCCCAGTGTGATGCTGAATGAGTCAGTAAAGTCCTGAAGAATAAATATTTTAAAAACTAGATATGTGTATGCAATTTAAAGACAATGGCTATGGTTGTTATCTCTTGCTATTACTGTGAGGGATACAATAGTTATTCTAGCATGTTGAGTTTATATCCTGCCCCCTGGCTAATAATTGAGGATAGAAATTCGCCTTTATGTAGAGTAATTTCGATTTGGCACACATACATGAGAGAAAGGAAAGAAAATGCTTCTTTGTGCTTGAAAACGAAGGTGTGAAAAATGAGGCTGTGTTTTAAATATCTGTCTTTATACAGTCTCAGGGTCAAATTACAAACTGATTTCCATTTTCTCTTAACCCAGTGTCAGGAAATCACATATAATTTATGCAACTCTATTTCTTCACTCTAAATGGCTCCAAGAGCTGTCTCTGATGTCACTCCCATCCCGGTTTTCCAGCTGCAGAGTTCCAGGCAGAAAGAAGCAGATTCAAAACATACAGAGAAAAAATGTTCAATTTTTCTTCATTCATGAAAAGTCAAGGGAGAGAAGGCCAGAGAGGCCAGGCAAAACATTTTTTTTTTTTTTTCCCTTGGAATACCTTTTAAATGTTTTTAATATGTGTTTTCTGGTACAGACTATTTAAATCCTTTTAAAAGATGTAGTTCTGAGTACACAGCTAAACATTTAATTGTGAATAATGCTAAAGAGAAAACAAATTCAATCAGTTCATCTTAAGTTACATGCAGCTCTTTGAGATGTGCTTAAAAACCCCAAAGTTGGCCATACCCAGAGTTCAAAAATTTTTAGAAAATTGAATAGATTACATCAGAGCTGCACACATTTACACCAAATGAAGTCCTGATCTACAGTACCTAATATGTTTTCTAAAAAGCTTTGCAAAGAAATGTCTGGATTTCTCCAAGTAACTGTTCCCTTTTCTTGGATTAATACTGCACACATCTTTTCTCATTTAAACTTTGCCTCATTTGGCTTTGTTGTTTTCTTCATGCATCCTTTAAAACCATTTCTAATGGAAAAATGCAGCTGTTAGCAAGCTGTCCTAAAATGTACATGGAACTAATTTTCCAGACATTTCTCTCAAAGACTCTGATGTATCTGGAGAAGATATTCTACCAAATCGATTTTTAATATAACGAAAGGAAGAAGAAAAAAAAAAAAAAAAGGATAGAGAAGAAAATAAAAAGGACTTACAAGGACAACAAGAAGGAAAATTTGACTTCCAGTTGTTCACATTTACATACTTGCTTTAAAGTAAATCTTGAAATAAGAGTCCTTTATAGAAAATCAGTCAATTATTAGAGTACATAGATTAAAATAAACTAATCAGAGATAAAAGAGTCCAATAGTGTAATCTAGAATTACATAAATATCACCATGAAACTTAATTTTATACATTGAAAATCTGACAAAGATATACAATGTATGAATGGTCAAGACTGCACTGTCCTTAACAGGACTCAGCAAGAATAAATAGCAGGTAATATAGGGCCATTGTTTCAGCCTGATATGGCAGCACAATGCAAAGACAGAAATCAGCCTGATGAGGAAAAGGTTCTCAAGTAAAGGGGAAATAAGATTCAGCTCGTATACCCGTCCTGTTTATTTCTCTTCTTTTAAATGCTGATGCTGCAATGCTATCTACTTACATCTCCACGCAAATAACAATATGAGTCTCAGTTGTCACCAGTGAAGTTAAATAACAAAATTATTAAGGGAAATTGACTTATTTTTAAACAATCCCATTGGAAAGAGACAGAGCCAAGTAATGAAAGTTTAAAACCTTAATCTACTCTCGGCTATGAACTCTATCAGTATAAACTTGGGAATCTGCCTTTAACTTTCTGGGATAGACTTGTGTTCTTTCCTGCATCATAATTTACTTCTGTTAACGCTTCAAACAAGTGAGACAAGAAGGTTCAGTTCCTTTCCTTGGATTAGCTACAAGATATACTACAAAGTTGCGGAGAATCAGAACTTCATGTCACTCTCTGGCCCCTGTAACTAAAATACACAAACAATTCATGAATTTTAATATGTTTTTCCCCTTAACAACATAAAGTGTTATTATTCCAATTTTTTCAATGTGTAATTTGAGGGCAGGATTTTATATTAATAGAAGCTCAATTTGATGGTAAGCTGCTGCCAAAAGTCATGATCCTACCATTTCTTCTTTATCAGTTCACTTTTTATGCTTCTATTCTTATGCAACTCCTTTATGCAGCTACATCTGCAGAAAGCCTCCCAGAAAAGTAGGAAGGCTCAAGAAATTCTCTTCTTAGCATCATCTGGTCAGTAAGTCAGTTTAACGTCACTTAAGTGCATCTCATGCAATGACATGAAAACGTTTCAAAATCAAGAAACAAATTTCAGCTAGTCTCAAAATAAGTGGGCCATTTGTGACTGAGCAGAAAATTAAACATGAACTCTCACTACATCACTTTTGCAATGGCTTGGTTCCTTGCCTTTGTTGTATCTGCATGTGGAAGTGCTATGACATATTTAGAGGGAAGGTAAAACATGATAATGTGATCAGAATTATAAAGGTTAATATGCTTTGTTACAAACAGGAACATTCTCACATTTCTCAGAAGTTTGGCTGCAATCATAGTTTCCTGGTACTGGGACTCTAAAAATGAGATCAGTTCATGGACTTCCTGCCTCTGATCAATAACTCTTTACTCGTCATTTTTAACCAGTGCAACGGTTTGAGGGGTCAAGCAGTAAGTGGAATCAATGAAATGATCCAGGTTAAAAAAGACCTTTTTCTATTTTGGAGGTGAGGAAAAGGTTATTTTTAAATGACTGTATTTACTGCATAGTCCACGGTCATCTATGTCAAAATAACCTGGAGGGAGGAAGAATAGCAACACTGATCATGTTGGGAGTTGGAAGGCAGTGGGATGGAAACTGTAAGTCATATTTTCATTAAAAAACAGGATATTGTTAAATAATGTCTTTATACTACCAGAGGCAGATGTGGCCAGAAGAATTTCTGGACTGTTTTAGATGACTGAAAGCCTAAATATCAACAAAAATGTTAAATGTGTATTATGTGGGAGTGCATATAGTAATAAATCTGAATGATTGCTAGTAATAATGGTTATTTCCAGAATTAAAATACACACACACATATATAGGGAAAATATCTAAAATTATTGAACCAATAAAAATGACTTAATTAGCCAAAAATGTAGACAGGAGCCAGAACATATTTGCTGCTACATGGTGACCACATGCTCATAATGTCTTCCCAGTATTATATTTACTGTTCTCCATAGTCCTTCTCAATGATAACAGCTGGATTGCTCCCTAAATATAAATGACAGCAAATCACAACATGCCATTCTCTTTGAAACATATAGACAACGCAAGTCATTAAAGTATAAATTGATGTTATGTACATTAGAGGAAAAGTCTATACAAATAGTTTCCAAGAATTAAAAGTGACTATATTACCAAGCAATGATCCAAGGTGATTTCAATAAACACAGTTAAAATGCATTAGAGCACAAGCAACCACATTCATAGGTAGTTAATATGATTCTGACTGAACAATCAAGAGTTTTAAGAAGCTCTGTTTATTGGATGTTTGGAATATATATTTATTATACTTAGCACAAACTTAAGTGAAAGAAAACACCAGCTCCTTCATTCAATAAGATATAGGTTAAAAACATTTTCTGGCTATGTCAACTCTACAAAAAAAGACTACGTTGTGTTACCTCAAAAAGCAGTATATATTGTATTGTGTGGCAGAGAGCAAGTAGTAGTATGGGAAGTAACAGGAGACCTTGTTATTGCCAGAAAGCTAATATTAATTAGAAATTAATTAATCCTCATACTGAAGTTCATTTCTCTGCACTGAGAAAACTGTGGTAAAACCTATCTCCATCTCATTCCAATAACATTTTACATCCTGCTCTCAAATTCTTCATAGTTGCCTTGGAATTACCATTGTCCAGTTGGCTGTAACTGTTCCTCCACTGGAAATTATTGGCCCAGTAATAAATAAATAAATAAATAAAACAGAGAGAGAAAAAGCATCTATCTACTACTTGGGTTAACAGCCAGGTGCAACATTCATTCTTTTCTTCCTCTTCTACTAAAACATTTTTTCAGCCCCTTTGCTTTGTTATAACTGCCCTATTTTCCAAACTTAAGAGCAGAGGGCATTTTAATATTGCCAAATGAAAAGAATTTCAACTTGATTCTGAAAGAAATTACTTGGAAAAAAAACTTTGCTTTGCTTACACTATACAAGGGATCATTTATAAAATGAGCCTAGGTTATTTATGGCAAGTTTGAGAGGAGGCAGGTATTCAGATTACTACAGGATATCATTTGGAAAAATGTCGCATTTACATATATGCATTGTCCTTGGTAGTGCAAAGAGAGAACTGGCAAGGCTCCTGATTTGCCTGTTTATAATTCATAGGTATGAGAGCTTTGTCCAGTGGGAAATAAGTGCTATGCTCCTTGATTGTTATTAGTTTTTTTTTAATCAAGATTTTTGAACAGATTTCTATACTACACAGATTTTAACTGGTTAAAGTGATATAAACGTATATTAGTGAATGTTTTACATGACAGCAAAGACCGTTTAGTGAGACACAATAAGCTAACACATCAGCTATTGATATGGAATTTAAATCCATTCAATTCAGTAATACCTGTGAGAAGTTTATGGTAAATTTGTAGTGGTGTAAGGACATAAGCAAGGAAAAAAAAATAAGGAAAATATATAATCTACTGTACCAACTGATAAAATTCAAAATTAAACCATCAGGTAACTGATAAAGGATTTGTGTACTAAACATGTTGTCTACTTCTTCCACCTGTATCTCTTCATCTCACAGAATAAATCACAGAATGATCTGGGTTGAAAAGGACCACAATGATCATTGAGTTTCAACCCCCCTGCTATGAGCAGGGTCGCCAACCACCAGACCAGGCTGCCCAGAGCCACATCCAGCCTGGCCTTGAATGCCTCCAGGGATGGGGCATCCACAACCTCCTTGGGCAACCTGCTCCAGTGCGTCACCACTCTGTGTGGTGTTTCTCCTCCACTCTGTTTCTCCTAATATCTAACCTAAACCTCCCGTCGCAGTTTAAAACCATATATATACACCTTTCCATACCAAATAACTTATTTACAAACACCTTCAGACAAAAGTTATAAACAACACATAGCAGAAGGTTAAATACGCTAAGTAATTAAAACCACATGTCCCCAGACACACAGTCATTCTACAGTAAGTGGGAAGAATTTGGACAGTAGGAAAAAATCATAGTTGGGCTAGATAGTAGAAAATGATAAACAGAGGAATGCTTCAAAAAGTCACATTTTCTAAAGAGCTCACAGACACAGATACGGATGCAAGAAAATATTTTCATCCATTTTGAACCCAGGTTTTCAGTGTTCTTCTCAGAGGAGGTGTCTGATCGTTTCCACCTTATCAAGGCCCATTTATTCTACAAAGTGCTTGAAGGAAAAAAAAAAAAAAAAAAAAGTACTGTTGATTGTATTTAGCTTATGTGGCAAGGTTTTGATAACAGGTGGTCTGGAGGTGGTCTCTGTGAGATTTCTTGCTGTGTGTCTGACCAGAGCCAGCCCAAGCTGCTTCAAAAGGGACCGTGAGCAATGAGCAACACTGGTGTGCGCTAGGAGAGTAGATTTAATAAAGGGAAAAAACTGCTGCGCAACCGCAGCTGGGAGAACGGAGTGAGAATTGTGAGGAGCAGCTGTGCGGACGCCGCGGTCCGTGCAGGAGGCGCTCCGGGCGCAGAGCAGCAGCTCCCTGCAGCCCAGGAGAGGCGCACAGAGGAGGAGCCGTCCCCTGAGGCCCGCGGCGAGCTGATCCCCGCCTGCGGCCACAGAGAGGCCGGAGAGGGGGCAGTGGATGAGGCCTGAAGGCCGCAGCCCATGGGTGCTCCTCCCGGAGCAGCAACGGACCAGTACTGCAGCCCGTGGGGAGGGGCCCGCGGTGGGGCGGGAACGCCGGAGGAGTTTGTTGGTGCCGGTGGGGATGCGTGTGGAACAATTCCTGCAGAGTGAGCCCCAGAACGGAGGAGTAATGGGAGAGCTGCAGCCTGTGGGAATCCCACGCAGGACCAGTTTGGGAAGGACTGCATCTGTGGAAGGCCCCAGGCCTCACATAGAGTTGAGGCAGAACATGACCATGAAGGAGTAGCAGAGACTAAGTGTTATGGACAGATTACAGCCCCCATCCTACTGTGATGCTTCAGGGGAGAAGGTAGAAAGGTGTTTTGAGTTTCCTTTTAGCTTCTCTGCTCCTCTCTGTTATTAATAGGTACTAAATTACGTCAGTCTCCCTTATGATGTGCCTAGCTTGCCCATGAGGGTAACTGTTCTCCTTATCGTTGTCCAAGCCAATGAACTTTTTTCACTGTATTTTATTCCTATCCTTTTAAGGAGTAGGAACGTTGGTACTTAGCTACTCAACAGGATTAAACCATCACACTGACATCTACAGAATAAACATGGGTTTGATCTTTCTTACCATAGCTATCTCTGGTTCTTATTCAATAACTGCTCTATATACAATGACTGAACATTGCTAGGAGCAGAGACAAAGAGTACTGACCTCCTCTTTCCCCGATAAAAGACCCAAATACAGAATGACAGGTTTGGACTTCTGTAATGCTGTAACACAATGAAAAGCACAGCAGTGGCAGCAGAATAGCAAAGTCCTAGATTGCAGCAAGTGAGAATATGTTCAAATATGGCAGCCATGGACACAAAAGGAAAGAATCTGCCTCAATTATGCAGGGACCTCCAGCAAAATACTCCTCCCTCCACTGCCAACACCTTAATAAGGTCTGGGAAGGAGTGGATCCTAGCTCCACCCCTTCCAGTCACTCAGGTGCATTGCATGCACCTGATCTCCCCTGAGTTGGCCCTGCCTTCCCAGCAGGTGCTCAATCACTGGTTCAAACCATGACTTAACATTTCCACTACAGACTTCCTTCTTGAAATTCTCTCTTTCATTGTCTATGAATCTTAATTTTTCTTCAACAAAGATGTGCAATGCAGCAAAAAAAATAATAAGGAGGTTATTGAGCCTACACCTTTTTTTCTGCACCACTGCTGTAGCCATTTGTTTAATAAAAATAAAATGCTGGTTTCCCCTCTAGGTAGATTTTTGGAAGAAGTGTAAATGTGCCTGCTTTTTTCTTTGTCCCTTGTTCTGTTAGTAAGTGTAATGAATACATACATCCAAACTTTGAGATTTTTCTAGAATCCAAGAGTGAAGGGTTTGAAAATGTTCCTACATATGAAGATACAGTGCCATCTTTCTAACTTCATACATTTAATTGAGGAACAAAAACTCTGACTCCAGTCTTCCAGGCTCCTCTCCTTTGGGAGTAGAAAGTGATGCAGACATCAAGATCTATACTGTTCTTCTCTAGGTTGTAATATTTTTCTTTACAGGTGAAAGCTGCTAAATTTGATGTCTCAGATATCAAATGCCTAAGTTAAGAAGGACCACCTGTATGTTAGCTTAGGTATAAACATTCTTATTTTTGTATAAAGGTGTTTTTTGGTGCTTTTTTATTATTTTTATTTATTTATTTATTTATTTATTAACCAGTTCTGACAGCTCAAAAAAAATCAAAGTAGAAATAATGAATTAAGAGGAGCAGCAGTCAGCAAGGGTTTTACTTGTTTACATACGCCAGGTTAGGTTCTCCACGGGCGTATCTTCAGGCAGTACTTCAGTTAGAACTACATCAATATGCATCCACTGAGATCTAAATTTAAATCTGAATATATTATTCCTTTTATTTTTATTTTATTTTGAGACATATTTGTCTTTGGGCATAACTGTAATAAAAACAGAGATTAAAAAAAAACCCACATTTTTATATGCATAGTTAGCTGTTATTTTGGTAGAACCTCCCTCCAACAAAGCATGTAAAGTGGAAATTTTGGTCTATTGAAGCACCATGTGTATATTTGTTTAGAGGAAGAGTTGTGCGGTCAAATAATAGCTCCTTTATTGTATGAATGGATGCATCAGTGATTATTAAGATCAGTATGTCTCCGATATGTCCTTCCTCTGTAAACACTCTATTGGCCTGAATCAATTACTGCTCTCAGCCTCCATGGAAATTCTGGGTGGATGAGTTGGGTTTTTGTTTGTTTGTTTGCTTGTTTGTTTTTCATCTGCTCTTGAAAGAAGGTAAATCTGTAAAATTAAGATAGACCATGTAAAATAAATATTTACTGATTTCCAAATACTTTATCAAAATGTTAAGTGAAAATGACTTTAAAACTTAGAGCACAGAAAACTTGAAACCAGATGACATCTCTGTCAGCCTTAAAAACTAGTTTTATTCATATCATCGCTGTGAGTGACATTCTTCTGCACAGCTTTTAAAATGTCATCTGCATTTTTTTTTTTTTACTCAAATCTTCATCAGTCAACAACTGCCTTTAGTTTTTGAAATAACCTTCTGATTTTTTTTCCTACGGTATCCTCCAGAATTGTCAAAGTCTTTACCAATACTTTAAATTGATGTACACTGTAATTGTTTCTGGTAGATAAGATCAGAAAGAATAGACTGAAATTGAATATTTGGGAGTTGGTGAAGGGCTGGGAGAACTAGCTGACCTTTTGTAGTCCTTCTTGGATCTAGATTTTTACAGCAGTACTGTGTGGCCAAAGCTAAACCTATGACAACATGTCATGTCAAGCCTGAGCATGAAAATTTACATCCTCAGAGTAAAAACTCCCACTTCTGCAAAATATATAATCTAACAATGTAAGAACTAGCTGCTGATCTCTCTTTCAGTAGATCTCCTAGTTCTCATTTGGTTTGCAAATACTGTAGTAATTCAGGGGATAAACTCCGGAAGAAACATCTATTTGGTCTAGAATTGTCACCTTCAGCCTACATAAAGAATAATATATAACTGTTGTATTCTTTCTCCTTCTCAAAAAATGTTATAGCAGAGACTCTTTATCAGGAAATCTTCATACAAGCTTTCCTGTACTGTCTCCATTTTCTCTCTGTATGAGAGCATACAACCCATCCTCCTCAAGAATTGGGAGCAATATTTCTCTTCCTCCCACCTGAAGACTGTAGCTATGTGCTACCCACGCACAGACTTTTAGACAGGAAGGGAATAGCAGTTTGCTGTCAACACTTTTTTCTCTTGTCTGATGATCTGACAAGTCCACATAGGGGAAGAAAACATCACCTTAATCTCACTACAGCACTCTGCATGTGGCACCGTTCTGAGCATAATGTAATTTGTGCACACTCACAGGCACAAAAAGCTCAGAATATTTAGATTTCTTTTTATTTATATTTTTTAACTTCTGCTTACTTTATAAAGCTTGCTACCAGGCAGTTCTCAGCTCTCCATCTGAGAACTGGAGAATTGTAAGGATCTCGCCCCTTTTCTTTCTATTTTTTTTTTCTTTTTTTAATATCTGTCTAGAATTAAAGTAAATTGGTGAAGGGTGACTGTTTTATTTTATGCTTTAAATTTAAACTGAGTCATGGGTTAACCACATTTCCACACCTGGAATTTGTTTTTCTTGGATTTAGTTTATATCTTTAATAAGTGTTAGAGCAAATGTGCTAAGGAAATACTTTCCAGTTTTACTATTTTTATGTTGTTACAGTGAGCTTAGTTTCAATTTTTGTTTTCAAATGCATTTTATTTTCGTAATGTGTTCCTTTGAAAAACTTATTTCAGTACAGAGCTCTTCTCCCCCTCATGCTGCCTCCTGCCCCTACTTCTTTTAAGTTTGATGTCAATTAATGAATTCACACACAGGTGGGCACAGAAGGTTAGCAGATCCCATGATTTATTTTTAACGTGGTTGGAATGGTGTTCCTTACACTTCTCTTCTTGCCAAGGCTGAGAGTGAAAGTGTTGGAGTGATCTCATCCACAGAAAGGTGTGTCTACATGCTCCCTTTCACAGGTGCAGTAATAGAAATCCTACCCACTCAGTAACTGAAAACCCATCATGTTTGCTCAGTATACTGCAGCCTTGCTTCTGCTCTGTGGGTGAGTGCTGGAATTGGCTCAAAAGCCAATCAAGAAATTTATTATTGTGTCTTTTTAAGTTCACAGTCAATCCCAAAAATTTTAGATCTTGATTCAAAGTTTCATTTAATATCTCCAGAAAGTTCCACGATGATGAGAAAAATCTGCTCTTCTTGGAGACAATCCACCTTACTTTCTAATTTATGTATTATAATGCCATGTAGTTCTTGGTCATGCCATTTCAGGTTTTCTACATTCAAGAAAATATTTGTGTCCACTGTAATTGGAAATGTACCAAATACCTCATGTTTGCTGTTTGTGGATCCTACTCAGATGAAAATGACATCTTCTTTGTTTTAGTCTTATCACTTATAGATACATTAAGGGTACAAAATAATTCTTGATCAACATTGGTGTTTACACTCCTCAAAAACACATAGCCTTTTATCCAACTTATTTAAGTGCTATAACTGGCACAAATAATCTCACAAATGTTAGGATTCGATGGTTAATGGGAAATTTTCACACAACTTTTAATACCTTCTATTTGAATCCTGTTTTCATAGCACGGTTTGCAAACATCCAGGCAAGAAAAGTTCTTTTTGTACAAATGCAATAGCAAAACCCTTTTCAAGTGACTGCAGTAGTCAGGTGGTGATGCTATTGAAGTCTGGCTCAGCAATTCTAGCACAGAAGAAAAAGCATAGAAGTCACAATCAGTGCACAACAAACTGCATTCTTTGAGAGGAGCAATCTACTGAAGTTTCACCAATACAGTGAGGGGACATCAGCAACGGGGTCCAAGTTGCAGCTGACATATGTGGTAGCAAAGCTTTAATCTTCAAAGCAAACCCAGTCAGTTGATGGTCCACACAGCCAGTGTGTTGTCTCTCATTCTCACTGTGTTCTGGAGTCAACTAATTCTCACATCTGGCAGGAAGCTGTAGGAGCTGAATGCAGAGTGGCTGCTAAGTGAAACCTGTCCCTACCAGCAGTATGGACAGTACTGTCACAAGGAACCTCTTTTTGGACTCAGGCATGAGATCAGCTGTCAAAGGCAACATGGATTTACTACCCACTCTCACAAAGGGCATAAGGGCATGTAAGTAGAAAGCCCCCGTCAGTTACTGAACTTTGTCCTAATGGTTTGACCATAAACATAGGCATGCATGTAGCACTGGGTTGTATGTACATATTTTTCCTGTTTGTAAAACTAAGTTGGAAATTTTTCTTTCCATTTTTACCTCCAGTTATGTACAAAGCTCTTCCAAATATCTTTGGAGAATACTTTGGAGAGGAACCAATAAAAGAATTAGAAAGAGCCAAGTGAAGAAGCCAGAATCAATACTCATGAGAGGCACAAACCTCGCAACCCAGAAAAGCAGATTTATATTTCCATCATCAGGGCTTCCTGTTCTTGCATGTGCTCTCTCTTTCTCTAATCTGCAGCAAAGTCTTTGCCATTTAACTCCAATTCAGGATGCTGAATCATGCTACCACCGTAGAACTATGTGTGAGACACAGTATAGCATTTAACTAATCACACAGAGCTCAAAAGGTCAAAAGAGAGTTGATATTAGCTTAATTTCAATTTTTATGCTTTTGCTTAGGGACAAAAGTAATATGATTTTGGCAGAAAGCCAGTATCTTAAATCTGCTAGCAAGCTGGAGGGGAAAAAAATTCTTCAATAAATACTGCATTTTAAAATGTGAAATACTATGAATAATAGGACATTAAATTTCTGTGTGCCTTGTTTGCAGGAATAGGTAGGAGTGAATAAATAAAAGGATATTGTAATCTACTGCACTTCAGTAAAACACATACCATGTCTTTGTCTACCCTCCCACCTACCTCTTATCAACTGCAAGTTTTTATGCAGGGAAGGAAACGGGGTGAAGAGGACTACAGGGTGGAAGTGGAAACAGAAATTGTGTGATGGAAAGTTGCTCCTGGATGAAATGTACAGCTCAAAACACCTGCATGATAAGCAGATCTTCACCGCAATACTACAGGAAGATTTGTGAGACTTCTAAACATAGATTCTCTCCAAGCCCTTCAGACACTGTTCTGTCTGAAAATGGATCTAAAATCTAACTAAACTTTGCATTTAAGAATAGTTTACATTAAAAACACTGAAAAACTGCAAGAACAATTTTATGTATTACCCTTGCAGCAAACACAGTAAGTACATGCCAAAGTACAGAACATATGTTCTGTTTCCTTTGTATAATACTTTTTTTCAGCCACATGCCACATAAAGAAGACACATCTAGGTTCCTCCTCACTGTGTTCTTGAAATGGGAGAAAAACAGATTCACCGTGTCTTTAATTTCAAACATGGTTTCTTATGCCCCCCTATTCTTATGTAGCACTTACTTGCCGTGATTTGTTTTATTTAGTTCAATATATCTGAAAGCTTACTGTCTCGCTTAGGTTTGTTGTTGGGGTTCTCTTTACAGTCAATGAAAAAAGGCACCTTTAAACGGCAATTCATACTGCTCATGTCAGATATCTCCTTAGGACAACAAAAATCCCATCATGGAGATGCCAGTCTTCCTCTATTCACTGCAGTGGACAACCTGCTTAAATTAAATGCCTCAGGCTTTGAGCTGATTAAACTTAGTTGAGCTGAATCCCCAGGTATAAGCTATGTACATTCTTATTTCTATATGTATTGTTCGATAATCTGAGGAGACAATCTATAATGAGCAAGACTGGATGTTTCTTTCCAAGATTAGAACTTTTTTTCTGGAGGACCTTACTCTATAGTAAGCTGCCTAGAAAGCCAACCTGCATCAAAAGAAGTGTTACCAGCATCAAAAAAAGGTTGAGGGAGATGATTCTTCCCCTCTATTGCGCTGTTGAGACCCTGCTTGGAGTACTGCATTAAGATCTGGGGCCCCCAGCATGAGAAGGACATGGACCTGTTGAAGTGGGTCCAGAGAAAGGCCACAAAGATTATCAGTGGACTGAAATATCTCTCCTATGAAGACAGGCTCAGAGAGTTGAGGTAGTTCAGCCTGGAGAAGATAAGGTTCTGGGCAGACCACATTGTGGCTTTCCAGTATTTAAGAAAAGCTGGAGAGGGACCTTTTACAGGAGCATGTATAGATAAGACCGGAGCTATTAGCTTTGAAATGAAAGAGGGTAGATTTAAATTAAATACAAAGAAGAAATTCTTCGCTATGAGGGTAATTAGATACTGGAACCGAACTGCCCAGAGAAGCTGTGGATATACCATCCTTGGAAATAATCAACGACAAGTTGGGTAGAGCTTTGAGCAGCCTGTCTAGTGAAGGTGTTCCTGCCACTGGCAGGGCAAGTGGAAGTAAGTGACTTTTAAGGTCCCTTCAAACTCAAACCATGATATCTCAGTAGGAGCGGGCATTTGAGTTATGGAGGTCTGCATGAAAGAATAGCATATTTGAGTAACAAACCTGAATAACATTCAAAGATGTTGAAGGCATGACAATGAAGTGGAGCTTACTTTAGTGTAATGAAAATGCACAGAGCACACCATAAGAGGCAAGAGCAGTTCTTTTGGGTCTTCTAGGCACTGTTATTCAATATAACTTTGATAATTACGACCTGAATTTGCATCATTAAAAGGCCTTGGACATTATTATCTACATAAGAGAAAAACAAACCTATTTTGTATTTTCTTCTTAGATAGCAAAACAAGAAAATACTGAAAGTTAGCCATGTGTTGTCCATCAGCATTATTTTCATTTAGATCAGTGATAAACGGAGAACATTTTCAGGCCTTGATTCTACATCTAAGAGCCCTTAGACTACTTGCATATTTAATAAGAAGTAACAGTTATTTCAAAAGGATATGCTAATGGTATACGGCCTTACTCTTCCAAAGATAGTCTTAGATAGTAATATGAAATAATAATCCTCTAAATAACCGGAATAAATTTTTCAGTGCAAAACTGTACCCAGACCAATTTTTAAAGTTTCTGTTAAAACCATATGGAGATATTAGCATATGTTCTTTCCATCCATCGGCAGTTTTACTTTACTTCTTAGAATTAGCAGTGCATTTCCTGTAATTTAGGTAACAGAAATAATAATAATAACAACAATAATAATTTCCAGGAAAGACAAAGGATTCTTATTACACTGATTGTATGCAGTAATCACTGGATTGAGATTTACATTGAGACAGGTGAATTCATTTCACCCACCTATAGGTACCTGTAACATAGATGTTTGTTTTATGCTGGTTGTTTAATCTCCTCCACTACTCCATTGGAGTTGTCTCACTCAACCATCCTCACTTTCTGTCCCTGTCCACTGACTGTGGAAATAACTAATTTAGAACTAGGTATATAACTTATAGGTAGCTAAAGTACATGTAATGTATTTCTGAGTCTGTGTATTTATCTATCTGACTACACACAAACTCAGAGCCTTAGAAATATCATCAATAAATAATGCTAAGGAAAAACACAGTAGAGAATAATTACCACAATCCTTTTCATGATTTCGCAGCTTACTCTTTCCTCTGAGTTGTTATCTTTACAGATAACAGAGAGGTAAATGTTTTATTATTTTAAATAAAATGACATCATTAAATAGAAGCGTCCATAAATTGAGAACCTTGTCTTTTTCTACACCTTTTCTGTATCCCGTTACATTATATTTTAATTTAGAACAGAATCAAGACATTTCATAATGTGAATATGTCAAAAAAATCTATTTTAATTCTTTTTAAAAGCAGGTATTTCTTTTTTATTGTTTTCAAACTCGCTGGTGAAAAATGATTAGATTGTTCTGCACTTGAAAAAATTTCAATGACAAGTTTTGTTGAGAGTCATACATCCTCCCAGAATATTTATGCTGTACTAAAACAACTCTCCTTCATCAAGAAGATATTTATTTTATTCCAACCAGATCTACACGTAAACAAATAAGCTGACAGTGTGCTTTGTCTGAATTGAATTTGACAAATAAGGGATTGTGGTTGAAAGCAGTAAGTAAAAATTTGGAAAATTTTGATTAAATTACCAAAACTAGCACAGACTTGTGCATCTTTAGATGAGTCCCTAATTCAGGTCCATAACAGCACTCAGTTGGTCTCCCAAGTATTATATGCAATAATACTAAATTTAAAATTTTGCTTTAAGAGATCTCTGGTGATTTAGATGCTTTTGGAAATCAATGCAACAAGTAGTTGGGGTAATATCATTTGCTAACATCCTTTTGTGAGTTTAGGTAGGCTGTTACTGATTGCAGTAACAAGAACCACTACAAGAGCACATGCTTCAGCCCATAAAGACAACCAAAATATCCATTCTGGCCTTGGAGACTGTGTACTCTACTTACAAGGTTGTTTAAAAACTGTATTGTCCCAGCTCAGCACCTGTTAGTCTCTGACTAATTAAAGGAAGCTTTCACCAAGTAAAAACACAACTTTGCAAAAAATGTACACTACATTCTCAGCCTTGGGGAAGTACTTCCTATCTTTGCAGATGCTGCACAGGGTATGGGTCTGGTAGGAGTGACAACACCTCTCTGCCTTCCCTTTTCTTCTCCAAAGCACACCACTTTCCACTCAGCTGCGTAAACATCCTCTCTGCTGTCCTGGTTTTGTCTGAGTTACAGTTAGTTTTCTTCATAGCAACTGATATGATGTTGTTTTGGATTTATGATGACAATAGTGGTGATAACACACTGATGCTTAGTGGCTGCTGAGCAGTACTTGTATAGAGAGGACAAGTCAGCTTTTCCTACTGCCCTGCCAACAAGGAGGCTGAGAATGCTCAATGAGCTGGGAGGACATACAGCCAGGACAGCTGACCCAAAACAAGGTGAAATTTCATACTATAACATATCGTAGGATCATATCATAGAATGGCCTGGGTTGAAAAGGACCATAATGATCATTGAGTCTCAACCCCCCTGCTACATGCAGGATCGCCAACCACTAGACCAGGCTGCCCAGAGCCCCATCCAGCCTGGCCTTGAGTGCCTCCAGGGATGAGGCATCCACAACATCCTTGGGCAACTTGTTCCAGTGCATCACCACCCTCTATGTGAAAAACTTCCTCCTAATATCTAACCTAAACCTCCCCTGCCTCAGTTTAAAACCATTCCCCCTTGTCTTATAACTGTCCACCCTTGTAAACAGCCCCTCCTGTTTATAAGCTCCCTTCAAGTACTGGAAGGCCACAATGAGATCTCCCCAGAGCTTTCTCTTCTCCAAACTAAACAAGCCCAGTTCCCTCAACCCTTCCTCACAGGAGAGGTGCTCCAGCCCTCTGATCATCTTAGTGGCACTCCTCTGGATCCACTGTAAGATCTCCACGTCCTTCCTGTACTGGGGGCCCCAGGCCTGGACGCAGTACTCCAGATGGGGCCTCACAAGAGCTGAGTAGAGGGGGACAATCACCTCCCTCTCCCAGCTGGCCACCCCTTTTTAATGCAGCCCAAAACACAGTTGGCCTTCTGGGCTGCAAGCACACACTGCTGGCTCATGTCCAGCTTCTCATCTACCAGGACCCCCAAGTCCTCCACAGGGCTGCTCTCAAGGAGATCTTCCCCCATTTTGTATAAATACCTGGGATTACCCTGATCCAAGTGCAGCACCTTGCACTTGGCCTTACTGAACCTCGTTAGGTTTTCATAGGCCCACTTCTCCAGCCTATCCAGGTCTCTTTGGATGGCTTCCCTTCCTTCCAGTGTATCGACTGCACCGCTCAGCTTGGTGTCATCTGCAAACTTGCTGAGGGTGCACTCGATGCCATCATCTATGTCACTGATGAAGGTGTTGAAGAGCACCAGTCCCAGGACCGAACCCTGAGGGACACCACTTGTGACCGGCCTCCACCCTGACACAGAACCATTAATCACGACCCTTCTGGCTGTGTCCAGCCAGCCAATTCCTAATCCATCGAACAGTTCATCCTTCAAATCCACACTTCTCTAATTTAGAGAGAAGGATGTGGTGAGGGACCATGTCAAAGACTTTGCAGAAGTCCAGGTAGATGACATCCATCACCCTTCCCCTGTCCACTGAAGCTGCCACTTCATCATAGAAGGCCACCAGATTGGTCAGGCAAGATCTGCCCTTGGTGAAGCCATGCTGGCTGTCTCAAATCACCTCTTTATCTCGTATGTGCCTTAACATAGCTTCTAGAAGGATCTGCTCCACGATCTTCCCAGGCACAGAGGTGAGGCTCACTGGCCTGTAGTTCCCCGGGTCTTCCTTTCTCCCTTTCTTAAAAATGGGAGTAATGTTTCCCTTTTTCCAGTCACCGGGAGATATATGTCACTATATGACATTATGCTCAGCAATAAAAGCTCCAAAAGCAACTGCTGTGATTTAATCCTGGTGGGCAACTAAGTACCCTACAGCTGCTCATTCACTCCTCTAAGTTCCTGATTCTTAAGAGAGAATTTTTTTTTGGATTTATGGACAAGAAATAGTGTTGGAAAAGGTAAAAGTATGGGAGATAAAGACAGTTTCTAGGTTGAGATAAAGACAGTTTACTAAGTAAAGCAAAAGCTGCATGTGCAGGCAAAGCAAAATAAGAAATTTGTTTCCTGCTTCCCACTGGCAGGCAGATGTTCAGCCATTTCCAGGAAAGCAGAGCTTATCATGCATAACAGTTCTTGGGAAGACAAATGCCATCACTATGAACATGTCCCATTCTTCCTTCTTTCTCCCAGTTTTATTGCATCGCTATTTTCATCATAAATCCAAAACACAGCTGCCTACCATCTCCTATGAAGAGAATAACTCTATCTCAGGCAAAACAAGAACATCTATCCAGAAGGAACAAATGGTTTTCAACATCCCGCCCCTCACTGCCCCACCAAGGGCCTACCACCCTCCTGGCTGGTGACTCCATCTCACAAGAGCCATGTAGTGGCCATGGTGTGTCCAGTTCTCCCAGCAGCTCGGTGGCTGATCCAGAAGGCTGCAGGAGGTGTCCATCCCGTGAGTTCAATGCAGCCTTGTTGGTCGTCTGGGGATGCGGGCCATGGAGTAGGGAGAGCTCATGTAAACCAGGAAATGGGAGCACCAGCCTGAATGACACAGCGTGTAAAACAGCTCTTATGATTTGAGGCAAATATCTCTGCATATTAGCTCACCCTTTTCCAGATATGAAGAAAATCTTTCTTTGCCTTTTACCTTAGGCTTACCACAGGGTCCAGATATTCACATGAGCGGTTACAGGGGCCATTTGATGCTAGAACTTAATGCACAGTGTTACCTGTTTATTCACCCTGTATTTATTGAAATACCATGGTGAAGACTTTTCTTCTGTTTCATACATTTAATATTTATGGTGGTTAGCTACAAGGTATAATGAAAATTCATTTTCACAGTCAGTTTGAACCTGCTTGTTTCAGCTTTTCTGAAAGGCAACAAGACAGAGAGATGAGACATATCTTTCATGGGAAGGTAAAAAAGGGCAACAACAGTAAGAGAAAAAATAATGGAAGTGTTCTGCAGATAAAAACAATATGAGAGAAAAGATTGATTTTTTTCTCTGAAATAAGACGTTCCCAAAGCGCTCTCATTTATTTGTCTAATGGCAGGGTACTTGCCATTGCAAGTACTGCTCCTTTATATGTCACCTGTGCACAACCACAGGGACTTGTCAGCTTGATTAAAACCCATCAATTAGCTTCAACAGGCTTTGAATCAACCCCTGCTCTGCTTGTGGGCTCTATTTCTCTTTCAGATCTGTGTGAAAAAGCCTCTTGCCAGTAGGGGGTGGGTCTGTCCTGGAAATAAGCACAGACCAAGAATGCATCTTAATTCACCAGACACCACCCTGTTTTAATCATTATATTTATTTTTAACAGAATAATAGAGAAAGTGCCAAGACATTATCTAATACATGGATGGTGCCAC
Source organism: Gallus gallus (assembly GCF_016699485.2). NCBI lineage: Eukaryota > Metazoa > Chordata > Aves > Galliformes > Phasianidae > Gallus > Gallus gallus. The sequence goes on from NC_052532.1 coordinate 31,824,070, forward strand.
AACAGCTTTTCATCTTAGTCTGGGAGCCATTAGGATATTTTGCTGCATAAATAACACAGTGAATTAAGTCTTCTCCTTCTATCAGCACCACATGTTAACAACAAACATATTTATAATGTTTATTTGAATATCTTCAAAAGGGGATATTACAGCAGATCAGTTGAATTGTAAACACTATTAAAACACTTATTAAACTTTATCTCAGAAGCCTCTTAGTAAATCGAGAAATATGCTAGTAAGAAATTTAAAAAATAGAGAGGAAAACAACTTTCCTTCATATGAACTTTGAATTTCTTATTGCTTTCATTAGCTATGTATATTAAGTGATCTCAGTAGCCTGCATGCTTAGCAATTCTCTCTTAGACAAATAACACTAAATGCTGGGCTGTGTTGTTATGCAATCAGTGAAAACTTCTCATATTACAGGTAACTATACCACTGACGTTTGTAAGTTTCTGGGTGATATATTAGAGTTAACACAAATACAGCTGAAATTAGCAGTTTCTGTGTCCACAAATTAGACAAGTAAATCAAAAGTAAGCAAGCACTTACATGGCTATATTTGAGAGAAAGTAGCAAGTTAGCAAGTTATTCTATGCAAGTTCACATTTCACAGAAAACTGTTAGTGAATTCAAGTCAAATGATAGCCTGGTCCTTCTAGTTTCCTCATTTGTAAAAAGTACAGCAGTTACAGCTGTTAACATTAGCATTTTATTTATTTATTTATTTATGTCCCTTTTCAAAGAAATTCACAATTCTTTTCCAAAGCCAGCATCAACGAGCAAGTCAGCTGTATTTAGTGTGTGTGCTGTTTCCTTTAAATATATTCTTCGGTTAAACTTAGTACATATTAAGACAGTGATGATACTACCCATTGGGAAAGAATATTTAGCCTTCTGCAGGGCAGCAAAATGCTGATTCTTTGTATCTGTACTCAGCTAGGTTAGCCAGCAGAAAATCTGGCTGCGCAAAGAGAATGTTTTCAAGGATTCCCACAATGGACAAGAAATACATTCCAGGTGTTTGTACATCCTGAGTTAGTCCTCTGAAGAAAACAAACAAACAAACAAACAAAACAGTGATGCCAAAGTTTTGATTTAATGCAAGGAAAGAAGGAAAGCATTGCATTGGCTGGGATTCACTTGCCTGAACATAGGCATCTACTGTCATTTAAATTGTGCTAAGATATTCAAGACAGCTCTGTGTGGCTGGTACTTATGATACAGAATCTATAGAGGACTCTCCTACAAAATCAGTTGGAAGTCTGACAGGATACCACAGTGCATCCAAAATGACATAACGCTGTTTTGCATCAGCAAATGAACCTCCACTTGCCAGTAAGTGTGTTAAATGTCCAGTTAAATGTCCAGGTAGGGTCAACATTTCCTTTCTGCTTACACTCCAGAGACATGCCTACTGCCTTGGCTATTTCCTGCAATTTCAGCCAGTCTGAGAAACTGGGTTCTTTCTGTATAGTGAAAAATATCCTTGCAGATGTGACTGGTCTAACTATCTGTTCTATATTCTAAATATTAGTTTTTGGAATAAGGAGTGTTTCTAGCTACAGAACTGCTTGTCTCAACGTTGTAAAGGAGTCCAGGAATGAGTTAATGGACTGAGCACTTGCTTACTTGGAGAAATGAACTTAGTAATTCTATTGTTTCATTGTCCTTCACATATGTCATATATCAGCTCAGCTCTTTTAAACAACTGAGCCCTTCTGCATCTCCACATCTGCCACATTGCAGCTTATGATCCAAAATGGAGAGCTAGCGCTGAAATATTTCAGCTGGATTTGGCAGTTTTGAACATAGTCACACAAGTACAGTATTTTCCACCCAAATTCCTGGGAGGTAGATGCTCACTGATTGTTTCAGTATGTGTAGATGGACGTACGGTGCTGTGTTGTATGGACTTGACTCTTAGCACCAGTAATAGGCCTTAGAAGGCAAACTTTTGAAGTCGTTACAAAATCAGATTAACAGAAATGGCATTGTAACATTTAAACCTTACAAACCAGCAGTCTGAAAGGTGTTAAAAGAGTATAATACTGTGAAGCCAAAGATTCCAGAAGTTGAAAAGTACCAGAACTGTTCTGGTATTGGCCACATAAAACCTTATTTCTTTTTCTTTGAGCATGTGTATTATAGCACTGTCTATGATTGCATTCTAACTTGTTACAGACCACAAGCAGTTTCAGTGCACAAGACAACACAAGTCATGCACAGGACAGTTACTCAGACAGTAGTTACTGCCTCTTGGAAGCTAGAAAAGAAAAGAGCAGTGTAAGGCTTTGTTTCAGTATATTTCCTTGCTACATTCCCAGGGCATCCTTTTTTTTTTTTTTTTTTTTTTTTTTTTTTTAGTATGTTATATGAGCTATGAAGGTGGAGTTGAAATGAAGTCAATCACCAGCTGTACACTGCATAAGGGGTCACTGATCAGTGCTTGCACTTTGTCTGCTAACAACACCATTATTGTAATGTATATGTATTCCCCTTAAGTGCACATAAAAGGTCAGTTGTGTGCTCTTTGTCAAAGATAGGTTGCATTTTGTCAAGTACTCATTTTGCTCTTATAGTTTCAGAGTATGGCAAGAAAATCTAATACAAAATATTATGGTTACTGTAGCATTCCATGTGGGCTTTGATCCATATTTCTTTTGTTGCAAAGAATTACTGCTTTCTGAATAGCTCACATCTGTGTCTAAGGCAGTTTCTGGATTCTGTCGCTACTCTACACTCTGCCTTAGAGCAGCAGGATTACATCTGCAAATGACATCCTTGCTTCAGTGTCATGCAAGAGTTAAGAGTTTCAGTCAAACCACAGTAAGAACAAACATCCATATGGGTTTGAGATCCAGGAGTCTGCAGACTGATTCCTGAACTTCTGAACTGTGTTACTTACTTGTGACACTTTGCTGTGAATTCCTGCTGGACTGACTCTTGGAACATAGGAGGGACCAGGGCAAGTTGGGTGCGTGGGAGGTCTTAGTTCCTGAATCTGGCTCTTTCCATGTGCTGTTGGACAAGAGGGACATATGCTGTGACTACTCTGCAATTATTCACTTTGCATTATAGGATCAAATTGTTGCTTTGAAATAACTTTTCCTTTATTAGACATCTTCACATGCTGGAAGGAAGAAATTGCTCATAGAAGTACTCAGATCATCCTCCAAGATGCAGGAATGGCACCAGTCTTCAGTTTTATTACTGTCTTCAGTCGTACAGACCCTCATACACTTTTGTCTGATTACCAAGACAGCTTTGGTGGTGTCTACAGGGTACATAGCCAGTCTCTACAATGGCAAAGTTTATGCTAAACACAGCTTTTAAATATATTATTCTAATATTTTTTTCATTATATTGTTTGAAGTGGAGCCACTCAGTCTGTCTTGTGCAGACTGCCAATTTTTAAGCATGAACTGAAATTTGAAATGCTTATTTTACTAGGGTAAAAATGCCAACATTGAAAATGAGATTAATTTTTTTAAAAATGTTTAAGTTATTTTGCCTTAAAAATGCAGTCAAATCTTCATTTCATAGACTTAGAAATGTATGTAACTTATTTGTTTGATTGTTCCTCTAAGCATGAAGTGTGTTTCTGCAATAAAATCTTTAAGTGATTGGAGACAGAATATCCAGTAAAAGTTATATTCACAAATAAGATGAGTATATGTGCTATTTAACCCATATAAACCCACTGTGTAAAAGCATTTATTGGCTATCTGCTCTTCGTTTCTTTTCTTCTGACAATTAAATGGAAATTATCTTCTCCTTCTAAATTCTTTGCTATAGAGATATTTTTCATTATATGTTTTTTCTACCAATGAACTTTAAGACTATACTTTTTAACAGTACTTACTGATATTTAATGGTGGACAAGCTACCAAAAGTTCAAGGCTCAGGGCGATCTCATTATTTAATTTTGGCTTCATTCTGTTTCCATATTTGAGCTTGAAATAAAATACAAGAGAGTAAAGAACTCATCTCCTTTCACTATGGATCACCATGACCTTAAAAGCTATATTTTTCCCCTTCATGTCCCTCACCCATATCTTTCATACAAGTAGACTGCTTCATTGATCTTACTTGTCGTTTGCTCAGTAAGATAGCTGTCTCTGTCCATCTTTTTACCACACTTTTTGCCACATATAGGTCTGCAGTTGTGCCACTATGTATCGCACTTCTTCAGTAAAGCCCTAATGATCGTGGCAATTATATGTGTTAGGTTATAATACTGACAAGGCATATTCATTTAAACAACTTAAATATTTTAAAGAATCCTGTAGAATTGTTGCTGCTGCCTGGAAGCCATCACTTTTCTAATGATATAGAGCATATATTTGCATTATAAGTGCTATAAGTTTTGTCAGATCTTTGCTAAGGGTTAAGTGCAACCCATTTCCTCAGCTCATTGCTACTCTTAACTCAGGATGTGTCTAATGGAAATCACAGAAGTGATATACCCTTAGGCTTTCTTATGAAATTTCTTCTCAATTCTTCCAGATTTTGGCCAAGAAAACCCAAAGGAAATCCAGACACACCAAAAAGAAAAGCTGAGAACACAGATAGTGCTTTGCAATTGATGCTGATGTGAAGATGGATATACAAGAAGCAACAGCTTCTATGTGAGAGTTGTACAAAAAAGTGTGATGTTTTCGGGTGAATCCAACAGCGTTTACCACATCCACATATCTGAGCTAGTTCCTGGAGGACCAGATTTCACACCACTCTGAAGAGCCATAGCAGGTAGCCTCCTGTCCAGGTTGTGCAAATGGAGAGAGAGGGGCACCCCAGATTAGGACTGACAGTAGCAAGAGGCAGAGAAAACCCCCACCTGGAGGAAAGCAATAGAGAAAGCTGTGCATAGAGTTGCGCTGGTAAATACGTACGTCAACTAGGACCTGGCTATGCAAAAGACACCTTGGGACTCACAGTCCAGAAGTGTCTCTTGAGATAAGTTCTCATGTGGTTCTTCTCAGGAAATCAAACAGAACTTTTCTCTTTTTTTTTATGTAGGATCTTAATCATAGAATCACAGAATGGCTTGGATTGGAAGGGACCTCAAGGTCCCATCATCAAGTTCCAACCTCCCTGCTACAGGGAGTGTTGCCAGCCACTAGATCAAGTACTAGATCAGATTGCCCAGGGCCTCAGCCAACAGAGCCTTAAACACCTCCAGGAATGGTGCATCCACAACCTCTCTGAGCAATCTGTTCTAGCATGTCACCACTCTCTCAGTAAAAAACTTCCCTGACATCTAATCTTAGTATACCTCCCTCTAGTTTAAAACTATTCCCACTTGTTCTGTCACTGTTTACTCATGTAAAAAAGTTGATTTCCCTCATGTTTATCAACTCCTTTTAAATATTAGAAGGCTGTAGTGAAGTCTCCCCACAGCCTTCTCTTTTTCAGGCTGAACAAGCCCAGTTCCTTCAGCCTATCTATCTTCATAGGAGAGGTGCACCAGCCCTTGGATCATCTTTGTGGACTCTCTTCAAATACTTCACAACATTCCTGTGTTGGGAGCCCCGGTCTTGGACACAGTATACCAGCTGGGGCCTCACAAAGGGCTATCACTTCCCTTGTTTTGCTGGCCACCTCTCTTCTAATGGAACCCAGGATACTTTTGGCCTTTTGGGCTGCAAACACACACTGCTGGCTCATGTTAATTTTTCATCTACCAGAATCCTTAAGTCCTTTTCAGCAAATCTAATCTCAAGGAGTTCTTCTCCCAGTTTGCAGACATATCTGGGATTACCTTGTCCTCAGTGCAAAACCTTGGACTTTGCTTTATTGAACTTCATTATATTCACAAGGTTACTGAATATTAACATGGGATATTGTCACTATGATTACATAAACCTCATCAGTCTAGGGAGAGTGATTTACAATTCCCATCCTACCAGAGGATGATCATACTGTCTGGTAAGTCGTTCACCAGCTAAATGCCCAGTGCTATGAAGTGAGGTTAGAAAGAAGGAATGAGCAGCAGCTTGACCAAGATTTTCAAAAGAAAGACTGTTGGTTCTTCCATAGGACGGTATGAAAACAAAAATAACATTGATTGTATATCTGAGAAGCCAGATTTTTCACCTACCATCTCAATACCCTTGAGCAGCAAACTAGGAGAAGCAGTCATATTCCACATTTTTTCTTTTCTGTCAGGACCATAGTTATTGGCTCCACCACAGCCATACTTCACTGATAGCACTAAATTGCTTCCCTGTTTGGGTCACCATACAGCTTGGTGATAGAGGCATTTTCTGGAAATAAAGGGAGGGAAATTTCTCTCACAGGGAAACTGAATCCAGATGTCCAATAAGAGGTATCAAAAGTCTTCACTGTTAAAGGTTTGTGGATCCTTGTCTTTTAGGACAGACCATCCATTTCTGTTTCATAAAAGCTGTTTTAAATAACATAAACACATCAGCTGGTTGTCATTGCCTCCTTGTTCTGAATCCTGAGCAGACAGCAGAGAGACATATATCTGTGTTCAGTATCTCTTTCCGGCTAAGTCAAGGCAAGCTGTCATTCTCAATGGAGGCATTCTAGTTCTTTAAGTCCCTGATTTCCTCCATCAGCTAAGAAAAGTAACAAGATACTTAGCCTAACTGATTTAACTACCTTGACAGGAGCCTACATTTTAGACTCTGTAACACTTTTAGATACAGAGCGAAACCCCAGAGTAAGATACTGACCCTGATAAAAATTTTAAAGGAGCTAATATTCTTTGGAAATCTAATCAGCCAAACATATCTGCTATAGAACTTCACATTATGTGGGACATTAAAGGCAAAATCACCTTCAAAATGCACTTAGTTTGTGCAGCATACAATAAATATAATCCACAATTATGATTCCATTTTTATCAAACAGAGCAGAATAACTTGTCAAAAACATATTTTTAAAGGTCTTTGCATGATCCTCTCATGGCTTATATATTCCTGACAACTGAGGGATACAAGGTATTTAAGTTGACATGGAAATTCAACTAGAAATGAAGAAGGTAATTTAGAAGTCCAATTGCAACTCCCTTTTGGGAGGAAAATTAAATGTAAATCTGCTGAAGTCAGAGTTTTTGACTGATTAAAAATGAAGAAAAGAGGAAGAGGGAGAATACCCTTACTGTCATGACTGATCTATTTGCTAGTTATTGAGCATATTTTGCTTTGTTGTGATTTGATTTGTTTTTCATGATGAAGGTGAGTCTTTCTTTCTCATTTCCAGTTCCAGTGTTCCTGAGATGTGCCAGAAGCAGTTCAGCCTCATGTGGAAAAAAGAGCTGTTAATACCCATTTCTACACCTATTTCTGTTGCTTCCTAACATGAGATTCCATTTTTTACTAAAGGAGTAGCTCCTCATCACTCAGTTTGATCAGATTCAAATGTGGAGTAACATCCTCCAGGAGAATTTTGGAGGCCTACAGTGGCCCCATTTCTTGTTAGGAACAGGCTGATATTCAAAGATCAGCACACTGTAACCTTCACCTTTATTTGTTTGTTTCCCATATTAAAATAAATTGAAACCTTTTTCTTTGGTTATGTTTATGGTATTGCCTGTGTATAAAGAATTTTGTCAAAAAAAATTAAGAATGAGTAAGTGTTGAACTCTGTGCTGAGGCATCCTCGCACTTGAAAAGAACAATACTTAACCAGCTTGTTCTGGGCAGACTTTGCAATGCTATAAATGAATATTTCATATTCCCAGACCTTGGAGGTAAGAGAGAGAGTCTGAAGAAAGGAAAACTTCCCATTGGTTGAAGAGGATCTGGTCAGAGAGCATCTAGCCAAAATCACCGCACACAAGTCTGTGGGTCCCAAAGGGATGCAACCACGTTTATTGAGAGAGCTGGCAGAAGTGACTGCTGAACCATTCTCTATCATCCTTGAAAGGTCTTGGTGAATGGGAGAGGTGCCTGGAGGCTGCAGGATAGCCAGTATCGCTCCAGTCTTCCAAAAGGGCAAGAAGGAGGATCTGGGAAACTACAGGCCAGTCTCCGTCCCTGGAAAAGTGACGGAACAACTTATTCTGGATGTCATCTCCAAGAAAATGGAAGAAAAGAAGGTTATCAGGAGTAGTCAGTGTGGATTCGTCAAGGAGAAATCCTGCTTGACCAATCTGATAGCCTTTTAGGTTCCCATGACTAGCTGAGCAGTGGATGTTGTGTACCTTGACTTCAACATGGCTTTTGACACTGTCTCCCATAACATTTTTGTAGGTAAGCTTAGGAAGTGTGGAATAGATGGGTGAACGATGAGGTGGACTGAGGATGATGAGGTGGCAGAGGTCAGAAGGTTGTCATCAGTGGCGCAGTCTGGTTGGAAACCTGTAACTAGTGGTGTTCCTCAGGGTTTGGTGCTGAGTCGTGTCTGATTTAACATCTTCAGCGACCTGGATGAAGGGACAGAGTCCACCCTCAGCAAGTCTGCTGATGATACAATGCCGGGAGGAGTAGCTGACATACCAGAAGGCAGTGCTACCATTCAACACCTGGACAGACTGGAAAGTTGAGCAGGGTGGAGCCTGATGAGGTTTAACAAGAACAAGTGTAGAGTTTGCATCTGGGGAGGAATAACCACCTGCATCACTACAGGAAAGGGGTTGACCTGCTGTTGAGAGACTCTGTGGAGAAGGAAGGACCTGGGTATTCTGGTGGACAATGGGTTGGCTGTGAGCCAGCAGTGTGCTCTCATGGCCAGGAAGGCCAGTGGTATCCTGAGGTGCATTAAAATGAATGTGGCCAGAAGGTCAAGAGTGGTGATCCTCCCTCTCTACTCTGCATTGGTGAGACCGCATTTATGATACTATGTCCAGTCCTGGGCTCCCCAATTCAAAAAAGACATGTATCTCCCAGAAGGAGTCCAGTGGAGAGCCACAAAGATTATAAAGGACCTGGAACATATTCCTTATGTGGAAAGGCTGAGTAACCTCAGTATATTCAGCCTGGGGAAGTCTGAGTGGAGATCTGATTAGTGTTTATAAATATCTAGAGGGAGATTGGAGGCAAACGGATGAGGCCAGGCTCCTCTTGGTAGTGCATAGCAATAGGACAAGGAGTAATGGCCTAAAACTTGAACATAGAAAGTTCCGTACAAGCATGCAGGAGAACTTCTTTATGGTAAGGGTGATGGAGCACTGGAACAGGCTGCTCAGAGGGGCTGTGAAGGCTCCTTCTATGGAGATTTCCAAGACCAGCATGAACGCCTACCTGTGTGACCTATTGTAGGGTACCTGCTTTAGTAGAGGAGTTGGACTCAAAGATCTCTTGAGGTCCCTTCCAACCCCTGCAATTCTGTGACTCTGTGATGTAGAATGAGAAATAATGGATCCATAATATTGGTTCCTAAAATGTTGGCAAAGCCTGAAATCCATTGGTAAAAATCTCAAATCTCAAGTATATGGACATCAACACAAACTTGTTACTGTTCATAATTATGCTCTCATGCAAATAATCCAGATGGTTCCTTGCCTTTTTTTTGCATAATTGAGAACTAAATAATTGTCAGACATTGAAAATCTTCTAAATAATTTTTGTTTGTTTATTTGTTTGTTGCTGTTGTTTTTTATTATTCAAACAATAAATCAAGGTCAAGAATATAGAAAGCAGTAATCCGAGAGAATATATTCTATGAAAAATAACTTATGAAAAGGCAGTTTCTACTTGCTGAAGAAGCTTCGGAATTGATCTCTGCATAATGATACAAATTTTATTGATGGATTTTTCTTTAGAGAAATTTTGCCTACTCTGGACTTTTGAAATAGGTTTGGACATTTCCACAGCTCAGCACTGGTTCTCGATGCAAAGGCTGTGAGATATCAGCCCTACAACAGAGGGAAATTGTCATCAGGTTGCAGAAGTCCCTAGATGCATGTGTATCAGTTTAATCATAGAACAGAAAAAAAATCGTGAAAAATGAACTACAAGACAAGGAGTAAAGAAAAAAGCCATGGAGTCCACGCCAGATGGGAAAGGCAACTGAGCAAATCATGAAACTTAAATCTCTATGGGGTCCTAGGCCATGGGTGGAGTGGAGGAAGGCCTTAGAGGACAGGTCCCTTGAGGTCCTGACAACAACAAGGACCACTGAAACAGCATCAAACTGGGGAAAATTAATGTCATGGCTAGTAAATGAGCTCACCAGTAATGTCTCAGAAACACCCATGGTTCTACAGTGCTAAGAAAAATAGATCAAGATCCATAAAACACATTCAGTGTACAGCAGACATTCTTGCAGTAGCATTACTGTCCCTAGACTCCCAAATAACATTTGTAGTGCTGCAACCACTCCATGAGCAAACTGGGCTCTGGAGAGTAGGTGCTTTGTGTTGGTGGAGAGCACTGCAAAATCAGCATGTTGTGCTCGTCACAGCACTTCTGTAACAGAGACCTCTTCCTCTGGTGTTGCCTCTGCAGACACAGTAAATCATTTTTCCTGGCTACTGTTCATGAGAATGTAGCCAAGGGAAAACTTTAAGTTGTTATGGGGGTGACAATTTCTGGCAAAGATAAGTTACAGTATAGTAAAAGGAGCCCTGGAGCTGGCTTATACTCTGTTCTGAACAATGATGGATAATCTGCACTAAGTTGCATTTAAGAAATGTTTTAGGAGCTGAAGGAAAATAAAGCACTTGCCATTTTCTCCTCTTAATCTTTCTTCATTTGAAGGTCTCTCCAAATTAAAATTAATGGATAACATGCATGAGTTTGCACAGCACATACGTTATATGGCACAGAAAATCTTACTTTGTATGCAAATTACTTCCATTAGAATTAGATACATATTTCTTGTTTTCAACATTACCTTTTCTGATTTTCAATCTGTTCTGAAGCTCTAAAAATGTTAAAGCAAGTAGCAAAAGAGAGTTTCTATTTCTTGTTATCTCACTACATTTGTAGAGGGACTCAGAGGGCACAAAACCAGAACATACTTATCCTTACCAGGCAGTTAAGAGTGAAATAGAGGTCCTTTTTTTGGTAGATCTGGCTGTTATTATTCACTTTTTTATGCCTGCGACCTATTTTACAGCACTGTACTTACTCTGACCTAGAAGTCTCCCTCCCAGTTATTACTCTAAGACTGGTTGTCAGTGGTTTGACAGTACATCTGTAACTAAAGTCAGACAGTAAGAAGGGCACCCAAGCAGGCTTAGATGAGTTACAGTAAATAAGAGGGAATGCAATGAATTACTAACTTACATCTCTCACTTGGCAACTAAGAAGTTAAAGTGCAGCACAGCAGTGGCTTTACTTTCAAGCATATTTTCTACCGAGCACCTTCTCTCTTGAGCACCATCCAAATCAAACATTCCAACAAACAGCCTGACTTTCTTCCTCCAGAGCAGGACCCCTTCTCCTATTTTCATTTACTTTAGAATTAAAAATTCTGTTGAATCTTGGTTACTTGAAATTCAGTAATGCAAAATCATTCCTTGCTTGACACAAATTTCTGCTGCCTGAATACAGCGGTGAACTCCTAAATCCTGGGTCTATCTGAAGTTATGAAAGCACACAAAGTCACTGATAGTTCTAAGCCTAACATTTAAATAAATAAATAAATAAATAAATAAAATCTAGTAAAATGTGGCTTATTAATAGCAAATGTACCTATTTTTTTTTTCCTGATCCTCTGAAACAAAGTCACACCATGATATCTAACTTCATCTTTTGTCACCCACACGGTCTCTTACTGCAGGTGAAAAACTAGATCATATTTGAGAACCTCTTTCTGACTGGTTATATTTTGGTGCCGCCCACCTTACTTTGTACTCAGCATCAGAGGAGGGGTTAGGGGACTTTCAAACATATCCAGCAGTGAATGAAAAATGTGATGAAAAGTCTTCTAGAGACTTCAAGTTCTGAAGGCAATTTATCTGTCCTTGAACACACTGACTGCAAAGCCTCACTTGGAGATTACATTACACAGATAAATTACCCTACATCACATGAACTCAGGGTTTTTGTCTGGTAGAGGTTTGTCTATTGGTTTTTCTGTTTTAATAAAATCAATCACTTCTATCTGATTTCAGAAAATGGTAGCAACCCACCTGTGCTGGGAAACATCTGTACAATCACAGAGAGGAAGAAAAATGATCAGACAATGTTTTAAGCTACACGCTGGCTTATTTAATTACTATTGATATAGAGAGAAGTGTGTTAGCTTTGTCACAGAAGTCAAAACTGGCTCAAGAAATGTGCTCTATGCTCTTTCGTGAGACTTAAAGAAAATGTAAATGTGAAAATAAGGCCACAATAACAATTCTTCCAGCAAGCAGCTGTCAAAATGCAGGATAAAAACACATCTGCGTTTTGCAGCAAGAGACAATATTCAGTTTTAAAAATTATTTCTGGGATTGTTTTAAATTTTCCTCCTCTTTTTCTGTAAGTTAGAGAATTGGGTGCTGGTTTGCTTTACTATGTCCCTTTAATTTTAAAGCACATTAAGCTAGTTTTTACCTTCTCCTTTTACTTTCTTTGGAACCTTCCTAAATGTTCAACTGTGTAGTCACTGAAAGGGAATTAAGGAAAAAGTCAGTTGGAGGGTTTGTGTGTACTCTTTTTTTTTTTTTTTATGTTTTTATTATCATTTGTATTATTATTTCACTTTCTTAATATTCTGATGCAACTGCTCTGTCTCAGGTAGTTGCCTCACAAATACCAGAAAAAGAATATTCCTTTTTCTTTCCCCTCAAGCGCTAAAGAAATTGAATCAGCAAGCCCCAGATACTTAATAACTTTTCGATATCTCTTTCAATCATTAAAAAAAAAAAAAGGCCAACAAAAAAAAACCCACATCGTGCTCAGTTGTCACTGACAGTTTTGCTGCTGCTGTCAAAAAAGCAGACTTGACTAACAATTATTTTTGTGCTCAAGGAAGTCCAAAGATAAATTATGTTATTTCTTTCTTAGTCCATGCTGAACACACTTTCACCATTTCAGTGGAGAATCCCTACAGATTTAATTTACTTCCCTAATCATTAGGAAAACATATTTGTTTTTATATTTGTACCTTCAGTGAGATTGCTATTTTGTGAATATGGAATAACCAGGATAACAAGAATACATGGAATATAGCAGCTCTCTTGACAAAAGGTGTCTGAAACTTTCTCCCTCAACAGGGAGCCACTGTAACAGTAAAAAGGACATTTGTCTCAAGAAATATTTTAATATTTTAATATCTTCTTTAGCTTAATAATCTAGACTGACCAGATAGATAAACCGGTCAGTAGAGAGAAGCAGAATATGATTCATTCATTTTTTTTCAAATTTATTTTGGTATGCTGCTTTGGGTTATGTAGAAGACATAAAGGCAGACATTCACAGGAGTCTAAATAAGCAGACTACTCATTCTCAGAGGTTTAAGCATTGGAAACATATCTTGCTTTTTGAGTAACTCTTTGAATTTTTTCTCAAGCATCTGTAATTTTTCTAGGACTAATCATTATACAGGAAAACAGATGGACAGGGATTTTAAGATACTTCTTTTATTTCTCTGAAGCAAAAAGTCTTTTCAGCTATTTTTAACAAGTGAATTTTCTGTCACACCAGTGACCTAAGACAGAGGTTATATAATCAGTCTTTCTTGTTGAATTGTGTTGGAAAAATTTTTGTGACATTGGCTCTAAATGTCTACAAACTCTATGACCTTGACATGATGTCATAGGCAGTCATTCCAGGATGATTATTATTTTTTAATCTATCAGGTTACTGAATTACAAATAGGAGTATGTTACCGAAAAGTCCTTAGGAATCAAATACGAGCTCAACCTAATTATGGTATATACAATAAACAAGCAAATAAATAAGACTTCTGGTTTTGTTGATATTATCAAATGTAGGTTTACATAGATACAATACATTTTATCTATTGGAGAAGAAGGACAGGACAAGAAAAAAAAAAGAAAAAGAAAAGAAAACAGAGAGGAAGGTAATGGTGTGACACATTTTGGTCTCTGTATGTGAAAGAACAGAGACCAGAACCAAAACTTAGAGAAAGCAGAAGAGGTCAGTGTCAGCAAACTAAGCTCAGAGTGAGAGGAAGCCTTTAGAAAAAAAATAGGATAGTAGAAGGAAAACAAATAGAGATGCCAAAAAGGTGTTGATCTTAAGATAAAACCATATTTTGGATGAAGAGTTCTTTAGAAATGTGTTGGAGGCTGTTAGTAAGGTAAGGAGTCAATGAACAAGCAGCAGTTGTTTTGTGAAGAAAGCAGAAAGCACTGAGCTTAGCCATTTTATGTGTGGTGAGTCTGAAGAATTTAGCAACTGTCAGAATGTGGGAATGTCCAACGCGATTATGGGCTTGAATAAACCTGGTACGTTTGTTGGAGATTGCAGGATTGCACTCATAATCACAGGTTTCACAAGCAGGGTTACAGTCTAGGAATTGCTTCTTCAAATTAGTCTTGCATTTATGTGGTCATGTTTTTTTTTGGCACTGCAGTATGCATATAGTATTCTAAGCATTGCCACCTTTACAACATTTTAGCAAATACATTATTTGTGGCTTTTCAGAAATGTTATTCTAATTGATCCCAATTCTTTCTCTAACTGCACACTTCTTTATTATAAGCATATCTAGCTCCGTGATTTATCCATGCTGTAATTGTGTTGATGAACAACAACTTCACTGTGTGCAAAGGAATTCTTATTTCAAAGTAATTGATTTATTTATTTTATTCTTCTAGGCACTTCATTCAGCCATTATGACCTTTGCTGCCTCTTTTTCTAATTCCTGCATTTCATGTTGATGTTGTGATGTGCAAAGTTGTTGCATACTAAAATTCTTACTAAATTAAGTTGTATTCAGTGTTTTTTTTTAATTGTAACTAACAATAAGAAAAATGGTGCCCATTCTAATTATAATTAATGACCAAAAAAGAAAACAAGTTAAAATATGTACTTATTACACAACCTGAGGATTGTTTATGGCCTAAGTCTAATGTGTAGTTAAACAGTGATGATACAATGCTATTAAAATAGTAATATATGCATCCAAAACCTGGTAGTATGTTCTCATTTTGGTTTTGTTCTTTCCCCTTTCCCCTACACACACTATTCTGTCACAAAACATGCTGCCATGGATATATAGTTTTAATGACTAAAGCTCATATAGCCACTCATTTCCAAGTGCAGTAGTTCTCAGTTGTTCTGTATTGCCATATTTTTGTCTTCCTGAGCCCTTTTCTCAGTTCTTGCCTTCGCTCACCTCCCTAGACTCATGTTCTGGCTCATGTTACACTATTTCATTTGGCTGAATTGGCTCCCAGTGTAACAAGGTGAGAAGCAAAAATAGCTGATGAAAGCAACAGCATAAATCCAGCAAGAGAGAGCAAGAATAACTGATGGCAACAAAAGGGGGACCTGGCCATTTTAGTAAAGGTTTGGCCCATTTTGCTGCACTTGTAGTGTGAAAACGTGCCCAGAATGCTCTCATCATGTTCTCCGTGGCTTCATAGAGATTATTGCTCAGGATCTTCTGGATCAATAAGTGGTTGGAATCTGTGGCAATATATAATCAAAAAATTAGAAAACTGGGATGCCTACCACCAATTATCTTGGCCAGGGAAGAGCTGGGAAGAAGATATCGTGTTTAAATTAATGTTAACTAATATATTCACAATTATTTATGCAAGATTTTACACTGAGAGTCTCATAAAGAATGTTAATCATATAGAAACCAGAAGCATAGGAGACTTAGATACAAGTTTCTTCTTTTGTACGATTCACGGTGAGTGCCATAACCACAGACATCTTTTTTCTAAGATGTCAGAAGATGGCATGCTTGTCCTATTAAGGAATGAGAACAGAGTAAAATATTGGAATGATTTAGCGAAATAGGGTAAAAAAAAAAAAAAAAAAAAAAAAAAAAACACCCTTGGTTTTCTGTATTAATAACACACACACAACTTGTTGTTTTTTGCCATCCCAGACATCCCAGATATTGTAGGTATTGTTTTTAAGAGAATGCATACATCCATTAATTATGAGTTGAATGCTATAAAAATATAAATCCCACAGGATGACTGAAGGGGTCTCTAATTTGCTACTGCTATTTTCAATAACTCTAGGAAAACCAGAATATTTCCAGAAATTGTAATAAAATTAATGTTACACTAGCATTTAAGAGGAATAAATAAACTGATCTGCCTAAAGTTATTCTATCAGCTTGATCTTGACCCTAAACAAAGTAGTAGAACAGAGTATGAAAGAATGAATTGATAAATAATAGAATATGTTTAGTGTCACTCAGTACTGACTTCTGAAAAACAGATTGTGAAGCTAGCAGGCCTTCTGTCCATCTTTTTCCCTTTTCTTTTTTTCTCTTTCTCTCTTTCTTTCTTTCTCTGCCTCTCCCTATTTTTTTTTTTTTTCTGGAGAAAGTATGAGTTAAGATGGTAAAGGCAGTAATATTAGTGCATACAGCTAAACATCAGTCAAATCTTTGACTTTAAATATCAGGATATTTTGATTAAGAGTGCATAATTCTAAAAGTTAAAAAAGAGAATGCATATGTTATCCATTAACTAAGAGACAGATGTCAGGGAAATCATCAAGCATGTGTGCTTTTAGTGTGATCCCATAGGTAATGCATTGGTAATATATTTTAATTAGTTTTTATCAATTATCTGGAAGATAACCAAAAAAATCATTAACGAAGTTTGCAGATATCAGGAGGAGTTAGAGTCTGGTAAATACTAAAGAAGAAATGTTACTCGCAAAGGGCAAACTTGACTGCTTAATAAGCTAGAAGCTTACAAAGAGCATATGTTTTCATATGAACAAGCAAAATGAGAGTGAGAGAGAAGGTAAGAAATAGAGGACATTAAGCATCCTAACAGGAGAAGAGATACCAATGTGGGAAACTTCTGGAAAGATCAGGAGTCACGGTCCTGCCCTGAACTGATCAGAGCTTCATGTGAAATCTTAGAAGGGCTAAGAAGACTTTTCAATTAGGCAGCAAGGGGACACTGAGAATGTGCAAAGAGTCATCATTGTTTCTATATTTGTCCCAAAGTAAACATTACTGGAACACTCAATAAAATTCCTATGTTTGCAGTTCAAGAAGGACTGATATTTGGAAAGAGTTCAGAGAAGATTTGTAAGAGTAATTAGATAATAAGAAAATAAAACACATAGAAAAAAAGAATGTTGGCAGCCTAATCACTTTATCAAAGATAAAACAGAAGTATGGGATGATCTCAGTTTACACATACCTATGTGCAAAAAAAAAAAAAGGGGGGGGGGGGGGGAGTTGTTATTCTAGCAGTCATGGTCTAGCTTCAGCAGGGTTTGATTCAGGTAGCCTGGTGACCTGTGTCACAGTAGTTAACCACAGTGGCCCTTTCTGAACATGTAATCTATGATTCATATACAACCGCTTATTTCAAACTAAACAGAATTACAAGATGGATTTGAATAATTTGAAGTACGGTTATGTCGGATTATATTGCTGAGACAGGCTTCTGTAAGAACTGTTATCTTAAATAATTTGTCTTGACTGAGACAGAACTTACCAAGAAGGAATGAAAAGTGAAACCTTGTTAGATTATGGAAACAATTAGTCTTAGTAAAGGATGTCATACCTAAAATATATACTGCAAAATTTAATAATTTTTAGGAAACAAAAAAGTGTTCATGAACGAGATGCAGTGTTCTTTTTTTTTAATCAAACTCACTTTTTTTCTTCTTTTTTAAAGCTAATCCTTCAAAAGTTCAGTTAAGATATGAAATGAACCACACTCTGTCCCAGATGCTAACCAAACACAAATGACCATGTGAAGAATGAAGTCAGTGCAAACACTCCCTTTAGCTTAAAGAAAAGTTATTCATATTCTTAATTTGATCTGAAAAAAAAATAGAGTACAAATAACAGTTGCAGCTGCTTCCTAAACTAACATACAGCTGCAAGTAGATATACAGAGGCAACTTCAGAGAGAAGAGAAATGCAACATCATTTCTCCAATGACATAAAATTGTCTAGTTATATTACTCAAAAAGCTGTGATTCTCCTGTGTCAAACGTACTGAAGTTGAAAATGTTGCAGGGCATAAAAGGGAACAAAGGGAACAAGGGAAACAGCAGCAGCAGTTCTTGCACTGCTATCACACATTGCTTAACATATTGTCTTACTTAAAATGTTTTGCTCTATGGTTAGAAAAGCTAAAACATGGTTGACTAAACTCATTTTTTCAGCTGCCTGACCTGTACGAGCAGATAACCAGTTAGAGATATCTGTAGAAAATACTGTCACTTCCATGGGGAGATGAAGCAGAGGTTCTCACAGAGGTGAGGAGAGATCTATGCAAGAAGCATCTGATAAGTATTCAAACTTTTGAATGCCTTATCCAAATTCTGAGGTCTGGAAGCAAGACTGGAAATAACTCAAACAGAATTTCTTGAAAGATTTCCAGAAGCACTTGGTTTTGGCTGGGTCAGTAGTACAGCAAGAATAGCCTTCCTGGGATATTTTGGTATTGCTGTTTCCTGTCTCAGACACAAACAAAACATTTGGTCTTTTTCTTTCTGCTCTATTCCCATTTTCCTGACTTGTTCTCTGTCTCCCTTCCTCTTTCACAAATCAGTTTCAGCATTTTCACACAGTTGAGGCTGTGGTTCATGTAGAGGTTAGGACAAAAGCTGGGAGATATCCCTCTGCCTTGGCAAAAGAGCAGTCACCAAGTGCCCTAGAAGACTAATACAAACCAAAGCCTATGACTCTACAGAGAAACAGAAACAAGAACATTTGGTACAGAATGGAAATGGGAAGGTAATTAATATTATCATTTGGGAAAAATATTTCTTCTTTCCCTTATTACCACTGTATTTACAGAGATGCATACGTATGGAGATGCTTACACATGTAGTCAGAGTCTCTCCCCAGCTATGTGTGCACTGTTCTCATTGAAACCCGGAAGCCACACACATGCATCTGAAGGAAAAATGTGGGCCCAACAGCTGTTGTTTTTTCCTAATATAGCCACATTAATTACAGAGTTCATTGACCACTGCGTACAACTGAAACTCTGACCACCCTGAGCAGAAGATGAGTTTTGCAGTACCTCTTCAGGAGAAGACAGTGGTGTCTGAGAGAAGAGAAGAACTCTGGTTTTGAAAACTCTCATCTGTTAATTCTTCCATTGAGCATCAGCACCCCTCTCTCCTTCATTAACTCCTTTTTAGGTATGTGGCCACACACAAAGACTGCCTGGTAGCCAAAGAGCACATAAACCGAGCACTGCACCAACCCTGCTGGCAGTACACAGTGGTTACAACTGGGATAGTGGTGCTGTGGACTTGGCCGGGTCTTCCTCTGGTTTGGCTGTCACAAGGCCTTCCCAGCTGTCTTCTTTCAATGGCTTGGTTCAAGAACCCGAGTCATTTGCACACATAGAGAATGACCTTACTTTGTTCTGGTACATACGTGCACACACACACAGCTGCATTTACAGAGCTGAAAGAGATCTGGCCATACGTATACTCATTGACAGTTAAGTAAATGAAAATCAGTTTCTAGCACATGATAATATAAGGTAAAATACCTTATAATTGTAAAAATAATGTGTTTTATGATACTACTAAGGATTAGACAATAGGTGGAAAGTCTATAATAAAAGTTCGTGACATTTAATGCCTAAGTGGTCTGCATTTCTGGGTGTTGTATGAAGTCTTAGGTAATGGTCACCTGAAAAAAGGCAGTGTGGTTTACTGGCATAGAAAGCCTCTGACATCATACACATAGGATTCCAGCCCTACCTTTGGTGTCTTTGACAAAAAACATGCATCTTGGCCAGAAATTCTAGTAGAAGGCAGATTTTTGCTCTATGTGATTCATTAACTCCTTGTTTACCTCTTCTGTTTTTGTTTTTTTTTTAATGTCAAACAAAAAAGTCTCGTTCTTCAGCTGCATTCCTTCCTTAAAAATAAGGGAAATACAAATTACTCCTCCCCTAAGAACCTGCCCCATAGCACAGCAGCTGAGGTTACTTTCTAATAGTGCATCGTTAATTTTACTTTTATTGTTCAATGCTATTTTACACTTTTGGAAGGGGGAAGACAAGGTGATTGTGCCTTTAAAATACAAAAGCAATTAGCTTGGCTGATTTCTTTACAATTAAGAGTCAGAAGGACTGACTATGTTTACCAGATGGAAATCGTGCCCTACAAGGCCAGAAGGGAGTAATGCCGATAGAATCAATAGGAGTGAGACAGCAAGGTAAAACATTGCTACCACAGAAGTATGCCACATCAGGGGGCATCTGCAGCCAATAATAGCTTTTGGGGATAGCTAATTCAACTGTGCAGTAGCTGATTTTGATTTTTCTCCCTTATTATTCCTCGTGCATCAGAGATTTGCAACCTGTTTTGATTTACTGACCTTAAGAAATATCCATTCAGTGTATGTACAGAATCTGCTGTAGGAGATTCTGTGGCCCTAGATCAACATTTTTTCTCTTTTGTAAATTAGAGATAAAGTGTAGTCTCATAAAGTACTATGAAATTAAAAACAAAAACCAAACCACACAAAAACAGTGGCAGTCCATTAATGAAAAAAGCTGTGGTTTTCTCAGCAAGGAGCAATACTCAGCATAATTAAAGAAACAAAGAAAATGATAAAATAATGAAGGAGGCAATGAAATACTTGCAGCAAGAGATATTTCCATTACTTGATATAGTCCTTGTATTCCAGATGCTCATATTCCTCACCCTCAGTCTCAGCTTTTTCATAGCTGAGATTCGCTCATTCACTTCTGTTCTTTGTACTGTTAATGGAACACATCATCCCTTGAACCCATCTTTGTGTAATGATGGTTCTCTATGTTCTTTTCATCCTGTTCATATAGCACTCAGATGGTGATGAGTACACTCGGATTCTTCATTTCATGCCTCTTCACTGTTCTTTAGACAAGGTATTTGTATTTGTCAATTCAAAATAAGTAAGAAAAGAAAAAAAAAACAGGAATAGAGCCTGCTGAGTAAATCAGTTTTATGAAATATCTTCCTTTTACTTATTTTCATTAAATATAACTTAGATTTGTTTAAGTCATGTTATTTTTTAAGGATGTATTCCCTAAATATTTTCTTTCGTATATCTCAGAACATATTCATTAAAGACTTTCATTTTCCTGAGAACCTTTGTTTCTGAGGCTCTGATCTTTAACACTAAAAACTTGATAATGATGTAATGTTTTGTCCCTGATATAGCTCTGAAAATTGCGAATGAGCAAACAAAAAAAACCAAATTGGTTTCTGGTATTTTAAGAAAACTTGTTAAAATATTTCAATGACAACTCTTTCCAAATAACTTTCCAGTAACACATGCAGATATACTGAGTGTACATAGAAATATCAAGAAAATTCACTCTGAAAAGAATGTTGGCAAGATTTTAATGTAGTTAGAGGAGGCTAGGTTAAAATAACAAACTATTTAAAAATAAATCATTTCTCTCGCCTTTTACATTTTCTCCCCAATGGAATATGTTTCTGTCACACTGTTTTCATATGCATATCAACATCCTCTACTTCAGTTTGAATAAATCTTCTGAAGTTCTCAATTCAGAAGGACAAAGTCATGTAGAAATACCCAGGTTAACTTTAAATGAACTAACTACCTTAGAGAGTCGAGGCAAGAGAGTTTCTTTAGTGGGATCAAATGCTAAGAGGAAAAGCCTACCTAACTGTCTTTTAGTACACAAATTAACTTATTTACGATAGGTTCCTGTAGTTTCCTGCCTACTCTAAGTTTACTGAGTTCCATGCTTCAACGGACAACCTTTGAAGGATAACTTCCTACAGGTTGGTCCAGGTCTGCCCTGTTTAACTGAGATTCAGAATGCGTGAAGTTTTGTCTGTTTCATATACCTTGATGCAGAAGACAGCACATGTCACTTTTAATAGGACAAAAGGGAGGATGCTGTCTGCTTTGCAACCTGGTCAAGAAACTGGAGGAGCATATGGCAAAGAGATTTATTGCACTGACTACCTGCTCTAATCTCACTTCCCAACAGTGATGAGTTCTTATTATATTGCTTTATGTTTTCACTACCTTGGTTGCACCTTTTATCTAGAAATTCTGCAGCCAGACCGACATTGGGGATTTGCATTTAAATATTCTTTAATATTATTATTTAAATTAAGTGAATTTTAATTCAGCTGTTGAGATGATCAGAATCAACGCAACTGCCAATGTTCTCACTACCTGCTGAGTCAGTGCTCTAAGCCTGTGTCTAAGATAGACTCACAAAGTGCACATATATAGGTACATTACTATTAATTTGGGCTCCACAATAAAAATTGTATTCTTCTTTGATTTTTCTTTTGTGTGTGTGTGTGTATATCTCGTTAACTTTATTCATGATCTTTGTTAATTCACTACCATAAATATTTGATATTTGATATACTCAAGCAGATGGTTAAATTTCATATCTGTATTGAAGCGTAATAGTCAATATTTTTTATTCTCATTCAATTTTTGAGTTGCTAAGTATCCAGAATACAAAAGATGTACACCAATTTCATCATGAAGCATGTCATGTCTTGGAACAAAACTCTATTGTGATATCAAAAATAGTGTAACTCTCCATTTTCAATAAAATTATCAGTGGGATTCTGTGAACTTTTAAGTGTTGAAGCAGCAGCCAGCAACATACTGGATATTTAGCCAGATGCTTTTTGCTGTTGTTAGGGAGGAAAATACATTACCAAGTCACATTTTATCTGACTAATATTAAATCTGTTCATCAGAACGAGATAATGTGCTTTCTATGAGTTGCCGTTTCTTATAACAATCTGCAAAAAGAGACAGGAACATGCTGTTAGGTAGTTAGCTACAGTACAGATATCAAAGTACAGTACAGATACTGTACAGATACTGAAGACATTCTGAAAGCTGCCATTGCTATTTCTGATTGTAAAAGCCTCTTTTGAAATACAGCCCTTCAGAGAGAGCCATACCAAGCTCTTATGTACATCAGGTTGTTAAGTTGAATTACCAATTTTCCCTGTGATATCCCTCAATTCACCAGACTCACCTCTTGGCCATACTTTTCCCCCACGAATAAAGCAGATCACATCCCCCTTTCCTCTTCTCATGAAAAACAAAACAAAACAGAATAATAATAATAATAATAAACCCTATATCTTTATATGAAAAAACTAAAGGAAAGAAAATTAAATATAGTGAATTTTCTGTAGCAGACCTGCTCTGGCAGTTTATTTAGGATAAATAGCTAGATAGATAGACAAATGAATTTGATGCATCTTCCCCAGGTGTAATCTATTGTTGCTATAACACTGAATTCTGATAAGAGGGTATGCTGCCCAAATAAGATTGGACCTGAAAGAAGAAAAGAAATGAATTAGATTTATATTCGCAAGGCCAATTGCCAGTACCCAATAGTATGTGAAATGGATCATGTTAATTGAACAGAAACTTAGTCCAAAGGCCTTTGCTTGTCTCTTTTCCAAGCTACATAAGTAAACTATTCAGATCAAAATAAAAAGGCGAATAGATCATAAAGGAATTACAATCCCAAAGGTAGTTAACTGAGGCTCAGATGTTCTTGGCAGCACTACAAATGATGTGTATATGATCAGAAAAAGCATGGAAAAGATGCAAAGTATAATGACATATTTTACTATTGTGTTTGTTTTTCTTCTATTTTGTTCATTATGTACAAAATTAGAGCTGGGAGCCACAGCCAGAAAGCAGTATCTCAATACAAAGTAAACCATACAAGGCTATTCAAATAGCTGGTTGAAATAAACCAGGAAAACAGGAAGAGTGGATAAGCAACAACAACACAGTATAAAATAAAATAAAATAAAATAAAATAAAATAAAATAAAATAAAATAAAATAAAATAAAAAAAATGAAGAGAGGGAGGGAGGGAGGGAGGGAGGAAGGAAGGAAGGAAGGAAGGAAGGAAGGAAGGGAAGGAGGGAGGGAGGGAGGGAGGGAGAGGAAAAAAGGGAAAGAAGGAAGGAAGGAAAGAGAAAGAAAGTCCCATCCTTCCACAACTGTTGTGACAACAAAAATCAAGAAAATATGTTTTAAAAAGAAAAACGTTTGTACTTTAGTGATTAATTCTCATACCAGCTTCAAGACAAATTCTTAACAGAATTCTGGAAGAATATTTCAGCTTTCTTTCAATTCTGCTGGTTCCCTCCTTCACCTGACTGCTCAGGTGACCTTGCTACAACAAGCCCTGGTAAGCACAGTGCCAAGCTCTGACAAGGAACTGCATGGGATGACAATTTCACTTCCTGCATGGTGGCTGCTGGATGATGGTTGCTGGTAAGGATTATGGATACTATTTGTGTAATTTGGCACTGGAGATTATAGGTAGAATTAGGTAGAACTAGTAAGATATTGTCCATCATATACAGTGAATCCAAAGTCTAATAAATAGGCTAAAATAGCATCATATAAATTACTTTAAGCCAGGAGGATCAAAGGTACATTTCAGATCAATACAAGTACACTGAGACTTATGGAAAGGATTTTACCTCAACTATCTCATTACAGTTTTGACTTTGATTAATAGCAGCTGTCTTCCACCATCTGTCCAACAGAAAACTGATGAAATCATATACACAGTCATTTATGCTGGGCAGAAAATTCTCTGATCCACCTGGAGGAGAGGTGTGCCTTTATTGTCAGTGCTCATGAACACCAGATTTTGGTGCTTGGAGAAGTTAGAAATGCTGCTTGTTCACAGAGCACTGCTGTGAGTGGCTGATGCCAGGGAGGAGCTGGGAGGAAAATAGTTTTCCTGAAAGTAATTTGAAGGATGAGCTTTATCCTTCTCAGTATCTCCTTTTTCCATGCATGTGCTGGTTTGAGAAATCACCCCCAACACAGCCTAGCCACATTATACTATTATCTATGCATTTCTACCACTCTTCTAATCTGAATTTTGAGGTTGTTGTGAAAACAGAATTTTCTTCTTAAAAGAAAACCAACATGAATCTACAAAACTACTTTCTACTTTTAGACAAAATATCTTTGAAAAATGGAAACAATAGGAAAATTCTTAGTTTCTGAAAAAAAAATACATAAAAAGAAAATAGGCTATGTAAGAACATCTTCTATTCAAAACAAAATGTTAAAGGAAAAATATCCACCAGTTCTAAATATTGTTAGTATAGTGTTAGAATATCAGTGATTATTTTATTTACATACTTCTCTTTACAAGAATGTTTTGCTTTCTGTAAATTACTCAACCTTTTTTACAAGCTGTGAAGGAGGATTTAGTGCATACAGGAGCCTCATACAGAAGTGCGCATGTCAGGAAGCTTCTGTGTTTTTCTTCCAAAGAGGTATCTTGGTAGACATGCTTGTGATAAAGCACTCCTGAAGATGACCCTTTGCACAAATGTATTAATAAAAAGTCAAAATCAAGCAGCACTTTGTCTTGCACTTGTGAGCTCCTGAAAAATAACCCCCTCAGGAGCTACCATTCGGATGAGTCAAGGTAAGCTCCTCATGTACTTCTCACTCTATCCTTCTACTCTGTCTTTGGAGTTTCTCTCCCAGTTTCAAAGCTTTTCTGTGAATGCCATACATCAGGTTAAATATGGTGTGAAAATAATGTAATTATGGTCTTTTAAATGGCTTTTGCATTTTAAAGGATAGGTTTTTTTATCTGTGTTATTCATTCCCTTCAGCAGGATTGTGAAGCAGAGTAATTAAGTGACTCTGAAATTTGATATGCTCTCCTCTGGATTCAAATCCACCCAATGTAAAGAAAGAAAGAAGAAATTTTGGGTTTGGAGCTCTGACTTTCTTCATGATCTTGGACAAATCAGCACACAGTTGTCTGATTTTGTTTTCTGACCATCACAATTTTTAAAGACTCTTTTTCTCTCTGATGTGGTGATATCATGAAATTACATTATTGTCAGAAAGCCTGTCAAAGGAGTCTGGCAAATCAACAGAAATTCATGAGGCTGAATTGCTACAAAAATCCCTTGAAACAGCATTGGGACTACTCCAGATCAGGGAAGATTGCTTTACTGGTGTCATATCCCTACTATGCATGTAAGGAGGGAGTTTTCTCCAGAACTGACAAAGTCACAAGCTGTAAGTTCACAAACATCAACAGATAAAATATTAAGGCTTTTTCTTTTTTTTCACTCCTTCCTCAGTACAGATTGCACTTGTAGCTTTCTTTTATCAGCTCAGCACTTTCCACACACATACAGAATTAAGGTGATTGTTAAAGACTTACAGGTTAAAACTATAAATAAAAAAGAGTCAGTCAGTAACAGTAAAGTATCCCATATTTTTCTTTTATCAGCCAAGTGTGAAACACAGGCACAGCCATTGAACATGGGTTTAATTGAATCATGGTTGCTTAAGCAGTCTCAAGAGATGGTAAGTGAAAAAGTGCTATGCTTGGAAGAAATAGGTTTCTTCAGGCTGGAAAAGCAATATGGCATAAGCCTAGTAATAAATTGTTGGCTATCCACTAACATCAAATTGCTACCAATAAAAATTATCTGTGAGCATTTTAACAAGAAGGGAAGAGTAAACAGAGGATTTTACACCAGGCATGATTTAGTTTTGTTTCCTCTTTGTCAAATTAGTGACAGATTAACTGGAGATCTGGTCAAATTACTTATTGAAGACAATTAAGCCAGTGAACCCAATTTATCTAGAATAAACATTCCCTGACAGATAGCTGATTAGATGATTTTGTGTCTGCTTTCTAAATTTTCTGAACATTTATTTTTCTGTGGCAAAAATTTTGTCAATTTTTAAAAGTATTGGCATTCAAAATTCAAGCTAGTACATGTGCATTCCTAAATCACATGGTACTAGGTATGTGAAGTTATTGTTCAAAGGTTTACAGGTTTACCTGCAAAAATCTTTTCTATGTTTTTTGGTATTTTATTCTTTCTCTTAGTTTCTGGTGTATATCATTACCTCTCTAAACGTAGTTGATTTCAGCAAGAAAAGACATGCTGTTATGTTTCTTACAAATAATTTAGAAATGCTATGGAATAAAACAGAAAAGACACCCAGAAAACAATCAAGAAATTATAATATCAAGTAAATTTGGCAGTATTCCCCATGACACCGTACTGCCATTTACTCCCTAAATGTTGAGACATTAAGACTCCAGAATATTTGGCCAAGAGTCAGAGCAAAGTATCAGAAGAAAACCAGTGCTTATGGAATTGAATGGGAAGACACCCCAAGAGCATCCCTGTGCTATCCTAGGATGCTACAGAAATACTACACAGGGTAGAACAGGACCCCAGTGAAAGAACTTCAACCTTTGAGATTGACGAATCCCTCATATTCCAGTTCAGAATATTTCAGCAGCAATCTTGTCTGGACTCATCCAGAGTAAATCTCTTAACTAGAAAAATAAACAAGGCAACCTCCTTTTGTCTTTACCAACGTTTTCTGGATATGTATTTTCTTTCTGTTTCTTTCTCAAGAGATTTTTCACAATTGCTCTCCTTTCTTTTTTTTTTTCTTTTTTTTTTTTTTTTAATTTCTCATGTGAACATAAAGCTCTGGAAGCAAAGATCATAGCTAAAGCTTCATTAAAAATAAAGTGTAATCATATAATTTCTCCGAAGAGCTGTTGAATAAATAAGTGGAATCCATAGATGATGTGATGCTCTGACATGATACAAGGACTGTCTTGCATCCCATCAAACCAAAGGCTATACCTCATGAAAAGGGCACATGCTGCAAGCCCAGGACCTTGATTTTGATGCATCAGAAAAGGCTCTGCTGCAGTGACCAGGGTAGACTTGCCATACACCATCTCTAGCTGTCAAGTGAGATTGGCCTTGAATGGAGCTGTCTGCAGAGACACATCTCAGCTTAATCCAAGGAGGAATTGGATGATTCACTCCAAAACAACAACAACAACAACAACAACAACAAAAATCAGACATGAACAGGGAAATTGAGATGTTAGAGTGAAGATACACACCTACAGGCTCCCAACCTCAAAATGTCATTTTGCTGTGTGAGTTTACTGATGCTAGGAACAAATCATTCTGATATATAAAAGATATGTGTTGAAACATCAGATACTTCCATTCTATCAGACAAACAGATAATGATCTTTGAACAATTCTGAAAACTAAAAGTCACAGATTGGGAAGAATCTTAAAATTTCACTAAAGAAAATTAAAACCAAAAGATTCATACTTAAGAATAAAGCAAAGAAAGTAAAATAAAATTGTATTTATGTCACTATTTCAAAATGTCAGAAATTCAGGATTATATTGATAAGGAACAGTACTTTCTGTGGAAAAAAATACATTTATTAATCTCTCCTTTCATTCTGTATCTCGAGAAACACCTTATCTTCTGTATATTTATCTGAATGGTAGTATAAAGTTACAAGAGTTTCCAGCAGCTAAACATTATTTTCCCATTCAAATTTACTTACAAAAGAAATACTTACATAGCAGAACATTTTACAACAAAACAGTAAATTAAATATAATACCGTTCTGTAGTCTTTGGCCCAACATCTCAGGATTCATAATCAGAATGAATATACTTAGTATTTTGGGAATGTGGGAATGTGAGGGGACTGAGATTGATAAGACAAATCTCCTCTGAGAAGTCCTGCTTCTAGGAAAGATCCACGGGCATAACAGGGATTCCTTCTTACCTAAGGAAAGGCTGAATTGTTGCACAGGTACCTTATTTCTAGGTGACAGAAGAATCATAACGCAACTTCCAAGAATATGCAAATTTAGGATATAAAATGTCACCCAGTCTTACATTACCTGTAAGGAGAGAAAGGCTCCAGCTTCTCTGGATAGCCTGCAGCTCACATGCTTCTTTATGTTCCTAAACTGACATACAGGAGCTATTCAAACACTGGGCATGTACGTGATATGTGCTCAGTTAGTTACTTTCTGGGGAAAGGTAAGGCTTCTCTTTTTTTCCTCCCCTTTCACTAACTTCTCCTACATATGCTGTTTCAGGTTTAAGGCTAAAATATGGAAATGGTACAGTGTAATTAAAATTACTCATGTGCTTTAAACAACTACCATATTCAGGATGAACGGAATGGAGATCAGACAAGCTAAAATGTCAGAATATGTTCTTGTTTTTCATTAAAATTCAGGTTTCCGAGAAATGACACATTTTGAACATTGATTCAGCTGATTTATTTCCATCATGTATTGCTGCCAATTACTTGCTGACTGTATTAATGAGAAATTAGATCATTTTAATAGAAAGATCTAAACCCAATGTTCCGTTCCGTTGGCACAAACCCTTCCAAGTAGTCTTGTACTTAACTGCTAGAACACTAAAAAAAAACGTAATGGGAATATTATGAATATTGTCACTGACTTCAAACAAGGCCAGCTGGTACCCAGTTGTAATACAACTGGTCTCAGAACAAGCCAGAATCTTTTCATTATTCTTCCAAACAGAAATCCATTTTTCCTTTCCTCTGACTACCCCAGTTCTTGTGGGTCTTCAGAATTTATTAGGGTTGTAGTATATGTTTTATGGACCCCATCTGGGTGCTTTGATCAAACATAAAGGATATACTTGAAAATTAACTTTTTTGGTTGTTGTTCTGCTGAAGGGATTTCAATGTTTAACTCTTCTATTTTATTTATTTATTTATTTTAATAAGTGTAATTTTTCACATTTGCCATTAATGCTCTACAGTGATTATTGGTTAGATGGGTAAATTCGGAAAAGACATCAGAAATGGGTAATACATAGATAAAGGAAAAGGCAGTCATATTCATAGGCAAACACAGAAGTTCAGGAATATTCTTGGGATTTTTCTTTGGCTAATTATCTCTATTTCTTCAGGTCCATGAACATTTATACTGCCCGCTTACTATATTCCTCCCCCATACACTCTTACCTAGATGTTTTCTTTCTCTTTTCATTTCATTGCTCCTCTCCATTTTTATTAAGTCTTCCCACCTCAACTTCCTGATGAAAAAAAGCTGCCATGCAAGCACACTCCTTTTTTTTTTTCTCTCTTTTTTTTTTTTTTTTTCCAGCCCATGCCACCTCTGTGCAAGCTAGAAGCCTGTTCAGGCAGCAGCCTTGCCAAGTAGAACAAGCCTGGTGTGACTTCTTCACATGACCAGGAACAGAAGTAACAGCAAGATGATACTGCATAGGAATAATTGTGCTCTCGGGTCACCTTTTGAACCCACTCTTTTTCAGTTATGTGGGACAGGTATGTCATTTTACAACATGCAAGATACTTGAAGTTATTAAAAGCAGAATGATTTTGAAGCATGCTGAGAATAAAATTATGAATGTTCCCTAAAATCAGATATTTTGCTCACGGAGAGGATCTGTGCTCTGCTTTGGAAATTCAGGTGTCAATACAGATGACTGTATAAGAGTAGATAGCAGAAAAACATAGAAAATTTACTGCTCAGTCTTTGAGCTAAGTTAGCTGAAGTATCCTGAATGAAGTCTAATAATCCTTGTCAGTGACAATTCTGTTCCATGTTAGGAGGTAGACTGTATCTGAAATAAATTTAAGTAGTGAGAATACAATATTCATATACCATCATATATAAATAATCATTTCTTTCCGGGCAGAGAAAAAGAGAAAGTGTGTGAAGACACTGAAGAAGTTAAATACTCATAATTAATTTTTGCAATAGTTGATTAGCAGTAGCTAATCAGCTATTAGCAAAAGCTAAGCAATAGCTGATAACTGTGAAAATAATAATTCTTTTATCATAGAATCACAGAATGGTTTGGGTTGGAAGGGACCTTTAAGGTCGTCTAGTTCCAAACCCCCGTTCTATAGCACCAGTTTTGTGCAAAGCTCTGTTACTTACCATAACTGCGGATTATATATTTTCATTTCTACCATAACTTGGTGCTCTGTTCTAAATCATGTCTCTCTAGTCATGATTGAAATAATAGCTAAGAAAAAGGCTCTTAGACGGAGCTTATTATTTGGTTGTTAAGAGGTAATAATTTCTAGCAGTGATTCTAAGAGAGGCGATATTAATAAAATCAATGCTTCTAGAGCCCAGCACTACCAGCTCATCAAATTCTAGCATATTTCCAAATGTTTCACCCTCAGCTGTTGCGTGACAACACCAAAGTAGTCCTACACTCAATGAATTCAAAGGCAACAGCCAGAAACTATGCATTCTGGGGGAAAGTATGGACTGGCACCTTGGCAGGCTGGGCAGATGTTCATCTGAAGCTCAGGAATTGCAGGGAAGACAGAGGATAAGCGCACCCATGAAGGCTGGACAGGGATATCTCCTCCGTGCAGTCAGTTGAACCTTACTCCTAAATATGACTACAGCTTAAAGTAACCTAAAAAGATGTGAGATTAAAAGTTGATATCATTTGGACAGAAAGCAAATAGTCAAATGTTTTGCCTCCTGGACTTGATTCTGCAAGGAAAGAAAGAAAAAGTTGTTCAGACAGTGCACATCCCAGCCCTTGTGAGGCATGGCAGACAATCAGGATGGAGATCCAGCTCACTGTGGCTTGCTCTTGGAAGATAATGAGGGGCAGCTCAGCTCAGCCCTTGGAGAAGCAGTGCTCTCAGTGGGCTCCTGGAATGGCTCCTTCATTGGTACTTGAATCGCTGCCATGAAACCTGGCACGGCTGACCAGGGCTCATCCTTACCATGGCTGCTTGCTTCAAATTGCACACACATTCTGTCGCTGAACCTTAGTTAGCCAGACTATTTTGATTTTAATGAAGGGATTTCTTTTCTAATTTGTTTCAAGTAGCTGAATTAAATCACAGACATGCAGAACTACCTAAGGGAAATCTTTAGGAAGAATGAGTACATGAGAACCTCCACTGCTCACGCTCCGACCCCCCCCCCACACACACATGCACTCACACATTTGCACACATACACAGTTTATTTATGGCTTTCTTTCCACCTGTGCTGACGTGGCTGGGAATTTACAACAGTGCTGACAATGTTATAGGCAGTACTTCACAAATTCCACAGTTTACTGAGTAGCATTATTATGGAACATTTGTCACACGGCCAAACGGTATGTCAGCCCCATAATTGATTTACAGCAACATCTGTACGAACATTTGAGGAAGAGGAGGCAACCAATGTGCTGGCCAGAACTCACCCTTTCAAAGAAAATATAGGTGATAGGAGATTCATGAAGAATGGACTAGGAATAAACAACACTTTTAAAGCAGTATATGCTAAATGTTGAAAAAGTGTAAGTGTGTTAGTTTTCATACAGAAGAATAACTACAGCCTTTCCAGGCATGTTTTAACTTAGCCATATAAAACACCTGGCCCTAAAAAAGCAGACCTTTTTTTTTTTTTTTTTTTTTTTCCTGAGGAAAATTTGAAGCTGAAACAGGAAGCCCACGCATAGGCTCAAATCTCCTTTGTGAAAGACCCCATTAAAATAACGAAAAAATCTACCAGATTTTTAGAATAGTCACTTTGTAATTACTATGTACTATACAAACAAATCTCTGTTTTTTACATTTAAGAATGGAAGAGATGGAACAGTCTCAGGAGAAGGAGTGCTTTCCCAAAAACACTTTCCCCTGCCTCTTTGCCTAGAAAAACTTCCTTTTCTGTTTGCTTATCAAACATAGTCTCTGCAAGATAGTAAGATGATAATTATTAGGAAAGCTGGGTATGATTTCCATTATCCTGAAATACAGTGATTTTGAAGTTTAAAAAAGAAAATCAAACGTCATAGATTCTGGGAATTCATTCAGCATCCTTATTGAGAGGCCTGTATGCTACGGCCTTCTTGTGCCTCACTTTGATGGGAGTCTGATGCAGGCAGTGCTCACACCTACCCTAAATCTGGGTGCTGCTGCAGCAAGGCATACCCACAATAGGGGCAGCGACCCTAAAGAGTGTCTGTATGGCTCCTCCAGAGAGGCCACTCCATGCTCCTTCAGAAACAGAACTACATCGGGTTAATGCAGAAAGTACAGGGATCAGCTTTCTGCAATTCTCCAGGAGTACAGAAACTGGAAAAAAATTCTAATCATACAGGAAAATATTGAGCCTGACTCTCTACGGCTGCAGAAACTTGTTGAGTCAGAACTGCTGGGAGGAAAGCAGAGGAGAAACGCGCTCTGGCAGCAAAGAGAATCAATCCGCAGGGATCCGTCAAAGTCAGATCAATCGGGTTCTGTGGTAGGAAGGAAACAAGTGGTGGCTCTGCCAACAGGAGCCCCACGCCTGCGCTGTGCTGCCCTGATAACCTGTAGGGCTATTCATTCTGTATTCCATCCCCGTATGGAAAAGCTTCTTGAAAATTAAAAAATAGAAATGAAAATGATTTTGTAACAGCAAGTAAACTTAAAGTGAAAAGTTAAATCTCCTTTCCATTTCTCAGAATTTTCTCATGTTCTGATTTGAAAACTTTTAGTAAAAAAGAGTTCAGTGGCTCTGCATCACAGAACTTCTCTTCATGATTTCATCTAAAAAAAGAAGAAAAAAACTTCTTTGAGTGAAAATGTTATTTCAGATGAAATTGCTGGAGTGTGCTGGTAGGTGAAAAGAGCACAGTTGCTGCAAGCCACAGAGCAATAAACAAACACTTTCTTAAAATGAGGCATGTCAGAACCTCACTTTATGCTAACTTAATGAATAAAATCATGCTTAAATACAATTTTCTGATTAGTCACATTTTCCATCATTGCCATCATTTTACTGCTATACCCACTGTGTGGTCACAGTTGTGTGGAATTTAATTTGTCCTAAGTGCTGTTTTACACATAGGTTTTGTCCTCGTGCCAAACTCTGCCGGCAGATTAACTTTTCCCTGCTTACAGCGCATACCTGCGAAGCCGCTGCGAGTGCCCCTGACACTTTCCATTCTTCAGCTCACACAAAAGAGTGTGTGAGCTAATTACCACGAGGGCCATGTTTCCCCCTTCCTGAGGGAAGGTTAATAACTGAAAGAAGTTTACGCTAATAAAAAATATGATCAGTGTGTGGCAAAAGCCAGGCCCTGGGCAGTTGGCTGCTGTAGCACTGATGCTTTGTTAATACTGCAGGCATACAGACCCACAGCAGGTAGCAGCTCAAGTACAGTGAGCTAAGCCAGCAGAGTAACTAGCTTCCCTTCTAAGAACTGCCATGCTTAAACGTCTTCTATCACTTACTTAAGCAGCAGCTTCTTCCGCTAGCTGCACTAGTGACCTCCAGTTATATAAAGCCATTGAGCAAAAAGCCCCATTTGGAGATACGTTGCAGTGGTCCACACTATTTTTCTGCTTTTAGTGAGGTAGGTCATGAGTAGAGGGGAAATTCCTTATGCCAAATGGAGGATCCAGTCTTTCTAGTTATTTCTAAAAGTGAAAACAAACAAACAAACAAACAGCGACTGAAAAGCAGTTTCAAAATCTTCTCATCTGTCCAGGAAAAGTACGTGCACATCTTTCGGATGCAGTTCTCCCTGCCACCTGAAGGGCATTGTCAGCAGCAATTCTGTCATATGTGAACTGAGCACCTATCTCCATCTCAAACACATTCCCTGTCCTGTAGAAAACACTAGAGTTGGCCCATTCAAGAAACTTGATGAAATTTGTTTTATGGGAGTAAATGCTAAAAACTGCATAAATTATTCCCTTAGGATAAATTCAAAACCACATTATGATATAGCAGGGATTTCAGCCATCCTCCCTTACGTTCACTTTACAGTATCTCTAGCTCTGATTTAGAGCAGTGTGGCACACCAGATGGCAGAATTAGATACTATTGTCACAAGTGAGCACTTCTGAAGAGTCAGAATAAAATCCCACTATTGCTGATGAATGAAGGGTGGAACCCCAACTTCTCCATGTTATAACAACACAAAACAGAAAACAGAGGCACGTACAAAATATCAACACCAACACCCATTCCACCATTAGTCATTTTCAGTAGATTTCAAAAACAAGAAGACTGAACGCTAGGATTAATGACAAAGGTAGCTTCTTTAACTAGAAATGAACTATGTTTTTGTACAGCAACTACATAAGATCTTACATTTTTGCATCATTTTGCTTCAAATGGAGCTGATGCCTCACTGCTCAAGAATGAATTCAGTTATACTCAATAATCTTTGTGGGTCCCTTCCAAATGAAATTATTTTTTTTCTATTCTGTATTTCAAATCAATACCTGAATTTTGATTATCCAGCAGTAGACCCAGATGATAAATCACAGCTTCTCCATGCACATCTACAAAAGAAGTGCTGACAGTAATTAAGACAGATTATACACTGCTACTGCAAACAAGGGGCTCTTTAGACCATACCACATACAAGTCTTTCAAAGTAAATGCATCACAGCCTCCATAACCTCAAAGCCTGTTTTATATTCAGGAAATCTCATTACCTTGGTCAAACAAGTAAAATGTGATCACATTTGACATTTTCAGGGCTTAAAGACATTCAGCATCCATTTTAGAATATAGTTTATACAGGTGTTCAGATTGGAAACTCCCACGTTGCATTTGTTGGTGAATAGCTCTCAGTCAACAGTCAAGTAGAATGGATATAACACAAAAGTATTGACATCTAAGGAAAACCGATCATGCTGAAGTACTATCAGCAGTCCATAAGCTAGAGTAATTTATGCTTCAGTTCTCTGTTGTGTGGGAAATAAAATCCTGGATGCAAGTCACAAAGCCTGAATTTCTTTTACGACCAGTGAACTTAAACTACTACCAACTTTGCTTTCAGGTCCTGTTGTTCCATGACATTCCTTAGACACACTGATCATCAGTTAGTGTACCCCACAGACCACATGACTCTGGGAAACTATGCATTGCACAGTAATATTTAATCCTGGACACATGAACACACAGAATAACAAATGGATCTTGTTTCTCATCAACCAGAAAAGGAGATTTTAGAGCCAGTAAGACATAACACTCCAGATGACATGCTCTCGAGTACATAGCTGCTTTCTGGCATTTTATAGCATGAGTGTGGAAATAAATACACAGAAAGTATTGTAAACAGTAAGGAAATGCATGCATTTTATTATAAATATCTTAAACTCTCTCCTCAATTACGCATTTACTCCATATTCAGAAAAAATCTTCCTAAAGCTGTGGCTAAACTGTCTTACCATGCTTCCCCTCCTTTCCCCAGCACTGCTGACTTCTTGCCTCAAACTACACTGTGCTCTGCAAACTGAGTACATTTGTCCTAGCTTGCAACTGCTGCAACAGGGCAAGACAAAAAAATGGAAACAATGTGTGAACTACCACAGTGGGTCCCTAAAGGACAGAGGAGAGATATTGAACTGGAGTGGAAAAGGCAGCCTGGGGAACAGGAGAGGGGCCCCGGTAAGATAGGATATGGCTGTACGCTGTTTTAGTGGAACAGATGAATCCTATTCCCCAGGCCCAAGAACCACGATAAGCACTTTTAGCCCTGCATATGTTATTTAAAACACTATAGCCTTTATTCTGTTGTAACACTTCTAAATATAATACAGGAAGATATATGAAAAGCTCCTCATCTGAGTAAAACCATACGTACAAGAAATGTGCATAAAAGAAAATAATAATACAAAAGAAGTGAAAAAAGCTAGAGCATTGGGTCCTGAAATGAATTCTGGAAAAATTATTCAGGGAGAATTACTCTTAAGGTTTTATACATTCTAAATTGCAACATCCAACCTTCATTTCAGACGCTTCGCAGGCATCCCTTGTGTTGCTTCAGACAAACCCTTTAGCTTATTCATTTAGGGAAAGTTTGCTCCAGAAAGATTTTGGTAAAGAGATCATTCTGTTTACCTGTTTAAAATGATTATTCAGTGCTTGCAGAAATCTCTACCTCATCAATTGTTTGTAAGAGTTCAGAGGGTAGAACATTTGTGTAATGCATTAAGAGGATACTGTCTCTAAAGAACATTTTACAAGTTCTATATGAGCCCGTGATGAAATTCCAGTTGCTGCTGGTCATAAGTCAGCACAATGTCTGTTCTGTCACTCAGCAACACTTGTTTCTCATTCTAAGACTCTTCTGAGCTTCAGTATAAGCTTTATTCAGTGTTGGCCACAATTTATTTTCTCATCACATCAACTCAGGATTCAGCGTTCAGCTGTGTAAATATCAAACTACCAGCTACCTAATCCCTGGAGCTTCAGAGGAAAGAGAACGAAGGTAACACTTGCAAGGTTTTAAAACAGATGTTTGGTTACATCAAGAATCTTTAAGAGAACTATTCAGACATTGCAAGTATCTTGCAGCTTACAATTGCCACTGTATTTCAGCACAATAAACGTCCTAAATATGAAAGCTCAAACAAGGAAAAAGAGATGCTCATTATCAGAATTCATTTCCATCTCTGTATGTTTAAGGCATCAAATAAAGTCACAGCCATTTGTAATTTTAGGCTGCTCGAAGAAATTCTGTGGGAATGGTCTAAAATTCCAGCATTGACCCTGAAAGCTTTATTTAGGTAGAGGAATCCATGTCCTTCGGAGATTAGAATATTTACACTCCAACAGGTCTAAAAGAAAAGTATTTAAAGGAGAAGATGAAAGAGATGTAAATAAGTGACACTGTCCCAGTTACCAACATTAATTCAGGAATGACAGGTGTACTTACTCTTTTTATTTCATTATTATTACTTCTCTAATATTTCAAAAAAGCAATCATGCCATCCCTTCCCCTTAAAAAAAGCTGAGATCAGAGCAGGAGAAAAAAAGAAGATAAATTATCTTGAATTATTAATTTAATCAAATTTAAGATTTCTTACCTTATTGATTTATAGCTTTGTGCTTAACTCGGGAAAAATTCATCTCTTTCAATACGCACTTAGTTATCATCAAATACTCATATCAATGTCTGTCACCACATCAGCACATCTGGCAGCAATAGAGACAAATTAACAATAGGAGTCAGAAAATCTGGCAACATGATGAACTAAAACACACAAAATCCTTTCTCTACACTTAGACCACCAGTGACTAAGGATGGATTAACTTCCTGTCTGTAATACTGGCGCCAAAATTAAAGGGAAATTACATTGCAATCTGGGTACCAGGTTTCAGGCTACAAACAAGAAAAAGTCCCTGCCTCAGCTGCACCAGGCAGTGAAACCTTTGCTCTAGCTTTAGCTATGTCTGCGATGGCCCCCTCTAACAGCTGCTTTTAATTTAGTTTAAAAGAAGTGATTTGGCAAGCATGTACGTTTGCACCTTCAAAGGAGACAGACTGAAAAAGCCAACGTCCTGGAATATTAACCATTTTGGAGTCCCACTGTTTTAATACAGTGATGACAACAGGATTCACAGCTTTTTTAAAATAGTAGGTATCAGTACATAGAAAAATAAAATAGTGTTTTCACTTTGCTTTAATTACCATCTTAAAGTAAGCAACCATCTTTCTCTGACTTTGTACAGTTAAAGGCATTGTGTTCCTTACTTCAAATTTAATTCAGCAATAATTTACAGTTGCTCAACTTGACTGGGCAACTAAGGCACAGATTTCATTTATAACCAGAAAAGGGCAGCTGAATAAGGAACAGAAGCATGAGTTAAACCAAAGAAAACATTATCTTGTACTTAGATTACCTTCTCATGTTGGGTGTAGCAGTGGTTGCAGAAACAAGAAAGAGGGAGAAAGGGTATGGGAAAGCAAAAATTCAGACATGCATTGCATATTTGGCAAGTATTTAACAGTAAACCACTTAGAAAAGAGTGGTGGTGCCAGGCAGATTTCCAGTGCCTCTTTTTATTTTTTATTTTATTATCATTTCCTTTTACTAAGTAGCTCAATATGGATTTGTGGATCTACTATGCATATATCCTCCATCAGATGCAGGCATACCAGTTGCAGGCACAGGCAAACAGTGCTACAGCCTTGCGTGCATGAAAATAGAATGTGTGCAAACACATCTTATAGTTGGAATGCAGAAAGTGGAAGATTTGCTTTTTTATTTTGGCATAAAGGGCTTCAACCCACCTTACCAGACACGAAATAAGCACCTACCCTTGGAAGCAGAACACATTTAACACAGTTAAGTCCAGAGACACAAATGTCGGGCAAATGAAGGTGCAAATACTTAACAGAAGGAACCTACAGATTTAACACTCCTTTTCTCTATTTACAAACAGAATTCACACTTCTCATTCTTCATACATTAATGTGGATCAGAGACCACATGGCAGCATAGTTTATTAAAAGTAATGTGCAAATAAGATGCATGATACCTGCAAACAGCACGGAGTTTCCATTTGTAAAAAAGATACAAGTAACAGTACAAAATTAGAATGCTTACTACTCATTTCAATAAAATGAAGTCTGACATAGAAATACATATGCTGTATTATTTACACCATTAATTTACAAAAGATATTATTTGCATAAAACAAAGCTATAAAATAATTAGAAATATAGTACTTTTATAAGGAATGTTTTCCCTGTATAAAAACTTAGAGCATTTTGGCAATTATGTTTTATTTGAATAAAAATGCATTTATTTGTTCTGAATTCATAGCATCATATGATTTCTTCCTTCCCTTCTTCCTTTCCTTATTCCCTCTTTTTAAATAAAATTCCACACTGAGGTAGTAGCATGTCCAAGTATCTCTTTGGTTCCAGAAATCAATGGCAGGTCCAAAAAGAACTATGTATCCAAATCACAGGATTGAAAGTTAAAAGTTCTGAAGTTTTCAAAGGACTGTTTGTAATTGTAAATGCTATTTTGTCCTCTAGAAACTGTCCTTTCCCTTCCATCTTCATCTGCTTCTGGATCAAAGTCCAATGAGGAATGAGGATTATTATGGGAGGTTTTCGGTTGACAACTTGCTGCTGGCTGCCTACGACCTGAAAGGGAGTCCAGCTGAGGCCTCCATACAGGCTTTCCAAACGTTCCTGAAAGATAGTAAATGAGTGAGTATGGAAATACTAATGCACACAATTTTGTGTCACACGGAGGGCTTCATGTTAAAAAGGAAGCCAAGGACTGACACAAGCAAAAGTTCAGCAACATGAGATTTTACTCGACTATTATTCTTCCCCTTCAAAGCAAACGTGATCACAATTATAAGGCAATATTCTACCTGAGACATTAAAAATATTTAAAAGGTAAATAACTTGAAAGCCACACATGAGATAACTTCATTACCATTTCTTTCACAACTACATCCATGTCCATTTTTCTAAAGGGAAGAGCACACAGATCAAACTATAAACAAATCACAAGGCCTGCTCTGATGCAAAAATCACTTATGAACAGGACACAGAGACTCTTCTGAACAAATGACACATGAAATATGATGTGTAATTGAACAGAAGTGAAAAGAAAGATATACAGTTACATAACACCCTCCATCATCCAACCTGAATGCTAAAACATTCTTCCTTCTAGTTACTATTTCCCATTAATTAACAACAAAGGTTCTGTCAGCCAAATTCTGCCT
Source organism: Gallus gallus (assembly GCF_016699485.2). Taxonomy (NCBI): domain Eukaryota; kingdom Metazoa; phylum Chordata; class Aves; order Galliformes; family Phasianidae; genus Gallus; species Gallus gallus. The sequence goes on from NC_052532.1 coordinate 31,864,451, forward strand.
TCATTCACACCTGTTCATCTTTCCACTCACAGCTGGCTAGAACAGACATAAGCCCGAAGAGAATTCAGCATTTAAGTTGAATCTTTATTAATAATAATCTGGATTCACTACCAAGAAAATAATTACCGTGCCCTTCACACTTCACTATTGTAAAGGTGCTAGCACAAACACCTCTGCAAGAAGGGCCTTCTCTGATGCCCTGATACAGCTGATGAAGTGAATGAATGTGAATGAATGTGAACTTCAGCTGAATGAAGTATTTGTGATACTTAAAAGAACTATCTTCTGAGCAGAATGTGCCATGGGCTGATTTTGAAGCACTCAATTTTTATTACTAACTTTACACTGCTACTGTTAACAAATTTTGCACTCAACTGCCATACTTAACAGTTTTGCATATTTGCTAACAGCAAAGGTTTCAAGTAAAACTGATTAGAGATGTTGGTATGTATTGATTTAGACAAGGTCCATATTTGCATCAATGATGTGTAGAGCAATTTTGCTTCTAACACAACATGAAAAGATATGCCTCAGCAGCAAAGCAATAAATTAAACCTGCTTTAAAAAAAGAAAATTCAAGCTGTGAACTTTCTGCCTGAATTATCAGCAGTGATGTTAAAGTCAGCTGCCTCTCCACATTGTGGTTGTAGGAGCAAAAAGGGGACCAAATTTGAAGACAGAAGATGAGAAATATATCAAGAGCTCTTCCACAGCTATCTCCAAAATCTAACCACATGCTCCTCTGAGTGTAGAGTGCTAAAGACAAAGACTGTTCAAGGCAGTGGTGATGCAACTTGAGTGTGGTGGTAGCTGAGAAAACTGACAAGTAATCAGCTCTGCATTGGCTATTAGGGCAGAAAGGGCAATACTAGCCTCCAAGGTTGTAGTAAATCCTGGTACATCTTCACACAGTAGACCCACTTTCTGTGGGAGACGCCCCATCTGCAGAGTCCTACCACAGCAATAGTGGCAGGCAGCCAGTAGGCTGTGTGCAATCCCAGGGCCTCTGCCAGATATGGCATCTGCAATGTTTTAAGTTCTAAACATCTGTTTTTTGAAGGGGGAAAACTTCAAAACTTTTACCCCCTCTCCTCCCCCTCTTTCCCCCAGAGAACAAAGAGCTCGATGATGCACATTCCCACAGGTTCCCCTTGCCTGAGTGGGCAGATCCTGGCCCTGGACTAGTCTGCTGACACACGAGCTGGGAAGGAGTTCATGGTATCAGTGATGCACTTGGCATTCAGTTACAACAGGGATGAAAGTAGTACATGTGTTTACATGCATTTTAACCAAACCAAACCAATCAGTGCAAAAAATTAGTGAGCTTCAAAGTTAAAGCAAACTTTTTCTTCTTCCTCCACCTCCCCCTGCAACCTGGGTTAAAACTGTAAACTGAGTTAAACTTCAGGAACTACTCTGTCATTCATACCACCAGAAAAGAGACGGGAGGGGTAGACAATGCATTTTTCCACAGTGCTTTACTTTGAAGAGCAAATAGTTGTGGTTGACAGCATTACAATATATCCTCATAGACCAGCATCGGTCTCGCCACCTGCTCGGAGCCCTCCTGCACACCTTTTTGCCTGGCAGGCAAAACTTCTAGTATGTCTAAAGTTTATGAAAATGTATTTAAGTAAGAGTTCTAGCATTTATGGAAATCTGCCAGCTACATTAAGATAAAAGATAAAAATCATACTGCTTAAGAGGTGTGTAAGTAAGCTATTAAGATCTCCTAGAAATCTGAAATCTGCCCATTATGCAGTTTTATTGTGATTACTTTTCTGCTCCCGATCATCAAACATTTAAAATGTTGTATCAAATATTCCTGAGAAGTCAGGTTTCCTGACAAGCAGAAGGCAGCTCCCAGTTACACTCAAGGGTGAACCAACTCTTCGGACTACTACTTTGAACATAAGGACTACTTTGGCATAGGCCAGTGTTGCTTCTGAACAAGCCCTAATCTGCCCACTTTGTAACACAAGAGAGGGGCCTGATTCCTGCCTAACTTCTGGTCCGATCCAGGGGGCAACACAGTTCAGGAGCATCCAACTGTCCTCATACACTGCCACAGAAAGGCAGTCCACATGTACAGTTCTGGGCACCTCTCTGCATACTGTATCTTAAAAATAAACAGTCATACAGTAAGTTACATGAGAAGAAGAGGACGACGAAAACAATAACATATGCAAAGCATAAGAACAACTCTCCAACTACCTTTCCTCAGATACTTCCTGTCTCTCCTCCTTTCAATAAGCACTTATATCTCACATGCTGTATTAACTTGCTCAATTCTCTGACATCTACTGAAATAAACACTCACAAACTGAACAAGAATATTTTTTTCACAGTGCTAGTTACATGAGCATCAAAGCACTACTACAGAATTACTTATTGTAGGAGGAGGAATAAAATAGTCGAGAAAGATTTGCAAGTAGGAAGCAAGAGACAACAAGGACATCGACAGCTTGAATAAAAAAGAGTGAGAACATACCCATGAAAGTGCTGTTACTGATAATAGATGAGGGTTCCAAACTTCTGTTTAAATCAAGCTTGTCTGAGTTCAGACTTCTGCTTTTTAGTCCAGTTCCTTCATTTTGAGTATAAATGGAGTTAATCAACTTGCTGCCTGTAGCCTGCATCCCAATAACACCAATGCATTGGTCAAAAGGATCTTCCAGTGGAAGTGAGTACTGACAGCATTCCTTTTTCTTTAAATATCCAGACTCATAAGGATCCAGGCTTGCTGTTCTTTGGTCAGGGCTGCAACCTAAAGAAAATGAAATTCCTTTTACATGCATTTATCTCAGCACAAAAATTATTTAAGACTAATTTCTTTTTCAACTTACTTGGGCTGCATGCTTCAAAGGTCTCAGAGCTGTATGTGTTTCCTTTTAAATACATAGTCCCTGAAGTTCCCAGGTAGTGGCATAGAAATGGATCTGCAACACCATCCAAGTCTGTTTCACTGCCATTATCTAGGTGGCAAATGCCTTAAAAATATAATTGACACGTCAGCATTTGGTCCTAAAATTCAGCTTATGCTTTCATAAGTTTAGCTCTTTTCAGAACCCTATGTTTTCAATGAAGCTTCATAGCATATTTAGATCTTGCTTAAGTTTACGTTAAACTTTTAATGAAAAGGCCAACTGCTGAAAGAGTTTAATTAATTTATCAATTAACAGAGAACGTGTCACACTTCATTATATAATCATTGGATAACAGAACAAACCCAAAAACAGGGATCAGAACCAAGGAAGCCAGGCTTATACTCTGTTGCCACTTCCTAGAGCAGAGAGCAGTAATGAGAAAGTCTGGGCTAGAAAAGCCAGAGGAAGACACTGGCTGTTCAAATAGCTCTTCTGACTTTCAGGTCACTGGCTTGTGAAAGCTACGGACATGCTCCATGACTCTTGCTCTGGGAAGAGGCAGACTCTCTAAAGACTTCACAATTACAAGACTTTCAAACCACTTCTCCATTCACTCCTGTCCCAACTGCTGACTGTGTTTGCACCCCTAGCATTTTCCCAGTAAGATGCATTTTCCTTGCTAACTCAGGTATGTTTTGGACTCTTAGGCAATAGGTGTGTTAAAAATGCTGCAGCTTTCATCATGCAATTATCTTAAATTGTTTACTGACTCTGACCCTAACAACTTCTCTGACAGGAAATTTCATCAGTTGTGTTACATTAAAAGTTATGCTGGTATTAACATCCATCTCTACATTCCAGTACAACCATTCCTTCCAAACTACAACAAAGTAAAACACATTGTTACAACTCCTTCTGGTCACTCTTATGTTGGCTATGTGATCATCAGTTTGAATGTACCATTGAGACCAGAGAAAAACATTTAAGCAAAGCCATAGTGTCATTTGGATGAGCAGAACCACGTTTCTGTTATTAGCTTGCTGATGCAATCACATGCAATAAATCTTACACTCTCTCTCAAAATTCACTGAAGATGTTTCACTAGTGTTATTTCCTTAAGTTAGAAAGACAACAGGCAAACTGTAGCTACTCAAGCAAGATGGAAAATCTGTTTAATGTTTTGCACTTACCATTACTGTCCCTCTGCTGTAAGAAATACCCTCCCACAGAAGATGTGAGGAACTGATGATGACTACCATTCTCAGATGAACCATATCCATCCTGCCTTTCAGCCAGCGTGCCCTGGGATGACAGGTAACTTGGAATGTCAGCAGGCAAATTTGTTTCATCTGTGGTGAAGGAAAACATGCACAAAATCCATCAGCATACTTCAGGATTTGTGGAAGAATTTTTATATTTGTCAGAAGAGTGCTCAAAGTAACAAGCAAGTAACAAACAATTCACTCTTCAGACTGAGAAAAAGCACACAAGAAAGTCACTGGAAAGTAACCACAAATATATATATATGTTTCTTTCCAAAGCAAACCTTCAGTTTACACACCTGTATTTGTGATGCTGCAATCTTCATTTCTCCTTCTAGTGTGGTAGATGATGACCACCCACACTAAGGAAGTGCCCACCACACAGCAAACCACAGCTATGATGACAATGCCAACTGTGGCCCATCCATCATCATCAAGTGCTGGAGTAATGTTTTGAGGAGAATCACAGGTAGGAGTAGGAATTACATTAAGACGAATGTTGCCTCGTTCTGTTCCAAGTGTATTAGACATTTCACAAGTGTACTTCCCAGCATCTTCTACATCTGTATCCACAATAATTAATAACTGATTGCTTGCAGCGAAGAAATGTCTTTCTGTTACCACGAGAGGGCTGTCATCCTTAGTCCAGTTCAGTCGGGGCGGAGGGCTACCACCAGCAATGCACTGTAAGACTGCAGTTTCACCTTTTGTTACAGTTCGATCCAGCAAAGGCCGCAAAAATGATGGTGTTTCTGAAAAGAAAGTGTAAGCTTTATATTATATATAACCTTGCAAAAATGGGAACATGCTCCTTTCTTTCACAGCTCAAGAGGAAAAGCTAAATAAAATGCACCAGTAAGGCCTAATGAAGCTTACTGTCATTTTCAGAGAAAACACCTTCAAGGAATTTGAACTAAGAGTCTACAGCTTGCTTGTCAGTTGATCAGATTTAGATGCTTGCTTTTCTTACAAAAAAGCCAAAAATCATATGTGCTTGAGAGTGTAAAGAATTAAAATGGCTAACAAATCACCAGGAAATTAAAAGATAGGATTTTTTTTCTCTTTGTATATATTATAAATTGTTTCAATTACGCATGAGAAATGAATCATAGAATGGGTAGTGTTGTAAAGTTGTAAAAGACTTTTATGATCTGGTTCCAACCCCCCTTCCATAGGGGGCAGGGACACCTCCCCTTAAACCAGGTTGCTCAAAGCCCCAAATGTAACTATCTTTTATTATTTTGCATCCTAATAATGATTGTGTGCTGGCATACATATTTCTAATCCATAACTTTGTGTCAATGCATAATATTTCAGAATATTGTAATTGTTATACACCACTTTGAAAACAATGCAACTTTTTAAAATCAGTATGTGATTTTAAAAATACACAATTGTTCAGTCCTTCAAGAAGATTAATGCACTTAAGTACTGCCAGTTTCTTACCTAGAACTGTTAATGTTGCATTAGCCGAAATGCTTCCAGCAGTATTTTGAGCTGTACAGCTATAAACGCCTGTGTCCTCAATTTTTACATCAACAATAAAGAATACATCATCTTCAGGCATGACATGCATACGCCTCTTGCGTGCTGCTGGAAAATCTGTTCCACCATCTTTCTGCCAAGCAATCTGTGGGACAGGATGCCCAACTGCAGCACATTCCAAACGTGCCATTGCCCCAGCACGAATGGTTAAGTCCATAGGAATCTTCGTAAATGAAGGCAGCACTAAAGAAAAGTTAGTGATACCAAAACAATAATTAATCATAAATGAAACATACTTTTATGTAGGTTGCTCCAAAAGTAATGACTCCTATTTATTTCCATGGAAACTACAGCAGATACAAAAAGCACAATAACACTATTGATAGAGTAAATTCTCAGATGCAACACACTATTTTTCAACAGTCTCCACCATTAGCTATGCATTTTTGTCAGCGATGAACAAGAGCCTGCATGCCTTGCGCATAAAAAACTGCACCAGTAGAAGTGACCCACTGTTTCATAGTTGCTATGACAGCATCACAGCTAGAAAAACGTTGCCCACACTATCCATCTTTATTGGCCCACACGGACAGAAGTCAGAAGGCATCAAATCTGGACTGTATAGTAGGTGGATTGGATAGATCAGCAGAGATTAGCAATATGCTCCATAGTCTCCAAACTGGCACGAGGCCCAGCATTATCATATTGCAAGAGAAAGGTTGTCGTCTTCTCTGACTTGACTCAAAATGTTCAAGCCTTCAGCTTAGTCAGCATCAGTATGTAGCAGCCTGACTTGACGGTTTGTCTGGGATTCTGGAAATCTGGATGGATCACCCCTTTCCAATCACAAATGACTATGCCCATCACTTTACCTGTTGAGGGCTGCATATGAACTTCTTCTTATGGGGACTGCACATATCATCAGTCCAGGAAACTGTCACCTTCAGCCTCGTACTTGTCCAACAAGTACTCACAAACTTGCATATAGTATTCTTTCTGTTCTTGTGTGAGCATCTGTAGGACCTATCTGTTGCAAATTTTCTAATACCCCAACAGTGTCACCATTGTTTCCTACTCACTGAAACAGTGAGTAGGAAAAATACACTTTCCTTATCATAATAAGAAAATACAGTTTCCTTATCATAATCCATTGTTTCACATGGACGAGCTGATTGAGATGCTCTTCATTTCATAGAGTGACAACTGTGCATGCCTGGGCATCCTGATGGCTTCTCTTTCACATCACTGTTGTCAGTGCTGAAATGCACCACCCACCACCTCACTGTGCTAACATGCACTGTTTGGTCTCCATAAACATTCAGTGCAAATGAATGTCAACGGGTGTATTTTTGAATCTGCATGGATTCAACTCCACATCTTTGCTTCATATGCAGTTCCATGTTGGACGTAATTTTGTCAGACTGCCCCTCTGCTGTAATCTGTTGCATGGCAACAAAATGTAATGGAATACCATCAGGAAGATTCAACCTGTATTGCCTTACCACCAAAATTCACCACTGATGTTGTGAATAATAACATAATAAAATGGGAGTCATTACTTTCGGAACAGCCCTTGTACTTTTTGGCACAACATGCTCATTATTTTAACGCTCTTCTTGGATCTAAAAATGCACAAAACCCCATAACCTGAATTTATCAGCAGCCAGCAAAAAGAAAGGCAGAGTTTTATGGTTTGTGAGACTACTAAGATCAAAATCTAATTTCTGCTAACAGCTTCCTTCAGGAATTTGCCATTAACGCTTTGAAATGGAGTATATGGAGTAGAAAAGACTAATATTTTACCATTGTGTAACAGAATTTATCACATTTACTAACATTGAGCTTAATATATATATTTTTTTTCCCTATACTGTTGTTCAGCACAATGGGTTAAGAGTGTAAAACTGAATGGTAATCTTGGAACTAGAAACATTTTAAGCAAAAAAAAAAAAAAAAAAAAAAAAGCTTATTAAGGGAGATTTTCTTCTTCAAAGGCTTTTCTTCATTCTTTTCTAAAAGATGCAGATGATGAGAATGCAAATAAATATATTTACGTATCTCGACTAAAATTATTCTACTTCATTATCTACAAGCAACAGATAACATACTTACTGTTTACTGTAAGTTTGGCTTTAATAGAGTAGGATGAACCGAAGTGATTTGAAATTACACACTGGTATTTCCCTTCACTGCTGAATTCAACATTGCGCAGTCGAAGGATGGTGGTATACTCCATCACTTCACCGCCTTGCGCCCGGAGGTGTGCATAATTCTCCATTTCAGCATCATGCAGTAATTCATTGTCTTTCTTCCACGCAAAGGTCATTGGGGAATCACTGCTGCTGGCTGCCGAACATACAAAACTCAAGTTGGAGCCTTTAATTGCTGACTGGGTTTCTGGCTGGACAGTGATCTGTGGCTTAGGAAAATCGTCTGCACAGAGGGGAGAAGGGAAAAAAAAGGAAAAAGTAACACTGAGGAAGAGTAAAATATATGTGAGCCCTGAGGACTGTTTTTAGAAAAGTTTGTACAACTTGTTTTATAGGTTTAAGAGAAGAGTCAAATAAGTATTTATAAAATGGATACACAATGTTTTTGTTTTAAATTTTGTTAGCCTTAGGGCATTTAAAGATGCCATATTTATGAATTTATTGTGCCAAGTCATCTCTTATTGAAGACAAAGAACATTTAAAAGCAGATTGTGTGTGTAGTTTCTTCAAGAGAGAACAACCCCTTGACATCTGGAAGAATTATTTTGAATGTAAGTCACGAAGCATGCTCTTCATCTTTACAACACCTCAGTCTGCTATGAGTTTTCTTTATTGAAAGCATAGTTATTCTGCTATCAAAAACAACGTTTAAGTCCTAGGTTTTGCCCAAACCTGCAACAACAACAACAACAAAAGTACAAAAGCTGCTGTTCCTGTGATTTGCTGCTCTCTGACCTATTCTGCAAATGCAGCAGTGTTTAAAATCCCATAATGCAGCGCACAAGAAATTGAAGTGGTTATTCTCTGGAATTCTTCTTACTATTGCTAAGTTACCTCAAGAATGCTATTTTGTGAGTTTGCAGAATTAGCTGCCTTCTGAAGTAGTTATTGTGTCAACTGCATGTAGATCACATGTACAAAAGGAGCAGTTAAATACTTAGTCTCTCAAAACCAGAAGGCCCCAGACGTCTCCTACCTACTGACAGACTCAAGCTCGAATTTCACATGCAATGAAAGAAAACCCCCACAAACTACTCCTCATCACAGACCCTGCTTGCACTGTAGAGAGTTATACTTTACCTTGCCCATTCATTCGTCTCATCTTTTTGGAAACAACATACCATGGTCAAAGCATAATTTCATTTAAATGTTCTCAACATGGCTTGCTACAGATGAATACAGACAGTCTGAACCTGAGCTGCAGGTCACCTGAAAGTCTGAAGGTAAGCTCCAGGTACAGAGCAACATGGATCCCCTCCCTGATCCTGAACCTTTGGCCTGGATCTTAAGAATTAACCAGGCCATTTCATTTTCCACCTTCATATCTATGTATTGAGTCCTCCAAGACAGATTATACTACTTGCAAAATGAGTTGATACTGTCAAGGCTTTCCTTAAAGATAACTAACATTTTAAGTACTTAAATTAGCCACATGACAGGGAAGGAGGATATATTTCATTCTGTTTCAGATGTTACCATCAATAGAATAATGAAATGGTATAATGAAATAATAATGAAATTTAAAATGGTAATTATTTGAGAGAGGGCATGAGAAAGTCAATCAAACAAGCAGATACTACAGAAGATGAAAGATAAAACCAGTAATGTGTTTTCTTCAGGACAGAATAACATAGGAGTGTTTATTTTAGTACATGTCGCACGTATACACATAGATGCATCAGAAACATAGACACACATATACACATGCTCTTTCACTTTTGAGGAAAGTATTTCTCATTTTATAGAAGCCACTTGACTATTCTATAATGAAAATCAAGCTATTCGTCACTGAGGTGGTACTCCTAGCATCACTCAGCTAAGCTATAGGAATTAATACAAGTCACAAAGACATCTACTCTGTTTTTATTCCACAGATACCTTTGGTACATAAATGCTTCATAATTTATTTCAGCTTAAAAAGCGTGGCTTTAGAAAGCATAAATTATATGAATTTTCTATTTTTAACTTCACAAATATGAAACTCTTTGTCTAACATGTGCTATCCTTCAAAAAATAAAGGAGATTCCTTATATGTGTTAAAATTAATTCATTAATAATGTCATTCAGCAGCTTAAAGATCACTGTCCCCTGTGGTTTAGCAAATAAAAGTACATATTTAAAACCTCCAACTGAATATATTGCCAGAATTAACTTCTCATAAATAATTATATATAATATACATATATATATATATATATATCATTCATTTATATGAATGATATGTCATTCATATATACTTCATTAGCTATCAAGTAATCAGTAATTTAGTGCACTATGTCAACTTTTCCTTTTCAGCACTAGCTAAATTATGCACCATCTACTCATCACTTAACATTAATATATTAAAACATTTGACTGGTAACAGAAAGAGAGAAAAAAGTTCATGTAACATTTTATGTTCAGTGCCTGCTTTGTCACTGAAAAAAAGGATATGAGTGGAAACAGTATAAATTAAGCAATCATACTTGCAATGAAAGGAAAGTTGTTGAAAAGACAAATACGGTGTTTGAATTTTCTTTAGTACTAGAAAAATAATATTTACATAACAAAAACATATGAAATCCAGGTAGCTTTCAATTTCCTTAGATTTTCAAAGTTTCCAATTCATTCATTAGAAGTACTAAAACACACTTGCATTGTTGTTCTGTATTCCTAGTATATGTACACTATTCTTCCTCATTCATATAACAGTCACAATGAATGCTACTCCATGCAGGTAAAGAAATCTTATCTAAAGGCAAATGCTATCACTTGAAATTCTCAAGCCTTAAGGTAAGGATATTCTATTAGTATTCACTCTCTGGCATACTGAAATACAAAATACTAGTAACTCAACTGTGGAAAATCAGAAGTTTTAAACACAGTTCAAATACAAGCAATTACTTGGTGTTCCTATTTTTGAAGCAGACTTCAAGTACACACAAAGAAGTCAGTATAGCTATTTTATCTTCTACTTTTCTCAGCTTTGGAATAAACTCAAATTTGATGAATAATCAAAAACAAAAATGGCATCTTAAGTTAGCCAAAATACAGCTTACTTAAGAAGAATAGCTACTGAAACAATATCCATCTTTAGAAGCATATACATTCACCACCACAAACCACTGAGCTTTCTATTGCACACTATGTGATGTTCTATGTAAGCTGTACATGAAACAAAAGTCAGGAAAATGTCACTACCCATCTTGTAGAAAGCCACAAATTTAGTTCATCTACCTCAGAGTTTGGGAACAGAGAAGAAAATGTTAACAAATATTAAATCCTTTCCATTTTACTAATAAATTCTAAACATATCAAAGAAGCCACAACCAAAATCAATCCATTCAGCAAATTTTTTTCTGCATAATGAGAAATAGAGACTATACTCACCACAGACAAATGCATCTAGGCTGACAGCAAAAATACTTCTCCCTTTTAGTAGTTGAGGATGTGCACAACTGGCGTTTACAAAGTTCTGAAAGTTGTTCTCTGACACCCATTGTGGTAGCCACTTTAACTGACAGTCACACAAGAGACTTGATGTGTTTAAGTGCCTAAGAAAAAGCAATTACATTCAAAGCCTGTTTGCTTGGATTCTTATAAGGCAAGTCAATAACATAAAGCTAATTTTTAATCTAAATACTTCCATTGCAAGAAAAAGTCATCAACACTTTTTAGCTCAAATGTGATGACACTATTGTCAGTATTGTGAAATTTTACAAAGCACACATATTCTCCTTAACTCCCAGTTTCTGCAACATATAAGCTTACAGGCAGCGGGACACGTTTCTAGTGTTTTGGGTACAAAACTACAGTCAACAGTGGAAGAAACATAAGGAGCACTTAAAATAGCATTCCAGAGGAGAGGTGCTCTGAAAGCTAACACCAGAACAATTCTGAGACAATTTCTTTCCTCATTCTCATTTTTGTCAGAATTTATCTTGTGGCACATATTTTAAAAGGGGAATGTGGAGATGAAGAATAGCCAGTACTGCAATAACAAGTGCAAAAATGGTTATCAGTGTACCTAACTTCTGTGAATAAATAGCTACATTCACAGAGGAATGAAATAATAAAAGAATAAACCAGAGCGATACTCTGTGAAGCACATACAATCAATAGCTGAAGTGGGAAGTGTTCAGTTCGGTTAGAATGAAATGACTAGATGGGAATTTATGCTAAACAATTTTACTTCTGGGAAAGTACTTTCTATCATTTGCTTGTCTCTTGTCTCTCTCATACATAATAGAGGTCTACTAGGAGATTCAGGAGAAGTATAAAAAAAAAAAACAAAAGCAATAACTTTTGAGTAGTTACTTCACTGAAGTGTTCAGAGACTGCTATCTTGTGGCATCTCACATCTCCTAAAGTAGCACTAGACTGTCATTTCATCACATTTGATCAGTCTTCAAATCATCTGAATCAATTCTTAGATGTCAGTCCTGGGACCCCACTGCTTCTTTTGTGCCACACCTAGCAATCGTCCAGCAGCTGGCTGGCTGAGTTCAGCAAACTAATCAATACAACCAAATCCAAACTAAGGAAGCGGAGAATGCCTAGCTACAGATAGAAACATGGCAGCTGCTTTCTACAGCACCTGCAGCTGTGTCAGGATATGGTTAACATCAAATTGAACATTAAATGAACCAAACATACAAGGTTCTTCACTATTTTTTCTATTGCACCCAATACCATGTAACAAGAGCTTTATCTTCTTGTTACTCTTCAGTTTGTTGCCACATTATGCAATAGAACAACTCTGAACAACAGATCTGATTACAGAAGGCTGATATGAATATGGGAAAAAAGAACACATATTTAAGAGGAAGCGTTAACTGCATTTTTTCCCTCCAGAAAAATGTAGCTATAAAATCTAATGCCTTGATCAAAAAATAAGAGTGAGAAACAAAAAAATCAAGAAGTTTGCTAAAAGAATATATTCTTCCCAATGACCGCTTCACAACTTCTCTGAAGACCTGCCCCTATGCTGCACCAGGACTAAAGGACCCAATTACAAGCACTGACAACTTGGTCTTTATATAAGAATTACTTTACTGCATTTCACTGGTCCAGTAAGCTTTAGCTCAGCAATAGCACTGCTGATGCTACAGCACATTACATCAAAGTCTCCCTTATCTAGTATCTATTAGAGATCAGCCAATTTAAAATCAGGACTCTAGACACCAAATGTAGCAGAAAATGAACACTCCTTATCCTCTGCCATCTCACTTAAACACACTTGTCACATAAAAAATAATAAGTAAAAAAACAACCGACACCTTCAGAGATGTTAAAATACGAGTTTATCACCGTGTCAGGCAACAACTATGGAGCTCTTATATATATTTATATAGTTATGAATTCAATAGAGGTGACTTTTTTTGACAGAAACTTACAATTCTTTGAGTTTCTTCATTTGTGAAAAAGCATTTCCTTGAACTGACATAATTGCATTATTACTTAGATCCCTACAAAACAAACAAGAAGAAAATCATGAGAGTAAAGAGTGATTTATTGAACTAATGTATTCAACATGAAGATGCCAGGAATAGTTTGTTACATCAGTTACATACAAAGGTTTTTCTAGCTTAAAAACCAAAGAGACAATACTGAAGAGTTTTATAGCACATTTAATAAATGTGACACTTTCTGTATTAATATCAAAATTCATATTCAGCAGAACTCCATTAAAAAACCCTCTTAAGAATACTCCATTATTCAGAGTAAGTGTGTTTCACTCAAATTCATAAGTAAAGTTCGTCAGTCCTATTTTTGTTTCTGTTGGTATCAAAATTTGTGTTTTCTTTTTTTTTTTTTTTTTCAAGTGATGGCTTAAATGAGAGTATTTACTACTTACAGGTGTTCAAGTGCATCCAAGCCAGAAAATGCTTTCTTTGTAATGGATCTAATTCTGTTTCCTTGCAGTATCCTGAAAAAAAATTAAGTACATAATGCAAAAAAGATTGAAGTTTTTCTGGAGTCAAACAATTGCATTTTTGGCATTTATTTCCAAACTGTGACTAATATTTACCATTCAGCCTTCCTCAACGCAACAAAATGAGCAAAATGTCTCACTTACAAAATAAACTGATTTACTGCACTTGACTAAACATCTTGATTTTACAATGATTTTAAAACATGCCTAATGTATACAGTTCAGGAATGCAGATTATTTAGATGTATACACATAAGCATATTTTTATTTCATAGATGTCCATTTTCAAATTATCTTTCCATACCAGTGAAGCCATTTCCATTGGATGCTGCACTGCTTTATCAAAGACTATTCCTGCCACTATGCCTCTGTAATATTTGATAATATACTTTTTTCTAAAAAGTTTCTATAAATACTACAACATATGAAATCTGCACATGTATTTCAGATTAGCCTCGCTCAAAAAATCAGGAATTGCTTTCACAGAAACTAACATTTTACTGCAAACAAAATGTCAAGGGAGAAAAATCACCTCAACTATGGAAAACATAACATCATGTTGGACTGGTCCATCAAAAGAGGCATAATATAAGCTACTTATTTATTTTAAAAGGAATTAGACATGGTGGTACTCACAGATTCCTAAGTTTATCCAGACCAGAGAAGGCACCATTCATATCTTCAATAGTCCACGATATTTCATTGTTTTTCAGATCCCTATTTAAAAGGAAAGGGGGCGGGTGGGGAAATCAAACAGTGAGAGGTATTAGGAAAAGCAAGGTATGTACTTCTTAAAGAATGTGTATTATTTAAGAAAATTCCTGAAATCACTGTCTGGCAGCATTTTTTTTCCCCTCCTTTTTAGTTATTTCATTCTCATTTTCACTGAAGACTTTGACAACTATCAGTTAGCACTTTTTCCACTGATAATTACAAAGATAACAAAACCAAAGTTAATAATTATTATAGAACAAAACCACATTCCCCTGCAAGGGTTTTCATATACAGGACAGAAGGAGCATCAGAAGAAGGGAAGAGATCAACTGTTGCCTCCTTCAAACTGAAATACATTTATGTCTTTGTACACTGTGAACATTAATACACTGAGATTAATTAGTAAGTAAACTGTTTCTACATTCTATACTGTTCATAGACCTAGCTATGTTATCTGTGACACACAGAGAGGGAGATTTGTGAAAAGAACAGCGTATCAACAGAGAATCAATAAGGTAAGGCTAAAGGAAAACATGTCTGGGAGAAAAAGTTTAATGATTCCTCCTGTGTAAATTGAGAAACCCGACAAAGTCTCTTGACGTCTTTTTATGATCTATAAATGTATTTAAAAAACACAGACTGCATCTCTGTAAATTACATCTTTGCTGGATGCCTCTAAATGCTATCACTCTTTAAAGTCTAGAGGGAAAAGTAACTTCTTCACTCATCTGGCTAACAGATGAATCAGTGGTACGCAACTGAAAGATTCTAATGAAGCAAAGTATTTTTAGAGTCTTGTTTCTTCTCCTTCCTTTACGAAATGCTATTTCAAAATATGATCAAATGCTTAAAATAATTGCTCAATCAGGTCAAGCATCTACCTACACAGTGTTGTCTGCTTAATTCTACCATGATGCAAAATACGGACTCAGTTAAGACAGAACTATCAGATCCCTAAGGCTGTCGATAGCAGTGCTGCTCACTGCCTTTCAATGGAGAATTGCTACCAGAAAGTTTGTATTAAAATTACCAGCATCTATTTTGCACAGCCTTTAAGAAACAAGCCCTCCCTCTCCAAACTATCATGGAAAAAAAAAATCTTACTGGGAAAAAGAAAAAACACTATGCTAGAAAAGTTACAAAAGGCAAAGCAAAGCAAAACAACAACCTAATAACGTACAGAGGGTTTCTTAACATTTTTAACCTTAAAAGTCAAGTTAGTCAACTTACAAAGTCTGCAGACTAGAAAGTCCCCGGAAGGCACAATCAGCAATGTAGTTTACTTTGTTGCTTCCAATGTACAGTCCAACTAGCACGCTTAAGCCAGCAAAGCTTGAATCATCTAACCTTGCTAAGTGATTGAACGTCAAATCTCTGTAAGTTCAAGGAAAAATGGATTTTAATGTTTTTGTTGCATTATTTGTTACTCAGTTCAACCCACTTGAATTTTCAAGTGGGGGAAACAGTTCCTTTCCTTTACAATGATCACAAAACCTATCACACTATTTTTGACCATACAGCTTATCATTTCTAATTATTCACAAATTATTACAGAACAAATTTCTTTCATTTGAAAATGATTGTGTTACAGCTCTAAAACAACTCCAGTGAAATGAAGCAGTCATGGTTGGCTTCAACTGCTTCCAACAAAATTTAACTGTCTCACATGTAGAAAAGTTGCTGTCACCTTGGAAACTTTGTTATGAAAAATTCACAGATCAGTGGTAAGAAGCTCATGCTTTGGCATGTACCCTAATTTCAAATCTGGAATAGAATAAAAGCTACTCACAGCTCACTGAGTTTTTGGCAAAATTCCCAGGCGTCAGGACTGATCCTGCTGATGGCATTTTGGCTGAGATGGAGCTGCTGCAGCATCAGCAAGCCATAAAGCCAGCCTTTGGTTACCTCTGTTAAGTTGTTATGGTCCAGCTGCCTATACATACACAGACAAAAAACCTAAGATTCAGAAACTCAGTGATGCATGTGCTTTGCCACAGGTCCACATTTGACTTCATGACACTGGCCAGATAGCTACAGTCTATGTTTACATTTAGAGTTTTAGGCACGCATTCAGAATGCACTGCTTTACATGCTTAGTGATTAACACCAGTTGCTTTAAAACCACACCAGAATAGATTAGTTCAAAAACACTTCTATATTTTAGCAAGCAGCTCTATTATGTACAACCCTACTTAGTGTATTAATAGCAGAATCTATGAAAGTTGGTACTCACAAAACTTCCATGTTGGTTAATCCCCAGAATGCACCATCCATGAGCCTAGTAATCCCGTTTCTCTGTAGTTTTAATGACTTCAAAGCTGGAAGTCCTTGGAAAGTAAGCCCATCTATTTTTTTAATTTTGTTGCGATTCAATTCCCTGCATCAATAAATTTTACAGTTTCAGCAGAAGTTTACTTGCATACCAACAACTTTTCCTACCTCCCTGGAAACAAACTTTATTTAAATATCTGCGTTGCAAATTAAACAACAGAAGCAAGATGTAATAAAATTCAAACCTTTAACTGCACTACATCATGTTTAACCATGCTATTACTGTTCTGCCTTTCTGATATTGAGGACATGTACTTGGATAGTTACTTGATGTTTAAATTTAAAGACTCCTTTTAGACCTAGAATGTCATGATCGATCCTGTTCTCAAAAGCAAAAGCAAGTTCCTGGTGTCCATCCAGAAGTACAGTTGTTAATTTTCCACTTTTAATTTGCATTCCGATTGATTATTGATTGCAAAGGTAAAATTTCTAGTTGCAATAGTTAGCCAGAACCAATATCCTGGATAATTTCTCCCTCTCTTAATCTGGAATCAGGCATTCCTTATGTACCCTTTCATTGTCTACTGTAACTACTTACATAGTTAGTTTCTTCCCGCTTTCTCAAGTGGTGTTAGGTACTAGACACACACATTCCTTTTGTAGGCCTGAGGTTGGGACCCAAATGTAATAGGAATTATAAGGTATAACTAGTGCAGGAGGGTAAGCTGCAGTGAGAGCATGTGTTTAGAAGTCCGTAATTTGTAAAGAACATTCAAGGAGAACAGCCTTTATTTCTTCCCCACTCCTCCTCTGAATACATTATTCAAGTGATAGTATGTGAAGGCTGCTCCAAATGCAATGCCTCCTATTTTATTATGTTGGTACACAACATTAGAGGTGGACATTTGTGGCACAGCAGTAGAGGCTGAACTTTACCACTACTATTCAGTTCAATTTTGTTGCTGTGCAACAGATGGCAGCAGAAGGGCAGCCTGACAAAACGGCATCTTACATGAAAGTGCCTATGAAGCAAAGGTGTGCTACTGAATTCCTTCATGCAGAAAAAATTGCACCCACTGCTATTCATGGATGCTTGCTGAACGTTTATGAAGATCAAACAGTGGATATGAGCACAGTGAGACGGTGGGTGGTGCATTTCTGCAGTGATGACGGTGTCAGTGGGTCACCTCCACTCATGCAGATTTTTATGAGCACAGCATGCAGGCTGTTCGAAGCTGAAGAAAATTCATAGCTAAGGATGGTGACTGTGTTGAAAAATAGTGTTTTGTAGCTGAGAATTTGCTCTGTCAAATAGTGTTATTGTGCTCACACTCTTCTGTTGAGGTTTAATTCAAACACTTCCTCTATTTGTGCACAGGAAAGACACAGTCACAGTTCTCATTTGTATTAAGCATCCTAACATTTCCCTGTTCTTAGGGCTTTTTGCTTTCAAAGTTAATCTAGCAGTTCATCTTGCCTGTTTAGAATGGAAAATAATTACTCGGGATTTAACAAAGTGCAGTCCTAGTCCATCCTCTTGTCAACTTATCATACTCTTCAAGTTTTGCAAAAGAGGGGAGAATATATTTCCCCATACTCATTCATATTCAGTAGCTACATTTATTACTTATTAAGTAAAATAGTTATAGACCGTATCATATCAGTGAAACTCATGAAATTCTACTTAGTCAAGCATATTTATTGTCATACCTTTCAAAAGCAAATTAATTCCCTTTATTTCACTGTAATGGTTGGATTTGATGACCTTAAAGGTCTTTTCCAACCTCAGTGATTTAGTGATTCTAAATGATTCTATACTTCTACAAACATATGAAGAGACTGATGTAGTGAGTGATATAAGTCTACTTCATGTATTAATTTTTCCAATGTTTTTTTTTACATAAATACTGCTATTTGCTATTAACATTTTTTTTTTTTTAGGCAGACACGATTTTAAACACAAAGACTATTCATATCTCACCAATATATAAGACTAGTTTTGTTCAGTATAAAGCTGAAGTTGGTAAGGGTTGTAGTAATATGTTTTCTGTGCCTGTCTCACTCTGAGTCTGCTTTAATTAAAGGCTAAAGTTCAAGCACTACCAGTGCTTCGAAAACCTGAAAACAATTAGTCAATTGTAGGTTGCACTTACAGGTGCTGCAGATGGGAAAGTTTAAACATCTTTTGAGGGATTGCTGAAATTTTGTTCCTGTTCAGTTTCAATACTTGAAGTGTGGTAGACAAATTGTCAAAGGTACCAGGCTCCATGGAGGTTATTCGGTTACTGTTAATGTACCTGTTGAAACAATGTCTAGAAAGTTAAATTTACAGTTATTTAATAAAATTTTAATACCAAGTAGTGAAACATAGAGCTCTTAGACTGCTTATACGGTGATAAATGAAATTTAATTAATCGCATTAATCAAAGCTCTTGACAACTCAGTCTACAGTCAAATAGTATTTTGTCATCAATATTTTTCTCCAGTCGGCAAAAGCATATTATTGGCAGAAGATAGTACGCTGCCAAAATATGGTATGTTGCAACTCCATTACTTTCTTCACAATGTAGTTCTGTCTTTGCAGAACTACTATAAAAAACATTAAGATAAATTTAATGAAGTCCACAGAACTTCATGCAACTCAAGACTAGACCAGCACCCATGACTTAAATTCATTTTACTACATACTTTTTCTCTCAAGAGAGACACGTCTACTTGTTCCATCTCAAGATAACATCCTTCACTACGAATTAAAACAGTTCATTGCAGCAACTGGTATATTCAAGTCTGCAACTTAGGTTAAGATCAATGAGTAAAACAAGGAACATTTAGTGAGTGTCTGATTAAAAAATATTGCATGCTTCAACATACAGTTACCAGCCTAAGTTTGCCAGCCTAAGTTTGCTGAAACTGAAAAAAAAAAAAAAAAAAAGGAAAAGAAAATGTAATACTAGGTTTTACTTACAGATACTTGAGCTGTAAAGAAGGAAATGATGACATTTTTAGCTCTGATATGTTGTTGTTGCTCAAATCCAAAGTTTCTAAACTCTGAAATGGCTTCAGATGTTCAGATAAGATGTTGGCAATCTTATTACTTGTCCTGAAATTTAAGGATAATAATAATAATTAAAAAAAAAGTCATTTCCAGAGCAAATACTTGTTAACTAAGCACCACTGCCAAAATTAGTACTTAATTTCCCTGCTTGTTCTATAGGCAGCATTCATTTCTAGTTTCCTTGAATTACAATCTAGAATGCTCTGAGCAAACACAGTCATCAACATTTCTTGATTTCTTGAAACATTTTCCCAGCAAACGGGGGAGAGGGGAGGAGGAAGAAGTATTATAATCCAAAAGTATTTCATTGCTTTTAAAATGTTAAAATGAGACACAAAACCTTATGTTCATTTATCTCTGAAATGTAGACATGTTATTTGCATTGAATATAGTATGTCACAATACTGTAATGAAATCAGGTCATAGTTGTTTTTTTATTTTAGTCAAACTAATGTATCAGTACTCAGACATTTTGCTTCGTTCTTCTGAGAACTACAGCATGAAATTCAAACTGAACTTACATAAAAATAAAGCTATGTGAGATTGATGACAGTGCACTCCTCCCAGAAAAACATTCTCTACTACTACAATTAGATCTAGTACTTTATCCAGCAAATTTTTCTACTGTGTTAGCAAAGAATAAAATTTGTGCTCCTCACAACTCTTCACAGAGGGTCTGGACTTCTTCTTTGGTCAGATTTCAGCTAAGCATCAAATTCAATTCCACAATAAAGAATTTACAACTATTTAAAAGACATGGCTATCCTAAGAAACATCTCTACTTTCACTTCCAATTAAATGTACTTTTTCTAGCAATAGTATTTCATGTTCACGCACAGCAACTACCATATTTTTCATCTCGGTTGCATAATCGTGCACGTAGATCAGCAAAGTGAATAGAGTTATTCGTTGGGGCTAATGGTACATAGGGGGAAAAAGCACATGATTAATTAAGTGAATGCAACCCAAAATGATCCCTGTTACATTCTAAAGTTCAAGTCAGTTCTGGCTGTGGTACATTCTGTTCCTAGTAAGATGAATGATCAAAATTTAGGTGCTCTCCTCAGCTTCCAGAGATTGAAGGCAAAGGCAATTTCAGGTTAAACTATCAACAAAAATGTTGATTCTGGAAGGTGTTTGCCTTTATTAGAAATAGTTTCTCTGGATCAAATAGTAAGCCATACACTTAGGATGGTACGGACAACCCTCACGTAAGCAAGGGAGGGATTACTACTTAAGACAAAAAAATCCTGCCTCAAAAACTGAACATAAGTTAGATTAATGGGCCTTCTGACCACATGTGGGAATGGATAAGTGATCTTGCAACTCCTCCAACACTGCTCTTGTATCATGTTTCATTACTCAGGCTGTCTGGTAGAGCTATACTACGTTATTTAGAAAAAAAACAAAACAAAACCAAAAAACCAACTCTTAACAGTAAGTTTTTATAATAAATAGAAACAAATTACTTTAATAAAAAAAAACAACAACAAATACCACTATGTGTCAGTTCCACTGTCCAAATGAGACTGTGAATTAGATAACGGGTCACAGAGTTGCCTTTATGCATTAGTTTGTTTATAAGGTAATTACTAACAAGGTATTAAAACTGCCAATTACTTGAGTGACGAATAAAATTTTCCTTGCAGTAAAAGTGTGCTCCAGCAGAAGCAAGCAATTTCCTGAACTGCACGCCTCCTAAATTGCAGTGTGAAAGTGTTCACTTACAGACACAGCTTACACAGTGCTCTCTTTGTGTCAATATTGCTTCATAAAACAGAAATTCCTTACAACTGGCAGGATAATAGCCTCTGTATTACAAAGTTTAGTTGGACCTAATGGAACTGAATAAAAGTCTTACACAGCGTTCAGATTAGCGCTTAAACTAACTGGCAAATTATTTGATGCACACCAGATTACAATAAAGACGTACAAACAAACAAAAAATCAGCTAATTTGTTTCAGGGATTGCTCTTTTTCACTGATGATAAGGTCATGTCATCAGAAGAAATTAACTTCATTCATTCAACAAAACAGAGGTCCACATCAAAGTCCTACTCCATCTCATAATGAAAATCAAATGAGCCCCCACCATACCTTCTTGCCTATTTGTATTTGTAGAAGCCACTCCAATGCAAATGCCTAAATGCCCCAGCCTCCTAATCCAGTTTTTTCTCTTCAAAGAAATTCAAATGCCATTATTACTCAGCACTGAACAAATCTCAAACTTTTAAGGCTCAACTCTAGTTAAAGTCTACTTCTAATTTGACTTTTCTTCACAATATCCTTTAAGAAATTCAAATAAATATTCTATCCACTTCCTTATGAGTGCCAAATAAGTATCAAAACTACTCAAAAAGATATGATTGATAATGCAAGCTTATCTAATTGTTACAACAGACCCAAAGAATATCCTCTATCTTGGCACAATCATATGAGTTCATTCACTCTGCAAAAAATGTCCAGTTACTGTAACCACCATGTTTAGACAAAAGAAGCTCCACATGCTGCACCAGTTTCATTTTTCAGATCCTGGAGGGAAAAAAAAGCAAGCAGGGATCTCTTTGCAACAAGTCAACCAGTGCATCAAGTTCTCACAGAAATATGCCAATGGCAAACAGATCACAATTTCTCATGTGCAAGAACATGCAACTTCCTTAGAACTTTTCCTGATGCACCTGAAGAAAAAAGACCACCGAGGAACACAGCCAAACCCACCAAAATATCCACATTAATTTCAGTTGTGTCTCTTGCTATTCAACTATCTAGACCCTGACTTTAAAGAAGAAAAAAAAACAACTAACCCCTCCAAAATAGCATGCACATAGATTGATTTATTTTCACATAAGCCTGAGTGAGAAGTATCTTAAGACAGAATATTAGTTTTTCATTAGGGTGTGAGAAACACTGGCTCTTCCTTTCTGAATTCATGACTTTAGACACACCAGTAGGTCAAAACATTTATAACAACCACATCAATCATGATCTCAAGATTCATTCAATATAAACAACAGCTTCAACATATCTGACATATTGACTTGTACTTTCCTTGCCTCTAGGGAAATACAAAGCAGGATAGCAATTGCCATATCCATTGTGTTAAGGATCTAGTTAACACTACTTAGACGTGGCTCTTATGTACTGGGGAAAAAAAAAAAAAAAAAACACCATGTTTTCTATCTCAAAGTATCTACATAAGCTTAAAAATTAAACTTCATTGCTCTGATCTTATAACACAGAAATTGCATCTGTAGATCTGAAGCACTGTCTTTTATTTCTAAAAAAAAACTCACTACAAAAAAAAGTTATATATATATTCTTGCACTTCCCCTCTCAAGCATAACTTCCCTCCAGGTAGGTCGTGATCTACTTTGTTATGAGAACCTCTTTGTCTTCTCATCCCATACCATAATGCTAACAAGAAGTGTGTGTTTGACTCTGGAGATAGAGCAAAGTGAGAAAAAACAACTGTCCACAAAGACAATTTTGGAGAGTTGTCTGTGCAGCCTGTTTTCCAAAATTGTGTAACAACTCTGAATACCTTTGTGATTCTGGACTATCTCTTGTCCCTCACCTAATCCCTGAAAGGCAGAATATATTAAATTTGCATTAGGAACAATCAAATTAATCACAGTGAAGTCTCTTTGTCACTTGCTAAATATTAAGAAGATATATAAGGAGAAAAAAGTATTTTGCTAGGGCTAGATACATCTTTCTGAGCAATGCTGAAGCCACGACACTGGAATGCTGGGGTTCACTGATGCTTAGTTTGACCATCTTCTAGTTACACACTTTTAAGATCAGAACTGGCTTGGAGGCAGCCTTGTCAGCACAGGCCAAGTAGATGTGACCGTCCATGTCCATCCAAGTACATACATAGTCGTCTCCATTATATTACACTATGGCACACAGTCTTCTTTTTCACCTTTCCTCCAATCTTTGTGGCTGCTTCAACCTGTTCTTCCTTCCACTCACCCCTTGGTCTCATACCACTCCTGTTACATTTGCTACTTGCCCATTTTTCTCAAACTCCTCCAGACTTTTGGAGCTCTCTTGTGAAACAATCATGTGAAGACACTAAGGGGTAGAAAATTTTAGCAGAAAGAAAGGAAATAATTGATAGTAGAGATAAAAGATCGAGACTGTAATAAACTTAGCAAGTGATGGAAGACTCCTGTTTTGTGGCTTTTTAGAATGAGAACTTAACTAGTATATACTACAAGAAATAGTCTCAGTAATTTCTATAAGAAAAAGAGAAAAAAGATCAAAAGATCTTCTTTGACAGTTGACAAGTAAAATTAGTGACACTTTAATGAGCAGTTACAGCACTTAAAATTCTGTAATTGTGATGTCAAGCTTAACACTCCCCTTGTAAGAACTACACAATACTAACTGAACTACACACTCAGACAACGAAATACAACCAATGAATTAAGATCCTCCAGTTCCTGGAATCTTTGCAACTAGTAAAGATGAAGGAAGAAAGGTTTCACTCAGTATTTCTGAGATGATGATGACAAATGGAGAGTCAGGCTTACTTGGCAGTCCTACAGGTAAGTCTACAAAAGTCTGCTGTCCAGTTCACACAGGCTACAGGCATTCCTTGAAACAAGTAGCTGCTCTTTCTTTTGAAGGTCTCCTCCATACCACAATCCCTGTCCATCAGGGATTTTTTCAGGTCAGATGTTTTTTGAGCTTTTTGTGATATATAGTCTTACAGCAAAAAACAAAACTTGTTAAGTCTATGGCCTACTGATTCCTTCTCTAAAATTTGGACAAAGGTTTACAGTTTCCTAAAACAAATTGGAAAAAGGAGGAGAAAAACACGTAGAATGAAATTATTCTAGGATTCAGAGATCAGATAATAATTAGAAAGTAGAGAGCGGCAAATCCAAACCTCCAAGCACTTGATACTTTGAAAGCAATTATCTCTTGATTCCAGCCATAATACCAATATAAATAACTAAATTTTCCTTCCAAACTCTTTTCTTGATACTCTGGAATCTGTTTCCCATTCCACTATTTGACCTTTCCAAAATAATCATACATTACTTAGCACGTGATGGTCAACTCAACACATATGTTCACCACTATAATGAAGGTAAACATAAACAATGAAAATACAGCTATTTCAGCAGAAGTTGACAACAGAAATAATAACCTGCTGCAGACCTGGTACACTCTATGACTGTCATTTAATGCTAAAATCTTAAACAACTGTAGTTATGGCCTAGATAAAACAAAGCATAACACCCTCCAATTTTAAAAATCATATTTTTAATCTAATTTATAAACTTAAGTAAAAATATGTAGGTGTGTTTTGTTTTTGTCTTTTTTTTTTTTTTTTGACTTGTTTAAAACCGAGCCAACTCTTGGAGAGTGCAGACTGAAGCCTTGGTGCTTCTGACTGTACACCCTTCTTGATCTACTCCTAATCTCAACTGTCAGCAACAAGCTGAGGGATCTTCTCCCTGTCCACTTCTATTTCATTCAAGATGTTGAGTCACCACATAACACTCCTCCCCAGCAATAGCTATCTACCACAGCTCTATGCTCAAAACCCAGTCCTTATGACGCCTGGCATTTTAGTGTCATTCCAACTTCTCTCGTTCCCTGCGCTGTCTGTCTCACAAAACATGGCATCTCTCTCATGGTGAAATTTCCTACCATTCTTCTACTTTGTCACATGGGAGTAGTATTCTCTGTTTTTCTGAACCATGATTATTCTTTTTAATTCATCTTTAACACTGTTGATCAGAAAATCATGCCATTTTTTTTTCCCACTGCAAATAGTTCATAAAATTTGCATTCATTTTCATTCTCATTGCAAAAGCATTCATCTAGACCATATTTCTGCTACAGCAAACTCTGGATTTCCAGATACATGTACCCTGTCCCAACATTCAATCTAAATTGCTGTCATAAAAATCTAGTCTCCATGTCTGCAACTCTGACTAAGACGGATTCCTTTTCAAATTCTTTCATTTACTTCCTCTTAGTCTCCATACCAAATGTCAAAGACTGCAGAAACTAATTCCAGTAAGTTTTCTGCTCTACTTTTTTGCTCACAACTTCAGCCCAAGTCACACATGGTTTACCACCACTCTCATTTTTGGGACTTTCTCCAAGTTGCCTTATGCCTTACGGCCAGTCTGGCATTCCTCTATTCTTTCTTTCAGTCCTTCTTCAAAACAAACTCTTCCAGGCAGCATCCAAATCTTAATCCTTCCCATAATAAAGCGGTAAGTGAAGAGATCACAAGGATGTAAAATATTTGACCAAGATTTTCTTAATATTGGGAACCAGACTACAGTTTAGTATGCTGGCTTTATAAACACACAATACCACTTTCGCTGGCAAGCGCAGAAGGGAAAAGCATTCACTCCTACTGAATATAAGCTTTCATTTTCAAGAGTCGTGTCTAAACTTCTTTCTTACGACTATAGCTTACTAAATACAAACTGAGACAGCGTTCTTCTGGATTCTCAACACAGCTGCCATTCCCAATCTACTGCAAGAAGACAGATTTATCATTCCTGTCTCCACTCCAAATAATCTTGCAAGCAATGATTATGAAAAAAAACATGTGTTTACCAAAAGCACTTTGCAGAAGTTCTCCTAGTTGAGGTACAACCAACTATGCAAATCATTGCTCTACTTCTACATTGGCAGTTGAGCAGATGTATAAGATATTTTGCATGTTCACTTCAACTAATTACATTTTACTTCTCAAGACAACTACTTGAAGTACAATCTAGAATGCTCCTTATCTCAAACCATATATATATATATATACATTTCCTTATTTTAAAATGTGCACACAATGTTAAAATAAGACCACTTCCAAATAATACACTACTTTTCTTCAGTAGCTACATTTGTGCATAAAGTTAGATAGGTATTTAAGCTATATGTTGATTAATCAAAGTCAGGATGAGATAGCACACATTCCTTAATTAACAGTGAAAATCCACAAGTATATGCTCAATTACTGCCCCTCAAAAGAAGGTGCACTCTTCTGCAAAATAAATAAATAAATAAATAAATAAATAAATAGATGGAAGAAAGGAGAAAGCTGCCTAAAATACAGATGAATTTACAAATCTTTAGTTCAGCATTTTACTTTGCAACAATCTATGAGAAGCCACTTTCAACTTCAGGAGGTAGTTCATCTGTTTTTAAGAGCAACAAAGAAAAATCTTTTTTCAGACTACTTATCTGAATTAAATAGCACAGACTAATCCCATTCATCATAGAAGCCCCATAAAGTAAAGATCCTGACACTGCAAATATCATAAGCTTCACATAGTAAAGGTCTGTATCACAAAGGACTAAGCTCTGTCTCCACTGCCTGACAGCCTACAGCTTTACTAATTTCAGGAAACAACCACACTGTAACTGGAGCAAAATGTGCTGTCCACAGAAGGAATTTTATTGAAATTTTCATGACTGAAATCACAATTAATAAGCAATTAAGCAAGATAGGAGGAAAAAGCTAACACAGCAAGACACAACACTAAAGCTAGACTGGTCTAGTAACTGAAAAGAAGAAAAGAAAACAAGCCCAACCAACCAACACCTCTCCCACCCCCCTGCCCCCCAGCCCCCCCCCCCCTAAAAAAGGCCGAATGCCTGAGAAGTCTTTTCAGTTGCAAACTGTTCTCTGAAGGGCTGGTTCTACTTGTTGCTCATCTAACCCCACTGGAGAAGATACGCAAGTTTAATGTCTGCTATGCTGTATAAGCAAGCTCTGAAATTTTAATTTTAAATTATTGTTCATGGTTTAGATAACCTTGCTGATTTTCACTGATTTGTTTTCTCTTTGAAGAGGATGACTTTGCACTTTTTCAGTTTTTCAAGCAACACTTTCAGCTTTGCCTTTCAAAAGTGTTCTTTGAACACCAAAGGCCTGAAATTAAAAACTGACTAGTCAGAAGCATGTTAGAATAGCTGATCAGAAAGCTACATTTAAAGTTGGAACAATCCAGGCACTCAACTAAGACTGGCAGCTTCCCAGTACTTCTGGCCCATGTCATATCCTGAGCAGTATTTCTCTTAATAATTTTTTGTTCATTAACTTTTTTAAGCATCCAGGACACAAGACTGCATGCGTCTTCAAAGCCAATACATTTTGACTCAGAATATACTGATATAAACACACTGCAAACGGAATGCTGTTGAAAGCTTTCAGAAAACTGATCTGTGGTTTCAGCCCAGCACTTAACAGACTAGTGTGCACACTACAGAAAATCTCCATGCTGGTCAACATCACAGCAGAACCCAAAACCAAACCTCATTGCTTCAAGTGCTCTAAAGGGTTAACAGTTCTCTCAGGTTGCAGACAAAACCATGTGCAACACTATATGTTCTACATAAAGTAGAATATACTTTATATATTTTATACTTTACTTATACATAAAAATATTCTACATATTCTCTTACAAAAAGAGCCCACATTCTTAATTTAAAAAAAAATATATATAAGCAATATATTAATGTAACATTTTAAAAATGAATATTCTATTTTCTACTCTGGCTCTACTAAAACTGAATATTTGTCTTCTTGATTAACATGAGTAGTTTTTAGAATGTAAGCTACTGGAATACTTCTATCTACATCACCTGTACATCAACAGTTTTAAAACGGATAATTTTTATTTAATAAGAAGTAAAATCCCTAACTGTTTAAAGCACTCCATCATTCAAAGCTAGCCTAATGTTAGAATTCAATACACACAGTAGAAACTTTGGCATGTGTAGCTTCTCTAGTCCCTATTGATGAGATGATTATTACACAACATATGCCAGATGTGGGCAACAAGAAACATGTTTTTTATTAATATTAATTCTGGTTCTTTTATTTTTATAAGAACAATAAAATGTAGTTATGGAGGCTGGATACTCAAGAGTCGTACCATCCCTCTAAAGTCACAGACTGCGGCCTTCCATTATCCGAAGCACTAAAGAATACAGTACACTGGCAATTTTGGATGATGTCTGCAATTTCTTTTTTGTGCATGTGTTAATTCCGCAAAGAGAAGATCATGGCTTTATTACCTATACCATACATCCTTTAACAAAATCTTAAGCAATGCTGCAGAATTTGTAAATCACTAAGTGTCTTTATTCCGTACAAAGCATTAATTACACAAACAAGTTATTATTTTTTGAAGACTTAAAGTAGAACGTGTAGGCAAATAACAGTTAAAAGCCATACAGAACTTTTATAAAAGAGTGATGCATTTATATTACTCAGCTTCAATCTATTTCTTCACCTTCAGTAGCACAGCTTTCCCCTACAATGGTAAATCACAGCCCAGAGTATCTTTAAACGTTCTTTGTCACTGACTGTACTGAGACATTTCCAGTTATTTGTAATTAAAGCAGATTTCAGAGTATTTTTTTTAAATTAACCAAAATAATTTCTTGAGCATTTAATGCACTCCAACATATGCTAGATCCACACTTTTGTATCATGTGTCACATTTGCACGTGCATACATGAAAATGACAACACTGGATGAAGTTTCAGCCTTGCATGAAATCATGACTTGAATCTGATCTGTAATATCAGCATTAATGACTAAAAGATATAAGCCGTGCTTGCAGAATACAGTTATTTAAGTCATATCAGCTATGTACATCTTCCCAAAAGCGGAACCAAGAGCTCTAGAGTAGTGGGAGAAGGCATCATGTCTACTGCAATGAACTCAGATGTTGTATTTTATTTTGTTTGGTCTGTTGACTGGTTTTATATGTTTGTTTGTTCTTTCTCCAGGGAATTGTGGCACACTGTGGAGAAGTTCTGGTATGGTTTTTGAACATTAATAGCTTACAACTACCAAAAAATCATGCTGATGTGTACTTGATGTATACTTATATACTACCTTTACACAAGCACATACAATGGACACCTTAAGTCAAAAATCACTTCCACTCTTTAGAGTATGAGTTTAAGCAACCTGGATTCAAACTAGGTGCAAAACTTTACAGTGACGATAAACCTAAGCAACAAGGTTTTTATCCTCATGTATCAGTATCACAGATTCTAGTTGGTTTTCAGGATCAATAGGACAGGACAGGTACATTTCAGATAAAGAATATCATTAGAATGGGAAACAACTTCAGAAATTTTCAGCTTCTCCTGGAAGAAATGTTCATTAGTGTTCATTTCTCTACTTGACACAGTGTGATCCATCAATCCAGAAATAATGAAAAATCACTAATTTTTTGTCCCATAAGTACAGAATTTTCTAATACAAAACCTCATACAACCATTTAAAGCAATTTCTACATCAATTTAATTGTTTTTTTAAAAGCACTTCAGGAATGCAAATTAGGAGATTTTAAATGTTTCAGTTCCAGTGATAGGCAAGAATAGCTACATTGCTGTGGATCCACACACTACGCAGTTACCAGTTATCAAATACAGTATTCCACCAAAAATCTTGTTTCCTCCAGCACCTGGGTGACCTGGCCACCTGACTACAGCTATTGTTCCAATTGGAGAGCTGGAAATCTCTGGTAAATGGCTGAACTTTTTTTTTTTTTTTATACCTTGATAAACTACTTTCTGCCTTCTCTCCCAGAAGCCAGTGAAAATGGCTGGGCGTCTAAGGAGAATGGAGAGCTGAACTGTCAATTTCAAATAACTGACTTAAATGATCAAACGTGCAGAAAGATGTTATCAGACCTTTGCAAGTAACATCACTGTAAAACACGTATGTGCAAGTACATTTGCTAGACGTGAGACAAAATACATATTCATCACATGACTGAAGTGTTAGATGCATCTCCAGCCATGTAATGAGTGTACCTGCATTTGAGTCTGTATTCCTTCCCATGGACATATATCTTTCCAGGGTGCTGGGGCGGGGAAGGTGGGGGTGCCTGTCTGATACCCTTCCTTCTCCTGAGTTCAACTCTCTAATGGTATTCAGGAAAAACAAGTTGTTGGCACCACTGATTAACGTTACTGATGGACTTTGACCACAAGACCAGGAACATCTATTGCTCTGGGTATGTTTTATCATGTGTAATTCAGTAGTATGGAAATATCTAAGCTAGATAAATATCCATTAGATAGCTATAAATGAGGTAGATCCAGAAATAGAAACTACACTAACATGACAATCCACCCATGCTTGTTTTTACTGCTCAAATGATTTAGACATACAGTGCAGTATGGAGATACCAGCAGTATCCTTTATTCACTGTAGACATATAATCTCTGTAACTACCTTTGCACGGAAAGAAAATTCTCACAAAAGAGGTAAAATTCTAAGTCTCCACTGATCAGCTGATGACTACTTGGAAGAATTTTTCCTCTTCATGGAAAAAAAGTTTTTAACTAATAAAGATTCTGCCCAGAAGGGAGGCCATTCCACAGCATTCCTTGAGGACTCCTTGGAAAAAACAACTGGGTGTTCAACTGACACCAATTAACAGACATGTAAGAAATGCAATCAAATCAAGTTCCCAAAGACTAGCAACTTCTTTTCTGCTATTATTTTAAAGTCAGAACAAAGACTCAACAAGAAAACAGTAGTTTGTTTTGGAAAGGTTCCACAAGCTCTTTTCATTATGAAAGTTGAAGACTGCATAAAGTCATCAGAAGTATATATGAAGAACAATTAGTCTTTGAAAAGTGGTTTGAAAAATTTTAATTGTTCCATATGTGTTTTCTTCGCATGACTTCAACATATATTAACCCAATTTAATTCAACCTCTCTTATTAGTGAACATATTTTTTCACTTCTAAAAAAACCCATCAGATCAAAGTATGTGCATATCTATTAGTTTATTATATATATTTTTGTCAGACAATTGCTGCATGCTTATTCTGCTTTATTTATATATCCTGTTGTAAAAATTAGACTGAACATCTTTCTACATAAATAATTTCTAACCTGTAAAATGTTTGAAAGACAAACCTTTGCAAAATGAATGAGATGTTTTATTTCTGAAACAGTACAGTACCACTCTAATTATCTGTTCTGTCTACATACATTCTGATAAGACAAAATTTATTTATTAACAATTACACGCTGATCATTGGAAGCTAGCATAAATTACTTATGAAATTAGTTCTACCACATTAATCTCAATAAATCCTTACAGTGGTCATACAATCGATATTAAATCTCAGCTGGAGCATACCTACATTCAGTAATCCCACAACATCATACAGAAGTAATTGAAATTAAAAAGAGAACAAGCTAGCACTCAACCAGACCAACTTTAACTGCATTCGTAGTATAACATTCAGAAAAACATATATATATTGGTATCGTGTAAGCATCAGCAAAAATAAAGTACAGAGAACAGATCTACAGATCTACCAAAAGCTTTCCTATGTTTGACCGTATGGCTGAATTAACCAACCTTGTAACTTAAGGGTATGGAACAATCAATCCAGTATTGATCAATTTTGATTCTTTTAAAAGGAGAACAAAAATCTTTGCACAGTTGAAGAAAGATGATTTTACATTCACCTAAACTAGTTGCGTTTCCAGGACTACAGACATAAGGACAAATTCTCGATTTTGTATTCATCACAGGTAAGGCAGGAGGATATCATATACTTTTATTGTGTCAGTATTTCCAACTTTGTGGTAAAGGGAACATTAACAACATTTTTTTTTTTTAATACATTATTTAAATCGATGAGATGCTTAAACTACAGAATGCTATGCCAGTGTAAAAATAATGTCAACTCTAACGCAAAATATTAATAGATGACATGCTTAAATTAAATAGTTATTAGTCAGACACCATCTGCTTTTTCTTTCATTCTTTTCTGATCCTGACTTGTAAGAAACCACATCAGTATCATATGTCACTTAGTTCTTATTCAAACAGAGCAGTCCAGACACAGCGGCTGCACCAGCTGACTTAGCTGACCTGGGTCTAGAGTAAAAACAAACCCCTATAAATCACCAGATGTAAGCAATTGAACAGTGATCAATTTAATTAACTGAACAGCTTTCTGAAGTTTACGGTATTGTTTTAACCCTTCAAGTTTCTTCATGAAAGGTAACTTGCAATTTGTATTCAAGGGTAGGATTTGGCCAGAGGGCTACATATTACTAGGTTTAAACACTTTAGATTCCTACTGATAAAACCCAAGTCCCACATATCAAAACATGTCCTTTTTCACCTCCCCTTAAAAGTAGGATAGCAGGATTTTTTTCTGAATCTTAGAGGAAATCATACCACGTGATGGAGAGGAAGGAGAACAAATTAAACAGATCTCAGATTTCTTCTAAAATCAAGTGTTTTGGTTTGGGGTCCTATATGCTTTTTACAATTTTACACCTATATTACAGATGCCACATGAAGTAACCCAATAATTTATTTCAGACAAAATAATGAACATGGACATAACTGTGTGTCACAACTTATGACACACAGTTGTGAAACCACAGAGTTTTATGCTACACACAAAAGTGACCTTGAAAACACATTTTAAAGAGACTGGCACAACATCTTTTAACATAGATAATTGTCCTGAAGCTGCATGTCAAGGGGATTTCCCCAAATTGCCCACTGAAATTAATGGAATTCTGCCATGATTTAATGCAATTGGGATTTCAGCCAAGACGCACAACAGTAGAATATAATTCTTGTTATACAAACTTCTACAATGCAGACTTTAGAGCATTTACTAATGTTTGTTCAGTGCCTAGGACAACAGAGCTGAGGCTTCTCAGCACTACCACAACATAAATTAATTCTAATACAGTCTTTGTATCTGAAGGAAGCATAAAAACTACAAGGATTAAGCTCAATTATACACATTTTAAACAACCTGCTAAATAACACGACATAATCAACTTCCTAACCACAAACCGCTCCATTTACAATTATTTTACTTTAATCACTGTAACACACGTATTTCCACTAACCTTGCAGAGTTAGTTCCACTAACTAGGGACAAGAATAGGATCTACTTACAAAGACAGAAGAGTTATATTGGCAGAGACTGGTCCCAGATTTGGAATGATCTCCAGTTCATTGTTGTTCAACTTCCTATTAATATAAAAATAAAGTTAATGTTGAAGTAAATCAGAAGTATGTCCATTGGATCTTCTAAATTCCTGAGAAGTGTCAAAATCTGAAATTAATTCCAGTTTCATGTAATGTAAGATTTCAGAATAACAAACATCTTTGCCAACCAATTTTCCCTAGGTACTGATACCCCTGCAATACAATTAGCCTATATAAACCACCTTTTTTTAAATTTTTTAATAAAGACAAATGAACTTACACTTCCCGAAGACTATGAAGGTGATCCAAGAAATTGGCCTTGATTGAAGATAATTTGTTGTGACTGAGATCCCTATGAGATTACAAAAATAAACAATCTGTCAGTTTTGCCACCAACTGTTGAGTAAATCAAGACAATTACAATTAGGAATATGTTATCATTTGTTTCCAAGTACACAAAATTATTTGTTTTACGTTAGTAAAATTAGGATACAAACTCACTTAAATGTACAGGGTACAAATTAGCACAAATACCTTGATCACATTCTTTGACAGCGTCAAAGAATTTCCTGAACAACTTAAGGGAATTGTTCATTTGGGGTTTTTTATGTGCATATGTCTTTAAGTGTTTAAGACAGTTGACAAATATTTCTACACATTGACTTACGTATATTATCCTCCTTCTCTTCCCAGGGAAAGATCTGGCTAAAGCACATGGTTGACTACTAAGATAATTCATAAACCAAGGCTCATTGCTACCTCAATCTTGAATCAATTACTGTATCTGTATCATTCTACCCTTCCTGCTTGCTTCTTCAAAGCAGCTCACAAATCCTAGGTACATAGTGAGGACTGTACATCAATCTCACTTCTAATTTCACACAACTCAGGGCCTGCAGAACCAAATCTAGTGGAGATCTTAAGTAATATCAGAAGAAAATATACACAAGACGACATAAATCTACTTTGAATTTTAAGAAGTTCCTGTATTATTCACATAAATATTACACTTAAATTCACCTGAAGTAGCTCTAGCACTCAGCTTGTACCGCTCTGCAATAGAGAACCCAAAATATACTTTGATGCAGTTTACAGGAAACCTTGTTAGTGCCTTTGCAGACAAGGGTGCTTGCTGTGAAACAAGCTAGGGTACTAACAATGCAACACACTTTCTTGACTGTTGCCAAGAAATTCATTTCCCTACAGATACTGTGCATCTTCACTGTACATCCTCCTGCACATCTGAAACATTATGAAATACAGTCCTAAGAAACATTTTCTGTGGTCTCACAAATACTGAAAACATCAGGGAAATAAGAGAGTAATTGCACAATAGAAGGCAGAGAAACTGATTACAGAAACTCAAACTTGCAGAGATTAGCCCAAACATTTCCAGCTGGCCTCATTACCAGAGATAGCTGTGTTGAAGGCCTCCCCCCTTTTTAGTCATCCACCCACCACAACCTGCAAGTTCCTACTCCTTGTCACTATCTTATCTGCAGTGATACAGCTGTCTGCAAAGTGCTTGCTGTACATTATAACAGTTAGTTTATAACACAAGCTCCACTATTTTTAAGGAGCTCTTAATCTTAAGTGAGTGTTTGCAATGCAGGCCCACAAAGAATTGCATCAGTGCACTTCAGCAGCATGCAGCTTCAGCATCTGGTTAAGGGGCACGGAAATTTCTCACACTTAACACTTTTTCCCATGCTAACTGAGCACTGGATTCCAAACACTCAACAACATGCCTGATTGTGATACAGGGGCTGCTTCAAAAGTAATGCCTCCTATTTTTGGCCCACAGCATCATTAACAGATGTTGGCAGTATGGCAGTAGAGGTTGAACCTTCCTACCAATATTCAGTTACATTTTGTTGCTGTGATGGCAGTAGATGGGCAATCTGACAAAATGGCATCTGATACGGAAAAACATACGAAGCAAAGGTATCACTGAATTTCTCCATGCAGAAAAACCTGTACCCACTGACAAACATTGACACCTACTGAACAAGTGGAAACCAAACAGTGTATGTGAACACAGCGAGGTGGTGGGTGCTATGAAAGCAGCAGTAGTTCACCTGCTGCTGGTGCAGACTGTTACAAGCATGGCATGCAGGCTTTTGCTCATCACTGACAAAAAAAAGCACAACTAATGGTGGTGACTGTTGAAAAAGAGTTCTTTGCAGTTGGGAACTTGCTTTATCAAAATAGTTTTATTGCACTCTTTGTATCTGTTGTAGTTTCCAAGGAAATAAATAGGAGGCATTACTTCTGGAGCAACCTATGTAAAAGCTGGAAAGATGGCGCCAAGAGTGACAAGACAGGGCTGGAAGTCAACGTCTAGGCCACCACCAAGACAGATACTCATCAGGCCATGAAAGAGTGAAGTGTATTTTCAAACTGAATCTTGAGGAAATTCCAGGGCACCATACTTTCTTGGGAAGAATATGATTCAGTACACAGTCACAGACCATGCCAAGCAGAGGTCTGTGGCTGTCACACATTATCTACTCTCCATCTACAGTCTCAAAGCGATGACCCCTGACACTGTGTGCTGCATACAGATTAGAATCACCTCACAGCACGCCAGTTTCTGGGTATGCATTAGGTGCCACTAGAAGGCAACAGGTGCTCCACTTTATGACCAAGTCTTGAGCAACTCCAGATCTAGAGAACAGATTTATCTGCAAGAAGCACTGTAGGTCCTTGGACACAGACATAATCCTGAGTTCCAGTCAGGCACCGCTGCTTCTTAAACAGCACACGGGGACAGCAAAACCATGTTTTAGACTCCTCTTTTTGATGCCCTATGCAGTACTTACTGCCAGGACTGACATCTGCTGTCTAAGGCTCTTCACCTGCATCTTCCCAGCTCTGCTTCAGCTGCAACCCATGAGCAGGCCAAAGTCAGCACACAGCAGAGGCACAGTCTCTGCTGGAGACACAGGCATTGCCCACCTCAGGGCAGCTGTACGAGGTCTAGTGGGACTGGCTTCCCTGCAGAGGGGACACCACAAAACCACCCACATGGGAAGTGAGTGACTCGAGACCTACTCAAGTTAGAAAAAGCAAACAATCCTCACCTCTCTGCTGCTGGGTTTCCCAAACTGCCGCACCGTAGGAACATGCACAGAACAGAACTGCAGGTGTGGCAGGCATTTTTGCAGCACAAAGAAGGTGGGGGCAGGTGCTGGGGGGGGGGGACCCAGAGAAGAGACACACCCTCCACCACATGCAAGTGGCCACAGAGGGATGATTTCTGGGATCCAGCTCAGGTTTTGCACACCTGATATTGTACACCTGTGTCTTCTTCCAGGTGTCTAAACTCCTAAAGATTTTCCTCTTCAAAGATGGAAAACCAATACAGTGCTAACATTTTCAAGAAGCCACAAATGTTAGTTTCATCACTATGATTTTGAGTTCTCCTGTAAATGAGGTTAACCACACTTGAGTTAGAGGATTGCATCTTTCACTGCTTAAAAGTCTAGTGCAAACATTTGTCTGGCCATAGACTTCAGAAAAATCCATTTGTTAACATTTGAAGACACCAGCTGTACAGATTAGGGATTCTCATACTGACTTCTTAAACGAAAAAATACACTATAACAAAGACCTAGGTTTTATTAGTGATGAGAACCTAACTTGTTCCCTTAAAGCAGACAGAGTAGAGACAATTTTTACTCTTAAACTTAACCCCGTATTTGGCTTCAGCCTGTAGGGATTATAAGAACTATGCAAATAAACAGCCAAAGTTTAGTGAAGTTATGGCAGTTAGTGCCTAATTTGTTACTGTTCTTCATGCTTTAGAAAAGACTTAGGAATCAGTAATTATTTTAACAAAGATTTCAGCATTACTCCTAAAAACCCGCATTTCTTCATTTCACCTAAAAACACTGCAAAAGCTTTATTTAA
Source organism: Gallus gallus (assembly GCF_016699485.2). Lineage (NCBI taxonomy): Eukaryota > Metazoa > Chordata > Aves > Galliformes > Phasianidae > Gallus > Gallus gallus. Next base: position 31,902,129 of record NC_052532.1, read on the forward strand.
AACATTGTTGCCTAAAGGACCTACCAGACAGTAACAGACATGAGTAGATTTGTTCTGCTGGAGTTATAACATGTTAAAAAAAAAAGAAATCTGGCAGAGTCCTTAAACTATAAAAAACCTGCAATTACAACCACTGCTGTGCATGATCACCACACTGGAGCCAGACACTTTCACTCATAGCTCAAGCTCACATCCATCTGGAGTCTATCAAGGCAACCGTGAGCGTAACAACTTGCACTAGGTTTCAAACTATTATTTTGTGTTTGTCTTTAAATGTTAAGGATACTCTCAGATTTTCCACATAGCAAGTACCTTAAAAAACACATGTGGGTAAATTCCTCATTCCTGGTTTACTCACAACAGGTTGTCAAACTCAAAGCAAAACGGGAAAAACAGAAACTCCAGACTGTACTGAATTGCCAGTTTCACACAGCTGTATACATTGTTGGGCAAACTATGAATTGGACACGTCTTAATAGACATTATTTCAGTACTGCTGACATAGGAAACTTCAGAAAAGAAGCCTTGAATGTTACATTTGTAAGTTAAATTGTAGCGGCTGAAAGTGAACTAAGAGTTACAATATATATCTTTTTCTAGTATTTTAAGTGAACCTTAAGCCCATAGAAATTTCTGAGACTTGAAAGCGCTGGATATGAGGCACATCTTAAATGTAACATTTTAGCATCCCTGCTCTAAAGCTACTAACGCACATCAATTCAATGTATTTCTCAAAATGTCTTAAAACAGATAGAAAGACCTGAAAATGAATCCGTACTGATGCCTCATTCGGAAAGGAGCACTGACAGTGTGAAAATACAAAGATTATTACTATGCATTTTTCCATTTCTGAATTTTCCTTCCCTGTTGAAACCACATTACCAGGGGGGAGAAAATCTCCACTGTGATTACTTTTACAACTAGAATTTCAAAAGTCATTACAGCTGCAATAGTGAAAACTCTCTGAAACTCCATTTTTATTAAGAAATCTTTATAACAATGAAATGTATATACCTGTTCATCTCAGGTTCTAATGGAAGTGATTAAGCTTTTATCAGATCTCACCCTCTTTCAAAAGCTTGCATAGTTTTTGAGGCCCTTTAAAAACCTGTTTTATTAAATACTTTATACTCCCTTTTGTATGAACACCTCTCATAACTCAACCTCTGCCTTCAAGAACGAAACTGTAACTCTGAACGTTGATGTTGATATGATAAAAAACTGAGGGGCCTAATGAATTAAGGGAGAAAGTGAGCGTTTCTTCACACATTTATAAATATAACTTTTAGACTCTACTTAATTTACAACACTTAGTTACAATTATCATCTTCTTTCTTAGAAGAACTCAGAAACCTGAGCCCCAAGTCAAATTTTAAAATGCAAATCCAGCAACAGCTCCTTAATCAGTCCCACTGGGGCCTATAGAGCTGCTAATTCAGCAGAAATCAAGAGAGCTGAAAAACAAAAAGCCAGGCTGTAGCTGTTTTAAGACACTGATCCAAAGTGACTCATAAATCAGTTCGCTATGTTCAAGTTTTAGTCTGGAAAATATTGAAAAACAGCTGTGAAAACCATACGGCCCTTTTTTCTGGCAATTCTGGTAAAGAACTAGAGGATTTATAAAATGTAAATACTAAAGATGTAATACAAACACAAGTGAAAGCCATCTTTCAGATTTTCCCTTCTGTCCTGCTGACAGTTTTAGCATTCCTAGGTGAACCTGGCACGGAGAACTCAACAAAGCCTCTGAGAATTCACAAACACTGAGGACGCTGGCCGCCATTCAAACTCTCTTCCTCCCTCCACTTCTGGCTACGAAACATAGGCTCTAATGCCGTAACGTTCTCTCCATCTCGAGACACACACACTAGAAGTAAATTGAAATCTAGCTTTAAAACCATTTGTACACAGTCGTTACAAATATTTATCAGTTTCCAGTGAATTGTTATCTTCTGAGAAGGCAGCATTACAGAGGATGATATTTTTGGCTAAAATCACAGCAAAGCTGGCAAGTATATCCTGTTTACACCCCATTTCACAAAGCCATTTCCACACAAAGCAGTAACCTCACATTTGCTATTAAAAAAAGAGAACTCAGTATACAGGACCATCTTCTGATTTTCCCCTTTGCACAGACAGCAATGGTCAGACAGCACTTCACAAACTCCTGTTTTATCTCAACAGGGATACAAAATGAAGGAAAGGCTGAACAAACTCAGAAACTGACTTCATCAGATGTGCTGTCTGCCTGGGAGAGCAGATGGACAGGAGAAGGAGTGAGGTTCAGCGTGGGCCCAGACGTTCTCATGCAGAAAAGCTTTCACTGCTCTGCTTGGGAAAGCTTGCCTGCCTATGCTGAGAACATGGTGTCACGGTTGTTTTCCAAGGAGCATTGGAAACCCTGCAATTAAACAACTAGCCTTTGGCTATATATGCTATGGACTTCCACGGAAAACACAGTAAACATATAGTAATAAAATTCATAAACAGTCTTTTACAGTTTGTAAATGCGCAGTTTGTTGCAACAATAACTCAGCTTATTCAAACCTTTTTTGTGTATGTAAAACTGAAGAGCATTATAATCTTACATGTTGTGCAATCAAAGCTCCAAGTACTTAAGTAACTGGAGGTGAAAGACAATGTTCCACTCTTCCTCGGCCCGTTCTGAAGAGGGGAAGGAAGAAAGAGTTGGGTACTTCCAAGTCATTTGACACAAACAAAAGAAATATTTACACAAAAGCAGCCAGACCACATGGCTTGATGACACCTACAAAGATGTACTCCTGTGAGTTTAAGACCAAGTGACACAGCTGTCCAATGAGTAATCACAGCAGGGTTTCTTACAACAGACCAAAGCTTATTTATACAAGTGGAACTTATTTTCTCACACTTTTAAAGGAATGTGAACTTACACGAGGATAATTTACACCACCAAGGGAATTCTAATTAGAAAAAAAAAAAAAAAAAAACCCACCCTTGTACTAACAAAAAAGCCCTGCAATGTGTTTTATTCCTCGGTAAAGTAAGAACAATAGTCATATCTGGATCACTGCTAACATAAAATAATTTTAAAGCAGCTCCAAAAACAAGAGTTCTGAGTTTGGGGTTTTTTCTCTCTCTTTTTTTTTTTTTTTAATTTTTATTTTAATTAGCGTGCTGTCACATCTGAATTTTATCTTACCAGCACAAAAGTAGACTAAGAAAGCAAGCTGCAAAGCCTAGCGTGGTATCAAAAAAACCTTCCATTTTGTCAGAAACCTCATGTTTTCATACTAAAGTAGTTCAAAAGAACAGGAGAGATGAAATTTAATAGGAAGCCTAGCAAGCTGTTGAATGTAAAGCAGATCCGGCATTTGGTTCATGCTTCGATCACATAAACCAAGAGAAGAAAAAAAGTTTCCTTTCCCCTCACACTTTCCTGAACTGCTCATGGAAATGTTCACCTCCTGCAGCCCTTCGTGTGCTCAGTGCCATATGGTGTCAATACAGCCATCCACATTTCATGAGTAAAGCAGCATGACCTCCAGACGAGGCAATTGAGCAGAATTAGCCACAACTAATTGAAAGTCTTCCTGTTTACTTTAAAGTCCTTATCTCGATCTGCTTTGGAAATGTAATAGAAAATTACGGCGACTAATACAGAAGATATTTGAATGACAAGAGATTAAAAACAAATGTGCCAAGTGCCCCGGCTCTATTCAGGTCTGCAGAAAGCTCCTATAATTCATGCTTTGTCCATAAAAGTTTGTCACAGGAGGTAAATTCCCTACACATGGCATTTCATTACGCGTTACCGAGAATTCCATAAATCCGTGTCACCGAGCCACACGTGGCAACTCCCAGCGTTAGGAAAGTTATTAAAACTCTCGGGAACGAAAAGCGAGAGCTGCAAAAATAACACCGAGACCAATAAGGTATAAAAGTTTCGTGGGTTATTTTTTTTTTCTTTTCGGCGCAGAAATTAATGCCAGCTCGGAGATTTTCGCACGTTCTCCGGGAAAGTCGTTGGGAGAACAACTTTCTTCCCCCTCCCCAGAGCAGCAGCCGCCGCCGCCGCCCTCCGGGCCCCAGCGCGGCGCAACGCCTCAGTCCGGCGCGGAGCCCCGCAGCCCGCTGACAGCCCCGCAGCCCCTTTTCCCTCCTGCCGACCGCCCCGATGCGCACCGCCACAGCACCACACCGCCGTTTCCCTCCCCTGAGCCCTGCCCTCCCCGGCCGCAGCCGGGCAGCCCCCAGCGGGCGCTGCGGCCCCCAGGGGCAGAAGATGGCGGCCGGGCACCCCCCACACCCCGCTCTGCCGAGACCCCGTACTCACAGCTGCACCGCCCCCCGCGGCAGCCGCTCGGGCAGTCGGTTCGGCTCCAGGCGGCTGCAGGCGACGAGGTGCCCGGCGCAGCGGCAGGACACGGGGCAGCGGGCGGCGGCGGGGCCCCCTAGCAGCAGCAGGAGTAGCGCCGGGAGGGCGGCAGACGCGACGCGGGGCATGGCGGGTTCGGAGCCGCTACCCGCGTCCCTCGCGCTGCTTCGCGGACAGATAGACCCTCCGCGCCTCTCTCTCTCTCTCTCTCTCTAGCTCCTTCAGCGCGGGTGGTGGTTCCCGCTCATGCCCCGGAGCCACCGCCAAGGAGGGAAGGCGGTGAGGGGAGCGGGAGGAAGAAAAAAAAGTGAAGGGAAGGAGCGGTGATGGGGGGCACAAGGCACCGCCAGCCACTCTGCAAACTTTGCAGCGCCTCAGCCCGCCCCCGCCCGGCCTGGGGAGCCCCGAGCGCCGCGCGGCCCGCCCCGCCCGCAGCCCCCTCCCCCTGCCATGTGACGACTACAACCCCCGGCCCGGGCCACCCCGGCCTCGCCCCGCTCGGGGGAGGACGGGCGGCAGAGCCTCTTTGCCAACGGGTCCCAGTGCCCGCTCCCCGCCCGGGAGGCTGCTGAGCGAGCTCCTCGTAGCGCGGCGGGAGCGGACGCGGGCCCCACTGCCCAGGCGCGGGGTTCCCCCCGGCAGCGCGCTGATGGCGAGAGTCGGAGCAGTCCCGTAGCGGCTCCGGAGGCCCCGGCAGGTTCCCAGCCAAGGCTGGGGTCACTGGCATGTAAAAGGTGAGGTGAGGTTAACTCCTGCCTTCCGGGTCCTGCGCGGCTAGTCCAGACGCAGTAATTAAGCCCATTATGTTCCCCACAGGATCCAGCTCCCGAGGTTCAGGGAAGTAGGTAGGGCGTGCAGATTCCACATCTCTGAGGTAATCTATGTAATTTAAGTAAATACCTATTGTTCGAGTACCATATGTAAGCCCAGACCCTGCCTGGATTCGGTTACTGGAGACATTATACAGCCCCATTCAGCAGCAGAAGAGTGTCCAACCAGAGGTGGACGCTGCACATTCTTTCACACCTTTATATACATAAAGTTACACATCTCGCCTACAGAACACGAGGTGCCTTGCGAGCTTGATAGCACCAACACCAAAACATGTAGGACTGAAACTGTTTTATTGCTTCCATATGTGCTTCAGGAAGCCAGTTGAATTATGCAAAACTACATTTTTAGCCTGGAATCACAGTTCTGCAAACCTAGCAGGCAAATCAAAAGTGAAAACATTCTTGTGCTGCTGTCAACGTGACTATTTCAGGTGGACAGTATATATAACAGTGCAATAATCCATTGACCACTCATGGTCCTTACAGAAATCGCTGCAGGAAAGCAAACAAACACTGCAGAAGTGCAGTGTTCTACACATAAAAGCAAGTGAGCCAACAAATGGAACACAGGGTAAAAAATAGTATATATTTACAAGCTACTGTCACTTATTTGTTGTAAATGAAAACTACCTTGGCAACACTGTCTTGTCATAGACATTCACCCCTTCTGCAGCCATTTTCTTCCTTTAAAACCACTAGGTTAGCATTAGATTAACAAAGCCAAAGGAACAGGGAGCTGTTCTGTATAGCCAGTAGGAAAAAAAGTAGACAGTGCCAAACTCGGATTTTCAAAACTATCCACCATTAGCCTGTACCTTTTCCTACCGAAGTGAGTAGGAAGTCTTTCATTTCTTTCGAAAGTGCTAGCATTTCTAGCTATGAGGTTGTTTCACAGTTATATCAAGTCTAAGATACACCTAAACATGTTTTGTTTGTTTTTAGGTAAAATACGTTATAGTTGATAATTCTGCAAAGTAAACAAAAATTCAAGATGACGATTTCCATGTCACACCAGAGAATTATCGCACACATTACTATAATCAAAACTGATTTAAAGTAGCCAAGCTCTGTACCACAGTTCCCACAAAGTACCTCTTATTTAGGAAAAGTGAGCATGTCTTGAATGTTGGCAAGGACAGTGATTCACTGGTAAGTCACAATAGAGTAATTAAGCTGTCAGTTTAAACATACGAATGTAAGAAAATACAGAAGCAAAGCATATGAGTAATACATCTGATATATATGTGAAATGTGGAATAAGAGAGCATATGAGGAAAGAAAGCAGAAAAAAAAAAGGATGAAAATATCAAAAAGGGCAAGAACTTCTGTTCTTCTTAGTTTGAAAACCATTCATGCAGTCATGGAATGCTGTGCCCTTAGAAAACCTAATGCATATTTAGTGCTAGTAATATATGAAGCTGTTTTAAATTAAGCAAGGTAAATCAATTCAGAAAATTAATCCATTTGTCTTTGCAGCTTCTTTTCTCTGAATACTCAATAAAGCATTTTAAAACAGATTATATTACGAATTCCAAAATGCCTCTATGCTGTACTTCAGAGCCCATGACAGGAAGAATTTCTTCCTGCAGGGAGATTTCTTCTCTTCAGCAGTCTCGGGCACCAATTCGGCAACTGATAGAAATGTTGCAAGGTCTGGCAGCCTCCACACTCAGGGTCTCTTTACCGTTAATTTTAGTTCAAGAGTACACTGTAATTATGCATAAAAAAATACCAATGGGAGACTTCTTGTACGTCTTCTTAATGGATTTGGCTGGACTATAGCTGCTCTAAGTGAGCTTACAGTAAAATGGAAGGTCTCATCCCTAGCAGCCCTTGTTTGGCATCACAGCGTAACTGCAAAGTCAACAGGATTAAGATAGTGGTCTTACTGCAAACCCATCAAAACCAAAAACAATCTTCCATCACCTCCACGATTAGTTCTGCTCTGGAATAATTTCCTCAACCAGTTTTCCATGTAACTGCACACAGAAGCTTATCTGTGGTGATGGTTGCTTAGGCAAAGACAGGCCTTTTCCATGGCAGCTGGAATATAGGTCAGCCTGAGGGAATGATGCTGAAAAGGAGGAAGCATGGCAGCAGGCAAAAATTCTTGTGAAACTAGATCCTCAAACACTCTGGTTGGTTGATCAATTTTTTTTTCCTCCATGAGACTACCAGCATGGTAGCCTGAGTGAATTGAGAGTGGAGGAAAGGAAGCTACACGTTGAAATGTAGATCCCTCATTGAGATGTTATAGGATGAATCCAGTGGTGTCTTTTTAATTCTCTGATGTTTCAACTAGATAAACGCACGTTTACAGATACAAGTCCAAACATACGTTGTTTGAAAGATGCATTAGCTTCAGGCAAAAGGCACGCCCAGAAGCTAAGTATGATTTTTTTTTTTTTTAACATATCATTAACTTGTTTAAACAAACATTGCTTTCAAGTAACCTGCCTCTAGAAGGTGTCTACCTCAAATCGGGCTGTTTTCAGCAGGTTACTGAAAGTATTGTATCTGTTACTAAGATAAGCAAAGCCCAATTAAGATACATTTTCTTTTCTGTGTCTTTTACAGTATTAGTAACTTTGATGGTTTCATTAATCTAAAATAAATTTATTTAGTTAGTTTTCATAGGAGTCAAGTCATTTCAATTATGTATAGTCAAGTTGTATGTAGTTATGTGTAGTTAAATCTGCAGGATTTGTGTTAGAAGGACAAAAGGAGTGAACAGTTACATCCACTAAATGACTATGTTCATTAAGGACATCCCAGAGTCTCCTTACATACTCCTTGATTACCAGGTAATCCAAAACTGTGTCTAGTTCTAGGTTCAGCATTATTACTTTTCATGGGTAAATGATGTGAGTTCAGAAGTGTTCAGCAGCAAGAAGCAGAAGTGGAGCAGAATAACATTGCTTATGCTTTGATGCATCTCAGTTCAGATAGTGAGATAGAAATCAATAACTCATCTATCCACCTTTCTATCAGTAAATGCCCTGTAGGAGTAACTGGCAGAATTAATGTCCTGTCTATTTATTCCTAAATTTTCCCAGCTCCATTTTATTTCTAGTTGAAGAAGATGTTTGTGACTTTCGGAGAAGGAAGTAAGAATTCATCCTCTAAAGGTCACCACTCCCTATTGCAGTTTCCCCTACTTACCCCATTTAAAAAATAATAATTAAAAAAAAAACAACTGGGGCTTACAATTTTTTTTCTAAGGCCACAACTGAAGGGAGAGATTGACCGGTGAGACCCATACTGCTTAAAAAGCCTCACAAAAGTGGAACAGAACATGTATTTTGTGGAGACTGCTTGCATACATGAAACAGCTTGCAATAGGCTATAGGAGGTTTTGCCTCAGGCACCTGTCTGGAAGTTGCTAGAGAGTCACAGGAAAACTCCCCTGTTGAGCAGAAGGCCTTTTTCACTTCTTCCCTTTATGTGTTTAAATATTTCTAAATGCAGAAGTTTCCCACCTTCCTTCTGCCTACTGGGTATAGCAATTGCTTTTACTTTTAGTTAATATTAGCATGAAGACTTCATGACCATTTATTTCAGATCCTGTGATTAACCATTACAATTTCACTCGCATTTGAGGCAAACCCATAAAATGTTCTTAAATTATTTCCTAGCAATTGTGAATCTCCTACTAGTGTGTCATAAGTCCATGGTGAATATACCAAGGTTCATACAGGAATTTATTTTTGGTAGTAATTAAACTTGACTTTGTGTGATCCAGCACTGAAACCATGAAAACCAAATTATGCATAATTTTAGTGCACTGATTACAACCAGGAAAACCATATGAATGCTTTCCAAATACTTTGCCTAAGGTAGAAAATGTTCAGCATTTATAGAATTCATCCAAACGCTGAGTGTTTGCCTCCATTACAAATAAACTCAAATGTCCTAAGGCAATCCACATTAGTGACGACTGTTAATGTCTTCAAGTCATATCCTGCATGGGGCTAAGTGGGAAGTTAAGTGCATGATTGGAAGGACAATTAAACAATCAACATCTACAATGATGTAACTTCAAAGAGGAAAAAAGAAGAGTTAATTTTATGTCATTAAGGAGCACTCAAGTTGAAATGTCGTCAATTTGAATAAAAGTAAGTGGAAGTAATTTCAGGATGGTGCTACTGTAGTAAAACACCTGCTGGGTCTGTTCTACTAGTTGTTTTACTTTGTTGGGTTGTGTTTTTTTGTTCTTTTTCTTTTTTAATAATCTTTTAAAATAAATAAACATTTAGTGGTAAGAAAGATCAAGAAGTGGCCAAAAAAGAGAACGCGAAAGACTTGTTCTGTTAAATCTAGCTGTAGCATTCCAAGGCACCTCCACCTCTAGTCCTCCTCTCCGTGTGATTAAATGGGTTCCTGCAACCGAAGCATAGACATGTTCCCTTCTGCTCTGGGGATGGAAATTTCTACCAGAACAAAAGCATGGATGTTTGAAGACATCACTTACTAAAATCATCAAGGGAGATTTGGTAACATTTTTGTCAGTGTTCCGAGGCTTCCAAAATTAAGCATGCACCGTGTTTAGGCAACTCCTGAAGTCAATGACTAAAAGAGCTTCACAGTGTGAAATCAGCGAGACTTAGAGCCTAAATCTTCGAAGAATTTAAGTCTAATTGACTGTTCCAGAGGGAACAAGCTGCAGCTGGGACTCATCTTGTGTAATTTTAGCAATTTAGAAGTTCGGTATCTATTTTAAAGCGGTTGTCTTGGCTCCTTCTGTAGTCAGTGGAGAGAGGAAGACACCTCCAGAGAGTGATTACTACCTTTCTAAAATGAGCAATCAAGGCATTTGGAGTGAATCAGCCACTGGAGGTTTCTTTTCCTCCCCAATAACTGAAAAAGTCCTTTTGACTAATTGAGATTAGACCTTCTTTTTTTAGATGTTTCCCGCTGTGCGCCTTTAAGCATACAGATTGAATAGCTAAATATACTAATATATATATATTTACAAAACTTTATAAATTGCAGCTACGTTAAGTGTCATTGCAATAATAATAAGTGACATTTCTCACTTATGAATTGGTGTAGTTTTTGGAACGTATAATCATTTAATAGTTTCCTTGTTGTATGCTGATGTAACAAATTCTATTACGGAATTATTAACAGATTAAATTTTATGAGGCTTAGTAAAACTGAGGGGAAGGGCTATGCTTAAAAAGAAATATCATATAAAAATATAAAATGAGGACCCTGTAAAAAAGGGTCTAATAGAGCGCTGCAAACTAAATAAGTACATTCCAACAGTGAAACATCACAGGAGGCATTCAGGATATATCAGTTGAAGTTTTCTATGTGAGGAAAAGAAATGATGACTCTGTTGTACTGCTGAGGGCTGAGATGAATTATAATGTCCTGTTTGGTGTAAGATATAAGAGGAGGATAGGTTAGGAGTAGAATGGAGAAGGTTACAGAAAACTGGTAACAGGCTCAGGAGGACATAATTCACAGCTCTCAGAAAATGAATGTGCAGTGTTGCAGCACAGCAAACAGCATTGAGATTTTGCACAAAATTATCGTGTGATTATCACTGGAAGCTAGTGAGTCAGCAGACTGTACATCATCTGGCTTTGCTTCCCTCTTTTTGCTGTTTGCTGTCTATTGCTTTCCTCATTATTATATAAAGCAAAATAAGCATGCACTGGCTTTGTAAGAAATAGGCCAAATTCACACTGTACCACTTCCACAGATGCTCAAGCAGTTACTTGCCATTGCAGTGTTTACCAACACTGGCTGACTTCCTGAGCTGGAGCACCAAGGAGCAGGCTGGAGTGTACTAATCTGGATGGGCCAGGCACCAGCTGGAGCTGCAGAAAGCACCAGCACTCTTTACCAATACTCTTAATTGGTGAATACACATCACCAACGCTCTCCTTGTACTGATCTTGTTAGTATTACGTGGAGAGAAATTGCAAAGAATGTTTTTTTTAATCACTCTGACACTTTTTGTTAATCTAATGCAAGCAAAATTTCCTATGACCTCTTTGATATCTCCTATATCTGGGTAACTGTTTTCAGAAACTTCTGAAATGCAGAGTGCCTTCCAAATAGCCTTGCTAGCCATCAGCTTTCCAATTCTTGGAGCAGTGAGTAGTAAGGATAGCAGGCTGAGGTTTGCCCATCTCCTACTGGCCACAGCACTTCTCCTGGCCCTCTCTGAACTTTCTCGGGTAGGTTTTATTCCAGGGCAAGCTGTGCAAACGATCAGCACACATGTACATGTGTGTTGTTCATAGTGAGGTTTTTCCTTTGTTGTTTTCCTTCCCAGGCCTGCAGCTTAGACAACTCCTCTCACTTGCTGTTCCCTTTTGCAGGCCTCTCTGTACTCTCTGATCTATCAAAGGAAATAGCAGTGCAGAGACTTGCACATGTTGAATCTTGAAATCTTTTTCTGGTTGTGCTGTCACTGCCAAATGAGAAACTTCTGGTTCAGGGACCATCCTTGCAGTTTTGTTCTCTATTCCTGTTGCTGGAAAATAAATAGGAAATAAGTAGGGTAAAAGGGTGCAATGATTTAGCAGTGCTACAAGACAAATAGTTCATTGTCTCACTGGACTGGTCTTCTTTGAATTTAATTGACCTTGAGCCTGAGAAAAAGCAACTTTCTTGAGAGAAGTCAGCAACCTACTGCATCCGATGCCACAGTATAGGTTTTTAGCTGCCTTGGCCCACATATGCAATGTCAAAATCGAGGCAGCTACCACCTGGTCAGGCTGGGCCCAAATCTGGCAGCAGTGGCAAGGAAACCAAGGCTTTCAATTGGAGGTGTTTAATGACTGAGTTATCTTTTCAGTGATTTATAAATAATGTATAAGTAATAAAAAAGTCTCCATACACTTGGCTAAGTTAATTCTACAGTATGAATTTCTCATTTTTGTGAAACTAAAGCAAACAGGAAGAGCTTTGCTGATCACTTTAAACTTAGGAAAATTACGTTTTATTTTAATCACAATGAAAAAAAAAATCCACTATTATTTTCTATTCTGTTTTTTTTTCTTTTCGCTGTTGTTCTTAGAAAAATACTGCTAATGATAATGCAAAATTACTTTTCTATAACTTCGATAAATTCATACATACACTCCCTGAGTACCACATGTGAGTAATATTCCAGCTATCCCACTGATGTCACTAAGATGGAATTGGAAGTGCTGAAATGTTCAGTGATGGATATTCCACTGCAGCTGTGAGCAATGTGTTCCTCAGAGACTAATTCTCCTGGGACAATGTTAAATCCTTGGACTTACACATTATTAGTATAATAATATAACTTAGAATAGTATCAAAGGAGATCTAGCTAAGAAGCTTAGTCTTCTGTATATTTCAGTTTGTATAAAAGTTAATCTCTTAAATTATAAATAAATGTGCTTTTTACACATATATATGTCTTTGTGTCATAAAAAATAAATAATAAAGTATGTTAAAATAAAATCAACAAAAAGGGCATTCAGAGTTAAAACTAAAACCATAATCTCTTGCATGGCTTTTGTTGTTTAAAAAATGGCAACAGTTAACGATTAAGTGGCAGGATTTTTTTTTTTTTTTTTTTATCTTTAAGTATAGATATCTGACTTTTTTTTTTTTTTTGCATTGTCTCTTAAACTTATTGTAATGCTTTCCAAATATTTTTTCTCTTTTCTTTATTTTCTTAAACAAAAGTTTTTTGCTTTTTTTTTTTAATTTTATATATATATAAATTTTTAAAACGTGTTAGATAAGCTCACGCAAATGAATTATTTTACCAAGAAAGTCATTAGTGACTATTCTGCAAATGCAAAAACGCTTTGTTACTGTTGTTGTTTAATGGCATATACTGATTTTCAGAGCTATCTGAGCTCCAGACTATTGCAGAAAGCTCTGATTGAGTAAAGCATTTTGGCATGTATTGAGAAATAAGGCTTGGACTCAAAACACAGCTTGTTGGGATGGGTGGTGAGCATCTTTCCTTCCTGACCAGAACTCCCTCATGTGCTGGCATCTAGGCGTGCAGACTTCTGGTGAAGTAGACCTGATTTTAGCTGACAGGAACGTAATCGTAGCTGCCACTGTTGAAGAAACACAGGCAGTCCAAAACTGTCTCTAACACTGTTTCTTCAGCGAATTGCAAATCAGATATGCCTGAAGATTCACATCTTTCAGTCTTTGGCCTGAGGACCTTCCCTTATCTGTGGACAACTTTTCAGGTGAGGAAGATAGAGACTGCTGTGCATCAGAGCATCCCTGAGTGCAGTTCTGCAGAACCATTTTCCCAAGCAGTTGTGGCTGAAGATTTTCCTACTCGGTTCTGCTGCCTGCTCAGACCTACTCCTTGCATGGTGTGAGCACAGGTGTTTGAGGTGCCTTGCAGGAAGCCACATCATGAGGTTGGCTTTCTTTCTTTCTTTCTTTCTTTCTTTCTTTCTTTCTTTCTTTCTTTCTTTCTTTCTTTCTTTCTTTCTTTCTTTCTCTCTCTCTCTCTCTTTCTCTCTTTCTTTCTTTCTTTCTTTCTTTGTTTCTTTCTTTCTTTCTCTCTCTCTCTCTCTCTCTCTCTTTCTTTCTTTCTTTCTTTCTCTCTCTCTCTCTCTCTCTCTCTCTCTTTCTTTCTTTCTTTCTTTCTTTCCTTTTCTTTCCTTTTCTTTCCTTTTCTTTCCTTTTTTTTTTTTTCTTTTTTCCTGGAGTTATTTTTAACCTTTAATTCATGAAGTTTGTCATGTGGCCTCACAAACAGCACCACACTGTGATATGGAACCAGTGGCAAGGGGTCCTGGGTGTACCATAAGCTGTTGTTACTGCTGGAAACAACATAACAGATCAATTGTGGCATGAAGAATCTGACTTATTATGGTGATAAGCAGAAGTTTGGGGCATTGTACCTGAGATTAGGAACAGCACAGTCCTTTGAAGCTGTAAAAACCTTGCTCTGCTTCTTTAAACACATTCAGTTTTTTTTTTTCCGTGGGTATCAATGCCCTTGAAAAGGTGCTGGCTCAGATATTGTCACCCTCCACGGGGTTAACTTTGTGCTTGATCACATTTGATCTGTCTATAGCTCACACAAATCTAGCATAAAATCTCAAATATAGCATTAAACAGGGTATTGTCCAGTTTTGCAGAATGCATTGACATAGTCACACCTGATCTCGCTTCAGTGTGCACTTCCATTTACTTCAGTAATGCACCAGTCTGGTGTTAATGATCACAGAATCAACAGATCAAGAAAAACAAACTCATTTTTGTAAGTCTAATAGATGTTCATATTCACAGCAAAAGATGTGTACGGGCTCAAAAATTACAAAATAGTTGAAAACACACCCAACAATATATGTCAGTGCTTATACTTTAAGTTCTTCCATTTCTGGTGTTGCAGAAGCTTGTCTAAGCCACAAAGTTTGCATGTGTGCTATGGGTCTCTAATGCATATCTTTTATCCTGCTTGCTTGATTTGAATTATGTGCAATTAATGCTCAGACTCCCATTTTTTATGTTATACCTGTGAATTAGTACATACACATGCACATATTTATGCATATACACACTTATATTTTATATGTACTTTCTGTACACAACACATATTGAACTTCTTGTACTGTATGTTTTTGGGGTTTTTTTGTTTTTTGTTTTTTGTTTTTTTTTTGTCGGGAGAAGGAGTACAGCCTGTTTCCAGAACAGTCAGTGCAGTCTTAGCTGTTATTCTCTGTAGCAGCCTGAGGCTTAACAGCCTGGCAGGAAAACCTGCAAATCCTGCTGCACCCTGCAGGTTTCTGTGACTGTCTCTTCTGGGGTGTTAGAAGTTCCCAAATAAGGAACCTTCCTTTCACCCTTTCAAACTCAGTACTGCAATTTTCGGTCTTTTTGATGCTAAACTTGGAATATGTATTACTGCCACACACACAGCAAATGAGCATCAAATAATGGGAGTAATAATTGAAGCTAATGGGAGTTTTATCGCATGGCTTTAAAAAGGTTGGCATTTCTCCTCAGGACTGTGAAATTGTCAGCCTTTAGAAATGTTATTTTAAAGAAATGTTTAAATACAGTTCATAGGTCTAAGTAAGAGAGATAGTCAGAAGGATGATGTTTTGTCCCAAAGTTAAGATCACAATGCTATCATACAGTATCTAACAGCTTGAAAAAGAGCTGTACAGCTGCCATGGATTTGGTGAATTATTCTGGTTTTGGTCACTTCAGGGAACAAGGTAGAGCACCTCCAATCTGAGATCTAATTTTTTGTTTTAAGTTGATCTGTCATACCTGTTGCAAACTTCAGAAAAACAAACGAACAAACAAAACAACAAATGGATCAAAGATACTGGAAAAAGGTCCTTTAGGATGTCAGGTCAGTTCTTGTATTTGTTGTTCACATTGGTGATCTCAAAGGATGGGCAAAAAAATGAGAGGACAGAAAATAATAAATGCATCCTGGAGATATTAGAAGTGAAGACCAGTGGTAATTTCAGCCTCTCTTCTGCAAAGAGTTATGCAGTTTGCACAGTTATACTTAATTTCAGAAATATGAGAGTTGTTTTAATTCCAAAAGACGCCTCCCATATCTAAAGTCACGCAAAGACATAAGAGCTGCGGGTTTGTTTTCTGAAAGAGGTTATTGATCTAAAAAGCTAAATCAATTTACAAGGAAATTTGTACCCCGAATATAGGTTGCAGAAAAGGAGACTGCCTAGAAGGCGGGAAAATTAACATAGAAATAGGTGTAAAAGTGCAAGATCGACTAAGTGTACTTCTGAGTTTACCAGGAAGCACAGACAAAAGACTCAGTCCTGGTTCACCCAACAGGACATTTGACATTTTCATTCATGAAATGCTCATAAAGATGTGGGAGTGGCATGCCGCTTAAAATTTTAGAACCTTTGCAAATGATTGTATTCCCTTATGAAGAAGGGGTAGAATCTTCCTACCTAACATTGAATAGTAACTATAACTGGGCTTAAAAAAAAAAAGAAAGAAAGAAAGAAAAAGAAAAAAAAAGAATCTGCTATTTACTTGCTTTTTGGGGTTGCCTTTGCTTGGGAGATCATAAGGAGCTTTCAGAAGCCATTTACAATGCATAGCACTAATTAGAGCTGGAAAGAAGAGGCCAATTATCACTTACTTTTGCAAAGTGCCAAGCAACTTGAGATACTGAATGCCCTCGGTAACTTGTTGTTTAGGTGCATTGTTGAGCAAGTGGAGTTAAAAGGATCCGAGCGCAAACACAAAGCGGCCCCCACGGAGTGAGGAATATCTCTATGGATGGAGGCTTCCAGTCAGTGGGGTGCTTGTTGCTTACTCATGGGAAAAAGAGAAAGCCCTAATTAAGGCGTACAGCCAAGCAGTGTTGATAGACAACAAATGTGTTACTAAACACTTTTTCTTCTGCGAAAATAATAATGTTTGTACGCTTAATACACTTCAGGTGTTAATCACTGTTGATTTTTCAAATACAGTTATACCAGAATCCCATTTACTTGGAAAGACTTACTCAAGGATATTCATTATTTAAAAGCTGATTAGAGAGTATTAATCCTTGTAGGAAGGACTCTTTTTCAGACCATCACTAACAGCTTCAAGTCAGATTGTTCCTCTGAGCTCAACACACCAAAAAGCGTTTAGTCTGACAAAAAGTTTGCAATTTTTGGGCATCAGCTGAAAGAGGCCCTAAAGATGTGTTTCAACTACACAGGGGAGAGACAAGTCTTGAGATGTTTATTGTATTAAAAAATTGTATTTTAACTCTTCTTTTCAGATGTTACTTCTGTTTGAAAGTATTTTTGAATAATTATAAACTTTTTAAATAGTATAATTCTAACTATAAAATACTGAAAGAACTTAGAATGAGGAAATCACATCCAGAAAAGTTCTGGCCATAGAATGGCCATCCATAAAATGATTATTGTAGTTAGGATTTATAAAAAAGTAAAAATAATAATTAAAAATATGTATATTTTTTTCCCTTTAAGGAATAAAAACCTAACTACATTTACCTGCTGATGGGAGGGAGGCATGATAAAATCAATTGTACTTGACGACTGCAAGATCTTGACAATAATGGGTTGAAAGGGAACCTCAAGCAAGAGTTACGGAAGTAAAAGATTGTTCTTACAGAAAGCAATCCCCTCTCTGGTTGCAGTGGTGGAAAATTACAATAAATGCACTAACTGAATGTTTTGCTTTCTACTTTCTACCACAAAAAAGGGAGAACCTTGGTTAGGGGGACCTGGGTTTGCATTTAAATATTAAGAAAAGAATACACATTTAGTAATACAATTTATTATTATTAAACAGACAAACGAACAGCACATACATGCATACACAAAATGCTCAAATGCTACAATGGGTACCAGCTGTAAGGAATTTTCAATTCTTCCGTTCAAACTAAAAGTAGTTTATTTCTTTGTTTCATGATGAAATATCTTATTGACCTGACAGGATGATGCATGGGAAAATGGAAAACAGATCATAAACCGCTGAATCTGGAGAATGAATAGTGTCTAGGCAGATGCCTATTTGCCTCCCTCAGGTTTTGTGGATGCTCAGACCAAGTGAAAGCTGTAACTTACAGAATCATGGAGTCATAAATCCTGGAATCAGGAAATCCTGAGTTGGAAGGGAACCACAAGGATCATCAGATCCAGCTCCTGACTCCACATAGGACCATCCCAAAATCAGTGTGCCTGAGACCATTGTCCAAATGTTTCTTGAGGAGCCAGTTCCATGCCCATTACCCTCTGGTAGTTAGGGGAGTATGGTTAGGTTGCGGTTGGACTTGGTGATCTTTAAGGTCTTTTCCAACCTGAACAATTCTATGATTATCTGTGGTGAAGAACCTCTTCCTAGCCCCCACCCTAACCTGCCCCTGACACAGCTCCATGCTGTTCCCTCGGGCCCTGCCACTGTCACCAGAGAGAAGAGCTCAGTGCTGTCCTTCCACTCCCGGTGAGGAGCTGCAGCCGCCATGAGGCCTCCCCTTATCAGCTTGCAGCAGGACTAAGGTTCATTTCAGAGCGTGAATTTTTCAAAGCCGAACAAAATAGATGAAAATCCTCCATCTAACACATTCTTCACCTTCTTAATAAACAATGCAAGACAATTATCTTCCTTTGCTGTTTTTGAGTTGAAATTCAGTCACTGAAGCAGTAGGATATTTTTTTTTTCCCAAACTAAACAAGACCCTTTCCAGATTGCTTGCAGATTAAATGTGGTAATTTTCAAGCCAAGGCAAGTCAAAGGTACAAAGCAGCTTAAGAATGGGCTTCATAGTGGGTGTAAGCCTAATTACAGAAAGTCTATTGCCTTTCCAAAATAAATACATAATAAAATAATAAGTAATAAATATGAAATAATTAGCTCACACCTGTATATAATAAATCAGGTGTTTCAGTGCCGTGAATGGTGCTTTCTGGGAATCACATAGCCATGGAGGTACAAGTTAATTTCTGGACTTTTTATCAAATTTCAGTATCAACAGAACATTGTGCTTTGTTTCTCTTTAAATGTTGATAGACATTTATTGGATTCACAGGCACGAGGAAAACTGGCCCAGTTTTTAGGAGACACTTCCCTGTGCCCAGTGCAGTCCCTGTCTCCTGGCCACCCAGGTTGGCTGCCCTGAGCAGCTCTCCCTACAGCCAGACAGGGCGGGAGGGAAGCTGTCCCTGCCTCAGGCTTTGAAGCAGGCATTGACTCTATCTTGGACTTCCAACTGGAAATACATGGGGTTAGCAGGGGAAGTTCCTGTGGCTAGCAGATGGGCTCCATCTCCTTCTGCTTTCCATCACTAAAAAACTGTGTTATCCGGAGCCAGCAGCTTCCACACAGCGAAGAGACATACGGTCCTGGAGAGACTCTAGATATCTGTAGGCAGATCCAATAGACCTCAGTTCCCTTACATAAGCAGAAAAGATTTTCTTAGCCTCAGCCAAAGTGGGTGTTAAAAGTCTATCAGACTTTTCTGTACAGAAAACAAAAATCTGTGTTTGCAAAATAATTTTGAAAGGAAACTGCTTATGTCCTCATCCTTCCTGCCCCTCAACCCCAAACTAAAAAAAAAAAAAAAAAAAAAAAGGAAAAAAAGAAAAAAAAACAGGTACACACTTTAAATTGATGCATATCAGAAAGAAAAAAAAAAGGCAAAAAGCTTATCTGCTTTGATTTCAAATCTCTGCCATTGACTTCCAATACACATTTGAATAAGAGACTTTCACCCACAAAAGCAGTCAGGTACCGTAAGTTAAAATTGAGTAAGTTCCTAATTCCAAGACTACATTTATCAAAACCCTGCCTCAGTGTTGGTTGCTGGAGCTCCCTTGGGGAAGGGTAGAACTTACCTTGGTAAGAACTGTTACTTTTTTTCCAAGCAGTTAACTCACTAAACAAAGATTCATAGATTTTTAAGGAACACAGTTAGTTGTAGACTAACATCTGTACTCAGCATTTGAAAAAATCTTATGATGACTTTCTTAACCATTTTGTTGCAGCAATCAGCAGTCCCCTCACTAATGTCCTCATTTGGACAGTAAATCTGCTTCCCTGTAAGGTAATTCCCCGTATACACATAAATAACTTTTCCTTTTCCTTTTCCTTTTCCTTTTCCTTTTCCTTTTCCTTTTCCTTTTCCTTTTCCTTTTCCTTTTCCTTTTCCTTTTCCTTTTCCTTTTCCTTTTCCTTTTCCTTTTCCTTTTCCTTTTCCTTTTCCTTTTCCTTTTTCTTTTTTTCTTTTTCTCCCTCCCTCCCTCCCTCCCTCCCTCCCTCCCTTCCTTCCTTCCTTCCTTCCTTCCTTCCTTCCTTCCTTCCTTCCTTCCTTCCTTCCTTCCTTCCTTCCTTCCTTCCTTCCTTCCTTCCTTCCTTCCTTCCTTCCTTCCTTCCTTCCTTCCTTCCTTCCTTCCTTCCTTCCTTCCTTCCTTCCTTCCTTTTTTAAATAATAGTGCTCTCACAGTATTTGTTGTTACTTCTGGATGGAAAAGGTACTGACTGCTTCCAACACCCTGTAAAGATAACCGTTAGAACTGTCTGGAGATTTTTATGGCAGGCCAAGAAAAAATCCTCTTAGCAGTAACGCAGAGTGTGAGCTCTGGTTTGGAGATGCTTCTGAGATGTTGTTGCATATCTTAATATGCAACTTAGCAAAACTTTTACTGCATTTGCTTCTAGCTTGCTCTTAATGTTATTTGCTATTATCTGATGTTGTTTGCAACTCTTCCAGGAAAATCAGAAGTGTTTGGTGTCATTTGTCTAGCTTTTTATTTAGTCTGGATTCTGGGCTCATTTATACTGCATAAATTAAGACTGATAACTGGTAACTCTCCAGCACTTAGCTTGTTGCAGGGCTCTTGCATGCTGCCCTTCCTTGAGATCTGAACCCAGATCTGCTGGCCCAAGTACATTGGTTTTGGATCTTTGGATCATTATTGTACCTTATCATTTACTGTTTTTTTTGTTGTTGTTGTTCTGTCATTCATACTTCTGCTAGAGTGTGAAACAAAAAAAACCCCACTGTTCTTTGATGTGTCTTTTTCTAAGATCCCTTCTTGTGTACTGCTGACTCTCTCTCCTACTGTGATGCTCTAGCATGTTTTGCTACTCTGTCTTCATTTGCTTTCAAAGCACCTATTCCATGATAACTTGTGCTTAAGTTCCCAACTGACACTGATTGATTTGTGTTCTTCCGCAGGGCATGGAGGCCTGTTGCCTCAACAAGTCAGGTTTGCCACACATCCTCCAAAGATCAAAAAAGAGTGTCTCCTCCTGAATCTGTATATTAACTGAGTATCTGAGCACAAGTGGAAATGATGATGGGAAAGTGCAAAGGAGCAGTAAGAACCTCTTGGTCAACATGACATTAGTGGTCTTAACATAATCAGAGAAACATGCTGGCAGGTTTTATAGGCAGCATGGGCATTTTGCCTGTGCTTTTAGTTTTGCCTTCCATTCAGCTCACTTCCTAGTAAATGGAGTACTAATTTGTTTCTATCTTATAATTTCTGTAACTTTTTTTGCAATAAAAAATTCTATCACAAATCTCTTTGTTGTTGTTGTTGTTGTTGTTGACTGCTGGTCTATGAAAATTTTTCAAATATTGCTGTCTGCTACTGACTTAGCATTTCCGCTTGTGAAGTAGTTGTTCCTCCAGCTCATCTCAGACATGCTTCTTCCTCCACATCCTCCAAATGAATGCATTTGTGCCAGCTTCCAAATTCTCTGAAACTGTTGCTTAATCCCTACCTTTTAAACAGATCTCCATCTTACAGCTTTGTCTATAGTAGGGACTGACTTTCTAAGGCATTTGTTCCTCAAGACATGTCTAGCTCTGGAGTCTGAACTCTCCTATTACCTGCCATTCTCAATACTCTCAACAGAGAAACAAAGGAATTGCATTTTGCATATATTTTCTATTTCATAGAGCTGAAAGAGTATTTATCTCCAGAAGGCATGCTTTGATGTGTATCTCTGTCACTGTAATGCTGTTAGAGAGTTCTTCCTTATCTCTTCAGTATAAAGTTAGAGTTTCAGTAACATGAACTGTGCTCAGTCTTGCAGCATGCAGTGTTTTCTTTGTGTTGGTTACCAGTGCTTGCAGTGAGATGATACATCCCACTAACTCATTCCTTTCTAGAGAATATGGCCTGGGAGTTTCACGTGGTGTCAGTGCTGCTCTGGACAGTGCAGTTCTTTCTGTTCTGTCGGTATCATGCACACTGGGTCAAACATTTTTCTTATGTTCTTTTCTTGTGTCTCTGCATGCTTTTATACTGCATAATTAATTGCCTGAAGGATGTGTCAGTTTCTCACAGGTAATTGCAGCATCTGAAAAGGTGTATTACTACAGTCCTCTTTCATGTGTTTGGGGCAGTGCACTGGTGGCTTTCAGTTCCTCACTAACTGGAATCTGATTTCTAAATAGGGAACATTAATTTTCCCCCAGTATGCTTTCAGCCCAATATTCCTATCTCAGCACCTGTGTAGGCATCTGCTGCAGCTTGCTACTTGTCATCATGGGCTGCTTCTCCCCAGAACTCTCATTACTCAGGAATAAAAAAAAAAAAGTATCCAGCTGCTGTCTTGATTCATGGGAGTCCCCTGAGTGAGAGCTTCAGTTTACAGAGAACTCCTTCCGGCCTTGGGATGATGCCCGCTGGCATTCAAACTGAGTGCTACCTGCCAAAAAGTGTGGGAAAGGTTGTCAGGTGGTGGAACAGCTCATCTGGCCCGAAAAACAAGAGCCCATTCTTGATGAGAGCTGGCTGGGAATTTTCCAGTGAAACTTGCTTTATTGGGAAATGTGGAATCTGGTATGTATTGACCAGGTGGAATGTCTGGTCAAAACCAGAGGCAAGAGACCCACCACAGAACTGGCAGGCTGGTAATGCAGCAATGTGGAAGAATATCGCTCACATCCGTGCTTTGCACAGCTAGTTCTTTGCTCAGCCCAATGGGTGTCTTAATCACAAGAAGGCTGAGTATTCAGTCCCACTTCTCAACCCCTCATGCTGCTCAAATTTGTGCCAGCAGGTCAGGAGCCTACAACCTAATGCCATATGTGCTTCACAGCTCCTGGCTGCACTGCTATATTCTTTATGCTGTTGTTGACCAAAACCCCATGCTGAAGAGTACCTAATTAAAAACAATTCATTAAAACTTCAGGAAGACCTGAAACTGTATATTTGAGTAGAAACATATAAGATGTAAAGTTCCACATTAATCGCTGGATATATTACTGATTTCTACATTCTTAGTATACAGTTGAGTAGTAACAGAATCCTGTTTTTCATACTTTTAGTATAGGTCTTCTTTTTCTTTGTTTTGCATTCTACAATATGGAATAGTTCTATCCTAGCCAAAACATTTTCAGTCAGACTGTCTTGTGTTCCTTTATCCTTGCTTCTTCACCAGAAATAACTTCAAATTGGAAACTGAAGAAAGAAAATTTCCTACTTGAGACAATCTGTGTTATTTTCAAAAAATTAATCTCAATCAATCACAATAATGTATGTTAACATAAACACTTTGAGAATAATCCATCATACTTTATTCTTACAAAACAATGTATTGATAAGAGATGCTTTCTCTATCATCTTCTAGAATACGAACTGCTGCTGACGGAAGATCAGGAATACAAAGTACAGTGTAACATTTGAATCATGCCAGAAGTAAAATATTTTCTAATTCCATAGGAAAGTTGCAGAAGTGCCTTTGCTGTAGTATACGGAACTCTAACATACAACAGGAATGATTCCACTTTCCATGCAGGATATGTTTCAGTTTCCAGGACCTTGTTCTCTCCAGAGCTAGCTGCAGTTCTCAGATCGAAATGCACTTTCACAGCAATTAGATTATTTTAATATTGTAGTGTTGTTGATTCACTTAACAAAAAATGACTTACACCAGAAAGAAAATATTGTCTCATTTTCTCTATGGAGAATGTAACGCTTCACTTTTTCTTTAAGTTTGGAAATTCTTAGCTGTTATTCAAACTTGTTTAATAAAGGGGAATTTCAGATGCTGGCATAGAATAACTATGGAAATATCTTTCTCTCTGCAGTAATCTTTAAGGATTTAAATTGCTGATGATACTCAGTACTTTCAAACTACCACTTGCATTTTCACTTTTCAGATTTCCATTTATATGAATATGAGAAAAAAATAAGAAAAACAATGACTTTTTCTAGTTTGTTCCTTTGCAGAATTTCGGCGCTTCTTTGTTTCAGTTCTGTTCTTCTAGCTCTGCCCATGTAACTTAAAACCAAAATAGAAGTAATGGTTTGAAAGAAAGATATTTGCTTAACAGCTAGTGGCTCCAGCTAAAAAATTTCACTGTTGCATTGCTCTTACACTCAGTGAGGCAGCTCTAGTTTCACTACATTTTTAATTTAAAGAAGATAGTGTTCTGAATCTTCTGCAGTTATTTTGGTAATTATTTTAGCGTTTCATCTTCTTTTTGTTTGTTTGATTGATTTGTTTTGTTTTGTTTTGTTTTGTTTTCCTAGAGAAATTGAGTTCATTGGATTGAGCACTCATTTTGGAATGTACTAACAGTTTGAACTGAAGCAGAGGATCAGCAGGCTTTATGTCACTGAGAATAGATAGAAAGAGAGGGACCATGCTGAACGAAGTGAAGAATGCATTGAAGGAGTAGTTTACATTTAATAAATATGGGAGAACTCACAGAAGATTATACTGTTATAAATGTCCTATTCACACTGCTAGACCCATTCTCATCTTCTGAAATGGACAACATGGCCCTTGTCTCCCATAGTGCAGGAGACTACAATGAGCTCATCATATCAAGTTTCACTGTAGTCAGCAGTTAAAAATAGGAACTTATGGAACTAGATTCCATTGATTTCACTGGCTACATCACCACCAGTCATAAGGAGGGTATTTTTACCTCACTTTCCCTGCTTTAGTTCATAATGTTGAAGATTCTCAAAGATCATGAATGCAGATATATTCCAGGAATGTGCTCAGGAGTCTCCATCTGTTTAATGGACATTAAGTCCATGGGACCCAACTAGCAATAGTCCAAAATAAACATCTCTGTGGCTTGCATCTACTAGTCCATTCTACTTTCTGATAGTGTGAACTTGGAACACCAGTTTTTACTTAATAAATGACTGTAAAAGCATCTTTTTTTGTGTTCACTTTGTAGCTAGATAATGTCAATTTATGAACAATGTGTAATCATATATTTTTGTATTAATTCTACCTAGCACTAGGCAAATAAATTGCAGTGGAACTCTCAGTACTGTGGTGTTTTAGCATTTTCCATTGCCCTTGATGCAATTGCTATAGCAACAGAAGATATGTTAATGTAGTCTGTTTACAAAGGTTTTAGCCACCCTCTTGTGTCTAAATGAATTTAATGCTAACAAATTTGAGGTCCATTTGCTATAACTTTTCCACTATTGCTACCATAACACAATCGTAACAAATTATTCTAGCGTCAACAGTCTTCGGTTATGGTGGGAGACATTTTCACAATAAAAAGTCTAGTATTTTTTATCTTTTTCATTGGAAAAGAAGCCCTGAGATATTTGCAGAGCTGATCTTTGACCTTTTGAAGTAACTTACTTGGCTGTGATTAAAAAAAAACCTGTAAGTAGAAGCCTACATTTATTAGAGTTAATGCAACATCTTAAAAGAGTTTTTCAAATCGCTTATATTAGATTCTATTCTCATATGGAACATATGACTGGGAAGGACTATCTGGCTTATAAAGTCCATTCCCTTGCAAGCAGCTGAACCCAGATTTGCTCAGTCCTTAGTTTTGTAGTTCTGAACTAATTTTTCATAGTACTGAGTGTTTATGCTCTTGAAAAAATGATGTCTTGAACTTTCTCTTCTGTCCATGAAAGAGATGCAGAGGAATGGTTCCCTCTGTATACATTTACAAGTCTTGCACAATCCAGGCATGAGTCACCCAAGATTTTCTTGTTAGCTGCTGTCATTGGCAACATGCTTGTCAGGATATATAAGGAGTAGCCGTAACAGCTCTAGTGCTCTGTGCATGTATACTTTCTTCAACATGTGGGACTACTAGATCATGTCCATGCTGTAATTTGATATGGGAAATGCCCAGTTTTCTTTCCTTTTCTGTTTTTTTTTTTTTTTTGGTATAATGTATAATGTCCAAATGTGTAATGACTCTGAACATTCATAGGAGGAAAATAACAATGCAATTTAGAGCAAAACTGGGTTCTTTTCTGTTTGAGTAACAATGGAATGGCTGGTGGTCATAAACTATCATATGGAAAAGTCTGTTGTGTTAAAGATTAGGTTACATACTGTGTGAGTAATGTTCTACAGATGCCAGATATTACTGTGGGCTGGTTAAGGAAAATTAGTCAGCAATTCAAGCAACACATCATTTTGACGTGGAAGATTAGTAAGTAGGAATGGAAAAGAGTTAAATAGGTACCAAATTCATTTGTTTCATTATAGAGCTCTGATATTTCTCCTGATTAAAATGGGAATGTTAAATCACTGTTCTTGAAAAGTAATTAGAACGTAGAATGAAGAAGAGGTTATTTCAGTTATCTATTCTGAAATCTTTGTATATTCCTTTATTCAATTTTCCAGTTTTCACTACTATTTTCCTGGACTCATTTTCCTGTTCTGTCTGTATACCTCTGCTAAAGTTATATTGCTCCTATTGATAAAATAAAAGGTCAGATAGATGCAAGTCCACATTCATCATTTAGACTGTCTACTTCACTTGCTTAGGTCATTTATGTGGCCCTCTCAGCACATGTACATTGTATGGTCACAGGCAAACAAACAAGTTCTTCTCTAGGTCAAAACATATGTTCAATTCAGCTTTCATTTCCATCATGTGTTAATACTTTATAGCCTTTTAATTAGTTTGTTAAGCTATTCAGTCAATAGCTTCAATAGTAAAAAAAAAAAAAAAAAAAAAAAAAAAAAAAAAAAAAAAAAAGACAAACACATGGAAAAACTGATCAATATATATACTTCTGGTAAACAGATTTGGATGCACAGTTCTTAATTTAAATTGTTGTTGTGCCACTGATCTTTATGTTTTTGTTTGTTTGTTTGTTTTGTTTTGTTTTTCTGAAAATTAAAGCTTAACACCACCACTACCTCCAACATTTTAGTTCCTCCTGCCGGAATTAAATGAAGGCTTAATCTTCATCAGTAAAAATTCTTTGTTTGGGAGAGCCCTGAGAAAATGTTCTGTGAGGCCATTCCCACATTCTTCATCTTAGAAAGCAATTCAGTTACAAACGATACAATAAAATGACTATCCTTGCATGTCAGCTGGAAATTATTCTGTGTTGTCTTTGCATCTCAATTTCTGGCCTACAGTCTACTGTATTTTGCCTATTCAGATCTCTCCTAAAATCCATCTCCTCCTCAGAGCACGACCATATCTCCCTGCATGCAGTTACCATACTTCTTTACTTATCTTCCATCAAGAAAATAACACTGTGGTTAGCTTCTGAAGAGTAGAACCTCTTAAGATATTCTCTGTGTGTATTTCATACAAGATGCTGCTTGTGGGCTCCACAGCATTCTTTTTTGTTTCAGCTACTGCACTGCTTTCTTTCCGAATGCTGAAAGATAATGTCTCATTCCTGTCATCTTCCCTCAGGGAAAAAAATTACTAAGCGGAGTTTTATCATTTCTCCAGATCTGATCTCAGAGAAGCACTTAAGACACAAGCTCTTAAAGAACCAAATACTGCCAATTCCATTCACAGACTGTTAACGGAACATCAAGTGAGAGTAAAATAGACTGGATTTATCCTTTTGATTAGTGTTCATTGGCATAGGAAACTGAATTGAAATATTAATTAATATATCAAGTGGATTTTCACAGCATCTAGCTCTTCTCATTTCAGTGCATATAAAAATATTCGGATTATTAAAGATTTCCATGTGCCAAAGACCTTACTGATGATAATGAGAGTGGGTAGGCACTGAGCTATATCGATGACCTTTTCTCTTATGATTTTGAAAATCTGGACTAAGATCTTCCAATAAGGCATATTTGTCCACATGGCTGTGACATATGAATATGTCATTTATATTCTCATAAACTAGCAAAAATGTTTGAAATAGTTTGCGTTCTTTTGCAGGGAAATGTAAAGCAACATGTCAGTGCTCTGTGTTTTCAATATTTGAAATCACTTCCAGTACCAAAAAGTTATACTTAGAGTTACAACCCTGGATTCATATAAGAGAATAGACTGCAAATCAAGTAGTCTGAGTAGTTGGAGAATACTGAAAAGTTTTTCATACTTTTGTCTTAATGAAGATTTACAATGCAATGCAATGCAAAATAAATAAACAAACAAATAAATAGAGGAAGAAAAAACAGAGTTTCACTAATATTCAAAATGAATACTGAAATATGAAGTGGCAAATTCTGTTAAACAGATGATAAAGCAATCATATATATTCTTTAAAATATTATATGTACTAGACTTCTGTGTTTAATTTATGGAAACATTAATTTTAGTGCTAAAATTTTCCTGACAGGCAAAATATAACAAGTCTTTAAATAATAAAACACACCTAATTTTTTCTCAACCACTTCTCCATAAACAAATGTGTGAGTGTGTCTCCAGAAGTACACAGTCTCATCTACATGGAAACCTAAATATTTAAAATTAGAATCTGTATTGAGGGAGGATGTTACTATAGGGGGCTTGATCTACAGCTGCTGGTTAATACCAGCCAACTTAAATCTTGTGCCAAAAATGTCTAGTGTTTGTTTTCTTTTGAGAAGAAACAGATGATTGTCAGATGATATCCAGATGATTAAAAAGAAGTTGAATCTGCATCCTATTCTCCTTTCTCCCACTATATATACTCATTTCATGTGAAAATGTTGCAAAAGCTTGCAGCAAAAACCAGGGACTATTCATTAACTGAAAAATAATACAGTAGTGTACCAAAACTAAACGTCTACAGTACACTGGTGGGTGATCATAGAATCATAGAATCATAGAATCACTAAGGTTGGAAAAGACCCACAGGATCACCCAGTCCAACCATTCACCCATCACCAATAGTTCTCATTAAACCACGTCCCTCAACACAACGTCCAAACGTTCCTTGAACAAATATTTCATAAATATATATATAAACAAATCATTATTCAATACATTATTCAAATATCTTATTTTCAATGACAGTTACCCTGTGTTCTATCCTACATCACAGATGACTTCAGAAACAATGGTGATATAAACATCACTGTGATCTCGGCCAACATTTGTAATATTATACAATTAAGTGTATAATAAATCATTTACATTAAATTTATTTGCCAGAAAAAATCTTTATGAAGCCTGCTCTCAAAGACCAAAAAATTGAAAACTTTTTCTCCCAAAGACATGAGATTTCTGCAGTTGAGAACACTTAAAATAATAATTAAAATTATCTGTAGACTAATTAGACTAATTTAGCACCTTAGCATACCTCTTGAATTCATTCTATGGAGAATAAGCACATCAGTTATATTTTTTATTTCATAACTTTTTTTTTACAAATTCCACTGTAGTGTTCTATGTAAATTATAGGAGATATTCTTTTTTTGTCTCCTTCAGTGTAAATTACTGCAGTGAAACTGTGTAAATAATTATGCTGTTATGCTTCCTTTATGTTTTAGAACGTAGTTCATCTCACATATTTTAAACAGTTACTTTAGGATGGAATGAATCACACTTTAGAATCCATTGGTTATATAGACAAGATTTCAAATGGTTATAAAGGCTTATAACCTTTATAACCATTATGAGGTTATAAACCTTAAGCATATAGATGTCACATAGACACCTTACTGTTATCAAGTGATTGATTTTAATGTACACGGCATCCTGTCTTCCATTACCTGCCCACATAGGAAAAAGAAAAGATTTTCTGCACACAATTTTATAATCTCTGTAAGTCACTATAAAATAATTTGTTTGAAATATCTTTGATGTTTTCAGGTAAAATGATTTATGACTGCAGAAGTCTTGTACTCTACACACCATCATGGGTTAATGTCTCTGCTTACTATTTACACTTGTCTGCACTTACTAGATAAAGTTAGAGATACTTCTAACAAACTGGGAACAGTCCACTCCTTGATGGGATGCACCCATGTCTGAGGGAGCTGGTTGATGTCACTGTGAGACCACCAGTAAACACACACTGGGGATCGCCCAGCTAGAAAGCAGCTCTGTGGAAACGGTCCTGGGGGTCTTGGTGGACACCAAGTTGAACATGAGCCAGCAATGTGCCCTCACTGCAAAGAAAACTAATGTTATCTTCAGGTGGATTAGACAAAGTATTGCCATCAGGTCAAGGGAGGTGATAATTTCCCTCTTCTTGACACTGGCGAGACTATACCTGAATAGCTCAGTTCTGGGATCCTCAGTACAACAGAGATGTGGAGCTACTGGAGAGAGTGCAGAAGCAAGGTGATGAAGGGTCCATAGCACCTCTCCTATGATGAAAGACTGAGAGATCCGGGGCTGTTCAGCCTGGAGCAGACTCAGGGAGGATCCCATCAGTGTCCATAAATACCCAAAGGAAAGGTGCAAAGATGAAGCTAGGCTCTTTTTTTTTTTTTTTTTTTGTGGTGCCCAGTGACAGGACAAGAGGCCATGGGCACAAACAGGAGCACAGGAAGTTCCCTCTGAACCTCAGGAAGCACTTCTGTGCTCTGTAGATGATGGAGTACTGGCACATGCTGCCAGAGAGTCCCCTCCTTGGAGATTTTGAAAAGCCATCTAGGTATGGGCCTGGGCACCCTGCTCTGGGTCTCCCTGCTTGAGTAGGGGTAGGAGCAGATGGATCCAGAGGTTCAGTCTGGCCTTCAACCATTCTGTTCCTGTGATCCTGTGATCCTATGATACTACCTCTGGATGATGTTAATGATATTTAAATTAAGATGTAACTGATGGCAATCTATTTAAATAAAATGTGGAATTTTTGACACTGCAATTTGACTTTACAGAGTGAAACAGTAAACAGAGTAAGAGGAATAACAGTAAAGTTCTGTTATCCCTGAACTTATGCTCCTTCTGCTGCTCTTGCATAATCACTTGTGTTTGGCTGACTTGAGTGAGTTGTTTATCTCTTAAATAAATATGTTGAGTCAGTGGCATGCTAAACTTGAATCACTTTCTTCTTACTTACCTTCTTGAACTGGCTTATTGTGCATCAATTAAGTGTCAGTGGCGTAAAGGAATTCACAGCCAATGGCAGAAAGCAGTGGTTCCCCTTCTTTTGCAGTGTCAAACTTGATCCTGAGAAAGGAGCAGCTTGAGGTGCAATTGTGTAATTATGTGGTGAATTTATCTAGATTCTGTGTGGTCAGCAGCACTGAAGGCAATCTATGGATCTCGCAAATCAGTATCAATATTTTATCGTGTGTACTGGTTAAAATCTATGAGGTGCTGAGATCTTGGTCTGACATATTGGTGTGGAACCCATGTACTCCAATCTCAGCCCAAGTTGACTGGAAACTTCTTAGAAACCTCATTTGTAAAATTTGATTAATTACCTTCCCTAAAAATAGTGTGTCTGGTTTTGCATGATTTCAGCATGAATCCAAGTGAAACTCAATGGTTTCTATTTTGTTTTGCTTAGAACTCTTGGGTGCACTTGAATCTGTAACTTGGAGCTGGGAACTGGAGACTCAGAAAGCCACACAGAGCAGAGCAGGACAGAGCAGAACAAGCAAATGAACCAAATAGGCAGCTCCAGTCTTGCAAAAGGAAACTGCAACTTCACAGTCAATTTAGCTAGTACAATTCCTTCTAATTTATTGTAGTAAACTACGTATTAGTGAACATTAACAAATCAGGGACAGATTTATGGCAGGGAAGGCTACTGTGCTAATGAGTGACCTTCTCATTAGCATTGCATGGTGGAACATACGTTCTCTCTCTGTCTTTCTTACAACATTTTCTCATTATCATTGGAACAGAAACAAACCTTTTGTGTGCTATAATCTCTGACCAGGATGAACCTGGAGCTGAAAAATGGAGCTGTAACATGTCTTTTTATATAAACTTCACCTCCAACTGTTTTTATTTGGGCATTTGCTTGAAGAAGCACAGGAGTTACTGCGTACTGCGCACATCTCAAAATAGTGTTCTGGTCCTGTTTGTAGTTGCTGCTCCAGCGGTTGTTACTTTTATGTATTGCATTGCTGCTAACTGGCCTTGACTGTCAACTGTTCAACTGTTTATTCCTCCATATACAAAATGGGATTCTTTTTTTACAAGATTTTTTTTTACATTACTATGTAGTTTTTTCCCCTAGTAGGTATCAAGTATTTGCATTTTCATGTGAATTACAGAGGATATCATTGATTGTTACTGTAAAGCATTTGAGATCGTGTATTGGCAGATGCTGCCAAAGTGTTAAATAAGATCAACATATCTTTAAATCAATGAAAAATCCAGAGTATCACAATTCAGAAAGCAAACAAACCTAATTGTTTACTCTCCACTCTGCTGCAGTCTGCAAGAGCAGACTGAAAATTAATGTAGTATATTTTGGCCACCCAGCTAAAAACCACAAAAATCCATATAAAACACCTTCCAAATTCCTCAACCCCAGATTGTACTGGTTTAAGAAAACTCTTTCTATGATATCTTTTCTCCCTTTAAAGGAATGGTCTTTTATTAAGAAAACAGCAGTTTGAAAAGATCAGAGTGATTTTTCTGTCCACAGATTTGCAATCCAGCTGTTGATAAAACTACTTCATGATGTCTCTCATGGTAAGTTCTGTATTCCCCCCACCCTTTTCCCTGGAACAACTCAAAAGAAATCTTTCCATACTGAATATCAGCAAACTGTCTAAAGACAACAGTGCAACCCGTGAGAACATAATTAAGTCCTGTTTTTAATAATCTTTTAATTAATTGCTGATCCTTTCATCGGGCAGTCTGGATTTCATTCTGTATACATCTGCAATGTGTTTTTTGTTTTGTTTTGTTTTGTTTTTTTTGTTCAAGACAATTTACATTTACAATGTAACACTTCATTGAAGACAAGGAAAAGGAGAGCAATGCAAATGCCCTGATTTTCCAGACTGCTCTGACCATTTTGAATCACCCCATAAAACTCCAGATCCCTCTTCCTTGGGGAAATCTGCAGGTGGTGGCGGGTTGCAGTAGGAGCTCAGCTCCCCCTGGCCACCAGCAGAGAGGGTGTGGAGGGGAGGGAGAAGGTGTTGCTGGGTCTGTGGGTGTCTGGCTGCTGTTTGCCTGCCACTACCCCATGTGAGTCTTGGCAGCGGGTGAGATGGAGCTGCTGGGAGAAAACAGCCAATGCCTGCCAGAGTGGAGACCTTTAGTTTTCCTTTAACTGTTCCGTAACATTTTCAAAACTGAAGAATTCTTGAGAATGACAGGGAAGGAAGGGGAAAAAAAAATCAAATGGAGTGAAAGTCACCAGTGTTATTAATTCACTAGTGATTGGAAGAGGTAAGGGAAAACAAGGCAATGGAGAGTTTTGAGAAGGTGACATTTTGAAATGTCCATTTTGGAAGATCTTGAATTATCTGAAGAATTGCTGGGAGTTGTTTGCATTTTTCTTGTTAAAATAATAACCAGAAACTTGATTACTATTCCTTGTATGCTCCACTGGTCCTCTAGGGATGGATAAAGCTTTAGAGAGGGTAATTTTTTTCCCATACATAAATTAATATATTTTAAGTCCAGAAGGGACTGTTCATCTGACCTCATGCATAACAAAGGCAACTGATTTGCTGTATATTAATTCCTCCTTCAAGTCAGATAGCTCTGATTCAACTGCAGCATATGCAGAGAAATCTTTCTTCTTGTTTATAAATCAGTGAGCTCCTTTATATAACCACCATCATTTTGGGAAGTCTGATCCACCAAGGGCTCTGAGACCCAGTGCAGGTCCCCTCCTCTTGGTTCACCTCTCCTGGCCTTGGTAGAATGGTCCTTAGTGTTTATGATTGAGTACATGACTTTACTTCTGATCATAACAAAAGTCATATAATTACCTAAGTAACCAAGATAAAATGATGTCAGCACATCAGGCATTCAGTTTTTTTTCCACCACTCCTCTCACATTTGTTCTCAAAATAAGCTATGGTGATAGGTGCTTTACTATTTTTTTTTTCTCTTTAATTCATTACTTAAATTGTGAAGTAAGATCAGGGTTGAAGATTAGCCTTTTGGGACTTTATTCAACAGTTACTCAATGTTTATAGTTGCATTTCAGGTTATAGTTACTATCTAATCCACTCACTGTGGGTCCTGTTGACTTTACATAATTCTAGTTTATTGTTCATAATATTACATGGTGTTCTGCTAGAATATATTTGCTTCAGTTACATTGTTTCATTTACCAAATTTATAGTTTAACTTGCTATTAGATGATTAATCTCTCTTGCAGAGAGATTGCCACTTGGCATTTTTTTTTTTTTTTCTATAAATAGGAAGAAAAGGTAGCAACCAGGAACTTTGACAAGAACCCAGGAGGGACACAAAGCAAAGGAAGTGACTGAGGTATGGGCAGTGAAGAACTTCAGTATCAGCAATTTAATCAGTGGATGAAGACTACAGCCTGACCCCCTATAAAGGGAAAGAGAGGAAGTGCTGTAGTGCTGCTGAAAGTATGAAGGCAGCAACTCTACCTGGAAAGGCAGGGACAAAATCTTGCAGATAATTCTATCTCCAAGTACTTCGTAAGAATCTAAAAGAGATGTCTATTTGATTCCCAGCCTTTCTCTTCTTTCTTCAATTTGGCCTCTTCTGTAATGTATTGAATGTATTACAGCAGAACTGTAAAGAATTCTTCCATTTCACATTTTCTTTAAGTTATCACATCTATGAAGTGATAGGATTACATACTTAATTATTTTCTACATGTACAGCATATTCAGATCATAAACTCAATTGGTGCTCTTGGAACAGCAAATGTATTAGTTTCTCCAGC
The DNA here is from genome assembly GCF_016699485.2 of Gallus gallus. Classification (NCBI taxonomy): domain Eukaryota; kingdom Metazoa; phylum Chordata; class Aves; order Galliformes; family Phasianidae; genus Gallus; species Gallus gallus. Next base: position 31,936,745 of record NC_052532.1, read on the forward strand.
AAAGCATTCCTTTTCCAGTCTATAAAAACATAAGAAATAAAGAATGCCAGTTATGTTTTATTACAATGAACACCCCCTGATTTCTAGAACTTTTGGTAATAGTCTCAATAAGGTGCCTACTGTTTTTTTTTTTTTTGTTTGTTTGTTTTTGAAAATCACATTTTGCAAAATCCCTATTAACAGTAACTAAACTGAAATCATCCACACAAAATCTTTTATTAGGTGGAAACTCTTCTCTATTTAACCACTAACCTCAAGCGAATACAGCACTCTGGAAAAAAATCAACTATTTTCTTTGAGTGCATTGCTTTTACTGGCTTCCTTAATGTCCTTCAATATATATTCTCTGCTCAGTTTGCCCATGAGCAACTTTTGGCAGATTTAATCTTCTCTGTGGATACAAAAGTGATCAGAACCCACAGCAGTAGGGCACTGAAGTTTGTCTTGCTTTGATTTGTTTAATCTAGAATGGACCAGGTCCAGTAGTGCCAGCCTAAAGTACTTTTCTGGATGTATACATTCAAAACTACACCAGAACACTGGAGTAAGCATTGGCTTCCCTAATCATAGGAAAGGCCCTAGAGTGTGTTTGTGTAGAAAAAGAAGAAGAAAGATGAAGGAGATGAGATATTGTCCTACCACTGTGAGAAGCCTGCTGAGAATATAACTGGATTTTCTGAACAAATGGACCAAGATTTGAAAACATTCACAAAAAACAAACAAAAGCAAATAAACATCATCAACAACAAACCAACTCAGAAAATAACCCAACCAACAAAAAAAAAACCCACAACCAAACCAAACCAAAATGCAAATGGCTGCATGAATAAGGAAAACCACATTCACTCTACCAGTGTACAGTCAATATAGTTTTATACCTATGATCTGTCCCCTCCCCCAGATAATTCCCCATTTATTCATTAAGGGAGAAAGGAATATTTTTCTTCCATAATGTAACAAGTGAAATAGCACGTGCTTGTCCACACATACACACACGCAAGAGGAACAGAACTTGCAGATATTTCACAGAGTGCTCTCTCCAAGTAGTAATTCCTGGGAGCAAAGGCCTACTCTTAGAAAATCCTCAGATCCTTGGCATGTGGTAGGTCCGGTGTCAGACAAACTGTGCCACTCTCTGTACATATAGATGGGAGTTATACAATGTATATACCAGATGTGTGTTAAGTGCATCCTTATTAAGTGCATAAATTCATAAAAGATAATGTCTCTAGCATCCTCAAGCTCTGCGGATTTTATAATTATTTTCTGTTTTGGTTTCTGGTTGAACTATTGTATTTCCTCTCCATTCCCTTATAGAATCATAGAATCATAGAATCGCTAAGGTTGGAAAAGACCCACAGGATCATCCAGTCCAACCATTTGCCCTTCACCAATGGTTCCCGCTAAACCATGTCCCTTAACACAACATCCAGACGCTCTTTGAACACCACCAGGGTCGGTGACTCCACCACCTCACTGGGCAGCCCATTCCAGTGCCTGACCACCCTTTCAGAGAAGTAGTATTTCCTAACGTCCAGCCTGAATCTTCCCTGGCGCAGCTTGAAGCCATTCCCCCTTGTCCTAGCTGGGTAAAGATTTTGTTTTCCTGATTTTTGTTACGAAGTCTCTGCCATACCAGGTGATCCAGCAGTATAAATTATATACAGATTAGATATGGGCAAATGATCACATTTATGCTGAATTATCTAAAGCATACAACAGAACAATTATGTTGGCTTTCTGCTTCTATGCTGGCTCTCTGGCAGCTGCAGGTGCTGCAGATGCTACCTGATCTGGCACAAAGTTGAGGGTGGAGGGGGAAGACAATACCTGATCCTGAATAAGCCAGGCAGGAAAAACAAACAAACAAACAAACAAACAAACCACAAAGACAAACCCAGGATCTTGGGTTTTTTTTGAAACAGTACAGGCTATAGTAGAGGTATTTATTTATTTATTATTTAATTCTGTGGCAAGGATTTTTTGTTTTTTTTTTTTTTAGAACAAACTACTAAAATCCCTATTCTGGACTTAATGTAGCATCACATAACAGCCTGAGGTTAATGGGAAGAAGATTTGTTGAGACAGTGTATTTCAAGTCAATAGCACAAAGCCATTTGGAAAACATGACTGTTGTGTCAGGTTTCCTGATGTGACCTGCTCTCACTAGAGTCAGCAGAAAACTGCTGATCATGACTTTCTTGTTCCAACAGCAGCCTATGGTTTATTCAGCACTACGTAAGCTACCTTTTAAAATATGTTGTTTGTAAAGAATGTCTGAAGGTGACTTTATATCAACAGATAACTGAATCATCGTGGCACATTACACTTCCCTTGAACTTGTCTATTTTTAGAGGATGTTTCATGGAAATGTCAACTCAGCATTGACAGTTTTTATGTTCTGGCTTTATTTCCTTCCATCATACCTTTCATGAAGTGAAAAAGTGGCCAACTTCATCAAATTAGTTGCCGTATAAATTAATTATATTCTTAGTTTTGTCCTGAACCTCTGCAACACCAGTATTTTAAAACATAAGATATCTACTAGAAGAGAAAGCTCAGTTAAGAAGAGTAGGTCTATACTTACATATGGGGTGCTACAGCCTCAACTGTTCCATGTCCAAACTTCAGGGTAAAATAAAAAAAAATCAGTTAATTTCTTGTGCCTCCTATACAAGCCTGTGCAAAGAGATACTTTTCATAGAACAGCTCCTGTGGACTCTGCAGACATCTGCTGTCAGGGTCAGTAGAAAAGTCACATGTATGTATAAAGTCCACATAATTTGAGGTGCCCAATGTTTGTTTGCCAAAACTTGCTTCTGTTGATTTGAGATCTGTTGTTTTCTTCCCTTCCTAGTGGTGCAAACTTAAAACCATATTCTGAAGTAATGGAGCAGGGTTCATGCTTTTCTTTCGAAAGATCTTGACTGAACAAGCGCCTTTTTACACAACACCCTGGGAATTATGGCAGTTACAAAAGAAGCACTTAATGAATTTTGCTCTCAGCCTGAAAATTTACATGCACATATGTCACCTCCTTAGGAAATGTGAGTCCCCAGCCACACAGGGACAGAGGATGAGGAGTTGGACAGCAAGAAGGCACATGAAGTGTTCACTGATCCTCCTGTTGGAGACGGACCATGCAATTTCACAAGTCAGTGAGCCACACAAACCTGACTTCATAGTCCAGTAGTTAATCACTCGTATGGAAAAGAGGCACCTTGGATTCTGACTCTTTTATCTTATACTAAATAACAAGTCTCAGACTGTCCATATGAGGGTGTGTGCATCCTCCCCTGCTTCCCCACTTCCCAGCTACAGTGCTTATGGCTGAGTTGTTCACAGGTTAGTGCCAGCATCAATACTGCAACTTCATTTTCACTGCAGATAAGACCTTGGTGCATGGAACCCTTAACCCGTAAAGGAGCTGTGATTCTGCAGCTAAATTTATGCTTCCCAGGACCCTCATGTTCAGGGATACCGAGCTGCAGAATCATTTCATCTAGAGTAGCAGAATCCTATTTTCCTCCTGCTCTGTGATCAAGGATGCTCATCATATTAATATCTCCCTGTCAAAATACATCGGTTGCCTTACTTCTACAGAGAATGTTGCTGCAGTGGATTCTGGGATCCAGAGCTTTGGATTTTTTGGGATAAATTGTGCATCTATGAGCTTGGTTCTAGGTCAGAAAGCCACTTTCTGTGAAATGCAATGCTTTGTAGGAATGTTCACATTTGTGTTAAATATTTTGAAAGTGGATGAGAGGGTATATTTATTAATCTATATTTTTATTTGTATTTTATTTTATATTTTATTCATTTATTAATTTATTGCTATTTACATAGTGTAAAAAGTTCCTGTGGCATAGCAAAAGGTTATACTACTCCTTGTCTAAGAAGACATGGGAGGAAAAACAAAAGAAATATGGCTCTGAAGTGCTTCAGAATTAACCAAACCTTTCTCATTTAGTAAGGCATGCACTTGTAATGTGTCTTGTTTCAAGCCCGTGGCCTCTACCAAACTCAGAAAGTATTTTTTTTTTTAGAATTTTTAGAAGTATGGCTATAGCTGTGCCAATTGTTCTATGAGATTTTAACTGATATAAGCTTTACTTAAGCAGAATTATGTCTCAGAGGTATGACTGACTTGTCCATCTGCAAATCCTGCCAACTCCTCCATTCTGCTCTCACTTTTGCCATTAATTTATGCTGTAGATTTGAGTTCATCATTTAGGTTTGATTGCTGATCTCACTGGCTTTGGAGCACTGCCACTGAGCTCAACAGAAGTAATGTAGGCCTTCAGCCATTTTGTTTCCTTGTTTCCTTATTGAAAAGAACAGAAAAATGATAGAGTCCAGTGCTAAAGCAGTGGTCAGGTCAGAACTGGTGTTATGCAGCTGAATCTTGGAATATGTGTTTTACATTGACCTATCACTGCTTGATGAACTGCAGTGCTGGAAGTAGGGCCCAGTTCTGCTCCCCCAGCAAAGGGCCTCAATGCATGGGCAGCAGGGACACTTCCACTCTTCTCTCTGGGCCCTGCCACTCCCACCTGCCCAGCAGCTCACTTTCCCCATGGAACACTGCCTTCTCAGAGTCACCCTGCCACTTGGCGCCTCTCCACCAGCATGCTGGAGAAGTGCATTTGCTCCCTAATGCCAGTTAAGACCTAAATTCCAGTTCTCTTTTTTCTTGGGTGAATGTTCCAGCAACTAAACAATTATACACCTAGTACATAGCATCAGACATGCTCAGTTGTAGTCCTGGCCACAATTAACATTTCAGTCTTCTCCAGGGACTTTTTACTGAATTTAAGTACCAAGTAACTCATTAAATGTGAGGTGTAGGAAGGAGATAAGCATCCATCTTTCCACTTCTAAGTCTATGTGGGAGACTAAAGGAAGGCACCTAATGAAGTAGCTCAAGTAGCTCTACTTGAGATAATCCTGGAAAGTAGGACAGGCTGAATTGTTCTGTGAGACTGAGGCAAAGTCTGGGCACTATCTCCCCTTTTAGATAGATCTTGTTCAGACTGGATCTGACTAAGACAATCAGTGAAAAAAATAAAAATGTTATCTTTTTTTTTTTTTTTTTAATAGTCCAAGGTGTGCAAATGTACAATAGCCATATATGATGATACGGTCTCTTTTAATATTATTCCTTCTTCAGATTTCTCCTATGCTTTAAAACTTCACACAAATATGAGTTTAGTCCACTAGTACTAGTGGACATTAGTGGACTAATGGACTAGTGGACTAGTCCATTAGTACTAGTTCCCCTCTTTTCAATGTTTCTGTACGATCTATATTAAACAGTAATAACATGAGACAGATGGGATGTCTTGGAAGCCTGGAAACTTCAAAAACAATTATACTGAAATGTCTTAGATGCCTGAACAGGGAATGTTAAAAAAATAAAAATAAAAATTATCTTTCCAGTGTTGTGCTATGTATTATATTCCCAGTTCACTGGAGAGAGAGAGAGATTAATGCAAATTCCCCAGACAGGTAAACAAGTCTGGGAAAGCACCACCCTCTGGGAAATTTGCCCTAGTTCACAAAGGCATATAAACACAGATTTTTTTTTTACTTTTTTTTTAAAGAGACAGGCTGGAGACAGGACCCCAGCCTAGGAAAGAATGGAGACAACAGGCGAAGACACCGACTAACACAGTTTGATGATTGTATTTATAGCTTCTGGCACACCTGGAAGCAAGCTGAAGATGTATGCAGATTGTTGACTGTCACAGGGCTTTTTTTCTCTGTAGCTATTCTAAACTAAGAAAGACTCCTTTACATGAAAGCTACTTGTGTCCAATCTGCTTTATCATGGGAGAGAACAAGAGCAATACTGCTGAATTTGGTCAGACCTGCTAGATTATGAACACTAAGAACTGCAAGGGTTCTGCAAGAAATAGCCAATTTAACATTCAGCAGAGGGGTGGAGATGGCTGCTGGCAACCAGAGCAACTGACTGTAATAGGAACTGCCAGCAGCTGTTGATCAGACCTCCAGTTTTTCCCTGTATGCCGTTCTGCAATTCATATGGCTTTTGGATATTCACTAGCTTATATGATGTGCACTATTCAGTCTGGCATGTCTGCAGGAATAATAATTGAAAAATCCTAATCTGAATTCCCCATTACGTTTGCCAAATAAGAATTATTGTCTTAGCTGAGCATTCCTCAGTGTCTTCTAAATCATCATGCCTTTCTGTAGTATGTATGACATAGTACTTTGTAAACAGTTTTATGTTTAATGAGATTCTACAGAGCAGGGCTTTTGATGTATTAAGTACCTTTTCTGGGGTCATAAAGTATTTCCCTACCTAGTTTGTAATGTGTTTTATTCTTTATGATGCATTCACTTAAAGCACTGGTACATCTGTATAGAAATACTGTAACTTCATGAGGTAGCGGCTACATTCACTATACAGTTAACACAAGCAGCACTTGTGCAGTTTACATGGCCTTACAATTTTGCATAGGATAATTATCCCTATAATGTGAAGGACCCAAGTAAAGTCTATTACATCTAAACCAAATAATCATTACAGTATACTGTTACTAAATGTTCTTTATCATAAGAGTATATAAGAAGTGACAGGGTGTATTATTTTCAGACAGCCTTACAAGATAATAAATCTCCAAAATCCTCAAAAGTTTTCTTGTCTGAATGTAAAGGGCCAGCAATACCTTGGTGAACAGACACCTGCTGCCCTTATTGATTTCAACTGGTTCAGATGTTGCTGTGTGCAGTGCTTTGCAGGTTAACACATGAGATTCCAGGTTTCATGAGGAAGTATGCAGTAGTGGTAGGCACGTGAGCTGCTAGGAAAAGTCTAGCCTGCATACAAGACTGAATTGAAGCTTTTTTCCACAGCTGTCAACATGAAAGGCCTGCTGTAGAGGATAGACAGTTGTCGCTCATACAACAGGAAAAGTTCCCACCCCCCCCTCCCCACCTCCACCCCCACCCCAGAATGAGCAGCTTGCATGGTTTTTCTTTGCTAGTCAGTCTTAAGTAGGTAGGAAGTAAAATAGAGGTTATTTAGTATAAGTCATCTAACTAGATCTAGATTTTTGTAACAGAAAGCTAATACTGAAACACTACAGTCTTGTTATGTATTTTATGTTGTAAGAATGAATCCATATGGGGTGGCCCCTTTACTCATGCATATCTGATAAATCTGGCAGAATGACTGAGGCAATAACTCCAGTAAACAAGTTGGCATAAATGTTACTCCATAGTTAATAAGAGTAGCGTACAGAATGTCCTCAGTGGGATAATCAATTCCGTTACCAGTGGCAAAGCACCCAGATAAGAAAAAGAACAATGCTGGTTTATTTTTTGTGGGAAAGTGTTGTACCATTTGAGACATGTTGTAGTTCTGCTCACACCTAGTAATAAGAAAGCAATGTAGTAAAATGCTATGATAATAGTTTCTCAGAACTAGCAGTGAAGTACAAGCACCTGCCTATTCCTGTTCTCTGTCTTTAGATCAATCATCCAAAAACCCATCCCTTCCTAATGACTTAATAATGTTTAACTACACAGAAATCAATGACAATTTTGTCACTAGCTTCTAAAAGGGCTCCAAGGAGAGCCTTCCTGACAATGTCTGGCCTTTTAGCAATACCATCTGATTCCTTCAGCAGAAGAAATCTAATGAAAAAGATTCTGAGAATATTGTTTGGAAGAATCTGATACATCAGCTGTTGTATATAGTGTAAAGCCATCCTGGATGACAGTCCCCTGGATTGCCTAATTTGATTTTTGGAAACAAGTATACTGTTGATCTGTTCAACAATACGCTGCAATGTACTTAGATTGCCATGAAAGTAATGCTTCCTATTTATTTCCATGTAAACAAAAGCAGATACAGAGAGCATGATAGCAATATTTGATTGAACAAATTTTCGGCTACAACATAGTCAACATATCTCAACATAGTTACCACCATTAGCTATGCATTTTGCTACTGATTAACAAGAGCCTGCATGCCACACTTGTAGCAAAGTGTACTGGTGGAGGTGACCCACTGTTGCCTCTGCTGAAATGTACTGCTCACTGTGTCAGAGTGTGCTCGCATCCACTGTTTGGTTTCCATAAATGTTCAGCAAGTGTCAATCAATGCCAGTAAGTACCATTTTTTTTTTTTTTTTTTTTTTTTGCATGGAGGAATTCAATGACACACCCTTGGTCCATATGCACTTCCACGTCAGACACTATTCTGTCAGACTGCCCCTCTGTTGCCATCTGTCACACAGCAACAAAATGTAACAGCTACCTCTGACATCATTGGCCAACATCATAACATAGGAGGCATTACTTTTGGATGGGTCTTTACACATTCCTCATGGAAGTAGCTCATTACACTAGTTTTTCCTATAGTTCTATTAGTCTTTCTCTTTACACTTTTATTAAAGACCACCTATATTTACCTTTGAAGGTCAGACAGGTGTCTTGTTCATCAGTGGGGAGAGCAACAGAAACTGCAGGAAGAGACAGCCATACTCTGATACTTTCTCTGCCTCTGTTATTGTTTAATTTTGACCTCAAATGTTTGAATAATCATATCTTACTCATCTTCTGCTATTCACAATTACCACCAGTGACTTCTAGCATAGTCCTTTGAGTCTTCTCTCTTCCAAAATAAAAATACTAGTCTACTAATCCCTATTGATATGGAAAGAAATTTGTACTTTTTGGGTATATGCTCTGTACCTGCTCTTATGCCACCATATTCTTATTAATGCCATCAGAACAAATGACACTCAAAATTTGGATCTGTCATAGATTTATAATAATAGGATAATAGCAATTTTTCTTTTATCCTTTATTCCTTTTCTAAGATTTTCTCTCTTTACTTTTGAAATTGGATTTAAGCACTGAGCAGATTTTTACGAGAAGTTACCCGCACTTATTTCTAAATCTCCTTTCATGTAGTAATATTTAATTTAGAGACTACCACTGTGGAGATCTAGTTGGGACTGATTATGATCCTATTTTTAGGATCATTATATTTCCCCTGTCAGTTTATTAGCGTGACAATAAATAGCATGAATATTCATTTTAAAAACCCTGAATTATCAGTAAATGCCATTGTCTTAAAATCTTCTTCCTTTTCTAGGCCATTTATGACTGTGTTGGAAAACATAAGCCTCAGTATAGATCCCCAGTGAACTCTCGTAAAATTTGCTCATTACTTCTAGCTTTTGTTTCTAAAATTTGTTCAGATTTGAAGTTTTGAAGGAATCTTCCCAGCTGCAATGGCAGCTTAGCTTTCTGCAGAAGAATGCTGTAAAATTGATTGAAAAATTGTACTCACTGCATAGGCTCAATTACTTACATCTGCCTGCTCTAAAGCACCTCTGAAAAACTCTCATAAATTCATGAAGTATGAATTCTGAGTGCAAATGCAGTGGCCATTCTTCCCTACTTATCTGTTTATCACATTTTGATTGATTATGGGATATTTTTATTACAAACCTCTACCAGTTCTCCTAACGTGAACTTAATATGATTTTCCAGCTTTTAGTTCCTTCATTGCCTCTTGGAAGTTTTTTAAAACTATTCACTCCATTGATCATTTCTCATTACTCCGTCGTCGAGGCTATTTCAAATGTCAGTTCCTCTTGTTTGATAAAGGGATTCTGCCTCCTTTTACAAAACCACAGATGTCTTTATAAGCACTGTGCAACTCAAATGCAGATTTCCAGTTCTCCTCTTTGTAGTAAAACTGATCTCAAAATCCTGCTTTATTTAGAGCACCTTGTGCCACTGAACAGCCATGGAGCAGTTTCTCCTTCACAGCTGCAGCAAACAGATACTAGTAATGCAGTTAGTCATTTAGTCACAGCCTTGCAATCTGTAGACTGAGGCAAGCTGAGAATCCAGCTGAATCAATGGCTTTGCTTCTGTTTACTTCAGTGGACAGGAATTAAGGACTCATATAATTGTACTGGGAACTAAATACCTGCATACTCACAGAGTATGTTGAGAAGAACTGAAGTTTGCCAAAATAAATCTCCAGTCTTTTGCCAGGCTAGATTTTTTTTTTTTGTGATGTTTATTGCCACTGTTTTCTGTTCCACCTTTGAGCAAGGCCCAAAGGGTTTTGGTTCACTGGTTCTCAAGAAAAACAAGAAAATGTGGGGATCACAGAGTTTGGATTTTGATTTATAGGAACAGAATTCTTGATCATCTTGGACCAAAACTGCATATATGTTTACAGCTTTTTCTTTTCTTTTCTTTTCTTTTCTTTTCTTTTCTTTTCTTTTCTTTTCTTTTCTTTTCTTTTCTTTTCTTTTCTTTTCTCTTCTTTTCTTTTCTTTTCTTTTCTTTTTTCTTCTCTTCTCTTTTTTTTCTTTTCTTTCCTTTTTTTTTTTTTTTTTTTTTTTTTTTCCCCCATGCCTGGATTTTTTTACATTGGGTTCTTTTTCCCCCTTTATTTTGATTTTAGAAAAGACCTGCCCTGGTAGCTACTATCATCTTCTACCTTACTGAACTGTGTGTGCTTCCATCAGCGTCTTAGGAAAATTTAACTGCATAAACAGATATCTCTGGCCAAGACAGCTCAGAAACACTACAGCACAGAGTGCTGCCATCAGGAAAACAGGGTTTGGAATTGAGAATGTTTTTGCTGGGCTGATGGAAACTTGGCATGCTGCATGATAACTTAAAGTTAATGAATGCTGGTGAAAAACAGGCCCCAAACTCTTGGCAGTAGAAAGTAAGTCAGGAGTGGAGATTTAGTAAACAAGCTGCTCACACACAACCCTGGCTCAGGAGAGTGAGATCAGTGCTGGTGACTGCACCTTCTGGTGCTGGCCAAAAAGGTGGAGAGGATTCAGCCAAACAGGAGCTGTGCAGGCCTCCAGCCTGTTGTGCAGCCACTGTCCTCTAACGCAGTAAAATAGTGCTGTAGGCTGGGGGTGGCTTTTTGGATTTTATCCTCAATACACAAATTAGATCCAGGTATCTGAGCACCATTTGAGTTTTCTATATCTAAGATACGGAGCCTGAAAATGACTATTTGGCTGCCACTTAACTCTGGGGAGGCTGACTGTTATAAGTACTGAAATTCCTATCACTAAAATTTGTTCCTTGTCTAAATGTTTGCAACTGTTCATGTGCTACAGTTGCCAAAACATCATCATGTGAGCATCTTTAGCTTGGTTTCCAAGTATATTTGGGGTGCATAAATTAGACTTTGTGCTGATTGGCTGGCAGGGCCTAATCCAATCAATGGACTCACATGAGATCTTCATTTCTGCTCTTCATTTAAAAGGCAGCGGTAATGTATAATGCTTCTTTTACTTTTCTGGTTAATGCATTGTCGTGCAGTTAATTTCCTCCTCTGCTTAGTCAGACAGTATGTTTATCTCAGGTGTTTCTTCCGACTGTGTCTAACAGCAGCTGTGTGGGGGCACATTTTGAACACAAAAGAGGATGTTCAGTACAATGAAGCTTACCAGGAAGTATGTTCCAGAGAAGGCCTGGGTTCCTCATCTTTCCCTCTTCTATCCTAGAGACAAAAATGTCATTAGGTGATGGAAGCACCTATGCCCTACTTCAGAGTCCTATGGGAAGAACAAATATCCTGCTCTGAAGTGCTTTGTAATCTGAAAATTGAACCAGAGCATGTGGATTCAAGTTTCCCTGAGCAGAAAAAAAAAAAAATACCAAAACTCTGTCTTCTCAGCCTGAGGTGAAGGCTTTAAACCTTATGCTATACAGTGAGAGATAATGCTCTGGTTTTTGAGAAGGGAATTGCCATAAGGACCTGCAATCAAGGGTGGATACTTTTGCAATGGTCCAGGAGCATCAGCTCTGGCTCACAGTAGTTGCTCATCCCTACTCTTCTACATGTTGTTTGTTAACAATGCATGCTCTAATTCATTTGCTTCAGGCTAAATAAAGGAGATCAGTTCAAATTGTGCAAATTATTGGCTTGAGCCTGACTGAATCTCCTTGAGGTGGATTAAGGAGTTGCCCCAGATACTGACTCAGTCACAGGTGGTCTGAGAGAGGAATCTCCAGCTGGGAAAAGAGAATACATCTGCCCTAGCTTTAGGAAACAGTTCAAAGCTAAAAATAAGCAGGTTCCCCTTTTTGTTGGAGATCTCCATGATGAAAGCTCTGTCAAATGAATTTAAAAGCTCTGGATGTTCCTAAATCCCTCTGTGGATCAAATCAGTTGCTCATCATATCTGTCTACAAGTATTCCGTATGTCTTTCTTACTTGGAGTCTAGTTCTGGTCTCTTCAAAACTGTTACCAAGATGCCCCTTAATGTGGCAGCAAGAAGATTAGACAGTGCAGAGAGTGGTGACATGCTGGAACAGGTTGCCCAAGGAGGTTGTGGATGCCCCATCCTGGAGGCATCCAAGGCCAGCTGGCTGTGGCTCTGGGCAGCCTGCTTTAGTGGTTGGCAACACTGCACATAGCAGGGGGTTTGAAACTAGATGATCACTGTGGTCCTTTTCAACCCAGGCCATTCTATGATTCTATGATTCTATGATTCTATGAAATGCTCTTCAGCCTCACTCCTCTGCTGCCCTGGTTTCCTTCAGAAAAAAAAAAAAAAAGGTCCCATCTCCCAGCAACCTCTGCTGCTCCCAAGATTTGCCTTCCTCCTTAACCCTCACTTCCTCTCTATCAGCTCCTGTTATTATTATTATTATTATTATTTTTTGTCACCTCTCTTTTATGAGGTCAAGTTTATCTGATCCCACTTTGGGCCATTTGCTGGAGATTTAGGATTTTCAGTAAGTTCTGTCTTAGCCAGAGGAGCCTGAAAAGGCGATAGAAGGACAAGGATGGATAGGGCTGTGCTGGGACTACAGCAGTGAGAAATTGGCTAGTTATAGAGCTGCAACCCTGGACCAGTTGGCACAACCGCTTGTGTAACTGCTCCCTAATCCAGCTAGGTGAGACAGACATCAATTTCAACAGATTAAATACCACACCACAATCAGATTGTTTTGACCAAACTGGATGAGAAATAAATATAGCTAACACTTTATCTTGACAGATCTGAAGGGTGCAATTAAAAGAGGAGGTAGAGCTTGGAGTAAAATGAGCTATAAATTCTGACCAAGATCAACTTTGACTAGACGGAAAAGTACAATTGAGGTTTCATGTGCCAGTAAGATCATGCTGGCATGAAACTAGACCTTGACAGCATTAAGTAATTCCAGAAGACGATCTCATGTGGGAGTAAATATATCTAAGGATGTATTTTTCAGTTTGTAACATCCAGATTAAGCAGTTCATCAAAGTTATATACAAGGATTTTTTAGCATATATACAAGGGAGGTCCTGAAATATACCCATTTTGTAGAGGTAGTACAGTTTTTTGAGATTGCTATGGTCATTTCAGCCTTCCTATGTTTTCCTGTTATGTGCTAAGAAGGAAAAACATTGCAAATATAAATCTTATGCCAGTCAGAGGGAAAGAGAGAAAAAAATTATTAGTGAGAATTTATCTTAAATACCAACAATGGAAAAGTAAGAGTGGAGTTTTCTATGTAGTCTGAATGAGTCACAGGCTATGATATTGCCAGATAGTAAAATTAGCATCTATATTGCTGGGATAAAGCTCAAGATTATCTTTGTTAAGAAAACAAAGGAAAAGGTACATAGGGCTTTAAATATGGGTATGCTTATTTCCATTCTGAATGGAGTCATCAAAAGACAGTTTAATTTAATTTCATTTGGGAGGTTAGACCAATTACCATGTGGCAAAATAGAGCTAACACATGCTTTATTTAGACTTTGGTTTTCATTTAACTGGAAAGTGACTATGCAACCATGTGAACAGAGCTTTGAAGCCTTTAATATCTTTTGTATACCGAATGAGTGGAAGCTGGCAAAAAGACAACTTCCCTCTTCATATCAGCAGCAGAAATAAGAATATATTTATTACATGGGAATACTTTCTTTGGATTTACAGAAGACTATTGCATGTCTACCTCTAAAAGCCTTGTGGTAGCAAAAGGGTAGCATTAATTCCCAAATTATATAAATAATCTTACTGGTAAAACCAGGACAGTTTCTTGAACCTGATCTTTTTAAAATCCTTATGAATATCACAGTGAAATTTAAGCTATGCTTTGCCTTTTATCTGTGTGACATAAGTAATTTAAAAAGCTCTCACTCCATCTATGATTATATTCTTAATTCTTTGTTAAGGATAAAACAAGCTATACATAACTTAGAGTTGCCCTTTATTCTAATTATTTACAATATTATTTTCTGTAGAGGTAAATGTGTATGCCAATAATCATTATCATCATATCATAAGCCTCTGACACATAATGATTGTTAATCTGCTGTATCCTTTAGTTTGCCACAGTTCATTGGCACCTTCATTGATATTGATAGCTTTATTTTTTCTAGACACTAAGTGAGTAATCCATCAACAGAACAACAAAGGCTGCAACTGAAAGATAAAACATCCACATTTGGTAATTCACCCAGCACCTGAAAATGTGCTGGAACATACAGAGGATACAGACTGGTTTGATATCTGGATATGCTAGGCTAACAGCAGGAGTGCCAGTGCACCCAAGGTTGTGGGTTCCTTGGAGTTCTTGCTGCGAACCAGCAGACCCATGTTACTATACATCTCAGTAAATAATAATAATAATAATAATAATCTGCTGACAAAAGATCTGAGGAAAAAAGACCTGTTAGCTAGTTATATCAAATAATTTCCAAACATAATTTCCTATTATACTTTTGTAATTACATTCAGAAATTTTCAAACAAGCAGGCCAAGCATGGATAATATTCAGCCATCTAAAGATGTAGAAAAATGCTGAAATTTACAGAATAAATTGGGTTCAGAATTCCCAGTATATTTATATAAGGTGATGGTCTCAAAATCCATTCAGGCCTTTTTTAAAAATAGCTATCTAACCAGGCTGTGTGATGTGCCTGAGTATGGTCAAAAAATCATAGAATCAAATAATGGTTTAGATTGGAAGGGACCTTAAAGATCCAACTCCATTCAAACCCCACTGCTGTGGGCAGAGCTGTCACCTACTAGAGCAGGCTGCCCAGTACTCTATCCAGTCTGGCCTGGAAAGCCTCCAGGGATGTGGCATCCACAGCACCTCTGGGAAGCCAGTTCCAGCGCCTCATGCTTTGAGTAAAAAAATTCTTCCTAAATACCTAACCTAAATTTCACTACTTTTAGTTTAAAGCCAGTCCCCCTTGTCCTATCACTATTAGACAATCTAAAAGGTCAGTCTCCTTCCTGCTTATTAGCTCCTGTTAAGTACTGGAAGACTGTAATGTGGTCTCCCTGGAGCTTTCTTTTCTCCTTCAACCTTTTCTTTTTCATAGGAGAGGTACTCTGACCCTCTGATCATCTTCATGGCCCTACACTGGACCCACTCCAAGAGCTCCACATATTCCTTGTGCTGGAGACCCTAGACCTGGACACAATATTCCAAATGGGGTCTCACAAGGGCAGAGAAGAGGGAGACAATCACCTCTCTTTCCCTGCTGGCCACCTCTCTTGATGCAGCCCAGGATATTGTTGGCCTTCTGTGCTGCAAGAAGCAGCTCATGTCCTGCTTTTCGTCCACCAGGACCCCAAAATCCTTCTCTGCAGGGCTGCTATCAATGAGTTCTTCTCCAAGTCCTATATATGCTGGGGAATGCCCTGACCCAAATGAAACACCTTGCACTTGGCCTTGTTGAACCTCACTAGGTTCACATGGGCTCACGTTTTGAACCTGTCTGGGTCCCTCTAGATGGCATCCCTTGCGTCTGTCATATCAGCTGCACCATTCAGCTTGGTGTCATCAGCAAACTTGCTGAGTGTATACTCACTCCCACTGTCTATGTCACTGATGAAGATGTTGAATAGCATAGATCCCAAGATGGACCCCTAGGGAACACCACACATGATTGGTCATAAACACTGATCACAACACTCTGTCTGTCATTTATTTATTCATTGAATAGTCCGGCTTTCAAATACATATCTCCCCAATTCAGAAATAAAGATGTGGTACAGAACCATGTCAAAGGCCTCGCATGCTTCCAGGTAGTTGCCCTTCTTTTGTCCATTGATGTAGTCACTCTATCATAGAAGGCCATCAGATTTGTAAGGCAGAATCTGTCCTTGATAAAGCCATGCTGACTGTCTCAGGTCACCTCCAGATCTTGCATGTGTCTTAACATATCTTCTAGGAGGATTTGCTCCATGATTTTCCAAGGCACAGGGAACATTAGAAAATTGACAAAAATCTCCCTTTCCAGTAGTTATAAATTGCCCTATTCATATATGCCCTATATAATTATCTCCTGTGACATATGGATTCCTTTATTTCACTATATGTGAGCAGAGAATCCACAAATTACCTGGTATTTAATCATCTACCTTCTGGTGTCATGAATACCCCAGTAACTTATACTGTCTTTCCACCAGTAATTATGTAGAGAAGGACCTGGTTGTTCAGATATATTCTCTCTATAATTTATTTTTGGAATATAGCATATATCTGATAGCAATAAAATCTCAAATACTGCATGTTGCAAATAAATGGCAAATAAAACGTCAACATAACAAATACTGAACTGAGACATGCTGATAGGACAGGACACTTTTTTAACTATATATGTTAGTGCTTATAAATAAATGTCCACAACAGGAGTGAATAGCAGTTATCAGGCCACTTGAGATGTTTTCTTCCATGTTGGACATGGTACCAGTTTGAAAGAGAAGAGCTTCCAAGCAACATACCTTATAGAGAAAGGCTAAAGCATAGCCTATAGCAATTCTTTCTTCAGGAAAATTCCACACTCTTAAAACACTGTTTAAGATACAAAAGTATCAGTATTTGTCACTGTGGAAACTTTGTGCCAAAAAAATAGTGATAATAATTACACAGAGATGTGAACTACAGGTCACTTAGTAGTAAATCCATCAAATTCTGTAAAAACTTGAGTAGTATTGCTGAGAGGATCTCCAGGTTAAAACTACCACACAGTTGTGGCAACAAAACTGACTATTACATAATTTCCAAGGAATTTAAAGTAAGTCTAAAGCTAGAAAGGACTTGTTTGATATGAAGGAAGAAGAAATTATCCACCTCAAAACAGAAAGGCTTTGTTGTTGGTCTCTTTATATTTATTTATTTATTTTTAATGAAACATTTCTGAATTTGCATTATTTTTGTTTCTGTTCACGTTATTGAAGGGAAATGATAAGGGTCTGTCAGCTACTTGGAGGCATACCTTTCTCTGTGCATTTCAGTTACTGTTAGCAGTTAACCAGCTCTTCTGTTTCTAGTTTTACTGAATTCTATATAATAAATCCAGAAAAATCTCTACTTATGTTCACCTGTTAAGATTAGGATACAAAACAGGTCTGAATGTTGGCATCAGTGGTTATTCATCTAGGTGCATTTAATATTGAAAGCAGTTAGATGTTGTATCATTTCTAAGCCTTCAGATATAGAATAATAGGATATTTTCCTGCTGACATATACAGAGATATCATTTTCATCTGGACTATAATGACTAAATATACCTTATAAGGAAGAGGGAGGCTTTTTTCCTTATACAATGATAAGCTGTGCAGTATGTTTGACAACTACTGGACAAATACTCTTTCTCTGCATTTGGAAAAAAAAAAAAATAGAAGTTATATTCTTTTTGTTTCCAATTGTAAGTAAAAAACATTATTAAGGCGATCTTAATACAGATTTTTATCTATAAATTATCATTATCAATAATTTTCATCCTAGTATTTTTAAAGTAGTACCTATCATCTGCTCATGTTTCTTTCTAAAAAAATAAAAATAAATAAAAGAGAGAGAGAAATGATTATTTTCAGAAGTTGCAATGAAAATACTGGTGATAGTAGTAAAACAAGAAAGAGAAGGACTATTTATTCTTGCTATGCTATCTTGATTCTTAAATAAGCAACTAGACATCTGACAAACTAAATAAAATTCTCAAAGATGAATAGTTTTCAGAAAACAATCAAAAGAGTGTCAAGAGGATTATTTGATATAATCTTTTCAAAATAGCATAATCCTCTTGTTTTAATGAGATCATAATTTTGATCAAACTAAAAGTTAAAAAGAATTGGGCTTTTATGATCCAACACTTGGTATCACATAATGTCACATTTCTGTTAAGAAACTTGAATGAGAAAAGATAAATACAGAGTAAAAGAATGAATTAAAGTAGTAAGTGCAATAAGAACTTGACCTTTGTCCGTACTGAAGCAAGATCCCTCAGGAACCTTAACCTGGTCTTGTACAAGTGAGTTCTTATCTGTCACTTAGCTAGGCCTGTATTAACTTGTACACTGTGTGATCTCTGGCAAAATATTGTAATACAATCCCATGGGTGGAAGCTAAATCCAAATAAAATCAAATGAGATCTATAGGCACAGATGAAGCCAAGTTGCTGCTGAAGCTAGTTCCCAAGATGCACACTCATTGACTCTTCAACCAGTAGTTTTACATCAGTATTTACTATTTTTCTAAGATAATTATAATTCAACTAAACATCCTATGAGAATTAGTCCAATAAACAGTGCAGGAAGAAAAACTGAAAATCACAACATCTTATTAATTTTCTAATGACAGCTTACCCACTGTTGGCATCTGTAAGTTGGGTTCTACACTTCTGTCAATCTCACCGTCTATTATTTTAGATAACACTTTATAGACCATTTTTTCCCCCTAAAGTATCACTTATTTATTTTTCTAATTTGAAAACATTCAGCTATTTCTAAGAGGAAGCATTGGAAAATGAATATTTTCTGCATTATAAATATTTCTGTAATTATTATGTTCGATAAGGAAAAAATGAGCATGAACATTGGTGGCAGATTGAGTGCTGTTTTTTGATGTGGCTATGTCTTTGAGTTTAGAAAATATTATTTGAGGCTGAATGCTGTTAGAACAGTGTTTTATACCCCCTGTTGTCACTTGGAAGCAAAATAAATCTATAATGCATGCTACTACTTCTAATTGTGAATATCTGCTATTGATAGTTGCTATAAAAACATGTATTAGTGAAGTTAATGACAAGATTTCTAAGATCAAAAAAGATATTGGATACAAAATATTGCAAAATAATTCATTTGAAAGTAGCCAGTGAACTACAGGCACAAGAATGAGCAAGATAGTTGTTTTTGTACTTAATATGCATTCAGCTCTGCTTAGAAGTGAAAATTCTCAGGTCAGTCCATTGACTTTCAGCAAAAAGTATTTTTAATATCATAAAAAATAATATTGTTTACACTTATAAAACATAAAAGCATTTGATGACTGGTTACACCGTTCTGAAATGTGGAGTACTTTTTTTCTCCAGAAAAGACAGATCTAAAAGCTCTGTTCCAAATAAACAGACATAAACCATAGTAACAGAACATTAAACTTCTAAGTTTTCAAAACCCAAAACAAAGGTAGTTAAATATGCATTTTTCGTCTTAATTTTCACCCCTTGAAAATATGCATTATTAAGCATTTTTAATGTTCTTGCAATACCATATACCATGTACCATTCCTTACATGTGAATTTGCATTTTCTGAAAGTGATTTAAAATGAGTAAAACAAAGCTTTGTAAAGCTATTTACTAAGTGATGCCACAACATAATTGTAAAATTGGGTATCTTTATTATGCCATTGATGTATATACATGTAATTAGGTAATATGTATATTTCATTTTGTGTCGATTATCGTGTACAGTTATGATCTTAGGGAACTGTGGCCAAGATTGGCAGCCAAACAGTTTAAGAGTTCACCATCCTACTTTTTATTGCTATTATTATTACAATTATTACAATTACTATTATTACTATTATTATTTATAAATGTGCCATAGAACATAAAGTGTGTTAATATGCTAATGTTTCATCTAAGATCATGCACTGTATAAACATCTGTATGCAATGGGGAGAATGAAGATAGATCTATGTTTCCTTCTCTTTGTATATAGTAACTATTTTCAATATTTGTAATTTGCATTGCATTGGGTTTCCTTGTACGTCTTGAACATATCCTGGCCGCATTTAAGCTTTTCTATGCACTTCTACATAGTAATCTTTCTAGCACTCATACTTATTATTTTGATCTTTGAATGTAATCCTCTCTTAAGAAAATGTCCAGAGTAGTGGCAATACAAATACAGAAATGTCCATCAGCATTTGCTGAAAAAACAGCATGCAAACTAGTCTTGAAAACAACATATGAGCATATGTTCAAACCCCGTTAAGGAGCAATAGATTCTTCTGTTTTACCAATTCATGTAAAATTAGAGAAGGTAGACATCTTCCTGACATGGGCAAAGTACCTGATACAGACTACCTGGCTTAGATATAAGAAAGCCTATAGGTTTCAGAGGTGTTTAACTGAGCCCTGTGTAGATGCAGTCCAAGAAACATATACTGCAGTGTCCACAGAGCTCCACTTAGTGCAGATGGGCCTGCAAAACAGTGCAGCACCTTAGACAGAAGAGAACAAAGCCAATCTGTTGTGGTGATACCCTGAGGCATCTGCATATGATGACAGTACTAAAATTTCCTTTCACCTAGTTGCAAACCATGGTCTCACAAGCCACAACATTCAGCCTGATGAAGAAATAACAGATCAGAAAATTTGCTAATTAGGCTGTAACTGTATGCATTCTTGTCATAATTCAGCACCTGTCTATTCCCAAAACGCAGGGTAATTTTAGAAGTTTAGATCACTGTAGATAATGATAACTTTAGATAGAAGACCTGTGCCTGTCCTCCCCAGAGAGGGTACAGCAACGGGTATAATGTGGCAGCTGAAATCACATTCCAAGAATATTAGCTGAAGTGCCTATAAGACAGTAATCTTAGAACTGTGATCTGGGAATGAGGTGGGCTCTAGCTGAACTGTAGCCAGTGTGAATACTGAGGGTGTGTAAGCGGTGTCTTCATTCTTCCTTATGCTTGATCACCATTACTGTTTAACATGGAAGAAGAGATGGGCAGTTAATCTTGCATGCAGAAGGAATGGGTCCAAACAATTCTCAACAATTTTTGTCAATGCATCACTACATTCTAACCATAAAAAGGAACAGTTTTACTGCCTATGGTTCACGGACCACTAATTGAGAAGAACTGTACTTATTGTCTGAAGAGATTCTATTGCACATTCTTTTCAGTTGCAGTGAAAGAATTTTTCCTGCAAATAATTTAATACCATGTAATTGTTCTTACTCACTACTCACTCTGTATCCGTTTTACTGTTCATTAACAGCTCACACTTTTTTGAAGATATAATACCACATTTGGTTGCAGATGTGAGCTTTGGCCAGAGGGGTGCCATCTCCTGTATCTATCTCAAACTAGGCACAGGCAAGAAAGCAAGCAAACGATTTGTTGAGTTCATGATCTCAGGTAAGAGAGGAAAGACATGGATTTCTGTTAGTGCCTTACATTTGTAAGTGCCTCAATTTTTGGTTTTGGAACTACCAACTGAAGCATATGCCAAAAGAGCAGAATTAGCATTTGCAACAGTAAATTAGGAACCTGCATGCAGAACGGATACTGTTCAGGACTGTAACACAGCACAGAATTCAAACTGACATTGAACTTTTCTTTTTAAAATAGACCTCACATAATGCAGCAGCCAGGCAGAATGTAGAGTGTTTTCATGCTCTCTCATGTATTTCTGATTTTTGGCAAATGATGAATTGCTACCTGCACATAATTTAGTTATTTTCCACAGGGTGAGTAGTGTGAGTAGACATCTGGTAATGTGCATGTATAAGTGAAATGGAGCCATACAAATTAGTATTAGGTTAGAGGATTATTTTAGGTCAACAAATATTCTTTCCTAAAGATAAATTTGTTTATATTCAATAAGGAACAAATAACAAAAATCAATCCTTTTGGAAACAAGATATCTGGGACGTGTTTCTTGTTTACACTGTGTACCACACCAGAAATGTAAATTGTATTTAAAAGGAAAAAATATTCTATTTGCATCTACTTTAAGTCTACTTTATACTTCCAGGCTGGTACTAAGGGGCCTTTGGGAATCCTTGAAGAAATCTGAGAAATTGCTAATGGCAAATATATCATATTCACATTGGTTTTCAGGAGATATGAAGCCAAACTTGAGGAGCATTATCTTGACTCTTTTCTGCCCTGAGATAAGTTTAGGAAGTACATCACACACACACACACACACACAAAAAGGATTTGGAATCAAAATGTCACCAAGCAGATAGTCAAGAGTATCATCATAAGCTTCTGCATGGAAATATGTTTGCCTGTGTGTTGCAAATAGTAATCTAACAAGAGTAAGCAACTATATGCAGAAGGCATGTCACATTGATGCTGTAATGACATGCTCTAATTACTATGGGACATATACTTGAAGTCATTTTATCTAAATACATGATTCCATTCAGTTCACCACAAAAGTTTCTAGTGGATACTAGAAAGGTAAAGGTAAATAGCAAAATTACTTATTTCAGTAAATATAGGCTAGCATAACAAAGTATGTTAAGACATGTCTGCTTTGTACTCCGAAGAAAATGTGAAGTAAATACACCTGTCTTTTGAAAAAATATGACAGCTAAATCATTTAAATTTTGTTTATATGATAAACTAAGCAAAAAATATATGGTTTTGGAGTATGTAAGTATTATATTTTTTCTTAAGAAAAAGAAATCACCTTTGAAAGCAAACATTTTGTTTCAGAATTTTCACCTCTGTAATGTATAAAATGCATTAAAATGACTCCCCCTCCCACCACCACCACCATTAAAGTGCTTTTCTCTTTTCTTCCCACAAAAAGTTATAAACCAACAAATATCTGTAACACTGACTCATAACAGTAACACAGAATTAAGAAGTACAGTACAGAAGATACCATAATTTGAGTGCCAACATAAAATCAAAATCCTTTCTACTGACAAAATCAAAATATGTCTTTTTTTGGAGATAGCCATGTCAGGTAAAGTACATCAGAAAGATACCATCTTTGGTTATTATTTTGTGTTTGTGCTTCATTTTTTTCTGTAATGTATATGAAATTATTTCTTTTTCAATTAGTATGTATTATTTTCGATAATTATTAAATAGTTGCTTTTATGTCCACCTGATGTGGCTGCATTACAGATAAATATGAAGTACTTATTAAGCAAGTAAACAGTTCTTCTACAGTCCTTGAGGACGAAATAAATGCTGTGCTCTAAGTAAAGTTTATGAATAATATATACCATGCAAATGTAATAGTACTTATCTTGTTCAAAAGAAATGTAAAACCTATGATAGTGCAAGAATTTGCATAGATTACTAGTATGTCTTTTGAGACTTTTTAAAAACATATTTACATGTATAAACCATTTCCTTCAATTCTCATAACCTCCCATCATTACTGAGCAATACTGAAATAACCATCCCCAGATAACCCTGCTTCTGAATTACAGAATTAAGTTTCCAACTAAAATCATGTCAGGTCATGCCAGACAGTGTAGAAAGACAGCAACAGATACCTCTTTCTCTGTTACCTCTCTCTAAGCTGACTATCTCTGTCTTTCTTTCCATATGTCTAATGTACAATATGCATTGTAACATGTTCTGCACATTGAGGGGGAAATTTATTGAACACTTAAAGATTTGATTGTAAAGTACTCGTCAACATATGTGGATACACACTGTGAATACTTAGTATCAGATATTAAGGCTAGTCTAGTGAAATCAAACAGAACTGAGAACTGTTCTCACTAATTCTAAAAAGAATTCAAGATTAAGCCCTTGTTAACAATTAAAAAAAATAATCTGTTTGCATTTATGATCACTGAGCAATTAGTGAAATGATCTACATGAGCATAAGATTCAAATAAATGCCCCATCTTGTATACCTATATATAAGTAACATGACCTAACATGTTAGAAAATAATAAATGCAGTTTGTTAAGCCTTTTTGTAAGAGCACAGATCTGGATTTCCAGATGCTCACTTTGTATTTCACTTGGCTCAGACAACTCCGCTTTAAAGTCTTGTGCCATGATGGAATGATAATTGGGTGTTGATGAAAAACATCAATCATCATTGTATTGTGATTCGAGTTATATTTGTTTTAAAGTTGAGCAGTAAAATATTGTGAAATAAAGCATATGGGTTTGGAGATTGCACTTTAAAAGCTCCCTCATTCCCAGCCCAAGTGTGAATAATTCCTTAAATCAATAGAGCTTATTGAAACTCTAGGATTACCTGAAAGGGTTATGAAGAATTTGTCAGTAAACAAAAAAAATATTCTGACTCTTTCCTAGTACATATCTTTGTGCTCCATATCTTCCCTAATACTTCTAAACCCCCACTGTAAATACTTTTCCAACATTCCTTTTGGGACAAGCCAGCCTGATTTTGAAGTTTTATTTTACAAAGTCGTTCATTGGAAATGTTTTGTTATCAATAACTTAAGTGATTGTTAAACAATCCATAATAAATAAATAAATAAATAAATACTACCCAAAGTTTGATTGATCTTTTAGTTTTATTTATACCAGTTACTTCATATCATAAAGAGGAGGTTAATCTTTGTCCCTGGTTGAAAATAAGCATCCATTTACACAAAAGACATTGTGTAAAGCTGAAACTTTTTATATGTGAAACTGTTTTGGTTGTTACTTCCATGATAAGTAGTCATTAATAAGTGATTGATCATTAGGATAGGGCCGAGTCTTGCTAGAGTTATGTAAATGACTCAGAAAGCCCAGGGCTTACAGAAAGGTGGCTACAGAATAATGTAATAAATGTGCAGTCCAGCTAGTGTGGCAGTCTGTATTTTCACTGAGGCATACGAGTGATGCTATCAAGGCCTTAACCCCTGGAGATGCATTTCATCCGACTGCCCTTTGTGTCTTTTCCTCCTTTGATGCTGAGAACACAAAAAGCACAGACTGAGAATTCACTGAAACGATGTTTTCTGCAGTTAGTATGTGTAGGCATTGATGAAAGAAATTTACACTACTATGAATTTCTTTCACTCCAGTGCCTAACAGGAGACAAGTGACATTCTCTATTTCTGCTTTTTCAGATCTAGCTTGTTAAAACTGCTGAAGATAGTTGTGGTAAAGATCCAGTGATCTGGAGTTTCTGAGGCTAGAGTGGGATTTCTCAGGTCAAGAAGTTCTTATATATATGAAGATTTTAAATAGATATTTTTGTAGGTCAAAAGGGGTAAGTTTTGTAGCTGAAGGACAGTTTCATGAAGAAGAGTGAAGAGGAGGGATTATCACTTTAGGCTTTTGTTCTTCGGTGTGCCTACATTATAGTAACTAAATTGATGTGCGTAAGCGAGTCAGAAAATTATTGCTAGGGAACTTGGCTGATCAGAGGCAAATTCAGAGAGCTCAGTAATGTGGCAAATGAGCTGGCAAATGTGTTGCAACCAGTAAGTGAAAAAAAGCATTCGAAGAAGGTGTTGAGAGAAGAGTGAATTTAAGAGTCATTCAGAAGGAATCTTTTCTATTCTTCTCTGTAAAATGTCGTCAGACTTCACTCTCTTTTTTCTTCAACGTGTCATTCATCTTCCCTTGTTCTCACTAAACCAGTTCTCATTAACCTCCTCCTTCTTGACTAGATTGTCATTGTTTTTCCGCTCTGAAACTGTGACCAACATGCACAGGAATGTGTGGTACAGATTGTTGGCTACAGCCTCTCACTTATTTTTGGCTACAGAAACTACTGCTAATTATTACATTCCTCTAACTACTTCCCATTAATGAACACAAGCACTTTGAAAAGTATGAAATTAATTAATGATCCCTCATGAGGCTTCTATCTACTTTAGCTTTATTTAGACTAATTTCAGCTGGGGCCAGAAGGTTCAGGTTATCTGTCAGGGTTATGTAAGTCAGAATTTCTCAGCTTTTAGAATCCAAGAATCACCTGCTTTTGCAGAATAATGTTGTCAGTTTTGTTTTCAAAGATAAGCAAATAAAAATAAAGCTGGATTTCTGGTGTTCACAATTTACCCCTGTTGTCTCAGATATTGCCTGCATGCATGAAAATGGGTGCACACATGTTCTAAGTGCTTTAGAAGTTCAACCAACACTAAATGTGCTGCCAAGTTCTGAATACTGTCACCAAGTACTTAGAATGATTTCAGTTCAGGCAGTTCTCAGTCACTTAAGGCCTCTTTTACAGAATAGCTTAGCATTTGCCTAACCATAAGTGCAGAGAAGATTTTGAACAGTGTTAAGATGCAAGAAACTTTCATTGACCAGGCTTCAAAGAGACTTGTCAAGGTCTAAACTTTTCATACAATGGCCACTTAACTTGATCCTAAACAGAGACTGAGCTTGCGTTAAATAAGACTGTAAGTATTAAATCTGTTTCATAAATATGATGACCTTCAGGATTTCTCTGACAAGACGAGGAAATTTCTTCATTAAGTTCTGACTTTGAATACTAGATTTACTTCTGTGTCTTGGAATGAACTTGAAATTTTAACTTGAAAACAATTCTTTTGAGGCATAAGCATATAGTTTCTATGCTTAGGCATGCTAAACCTTGGCAATTCTGTTTTTATTTATCTGAACTAGATTTTACATATTACCCTCCTTGTATATTGCATGTAGTTCCTTTGTTGTTATTATTGCTTTTCCATTGGTGTATTAAACTGGGCTAGCGGAGACGTGATTTTTGTTACCTCCTTCTTATGTAAGACAAACATATGTACATCTAACCAAACTCCCCAACTGTAGTTTGTTGCAGTGACATTACAAATCATGGTAATGATCTCTTAGAGGTCATTGCTCTGTTTTCATCAGTGATCATTACATCCTTATTATTTTTACATTTTTTATGCTATATCGATAGTAAGAGGATTAGTCACCCTTAATCACTCTGAAGCATAATTTTAAAAGGATTTCAGGATAGAAATTCAATCCAGAAAAATGTTTCTAAAAATATCTTTCAGTTCTTAAGAAGTTCTGTTGTTTTTACAAAGTCTGAACCAATGACAATGTTTTCCAAAATATAAATAAGGCAAACTAAAATATCCACTAACTTTTCCCATAGCCTCTTAAGCAATCTTCATTTTCTTGAAAAATAACCTCATAATAAAAAGCTAAGCGTGAAAAGGCAAGATGGAGGAGGGAGAAAAAATATATTCCGTTTAAGAAACATTTGCTTCTGTGTATTTAGGCCTGCAGAAAGTGCTTGCACTGTTTACCTATCTCTAAACACAGTCAAAATGCCCCAAGGTATTAAAACTCAGTGTGTCAGCAAATACTAGAAGTCAGGTGTTTAGTGGTCTGGACGTGTGGATGCTTGAGAATTTGCCAGGCACCACTGAACAGCTTTCATCCATGTATAGTTTATAATGTGACAAAATATGCTGAATAAGAACAATGGTAGAAGCAATACAGTAAGTAGTATCTCTCTTAACTGAGCTTCAGTGTGATGTAATTCTTACTGCACTTAGCAGTAAAGTTTTCTCAGTGTCCTTTTTTTCCCCACTGTGATTGGTTCAGTCTACATCAACTGTAAGCAGTGATCCTACAGTTGGATTTGGGGAACTTATTCCGTAGGGGTCATAAGCAATTTTAGTATTTCCATTAAGGAAATGTTTCCAGCCAGTTGCAAACATCCTCAAAGCTCTTAGTTTTCTCCAGCTTCCCAGATAGTCTTCACTACCCAAAACACTTTGGAGTTTATTGCTCTTGCCCTTCATACATATACTTACATTTTTCAAGGGTCCTGAAAACATCTTTCTCAGCTTTCTCTCTTAGCTGTAGACACCAGCTGTCAGCATTCAAACGACCATGCCTAGGGCTACTTTGAGCATCGTTGAAGGAAAGAGGGGAAGTGAAAGGTTTGTGAGCAAGTGTCAAGAGAAATTAGCAACTACTGTGTAAATGAAGTTATAGAGATGCTAAGTGCAATCATTGTCATTCTATAGATAAGTACCACTGTATATTTCTTTTTTTCTTGTAATCTCCTACTAGCTAAAGCATCAGAAAGGAAAAAAAAAAAAAAAAAAAAAAGGAAATTAAAACTACATCTATCAGAAAAATTCTGTGTTTCCCCAAGAATCAGGAAAATAAACTATTGAGCAAGAATAAAAATGAGTATGGCAGACAGCTAAACACAAAGTAGGATGAAAGAGATGATTACAGATTCAGGCGGGAGCAACATCAATCAGGCCATTTTTGTTAAATTAGAAAGAAACTTTATCTACTTGTCTTGCTAAATTACAGCACATGTTTCACATTCATGGATAACCTGTGCAGTAGTGTCTATGGTAGAGTCCACCCCTTAATCCCAAGCTCATCTGTATATTGCATCTCTCCGTGACAGTTTGAGGTGTCATGGGCCTACCGAGCTAGAAACAATTCACCATTACGCTGCTAGTCAAGATCCACCTAAACCACTTCAATCCTAGCAGCCCAATACACCTGCAGTTGTTTTTATATTCTTCAGTGACATGATTCTTGGGTATGTGAGCATCTATGGGATGTGCTTTTACAACCATATTCTCTACCCAGGCAGCAATATCTTTCTATGCTGCAGTGGCCCAGATAGGCTTACCTCTGTGCTGCCAGTTGTTCTGCTTTCATTGCTGTAACCACCCCCCTATGGCATTTGGCACCATCCTTGAATCAGTGTAGAGGTAGGGCACTGGCCACTTCTCTAAGCAATATCTAAAGACAGCTGGATGGCCCTCACTT
Organism: Gallus gallus; assembly: GCF_016699485.2. Classification (NCBI taxonomy): domain Eukaryota; kingdom Metazoa; phylum Chordata; class Aves; order Galliformes; family Phasianidae; genus Gallus; species Gallus gallus. Next base: position 31,965,450 of record NC_052532.1, read on the forward strand.
CTATGAATTGTCTCAGTTCACCTTCTCCTTAAAAACATGGTTAGATGGCATGAAGTAGGTGGCAGTGCCTTATTCTTACATGTGTGGTGCAGGCCACTAAGGCATCTTCCGTCCTCATCCAGGGAAGTGCTAACCTTTTCTTCCTTCATACAACATACCAGGACAGAAGTTTACACAGGTACATCCTCAGCTGCTAGTTCTGTAAATAAGTTAATAAGAAAACATCTGAGTGATGCCCAGTTTGGTACTTTAAGTCTAGTCACATTCAATACATGAACTATTACGATTATAGATTCATAACTAGCACACTGTCCCATTTGTCTAGTGGCGTTCAATGAACTTCTCACAAGCCCCTCATTCTTCATCTAGCGGCATTCAGTCAGAACTCACATGGCTAGCTTAGGGGATGGTACAGTTTATTGAAGCAAAGGATGCACAGATTCTTTGGATTGCTGGTGATAAATTTACTGTCTGCAAAGCTTGTGCAATGAGTGAAGAATAATACAGCCTGACTACCAGCATGCTAGCTTATAAATCAACTCTATAGAGATTTCAAAGTTTCCCAAGGAAGCACTCGACATAACTGAGTGTGTGACTCTTACCCAGCAGGCATCCCTGTAGAGGAAAAGAGAGGCTCAGCCCATCAACTGATCACAGAAGTCAGAGCTGTTCTCCCAATTTGTCTGTGATGGTATCTTCCCTGACACACCCCCTTAAGCCATTTTTATATTATTTCTTATTCTCCAGATGGAGCTTGACTGACTCCTGCCATGTCTTTGTTTATGATTGGTGTGAAATTCTCTCAATTTTATTTTAAAAATATAGGCTAAAAAATTCAGAGTGCACATTCAGAAAGGGGTGATCACACCTGGTGGTGGGTAGCTTTTGGGATGGAGCTTATAATGAGCTCATATTGAGCAATAAAAGCAGATGGATAGACAGATCGGAATGGGGTACATTATCTTGTAGTATGGGAGTAGGTTGTCTGAAGGGGCTGTTAAATCTTCATCACTGGAGACTCTTAAAGACAGACGAAGTCATCTGCTCAGAATGTTTTACCTACAGCTCATTTCTAGGGTTGGATCAATTCTTATAAATGTGATGAAAGATATGAACGCTCTATCAGACTTAGTTACATTATGCTTAGTCTTTGCTTCAATTTCTCGTATTTATTTATTATTTTGAACAATATTTTGGCATAAATGTCCATTGGCACTGATAAAACTGTCAAGAAAATGAAGTAATAAAAATATTCCAAGCAGTAGAGCCAGCATGACTGCAATTTTTCCCAACATTTACTTTGAGGGACTTTACTAAGTTCCGTAAAAGGATTGACTGAACTGACAGAGAAAACTCAAGCTCTTCCCACATGGGGACTGGACAGTTTTGAGGATACTGATATTTTAAAAGCAGAATTAGATGGAAATGTGGTACTTGTGTAATACAATGTTTACATTTGGAGTAAGTCAAGGAACAAGATGAACACACTCACTGTCAGCACTGCTTTTTCAACCCACCATTTTTGTATTTGTGTTTAATATAATAGGTAGACTTATACATGATTCAAAGTACACATCCTGTACTTTTAGATAAAAAAAGAGCTATTATGTCACTTAGTCTGATTTTTATATAACACAGGCCAGAAACTATTACTATGTCATTAACTTTATATAGTATATAATTTCTTGTCAAGATATAACACCTTGTAAAATCATAAACAATAATCAAAACCACAACACTTCCTCTTAAAAGTGGGTTCATTGATTTGCAAAGACAATACTAGCATCTTTCTCAAATTTGCATCCTAAGTTCCTATGGCAATCAGAAGTATTAGAACTAGAGTACATCTCCTATCTGGATTCATGTTCCTTGTCATCTCTGGTATATAATCCCATGTGACTCTTGCCATTTTTTCCATTTTGATAGTCATTAAGGAGAAATATGTTCACCCACTTAAATATCTTAAAAATATAAATGTAGAGTCCTGCCAAAATAAATAGCAGATACTAAAACATACCTTGGGGTGAATACTTTAGTAAGAATAATCATTATCACATAATACACAACTACATTATCTTCATCTGTTCCCGGTGGTGTATTCCCAGGAAACCAGGTAGCATATTTCATTGTACCATGAGGCAGTTGGGTTCAAGGCATGCTCATCAAATCTTCTCATTCCATTTTTGAAGAGATTAGAGATACACATAAACATTGCTAGAACAAGCAAAACAACATGGGCAGCACGAGAGATAAATTTTAGCATAATTTTACAATCATTTTCTCTACTACCACAAAGATGATCTTATAATGGCAAAGTCAGATAGAAATTCTGAAAAATAACCCATCAAAAATTGTGAGGATCTTCAGGAACCACGGGTGTGTATTCAGAATATTTATGTTAAGAGTCTTTAGTGTGAAATTCAGATACTGATGTGGCACTGGGATCCTGAATAAACTTGATGGCTTTGTCTTCCTTTTACTTATTACAGTTCCCTTTCTAATTTTGAATCTCAAGACTTGATTACTAGTTTTCATAGTTCTGTATTGCCTCATACTGAGTACCATGATACATAAAGACTAGATTATACTGGAGAAAGTATGAGTTTGTGTACAGTGAACTCAACACAGTTTTTTGGGTGCAGATCACAGAATTCTTGCATTAACTTTCTGTGTGCTTATCCACTTTTTGCAGATTAAAGTGCATAACCCAACAGGTTTTTTTTCCCCCCACAGGTTTTAGCTATAATATCTGGTTTATCTATACACAATTTTAAAGGTGTTAAGAATTTAAAAGCCAGCAGTGAGAAGTTTATGGTAATTGTTGTGCTGAATGTAGGTAGGTGCAAGTTAGTATTGAATAGCAAGTTACAGCTCTGCAGAATCTAATTACCAGGTGAAAACCCTTGTTCCTTTAAAGCTTAAAAGAAGGTGAAGGTGACTAAAATGCTTAGATGATAGTATGCTTATGGCAATAACATAATTTGTGTCTCTAGGGGTTTGAGTTATTTATAAAATGATGTAGCTCATTCTCTTGCTTTTGAGTTAAATGTGATTTCAGGGCTAAAATATATTACATTTGTGGTCTCCTTAAAACATCAGGGATCTTAATCTGGACAGGCCTAATTCAGTTTGCCTGCATTTCCGCCTTTGTATTTTCAGAAATATAGGTCATACATACACAATCCTCCATCGTAGACAGCTAGTTTTTCAGTGAGGCAGCACCTAAGTTTACATATCTAAATTAGGTAGACTGGACTCCACCCTATGTTTTATTGTTGCAATTAGGACCGTGTACATACTTGGTGCCAAATTCTGCTCTTATACTTGTCACTGACGTCTATGAAGTTATTCTGGATTTTCATGAATATGATTCAGAACCAGAAATTATAAATCACTCCAGGCTATGGGTGGTAACACACGTCCAGATTCAGACTGTAAATATCCCCATTTAAATCCCATTGTTATCTTTGAAGACAGGAGCCTTTGCAGAATTCTAGCTGACATATTGATTTTAGAATGATTTTAGGCAAAGTAATGGATCCAAACTCTGGTTATCAGAAAAATATTTCATTGAGTTAAATCAGTAGTAGGTCTTGCAGGGATTAGCTTTCAGTATAAAGTCCATACAGCATGATTTTTTTTTACTATTTTGTTTTCATGAAGACAGTGAAGACAGTCATATTTTTTCATAGCAATTTCTAAATGCAAAACAGTTTGTAGGACGAAAACTGATGTAAAGCAAGTTACAGAGAATTATGTATAATTCAGATGCCAAAAAGCTTTTCTCAATATCCAAATACAAGATAGCGTATCTCGGAACCAAGAATGCAGATGAACATAACAGGACAGGAAACTATCCTGGGAAGAAAGTAAGCACGTAAAAACAGAGTGTTCAGTGCAAATAATGTCTCTCAGTATGAGTGAATTAGAAACAAAAAATGGTGGCAAAAGGGACTGGGTTAATCATGGATGTTTAAGAGAGAGTATCATGTGGAAGCAGACAAGCATTGTTACTTCTATTATAGCGCTGCTATCTATACTATGTTAGCGTAACAGCACTGCTATCTACACTTGAGAAGAATGCAGATATATTAAAAATTTCAAAGAGTCCTAAAGAGAATCTTGAGAATTTCAAGCCTGTAACTTAAACTAAAAGAAGCTCAGTTTCTGTGAACTTCTTAGAAGTTCATTAGAATAAAGTTGTAGTTCTTTCTTAAGGAAGTCAAATGTCTGGAAGAAAATCTATGAGTGGAAAAGTCAGGGGGACAGAGGAGTGAGCTGGCCACAGTGGTCCTTTTGGACTTGACATCTAATTCTGCATTTCAGAGAACATTCACCTTCTTAATTTTTTTTTTTTTTTTTTGAAGTTAAAAGAGAACATGCATTTTTGCATTGCCCTCAGAAAATACATGACAATAATTATGATCAAGCACAGCATGCTTGAGCATCTTAGGCAGAAATGTGCAAGAGGAAATTAATCATTTTTATTTACTCTTACAAGTAACTTGTAATTTTTTACTTTCTTTACTAGACTTAACCTAAGTTTGAAGCTACAGTAAACAGACAGTTCATACAAGATAGGTCAGATTAAAATTCAGAGAAGGTATAAGGAACCATTTTAGTTTGCTGGGCAATGTTGGTATCCGTATGCCAGAGCTCAAACTGATTGTTGGGTCTTGAACCAAAATTACAATCTGTTGTTACAGACTAGATTGGCCTGTTGTTTTTTTTTGTTATCATTGTTATCATTTTGTTATCAGTGCTTACTGTCTTGTGTTTGTTATTACGGAAGAAAGGTTGTTTATTTACTTTGATTTTCTTTCCTTTGTGGTACAGGATATGAATCACCCTGCTCAGATCATCTGAACAACTCTTACTTAATGAGCTCCTTGCTGTTCAGAAGCCTCAGGCTCTGGTGGAACCTTTTCACCATTGGGAGAGAGAATGGTTTCAGTTCACAAAAGTAGAAATGTTTTTGTATAACTCTATTTGTTGTCCTTAGTGTAAACAATATGGGTGAAACTTGATAGGTTTCAAACACAGGAGCCTGGAATACATGATCTAAAGGTCTCAATCAGTCTTAAAACTTACAGACAAGGAAACTTTCTTGCAGTTATATGTCTAGTCTCTCTAAGAAATGCCTATATCTTGCGTATATATGTGAAACTCCATTTACTTTAATAAAAGAAAGAAATTGCAATACACTGCATGTAAAAGCTCTGACAATACTGGTAATATAAAGGGTTTCAAAGAACTTGTTTTATTCATTTTTAGGATTAAGACTAAATCTGTCAGCAACTGAATAAAATCCTGCTTTCACATGTTGTTCCATACAACACATGCATTATGGTCTGTATTATGCAACCCTAACCTGTAGTAGTTATAGAACCTATTTCCCCCACTGATTACTTAGTTTTATAGTCCACAATTTATATTTAATTTAGTAGTTAAATGCAAGTTATTAAATTTCTTACTATCACTTCACCTGTAGATCTTAAAAAAATATATATCAAATTTATATGAAAGAAGAGAAACTTTAACAAGAAGCACGCTAATTGTTTGAGAGTCTAAAACACTTCCTTCTCGAAGGCCAAAATATCAGGATTCATATGCCTTAAAGACTGGGATTTGCACAGTTGGCTGTGTTTAACAGCATTTATTAAACTCTTTTCCTAATATTCTGAGTTTCTCCATATTTACTAAGTATTTTTCCTAACATATATATTTTAGATAAAAAAAAAAAAGATTAAGATGTGTAATTTAAATAAAAAATGTATGCAGATTAAAACTTACACAGTATTTCTTGTTTACTTCTGCATTTTCTGTATGGAAAGTACTAGACTGTTCCCACCTAGATGACGAACACGACACTGGAACAAATGTATGAGCTGAATTTGTCTCTCTAAGCAAATGTGAAATTGTGTATTCAGTAAATACAGGAATAAAATTAGTTTTATTTCAATTTATTGCTGCAAAAAGGTGTCAGTATTTATATTCCATAGACAATATACATATGTATATATCCATACCTACTCATGGTAATGATATATATATTCCCATTGGGTTTGTAATTTCTTTCAGTGCTGTAGGCAGCTTTAAAAACAAACAAACAAACAAACAAACACAAGCTGTATATAGCCTTAAAGAGACTAAACCAAACTCACTCACCTTGAGTGACTCTTCTCTTTTAAACAATTTTGGTAATTTTTTTTTTCCTTGATATTTTCTGAAATGGCCAAGTCATTAAAGCTTTTCAAATGAGGGACTGCATGGGATGTAGCAGCCTTGATGAGACTTAGATCTGTCCCATAACACACAGGTATGTTATCTTGAACACACTTGATTTTCAATTCTCTCCACAGCAGAAAGAAATAGAAAATATCAGCATGGGACTGTGTAGCATGAAATACTGGCAATATATTGATGAGTCAAAAGATTCAATTTACTGTAGCCAAGGCAAATATAGTTCGGGGAACTATGTTCAATTTATGTTTTGTTTCATAGTTCCTTCTCTGACAGATAATAAAACTGTATTTATTTTTAAAGAAATACTTCTGATCTGTAAAAACATAGAACTTTATTTTGCTCTTTATCTGCGCTGAGATCCCTTTATGCTTCCTTGGCTATAAATGTCATTTACAGCCTACACTGACTTGAGTGGATTTTGGAGGTAAGTGAGGATAAACCCCATCTTCCTAAACACATAGACAGAGTACAAAATGATGGACTGTGTGACCACCCACCTCTACTTACTGACATATATAGTCTAAATAACTCTATACAAAATTACAACTACTGAAATTTACAATCTGGGAAAAAAAGAAAAATGTGTATGGAGGTGGGAATTGAAGCTAATTTACACTTTCCCTACCCCTCATGCTAGTTATTTTTCCTGTTACCATGTTCTCATCCAAACTCTTGGCATGCAGGTTACATCATTATTTACTGAGATTCACACTTTTTTTTTTTCCTGATATATATTTTCCCCCTCTTATATGTTTATCTTTTGACTAAGACCACACTTATAACCTTTCTGTTCTTTTCTTGCTTCCAAATGACACAACAGAATCACACGACATGTCTTCCTTCAGAGATTTACCCCAATGCTATTAAAAGCTTATTTAATCTGGTGGTAGAGTTGGGACCATATAAGGCTCTTACTCTATTCAGGAAAAGTTAACAGTTCCCTCTAGGACTATATAACTCTTCTTTACTTATATTAGGAATAGTTTGATTCTAGTAATACCCTGGCAGTGCAGATCTGGAAAAGACATTCATCATGTCTTTCTACTTCTTCAGTGGGGTTATGCAAAAATGGCATGCAAAAATGGCATGCAAGAAGGAATCTTAAATGCACTTTTAAACTTATATGTTACAGAAATTCTGAGAAGTCACAAAGGGCCCTTCTGAATTAGCATTCTTAATGAAATCTGCTGTTTATTACTCTGAGAAGGAGCTCTAAAGAGCAAATAAAAAGTCTGGGTGTAGTGACCTAGTGCTTACAGAGTATAACTGCTACAAGACTGATTGCATAATATATTGCCTATTTCATTGTGAGCCACAGAACAGGTAGAGACATGGTAGACTAATTTGGTTTATATATTCAGCTGTAAGGCTAGACACTGCATCATTCTTTTCATAAAGCAGGGGCTGGAGGCATGTTGAGCCCGTAGTCATGACAACAATAAGGCAGCTCAGAGCTCAAGCGGCAAGCAAGAAACTCAGCCTTGTCTCCATCCCTTCCTGCTTGTGACCTGGCTCTCCTTGCCTACAGAGGTGGGGGTGAGTGCTCATGAATGATCTATTGAACAGAAATGCAGTGCAGAGACGTGCCCACAACAAGCCTTTTAGCAGAATTTCCCACTGTTGCACTAACACTAGCTCGGCTCCACTCCTGCTAGTGGTGACTTCAGCTCAAACATACAAAGCCTCTTAGCAGCTGCTCTGCTTTGCTGCACAGATTTATTGCTATACAGCAAACACTGGTGATAAAAAGACAAACATCTTGTCTACATTAGGACTCCCATTGCTGCCAGCACTGTGGAGCTGCAGGAGGAGTGGTGAACACCTTGAACTCCAGCTGGAACCAATGCAAATTACAAATACTCAAAAGTCCTTGAAAATTGAACCCAAGTTGCCTAAGCTGACATTTTATTGGCATGAACAGGCAATATGAAAGCAATATAAAAACTTCTGATGCGCTAAATGATAAAAATGGATTATCTGTACATCTCACATGAAATGAGCACTAGTGATAAAAGAAGAGATCAATTTCAGACAGCAGATCTGTTTTCAGACTGTAGCTCTTTGTTTCTGATGGTATGTAGTGAATCTTGTCACGGTCCATAAAGACCTAGATAATCATATGGTGCTAACATATTCTCCTCTTTTATTCTCATTAGCGTCAAAAGTCAGTTTTGCTCATGGAGTAGTAAAGGAATGACCAGTGACAGTAGTTGGCAAAGGAATAGGGAAAAAATCAGGGGAACTTATTTAGCAATTTATCCTTTCATATTTTATTCCAAATGAGAATTTCTACAAGTCCTGTGTGGATTCACTGCTGTGCTTTCTGCATTCCTTTCTCCATGAAGATGAAAATCTTCTTGGTATGTTATACATCTGTTTTCTGTTTTTCTTCTTTCACAAAGGATACTAAAATTCACATTGTTGTGTTTGCATTCTACAAACTAAATATGACTATACCAGGAGCTCTTTTCAAGAAGAAAATGTTCAAGACACAGCCATTATTGGGTAAAGTGATGTTCACTGATTTTTGACATATGAAGGGGTGATTGTTCTGGATTTCCTGGAACCTGGACAAACCATCAACCCTGATCAGTACATCATGATGCTGACTACGCTGAAGGTTTGACCTTCCAGAGTCAGGCCAGAGAAGAAGACAACCTTTCCCTTGAAACACGATAATGCTGGGCCTCGTGCCCATTTGAAGGCTATGAAGCACACTGCCAGTCTTGGCTGGATTGTCCTACCACATCAACCATATAGTCCAGATATTCTGCTTTCTGGCTTCTATCTGTTCAGGTCATGAAAGACGGACTGTGTGGACAACATTTTCCTAGCAATGATTCCATCATAGCTACTGTGAAACAATGGGTCACCTCTGGTGGTTTCGATTTTTACAAGTGTGGCATGCAGGTTCTTTTTCATTGCTGGCAAAAATGCATAGGTAATGGCGGTGCTGACTATGTTGAAAAATAGTGTTCTATATTTGAGAATTTACTCTATCAAATAGCGTTATTGTGCTCTTTCTATCTGTTGTAGTTTCCACAGAAATATGTAGGAGTCATTACTTTCAAGCTGACCCATGTAAATGCAGTGAAGTACTACAATCTAAATTTTTCTAGTACTGGAGTCATCACTGAATTCTAATATTCTTCTATGATTAACTGCAGATACTGCAGATATCAGTGGCTCATCCACTATGCTCACCTCACTAGATGATGCTGTCCCAGTGGAACATTAAAGACTGGCCTGCTGTTTTAGTATGAAATCACAGTATGAGAGAATCAGAGAATCACAAAATGTCTGCAGTTGGAGAGGACCTCTGGGACTGTCAGGTCTGCCCCTTCTCAAGAAGGGCCACTAGAGCAGAGTGCTCAGACCCACATCCAGGTGGCTGCTGAAGATATCCAAGGAGGAGACTCCACATCCTCTGGGCAGCCTGTGCCTATGCTCCGTCATCCACACAGCACCGAAGTGCTGCCAGATGTTCAGAGGGATCCATTTTATGCCCACGGCCTCTTGTACTGGCACTAAGCATCACAGAAAAGAGCCTGGCTCCATCTTTGTTGCACCCTCCTTTCATAGACATAAATTGTTCAGAAAGAATGTCCACTCACCATTGCTACTTCGGGGTAACTGTTGTCACTTCAAGGAACTTCTATAGCCAACCCCCAGAAAGTTATTTGTTGCAAATTAACTGTTGGTGTGTGATTTTAAGATAAAATTTCTGCCACAGTCACTGGCAGCAGATCAGGCCATAAGACCTCAGTGGTACTTTCCTATATATTGCTCTTCTACTTCATATTTGCTTCTGTATCTTTTCCAGTAGCATTCATGCAAACTGTTCAAAAAAATGCCATGAACTTAAAAATACTTCCTACTGCTCAGTGTGTCAACACATGATTAAGTGGTTTTCACTTTGTTAAGGTCATTATTTTCATTATTAGTTTAGGAAAGGCACAGTTAGAAATTTAGAAAGTGAGGCTGTGAAATTCTGTGTACAAATATAAGCAAAAGTTGGAAAAATAAAATAACACGTAACATGCATTCCAGCAACACACACCAGAGATGAAAAACAAATTTTCCATCCTGCAATCATTTTGCTGCTGTTACTCAGCTATACCATTTTGATTAGGTAGCAAACTCTATCTGGTGTTTAATGGACCTTTTACCTAAGAAATAAATGTATTGTTTTTATAATTGGAACAAAGGAAAAATTACATTTGACTTTTGCATCACTAGTTATTTTGGAAGAATTGCAATCTTTCAACTGTAAACATAAAGAAATAAAGTATCAGTATTTTACTTACTTGACAAAAAAATATTTTCTTTTAATTTAAAGACAAACAAACAAACTACCTATGCAAGTTATTGTCAGCAATTCCAGTCACAAAAGCTTAATATTTTACAAAAATAAGCAAAAAGTAAGCAATCATAAGAAAATGAAAAATTTCTTATATAATAGCATTTCTGGAGGGCAATTTTTCTTCAGGATGGAAGGGGATTAAATGTACTGGATACATTCAGTTTGAAGTATTATAACTGGGCCTTTTTTATAGCTTGTCTTTACAGTCTTGGAAAGATGCAGTTTGGAGAAGTCTAAGGTTTTTACCTTACTACTTCCAGCACCACACTAACATATCACGTGTAATTAGGATGTACAATCATGATAGGTAGCAGTTAAAGAAATTCAAAAGGGACATCCAGGTATCTTAAAGTAGCTTGGAAGGAATCCTTGACTGTAACGCTGAATTCTCTGTCTTAGTTTTGTAAGTCTCTGTGTGCATGTACAGAGGTTCAGACAGTATCTGAAGTGTGACACATAATGCCTTCATTGCTTTCTTTGAGTTTCTTTTCTAGCAGCTATTTCCAAAATAGATACTTCAATTTTCTTTTTTTTCTTCTAGACGCAATGAGGCAAACAGTGATGGAAGAAAGCCATCCCTGACAATAAACCTGTCCATGAAAAGGCAAACAGGAGGAATGCTGGATGTGTGATGTCTGGCAGATACACGCTGCTGAATGTCTGGAAACCTTCCTTGACCTTGTTCCTTCATCTGAACATCTAAAGATACCTCAGGTGCTGAAGTCAATCTGAGGCTCCGGGAAGGAAACTCTCTGCTGCTACGTCTGAAGACACAGGGACACGGATGGGCACTCTGCACTGAGGAAGAGCCCTGTGACATCCCCTGTATTCCTGCGCACCCTTTGAGATGAGGACAGCACAGGACTGCAGGCAGAGGGATGCTTCTGGCCACTGTACAACCCCACAATCCTATCCTGAGGTTCCTTGTGCCCCACATGTGGCACTGGAGAGCTGGAGAGAAACTGCTGGGGTGGAAACATCTAATTTATCCCTTCTGTGACAGGAAGGGCCAGATGCAAGCCTGGAATTTGGGAAGGTTCATTTTTATTGGTTCTCTATACGAGAGCATCAGCATCTGGATTGAGGCAGAAGAACAAGAAGGGGAAAAAACACATTGAGCACAAAAATAATTATAAGAACAGGAGTATTAAATAAATGAGCTGTGTCTAAGACACGGCTGGGGATAAAAAGCATGTTAAAATTGTATGTCTTTAAAGTGAAAGACAAAATAAAATGGTTTGGTTTGCCAGAGGAATAAGATTTTTAAACAAATAACACTCTTTATAGTCAGTCTGTTGATGAAATGTGTACTAAAATGAGAAGTGCTAAAAAAGCACCAACAAAACAATATGTTATTTCTGCTCATTCAGTGCCACAATCTGTTAATTAAATTTAAGCAAACATGCTAGCAAAGGCAGAGAAAAGCAATTCAGGAGATTAACTGATTCTGTGGAAGTGTAATTTTAAATATACACTGTTACACATTTTGTAGATTTTTGTACCATTTTATAAGAATAAATTATTTCATATTAAGTAAAATAATTGATATTTGCACTATATAGCTTATGAAAAAATCTTTCAGTGTGCACAAGAGGAAACACAGTTGTACATGTATGTGTTTATGCATTTGTGCACATGCTGAGAATGTAGAGTCTATAGAAGCATCTGTAGATTTTGGTGGTTTTTTTTTTACAAATGTTAAGGATGAAAGGTAAAACACATAGGGAAAATAATAGTCATCGATTTGTTAATGACCAATCATTTTAATCAGAATTACACAATGTGAATGTGCTATAGTTTATGTACTTTACCAAAAACACTGAATTTCAAACTTTTCCTTTTTGGCAGAAGAATATGCTGCATAACTGTTAACTGAGCTTCACCACACTTCTCTCAGGTAGATATTTGTGGGTAAAAAGAGGATCAGAGTGACCATGTGATTTGTCAAAATCAATATAAGCATTTCCAGTGGCTTTACTGGCAAAAAGGAATGTTTTTTTTTGTTGTTGTTGTTTTTTTACTACAACATAACTAATGGCAGCAGAAGTGCTGCAAACATCTGCAAGCTTCAAGTGCAAGATTGGCCACAATGAAGACAGAGCATGTAGAAACTTAATTAGCTATGTACTGCTGAAAACTGCAGCTGAGTTATTTATGCTGAGAGTTTTAAAAACAAGTATGTGCATTTTTTTCTTTTTTTTTTTTTCTTTTTTCTTGTAACAGTCCTGCCTTTCTTCTAATTTAACCATGACTTAATGCACTGATGGCCTACTTTCAGATAAGCCAGACAGAAAGAGAAGTAAGAGTTAGCAATTTCCCTTGAATTCTTTGTTTTCAGCCTTAGAAGGGTACTTGTTTCCATACATCACCACAAAATTTAATGACCTTATATACAAATATATGTATTTTTATTGGCCGATGTCTGTCCAGAACTGTACAGGAAAGTAAACAAAAAATACATTGGCCTTTCTGCAATTCGCCAACTCAAATTATTACATTACTACTATGCATTTAACAACAGAGCTCCCTGGTGCTGTTGCTTAGAATGAATGCTTTGTTCTCTATCAGGTACAGATAATTTTTATAAAGCCTTAGTTTCAAAGAACAAATCATAACGCAGCACAGGATTTTGTAGTTCATGGACACATGCTCCACAGATCTGTACACAGGTAGTGTTTTCTTGTGAATATTTGTTCATAGATACTTTCAAAAGGCTCTGCAGTTTATTAATTGCCTTCCTTTATGTACCCTTAAAGGTTTTGTGTAACTTGCCATCCTTCTAGTTCCCTTTTATTACTCTGCCATGTTCCTATTATTATAGTTGTTGTAGAGTGCTGCAGCTTTCCACACTGACTTTATCTTTATTCACAGTCTTATTCTTGATTTAGTAGCTGAGGGACAGATGCAAAAGTGTTGAGAGTTTGGTTTATCCTTAGCCTTTATTATTGGATACCCACAAGGAAATAAAGCTTTGATCTACTTCCTTAGAAAGCTAATCCTGGTGATTATGTGGAGATAAGTGCAGTGGTAGCTACAGGGATATACGTCTTTAATCTCTTGGTGTTGAATACTTAATCCAGTAAAGATTCTTGGCAGGAAGATTTAAGAAAGAACAAAATAATTAAACTGTTCACAGGCATTGTTTTCAAGAATGAAGATTTGGTAGTACTGCAGTATCTCATGCTTAGGGTTTTTGCAAAGGGACACTTAAATGATAAATGTTGTCATTACACAACAGCATATTATGAAACAATATTTTCACTGTTGCAAACAGTCCAGTTTCTACACTGGAAATCAGAAATTGGTATGTGTACATACGACTACCATCGCTACAGTAGTACAGAAATTTTACTTCTTTTTTTTCAGCCTTAGATCCAATTTTAAATTTTTGGTGCAAGATGAATATGATGAGTCATAAAAACAGTTCATAACTGACTTCAGACTTATCTAAGTACAACAAACTGAAGCCTTTATCCCCGGTCTTACATGCTGGGCACTGACAACATGGTCTAGTATTAGATATGGAGATTGCTGGCCCTGCATGCGGCAGGAGGGTTGGAGCTTGATGGTCCTTGAGGTCCCTTCCAACCCAAGCCATGCTGTGATTCCATGATTCCATGATTCTATGATTCTATGAACATGTCCACATACTTGAGTACACAGCTCTCCAGTTGATACTTAGAGGAGATAAAATTATGCTATACATAAACATATCCTTTAAAGAAAGAATATTATCCTGATTCCCTGTATTTTAATATTTCTTTTTCAGGCAGTCCAACTTTCTTTTTTCACCCCCTATAGCCAATTTGCGTCCTTTGATTTTTACAGGATTGAAAATTTTTGTGTACATGTGCATACGTGTGTTTCTGTTTGTGCTTGTATTCAAGACCCTCAGTGGAACAGGAATACTTACCTTCTTTAGAAAGCTGAATATGTTATTTGAGAAAAATGCCTTTCCTTCTGTGTGGGTTTTTTTTTTTTTTTTTTTTTAAATGCCAACATCAGACTCTCCATCCTAAATCAACCACATTCTCTCTGTTAAAAGACAGACTAGTAGATATCTATTACTCACCTGGCTTTTCTTCACTAGAAAATAAGAATAGAGTGATGGAATTTTTAAAAATTGCAGATTTTCCTTTACTGTGAGATAATCACAGAACAAAAAGAATCTAAGGAGAAGGCTTGCTGCTTCTCAGTAGCATTTTAATAAATTCCACTATTTTACTAAATGTGAAGCAACTTCACAAGGACATTTTCTTACAGGTTGAATGGCTTGAAGTTATTCAGCTTAATCACAGGTGGCAACTGATATACGCTTTTTAACAACAGAGGAGAATGAAGACTATAACTGTTAAAGTGACGGTTGTGGAAAGTTCCTTCATTATACATATACTACATAGCTTTGTGTTTTGATAATTTACAGTGATGAGATGGTGATTTAATCTATACTATGCACTGTATATGTTAAATTAACAAATATATTAGATGCAGTTCCTGCGCATACACAGAACTGGCTGAAGCAAGCAGTGTAGACTAGAAGTAGGATCAAGCTTGCATAAACCATACTTATGCATTACTGGAAAGAAAGTACATGAAGACTATATAAATTATGCCCAACCAGTTATCTACCAATATATGCTTCACCAATCTAATAAAATATTTTGCTTTTTAAGCTTACAAAATTAATTTTGTTTTCCTCCCCTTAAATTTATGTTCAACGAGGATTTATATAGCATCATGTAAATATTTTAGCATGAAGTCAGAATAGTATGTAATGATTTCAAAGAATTGTAACAATAAGAGGTCATATATGGTTAACTAGAATCCCCCAAAATCCCCAGACTAGAATTATATTGCAATGAATCCTCATCTATCTACGGATTTCATTGTTGTTACCATGTTATGCATCACACTCATTCAAATTTGTATCAGTGACAGAGACAAAATTAACAGTTTTTTTGTTGTTGTTTGCTTGCTTGCTGCTTGTTTTCTGCTTTAACAACCTTGCCATTAGAATGAAAGGAGAGCTGCTCTCATGCATAAAGTCTGTGGGCTCCACTCATCTGAGCTGAGGTAAACAGCATGATATTTGAAATCATGATTATTACCCAGCTGTTCACTGGGATCTGAGACATAGACCTTAATTCTGTACTTACAGATTATGGAATTAGTGTATTATAGATATTAGATAATAGTCTCAATAAACTAAGAAATTGTAAACCAGTAATATTCCTGTTTAAGTGGACATGTAAGGAAATCTTTGTTTTCCTTCATTCCTTATTGTAATCACGTCCTGGGTTTAAAGAAAATGAAAACAAGTGCTTTTTCACACAAGCTATACTTTTTTGAAACTCATTGTCATCGGTTATCATTTATGATAAATATGTGAACCTGAGTTCAAAAAGGAGTGAGAAAAACATTCTGTATAGGCTTCACAGATTACTTGGAAGGATGGCCCAGATATTGCCTATAGCACAGGCAGTTGCAAAACCACTGGCTGCCAGATGCTGACAATATCCATGGAAGGGATCATACTATAGACAAAGGGGAATGAATCACTCTCTTTGTGTGTTGATTCTCTGTTGATCTGTTGATTGTTGATTGTGTGTTGATTGGCTTTTTTTTTTTTTTTTTTTTTTGTTAACTATCAGCTATGAAAGACAAGATTTGCTCCTAGGGTGAGATTACATTCTTAATTCAAACTAACCTTCTAAATTGTTCCTTAGCAGAAGATTGAGAGAAAGATAATAACTTCCTGAATCTATTTTATTTCATTCATTTTAACATGTACATATATCAGATGAAATGCCTCCTGGAGGTGTCCATTCCTTTACTATCAAATAAGACAGAATAACTTATACTAAGGCCCTAACCTTTAGACAAACAGCAACAACAACTACCACTACTACTACAACTACTAGATAGATAAACCCTGATCTAAGTGATTTTTCATTGTTTGTCTATGGAACTTGAAACTTAAATTCCCTGAAAACATAATAGTTTTCTCAAGGCAATTAGATGTTTCTGTAACAACAACAACAACAAAGAATAAAAAACTCTTTTAGAAAGCCTCTAATGATCACAAAGTGCAAGATAGCCTTTTGTAATGATAATGAGGACGTGAACATTAAAGAGAAACATCTTGCAAATAAATTATCCAGCACATCCTGTTACAAATTTTCTTGCATATTCCACTGAAACCTTTGCTAGTTCTAGCTTTCTTTAGTCAAAAGATTAAAAGAAGAAATTGAGAAGAATGCAATGTTTGGGATCAATCTGCAATCATTTTTTTTTCTTGCTCAAGTCCAAGTAATACATTTTCTCATTTGTTTTTGGCGGTTTACCTCTCACAAGTTCAACTCAATCCCATAACCCCATATGGAAAGTAGATTCCTAAATACAATATATTCTCTTCCTCAAAGTAAAGGTTGCTGTGACTTGTACATCAGAATCATACCTTGAATCCATGGGCTGGTATCAATACTTTCAAAAGCTCATTTATAACAACTGAGGCTTTATTTTCTGCCCTGCATCTAACATTCCCTACATGATCTTTGTGTGTCATTTAAGAGACAATCTTTTGATTGTGAGATAATGCGGTGACATCTAGTGCTATCCTTTTGTTTTCATTTTCTTTAGTAAAATACTCACATAGATTTCCTTGTACATCTTCACCATTCTTAGTGACCCATCTCCAATACAAAAAAGGTTATAAAACTTCTCTAGGATGAAAAGAAACATAAGTGAGAAACTGTGAATGTTATATGAGTTCAGTCGTTGGGAGATTCTCAAAGAGATATTTAGGCCATGGGAACATGTAAAGTGTACTCTAGTACCATAATAAATAGGGAGACTTTTCTTATTTCTGTTCTTGTATGTGATATTTTTAGAAGACATTAAGATGTAAATCTTATGGCAATTTCAGAGCCAACGTTATTAAATAACATTTTTGTTGTTTATTATTTTTATTCCACTTATTTAAACTGTAATGAAATATAACTCCCAATTAATGAATAGTTACTAATTTTCATTGAGAATAAATAAATTCTTTGAGGATGCCCTAAAAACCTCAGCTTGAGAATTTGGACAGGACAATATGCTTTCAGGATAATGCAGGCAATGTTCTCTTCTGCCTTCAATTTAGGTAAAAACCTTATTGAGAATTCAGATGGCAAAAAGTAATCTTTTCCTGGGAAGTTCCCCCCCTCAAAAAAAAAAAAATATATATATATATATGTATATATATATATAAAGAGATATTTCTCTAATTTTTGAAGGAAAATATTTTATAGGTAGGGAAATATGGGCAAGTCACTACCACTACGTTAAATCTTCATGTAAATACATATCAGATCCCATTTCACAGCTGCATTTCAGATTAGGCTGATTTGTAATGATTCTCTTCCCATTTATGCACTTCACTGACCTTTTTTGCAAAAGCTGAAGGAAAAGGCAGTTCATAGTTACGTCTTGTGTATTCAGCACAGATGGAAGAGATCTGATAGCTGCTGTGTAGTTGGTAACGAGCTACTTGGTGATGTCTGACATAAAAAGATATTTTGCAAATTGTATGAGAAGATTTTTGGCCCACACATTACTTTTTGGTTCTTTAGCCACTATTACCAGTGGAAGATGAGGGTAACTGATGACACAACACAGTAACACTGAGGTTACTTGATTTCCTTATCCCTTGATTCATTTCATGTTCGCTGTTAGTAAACTAGGGCACGCATTTTAGAAATATAGATGCATATAACAAAGCTACCACTATTATTCATAACAAACAACAAGTTACTGGCTGAAAACTCTTATCCTGACACAGTACGTAAGCCCTTAATCAGACAGACAACTGGATCTACACCAATACTGCTATGCAAATAAGAAGTTGCACCCTAAATAAGCTCTTAATTTTCACAAGGAATCAAACCAGGAGTTGATACAGTGAAAATTCAGTCCTCTAAATTTAGACCTTTTTTTTATGGTTAGCCAGAGCAGTTTCCTGAGTTCTTTCTCACCACACTGATTTATGCTGGCCAGGTGGTGGTGGGAGGGGGAGCAACTCCTTTCACTGGGCAGTGCTAGTTTGTACTATCTTAAAGCTTTATTAAACTACAGCTTAGAGGTACAGTTCTTTGAATGATATAACCTTACAACTATTTCAACTTTAGCTAAGCCTGTGGCTAGGTCTGTCATAGCTGGGAAATATGGCTTACGTGGATGGATTAGAAGGTGAATGAAAAACTGACACTAATTTTATTTATTTATTTATTTTCCAGCTATCAGTGTAGCTGCCAATAGCTCTAAGTCAAAGTGGCAACTGGTTATATGTGGCCCCACTCAGAGTTTGATAGTTGGGACATTCTGAGCTCTCTTACAAACTAAATGATTCTGTGATTCCAATCCCAAGGGATGTTACCACCCAAAAAAAAACCAGACCCACCTCCACTCATGTTAGATTCATTAGGCTCAGTTTTCAGATAACAGCTGGTTTAATAGTTACATAGATTTCCAGTCACAGTTACAGATACAAGAGGAAGGACAAGAATGGATAAGCAGAGATAATGTCAGGGACAAGACAGGGATTTCATACCTGCAGCTTGAATTTAAGCTTGGGTATGCTAGCCAAAACCTCAGCCTACATGGCAGCAAACCGGGTCAGTTACAAAACACATAGGGAAGTGAAGCACATGGATTAGACTAACACCACAGGTGATTGGAGTCTACTATGCTTGAGCTGCTGCGGGTCACAGGATGAATGAACAGTTCACAAGTCCTGGCTGGTAACATCTGAGAAGGTTTTAGATCAAAGCCAACACTTCGTATAGCATGTGGAAGTGAGGAAGTTAGTGCCATTGTTAAATAACTGGTGCCCCTTTTGTTCTCTTTTCCCTTTTGGTAGTAACCTCCAAGAAGAAAGTTTACTTAGACTGTCATTTCCCAAATTCCATTCAGTAGAAGTCAAGCAAATGGGTCACTGACAGCAGATGGCTAAACCAAAACAGAGTTTCTAAAGATAATTTAGACTTCAAGTGCCACTGAGGAATAAAGTGAAGAGATTTCTATCCGTTCTCCATACTGGACACAAATGAGCAGGGGGAGGATAAACAGCAACAAAACCTTTTCATCAGAGACTTATTATTCAGTAAAATTCATGGCTAATGAGTTGGGCACTGCAAATACAGTTGTTCTGTACTGATGACTGCAGCAAGGCCTGCAGACAGAGAGCCGTAAATACCAGGAGCTTGTAATATTTCTTGTGGGATGAAACACTGTCTGCTTAAAGAAATTAGCAGGACTGTTCCAAAAACCCCTTTCCAGAGCTCAAGATCTGACCACACCCGGAATGCTGGGACCACACATGAGCATGTAGCTCTGCTGTCTCAAAGCAACAAGACAAAATTACACTACCATCATCACCAGGCCAATATATCTTACTGTCAGACAGATTTTCTTGATGTCTGTTGTTTGTTTGTTTGTTTTACTCCAACATACCATCTTGGGTAAATCTATTAGACTGAAAATCTTATTTTTGTCTTTAAAAACTCTTTTTGCTTTCCCATGGGTCTGTAAACAGTGGGCATGTGCAGAAGCAGGACAGAGATGAATATTGTTCTTGTCACACTGTTCATTTCTCATCAATGACTTGAACATATGTACTCGCTCTGTGCTGTGTGTATATCCACTGGCTTGAAATCTTTCAAATATAAGGGAGAAGCTTTGTTTATGGCTTTAGAAGAAGAAAATAGAAAAATTGTCATTTTTGGCATTGCGTATTATCTCTGATGAACAGCACTCAACTATTTTATCCTATCAAACATGGGATAATTTGTTCATACTGTAAATTCACCATAAGTGCAGTTTCATCAGGTGTATACTGAATACATTGATTTTAATAATAGAAATCTGCATGGAACCGGAGTAGGTTTTACTGATGCAAACTGCCATTCAGAGCAGCTTTATCCGACTCTCCTAAAGGCTGGCAGTGATACAGGCAGCTCTGTGCAAAAGCTGAAATCACAGGAAATCCACAGTGTAGTCAAAGTCCCTGCCTGAGACACTGCAAATGACAAGCATTTTGCAACGGCTGATCCAGCAGACACAGAAGACAGCTAGGCAGCAGTAACGTGTGATGTGGTTTTCCTCAATTTATTTTTCACATAGATTTTTCATAAAACAGAAAAAGAACTCTCAAATTAACACGTTTTCAGAAGTTGTGTTTGTTTTATGAGATCTTTTCTTGAGAGAATTCTTTACCCTCCCTCCTTAGAAAAAAAATCACATGAGAAGAAAGGGAAACATCTCTTCGTGTCTCAGAGTAAACATTCCCTGCTGCGCTGCTGGCAGGCACAGAGCCCACCCCTTCAGAAAGAAATCCGATCCTGAAGCAGACTAGGTAAAGGGAAAAAAAGAAAAAGAAAGAAAGAAAGAAAAAAAAAGCAGCTGTTAAAACATTTGGACTCTTCCCCCATCCTAGTGCTGAAGATGTGATCATTTTTGTCATTTGGCTTGTGTGCTAGAGGCCTCAGACCTTCTGCTAGGGCATGTTAAAGAGGATAAGATGTTAGATGCCCATCTTCTTCCTCACCACCATCCTCTTTGTCACTGCCTTCCTTTCCACATTCTTGAAGGACAATTGGAAGATTTATTGCATAATTTCTTTGGCGGCTGTTAACCAAGTGTGCAGATACAGCTTGATTTAATTAAGAAATCACCGTGATTCTTTTATGTAGGTCACATCAGTTTTTGATTCTGAAACTCTTAAAGTTATAACCTTTCTGAAAAGTCAGAAGTGTATATATGGCTTTTAAAAAATTACTTTTTTACATGCTTCTAAGTTTTGTTTATGCCAGCAAATGCCATTGCTCCTTTACCAGATAAATCGTCAGAGACCTTTGTCTGAATGTGGCATTTGGTGAAATCTATCTTTTTGCTGCAGAGTGAGTTCTTTCAAATGGGACTCATAAATGCAGTCTGAGATCCCAATTGTCTGAATCATGGCTACATCAGAAAAGGAAAAATTGGTAATTTGAGTTTTCTTTCTTTGTCTCTCACCACTACTCAAAGCAGTTGGAAACATAAAAATCAAACATTCACAACCCATCGGAGATCAGCAGTATTCTGGCTTAGAGATGTTGAATTATTTTTTAATTATCTAAGTCACTGTCTTCACTCAAAAGGAAGGTCCTGAAGTTTAGAATGCTGATACGTTTATTTCTGTTTATGGGTAACCAGACAGCATGCAAGTGTGTGGACACTGGTTACTACTCCCAGACTAACACATCTATGTACAATCACAACAAGCACAGTTCTCACTCCCTCACGGGATTACATTGCCAACCCCCAGGTTTGTCATGGTCCAGGCACCCTGTCTCTCCTTATTTCTTAGGGAATCATCATCCCCACAGGGTGATATTTTAAATCAACCTCTATTCATTTTAGAACGTTTCCTGATTTTTCTCTGACTCAATACCAACAGTTAATGCAATATCTGACTAACATTCCCTCAAACACAATTTTAGATATGAAATGAAAAGAGCAGTAAATTCTTGGGAATCGAGTGTTTCAACCTTAATCCTCAAAGCTTTTCATGTCCTTAACACAAGTAATTTACAGAATTTTGTAACCTTCTTAGAAGGTGACCTCATCTTCTATGACATCTCCATTGCTCAAGTACAATGAACATAGTACAATGTCTTCATTGCTCAAGCACTGGAGATCCAAAGCATAATTCTAAATTAATGCAGAAACTGTAGCTTTCTCTGGGTTGGCCCAAAGCTCCAAAATAGGCTCCTGTGTTGGCTTAAGAACATCACAGTGTGCATTCTCTTCTACTTTGCAAGGCCTAAATCTTGGATTCTTCTAACTTATAGAAGCATATCAGCATTACATTCTTTATACTAAAACAAAACTATAAAAATCCCAACATCTCTGTGCTCAAACATATGGAAAACAAACAAACAAACAAAAAAAGACCTACTGAAACAAAGGCCTTGCTAAGGTTTGCTTTTCTTCTTTGGGAGTGGTGAACTAGTGAGAGAAAAAAAAAAAAAAAAAAAAAAAGTGGGACAAATGTCATTCACACACATTACTTCTATAACAGTAAATAAACATACCAGAGCCCGCTGTCTGTCCCGAAGTGTGAGTTGCATGGATGGCATCTCTGAAGTTAAACTTCCCACTACCCTCCCAGCCCTTGTTGCCTTTTGGAGAGCGTTCTGACCTCTGTAATCCTCTGAGCCATGCCTGGAAGTGGCCAGGACCATGCTCAATGTTTGAAATTGTGCAAGGAAGCATGTTAACAATTAACCAGCATGGATAGTCATGGGCCTGGCTCTCTGTAATTTCCTTGTGCAGATGTAACAATGGTGTAGACTGAAATCCAACGCAGTCTGCTAGAAAATAATATGCAGTAGAAATGAGAAAGGAGGACAGATCCAAGGGAAAAAAGAGTGAGTTCAGCAGAGTTTACAGTGTGTAACCAAGGCACGAATTTTTATCGAGGTGTTTAATATCACACTGCAGGCTATACAGTACTATCTGTATCATCTGGAAGTAGGATGCCAACATAATGAAGCATAGTTTAATAAAGGAGAAGGAGACTTGGAAGGAATGCTATCCATCTACATCTGTCCACGGAAATGCTCCAAAAGGGAGTTAGGGGCTGTATGGAGGGCCTTCCTTTCCTCCAAGCTCAGTGAAGATTGTGCTTTCTTCACCTTGGATTCAGTTTATTCTCTCCTCTGACATCCCAAGCTGCCTTCCCAAATATCCCTCCATTCCTGGGCTGACCCTGGCAGTAAAAGCCTGTGAGACCAGGACCTCAGCAAGCAATAGTTCTTATTTCAAAGACGGATCTCTCAAAATTGGATTCATATGTCATGTTGGAGTTGTGCAGTTATCAGATACAGGATTCAGGATACCTGCTATTGGTTTCCCAGGCTGAACTGTAAACAGTTGATAGCAAACTAATATTGTAAAGCTGAAAAGTGGCAGTAGAATCAGTGTTAAATATTCATAAAGTAGCATTGCCTCAGGAGTGGTGCAAACATCATGCACCAGCAGGGAACTGGACTGTCCACTAGCATGGAGGGAGAATCTGAACCATAGCTGAAGCTCCGGCAGTGGTCCTTAATGTAGGTGATCCTTCATAGTTGCCAAATTCCAATTTAAAAACTAGCTTTCCCAAACTTCCCAAATCAATGCGTTTCTTCTGTCTTTTGTAATGTTTCCATGCCTGTAGCATACCTGCAAAACACAGATATGAATTTACTGAGGAAGATAAGGAGGTCCAAGAGTTTTTACTGCAGTACCTACAGCACATGTATAGGTACTTCCTATTCACATGACTGTGCGGCTACAAAGCAGCTATATGGTTCCTTCTCTCCCATATTCAGGCCCTGATTGTTCCTGTTCCTCAAACAACAACTTAGTTTTCTAGAGGCACCCACAAATTTCTTTTCAATTGTAAGGAATTGCTTAGTATCTCAGTTTCCTTAAATGAACTTTTATGTGAGTAATAATCCCACATTATTCCACAGGGAAGTGTGAAAATCAGTCCTTATAGCTGCTGAAAATAAAATAACTTCTTGACTGCTTTTTCTTGAGCCAGTAAATCTGAAAGGCAGTTTTGACTGGAACTTTCATTTTGTATTTTGTTTTGCTTAGTATCTGCTTCTAAGACAGTTGGTTTATAATTTTGTTCCAGAATGTTTCCATCCCTCCCCCCACATTTCTGCTGGAGTAATCTGTATTTTCCGGCAGCAGTAGTGAAGCTTTGCCCTGGAGCAATCCCATAAACACTTGCAAAAAGCATAATTTTTCACAGTCAGATATTCATGAGGCAAAAACTGGGTAGCTTCATGCAGCAATTGCAAAGTGCTGCAGACAGGCTGTCTGGTGGATTGTGCGCTAGGCTGGGATCCAGGAATGCTTGAATCGTAGTGCTGGCTCTTCTACCAGCTTGCTGTGTGGTCTTGGGCCTGGGCAAGCCACAGCCTCTGTCTCACAAGTTGCCCATATATAAAAGGAGGATAATAATATTTGCCTGCTTTGCAGGAGTCAACACTCCTGTGCTAATGTTTTTGCAGGACTCTGAAAACCTAAAGAGCTGCCAAAGTGTTGAAGCTTTCTACCAAGCAAGGCATTTGTCTTTAAATTTAGAATGCAGCTTGCTCCAGTGAGCAAAAACATTTCAACCACCTGCAAGGTTTTACAGACAGTTAGATATTCAGTGATGTTTTCCATTTATATAAGACAAATCAGGCAGGATTCTTTAGAAGAACAAAGAAGCAGGTTTGTACTTTCTGTGCACTGTAGCTGATTTTCTTATCCCCTTGCCCTGTTCTCTGTACTTTATGTTGTACATCAGCCAACTCCTGGATTCCCAGATCCACTACTGAATTTAGACAAGTGCTATCTATTGAACTGGTATTGCCTTTTTCTTTCCACATCCGGCATTTATGCAGTCAGTGCTTTTAAGTAAAGTTCAACTAGATGACATTACAATATATGCAAAATAAAATCAAGATAAACCATGATAAAATTAGCAGACAAGTGCAATAATTCTATCCTCTTAAAACTATCAAAGCACAAAGCCTTCCAGAGGCAAAGGATATTTTCAATGTCTTGCTGGGAATTCTGCATTTAATATGCCACAGATACGAAGATTCACTTCTAGAGAATTTTTTTTTGCAAAAATTGTGTTAAAGACACAGGATAGAGCTCTGGGAGGAGAGAAAATTCTTAATTTCTTACAGAAAGTGCTGTTTATTTTTACCTAAAATACAGCCCCAGGGGCAGATGAAACCATATGTGAAGTGAGGTTGAATTTCAAGTGCCATTTTGGTCAACATGACAAATGTTTTAGAAACCAAGAGGCAGTTTGCTTAGAAGTATCTGTTATGTTGTTTTAAAGCACCACTTGTTCAAACACCCAAAGGCAGTAAGTAGTGACAAGTCAATGCCCAACAACTTTCAGATAAAAGTATTTCCCTCTGAGAGAAACGTATGATTTTAGTGAAACCTTTGGTGCAGCTCAGCTCAGTAATGCAAAAGAAAATTGTTTTTTATAGGTCAAGTTTGACTAGCTTGTGAGTTGAACTGTCTTACGAATGGGTCTGGTGAATTCTTTGCAGGGGTTCAGACAGACCCTAGGAGGACACACTGGGAATGCAGGAGAGCTGGAGTAGTGGATAATAAGGGAAAGAGAAATATTGGGATTTTTTAGGGATCGGTAAGCCAGTATTTTAGCTTATTCAGATATCTAGATAGGGCTATGACCAGCAATAGAGGTATTTTCCAAGCTATAGACTGAGTAGCAAGATGGTCAACATTCCTTATTTGGTCAGCTTAAGGAGTACATGTGCAGTTTGTTATATTTAATGTAATCATCAAATACTGTCTCAATCCTAAGTATAGATTTGCCTGTTGCTTTTGTCAGACTATGCAGTTGTATACTAAACTGGTGAGTTTGGAGGTATCATGAACACATAACTCAGTGTTTTGATGAAAGCAGCTAGCTGAGCCAGCCTATCTTGTGACTGCACAAATATTAAATTCAATGTGAGAGAGAGGCAGAAAATTATATGTTGAGGTCAGAGAAGGGAAGAAAGCCCCCTTTTTTATTTTTTTATTTTTTGTCTTGGACACCACTCAGATCTCATTAACTGTAACTTGAAGTTGTAAAATAAACACCTCAGTGGCGAAGAGGAAGTGTCATGGGTGGAAATCATGCTCTTCACTAATAAATATTGCATTTATTAATATAAAATAGTGATTTAACAAAGCTTAATCATGCATAAGACAGTGACTTAACAGGAAGTGACTTAACAGGATTCAAAACGACAAGGTACACTTAATTATTTACTGTATAGAGGATAAGGCTAAGTGTGGTCGTCTAGGAGACCCTCCTGTTGATTTACAGGGCCAGGGGACCCCCATACTTTATAAACTCCTTCACAGAAGAGTCTGAGTGTGACTGGATTCACTCCTAGTCCCAGACTTGTTCAGCAGTTTATGTCTGAGAGATTATGTATGTACAGTTAATTAATTAATGTGTAGAGAATTTCTACAGTAGGCATAACCACAAAAAGTATCCGGACTCAAGGGGACATTCTGCCATACAGCTCCCTGTCATACAGGAGATCTCAAAGAGCTTTAGGCTGTTTAATATTTATTAGGGTAAGATGATTTACTCATAGTCATATTAGATATTGATTGTGGTTTTGAGCTAGATGTTCATTTCTCAAAAATCTAGCTTAAACCAGACAGTGTTCAGCACTGACGTTAGGCTGGTGCCACAGAGGTTGGAAGAAAAAATTAAACCTAATCTAGATGCTAATTGAAGCAGATTTCTTTGTTTCATTTTGGATTGCCTATGCCTTTAGATGATTTGTTTGATCTTCAACCTCCTTCAAGTTAGCAAATATATGCTTTTATTTTTGCAACATTTGAGTTCAGAATGGTCTCACTGTGACTGAATAATAGTATAGTCTCCTATATCTCAGGTGGAGCCAGTCCCTAAACCTGAGTGCATTTAGCAGCGTCTTTGTCCCCAGATCATTCCACTAGTGCTAGGTTGCCTGTGAAAGCAAGCAACCTGGACCCAAGAGTGCTCTGTCTCATAATATCTCATCATACTCTACGTTGTTTATTTTCTATATTTATATTTAAATTGTACATAGAAAAAATATTTTGTAATTGATCTTTTATCTTCATAACAGCTGTTCTTGGAGATGCAAGGTATATCATTTCTTACTAAGCTGACCCCTAACACTGTCCAAAGCCTCACCTTCTGACAACAAATCTTTTGTTTTGATCGCAGAGATAATTAAATCCAAAAGGAAACAAGATATTATCCTTTTTGTCATCTCTGCTTCTGTGGAATTATCTTCATGTTTTGAATAATGCCTTATGGGGAAATTTAAAAAAGAACACTAGATTCTTAGTATTCTGATTTTGCTGGTCAATCAGCTACATCTACAGCTAGTTATAGGACACTGGGAAAATATATTATTTTCTGTCAGTTTTCCCCTGGAATCTTTCAATAACATTTGCACAGAAACAAAAAATTACCCTTTTCTATAGCAACTAATGTCAGATGTAGACAATATGTAGCTGAATTTCTGACCACACATTTTTGACCTTTTGTGACCAGTGACAAGGCTGAACAAGAACAAAGAGATGTAGATAAGAGATGTAATGAATATTTAAATATCCACCTTCCTCAGAGAAAGGGCATTTTCAAATGTATAAATCCATCTTTTTCACCTTCTCTTTCAAAGAAAACTTCCCTGTTACAGAATAGTAAAACTCAACTGAAAGAGCATTCTTCGGCTTCCCACACCCCAAATCTGTTTCCTTGCTTTTATCTCCAGGTTAATATTATTTTACTGGCACTACAGCCGTAAGGGAGAAATCCAAATCTGTCATGTATAACTACAGGAATAAGCACACAAACAAAATCATTTTTGAGAACCTTTTTAAAACATCCATTAAAAATTCCAGGCAGTCTTGCTGAAAGTTGCTTGTTGGAAATCCCTACACTTAGTACAGACAGATTAAATGATAATTGTAGGAGAATGATGGGGGAGTGGTGGAAATGATCTCCAGGAGTCCATCTCTACCAATCATTGGTAACTTCTGCAACTTCTTTTGAATAGTGAAATTTGTATGTTGTATTGGAATCAACCCAAAGATCTCACATTTTTACAAGGAGAGACTGATTTCCTTTCTTGATTTTCTGAATTACTTGGTACTACAGAGCATATATTTTCCTCAGACAGGCTCTGTACACAGTACCTGCCACTTGCATTTTTTTTTTCAGTTGATTACAATTGTGTTACTGCTCTTTAGAAAATATTGTAGAATTTGGAAATGGAAAAAATCTATCAGTGGCAAAAAAATATATATATTTTTTTCTTATTCATAGTGGGGGATATTATATTAGATATGTTTTTCCATGCATTTTAACTTTTCCATTATATGTTCTTTTACATTTTAAAAAGTCCACCCCAAAAGTCCCTAATGGTCTACTCCAAATGTCTCTACTATTTTCATCAGGGAAAAAAAAATCTAAAGGATCCTCAAGGTCAAAAAACAGTTTTGTGCATCTGGCCAATATATTTGGCATTTCTGCAGTTTTTCTAGATATATTTTCCCTGTTTACTCTCTAAATGATTTCCCTTGTTGGTACTCATACCAACAAGAGATTTGTAGGTCATTCTTGAATTAGGTAGACAGGAAATTGATTTAGATTTACAGCATGCTCAACTCCATATTAACCATCCAAGCCCATATTAATATGATAATAATAGGAGCTGAATTCTGCTAACTGCAGTCTTGCCCTTTTGTGTTCCAGCTGCACTTGGACAACTCAAGTTGCATGTAACCATATATGAAGATTGCTCTGAAAGTAACTGACACTCACTTGCTGAACATTTATGGAGACCAAACAGTGGATGTGAGCAGAGTGAGACTATGGGTGGTGCATTTCAGCAGATCAGGAACTTGGCCAGGGCATGGTTGCTAAAGCCCAGATTGCCTCCAGTCTTAACCTCTTCAGTGATCTCCTCTTCACTGGTGAGCACCAGGTCCAGTAACACTTCACCTCTAGTTGGTCTATCTAATACATATACCAGGAAGTCATCCTCAGTTGACTCCAGAAGTCTCCTGGCTTGCTTACATTCCACCTGTGTAGCTTTCCTAGAAGACATCCAGACAGTTTAAATCCTCCATCAGGATGAGAGCCTGCGAGTGCGATGCCTCTTATAGCTGAAGCAGGAAGGCCTTGTCCACAGACTCCCCTTGATCAGGCATCCTGTAGTAGACACTGACCACCAGATACCCTCTATTGGTCTGGTCCCTAATTTTAACCCGCAAGCTCTCAACCTGTTCATAACTGTTTCTCATAGGCAGCTCTTTGCAGTCTAACTACTTAACATACAGGGCAACTCCTCCAGCCCTCCTACCTTGCCTATCCCTTATAAACATCTTGTAATGCCCAATTGCCATGCTCCAGTTGTGCCGTTCATACCACCATGTTTCTGTGATAGCAATCAGGTCACAGTTTTCTAATTGCACCATTGTTTCCAACTTTTCCTGCGTATTACCATGCTGTACGTATCGGTATAGAAACACTTCATCTAGGCTTTTGGCTGCATTACCTTCTTGGAGGGGCTCTCCCACATTCCTTTGGGACAAATCTGAGGTTTTCTCCCAATGCTTCCTAAAGTGGTAGTGCTCCTTAGTCCTTCTCTATCATTTAGAAGAACCTCCCTCCCCCCCCTCCCCCCCTTTTTTTTTTGGCTGACCTTCGGGCTGGGAAAACCAAGAACATGCTGTAGCCATGAGATACACGTGTTTTCCATTTGTGTGATTCCTTATATTCTGTTTCTGAGTAGCAGAATAACATTTGTCCTTCCTGGTTTGCTATACTTGAAACATCTTTGGAGCAGAGTAATCTCTGGGTTTCTGTTTCTTTCTTTCTACATCCTGGTATTACAAGGATAGTCTGTTGTTGAAGCTCACTTTCGTCTATGAAAACCACTAAAATAAACTGCCCTTCTGCTGTGGAGACAGGCTGTTTATTTGATGCTGCCTGACTTTACGATTTTATAAAACTTTGATTTATAGTTCTCTGACTGGCTGTGGAAAGTGTAAGGACCATATTCAGCTATATTACAACTGCATAATAATGCTAGGAGCAGGTAACACTACGAAGTTAATGTGATCTACAAAGAAGATCATTCACCTCTGAGAAGAGCAATGGAGGAAATAGGACTCATGATATGACGTCCTTAGAACAGCCCATGTAGGTTTCAGGAACGATAAGCAGTTTTCTTCTGTTCTGATTATTTCCAAAGTAGGGATGTTTTTTAGGAAGATATGTAAACAAAATCTCAATAAAAGTGAAAGCGTAATGGCAGTAAGATTTTTAAAAATTATTATTTCCTCATCATACTATGACCCCACATCATTGCTAAGTTTCTTAGTAGCTTTCTAACTAAATTTGCTAATATGAATGTCTATGAAATATGCATTTAATGACTGTAACATTGATGAAAATATATTTGTTGAAACTTGAGACCTAAATTATAAATTTGTTTCAAAAATAAATGGATTTAACTTATGTAATTAGGCAATTAAAACAACAACAACAACAAAAACAAACAAACAAACAAACAAAAAACACCCCTAAGCAAGTTAGGGCAACACTGTCATATGACTTAGGAGAGCAGTAACAGAAGAACCAACAAAATATTTGCTATGAATAGATCACTGATAAATCATGAGTTTAGGTTAGTTTAAACAGATGGTTTGCAAGATAGTTTCCTATAATATACATAACATTCACAAAAAGCCTAATCAGATAAATTATTACAGTGATGCAAAAGCAGATCCACTTGAAAATGTATCCACTAAAATTACTTAAGAAGTTGGGTCATTAATAAATGGTATAATCTGATGAAAGAAGGTAAAATGATAAAATGATCATAACCTTTTTTTTTTTTTCATTAAAAATGCAAGGGAATGGTCATGATTGATATATTAGTTGGCTCTTCTTGTAAGATATGGGAAGATGTGGCTTACATTCTGTTCATGATAACTGTGATTCATTATGAATGCAGAAATGAGTAGGAGACTGACTGAAAGACTTTCTGACCTAAGAATGAATCATGTGTTCTGGACAAGCTTGGAACTTCTTCGAGGGGGACACACAGGACAAGGACTAGATGATAAAAGAGTCTCCCCTCATTTGTCTTTCCTCGTGTTTTACTAAAAAAAAAAATAAATAAAAAAAATAAAGCCTCTCAGCAATTTTTTAGGAATAGCTTAATATTTTTCTGCTGTTATTATTAGCCCAGCAGATTTTGGCCACATCTTTTCATAGAAATACAAGATGAAATGAACTGAGAGAGAGTGAGCTCTTTCACTGTCTTGTGTATAGTCATGACTTTCAGTGACTTCTTTCATATCTTGCCATCTTTTTGCAACTAGTACGTTTTCATAACTAGTGTTTTCTGTCTCTGTCATCTGGAGCTGTGCTAAGAATTACCTGCTCTTCTCTATGTCAGCAGAACTGCTGCAGCCCTTCTGAAGGCTTGGAAATTCTTGCCTTCAGACTGTGAAATTCTGTACTTCCTAGGATAAGTATTTTTTAAAGACATCAGTGAGCATTTTTGGGTCAGTGTCTGGGTGGGGTGATGCAATTATGACTCTGAAAATCCTGTTCAAGATGCCTGCCTTAGAGACTTGCAGCAGTCTTTTTATATTTCCATGTTCTATTTGCAAATTCCTGGACAACAGGCAGTTTCAATAGATCTTTTAAAGTGTTTTTTTTTCTTTTTTTTTGGTTTGTTTGCTTTTTGTTTGCTTGTGTTGTGGTTTAACCTGGCAGGTGGCTGTAAACCACATAGTCGTCTGCTCACTCCCCCCACTTCCCAGTGGGATGGGAGAGTGAAGTGAAAAAAACAAAGTAGAACTTGTGTGTTGACATAAAAAGATTTACTAAGATAGAGAAAAGGATAATAACTATAACATATATATATATATATACATATTTATATAAGCGATGCACAAGGAATTGCTCACCACACCCAACCAATGACCAGCTAGCCCTCTGAGCAGCAGAAGAGAGTGAGATGCCCTTACACCCCCTTCAAAACTCCTTCCACTTGATGCAGTATAGTATGGAATAGCACTTTGTCCAGTTTAAGTCAGCTGTTCTAATTCTGTTCCCTTGGGCCCTTTGTTGCACATGGACTGGGCTCTGTACAACTCCGCTTAGCTGCAACTATAAACACTGATGTGTTATCAACATTGTTTTTCTCCTA
The DNA here is from genome assembly GCF_016699485.2 of Gallus gallus. Lineage (NCBI taxonomy): Eukaryota > Metazoa > Chordata > Aves > Galliformes > Phasianidae > Gallus > Gallus gallus. The sequence goes on from NC_052532.1 coordinate 31,997,892, forward strand.
AAACCAAAACATAGCATCATACCAGGCACATCGAAGAAAATATTTCTGTCCCAGTTGAAACTAAAACAGCTTGTTTGTTTGCTTCTCTCTCTTTTTTTTTTTTTTTTTTTAAATTGTTAAGTGCTTTTAAGATATATAACTGTTACTTAGATACTACTTTGCTGTCATTTCTGGCTGATGCACAATGAAATCTTCATGTTTCTTTATACAGGTCAATTGATTACTGCGAGCACAGTAGACTATTTTCCCATTAAAAATACTCATTTAAACATTTAAATGTTACAGAGAAATGTTTTTAGAATTTCTGTGATTTTACTTGTATATCAATAAAATGCTGCGTAAAAATACTTCAGTTTGTTTAAATGCACACACTCTTTCCTGGCAAACAAAATTTCAGAGTTCTTTTGTTTTACATTCCAGTATATCTTAGGTAAAAGTTCATTCATTTTTTCCTTCTCCTTTTCTCTTTCCTTTTCCCTTTTCTTTTTCAAAACAAAACAAAACAAAGTGCATTTCTTAATCAAAAGTCTTGATTTGAAATAAAATATATATATATTTGGGGTAAATTCAGAGAGAAAAATCAGGAAAATATGACAGTCTCTCATGCTTTAGTTAGAAAAAGCTAATAATTGTAGTCCATTTTGAATAATAATTTGAAATTAAGCTGGATAAAATACAGCAAAATATCATGGAAGAAACTATTACATCTGATCACTGCATCATCAAAGATCACTCATTATATTGTTCTTTTTATCTCTGATTTCTACAGTTTTGCTAGGGAATCTATTCTGCCATATGCTTCCTACAATAATATAGGGCTCTTCTACTGATAGATGTGAAAAGAGATTACAAAGAAAATAATAAAATAAATAGCCTTTTCTTGAAGAAGTCCTGAAGCAATTGGGGAAGATCAGTGCAACATATTCTCCTTGAATGTTCACTATATTTATAGAGATAGCAAGTTGTAGAGCTGTTTTATTTCTTGCTGCTGATGCATTATTTTCTTTTCTCCCATGCTGTGTCACAGCATGCCATCTTATTTTGCAACCTCTGAAGCCAAGAGACAAATCTCTGAAACATAAGAAAAATGTATGTAGACGTTTTGTGTTTAAAAATCAACCTGCTTCCACTGGTGACCAGGTGGATTGTTGTTTAGAAAACATAAAATTTACATAATTACTGACTGTAGGATTATATTTGTAAACATTCAGTTTCTTCCTGCAGAATTGTAAGTGTGAGAACAGCTGTCTCAAAAATTCTGTGATTATCACTGTTAATTAATTCTGCCTGAAAAACAGCAAGATAGAAACAAACCCTAAGTCCCATCTCAGAATTTGCAAACCTATTCTGTGTGTACTGCAAGATGAAGATGACAATGACATACGAAGGTTTGACTGTTGCAGACATTATACAATCCTAATTTTGAGCATATCATATTGAGCATACACTATTACAGCTCAGACTGAAGAATTGATTTTATGAGAGCATAGGAATGGTATTTGCTGTAAGAAGTACTTTTACATCAATTCTGAGACAGAATGGTGAAAGACTTGCATTCCTTTTGGTATCTAGGTGCCCGATAACTTTAGCTGTGCTTTCATTATGTTTAATATTTCCTCCTCCTTCCCTCAGCTCCCAGGTAATAACTGCATAACCATGCACATAAAGATATTCAGTACATAAAAGCAATTATTTATTTCTGAAAACAAATTCTATATCATGAACAATATCCTGCCTCCCCAGGCAAGAGTTTAGAAGGTTTTGAAAGAAAGCACCTGTGTCCTAGGAAAGGTGCATTCATGACTGCCAAGAGGAAAATATCCCTGCTTTCTCATATCCTGTGCTCTTACCAAGTATCCAGCTGCCAAGCAACAGCAAGTAGAAGGCACAATGAACTGTGGATTATATGGAAAGAGTTGTAATTAGCATAGATGATGGCATTTAGAAATTAGGAAGCCCAAGAAAGTTGTAGTTTCTGAGATCGGAATATTTCTTTCTGCTTACTCTAATATTTAAACAGTATCCAGCCAAAGTTCTTTTTTTGCCACTCACGGTCTAGAGACAGAACAGGCCAGTAGGAGCAGGATCATGTGGAAGACTCCCTGTTGATTTTACTTTGCTTCTTTTCTCAGATCTTCATCTCTAAGTAATTCAATTTGAATCAGCAAGTCCTGCTGTGATTAACCTTTCTACAGATCTATGTGAAATTTAACTCCCGAAGGATGCAAGTCAAATCAAGTTTTTTGTTTTGTTTTACTTTATTTTTTAGTCAATCAGTTATCCAATAGAAGCACTCTATGCTGAAAAAAAGAAAAAAAAGTAGCCTTACAAGCCAGATTGCCAATAAAAAGTCATTAAAAAATGAGTATAGTTGACGAAGTGAAAGACTAAATAGGAAAATATCAAAAGAGGATTGAAATTATTTTTAATTCTTTAAATGTGTACCTCTTTCAGCTGTAAAATAGCTCATAAATTTTCAGGACACTAGGCTATAACTGTAGATTTATCTCAATAACCAGAGGTTTTATAATAAAAAAAATAAACGTGGAGTTCCTTGTTGGTTATATTAAAAGCTAGTTAAGATAGGGCTTCAATATGATACACTGGGATTTAGTGGGTAAAATGTTAATATTACAGGTTTTTTAAATAATTACAGTCACATCTAAGATATACTTTTGCTTTGTTCATTGCTGGTACGAAATTGATAAAACTGATTCAAATTGATAAAAGAACAGGAGGATCAGAGATAATTAAAAGGAAATAAAAGATTCCTGAGCCTCTGATCTTTATATTGTATTAAATAATTATAAGTTCAATCAGGATAATTGAAAATGTTACTAACCTCATATGTTTTTGGATGTATCAATTAAAAGTAAAGTAAAGTACCTCATGGAAAATAAAAGCAAATCAGATATCAAAGGAAAGAAAAAGTTCAATGAAAGACTAAATGTAAGCTGCTTGGCAGAAGACAGAGGAAAAAAGATCTTACCTCACTGCTGTTACATGAAAAGGGAACTTCTTTTGTATAAACCACCTTCATGTGAGATCATTATAAGTTGGAGAGCTCAAATTTCAAGGATTTACAGTGAATATCTCATCTTGGTTTGGTGAGAGAGATTGTTCTTATCCTCTGCTGAAGAGATTATTTGTGCAAAGATAAAACTGCATGAGTTCTATCTCCATCAGCATGGGTTATGATATGGGCAGGCAAATGGACTGGTAAGTGTCAGACATGCTTAATGAAGAACAGGAAAAAAGTTGAGTATTGTCAAATTGTATGAAGCTTCCTCCCTTCCTTATTTGCATGTATTACTCCTGTATTTCCTCCTCTTCTCCACAGAAATTTCCTTATTCATGCCAAGCATCAGGTGCTTCAGACTGGGAATATCCAAAGGAGGTCATCTAGTTTAGATCTCTATTCAGAGTAGGGCTAACTTTGAAGTTGGGTAAAAGTGCTCAGGGCTCTGCACAGTGAAATTCTGAGCATCTCCAAGGATATTCCACTTCATCCCTAGGCACTTGCTTGGCAACCCCCAAAGTGAATAATCCATCTGAAATTCCCTTCCTACAGCTTATGAACAGTGCAGCTTGCCCTTTCACTATGAACTTATTAAAAAAGTCCAACACAACTTCTCCATAATCTCTCTGGTTGCTGAAGACTGAAACCAGATCCTTCACTTGTCTTCTTTTCTCCAGGTTGAACAAACACATCTTCCTCATCTTCTCCTAATACGATATACTTCAGCCCTCTCAACGTTTTGGCAGATTCTCTACAGTTTGTTGTTCTCTCTCATACAGGGAGAATATAGAAATATTATATCCTTTGACACAATATTTCAGTTGCAACATCATGAGTGTCAGGTAGAGAGAAATAACCGCTTTCATTAAACTGATGGCTATGAATTTGCTAATGGGGCCCAGTATCCTGGAAGCCTTCAACATACACAGGCCTAACTCATTTTTCTATTAACGAGATTCTCTGTGTACCCAGAGCTCACCCTTACAGATACCACAAGAGACTTCCTGGAACTGTTACCTGTGAACGTTTTCTGTAAAAGTAAATGGGCTAAAGAAGTAGAAGTAACAGTATTCACATGCTTCCTACCAAAAATAGTTGGAAAAAAAATTGATGGAAATTCGTTTAGTTGTTGTTAGAACGCTCATTAAAATTACTAAGCAGCCCTTAATTTATGGGAATGTAAGATATGCTTTCATTCTTTTAAGGTACCAGGTAACTGAATCAAGAACAGCCTGCATCCAAAGCTCAGATATCTATCAAGGTGTGAGGTCATTTGTAATTCTGAACTGTGTTGGTAAGTAATAAGTACTTGAAAGTAATAAAAATAAAGAGTAAAACATTTAGAATACATTGAAATCATACTGCTAGCATGGCTTTTCCCACCTCTTAGCCTTTAGTGCTAAATGCACTCCTATTTGTTTTTCATTTCTATTTGTAATACATTACTTTTCCAGAAAAAAAAAAAAAAATATATATATATATATATATGTATGTATATATAATAGTATAACGTCTCTCAAGTGTCTAATTTGGTTGCAGGTCAAATAGCTTTACAGCCTAACAGACAGCAAGCTTCAAGGAGAGAGTCTGCACCCCCCCCCCCCAAAATGTACCCATTTAAGTGGCCATGTACTAATACTGTATAAATACACCACTCCAAGGAACTTGATTTAAATCTTATGGAGTTTGATTTCCCTAATGCCTTTCAGCTAGCAGTCTGAAGTAGATCTTATTGGTTAATGCAGATTTATATATTTAGTTATCCTTAAAGCTACACTGACATAAAGACCTCATATTTATTATCGTATTATATACATTATATACACAGATAATAAGAATACTGAACTTCCCTTCTCTCTATTCCGTCTCCTTTCTAATACACCATACTACAGCAGTGAAGTATGATATTGTTTAAAATTTTTACAGAATTAAAATACTTCAGCTGTTCTTGCTTCTCTTCCCAGTTTGCTCTCACCAGTCCCAGATGTGTCCTGTTTATGTCACATATGTGTGTGTATAAGTAAAATACCTTTGTTCTGAGAACACACCAAGAAAAGAATAAAGCTTTGTTTAACAATACCATAAGCCCACAGTGTTATGACTCCAAATTATGGACTCAATCTGAAAGGGCAATTTTTAAAAGAAATTTAAAAACAGCTTATTTTGTACAATTTTATCAACTACTTTAAAAAGTATTTTTTTTTTTTTGTGGTTCTCATGGAGCTTAAATTATTATGTCAGTCACTTAGATATCACTTTCCCATTTTCTAGGAGCAGTTTGGGAAAAGACTGTTTTTCCAGGTCTAACAGGGTCCAGCTTTACTGAATCTGTCACATGAACCCAATTACATGTTGTGATGACAACAGAAACAAACAATACAAGAGATGGTCACGAAATCCCTTGTGCCTCATATGGACATATGCACAATGTCCTCTTTTCACTACCATTGCAGATTAAAGGACGGCTGCAGCTGAAAGCACTGTGCCAGCACTGCAGAGCAGAAGACACGCTGCGCTCTGTGGCATAGGAGCATTGTCTGTGCTGCAACCACTACTTTCATGAGAAGGTGTCTCAGACAGGCTGCATATGCATTGCTAACTGCATTTGTCCCTTGTCTCCCTCATGGAGAAATTCTGTGGTTGCTGAGGAGGGTGACCTTAGACATTCTGCATAGAGCATACATAATTGAAAACATGCAGAACTCCTTATTAAATAAACTGCATAGAAAGAAGCAGGATCAAATCCAACAGGAAGAAACAAGTTGAACAGAGAGAGTTTGTTCATGCCCTATCTTGTGGGTGCTCTGAAACGGACAGGTAAAGCAGTACCCTGGATAGATGATCAAAGTAAGCCCCAGAAGACAAAAGTCAGTTGTATTCAAACCAGAGTAAATATCCATCTACATACAGTCTTCTGGGTGGGCATAGGCTTTAGGAGAAAACTAAGATGCCTCATTTCAGATAAACAGGAAGAAAGATTTATCCAGCTTTAAACAGCACTCTGCCTAGCTTATATATTTCTTGTCAGACGCTCTTTGTCATTGAGGCAGAGGAATCAAACACACTTGGGGTGATACTCACCGCACTGATTTCTGGTTTACCACTGACTGCACAGGCTTTTATGCTCTAGACACGCTAGCTGATGACCTGACATCCTTTCTATTTCCTTACCATCTTCCAGGCACATGAACATGTTCTTGCTGCACACATGGGACCACCCAGCCAGGATCAGTACACTGACTCAGCGTATCAGTGTTTGAGGCACTGATGTCCACAGCAGAAGTATTTCCAGACAGACAGCTTAGTACAGAGTCTGAGATACTGCCTTCAAGCGTAAGCAGAGGGAATATTAAGGTACCAGTTATATCTGGCTCAGACACAGCATTCTCTTTAAGCTGAGCTTCATTGTATAAACAAGATTTTATATTTTTGTTCTAAAATATAAAAAATTACTATGAACTTGGTGTTACTATCTTTCTGGCAAATATTAATGTATTATGTTATACTGGATGGTGATATTTTATTCTATACATCCGTAAAAGATCAAGTAGCCACCGTCCCACAGTATACTATTGGAATATTATTCACCTTGGAATATTATGAGTTCTCCTTTTCCCTGAGCAGTATGAAATTGTTAATGACAGTGATGGAAGAGGAAACTCCTAACAAGTGTTGCCTTCTGCAACTGCTATGTTGGCCTCCTGTGTTAGCCCTCTTGCACACACTGACCAATTACCTGATCAGGGCCAAATGACTGCAGACACACACCAATATGATGAGCAGTAAAATGGCATCTATTCATTACTTCATTCATTAAGCACAGCTTATATATCTTTACTTGAGCTATCGTGCCCTGTCCTGATTCGTCCGTACTGGATCTTAGCCCCTTACTACAATTCCTTATTTGGCTCCTATTGTCTCCTCATTCCTTCGCCTTCTTATCTTGTTTACTTCGTTAGCAAGAACAGTCTGTCTGAGCACAACAGCACTCTTTCACTGTGCTTAGGGAGAGGCCTATCCCATACAGCACGTATCCCCGTCAAGCGCCTACTACAACAAACAAGTATTAGACAAACTGTTTATCACATTTGGGCTACAGATTGAAATCCAAACAGAAAATATATTATGGTCCCTTTCCCATGCATAATCTTGCAAATTAAATTTAATAATGAAACCTGCAGCATGCTTCTTCCTTTTCAGCTGGCACACATAGGGTAAGCAGATAAAAAAATAATTTACAGAGGACTATAGTGACATGCATACATGTCTTGCCATGGGTTTGCGAAAAAAAAAAAAAAAGTGCTGCTGCTTCTTTTTCACTCACCCAATGTTTTTGTCTCCAAAACATTAATCAGTGTTCATCAGAGCTATAGTGAACAGTTTGTCAGAAATTCAGAATTAAAAGTCAAGCTTAATTTGAAAAGGCTACCAGCTAATCACTTTTTGGCTTGTGCTGACAAATGAAGTATGAAACATGCCAGCAGCTGCATATTTTATTCAACTGTTTGATCTGAAAACTAGACAGACCAGAGTGTAGAGAGGGAAGAGTGAGCATAACAAAGAGGAAAAAGGGGAAAGTGTTGTCCCCACAACAAAAAATTGTGTGTTAAAATGACTAATTAATCATTCTGAGAGATTTCTCCATTGACCCAAATTAAGCCCTTGCTAGTTTCACATACATATGAGAAATTAGTTGTCAAATGAAGTTTGTTAGCATACTGCCACTCCAGTTCTTGAAGGCAGCGTGAACAATGCAGCCTTGATCAATCACAAGACTCTGCATTGCTGGTGTGACTCCATTCTCTCACTGGACCATGTCTAATAAGTAAGTCAAAGATATACCTATTTCCTCCTATGTGCACTTTACCCTTTGCCTCCTGACCTCACACAGCCCCAGCATTCCACTGGAAAGAATGTGGAGTAGCAGAAAGAATGATATAATACAGTTGTAGAAAGGAGTATGACTAAAATCTTCACTGAGCATCAAAAGATCTGGGATAAATAAGTATAACTGCAGAAGCAATATGTGCCACAGCCGAACCTCAAATGACCAGATTGGTCAAAAGGCAAGCACATTTTATGAAGGAGGTTTCAATGTAAGGTCATAAGCCTCAGAAACATCTGTTCAAGGTCTACTAAAAGCAGATGCGCCCAGAAAGTGAAGAGCAAAAGCAGAAAGAATCTCATAGGAAACCCAAGAGATAAAAAAAATTGAACAAACTACTTATTTGAAGAAAGCTTAATGTTATTTTGTCTGAACTTTGTTCAGGAAAAAAATGCTGTTTTGAGCTTTTTTTTCAGGAAATGAGATTGTGTGACAGTACCTACCTACAAAATCAGTGTTCCTCAACAACAGTAAAGGGCACATACAAGTAAATGAAGACATTACAGGAAGTGACAAATCTCACTTTATCCAAAAACTCCAACACAGACATACAGAAGGAGAGCTTCTTTCCCTCCCCTGCATTTCAAGGGTTGTGTCCCTGTTCCGTGTTACATGTTGGTGCCATATCCGTATTCTACGATTCATGATAGAGAGAGGCTCACATCACAATAACAGCAGAGCAATGATGCACTCAGGCAAGCCTATGGTCTTGTTCCTTTTTAAATTCAGGTTCTCTTCAACTTGAGAGATGCTGTGGCACCATACCGCACTGGGGAGTGTGTGATTGGCAGCTCCACAGGAAAAGCGTAGTGATGTCAAGTGAGGCAGCAATGGAAAAACAAATCCTTTTAGGAGACCTTTTTCCCTCCCTGGTATAATCTGTGCCAGAAGAACTTGTTGGAATACTCACTTGGCATGTGGGAGATCTGTCTTTACATTTAATAAGAAATTTAAGAGTCAAATTCCCCAGCCAATGCCCCTATCTGTGTTCTGAGAGCTGGCATTCTGAGCTCATTTGCTTTCTGTTGATGCTGTCCTACTCCACATTTGCCAGCTGCTTAAAACACACATGAGAGATAACGAACTTAGTTCTAAATCCGTGCTCTGAATCAGACCTCTGTTTCAGACACATCTGAATGTTGATCTCTCACCTCCTCAGTGATTATCCTAAGCACTTGATGTTGCAGTAAAGAAACACCAGCAGTTCTGTGAATCAGATTCCTCTATTTTCATCATAGCTGCCCCAAGACGCTGCTGAAGTGCTGGAGGAATTATACTGATATTTCAAAAACCAACTGTTGCTTTATTTTTTTCCCTGACAGTAATATTTATTTATTTATTTTAATAACTCAAATATACTGAAATGGGAAGTAATACCAGCAAATTTCTTGAATGAAAATGGTAACGGTATAATTTGACAAATACAGTCAGGAACTAACTTAAGCTCATATTTATAAAGCAGATTTTAGTTGAGGTCTGAAATTTTATGTCATTTCTCCAAGTCCTGTCAATAAATCTATATAAAAATAATTCCTATCACAAAGGGATTCAAATGCCACAGACAAAACTCTGCTTTCTTTTACAGATTTGTTTTTTGACACCAAACAGGTCATATCTGGGGGATAATTTCAGTCCATATCTTCTCCTGGACTCAACTCAGCTTGTTCTTTTCCAGATGAAATTATAATATAAGCTTTCAGGATAACTTTCTATACAGAAATGTTTTGGAGACCATTTTTTTTCCATTGTTAGGACCATGAACTCTCTTCATTTAGTTTTCCTGGTGTTTACAAGTTCTGAAGAATAAGTATCTGAAAATTATCTGTGTAATATATAATCTGGTTTTGGTATGGATGAAAAAAGTTATGTTGAGCACTTGACACGTTGTACCAACCTTTTATCCTATAACCAAAGACCAGAAAGTGGATTAATTCTTAGTAATGTGGACTTCAGAACAAGTAAACCAGATCAAGCTGTAACACATTTCAAATAAGGTCTCAGGAAGCTGCAGAGAACAATTGTAAGAACTCAAAATGTGTAGTCCTTTTTGTTAACAGTAGTGATTATATCTGATATTAGGAGATTTTGTGTTTGTGTGTGTGTGTAGACAAAAAGTATGAAGATTCTGCATCTCTAAACAACACAACCAGAGATTATGTGGGTGAGTTTCCAGGGTCTATGAAAGTGAAATAGACTTCACTAGGCAAGCATGTCTCCAAATGCAGAAACAAGTCCAAATGTTCAGATATGAATTGTCTAAATAGAGTAATTAAATGGGAAGCCCAAAATACTTTTATACAAAGCTGGAACTGTTTAAACATAATTTTCATATTTTTAAACAATTTAAGACATCTTCAGTTCTTAGTATCCATATAGATTTTTTATTTAAATTATAATAAACTTAAATAATTAGTTTTTTATATCTTGATAACAAATATATTAGAAATATGAATACAGGTGTATTAAAAATGCAAGACTGATTCTGCCACTCCTTTTTCAATCATAAACATTTTCCAGAAAATGTATTTAAAATGATTAAAACATGGGGTATAGAATTTGTGTCTAGAAAGACATCATAGAAACACAAATGGAGTCATCAATATAATATGAAGTATGTTTTAAATAGCAGCAAAAACACTTGGAAACTTCTTAGTAAAAATGAAATATGAGTTTTCAAACAGTTTTCTCAGCAATTTCTATACTGTGTAAGAGTCAGAATTTCAGAAGTGCTCTAAGATCAAAATTTTTGAAAGTATTTTAGCCCTTCAATGGCCATAGCAAAAATCACTGTGGACTGATTAATGTTGCTAATATCTGGATCTCAGGTTTGAACTCACAGGAGGTTAATACTGTAATATATAGGAAATGTAACACTTTGCCCAGTGCAGGAGTGCTTTTACAAGACTGTTTCTTAAGCTGGCTTAAGCATCCTTGATAACCTCTCTACTCACTGCCTAACACCATTTCTTTGGTAAATGAAGAATGTTTTATCTATAAGGCAAGCAAGATCAATGAACTAATCCAACAAGAAAAGGAAAGAAGTAAAGGAAGGAAATGGTGAAAAGAAATGGAAGTGGGGAAAGGAAGGAGAGAGAAAATAAAAGAAGTGAAATAGGGAATATATTTTTAAATATTGGAATAAGGACAGAAAAAAAATAAAGAAAGGAATAAAGAAGAACAGAAAGAAAGAGAAAAAGGAGAAAAAGGTAGAAAGGATTAATTTCAGCTGTCTCAGTTCCCAGGTTCGGTTTGGCCACCCAAGCAGTTGTGCCACCACACTTAAAGGGACAATGTGAGTACCAGAATTAATGACTGGAGTGTGAAAAGGGAGGAGGAGTGTGCTGACCCCACACTACTGCCTGAAGAAATGCAGATCAGATCCAGTGTCAGGATCTGAGAAATTCCTGACAAGGAGCAACACTGCCATGTTAGGTCTGTGTTTACTGTCTTACTGATCCCCAGCAGCCATCAGATTCAGAATACGCTGAGAGGTCATTTTGGAGATGTGGTTGATGGCTTATCAGAAGTGTCTAAAGACAAACTATGACATTATTAGAAGATCCATGGCTTAGTGACTTCAGAGTATGTTGGCATAAGTGTTACAGTTTTCAGTACTTGCACTGAGGTTGGAAGGCACACAGCTGTACTGCTTTAAGACAGTCAGCAAAACTGAGCAATACAAGCATCCTAATGCATGCTTTCTGCAGAAACGTTTCATCAGTAGAGGATTCATAATTATTTACTGGTAACGTACCTCTAGTCTATATGCAATTTTGCAGGCACAACTTTAAGTCCATATTTTCACACCGTTCCTCCAGTGAATCACATGCAAACAAATAATTGGTTTGTGTGGCTACATCTGTTGTAGAGCTCCTCTCAGCAAAACTTTTGGCCAAGGAATGGGCACATCTTGCCTCTTAACTGAGGCAAAAAAGGCTGCAGCATGTGGCTTAGGAGTGCATGTATGTTTTATGTTATCTTTATTTTTTCTGTTGTATCATAAGGATGCATTTCTCAAACTGGTTTGGCCAGCACTTAGCTTGGAGTTGTGGGAAAAAATACGTTATGTGGTATTTACGTCCTTGGAAAAAATATATGTAGTTGTGGAAATTCACTCGAAAACATGCAAACCCGGACTTCATGAGGGAAAAGTCAAGCAGGACCACTTGAGAAAAGTTGCTGTAAGAGATGATCCCTTCCCTTCCCTTCCCTTCCCTTCCCTTCCCTTCCCTTCCCTTCCCTTCCCTTCCCTTCCCTTCCCTTCCCTTCCCTTCCCTTCCCTTCCCTTCCCTTCCCTTCCCTTCCCTTCCCTTCCCTTCCCTTCCCTTCCCTTCCCTTCCCTTCCCTTCCCTTCCCTTCCCTTCCCTTCCCTTCCCTTCCCTTCCCTTCCCTTCCCTTCCCTTCCCTTCCCTTCCCTTCCCTTCCCTTCCCTTCCCTTCCCTTCCCTTCCCTTCCCTTGAACAAGCAGCTTTGCCAGAGAAAACCTCTTTTATTTTTTTCTTTTTTGTTCTTATCCTGTTACTGAATTTACTCAAGAGCATCTTTTGACTCTGTAGTGGAGAGACATTAAAGGAAGTCTTGGCATCTGCTGTGGTCTCTTTTGGTTCTCAAGACGTGTCTCCTCATGAGGCCTTCCGTCTGCAGAGATGCAGCGTTGACAAACTTCTGGGCCCCTTCACTTGTCGTTAACACTTAGCAAAATGTCTTTCCCACACCAAAGATTTCTACAGCTTGTGAGCCAAAGGTACATTATCACATGGTTCCCTTCCAATAGTTCATGTTACTGTACATACTGCATATGTAGCAGCAGGTCTGCTCATTAGTGTTTTATACTTGGTCTTTTTGTTCGGTGCGGTAATATGAGCATTGCTAAAGTCTCCACTGGAGTGTCACTTACAGTATTCTGATGCCATGTCATGTCACATTTGTTCAGACACAGCCTCTCTGACTGCAGCAAAGTTCTTAGGATGTTTGTTTCCTTTTAAGTGTAGGCTTCCGATAAACAGATTTTCTGTTGTAGACTTGTACAGTAAATGCATTAGTGTCTTGACCCTGACCTTTGGAGCCTGAGTTTTGATTGCACTATTTCTCCATAAATTTCTAAAATATTTGGAGTAGCACACAACAACAATAAGCCACATTTCTTCATTTCTCAGGAGATAAAGGAATGCAAGAGCTAAATTTAGATATTCTGCTGAAGATCTACAATATCCATGTCATCCCTGAAAAGATAAAATAATCTAGGAGACCTCCACAACATCCTTCTTTCAGTTCTCCCCCATCATGTCTATCATGAAGATTTTCCTAATACCTGATCTGAATTTACCTTGCTACATAAACCTACCACACTTTTTAGCTCTCCATTGATTCTGTTCTTTGCAGGTTCTTTCAACAGGTTCTTCCAGCTTGATACTGAAAAATGGCTGTAATATTTCTTCTGAGCTCTCTGTAGGCTTTCACTAGACAGAAAGATGATCCTATAGGCAGTGTAATTGTAGATCTGTGATTAAAGAATTTGCCTGAGGGTTAGAAAGTTGGGCTCAACTTCTCACATTATAACAGATCCTGCAATGCTGATGGTAAACTGTGTAGGCCCAGATCCAAAGAGATTTTTGGGACTCAAAAGCTTCTTGCTTCATTCATTTACAAGTCTAACCACTGTTCAGTTTTTCTGCTTTCATGCTGTTAAGTCTGCTGAGAGAATGCCTTTCAAGTTGAGGGATGCACTGGAAATGGACAGGAGAACCAAGTTAGCTGCTGTTGATGATACTTAAATATGGACAGAAGCCAAACCATTGTCAGTCATGTCAACAGTGATTTACTTCTAAGCCTTTGCAGACCTAAAATTCAGGCATCTGAGGATATGCAGTGCTGAAAAATGAGGTGTTGATAGAGTCTGGGCACCTCCAAAGATTAAGAAGGAGCTTTCAAAAGCTCAGTTTTAGGTTCTTAAATTCTAAGTCTCACTTAAAATCATCATCACCTTTCTTTATCCAGACCTTGTGATATCTATGTTTCTATGACTCCCTGTTTGGAAAGAGATTTGCAAATGCCTACTCTCCCTAGTACCTGTTAAGTGAGATAATAGTACTTGAATATTTAATGGAGTCAGGCTGAATATTTTCATAGAAACAGAAAAGCTCAGATATTTGCTTCTATAAAATTGCAAGTTAAAACAAAAAAGTACTGTGGACTTTTCTCATAACTACCTTTACTTCATTTCTTAGTTAAACAGTCTAATCTCTAGACCTGCCACATAAGCAGAAAAATTAAGACTAAACTATAGAATCTGTAGTTCAATAAGCTGTCAGCAGGAATACTGGAGTGTATATGGATCTTATTTGTCCAGAACAGGCATTTCGGTAGAACAGTTTCAAGATCATATATTTGTATTCTCTTTAATGCTTCTGTGACTCATTTTATAAACCTTTGGCAGACATTTTTTACGTTACATATTCTGAAATATATTACCTGCTTTTAAATTTGAGAAGTTGTTAAAATGTATGAGGAGCTCAAATATAACAAAAGCATAGGTTCCAATATAAGTCTGAGAAGCTTAAGATTTTATGAAAACAATTGAAAAAAATTAATTGCTAATCTGCAAAACAGACTTAAAATTTTTTGAACAGGTCTTTGTGAAAAGTCTGGTACTTCCATTCTGGAAATACCACAATCTCCTGTACACTGACCCCTTCACAGCTCCTTATAGTGTTCCAAAGAGAACTCAGATTTTTACCCCCTTCTCAAAAAGAAAACCAAAACCAAAAGCTGAACTGAACAGCTGAGAAAGAGCAATTCGTGAGTCCTTAGAAACTGGCTTGAGCTGGGATTCAAAAATATAGCAGTAGAAGTCCACTACTACATTATCTTTAATGTAATGGAAGGGGCTTTTATTATATCAAACGTCTTTTGTTCTGAAAATGCTACCTAGAACTTCTTAACAATCTTATTTTGTCTTTTTTTAGAGGAGTTTGTTCCAAAGCAGAGAAGTGGAAACAAAGAAAGAATTCATGCAGATATGAATGTTATATTGTTGTTTGACTTAGTAGGAAAGAACAAATAAATAAATTAAAAAGCCAAAGAATCATAGTGAAATTTGATTAATTTAACAGTTTCTGTATCCAAATACCTGCTCACCTTCTGGATTTTATTTTATTTTTTTGTTGTTGTTCCATACCAATGTGTTATTACCTCTTTTCATTGTATTATTCCACTGATTAAAATACAAGTGAGGAGATGACTCTTTCAAGTCTCAACTTGTTAGAAATATTAATTTAGCTGCTAAGCACAATATTCTATAAGAATTATTGAAAAATAGTATGTGTCACCATTAGAGAGAAGAAAACTTTTAGAAACAAAAAGTTAGCCTTCAGAAAGTGTAGTATAATAAATCCCACACAACTTAAATTTAAAATCGTAATAGGGCAAATCAGAAATGAGTTGAAGAACAGCTTACGGAGGAAAACCAAGATAGAATAAAATCATCTTGAAATGCAATAGAATCAAGAAATCTGCCACAAACATCTGCAGTACTGAAGACAGTAAGGCCAATGTAGATTATCTAGAATTATTTACATGGTTATACATAGTCTGATCTCTACTGCATACATCATTAGATGAGGTGATCAAGTCTAACAGCTCGTAGCTTCCAAAGTAGAAGAACCACAATTCTGCTTCATTACCTTCACTTCTGACTGTGCACTCCCACCATCCACTCTTTACTTGGCCTTTTTCTCATCAAAGATTTCAATGAGCTAATCAAGTATATTATCACAGAATAAAATGAATCTGTCTGAAGAAAGGTAAGATCTGAAGAAATTCTGCTGGATTCATGAGCTTCACTCTCTACTGCAAAAATGAAAAAGTGTCTGTGTGACACTGAAGATAAAGTGGGGCACTACAGCCTGACTCAGATAAGATATGGAAGAGTGAGGTGAAGAGGAAAAAAGAGAGGCACTTTCAGTGGCACTGAAATCTTATTGATTGAGAAAGCAAATCTCAAGAAACTCATTCAAAATGTCAATAGAAAAACCGAGAGCAGTCACCATGAGCAGATGGTCAACACCTAACAAATGTAAAGCAACTCAATATGAAACTGAGGTACTGTTTCGTAGTAGTACATAATATACGCCTTGGCAACAGTGCCAAAGGAGCAAGAAAAAATGTGCATTATTTCTTAAATAGGATGTTGGGAACTGCAATTAATAAATTCCATGCAAGTCAATAGAAATTTTAATAAAATTGAAATTGCAGACACACTAATGCATAGGACAGAAGAGGAATCAATTAACAGTTTTTGAAAAAGAAAACTATACCTTATAAACCTATCTCTTAAAAAATATGAAGAAAATATATAAGGAACATTCACTGTGTTCCTATGTTTTCACAAATGCTTATAGCAAGGTCCATTATCAAATGCTCTTTAAAGCTTATGACTGTAAAGCTCTGATAAAATACTAGACAGTACACTGTAGTGCAGAAAGGAAAAACTAATCATATTGAGGGAGCAAAAAACTGAATTAATAACCATATCTGAAAATCATAGTTGGTCACAGTTCTCTGAAAATTTTACCTCTGACCTCTGACTTACCAGACTGCAGGTTAATAAATGCTGTATATGAATCTAAGCCTGGTGCATTGCTGAAATGGGAATGCGGTTTTGCTGTCTGTCCTGGCCTTGTTCATTTAACTTTCAGCTCGGTCTATTCTTGATTTTGCTTACGATGTGGCCTCACCAGTACCAAAACAAGTAAGGATGTGGAAGTATAAGTCAGAGGGCAGTGTTAAATACTATCCCTTTCAGTGCATTTTTAATTTAAAATATTTTAAACTGCAGCATTCTGATGCAGATGATTGCTCAGATTTTGCTTTTATCGGAAACTGGAGAAAGGTTAGAGTTTGTCTCTGCACCTGTGAACTTAAAAGTCAGCCATGTTATAAATACTCACATTGACAGTATTAGGCCAGTGTTGCACAAATGAGATTAAAAAAACCTGTGGAATCTAAACTACTTCTAGCGTCTGACACAGTCAAAGGTGAATGATTTTCAGATACCTTCATGTTACAGCAAAATTATGATTTTAGCAAAAAGACTAATTCATCTTCAGTGAGCAACTCTGTGGATGGAATATATTGAGATCCAATGGTATCCTGGGCTGCATCAAAGGAAATGTGGCCAGCAGGTCGAGGGAGGTGATCATTCCCCTCTGCTCTGCATTGGTGAGTCCTCATCTGGAGTACTGCATCCAGATGTGGAGTCCTCAGTGCAGAAGAGGCATAGACCTATTGGAACAAGTCCAGAGGGAGGCTACAAAAAGGATCCAAAGGGTGGAACACCTCTCATATGAGGACAGGCTGAAAGTGCTGTTCAGTCTGGAGAAGAGAAGGCTGCGAGGTGACCTGACAGTGGCCTTTCAGTGTCTAAAGGGGAGCTACAGGAAAGAAGGGGACAGACTCTTTAGCAGGGCCTGTGGTGATAGGACAAGGGTTTCAAACTTAATGAGTGTAGATTTAGGTTGGCTGTAAGGAAAAGGTCTTTTATAGTGAGAGTGGTGAGGCACTGGAACAGGTTGCCCACAGATGTGGCAAATGACCTGTTTTCAGAGACCTCCAAGGTCAGGCTGGATGTGGCTCTGAGCAACCTGATCTAGCTGTGGATGTTCCTGTTCATTGTAGGGGAGCTGGACTAGAAGATCTTTAAAGACCTCTTCCAACTCTGAGGATTCTATGATTCTATGATAATATTCTACTATGGATGAATACTGGAAAAGCACAACCTTTCCTTTTTCGATAGCTTCAGAATCTCACCAAACAAGGTTATAAGATGATCCATATGAACAGGGATTTTATGGCTTCTGTAAGCATCCTAATATGTGTCAATTTCCTTTTGCTTCCAGAAAATACACATGAAACAGGAGATTTTTTGCCCTTACGTTGTCTATTTCAGTGAAAATGTACAGTTAGGTCCTTTCCTTTTTCAGCAAGAAACTGCTGTTTAGCCTGAGTTGAATCCTCCTTGGCTTTTGCTATGGCTTTAAAAAGAGCCATATGCCATGTTGGCTAGTTAACCCCTTCCCTTCCTCTCTTTTTCTTTCTCTCTTTCTCTTTCTCTCCTTCTCTCCCTCCTTCCCTCCCTCCGTTCCTTCCTTCCTTCCTTTCGTCATTATTATGCCTATACTAAGGTTACTTTTTCATCTTTTCTCTTTGTTCCCATTAAATATAGTTTATCCTGACACTATCACAATTTCATGGCTATTTGCTTGTGTGGTGAAAAGCTTAGCCATTTAAAAGAAGAAAATACTTAATGTGACAGCAAAACAGGTGAAAGAAAGGATATTCACACTACTGAGTTTAATTTTAGCTGACTAAAATTTTACAACTCTGAGCAACATCGTTGTATTTTTTTTTTTTTTTCCAAAGCATGGCTTTTGGAACAGTGAAACACTATGTTTTGTTGGCAAACAGGTACAAGAATGTAAATCTTTTATCAAACTCAGCTAAATACTTCAGGTTATATATTGTTTATGGGTTAATCAAGACATTCCACACAAATCTGTTTCACTTTAATAATAGTCTGGAACTTTTCTCCACACTATTCCATCCAGCACAGTCTTCACTGTTCAGATCTGGCTACTGTTATGGTCTAATTAGAATTAGTCTCTCTTATAGAAAAGCTTAGATGCTGTGTGTGAATACGTCAGTGCTATAAATATTATATAGAAGGCTGTCTAAAGATCTTCCTTCTTTCTCTTATTATTCATCATAAGGATGAAATTTAAACACTGACTCATCTCTACTCATCATCAGCCTTCCTTGGCAAGCACAGTGCTTGGCACAGCTGTTTCTCAGTGCCAGGCTGGGAGTGATAAGCTCTGATTGTGTGCTCAGCTTCACAGAGCTGAGTTCAGTTACACACCTGACCCTGGGACCATCTAGGGGATTAATTTGCCCTACAAATGACAGGTCAGTCTGATAGGTCAAAGGATTTTGTTGTGTTTTAAACACTTGGGGTACGTGCCTGAACACAGCAGAGGGAAAGAACGTTGGGTCACCCTCCCAACGAAGAGGTGGTGAAATAACCGGTGGTAAACGTTTGATAAGCATTCCTGCCCTCTCGTGGTACAACTGTGCTAAATGTATTTGTTGTAAATGTAAGTTTGCAAGCAGAATAAAGACCAGAAGAAGAATGTAGCCAAATATAGTTTCTCTAGAAAGCAAGACTCATATTTTTCCACACACGTTTTGGTATCCAAATTTCAGGAGCGCTTTCTTGTCTCTCAACTTTTTCCTGCATCAGGTAAGATTCTTAGAGATGTTTAAACTCCAGCTATAAAAAGATCTGCCTCATGTTCAGCCAGATCTGTGGATAAATTCTTTGTATGAGTAAGAAACAGGATTTTTTCACTTTTATGACTACTCAGATCTCTTATTTTTATTTTCTAACCAGAATCAATTTTTAGTAGGTGTAGGGAGATTTTAGAAATCACAAGAAGATGAAATTGAGAAAAAAATGTTTTGATTGTTATTACATTGCTCTTAAGTATCTTACAGCAGCATACATTACATTATGCTGGAGTGCAATGCACTGTTACTTTATTCCTAAAATAATTCAGAAACTATCTTAAAGCCATGTCTACAAGTAATCCATGATTTTATTTATTAAAAAAAAAAAAAAAAAAAAAAAAAGAGAGAGAGAGAGAGAAGAGGAAGGAGGAGAACATTATGTTTTCCTGATAGCTCCAAAAATGGTACTAAGGAAAAACAGAACTATTTGGAGCTCTAGATACAGCCACATCTGCACATCAGAAATACAGCTTACACTGCATTTGTCTTAACCAGAAATGTATCACACACCTACCCCAACCCTATTAGCTTGAGTTGTGTGATATGGCAAAGACAAATACAGACATAGACAGGCCTAGCAAAGGCTACAGAAAAAGGGGCTGAACTAATTTTCCTGCTGCAAAGATTCTGCTTTGGCCTTATCGTACTGAAGGATTATCTGAAAAATGTTTGTACCTGGATATGTTCAAGAGGATGTGCAAAACTAAAAAAATTAGCAAAGCAAATGGAAGACCAGACATAAAATAAAGCAATATAGCATTGAATTAGAAAAAACCAGCCTGCAACATGTCTATATTCATTTCATAAAATTCTCCAATTATATTTTTATATTTTTAGAAAAAAATGGCAAGCTAAGCAAAAACTGTCTGGAAGAAGGCAAGAGAACTTTTCTGTTGCATGTAGGAAAGAAAAATCACTTCAGCTCACAGCTTGAAGGGGTTTTTAAACAAAAGAAGGAAAAAAAAGTCATGAAAATATTGTTTTTTGGTAGACAGTGTGATAAGAAACCCAGCAAAGAAATTGAATGAAGAGACAAAAGTTGTACGCATTGCAGTGAAGGATAAATTTTCTTCCAAGCTCATTGCTGTGACTAGACACAGTTCTGTAAGACACAAATCTGTTTTTCTTTGAGTTGAACTTATTTATGCATTTATATCCAAAAGCTGATTCATTCACAAAAAAAGGTTCTGGGCCAAGGTTTTCAAAAAGGACAAATGATTCTGAGATCTCAAGTCCAAACACCTCAAACAAAGTTTATTTTTGCTCACATAAAACTCCCAGGTGTTGAAGCTGGAAATGAATGTACGCAAAACACATGAGCCACCTGACCCAGGAACTGAGTTTAAAGAATACAGCACATAACAACTTTACCATCCCTTGTAGTGTAAAAATGACTGTGAAATACTCATCCCTGAGATTCATTACTGCTGGCAATAACCATTTCTAAGCCACAAGATTTTAAGAAGATTCTTTTGATTTGCTCTTTTCTGTAATTAGGTTTCATTTCTGGACTGTTAGAATTTCTCTGTTTATGGTTCAATGTATTCTTCTGGGTAGCTATTTAAAAGAAAGATACAGTTACATACAAGGGTTTCTCTGAAAGTAACACCTCCTATTTTCTTACATTAGCCCATGACATCAGAGGCAGATGTTGGTGGTATGGAAATAGATGCTGAACCTTCCCACCGATATTCTATTACATTTTGCTGTGTGATAGATGGCAGCAGAGGGGCAGTCTGACAAAATGGTGTCTGAGATGGAAGTGTGGATGAAGCAAAGGTGTGTCACTGAAATCCTTCCTGTGGAAAAAAATGGCACACACTGACATGCATCAGCATTTGCTGAACATTTATGGAGATCAAACAGTGGATGTGAGCACAGTGAGGCAGTGGGTGATGTGTTTCAGCAGTGGTGACAGTGACTGGATCACCTCTGCTGGTGTAGATTTTGATACGCAAAGCATGCAGGCTCTTCTTCATCACTGACAAAAATGTATTGCTAACTATGTTGAAAAATAGTATTTTGCAGCTGAGAATTTGCTCTATCAACAAGTGTCATTATACTCTTTGTATCTGCTGTAGTTTCCATGGGGGAAAAAAAAAAAAAAAAAACAACAACAATGAAACATCACTTTCAGAATGACTTGTGTATGTCATGAATACATCATAATTATGTTTTGCAATTAATTATCCTCTGTGTTGGAAATAACATGTACCATAATGTGTTTGTACTATCTATAATTCCTTATTTGTGGGATAAAATACATACCACTTATCTTTTTATGTCAGTGTTACCTATCACTCCTAACTTGTGGGATGCCTCAAAATTCAGGCTATTCACTGATATCTGACACAATGATGCTGGTGCTGGGTACTCCCTGGCCACGGGGTTGAGGTTCCCCTGGGGCAGCTCTGGGCAGGAACAATCTCTGACTGGGACACTGAGGTCCTTCCCTCACCACCAACACCTTTGTGTCTGTGAGGACAATCCTTTCACAGGCTGGTGGCTGCAATGAGGCTGTAGGAGAAGCTGAGCAGGTGGCAGTGGAGTTTCCCCATCTAACAGAAAAGTTTTAGCCATTTGGCTTCTTGATATTCAAGGTCATCCTCTGAAGTTTCTCACTCATGACAGGAAAGTAATTCTAATAAATATCTTACAGATTTTTATGTTTTCTGGGGAAAACAAAACAAAACAAAACAGAAGAAAACCCATATCATATTAAGGAATCAATCCTTGCTGATGGAAAAAACCACTGGAAAAGAAATTTTTTAAGCAGACATCATTGAATATTCCTGGTCCTGTACCTCCTAGCTGCTATAATGAGAAGTTGGCAGTGACATTTCTATTGAGCAGTAGAGTGAGGCTGTGTTGTTATTGATTTCAGCTGGAAGAGGAGTATAGTGGAATCTTCAAGGAAAGGGTGGTTATGATGCTTAATTTTTATGACTTTTGTCAGTATTTTACCTTCCAGCCAAAAGTAATTCTATTCAGACACTACAATTAGCTAAATCTTATTTTTATCTTAGCTCCTCAATTAAAATTGCATTACCTTCACAGAGCCTTATTTTCTGTTGGGAGCTGTACAGTAAGTTTCATATTTGTAAATATTTTGACTCATTTAACTATATAAATGTGCCTCAGCACATTAACATTTGTACTGCTACAAACAGTGTGTTCACATTTTGACCATCAAATGCCAGTCATTTTTAAGAGAATTTTTATGTACAACAGATACACTTGATCATACAGACTGCAATTTTCAATTGTACTCGAACAATGTCCTAACAGTGATCCTATGAGGCCACTATGTGGCTGAGATTTTACTGGTTATTATTAATGACCAGTACTAATAGTTTTAGAGCAACCATGTTGTTTTAAGAGCAGATTTCTTGTCCATTCTTTACACATTAATATTTTCAGAATAGGTTATAAGGCATTTAACTTGTTTGCTTATATTAACTTGTCCTCATTTTCTTTTTGGCACAATAACTCAATGTTTTGAAATAGTGAGTACTGTTCTGATGATCCATGGGAAACACAACTGGGAGTAAGAAATATGTTTTCATTAATCTAGATCTGCATTTGGTCTCATGAAATACCATAGTTACCCCTCCTGCTGACTTCTGGTTGTGACGGATTATAGTAGAGTGTTTTGACTGGGAGTCTAGTCCCCAGTAGAGACAAAATGTACCTCAGTTCAGCTTTCCTTGTGTCTGTACAGGAAGATAGCCAAATCAAAATATTTAGTTTTCAGGCATTTGATCTTTAGGGAAAATGAAGTAAAACAAATTCAGTTTTCTATGGAAAGCAGACAATTTTTTTTTTTTTTTTAAAGAAAACAGTTTGATCTAAAGCCCAACTTTCCATTGAAAGAGAGTTTTCATGCAAAATGTTCAAGCATCCATAAAATACAGTAATAAAGATAAATTAATGGAATGTAGTGTTTCAGACTCTTTCTCATGTGCAGGCAGACACACACACACACATCTACATGCGTCTACATACCTTAATCTGAGATGGGCAGATTGCTCCCCTTTTAGGGAAACTGCAGTATCCATTTTATTTGTCATTTAAAGCATCAGGAAGAGAGTGAAAATATGTTTACTATGTTATAAGTTTTAAATAAATATTTAAAAAAATTCTGCAAGGTGCACTGAAATCAACATCATTATCATAATTGTTCCCTGAGAGTCTGCTTCCTAGCCTTTAGTGTTGATAACTGCAAAATATAACTGAGTTTGAATAACATTTTTTTTAGAATATTAATTTATTGAACAAGCATGAGTTCTCTAATAATTTTATTTTAAGAAGAAGGACAAATGAGAGATGATTATGGTGTTCCCTGTGCTGGTTAATGAGACAGAGAATGGGCTCAACTTCAGATTTATCATATCTGGAAAACCACAGAATCATAGAATCGTTTGAGTTGGAAGGGACCTTTAAAGATCATCTAGTCCAATTCCCCTGTGATGAACAGGAACATCCACAGCTAGATCAGGTTGCTCAGAGCCATATCCAGCCTGACTTTGAATGTCTCCAGGAATAGGGCATCTGCCAGTTCCTCACCATCCTCACTGTAAAAGACTTTTTCCTTATATCCAATCTAAATCTCCCCTTTTTAAGATTGAAACCATTTCCCCTTGCCCTCTCACAACAGACCCTGCTAAAGAATCTATCCCTTTCTTTACTATAGCCCCCTTTTAGATGTGAGGATCCCTTTCTTATAGCCCCCTAGTCAATACGTTATTATATCTAATACAGCAAAGACATTGCCGCTCTCATGTTTTACAACAGCAATGTCCAAGATAATGTCTGGAAAATTCATGAAATAATAATCTATATATTACAGGTTCTGACAAGACAACAGAAAAGATTATAAGCAAGTATGTGAACCATTTCTATTATTTTCAGATATCTTAGTACAGCAATAGCCCTGAAACACTTCAGAAACCAAACATATTGTCTTTTGCTCATTTTCACACAGAGAGATTCCAAACATACCATCCTTGTACGAAGTAAGAATAATTATTTGCTGCAGTGAGGGATGGGACTCCTTTCCAGGCAGCTGTTAGATGATCTTTGTTTTGATCTTAATAAACATAATTTTTCATACATTAGATGAAAAGACTCAAGACAGTGAAGCAAAGGGCTGGCTGCAGATGCACATTTATTGTATGGACTAATTAGCAAGCATACAGGGAATGAAATAAAATCAGTTTAGCTCATTATATTTTATGTACCTGGGATTAATAGAGAGAGTTCATAGATTGTATATTTTTTTTAATGCTAAGTTTAGGATGATTTGTTTTGAAATTAGATGGTTAGTATCAGTCATTTTGTTCTGTGGAAAGGATCATAAAAATATTTTTTCTTTCTGGAAGAATGTTTGAAAAATTACATAAACATACATCACAAATATATGAACTTTATTAAAAATACCTTTAAATCCAAAAATATAATGTTAGTAGTCAACTTCCATTAGGTTTTACATATGCAAGCTTGTAAATACTCTAGAATTGTATGCAATTAGGTGCTGAGATGAGATTTTTTGACCAGCATATTTTTTGTTCAGGCTTTTCAAACACCATCCATTTGCTGACTTTATATGCATAATTAGAGTTATGTAAAGAACATTTCCAAATATTCTGGAAAAAGGTAGAAAAATTCATAATGGGTTCAATTCCTCACCACAGTCTTCCTGAAGCAGAATCATTTCGATACAAGTTGCTGTTTTCTTATTTGATATTATGGGGGAATGGGAAATAGATTAATGCTCTCATAAGCTCCATTAGTTTTGTTTGACCCTGATACAGTTTCACCTGAAAAAGGACAGTCACGGGCAATTTTTTTGGCTGGAAAGGAACAGGCTGACTCAGGAAAAAATGCTCTCCCAAACCTTAATTGGATGGTTGCACAGATTTTAAAGTAAAATATTTATTTATTTTCAAGTTTTATTATGCATTGTCATCCGCCCAGCCCTACGCACCTTCCTTTTGCAGAATAAGATCTTCTTTTTTACTAATCTGAACATAATGAACATTCTCAGGATACTCCCAAGTGGGAAAGTTGCTGAAAATAATACAAACTATGAAGGCAATTCCTTATTTTCAAGCAAACACAGTCAGCAACTTGCCAAAATAGAGAAATCTGAAGAATCACGAACACCGCAAGTCTCATCAAAAGAAAATTTGAAGTATTTTTTGAGATAAGAGTTGGAGTACAATGACTGTAAAGATCACTCCGGAACAAGGTAATCTCTAACTGAATTATGTATTTTTTTTTCTGTTGAAGAGAAAATCACAAACATTTTATTACCTCTCTCCAAGGTTATAAATTTCTCATTTGTAACAATTTTTCTTGTTGACATATGACCCTGTTCTACCACATCAGAAGAAATACTGCTGTCATTAGTACAAAGCACCATGAAGTACAAGCTCTAGCATGAATCCTGCTTTCTTCCAGATAGCACCATTTTATTCAGCAAACCTCCTTTCTCCATGCATTCTGTAATAGATACCTGTGCCAGTAATATAAAAAAGATTTCTCTCCCGCAGAGCCTACACTGCTAGGAAATACTAAGCTGCAAATTTTGTTCTATCTCGTATATCAGTAGACCTGTTTAATAACTTTCAAATGGATACACCTGTGCAACTCTGTTGAGGGAAGTAGGGTGATAGTGCCATCCGTAGAGGGCTTAATTTGGAATTGTGTTGCACAGATGTAGTTGTGAGCTCATTTGCCTTTGCAGAATATTTGTAACTAGCAATAGTATGACATGAAAAACAACAACAAAAACCACCACCATAGAAATCAACTAATTCAAAAAAATATCTAGCTTGAGTCTAAAGAATACAGAGGTAGCAGTAAGAATACAAAAATGAATAAAACAAACAAACAAAAAATAATCAGCAAAATTTATTTGTAAACTGAACAATTTGATAACCAAAGGCTAGAGACTGAACTGTTGATTAGTCTGTACTGGACCATTTTTTACTACTGAGGAAACAGATTTGTTTAAAATCTGAAAAATTAAATTCATCTTAAAGGAAGGCTTGATGAATATATCAAACATGACAAAAAGTAGATTTAATGTTACCTTAATATTATGGCTGCAGTCACTGCAAACATCTAGAAACATTCATTATGACAATTAATCTAAAACTTAGTTTCAGGAAAAAAATTTGCTTGAGAATGAATTATATAACGATTTGTGTGCTCCTGTGAATAACGACTGCACAGCCATAGGGTAAAGAAAACTGGTTCTTCTAAAATGACTATAAAGTTATCTTCATTAATTGCCTTAGACAGTGTGGTCCTAAGTGGTACTGCACCTGTGCAGGTTATAAAATGTGGTCAGAGCATTTGATTTGCATCTGTCTGCATAAACATACCCTTGACCTCATCAAGGAGCTACACAGGGCTTTGTAGAGTCTGCACTGCAGCTAATTTATGAGTTAAGTCTACCAAGCTAAATATTTGCTTTGAAAGTAGTCACGAATACAATTGTACTTGATCAAATTAAATTTTAATAACTTTTCATTTATTCAGGAGTTAAGGCAGGCATTCTGACAATGTGTTTCATGGGCCTTTTAGGAGATATTTTTTAAGTAAAATAATGAAAATATTTGTGTGAGTATACAGTAGCTGGAAGCCTTATGCTTTTATAATTGTACAATTTTATTGGTACTAATAGAGCTGCATCACATAATACAGTCTTCCTATGACTTTTGTAGGTACGATACCAATTCTGAAAGTCTAAGGTCATTATATTTGTGTATAAATTGTGATCAGATTCACCGATGTCAGAATTGTCAAGGTATTTCACATAGCACTGTCTTCTGCAGCTTTGGTGAAAGGAATGCTTAGGTTTTCAATAGATGGAAAAGTATCTAATTTCCAAACAATTAATATTTTCATTATTTATGCATATCCATCTGTATGCTAGCTGTTTTTAGAACAGCGTAAAATGATTGCTGTAATAGCTTCCATGTAAAAAATTTGTTTGAAATATGGATGAGTTTTAAAAATGTGGTTTTGCTTATCTACTCATTTTACCTTGCCTTCCCGGGGGGGGGGAAAAAAAAAAAAAAAAATCGTTCTTGTAAGGTCTTTCCTTGCCTTCTTTGATTTGTATTCCTATGATCTTTTTATATACTCTGACCTTTTTATTAAGGCTTCCTTCAGACTGAATAGCTAACATGATATACTACCACTTGTTGCTTGTCGAATAAGCATTTGTTTTGTGCCCATAAAAGCTGACTTGATTTGTACATAGGCACAACTTCTGATAGAATCACAGAATGGTTTGGACTGGAAAGAACCCTTAAGATCGTCTAGCTCCAATCCCCCTGCTATAGGCAGGGATAACTCCCTCTAGACCAGGTTGCTCAAAGCCCCATCCAGCCTGGTCTTGGACACTTCCAGGGAGGGGACACTGCTTCCATCTTCCAATCCCACCACTGTGAACCCTTCAATTTTCCAAACCCATCCCCTCTCTTCAGTCTTGCTTTCCTATTGACATAACAATCAGACTACCTGCATCTAAAACATTACTCCACTATCTTTCCCAGTATCTCTCTTGTCTAAAAGGAATCTAGGCCACTGCTGCGATACAATGTAATTCTGTAACACTATGGAAAGTGCAGCAAGACAGCACAGTAGCAAAGTCCCAAGCTTCAGCAAGTAAGGATATGCTCAAACACAGCAGTCACAGACACAGAAACAAAGGAAAGAACCTGCTTAACCTTGAAAGGCCTCAGGTACACGGGGATCTCCAGCAAGACTGCCTACACTGCCAGGCATTACATGAGGTCTGGGAAGGGGTGGATCGTGGCTCTACCCCTTCAGTCACTCAGTGCATTGCACACACCAGAGCTCCTCTGGGTTGGCCCTGCATTCCCACCAGATGCTTAATCACTGGTTCAGGCTGTAACTTAGCATTATCACTACACACAAAAACTGCTTCTTATCTATTTCTGTCACACTGTTTCCTTCTTCACTGCTTACACAGATCTTCTGTTTCCCATTTTAGACTTTGGCTCTAAGCTAGAAGTTTACCTGCAGAATAAACTATCATTTGAACATACATTTGCACCTCATCTGATTAGCAGGACTAGGTTTACTGTAATTTCTGGCACATGTAATTCATATAACTACTTCTCACATCTTGCTATACCTCTGTAGAAATAAAGTGCCAAATGATCATAGGATCATAGAATCATATAACGGCCTGGGTTGAAAAGGACCACAATGATCATCAAGTTTCAACCCTTCTGCTATGTGCAGGGTTGCCAACCACTAGACCAGGCTGCCCAGAGCCACAGCCAGCCACATCCAGGGATGGAGCATCCACAGCCTCCTTGGGCAACTTGTTCCAGTGTGTGACCACCCTCTGTGTGAAAAGCTTTGTCCTAATATCCAACCTAAACCTCCTCTGTCCTAGTTTAAAACCATTCCCCCTTGTCCTATCACTATCCATCCTCGTAAACAGCCGCTTCCTGTCCTGTTTATACGCTCCCTTCAAGTACTGGAAGGCCACAATAGATCTCCCTGGAGCCTTCTCTTCTCCAAGCTAAACAAGCCCAGATCCCTCAACCTTTCCTCACAGGAGAGGTGCTCCAGCCCTCTGATCATCTTAGTGGCCCTCCTCTGGACCCACTCCAAGAGCTCCACATCCTTCCTGTACTGGGGGCCCCAGGCCTGGACGCAGTACTCCAGATGGGGCCTCACAAGAGCTGAGTAGAGGGGGACAATCCCCTCCCTCTCCCTGCTGGCCACCCCTTTTTTAATGCAGCCCAGAACACAGTTGGCCTTCTGGGCTGTAAGCACACACTGCTGACTCATGTCCAGGTTCTCATCTACCGGGACCCCCAAGTCCTTCTCCACAGGGCTGCTCTCAAGGAGATCTTCCCCCATTTTGTATAATTACCTGGGGTTTCCCTGACCCAAGTGCAGCACCCTGCACTTGGCCTTACCGAACCTCATTAGGTTCTCATGGGCCCACTTCTCCAGCCTGTCCAGAAATCTAGACCTAAACATTTGTTTTGCAAGGTCAGATGACTTAGAATCATAGAATCATAGAATCACCAAGATTGGAAAAGCTAATGTGTTTACTTAGAACAGGTCTGCTTACAAGAAAGAAAAAAGAATTCTATTTTTCTTATTATGGACTAGTTTGGATATCTAATGGATAATGACACAAAGACTTCAACAATTATTTGTATATTTCTAACAACACTTCATTCTCAATCTAGCATTGACGTCCATCCAAAGACATTGATAGGTCTTTTAAAATCAGATATCATAGGTAAATCTTAATGAAGTTAATCACATCATAGTTAAAATGGTGATTTTTATTTATCAAAAATTGTTTCTTCAAAAGGACTTGGACCTGGAAAAGCACATTGCAGGGAATCCGAAATAACAGCATAGTCAAATTCACTGTCATAACAATATAGACAAATTCAGGTCATAAAGTGGAAAAAATGGGGAACTGCACTTTTTGTCTCTGAACACAACTGGAGAAGAGAACAGAAACTAATTTAGGGGTGATATTTTGTATGATAGTATGCATGTGTTTGAGAAACTCAAAGTTGTGAGTTATTAATAATTAGTTATTAATTGGTTTCCTAGCTTTCTCAGAAATGCAGATGATTCAGCCCTTCTATATTAGTCCTGTCCTTTGCTATGTAGAGACACAATGAAATCATCAATTAATATTCTACAGTTAATGTTCACTTAGCCCTATTCTGCAACTAGCAGGAAGCCTGTATGGAAAAAAGGTATCTGGAAAATGGCAGGCTGTAAAGAGGAACATCAATTAATCTCATGTAAAGAAAATATAGTAACAGTGAATTACTGCCAAGAAATTCAGTAAAGTGATGCTCAGCAGATGTATTTTTAATTCCTGATTTTGCATTTATATCCAGATGTGATTAAAATCAGTATATTCTCTATGTAAAATCAGTCATATACACTTCTTTTCTTCTTTTCTTCTTCTTCTTTTTTTTTAAGATAAAGACATTATTCTGTAAATATTTATATAACTTTGGAAGACGCCAATCCTGCACATGTAAAGCGGAGTGTTAATGACAATCATACCCCTCATAAAAGTCATCTAAAATTTATATTACAGTAGCAATGAGTCTGTGTGAAGTAAAATTATGCTAACTAAGGAATCTGGTTAAGCACAAACTTGAATATTTGATTATGTAGAAATATGCTTAACAGAACAATAATTAGGACTATAGCACTTAGACTCCATTGACCATTTCTTTTTAATTTTTTTTTTTTTTTTTTTTTTTTCTGAGAGAGCTTCTCCTTCCTTCTCCTTAGCCAGCTATGGACATTATGTCTATAGTCCTGAAACACGTCACACTTCAGGTAGCTTTCCTTTTTATAAAATCAAGTTTGGGAACTTCCAGCTTAGAGAAGACAATCTCTGAAACCTGTCTAAGCTGTATTATTATTTTTTTGTTTCGATTGAACTACTGCTAAAATACAGTGATTTGTGGTAGTTTGATATATATATCTCAAAATAGCTATTTGTGGTCAATATTGTCTTGTGATTTAAGATATCAACAGACAGTCCAGAGTTTCCTAGAATGGGCTTTTTACAACAAAGCTTACCCCTATGATTTTCTTGGGCTTTTTCCCTTTTGTTACTAAATTGATTTTATTCTGTTTATTATTTTCACAGCATGATGTGAAAATAGCTAGTGAAAATAAAACAATATCACATGTCTGTGCAGTCAGGGAAGTTTTGGTTCATACAGATCTGGTAGGGTTTTAGTCTGATGGATGGCACAATCTGACTGCAGATATTTTTCTAAAGATGTAGGTTGCTCTGAAAGTAATGCCTCCTATTTATTTCCATGGAAAGTAAAAAAGATACAAAGAGCACAATAACACTATTTGATACAGCAAATGTTCAGCTACAAAATGCTATTTTTCAACATAGTCACCACTATTAACAGTGCATATTTTGCCAGCAAAGAACAAAAGCCTGCATGTCGTTCTCATACACTTCTGCACAAGCAGAAGAGATCCACATTTTTGCAGCTGCTTTGATGGCATAATTGCTAGGAAAATGTTGACCATGCAGTCCATCTTTCATAGTCCCGAACAGAGGGAAATCAAAAGGTGCAAAATCTAAATTATATGGTGTATGTGGTATGACAGACAGTCGAGCCAAGACTGGCAATGTGCTGCATGGTCATCAGACTGGTTTGTGTCCTAGCATCATTGTGTTGCAAGAGTAAGGATGTCTTCTCCTCTGTCCTGACTCTGGAAGTTCAAGCCTTCAGTTTAAGTCAGCATCATGACATAGCAGACAGAGCTGATGGCTTGATCAGGCTCCAAGAAATCCAGAAGGATCACCACTTTATCTCAAAAGAAAGCACACATCACTTTACCTCCTGAGAGCTGTGTCTTGAACTTAGTTTTCAATTGAGAATTAATTTACCACACCCTGGACTGCTGTTTTGACTACAGCTCATAGTGGTTATGCATGCCTTGACACCAGTAATGATGCAATCCAGGAAATTCACCATCAGCCTTGTATTGGTTCAAAAGATCCTGACAAGCTTGTATACAATATTCTTCTTGTTCTTGTGTGAGCGTTGGTGGGATCCATGTGATGCAAACATTACAGTATTCCAGTGTTGCTACCATCATTTTGAAGCCAATATTCAGCTCCATGCACGGTTCCTTGGTTGTAAGCCACTGATTTGCACAGATGAGCTGATTGAAACACTCTTCATTTTGTTGTGTGACAGCTGTACATAGCTGTGCAGAATGTGGCTTGTCTTTCACATAACTGTCACTCGTGCTGAAATACATCACCCACTACCTCACTGTGCTTACATCCACTGTTTCCTCTCCATAAATGTTCAGCAAGCATTGATAAATGTCAACGGGTGTAATTTTTTTTCTGCATGGAAGAATTCAGTGACACACCTTTACCTCATTCATACTTCCATGTCAGATGCCATTCTGCCGGTCTGCCCCTCTGCTGCTATCTGTTGCACAGCAACAAAATGTACTGGGATCTTGGGTGGAAACTCCAGCCTCTACTGCCATACTACAAGCATCTGTCTCTGAAAGAATAATTTAGCTGCAGTATTTTCTCATTTTATTTCTTAACAGTATTATTTCTAAACACACGAGGGTTGCTCCAAAAGTAATGCCTCTATTTTATTATATTGGCCTACATCAAAAGCTTGCTGAATGTTTATGGAGACCAAACTATATTTTGTCACAGTGACATGGTGGGTGATGCATTTCAGCAATAATACCCTCATAGCAGCTGTGAAACAGTGGGTCACCTCTGCTGGTGCATATTTTTACAAGTGTGGCATTCAGGCTCTTGTTCATTGCAGGCAAAAATGCATAGCTAATGGTGGTGACTACTGAAAAATAGTGCTCTGTAGCTGAGCATTTGCTCTATCAAATAGCTTTATTTTGCTCTTTCTATGTTCTGTAGTTTCTATGGAAATAAATAGGAGGCATTACTTTCATAGTAACTTATTTACGTATATGTCACTAGAGGTTTTTGTTTGGTTTTGTTTAAATGATGTGCTTACCTTTAAATGTTTAATTTACTGGTCACTGTCTGATTTTCAAAAGGAAGTATATGTTTTATCTCAACCGTAAAAATATGGATCTCTGTAATAAAAAGTCTGAAATAATGAATTATATAGATTTCCTATAATCCTGAAATGTATGTGAAAAATTGTTCTCTTCATACAATTCAAAATGTTCCATCTTTTTTATAGTATGAAATTAAGCATAGTGACTCATGATTCTATAAAGTTTTCAGTTAACTGAGCTGCTGCAAAGAGAACATGCAATACACAGATCTTGTTACATTTGAAGCAATCTAAGTATCCCCACAGGGATAATCACTGCTCCACATAGATGCCCCTTGTCAACCTGCAAATTATTATTTGATATACTAATAATCTTTGAGGAAGATAAACAGTTGGGAGAGTATGAAACCCAGGAGTCATGTATAAATTAATTTTGATCAGTGGTTTGTTCTGTGTAGAGATGTTGTTGATGTAAGCTTAGACATTAATTAACTGGGATCACGCATTCTGGATCTGAGTTCTGGCCATAGAAGCACAGCTCTTCTTCCCTCACTCATAATGTAAAATAACCAGTGATTAGCTGGCAGATTCAGGTATCTTCATAACTGCTTAGTTGCAGCTGCCTTTTGCTGTTCAACAATAACAAGTTAAAACAACCACTTCTGTTGTTGTTGTAGTAGATCTGTGGTCCCAGATCACTTCAGCCCTCCCTACTTTCAGTTAGTTTGATCATTTCAGTAGTAGGATATCTTCACTTGTGTATCTATATGTCCTTACATGGGAAACAGGGAAATCCTGTGTATCATGCATGAGGTAAGAAAGTGACAGGTTCATTTTTAAATAGATCATCTTTGGTAATGTATAGCTTACACAAATAGTATAATATTGCAACTTTTACCTTCACAGGAACTGCTATTTGATTCTGTTATCAAAAATGAAGCACAGTACAGAGTAGCAGTTTCTCATTCACCTTTTGCAGCGACTGAACCAAAATTAATGATTTTAAGCTCAACAACACATCTTTAAACAGGAAAAAAAACAATGATGTTTAAATCTATTTTAATTAATTCAGTGCTACTGCACAACCCATCAGAATGTGCAGCATCTGTGTCTCTGTGAAGGAATGTATAGTGTCTTCAGTCAATAAATGTTTCCATCTGCTACTGGTTTTTAATCAAGAATTATTTTTTTTCAACGAATAGTCAAATGCTTTATTTTTATCATGTTCTTGACAAGGTATTACATTCTCCCACAACTACATCTTTAAAATTTAATTTTTAAACATTTCTTTATATTTCAAAATGTTATTTGAATTTCTAAGATTGTTTAATTTTTTATTATCTCCTCTACTCAATTTACTTCACAGATACAGGGAAAATGAACTCTTGCTAAACTGTCTAAGTAAGATTTTTGATTTGTTCGTTATCATTCTGGCTTGGCAGCTAACCATTATGTGGTAAAAATTAATTTTGTGTTCTTTGTTATGCAAACCAGTCCATCTTATCTGAAAAGAGCTGTGTAAAAACTTGAAAACTGTAACTAAATGTGAAGCCATGTAGAAACCAGTTTTCACGTTTTTAATTGCAACTTGTTTTTTTGCATTCCTTTTATTTGGTATGGAATAGCTCTTAGTGCATCTCTTCTAGCTGCACTAGAAAAACTGGGTAAGCACCAAGGAGTGTGGTGGTGAGTGGACACAGGGAGGACGTTGCACATTTCTCTCAGATAAAAACTGCTGGAAATATTTGCCAGGTCTTTCCCCTCCAATTGGCTGTAGATGAAGCCTACTGGAAGAGGCGTTCCCGGTGAAGTCTATGTGCAGGATGCACCCCATATTTGAGAGTGTATAGGTCCTGCAGATTGGACCAAGACTCCATCCCACTGATAGTTAGGTTGTGGTGACAGAGAAGAGGGAATGATGCAGGCTGAGTATTCACCCAGACATGTAGATTCATCTGTAACCTTAACGTGGGATTACTGGATGAAAGTGAGGATGGAGGAAAAGATTTTCAGGATTCCTCTGTAAACTGCACCATGACACTGTAACAGTATTTCTATGGAGACAACCTCTGGAAGGTCTGAAGACAAATTTCTATAGGGCATTTCTATAGTCTGAGTATTCCCTGATTCAGAATACAGAACAACACCCCCTAAAAAAAAACAAAAACAAAAACAAAACAAACAAACAAAAAAAACCAAAACAGGGAAATAAATGTGTACAAAGCAGTTAAGTAAAATCAAAGCGTGCTGATCTACAAAAAATAGCTTATTGGAGATTAACACCACCTGTGATTTACTGTCTTTCCTGAGAGTAGTTTTGAAAGGTCAGAGTAGCAGTTCTGATTTGCCTACTTTGACTAAACTTTATCAGTTACCTAGAAGATGTGAAATGCCTGATGTGCTCATCTGGAAGAGACATTACCTCAGTGATGGATATTAGGGTCTGCAATTAATGGGACCTTTGGTGAACAATCACCTTTTCCTGTTCAACTCTGCGTCTCCATTAGAATTAAAAAGCAAGGTTAGGCTATAGTACTAAAAATAATGGTGTTCTTTGTCCCTGAGGCCAAGTGATGGCAACAAGCTCACACAGCTGAACAGTTTTCTGCAGAAAGACTGGAGCTGTGTTCATTGGGAACAGTGCTTTGTGCCTCCTTGAACAGGCTATAACAAGACTTAAAATCTAAACCATGACAGCAGGTATGCTAGCAATTAATTAATATGTCACGTCATTATTCAGGACAGTATCTTCTTTTATTTTTTTTTCCATTTGTATATGCAATGACTATATTGAATCCTCTCTCATTGTAGGATTACATTATGGTTAATTCTGTGTCATTCTTTCAGTGCATTTTTATTTCTTTTCTTCTTTTAATATATTGTGGACTGGATTGAGATCATCTTTAAGTCAACACTGCTTCTTTTTTTTCTTTTTTCTTTTTTCTTTTTTCTTTTTTCTTTTTTTAATTTAACTTACTGCAAAGGTCATTAAATCATCTAGTCTGACCTCTTGTACATCAGACAGTTGTATTTTACCTGCTGACTGCCTTCATACCAAAATCCGTTAGCATTCATACAGATAAAATAAATCTTTTCTGAAGGTATTTGGTCTTGTTATGAAAATATGAAAAGAGATCACTTCCCTGGTATTTTGATTCAGTGGAAAAAATTGTTCTTCCACTGAAAAATTGTTAAGAAGTTGTGTTTTACTTCTCATTTCAATATATATGATTCAATTTCTAGCCCACGGTATGTCTTAGTCCACCATATTAATCTTTTAACTTTGGGTAGCTCCTTGTCATTAATTAATTAAGCATGGCAGCTAAATAGTAATCTATCTAGCAATCATATTTACACACACACATGCTTACACATATATATGCATGTATTTCTAAAAGTAGTTTTAATAAAAATAATAAAAATATCATAACAATTCAGTGTCCTACTGATGGTCAGTATGGATATGTTTCAGAGCTTCTCTGTTTACATGTGTATCCCATAGCATAATTTTAGCACATTTTGGTGGCTAAAATAGACTGCTATGTAAGCACTTACAGTGAGATAGATGTCTATTAATTTTTTTCCTTATAATTTTGCATTAATATTTTTCGAAGCATATTTTTGAGAATGGTCCCACTGGTAATAAATAAGTGTCCAGATTATACTGGACGGTCATTATTTTCTCTTACTCATCATCATCTAAACATTTTTGTTTGTCTCAATGTCATTAATGCAGATGTTGAATTCAATTCATAACTAATCCCTGGAAAACCTACATGGACGCCTTCATGCAATAGCGATTTACCAGTGACTTTTTCTTTTCTGTCAGTTGTTTATTCATTTATGTCTTACTGTGATTACACACTGTAGTCTTTTAACCAGAATGCCACATTAGTTCAAAAACCACACAAAATCTTATGTCACTTCTAGGCTACATTTATTAGTCACTTTTATTGAAAAATTTATAATCTCATCAAAGAATAAAATAGATTTTCTTTGATGATATATCAGATCATTAAAATCCTGTTTAAGAGCATTAATAGAATTCTTGTTTGATAGTCCTATACAAAATAAAAAATTCAGACAGTTTTTCTAACATCTTCCCTTAGATTGATGTGAAAAAACATATATTCAGTGGTAACTGTAATTCAGCCCACTGGTTTTTATTAATATTGATACGATTTTAGTGGGTTTCCAGTCTTTGGAACAGCCATGTGCTTTACAGCAATTAAAATTAGCAATGACTTAGTTACTTTTTCAGGCAACTCTTTCTGCCTCAAATACAAGTTACCTAAACTTGATATATCCAGCACAGATATCATCTTTCTTTCATCATGGTGGCTGAAAGATTGAATAGTGCTTCATTATTCCACACAGACAGAATATGTGATATATTTTTCTTTATACAGTTCAGAAGCATATAGGTTTGTTTTTGTATAAGATTAATTATTTATATCCAGAAATGAACCATAATCTGTAAAGGGACATTTTGGTGGTAGGCACCTGATATCAAATTGGTGTTTTTTTCTCATATTTTCTGCTTTCTTGAAGAACAGATGTCTTATGGGACATTCCCTTTTTTGTCCTTGAACAAAGCCTAGCTGAGTGAGCTCTCCTATTCAGGAAACATTGTGCTACATCTACCTTTTCTGTTCTTTTGTTCTTAACTTTGTTTAGACACACTCTTACAAAGCTTCTGCCAACAATCCTTTCAAAAAGTCCTTTATTTTTCATACTATATGTGGAAAAACTTATTGATTAGCTTTGAATTTTTTCTCCAGTCTTTATTTTCTATAGTACACCTTCTATATGTCTTTCCCTTTAATTTCTCTAACTATATTATTAGCTTTTAAAAAAAAACAATTTCTGCTTTTACCAATCCCAGAAGAATGCATTTTGAAAACTGTCCTTTACCTTCACTACAGAATTCTGGAAGAAAATGATTATTTGACAGATGTCTCTCAAATGGTTCCACCATTTCTTCCTCTCTCATACACGGAACAACTTTCTGATTGACAGTTGCAGTCTATCAGCAAAATGATTTTTTCCCCCCACTTTAAGCTGTTAGCATTGCAGAATCAGTAAAATATGAGCTGAAGAAAGGACAGAGATGGAGGAGTAGCTAAGCAGTGGGGTCTCTAGGGGAATGGATGAGCAGGCTTGATGGAACTGGTCAGGGGTGCAGGGATGGGGAGCTCTAGCACCTAAATCTCTGCCCCTTGGTCAGTCAATTTGGTAGGATGCCATCATTTTGATGGCAGTTAAGTTTTCTAGAAGGTTGTTAAGAGAGATAGCCTGGAACAATGAAAGTGTCATTTTCCCTCTCACAAAATGGAACTTTTCTAGAAATCTACTCCACATAAACACATTCACTGGCAGTAAGATGACTTGTTTTCCATTGAAGGGAATTTACATTTCAGTCAGTGTTATGCATACGAGCCAACTGTGAATGTGTAAATGTACATATGGTTTACTGAGATTAGATTAGGTCTGACAAAAAGACTGAAAGAATTACTCCCAGACATCAGTATTACTTCTGCAGATTATTTTTTTATGGTCAGTTTTATTTCTGAGCAGAATGAGCTGCAATTTTAATTTCAATTTATGCAGTTACTCACTTAAATAATTACATTTCACAGTATGTCAGGAACCTGAAAATTGTAATACAAATTAAAATTTCAACAGAATTTTATGATTTATTCTAGGATTTTTTCCTCTGAAATGATTTGTTGCTTAAATATATTTTCAAATATCTGGGGAAACAAACAAACAAAAAGCAACTTTAAAATAAAATGGCCTTTCTAAGACGAAATAGAATATTGTAGGCCTCATTGCCTCACTTCTGAATGCTATTACAGGAAAACAGAAAGATGGAATGTTTTATCTTCACCTTTAATGGGCCAAATAATGGTAGGACACACGATGAAAATATGAATAGTATTTTCCCAGAGGCCATTTTCCTCTGTTACATCATGTTCTATTTTCCTTTAATAAGCATTAAATTGATTTCACAAGAAAAATTCTAAGAATTGAGATTAAGGCTTAAGTGCTAATCGCAGTGGGCTTTAGCAATTTCATCAAGTCCCATTTATCCTAGAGTTAAAAAATTGGTTTGATAGCCTAAAAATTTAAAAACAAAACAATGCATTCAAAATTTAAAAAAGAAATGGACATCTAAAATATTTTTTCTCCTGTATGCTCCTGAAAAACACTGTGGTTATCAGCTCATAGATAAAATGGAATTAAAATATTATGGAAACAATGTGACAGTAAATTTAAAATGATCTCTTGGTTCCCATGATAACAAGACACTATATGAATATGTTAGTGAAATTAACTTACAGTAGTGCAAACCAGAACAGTATGTTATACAAAGTAAAAAACTCGCACAAAAGTAACTACAGTCTCTTTCTAGAAGGTCACTAATATCTTGCCACATTAGATTTGCTAGTATTTGTATAAATATCTTCTCAGCCCAAACTCAGTGCCATTTCAATGTCAGAGCTGTCTTCACAGGCAGTGGTGTACTTTAATACTGATTTGTCGCCAACCCTCTGAATAGTTAGCTACACAGCAGGGAATAACACGAACAGAGGAAATGAAATATGGCATTTATTTCAAGACATGAAAAATCTAATCTTCCATATTTAGACGCTTGCCTGCATTAAGACATGTAATGTTTTGAACCTGAGTATTCTTTGTCGTGTGTAAGTCAAAAGCATCAGCCTTTGCTGGTGGTCCCAGCACCTCTCTTCTTGTGAGCTTTGCAGAAGTTAATATCTACATTTTCAGAAAAGAAGCTGTTCCCTTGAGAATTTCTAAGCAGTTCTGCTCCTGAAGGGGCTTCAGCTGCTTCAGCTGAAAGCTTTTGACAGCACAACAGCTTTAGATGTTGTTTTGGAGTGTCCAAAAATGGGTTTAACAAGGAAGACTTTTTCTTTCCCTGGAAGTTGCCATGCTCTGGCATTCAGGACACCTTAGGTTCTGAAGAGAGCAAATGAACAGCACTGATAGGTTGTTTTATTTACCTTTCTTCTTCTTCTTCTTCTTCTTCTTCTTCTTCTTCTTCTTCTTCTTCTTCTTCTTCCTCTTCCTCTTCTTCTTCTTCCTCTTCCTCTTCTTCTTCTTCTTCTTCTTCTTTTAACGTTTAGTTTTCACACTCAACTCTGAGGAGAAAATACAAGAATTAAGAAAGGACAATATTCCTGTTGGAATGGGTTCGGTGAGCTTTGTGGTGTTCATATGACACAACTACAGTACAGTCTACGGGCAATTAGGGAAGAAATTTAACTTGCCTTAGGGACTGTTTAAATCTGCTTGAATATTTGATCTGTGTAAAGAAAATAATTATCCATATAAAATATATATGGATGTCCTACTTTTTTAATATTATTTTTATTTTTTAATAATAAACAGCAGTCAATTTAAGGAACAGAAGAAGATAACTCTTCAGGCAAGCCACCACTGGAATGAGCAATCCAAAAAGAAGCAGTGCAAATCACTCAGGGACGTTGATGAACGTTGTGCTATATATTGCCACCTCTAGGATATAAAGGCATCACTACACTGCTTGGATAGAAAGAAAGCAGACCACTCTCAGATGGTAACCAGACCCTTATACTGAGATTCAGCTTTCAGATCAACACTCCTTCTACATGTTGATCCCCACCAAGGAATGCAGTTTATGCTTTACTAAATAGCACAGATTATTATTATTATTATTATTATTATTATTATTATTATTATTATTATTATTTTCCACAGATGCAGTGTGTAAAACATCTTTGTAGCTTTACAAGATTTATCTAAACACACAAAAAAAATGGCTATATGCACTCTATCCTTACCCATCCTAATTGAAATCCTAACAAAATATGCATAATTCCCATCAGAAAATGATATGTTTTTCAACTATAGTTCATTTCCCCTTTCCCTTCTTAGTGGGTCTGCAAAAAAACAACCAAACAAACAAACAAAAAAAACCCCAAACATTTCTCAAATTCATAGACTAATATTCTAGAGTAACATAACTAATCTTTGCCTTTAAAACTGTACATCTAATTTTCATATAAAATGAAGGTTTGTACAAATCTTACAGCTGTAATAGTGATAAACATACAAAACCTATATGCAGACTAAAGATATTTTCCTCTTCCACAGCTGCCTCTTTTTTTTTTTTTTTTTTCTCCTTTAGCATTAGGTACATTAGGGCTGCCCACTACTGGACATCTGAAATCCCTGTCAGTAAATTCCT
Source organism: Gallus gallus (assembly GCF_016699485.2). NCBI lineage: Eukaryota > Metazoa > Chordata > Aves > Galliformes > Phasianidae > Gallus > Gallus gallus. Next base: position 32,038,982 of record NC_052532.1, read on the forward strand.
GAGCAAAATTTGATTACAAATCACACTTACTTGGCTAGCTGTTCTAAAGTAAGTACAACACTAGTATCTTCACATTTTAAATTTGTTCATCCCTGAATTCATTTTCCCTTTAAATTACTTTCCAATTGAAAAAGGTTCTAAAATAATTGAGCCATGTATTCAAAGAATCCCTGCTCTACTTTCATTGAGAAAAGAGACCCTAAAAATAAGCCATTCATTGTTTAAACCAAGTGGCACTTTATTTTCTTAAAATCTGTGGAAGGAGCTCATTGAAGAGCTTTGCATTCATTGATTTATGGTGCACCATAAAGAGTTCTCTCTTGCATAATTAAATATATAAGTTCTAAATTAATTGAGATATTGACTTTACAATTCTTATGTTTATTTGTATAAAATTTTTCACAGCTCTCATTCCTTATCATTCTGGTACAGAATATAATGTTTTTGTTTTTTTTTCTCATGCTTAAAGTAGGAATAGTGGTGCTTTTCAGAAATATAATTGAAATACTAAGCAATGCTTTTCCTACTGAAATATGGCACAAAGAAGTCCATCTGATATACAAATGTACAACTGCAAAGCAGGTTTTTTTTAGTACTGGGATCATTTTCTTCAAATTGTTTCATCAGGACCATTTCATCATTTCATTTTGGCATCAGTGTAGCCATATGTTGTAAACACTTGACTGTATCTCAGTCTATATAAAATTTCCTTTCTTTAGCAATGTAATGAACACTGAAAACTTACTGACATGAAGGTGAGCTTCCAATCAAGTTGTCACATTCTGTTCCTCTCCATGTTGTATACTTGAGACTTGTTGAAAGAAGCTCAAGTTTCTCCAGGCCTGGCAAACAACTTCTATTACATCTTTCCAGCCTTCCACATCTATTAAGAACCACTACATCTAGTAAGGCAAGCTTATAAAAGTCATGACAAAATAAGAATCACAAGGCATATGGTGGGTTATATGGTGGGCATATTAGAGATACTCATTTGGGGACTGTCATAAATATCTCCACCTGCCTCAAGAACGTAATCCTTAGCAACCTCTAAGAGGTTTCTTGCAGGTATACTACCTTGTGACTCATCAAAGTTTCTATGCAACATATTTAAAAGTAATCTTATGACAACTTCATGAAATTATGCTTTTAACTGGGAGACTGACATTTGAACAGTGCTGTTGTCTATTGGCTATGCAACTTATTTCTGAATGACAGGGAAACAAATTAGCCAGTGAATAATTATCCCCCATGAGCAAACAACAAAATCATGTTAACATTAGTGGTATGAACAAAATGGTCCAGTATTAACAACTGTGATGAACAGACACATACTTGGCTTTCTCTGTACTTTCAGCATCTCTCTTTCCCCTGCACAAATCATCTCCACTTCATTCTTCCATCTGCCATACTTCCCAGTTATGGCATTAATTACTCACAAGCATCCACGTTTTTCAGGCTTTCCTCTGGAACATCTACTACAAAATTTGCTCACTGACCCCTCCCACTGAGTGCCTGTGGATGAAAATGTATGGGAGCCTGGCAGCTCAAAAGTCACTCAGCCAGAAAGCACTGAAAGACAAGTTCAAGCTGCTCAATGGAAAGTCACAATTTTTGGCGACATTTTTCCCTGCAAGTTAAAAAAAAAAAAAAAAAAAAAAAAAAAAAGATTTTGTGGAATCATCTCTTCCCAGTGGAAAATATCTTGGGGGAAATGTTCTGGTTTTCTGCTTAGATGGAATATCGCTGCCATATAACTATAATGAGGTGAATAATTCTTTAGATATGTTTGATAGGAGCGATGAAATTCAGAAATGTCAATTACTCTGAAAAAAAAAAATCATGTGAAGAGAGAAAGAGAAGGGGAAAGAGGAAGACCTTATCAGAATAAAGGAATCTGACAATGTGCATCAGTGCATTTGTAAGATAATGTTCCAGATATTGAGCTTATGATCTGGACATATTGAACTCAATTCACATCTTTCATATCTGCTGGGCTAATGTATACAGAAGGCATGGACAATGACAGATTTCCATGCTGACATTCAAACTGCATTATATAGTGAAATGCAGTACAGAAAGTGTGAGCAACCAACAAAGAACAGTAAAAAAAACCTGAGCATGTCCAATGTGTTCATGATTGTATTGCTCATGACAGTCATAATAAGCTAAATGTTAGTGTATTTCAATTTTGAAGGAAAAAATCTTAAAACATAAAACTGATACAAATTTATATTTATATATTTATGTATCTTAGAAGAGTTAATTTATGTAAACTATTGCGGTGAAGAGTGTACTAAGATGAATGGCAGAGGTTATGCCTAATTAATTTTATGGATTGCATGGGGCAAGGCTTGGTATACTTGCTGAGCTCAGTATCATAATAAAACTTTCACTACCTGTTAGATGAAAAAGGATGTCATTTTATTAGCTTCTGTAGATTGCTGTCTATAGTTATTCAATATTTCAGTAAAATCTTTTGGCAGACATATGGTTTCTTCATGGGAAAAACTTGAACAAACACAGGGCATTTTTGAAGTCACAAATGTATTTAGATGGAGACTTCTAAACATTGCTTTCAGATCTGCTGCTTGTTCATAACAAGGGAATCAGCTGGGTTTTGTTTAGTATTTTTGAAACGATTTGCAAAGCTGGAATGAAAAAAAGCTACATATCCAAGGAATTGCAAAGCAAGAGTTATCTATTTTTTAAATTTACCTTCCTTTTTTCTATTTTTTAAATTTACCTTCCTTTTTTCTGTTTCCCTACTGCTTCATTTGTATGTGCAGGCATTGATTAGGACTAGATTAGTTATTCTTTGTGGAAATTGATTTGGAATTCAACAGACCTGTTGGATCAATGCATTTTAGACCTTCCAAATGTCCTTCTCACACCAGGCTCTTCCTTTTAATATAGGTATGTAGATTTTTTTTTTTTTTTTCCAAGCTTACTTGGGTGGTCCCAAGAGATAATATTTTATTTGTGTTTTGATTTCCAAAAATTCAGGTAGTAATTGCCTCCAGTGAAAACTCAACGTATTCTCTTGCTTTGATTAGGTCTTTGACTTAGGAGCTCTGAAAACAAGACGAACTGAACATGTGTATATCTCAGTACTATTTTCCCATTTAATTCTAGGAATTCTGCAATGATCAATTCATGTGATTTGAAATAAATCCCAAATATAACTTTGGTTGTATTATGAATTCTAATTTGCTCTCTTTTGACAAGACTAAATTTATTTAATTTACTTCTGATATCAGTCTGGTAATCCATCTGTACAACACAGACAGAATTCTCAGTTTCTCTCTATGATCTGAGTTAACTCATTTGTTCTCATGCTCTTTCAGTGTAATTATAGTTTTGGAAAAATGTGTGAGGATTAGAACAGCCACTCGTGGTCATACTTTTCTCAGTGAAAAACTGAAAAATAACTGAAAATACTTTGTGGGCCTGTGGATCATGATCTATCTGATCTCTCTCTCTAGTTCACCACACGTACTGTCTCTGGTTTTCAGACTGATTTGAAATCAAAGGCATCACTGATCAGTGCTTTGCCTTCTTGAAACATTCCTCCTTGCTGACTATTCTTACTTCTCCAGTGACAGTGAATGGAAGTGGACAGTGGCCAGATTTCACTGCATGAGATTTGACTTGGATGCATTTTGATATTGGTAACTAACCACATCCAAGAATTTTGTAATCTTTTTCTATTCTGGCAGATTAGATTACAGGCTGTTGCTAGTTGGCAGGAGTGAAGTATAATTCTTTCTTTAAATGCTCTATCCAGGAGAAACTTTTGGGTAACTGTTAAGCTGAGTTGTTTCTCTCCCCATTTGTTTTTTTTTTTTTTTTTCCCTGAAGTGCTTAGAATCATAGAATCGCTAAGGTTGGAAAAGACCTGCAGGATCATCCAGTCCAACCATTCGCCCTTCACCAATGGTTCTCGCTAAACCATGTCTCTCAACACAACATCCAAACTTCAAATCAATATTTTGATTTATCTTGGTCTTTGTTTAAATTGAAGGTATTCACAGCACAGGACATAGGCTGACAGCTTCTTCCACTGTAACTCCTTTGTTAGATAAATGGTCTGGAGAAAACAAAGAAATAAAGCTCAGTACTTGGACTCCACTGTTAATCTTTTTTTTCACTTTCTTCTATTTCTTTCTTGTCTTTCCTTCCTCTCTTTCTTTCTGTCTTTCCTTCTGTCTGTCTTTCTCTGCCTGTCTTTCCATCTGTCATTCCATCTCCCTTCCATTTGTCTTTCCGTCTCCCTTCCCCACCCCTTTGTCCTCCCTTCCTCTCCCTCTCATTTGCTTGCGCTGTACATATGTGTACATATATATGAGTTATGTATTCAGTCCGAGAGAGAACAATAAATAAATAAATAAATAAAATTCAGTGTTTCCAGTGCTAATGTCTTAGAGGTCAAAGGAAGCAATAAGCACTGTCCTATACAAGCTTAAAATCAACCATCGTGCTGAAAAACGTATGGCAACTCAGTGATGGCAGGACACTTATGCTGGGGGAAGGGAGGTTTTCTGTATAATTGTGTGATAGACATAGGTCTGGAGATAAAGTTTCTATATATAGAAATAAAGTTGTGGAAATCTGTTATTCTACCAGGATAGAGTGATACAATTCTTAGAGCCCTTTGTAACTGCTTCACCAAATGTTCCTGCGAGGAAGAAAAGATAATGAAGTTTAAACTGAAGTCATCCTTCCCCTCAGTGTTTTTTGAAGGAGTGAAAGGAATGCAGATCAGGGCATCATTTCTGCAGGGAATGCCACCAAGGTCAAACAGCATATAATGATTTATGGAATTGTTAGTAGCCTTCTGTGATTTGGATTTGCCCTTTTCTTTGTCTTTTTTTTTTTTTTCCTTCACTTTTGTTTTCTTCTTTTGTGACTTTTTAGCTCATCTTTCCATACATATAGTTAGGCCAAAATCACAGCATGAAGAGTATCTGTACCAGGACAGTAAAGTGTATTTAATAACTAAAGATTGAACATCACTCCATCAATTAACATGAATATCACCCCTTCAATTAACATGATTCATTAGAGCTGAAACTAAAACAATGCACCTATAATTTCTGGAGCTTTTTGTTATTAGTTGGTGTTGCTGAATCTGTCTCTCTCTCTTTTTTTTTTTTTTTTTGATAATTTTGATGAACTTCTTAAAAAGTAATAAAACTACATGGAATGGAAAGTCTTGAAGTTCCAATCTTATATTAAGTTATTGTCTTCTCCATGCTTCCTTAATATGACAATGTTGTCAGGAGGCAATAACAGAAGAAAGCTTATTATAGGCAGGATAGAATGTAGGATGACATACAAGGTAGTTATTATTCCAGGTTTTAATTTAAACTTGGGAGTGATTTAGAGACAAATGCTGCTAAATATATTAATATCCTCTGAAGAATAGATATTGCTGATTTTTTTCCTTTAAATTATTTATCTCCAAATTGTCAGATTTGTCTCCAGCCCAGTGTCCAGGGCTTGGCTTACTTTCCTGAACCTGCAGCCTAAGGTTTTTAGATCTTTAAATTAGATATTCAGAACCAAGTCTAGGAAAATCTAAGTTTTTTCGGAATATTTGATGTCCAGTTAAAGAAGAGATATTGTTGTCTAAACATAATCCTTCATTTTTGTTTTAGATATCCGAGATTCTTCTGTGGGACTGGCGGATAAAACTCAGGATCTATAGAAAATCTGTATTTTCTGGTACAATATCTACAGACCAGGAACAATCTCATACAGCAGCTAAAATGGCACCAAAATACTGTGCTTCTTATCAGCAGAGCAATGGAACAGAAATGGAAAGACAGCTTATCGTGTCATAGCAGTAGTGTTGGTAACATTAGTAGCATTGATGCCTCAAGTTGCCTCAGGTATCTCCACAGGATATGACATAAGACATTTGTAAGATCTTTGTTCATCTGAAGTAGCTTCTGGGATCCAAGAGAAATACACTAGCACACTGGAATTCCAGAGAATTCTCAAGATTTCCAAATTCCGTGTCACTTAGCATTATTCATATTTGTTAATAACGTGCATCTTACTTGCAGCCCGGAAGGCTAATTGTGTTCTGGGGCTGCATTAAAAAAGGGGTGGCCAGCAGGGAGAGGGAGGGGATTGTCCCCCTCTACTCAGCTCTTGTGAGGCCCCATCTGGAGTACTGCGTCCAGGCCTGGGGCCCCCAGCACAGGAAGGACATGCAGCTCTTGCAGTGGGTCCAGAGGAGGGCCACTAAGATGATCAGAGGGCTGGAGCACCTCTCCTGTGAGGAAAGGTTGAGGGATCTGGGCTTGTTTAGCTTGGAGAAGAGAAGGCTCCAGGGAGATCTCATTGTGGCCTTCCAGTACTTGAAGGGAGTGTATAAACAGGAAGGGGAACAGCTGTTTACAAGGGTGGATAGTGATAGGACAAGGGGGAATGGTTTTAAACTGAGACAGGGGAGGTTTAGGTTGGATATTAGGACGAAGTTTTTCACTCAGAGGGTGGTGACACACTGGAACAGGTTGCCCAAGGAGGCTGTGGATGCTCCACCCCTGGAGGCATTAAAGGCTATGACTGTATGGGACTCTGGCCAGTCTGGTCCGGTGGCTGGTGACCCTGCCCATGGCAGAGGGGTTGAAACTCGATGATCATTGTGGTCCTTTTCAACCCAGGCCATTCTATGATTCTATGATAAATACCTAGAAGCTCTAACTATATTTCCCAGGACTTATTTAAATATGTACTGAACTTGAGACAGTTAAACTAATGCCTGTACTGGAATGTCCTGAGTCTCTTCACTCATTTTCTTTCTAGATTTCCTTCTAAGGTAAACTTCATCATGGAACAAATGTGGCTCAAAATTTATTTGGGAGTATTTCCTGTGGTGTGAAAATTGGAGCATTTTTTCCAGCGATGATACTGCAGCACCTGCTGAAAGTTGCTGGCTATTCATCCATTAAAATGGAAACTTTCTCACTGGGAAACTTTTAAACAGTAAAAACTAACTGGGATAAATCCTTTCTAAAACATACAGAATAATCAAATCATACAGAAGTAACTGTGAATAAGCTGTGAATCAAAAGTCAATTACCTCTAACTCTTGGATAACTTTTAAAACTCTGAGCAAGTGAGCCCCAATCTGTACAGTAAAATAATGAGGACAGAAAATAGTAAATATATTTTATAATTATTTTTGTCTGAAACCTGTAAATACTTTCAATCACTTCTGAGTGAAAAGCCTACAACAGAAGAACTACTAGAGGGATAATCATTGTCAAGAATTCTGAGCAAAAGACAATTTCATATTATAATCTGGGTAAAAGAACACTGTTTTGCAGATGATGTGCAAACTGTTTCTCTAACAGCTGACATGCATGTTCAAGATGTAATTACATAGTCACTTCGATGAGGTGTAAGTATCACACCTGCTTCCCCTTTATTTTACTTGTCTGTTGGAGCCATTCCACTTGCACTGGGCTTTTGTGTGGCTTGGTAAAAAGCTGGATCTAGATGAAAGTTAGCCATAAAAAAATGCTTTTTTTCATCTACATCAGTACCTCAGCTCAATGCTCAGAGGTCTATGCTGGATAAAAGAGGACAGAATAAGAGAAGTTGAGAGCAAGGTCAAAATGACATTTTTAGTTTGAGCTTTCTGCCAACCAGATGGTCATTCCTCTGCCTGTACTTGTGCCTGAGGTTATTTCTATGCAGATAAGGTTTCCTTTGTTGTTCTTCTTGCCCAGTTTTCCATCTGGTTCAGCTTCTTCTGGATGTCAGCACACCCATCTTGTGTACCCTTGTTGCTTCTCTCAGTTTTGTATAATCTGCAGACTTGCTGAGTGTGCACTGTCTGACCCATCTTCCATCTCACTAATGAAGAGGTTAAGCATTACTGCCCCCATTCTCAATCCCTACTGTACATCACTGGTGACTTGTCTCCAACTGCATTTTGTTCTAATGTTCCCTAATGTTTGAAACCAGTTGTTAAGCTGTACTTCTATCCACCTTGACGTCCACTTATCTTACCTATATCTAGCCATATAAGATGCTCAAGTTTTTGTTCTGTATGAAGTATAACTGGATGCCCTACGGTTTCTTCAGATTACTTAGAGGTTCCTGTCAATAGATTTATCTTTCATTAAACAATTTTTTTTTTTCCTGATTTTTGTCCTGTTTCTTGCCTTTATTTTTTTCATCCCCGAGTGCAACCACGCCAGAATGGTAATATGAATTCAAGAGGCAACAACTTTGTAATGGTCTTTTTTCACGTGGATTTCATTATGGTGCACATGGCATCTGATTCATTTCCTGTTGATGACATTCAAGGCATGTCTGCTGACCTGAGGGGGAGTGAGATTAATCTTTGATGATGTATACACATATTCCACTACAGCCACAAGCTCCACTGTTTCTGGAGACCAAATACAATATTACAGCAAAGAAGTACAAGCAATCCTTGTCCTGTATTGTGTCTTACCAGTCTATCTTAGTACACAAAAAGTATTTTTAAGAAAACACATCACACGAAGTAATTTGTGAACTCTATATTTTTTTCTTGTAGAGAATGCAGGCTACATTTCAAACAGTAATAGACTGTATCAACTTGGGCTTTGCTCATGGTAGAAGGATCACAGAATGTTGACAGTAGAAACCTGGCTCTTTTTATCAAAACTGTTCCTGTTCCCACTTACCAGATTTATAAACAATTGAATCCAGATGGATTTGTATCTTAGTGCTCATGACAAAGCTAACCCCAGTGCTATTTCACTTGGCTATCATGAAAGAAACAATAAGCTGAAAAGATTGACATGGTTACTAGAGGAAAAAGTTACACTTTACTGTCTTGTCTACTAATATATATAATTTTCTGCACAGTTCAACTGATGGAATATACATCTGTGAGTCATATGTTTAAGTTTCAGAAACAGTGAAACTACCAATAGCAGAAACAGGACTTGCATTTGGATGTAATGTGACTTCTTTTCTCCAAATATCTAATTCAAAGTTAGCATAAATAATGTATTTTCTAATGTTCAGGAACAAACGAGAGACAGACAAGTGAGAGTAAATGTTGTTTACAGATTACTTAATAAGGGTCAATTGAGAATACACATGGACTGAGTTAGTAACTCTTACATAACTGTGAAGTGAGTATTAAGTACATAATCCTATTATCCCCACTATATTTTGTTTTGTTTCATTTGGATCTGGTTGCAACTTTATTTCTTAAATGTAAATACTTAGCTTAATTTCAATTTCATAATCACTGTTTTAAGATGAAAAATGTATAATGAATTTCATTTCATCATGGTTCCTGAAGGTGCTCAAGGCCACGTTGGATGGGGCCCTGGGCAGCCTGGTCTAGTACTAAATGTGGAGGTTGGTGGTCCTGCCTGTGGCAGGGGGGTTGGTTCTTGATGATCCTTGGGGCCCTTCCATCCAAAGCCATTATTTGATTCTATGATTCTATGGTCTCATCTCTATATTTTTTTCAGTCATGAAACATAATAAAAATACACAATGAAGGCAAAAACAAAACAAAACAAACAAACAAACAAAAAAACAGATTGAAGAGACAGAAGACTGTCACACTGTTCCAGAGTCATGGGAAACCTGGGACCTATTTCTTGCTGAATGGAGAGTAGGGCTATGGTGTTCAGGTTATAGTCAGTGTAGCAAGGCTACACTGGGTGGAGAAGACACCCACTGCTTCCACGAATAGACATGAAGCAAGCTGTGAAGAAAGGCATCAGTTTTTGTGCTGCAGCGTCATTGAGTTCAACTACTGTCTTGAATTTAGAGATTCAGACAAGTAATTTATATTGACTGAAAACACTATTTTCAGATTTATGCCCTGCTAATACTTATCTTTCAGGGTAAGAAGAAGCATAGTACACTGCTGTTAACAACTGAAAGTGTTCAGTACATTTTATTTTTACCTTTACAGAGGTGTCTTTTCTTTTTTTTTTCCTTTTTTTTTTTTTTTTGTCTCCTCCAGGAGCACAAAGGCACATTTTGGCATATTCAATAGAAAGTTTAATCTTTGAATTAATCCATGCAATTATTAGTTTGGCACTACCAAGCATCTCAAATATGTAACTCCAAGTCAGATGACCAGTGATACTTGACTTTCTGACTTTTGACATACGTCCACAAACTTGACTACCTCATATCCTTATATCAGCACTGTGGCTACACAAAACTACCAAGATTAAAGACAGGCTGCAATACTTTGGGTTACAAACAGAAGTAGAGATAGCAACAGTAAGGAAGCACATCAGGGGAGGTAAAAGCAGGACAGTGAGAAACTGAAAAGATAAAATATTCTCTAGAAACATAAGAAATAAAACAATTGTCTAAGTGAGTTTTTATTTCTGAAAATATTCTAATTTATACCTGTATGCACTTAGATTTCATTGTTCTTGTGCAGATTGTTCTGTGTGTTCACAAATACCATTCAGACGAATAATTGTTAGCACAAAAGGAGTAGTCATAGGATGCTGATGCCAACAATTATAAATTAAAATAGAAATGAAATTGGTTATTTGTCAACTCGTATTTTCTCCCCTGGTGTGCATCATAACTAACAGCACCTGTTTCTCATATATTCTTTCTACTTGTAAAAACTTCACAGAGAAAAAAAAATACTTTTTTAAAGTGCTGCTGTAAACTGTCTAGCATTCCAATGAAGTGCATGTGACACTTCTACACTTTGATATACCTTTCTTTATATTTGTGCAGCAATTTCATGTCATCAGTGATACCCTCATTATGTCATCTAAACAATGAATTATTTACATGTTTTAAAAATACTGGGAGATAGCTTAACGTGAAAATAAAACACTTCAAAAATCCTCAGATCTGAGGCAATGAAATGCAAGCATTAAGTGTAATGGCAGGAAAAATAGGATGGCTCCACCTGACATTTGCAAGACCAGCATTTGGATGCCTCTGTTCATATATTAAGAAGCTGTTTCTCATGTGCAGTCATGAGCATTTTGTTCATCGTACACTCCTCCTGAAAATGTAGTCCCTGAAGTTCATAACAGATATTTGCTATGCTGGAGATGCTCTCTTCACTAGGGAATCTGTCTGCACAGGAATTCCTAGTCACACAGAAGCATGCTTGCTCTTCAGCTTCTGCTTCCTGATGAGGATAGACTTTTTATATGGGCATTTATTTGGTTGGTATTTATTTATATGGACATCCAACAGAGTTATCCTTGTGTCATTTCAGAGACAAGACTGCAAACATACCCAGAAACAAACTAAAAAATTGTCATCAATATACAATCCATCAATATATAATATTGAATATTATTTTTACAGACTTTTGAAATTAGAAAGTTCTTTATAAACATTCAGAACTACCAGCAAAACAGTGGCTAAAAATTTTGCTCAGAACTGCAAGGTTGCATAATTTATGTAAGACATTTTATGCAAATTTTAAACCAGAGACACTAGAACACACAAATTTTCTTTCAGATTATCATGCAATTGTAACAACAATATTATTGTTCATTTTACTGTTGCTTACAATTCACATATTTTATGAATTACTACTTCTGTGTCTGCACAAACTCAGTAACTCATATCAATGCTGGAGGTTACAAACTACAGTGGAGAAATATTGCACAGAGACATCATCATTCACAGATGACACAAGCTTTGGCCTCCAAACAGAATTGAGGCTTGCTGCAAACTGGCAAAGAGCATCAGCCAAGGGCTGTCTGGTTCAGACCTTTCCGTCATTTGCCATTTGTCAGCTGGTGTACATATCATCTCAGATGAAAATCTTGTTCTGCTATTGCTTCTGATGGTTGAAGTTAAGTCATGCTGACTGATATGATGATAATTTAGCAGTCCAGATAGAAAGAAAAATTGCATTTTCTCTACATTCGTAAATCTTTTGGTTCATTTGGAATTAAGGAATTAGTGCCATCTCAAGCAGAATTTAGTACCTAGGTTAATCTCACATTTTAATTGGTTCTGGAAATGTGACCACTATGACCACTACCAGACAACATCTTAATATTCAATAACTTTAGAAGAACAAGACAGTTGATAAATTTTTCAGGCATTAATCATAGAGAATGTCTTGAACCAACAAAATTCACAGTACACCTTTTCCAGGACACCAAGTGCAGATAATGCTTGCCAATAGGCTGTTGCAATCCAACCTTTATGCATCTGCAGTAGTGGAACAGACCTACCTCTTTCTGGACATGATCCAGATGAAAGCATCCATTTCTACTGAGCTATATATGAACTAAGAGGAAGCAAAACATAGCTTTGTAGCATGCTATTGTACTTTATGCATGGCTTAAGCAGTACAAATAAGCAAAACCTCCCATGTCTTTTGCTGCATATTCCTATTGCCTCACATAGTAGTTACAAGTCACAGAAATACAATGTGAAATTAAAGGGATATTACATACGTTCTTGTGAATATCTGTGATCCATTAGGTTCTGGCCACTGGGGATTTCATTCCTTTATTTCCAGCCAAAGACACTGTAAAACACTCAACTTGCCTAACCAGCCGTAGGTCTGTGAGGAGACATCTACGCACTAAAAGTTTTCTTTCTGTTCAATACAGAGAAGTAAATGGGAATAGAAATTCACAGGTTCATAATCAAAACCAAAACCATAAGAAGGAGTAGTATCAGAAATAAGGATTATAGTGGTGTTTCTTGTACGCTCTCTGAACCTTCATTGTGTTCAGTTCAGTTCCTCTCCCTCCTGTCTCACTTTCTCTGTTGTACCTTCTTGAATTTTGTCTTCTTTGTCTTTGCATTTCAAGGAGTATCCAGTGGACTGCATATATCCCACCATAAATTCAAAAGTACATCAAAATAACTTTAGAAACTGTTGACATGCTCTTGGGTTGTCAGTCCAGCATCCACTAAACTGTTCTTCTGGAGACATTCTTGTGGAGACTACTGGTTAGTCTCACCTAGACCTGAGATAATATTACAGTAAACTACTTTTGTTTGGAATGGTTAGTAATGCACATAAATAAATAAATAAAATGCTAAGTAGGCTAATCTCTAGGAGTCCTTTAACCTTATTCCCAACAATGAGTTTATTGGGCTATGATAGAAATAAGCTTGAGATGTTTTATACATGTGTACATAAATATTCCCATCACCAGTGTGTGAAACAAAATAAACCTTCTAGTGAAAAACAGCTTCTTTACTGTGTGCCAAATTATATTACTTGCTCATATGGATATAACAAATTATTTAAACAACCACATAGATCTTCCTTTTTTTTTTTTTTTTTTTTTTTTTTTTTTTCCTCCCACCCTTGGGACTGATTTCTTCACAGGAGAGAATCTGTTGAAGCTTCATGATAAAGACTTGGCAATGAATATTTTTTCCTGTGATGTTTTCAACACAAGCACATTTCATCCACAAGGATTGTTGCATTAGCACTGGCATATTGCTGTTGGCGCTGTTGCTCAAAGTGGGGCTGAGGGGATCCTGTCTCTGCCCATAAATGACACCATTGAGAAAATGACTTTCAACCCAGCTATAAACAGGCAATTGTGAACAGCTACTGATTGCCATTCTCAGGACACTGGTGGTGCTAAGGGATTGAGGTTGTAATGAGCAGCACATATTGAGAAGCTTTTTGGGTTTGTAAAATACTTTAACCCTAAATTGTCTTCATATTCAGACAAATTTAGTGCAGAGGATATAGCATAGAGGAAGTATGTGCATGGCAGTTCAGATATTTCTGAGAGTTCATTTAGGGAGAAAAGTTATTTCCCTGGGTTGCAAGATATGACTAAACCTGTTTAGCAAAATAGTCTGCAGAAGAAAATACAAGTGTTTTTGCCTTTCCCAGAAGCTGTATACTGGTGATCACCTTTAGCTGGGAAAGGGCAATAGAGTGCAAGCTTTTCACTGAAGTCAGTATTTTCAGTTCAGAACTCTGTCTCCTTCTTGTCTTTGTACTGTTGATTCTCATACAAAAAACTCTGCCACAAAAATATAAATCATGAAAAACCTCTAGCCATACATTCACTGTTCTTGGGAAGAATATTATTTGTTTTCTTTTCTCCCCCGCCTTTCTTTTCTTTTCTTTTTTCTTTTTTCTTTTTTCTTTTTTCTTTTTTTGCTTTCTGTATTTTGTTCTTTTTTTTCTTTTTCTTTTTCTTTTTTTTTCTTTTTTTCTTTAAAATTTTCTCTTTTTCTTTCTTTTTTTTTCTTTCTCTTTTTTTCTCTCTTTTTCTTTCTCTTTTCTTTCTTTTTCTTTTTCTTTCTTTTTCTCTTTCTCTTCCTTTCTCTTTCTTTCTTTTCCTTTTCCTTTTTCTTCTTCTTCTTTTTCCTTTCTCTTTTCCTTTTTTTTTCTTTTTCCTTTTTTTCCCTTTCTTCTTTTCCTTTTTTTTCTTTTTTTTTCTTTTCCTTTTTCATTCCCGTTTTGTTTAAATTATTCATTAAAAGGGCATTTCTGGATGGAGTTAACTGCAGTGAGTTCAGATCTTCACAGTGAAAGCTTTTTTGAGATATACGATGTGCCAAAAACGATCCTACTTCTAAGGGGGTTAAGTAGTGAAACAGCTTATGTCACTACTGGCATGTTCAGTTATCAAGGAAGAACAAGAGGAAGAAGATCTAGGGAACTCTAAGATAAATATCCAGAATTCATAGGATGCAACTAGACTGTTAAAAGGACACATGCCTTACTATACCTATGCTATACAGGAAATATTATTAGAATTTTTCATCTTTTCTTTCCTAAGCATCTACTATTAACAGAAGTTACTCCTTAGGCATAAAATGGGAACAGATGGATAATCTTTTCTGGTAGCCTTTTCTTATGTTTCTGGGGAAAGCAAAACAAACAAACAAACAAAACAAAACAAAACAAAACAAGACAAAAAAAGAGAAAAATTTCAATACCTAGAGAGAGAAGTAAAGCTGTGCTGTTTCTTCTGTGGTCCCTCTTGGTCTATGATCTGTTCAACATATCAGGAAAATCCCTATGGTTTTTGAACACATCTGCCTTACAAGCAGATTTCTAACCTTTGAGGAACAGCTTCCTTGTGAAGCAGGTATTCATAAATATGTTTGATAGAGTGTATGAAGCAGAGAGAAAAAGGGAGAGGGGGAATGAGAGAGAGAGATGAAGTGATTTGCATAGTTCTGCACTTTAATTATAAAGCATCTTTCGCTTGATGACACAACTATACTAATTAAGCCTCATTACTCTTCCCTTGGGAGCATTCTGATTAAGCATGTCCCAGTTATGTGGAGTATACATGATGATGGTTGTTGCAGCACACACTGATGATTTGTATGTCTCTCTTGGGACCAAAGGGTACAAACATCTTGACTATGCTTTTAGAGGCCCAAGAACACATTCAAAACCCAAAAATTTCTAAAATATTGATGAATGTTTTAGGTAAAATTCAGTGTAATCTAAGGCTTTTAAAAAATGTTGAGACTGCGTAAGCATTCAGCAATGGATTTTGCAGAGTTTAAATGAATCTTTCTTTCATCTCATTTTCTTACATAAATAGTACAAGAAATGTTTCTCCAAACACCTGATGTCAATGCTAGAGTTTATTAATTCACAGTACATTCTCTTATCAGCAGCCTCAGTACATTTTTTTTTTTTTGCCACAGAATTCCCACTATGAACAGTATATAAAATAATTCTTAGTGGAAGGCATGTGAAGGCATAAATGTTGCACAATGTCTAATAGTCTGAGTGGAAATACTGAATTTTTCCTGTTGGTACAAAATCAGAAAGAAAAGTCTTCTTTTCTGACTAAAGAAAATGCATTTAGCTAATAGACATATTACTACTGAAAAAGTTTTTATCAAAAGTAAACATTAAACTGGAGCAGTAAAAAGGTCTTTGAAAGTTTTTCTCTTGCCCATAACAGGGCATGTGTATTTTTTGGATAGATGTAAGTTCTCTGATTCTATGGGGTGCCTTTGTCTATTTAAAGGTCCATGATAGCAGACCTGCCATTGTGGTCTTCAGTAACAGAGTTCCTTGACTCTGAGAAATGTAAAAATAAGCTTGCCAAGGCAGTACAAAGTGCTCATGGATATAAGCGTACACTGAACTTTATGGCTGAAGAAAAATTAAAGTACGATATTGTCAATATAACAGCTAGATAATTTCCTTTTTGTTCAACTCTGAAATGTAAAACTGATTTGTTTTCAAAAGAAGAGTAGCCATGTAAATTAAAATATGATAAAGGTCATAAGGGCTACAAGACAATAATTACAGAAGAAGCATTTGCATTAAAAAAGTAGAATCAATCCTTAATCCTTAGAACAGTGAAAGAAGACAGGCATTAACATATTTTTAGAATCTAACAGAAAGGAATAATAGTTTCTTCAGACTACCATGACAGAAGCTGCTTTCTACTTTATTAATACAGTTCTTTAGTAGCTCAAGGTCTATAAATAAACTGGAAAGCAATCCACATACTTGCCAAACTTATTTCTTTGATTATGAGTTTTTCTTTTCTCTGAATCATCTCTGTTTATTCTATATAAGCATGCTTCATTGTCTGAGTGTGAAATCTTCAACAAGCAGTCTTTATCATCAAGACTATATGCAAGATTAATTCATTTTTCTACTTAATTTTGGGTCCTTGTTTTCTTTACATTCATTTGTGCATCATAAATGATAAATAATATCAACTCATGATTTTCTTTATTTGCTGGAAGACCATAGTACTCCTATGATACAGTAGAAGGTGACAAAGTTAAAATGAAGATTTTGATGAATTATAAATCAATATCTACCTACCTTAGGTTAAAAAAATAAAATAAAATCAGATCATGATGGCTACATTGACACGAGTTACTTATTCACTGAAAAATGCAGCTGTGATTGTGAGGCTACTTTCAGTTGTCTCTAGAAGGTCTCATCAAATTCCTCCTCCTGATCAGCTGCCTGTAGCAAGCACAATCGTGTCACCCAAATTAGCTAGGCCCCATTCTCTTGACACCAGCCCTTTAGCTATTTATAAGCATTGATAAGATCTCAGTCTTCTCCAGGTTAAACTGCCCCAGGTCTCTCATACTTTCAAATAATAATCTTCCCCACAACAATCTTTGTAGCCCTCCACTGGACTCCATTAATTTCCTGTCTTTCTTGACCTGGGGAGCCTGAAACTAGACTCAGTACTTCAGATATGGCCTCACCAGGGCAGAGCAGATGGTGAGGATAACCTCCGTTGACGTGCTAGACATGGAATGGATGTGGATGAACCACTTTGGATAAGGAAAATTCCACCACACAAGTATAGTTTGCTGTGTCATTAGCTCCCAGGCGAAAAAAGTTCTTCGATCATCTTATTTAGTGATATACATATACATATATATGTATATATGTATATCTGGGGCCTGTCCTGTTTAATATCTTTATTGATGATCTGAATGAGGGCATTGAGTGCACCCTCAGTAAGTTTGCAGATGACACCAAGCTGGCTGGAAGTGTCAATCTGCCTGAGGGTAGCGAGGCCCTGCAGAGGGATCTGGATAGGCTGGATAGCTGGGCTGAAGCCAATGGGATGAGATTCAACAAGACCAAATGCCAGGTCCTGCACTTTGGCCACAATAACCCCAGGCAACGCTACACGCTTGAGGCAGAGTGTCTGGACGACTGTGTAGAGGAAATGGACCTGGGGGTGTTGACTGACGCTAGACTGAACATGAGCCAGCAGTGTGCCCAGGTGGCCAAGAAGGCCACTGGCATCCTGGCTTGTATCAGAAATAGTGTGGCCAGCAGGAACGGGGAAGTAATTGTCCCCCTGTACTCAGCACTGGTGAGGCCACACCTCGAGTACTGAGTTCAGTTTTGAACCCCTCACTGTAAGAAATGCATTGAGGCCCTGGAGCGTGTCCAGAGGAGGGCAACAAAGCTGGTGAGGGGCCTGGAGCACAGGCCTTATGAGGAGCAGCTGAAGGAGCTGGGATTGTTCAGTCTAGAGAAGAGGAGGCTCAGGGGAGACCTTATTGCTCTCTATAACTACCTGAAAGGAGGTTGTAGTGAGCTGGGGGTCGGCCTCTTCTCTCGTGTGACTAGTGATAGGACTAGAGGGAATGGCTTCAAGCTGCACCAGGGAAGGTTCAGGCTGGACGTTAGGAAATAATACTTCTCTGAAAGGGTGGTCAGGCACTGGAATGGGCTGCCCAGAGAGGTGGTGGAGTCACCAACCCTGGAGATGTTCAAAGAGCGTTTGGATATTGTGTTGAGAGGCATGGTTTAGTGAGAACCATTGGTGATGGGTGAATGGTTGGACTGGATGATCCTGTTGGTCTTTTCCAACCTTGATGATTCTATGATTCTATGATTCTATGATATATAAATATATGCATGAAACTGAGCAGAGTCATAAAAGTCTCCAGCAAGGTGAAAATGTAGCTTGGCCCACCAAGGAACTGGAAGAGGACCCTTGTTGTGAATTGAGATGCATCCTCAAAGTGGGGTGAGCAGTGGAATTCTATCATGAAAGATCTATAGGCATAGTCTGTTTTTCATTCCCATCTTCTGAGAAGTACCCAACTGTCATTTTTATATTTTAGCATTTTAGAACCAGAGAGTAAGCTCTATTGCAGAAGGCTTGCAAAGTAACATCATGAGCATTATTACTCCAACTTTCTATGCAATTATTCCAAAGTAATAGTTTTAAAAACAATTTGCAACACTCATTTAATGGAAAAATATAATTTCTTAGATGGCCAGTCTCGTGATGAATAAATTTGGCATGACATCTTCCCTGACGACTTATATGACTCATGGAAATAATTCTTTTTGGAAACTATTCTGTTTGTAATGAAAGTAAGTTGATTTGTTCTTTCTGTCTTTCATGTTTATCAGGGAAGCAAGATATTTATCAAATAAATAATTTTGATGCTTATTCTGATCAGGTCTAAAAGCTGAAGCTGTCTGGCATGCTGGCTTAGGGGAATCAAAAACGAAGCCTGACTTTGCAGCTTGTTCGCCTGATTAAGAAGAAATTTTACTACTGAATGTACTACAGTTAGTTTTAGAAATTGGTATAACTACATGGTGCAAACTATTCTTGGTTGTGAATTTATGCAATTAGGATGGAAGCAGTGTGGAAATATTAGGTGTTTGAACAGAGACCTCATGCGTATGGATTTAGACATAGATGGACATGGTTGAATGTGTCGTATTCAGGTAGAGACAATTTGTCCCATTAACATATGCTCGTGGTATGATGAAGAGAGAATAATTACATAATCTGGATCCTTTATCATTGCATATGCAAAGCCACACTTGCAAATAACTGTACATACATATCTTGATTAAATGAAAGCAAAACAACTAATGGTAAGATATTTAGTCAGATTGCTATATTCCCAAGCCAAACAACTAGAAGTATTGCTACTGGAAATTTCAACCAAACTAAATAATTTTGCAATGCAGACACAAGAACTAGTCCCTCATGCTCAAGATCAAATTGAAGCCTTTCAGAAAAGGAAAGTTTGCTCCAGAACCTTAACCCAGCATAGCAAGTGGTTAGAGCCTGTGTATGAGCATGAACAAACTGTTGTGCTTTTTTCCAGTATTAGCATAGAAAGGACAATTGTCCTCAACACAACCAATAAAGCCCTGCATGTGATAGGTAAGGGAACTGAAGAGCATTCAGAGACATTGCTAACTACTGGAACCTGCTAGCCTGCTCCACTAAATTGTGAGAATAGTCCTTGGCATGCTTTGGGCTCAGGCCAGCTAGCACTCTACCAGACAAACCTTGGGCATAATTCAGCAGTTACAAGGTCCCAGGAAATATCTGCAAAAGGCAGTTTTGCCACCTCCTCTTTGGAAACCGTAAGACTTGCATAAACATAGTCAGTTTTATGCCAGTTGGTCTTTGTACCAGAGTATTTCTGGACATTTCTCACATATTAGGATAAAGGCAGCACATTCAGAAAATACCTCTTTAAAACCTCTTTGTAAAAATAAGAGAAATAAGGAGAAGAAGTGTCAGATGCTATAACAGCTTTTTTTTTTTTTTTTTTTTTTTTTTTTCCCCAGCCTAGCTGGATAGACCAGTTGTGTGTTGCTCAGAATCCCTTGTTGAAATTCTTGTAGTATTTACCTCTGCTGAGATTTTATCTTCTTGTCCTGAGTCCACAGAACCCTGGATCCATCACTGACACTTCTCATCAGCCTTATCAGGCTGTCTACCTCAAAATTATTCAAAACATATAATATATAGACTTGGTTTTTGCCTTTTCCAAAACAATTTGCATTCTGCTGAGGTGGAACTCATTTCTCTGCTAGTATCAGATCTTGAAATGCTCCTGACTACAAGAACTGATCTGGATTAAATGAAGGAAACAGGCCTAAGGTAAAATAAAAAAGTCAATCTGAACTCACATTTCCTCTCAGTTTGCCAAAACTTGCTGTTGGTGGCATTTAAGAATCCTTCGGTTTTCTTCTAGTATTTTCCTTAGAGGAGATTATGTTGGTTCATTGAACCTCACTTTAAGAAAAAAATCTGGACTATTATGCTACTCTTTTGCTTTTTATTGGCATTTGTGGGAGTTTTGAATACATTTTCCATGAAAATGGTGTGGGTGTGCAAACACTGTGCATGTTGGAAGATCATGGAAATATATCTTAAAAAAAAACATTGAATTATTTTACCATCACAGGAATGTGCACACTAATCAGGCAGAATAACTCAATTTGCAAGTTTATTAATTGCAGCTTTATGTTACATGCCCCTGAATCACATTATGTTCTCTAACCCTTCAAGGTTGATATATCAGATTTCCTCCTGCATTCCAGCACAAACTGTCTCCTAGTCCAGGGACAGAAGTACAGTAATCTATTTCTGTTCAGGGGCATTTTCTTCTACAAATCAAGTTATCACGTGAGGAATAACAATAAATATAGAAAGAAAGAAAGAAAGAAAGGGAGAAAGGAAGAAAGGAAGAAAGGAAGAAAGGAAGAAAGAAAGAAAGAAAGAAAGAAAGAAAGAAAGAAAGAAAGAAAGAAAGAAAGGGAGAAAGGAAGAAAGAAAGAAAGAAAGAAAGAAAGGAAGGAAGGAAGAAAGAAAGAATATATATTTCCAAATTAACAACCCATTTTACAGAAATTTTTTTCCTAGATTAAAGACAGATAAAATAATCTAGGAATTATGTTATATGAAATATTTTTTAAAAATAATATTTTATCTTATGAGAAATAAAAATAAAAATAATAAAAGGTAGCATCTTGTTGTGTTGAGTGCCAACCTGTACTGGTTGCAGATCACGTGACAGATGAAAACATTTAGTCTGCTTTGGGTAGGCAAGAAGGTGATGTAGTCTTTCTGCTATGTAATACTATGTACAATATCACTTGTAAAAATGTGGAAGAGAAACAAAATAAATAGTATACAAAAGAAAGGGGAAAGTGTCCTTTTAATGAAGAAATAATCACAGTATTTCTTTGTTTACAGTTTTAAATAAGATGCTTTTAAAATTTCCAGTATGGAATTTCCTACCATCTTGAAACTGCTGCAACTTAATTTCACTGGACTATTCATCTATTACTATAATGTAAGTTTGGAGAAAATATCCAGAAGTCTGCCTACGGAGAATTTTATAAAAGCCATCTGAATCAATCCATGTAATTCTAGTAGCCAACAAAATAGCAAGGAGTCAGAGTATTTTGTTTCATATTAAAATGATAATCCATGTCTCTCTCTATATTATGCATGACTCTCAGGAGAAGAACTTCAAATCACCTTGTAGGGGAACAAAGATGTTCTAAAACACTTGTTTTTTATTCCACAAAACACAGGAAAACAAAAACTTTCAAGTGACAATACTTTGAGTTTCAATGCAGGGAGCTCCCCCCTACATTCTCTGTCTTTCTATCTTTCCAAAAGTTCAGAAAACAACACTTTAAGAAACATCTTCAACTGATTCAATTGCCTCCTTCTTTCTTCCTGAATATTTCTAAGGAACTGTGCAATGGATGAAGGATCTCCTTGCACAAATCTGAGCTATAATTCCAGTCTCTATTCTTTAATACTTTGAAGGATAAATTACACGAATTCATAACTATCTGGTATTTAGGATATCTGTATCACAAAAAAAAAAAAAAAACCTCACACCAGAATCAGACCATAGTATGGTAATTTCATACATTAGAGATTTGTGAAGTATACCTGCTTTTATTCAGTTGTGGATAGTAAAATTGCTTTGTGAAGATGAATGCACAAGCTCTGCAACACTGAGCATGCAGGAATAAAGGTGCTAAAACTACTAAATTCACAAAATTAAAACAACATTCCTGTTCTCTAGTCCAGGATATTAAATTATTACCAAAACTCCAAGTACTTAACAAAAATTAATATTACAGATATCCTACTTTGTATTCAACAAATTCTTTCAAAATAAAAATATTCTCCTCTTTAAATGTCTATGATCAGGACCATCACATCAATCCATTAAAACCTTTATCTTTTGAAGGTTTTTAATCTTTCACAGGGGAAGACATACAAACAAAGACACAATAAAAAGAAAAAAACACACGTGCACAAAGCACAGCACCCCCACCCATTCTTCCCCCCAAACAAACAAACAAACAGACAATCCCCATGGAACATTGCAGAGTGATTGTTCTAGACACAAAGACAATTTTCTTTGCTATTACGTCTTGAGGTTCTCAACAAAATCATTATAGAAATGCCTATAGAAATGTCCCGTGTTTCAATACCATTCTTAACTATCAACTGTGTTTCAACATCACTATTAAGAAAAATCAGAGTCTGAACTTAATTATATTCTTCTGATTATGGATAAAAGTGGAATAAGTGCCTCTGGTACTGTTTGCATAGTCACTGCAAAATCATAAGTAATTTACTTCCATGCAAAAACTTCAGAGAAATTTTCTTGACTCACTTGTCTAATGTCCCAGTAAGGATTAGGATGGAGAATGAAAGGTAAATATACTATCAACATTAAAAAGTATGTATTTTTGTTCTGTCTCAAAAGTTTCTTGTCATGACACTATCACCTACGTTGTCCAAAGAAATTCAAAATCTATTATTTTTTCTGTTATCCAGAAAAAAAGACCCAACTAACCTAGCATTTTCAGAAATTTAGTGAGAGTTATTAGCTAACGGTCATACACAGAAAAAGGTCACCCTTTTTGGTACCTTGACAACAGGTAGGGCTACCTGCTGAGTTTTTGTAGTAGTTGTAGTTATTGTTGTTGTTTGTAAAGTAACTCTCTGTGTATATTATTTAGCTGGAAGTGTAGAACACAGATAAATCAGTCAGGTGGCTTTTACTGTTTGAAGAATCAAACATGAAATAAAAAATGAATGACCCTGTCTTTAACTGAAGCAATGACTTGAGAAGTCATCATGTCCACTAGATCATCATCTTTTTTGCTATATCCCACCAATGAAAGACAGCTACAGACAGTACCATGAAGTCAGTCTTCCTAGGGAAGCAATAATTTCTGCTTTCATATTTAGTGGTTTACCAAAGGTAGATCATGCCTAACTAATCATAACTCTTTTTGATGAAATGTCTGTCTCGCAAGGGGAGAGCATTAGGTGGTGTTTTCCTTAGCTTTTGCTTTTAACATGGTGTTTCATAATAGATACATTGATGAGATATGAACTGGGTATGTGTACTGCAAGGTAGGAAAACTGACTGGACTACAAAACATATAAAGGGAGGCTGAGAGATTTTTTTTCAGCCTTAGGAAAGGCTAAGGAGTGATCATATTGCTGACTGTAGTTACCTAAACATAAGTAGTACAATAGACAGAGCCAGATTTTTTTGAAGTGTGTGGTCCTTATCTTCTCTACTGCCTGTGAGGGATCCCAGAATTGTGGTTAAACCACAGACAGTACATCAAGAGTAAGGGTGCACTGATGTAAAGAAGCAACATATGAAATATGATTTTGAGAAGTATTCATGAAGATTTTACATTCACTGTTACATTGTTACACTTCTTTTTCAGTCTTTTACTACGGTACTCAAAGGTACTGTTTTACTTGGGCTGCAAGATGTTTAGACCCAATGGAGATTGATTGCACTTGTCCACCTGTAAACTGGTATTGTAACTTTGAATTCAGAGGTTTTCCACAATTCCTTTGTTTTTTTTTACCCTCCACTCCTCGACCTCCACTCCTCACCAGTCCTACTGAATACAATTTGAATTAGTTAACTAAAAAAACAAAAAGCATGGGGGGGGTTGGCTCAGTACTGGCAAACCTGTATTTTCTGTCTTAATCACTTACTACAGTAAAGAAAGAAAGAAAGAAAGAAAGAAAGAAAGAAAGAAAGAAAGAAGGAAAGAAAGAAAGAAAGAAAGAAAGAAAGAAAGAAAGAAAGAAAGAAAGAAAGAAAGAAAGCAAGCAAGCATTATTCTATTCATTACCATTGCATCTAAGCATCATATAGTTACTACTTATCTGAAACTTACTCATGCTTGTCTAGCCTGGAATAAAATTTGACAGATCCTTTCAACAAATGAATAACTAGAAACTGGAAATCATAAAATAACAGGTCTGTCTGTTTGAGATAGCTTGATAAATCATGATGGAATGTGTAATCCACAAGCAGAGATGGTATTATTATTATAGTACCTCAATTTACTAAGACTTGTCCACAGAATAAAAATATGATGGTTTTTTTCATTTGAAAAACTGCTTGTTTTTTTCTTACTATTGCCAGTTTTTTGATATGAAATAAAATGTATCACTTCGCATTTTAAAAAGGCTTTTCTAAAAGTTAGCATGATAACATTTTTAGTCTTTCAAAAGCTGCACATTTTCTTGTGTCTCATATCTCACAATTAAATTCTTCTGGATATGCAATTTTACTTGTCTCTGTTGTTGATACAAAGAAAAGATAACTAAGCTGGAAATGTTAAGCCTTTCCATTTTTGTTTGTTAAGAATATGATATAAATTAATTTTAAACACTGTAACAAAACTGTCATTACAATTATGGTTGCCTGGTAATAGTATACTTCTCAATGACAGTTAGAATCAATCAAATAATTAATATGTCATGATGGTGTCTGTGCACTTAAAAAATATATATGTGTTATTTATAAATGTAGTTTTAATTCCCAGGTGGTGATTACGTGTTAGGTGAAGGCATGTGCATGAAATATTCTTCTATCCCATAAATTTTCAATATACAGTCTGGGACCTATAGCAACCTGTGATTAATCACTTACTAATTGGAACATTCCTTCACTGTCAGTGAGTTGCAAGCTGTATGCAAGGCATTCAGCTCTTCTGCCTAGCAGATTATGTTTTGTTTTGTTTTTTTTTTTTTTTACTTTTCCTAGAAAAATAGCATATTTGACAATAGCTTAACCATAAAAATGATAACAAAAAAATTGTTTTTTCTTCAAATAAAAAATGAACTTGAATTCACTATATCATTCATAGGTTAATGGAGAAAGAAAGAGGGAAAGAAAGGAAGAAAGAAAGGTAAAAAGGGAGAGGAGAGGAGAGGAGAGGAGAGGAGAGGAGAGGAGAGGAGAGGAGAGGAGAGGAGAGGAGAGGAGAGGAGAGGAGAGGAGAGGAGAGGAGAGGAGAGGAGAGGAGAGGAGAGGAGAGGAGAGGAGAAAGGGAGAAAGGGAGAAAGAAGAAGCTTCCAAGCATTTTCATTAAGCTTGCACATTTTCATGTGCAGCTTCCTCTGATTCTAATGAATCTGCAATTTACTCAAATGTAGGCTGGATAGAATTTAGCCTAAAAATATATATTACTGAATTTACAGCATACTCAGAATGACATCTATTAAAAAGGTCTTCAAAACATGAAATAAATATGAAAACAAATCCTACATCCATCTGAGCCTTGAATTTGAAAATTAACGTTTCTACTAGATTCAATTCTAAAAACTATATAGAATGAATAGAACATTTGTGGTAGTGCATGTTAATATACAAGTTAAAGATGAGACAAGCCTGAGATAATACAAAAGAGTGTAACAGAAGCTGGAGGTGATATAACGATATTTCTTGCTGTAAAAAAAAAAAAAAAAAAAGATTTGTCAGTGGTGTTCACTTCATTCTCCCTTTTTTTGTTGTAGAAGTAGTTGTAAGCATGGAATATTTATAACTGGGTTCAACATTTAATAATTTTAATGTTTACGGTTTTTTTTATTTGAAGGTGACCACCTTCCATCAAACTATGGTTGACATCATTTATGAACAGTTGTTGGAAAACAGTAGAAATAAATTGTATTTTTAGCAGGACATATCTCAAATTCTTCCCTATGGTTAATAATGTAAGACCAATAAATTAATGTGGAAATACATAAATATGAATTAAAAATTAAAATAAATACTTACCAGTAAGTATTTACTTCAGTGTAGTATCTTTTATAAAAGAGTTTTTCTTCATTCTCATTTTGGTTGAATTTCCTTAAAAAGAATTGGAATATTACTTTTATTTTATTATATGGATAAGAAATTCAGAGTAAAATAATTGGGTGGCACAATTCACTTAGTGTCCCTAGAAGTGTCATAGTACACCAGACATGCGTAGACATGCATATGTATAATCAGCATGTACAGCAACAAGAGATGTACCTGATCCCAAATGCGGAGGAGATCTGCAAAGGACTAAATGTTGTAT
Organism: Gallus gallus; assembly: GCF_016699485.2. Lineage (NCBI taxonomy): Eukaryota > Metazoa > Chordata > Aves > Galliformes > Phasianidae > Gallus > Gallus gallus. Next base: position 32,065,599 of record NC_052532.1, read on the forward strand.
TTAAGGCTTCTGAAGTCACTCCCTCATGAGCTCATCAATGAGGAAAACAACATAACTCTACTCACAAAAAGGAAAACAAAAACAATCCCCCAAAAGACTGGTTCATCAATCTTGATCTCTGTGTTACTACAAGTCCCTAGAAACAGACTTGAAAATTGAATTTGGGGAAGGGGGAGATGGGGATATTTCTGAGTAAAATTTCTGCTTAGACTATCAGCACATTCTCATTCTGCTGAAGTCACTGAGCTATTGCCATCCCACTCTGTCACTTTGCTGGAGGTTTTGAAGCACTGGCAGAAGGAGCTAACAGAGGCAGCCAGGAGATAGGTTCTGGTGCAATTAATTGAAGCATCCAGAATTGATGAGTGCTGTCAAGAGCTCACTATGAGGATGCCTACCAAGGGAGACTAATAAAGTGACTGGAAGAGATCAAGGATATTACAGGATCTCAGGGAAATGTCTGTAAGCAAAAAAAAAAAAAAAAAAAAAAAAAAAAAACCCAAACAAACAAAAAAAAAAACAAAAAAAACAATGGGACAGCATTGTGTGTGGGTAAGTAGAACAATACCTGTAAACTCAATTAGACATTCAGAAGTGATTAAGGTGCCAGGGGGAATTAAAACACTGAACAGTAAATGCCAGCTTCCACTCATCAGTGATCAAGACACCGCTACCTGTGAAGATAATGTTAACTTATTTCATTAGAAAGTAGCATGATCCCTGTATTTCACATACACATAATGAAAGCATTACTGGTTGGACAGTTGCTGTTTTCTTTCGGGACAAAATTTTGAAAAGATAAAAAACAGACATAATAACGGATTTTGTTTTTATCTTTTTAAGGAAACCACACTGATTGTATCTTTGAAGACTGAATAAGCAGCAGATACCTCACTGGAAAATGTGCTTGTCTGAGTAAAAGAATAACAAAGGATACTCTACAAAAGGAAATAAAAAGAAAATTTGGGCAACTGACAGTATCACAGGGAGAGGAAAAAGGGATAAGGCACAAAAAGAGAGACTCAGAGAGTGAAGTTGTTTTACCCAGCAGTCTAATCCTTTGTATGACTACAGAAACAAAAACCTGTTAGCTGTTTCTCTGGAAGTCTGGAGATTGATTATGTGTCCCAGTTCCCTTATGCTTCCAGTGCTGAGAACATCTTTTTAAACTGCTGATTTCACAGTCTACAAAGAGGCTGAAGGAGGAGGCACAGGCTCTGATCTAGATGTAAGATTGAAAAGTTCAGAAACCACCTTGAGAGCATGATAAATATTTCTGCTTCTCCCAGCACTTCAAAGAATTGCAGTCACTGACGATGTAAACTTCTTGATTGATAATAGGTAGTTCACCTTGCATAAGTCTTCACTTCAAAACTGAATCAAAGAGCCAAAACTAGAAGTCCAGGAGTAAAATTAATGAGGTCACTGACTCAATAAATTGGTTAAAAATACATGTTCTATTTGCCTGGCTAAGTAAACAGTCTTGCTCTGTGAAATTTGCAATGATACATACATCAGTAGTCCTTCAATGTTCAAGAAGGAGCAGAACCATAACAATTGACACCAAATGAAAATCAAGTGTATGCATATTTCTTGAGAAATATGACAGTGAACAGTTTTTAATGAAAGCATAGTTTTGTTCCACTATCCATTCCAAACACTGGTTCAACTGATAGTAATCTTTGATCTTTCTTATCGTTTTATTTTGGTGGGGAGGTGGGTACATAAAAAGGGGTGTTTTCTGTAAATGGTTGACCACAGTGCAAGACTATTTGCTGAGGCAATCTCTCTCTATTAGCTCTCATACTGATTCTTTCAATAATTGTATATTTAACCTTTGGAATTAACTCTCTGTTTAAATTTTGTTATTGCAAATGCTTCAAGGAAGAGAAAGAAAAAAGTGAATGCACAATATTGGCCAGAATTTTGATTAAAATTCAGTATTATTGGAATTCCAAATAGAAATCTACAGAATTTTAACAAAATAAGTTCTGTCCTGTGCAATATACTACTATTATATTTCTAAATTCAGTCTTAAAAGAAACCAAACCAAACCAAAAAAAACTATCCTGAATTTTATTGATATAGTATACTTGTGTTTTATGGCTACCTTCAAAAAAGCCCCTAATTACAGGAATTAGGTTCTAGATCTCTGGGGAAAAAAAAAAAAAAAAAAAAAAAAAAGGTAATATTCAGCTCTCTAAGTAAAATGTTAATGAAACGACTGATTTCTTCAAACATTTGAAAAAGTGACATTGAACTCATACTTGGAGCTTTTTTTTTGCTCAAAAAAATATTTAGTATGTAACAACAACAAAAAAAATCTATTTGCTTCACTATAACTGCACAGCTGGAAAAATATGATGAATTGAAAGAAGTTAAAGGGGCCAGTTTTGGTCCACTGGATTTTTTCAAGTGTTATCCATCAGTAAGTCTTTAACAGAAATTTATAAGGCATTCCTATAGATACTGTTACGTACACTTTTACAAATAAACAAGATTTTTTAGAGGATATTTATGAATAGCCCTTTCATTGTTTAATTCCATTTACTATGGTATAAATTTATTAGAACTGATGTCATCCTCATACTGAAATAGGAAACATTAAATGAAGTATTACCTTTAATGATAGTGTTACAGCTTTATAAATTAGATCTTAATGTACTCTGCAATCCATGGCAAGCCTCCTACTGACTTCACTGGGACAGAAAGAAAGGAAAAAAAAAACCACACACTGAATATATATCAAAGTAGATCTTTTTGTACTATTCATTAATATTCTTTTTTTCAAGAATTATATGAGTTTGTATTCACATAAAAATATTGATCACTCATGACTGTGTGTGCTAATCTCATAATACTGAAACAGTTGTAATGGAATAGAAGTACCAAACATATAAGAAAAAATTGTTTAGCATTGTTAGTATTCTATGAGATAAGGGAGTCCTTGAATATTCCTTGTCATATACATTAACAACCTCACTGCTCTGAGGATATGTGAGGATATGAGGGAAAAGAGCAAACTCATAAACAATGCACTACAGTGGACCAGTACATTTATAATGATGGATTACTAGTAAAATATCAGTTTTGCAAACTGGGTATTTCAAGAAGTCTAAAACTGAAGGAAAGATACGAAGATATGCATAGTTCATGTTGGTAACTTAGCTGTAGCTATGGAGGGCTTTTCAGTGCTTTATCAGATCAGAGATGTAACTGAAAACATTCAGATTAGCTAGGTGCTGGCAACACTTCTATCCCCAAAATGTGACCCAGGAGTTTTGAAACCAGAAAAAGAATGACAGCAGTGGGTGCTGCAAACAGCTTTGTGACTGCTCAGTGACAGTAAAGCAAAAGTTCCTAGAAATGTACCAGTGATGACTCCATGATCATTAATTTTTGATAATGAGAATGTGGAAAAGGTGGAAAACAAGGGTATGTTGAGAAGATTGCAATTCGTAAGCAGGTGACTGTAAGTTGATGCCAAGTGCACACAAACAACATCTATCAACATTACATTTAAAACAGTTCTGTGATATGCAGGTTTGTTATTTGGACAGGCAAACTGACAACAGAGATTGATGCACCCATTTGAGATGAATAAGAATATAAATCTCTGTCTTATCATAAGGAGAATGCAGGGAGCAGATATGGATGAAGTGGTGGACATAATCTATTTTAGGTTTCCAAGAGACATTTGACATTGCATTGTAGAGTGGAATAATATATCTTCAGGTTAGCATGTAAAGCATAGCAGACTCCTTTCCTTCCAGGCTTCTCAAGCTGAAGTGTAGGACACTGATTCCCAAGTACAGAACATATATTCTTCCCTAGTTTTCTTCTCACTCTTTTTGTTTTTCTATTCCTTGCATTTTTCAAGAAAGCTCTTCTAGAATGTCTCCTTAAGCCATTTTTTGTACCATTTTTCTATGTCTTGTTATTCATTTTGACTCATTTTCTCTGTTTTAGTTCCTTCTTGTTCATTAATTCTCTGTATTCTCATTAACAAATTGACAGTACTGATGAGGCATCCTCACCCATTCAGAGTAGTGCATTTTTCTTACAGCATTAATAACTAGAGAACAGTGATGAAACATCCCTCTCTATTGTGGATTAGGCATATAAAAAGCATTTCCAAATAAAAGATGGTTGCCTGTCATCTGTGAGGACTTTATTCGGTATTTCAGTTATCAGGAACAGATATCATTATACAGATACCACATGAGCTACTTAGGAGAACATTGGATTCCAGAATTGATATGAATAAGACTTCAAAAGATATGCAGCCTTCGTGAGGAAATAGAAACAGTAGTGGTAGTAATAATTGTTTATGTAATCCTTCATCTAGTCCATTCTGGCACTAGGGAGAAAATTTCAGGATGCTTAAAGGCAACATTAGGTCAAAACAGTGTGAACAAGGGACATGTCATAATTCACTATGTAGTAATCCTCACACACTGCCACTTGTTGCCTTGTCTTTTGCATGAAAATGTAAATATGTAGGCTACTCCAAAAGTAATGCCTCCTGTTTATTTCCATGGAAACTATAACAGATACAAAGAGAGCAACAATGACATTTGGTATGCCACATTCTCAGCTACAAAACATTATTTTTCAACACTGGTATCACCATTAGCTACGTATTTTCACTAGCTATGAACAAGAGCTTGCATGCCGCACTCATAGAACTTTGTATGGCCATCTGGAATGTGGCTTCACTTTTACATCGCTGGCACCACAATGTCAATGGGTGCAATTTTTTTCTGCAGGTAGGAATTTCACGACACATCTTTGCACTTCCATGTCAGACTCCATTTTGTCAGATTGCCCCTCTGCTGTCATCTGTAGCACAGCAATAAAATATAATGGAATATTAGTCAGAAGGTTCAACCTCTACTGCCATACCACCAACATCTGCCTCTGATGCCATGGGTAATAATAAAATAGGAGACATTACTTTCAGAACAGCCTTCCCAAGTGATACGTCACAAGACACAGAATCATAGAATCATAGAATGGCCTGGGTTGAAAAGGACCACAGTGATCATAGAGTTTCAACCCTTCCGCTATGTGAAGGGTTGCCAACCACTAGACCAGGCTACCCGGGGCCACATCCAGCCTGGCCTTGAATGCCTCCAGGGATGGGGCATCCACAACCTCCTTGGGCAACCTGTTCCAGTGTGTCACCACCCTCTGAGTGATAAATTTCCTCCTAATGTCTAACCTAAACCTCCCCTGTCCTAGTTTAAAACCATTCCCCCTTGTCCTATCACTATCCACCCTTGTAAACAGCTGTTCCCCTTCCTGTTTATAAGCTCCCTTCAAGTACTGGAAGGCCACAATGAGATCTCCCTGGAGCCTTCTCTTCTCCAAGCTAAACAAGCCCAGATCCCTCAACCTTTCCTCACAGGAGAGGTGCTCCAGCCCTCTGATCATCTTAGTGGCCCTCCTCTGGACCCACTCCAAGAGCTGCATGTCCTTCCTGTGCTGGGGGCCCCAGGCCTGGATGCAGTACTCCAGATGGGGCCTCACAAGAGCTGAGTAGAGGGAGACAATCCCCTCCCTCTCCCTGCTGGCCACCCCTTTTTTAATGCAGCCCAGAACACAGTTGGCTTTCTGGGCTGCAAGCACACACTGCTGACTCATGTCCAGCTTCTCATCTACCGGGACCCCCAAGTCCTTCTCCACAGGGCTGCTCTCAAGGAGATCTTCCCCTATTTTGTATAATTACCTGGGGTTTCCCTGACCCTAGTGCAGCACCCTGCACTTGGCCTTACCGAACCTCATTAGGTTCTCATGGGCCCACTTCTCCAGCCTGTCCAGGTCTCTTTGGATGGCTTCCCTTCCTTCCAACGTATCGACTGCACCATTCAGCTTGGTGTCATCCGCAAACTTGCTGAGGGTGCACTCAGTGCCATTGTCTATGTCATTGATGAAGATGTTGAAGAGCACCGGTCCCAAGACCAACCTCTGCGGGACACTGCTTGTGACCGGCCTCCACCCTGACACAGAACCATTGATCACAACCCTTTGGCTGCGTCCAGCCAGCCAATTCCTAATCCACTGAACAGTCCATCCATCAAATCCACACTTCTCCAATTTAGAGAGAAGGATGTGGTGAACATGTGGTGACATACCCTATATCGGTACATATGTCCACATTCTTTCCAGTTGGACAGTAAAAAAACACTCTTAATGAGACTGTGCCAGTGCTACTATAAGCTTCCACTAGAAAGTTAGAATGCACACACTACAGTTTTTCCTCAGCACTATGTAAAGCTGTCTTTGGTAGAAAGTAAGGCCATGTGCTACAGAAAGCAAGAGGCAATAACAATAGAGATCAGTTAGGATTTTCATTTTAATAATCAGAACTAGTTTGTACATTATATGATGCAGACTGCTCTTCCTCAGAACATTTACACTTCACAGGTGAGATCACTTCTAGATTCTGAAAAAAAAGAAAGGTATTAATTTCCCCTTTAGAGGAGAAGACGAAGAGTTATTTATATGCAGAAATATTTAAACTGTCGCATTTCATAGAATCATAGCACAATTTAGATTGGGAGTCTGGAGGTCACCTTATTCAAACCCTCACACAAGAAATGACCATCCTTTACATTATAGCAGTTTTCAGAGGTTCTTGCACAGTGTTTTCAAAATTTTTATGGGTGGAGGTGCCTGTGCGCCTGAGTTCCAGCTTTTTACCACCATCACAGTGATTTTTTTCTTCATATCTGGTCAGAATTTCCTTCTCTGCAACTTAAATTTCTACACTCCTATGCATTTACTGTGAACTTCCACAATCCTACATTGGGCAGCTTAAAACTGTAGTCTTTCAGCCCTTGCAGCCTCTTTGTCTTCTATCTGAATAAATGCTCTTCGCTCAGCATCCCTCTGCTTTTCAACTGGCCTAGTCCGCTAGATGGTCACCAAGGGAGTCCCTTTTTTTCTGGACTTAGTCCAGCTTTCAGTATTGTTTTTGTACAAGAAACTCCTAAGCTGGACACAGTACAGATGTGGTGTCCCATCTGTAGTGAACAGAGGGGAATAATCATGTCCACTGAAATGATGCCAGGTTGTTACTAATGCAATTCAGTGCAAAGTTAGCTTTCATTTGCATAATGGACTACATTAGTAACAACATTTTAAGATTTTAAGTTTAATGTATTTTGTAATTTCAATTTAAAAATATCAGTATATACAATTGGCAAATTTTAAACCGTCAGTTAAATTTAAATTGTCCATAGCACTTCAAATAACTGCTTAGTACAATTTGCCCTGGAAAATACACATCATAGAATTGTTTTGTGAAAAAAATTGACCTTTTTTTTTTTATTATTAACTTAAATGTTCTGGTATACAGGGGCTATCACTTGACAAGTAAAACTTTTTGCCTTTTGAAATAATGCAAATGAATTATTCTATCAAACATTCCTTTTAAGTAATGAACACAAATGTAAAATCTGTCTTAAGAATTTTCCTCACTGCATTAAACCTGCCCTTTGAAAAATGGTAATAGCTGAGTGAGATAAAATTCATATGAGTTTGCCCTTTTCACTGCTGTCTATCAAATATTTGTCAGGAATTTTACGTAATGAAATGAGCTTTGGGTTCTTCTGACACAGTATAGCAATGACACAAAAAATAACCATCAAGTTCAGCTGGTGTACTGCTAATTGTTGCCACAATGACTTACTCACACCTACACAGTAGTCCTGTTCAGTCCTCATGTGCATACTGATTTATGGAAGTGCAGATGTATACAGAAGTGTTTCTGTCTGGTAAGGAATGAGAAACATTAGATACAAAAACTGTGCAAACAAACAGAATAATTCAGTAAGATTGAAAAGAAAGTTGAAAAAGGAATTTTCATGTAGGATGGAGAAATAAGATCTCATACATCCTGTACAGATGATGAAACTTTCAGAAATCAACAAAACCTTATAATGTAAAAACAAGGCACAACTTTTTCAGTACCACTGCACAGAAAATTCTTTCCAGAATGTGGATTGTAAGGAAGTGTAAAACAGAAAGACTGCAGTAACTAAATGACATAAAGCATGACAACCTATATGTCATGTCTAGGGCTATTCAGAGCCAAAACTGGGCATTGCACTTGACAAAGCTGAATTTAGACTTTTAGTCTAAGTCTATTATATTAAACAAAACAAGACAGAAGCACATTCCGGTTCAGTGATCAGCAACCATCTATAGTATTAATTGTAAGCAAGCTGTTAAGCATGGTTTAGATCTCTGTTCACTCATGCTTTCCCAAACAATACTCAAGGTAGTTGTGGAAAAACATGCCAGAGGCTATTCTGAATGGACTATTCCTAGTCACAACCTATTCTTCCAGTAAGGTGGTTAAATGGTAATGTTCAGACCACAACTGTACTGCTATGCTATATGACACAAGTTCTTCAGGCACCATCATGACACCTTCTCCAACCAGAGTTCAGAGCCTGTCATCTGTACAACACTTCATGACCTTATCACAACTCTCTTGTTTTTATCCTGTTAGGTCTACCTGAAGAAGAAAGTGTACATACTTTTTAGTTTTCCTTATTTTTTTTTTTCCTCCATGATCTGTTCTCTATTGAAATTCCATATATTCTATTTTTTTTACGCATAACAAGGTCAGGATAACATATGTTTCCTGATATGCATGCTTTGGCTAGGCTGGAAGAAAAAAAAACCACAGTCCTAAATATTTGTATGCAACAAAATGCATTATTGGCAGCATTCATCTTAGTAGAAGTAGATGTCTCAGTATGAATTGGCTCATCTGAACTAGTCAGTTCTATTATATGATTATTATAAAGTGGATGACTGCATTTGGCCAGATGAATCATTCTACATGCAGTTATGCCTCTCTGTTGAAAGCAAAGTGATTAGTTCTCCTTCACAGAGGTATAAAATTAAATAATGAAATCCTGCTCCATGCTTTATGGACTGTATAAAACAAAGATGACATTTCCTGCCTGAAGTAAGCAATTGCACGTGGCAAGGAGAGTTGCATCTCTGGAAAGTCTATGATCTCTCATTCTAAGCTTCAGGAACCTATTCAGACTGAACTGTACAGGAATCTGTCAGGAATCCGGAGGAAGTGAACAGTCATCACTAAAATAAATAGCAAATCAGCTCTGATTGCTATCCAGTTGCATGAGAAACTTAAGATTTGAGAGCATTTCTTTACATGAGAAAAAGAGTGAGACTGTATCAGGTCTCACTGGGGAATCACTTTCTGGGTCCTGAGGAAAACTGTCTTTTAGCCATGAGCCAGTGTGAGCAGCAGAGAAATGGAAACAAAAGACTTGAATTCTATGCCTATTATTAAAGCCAACTTTATGGGTAGCCTTGAATAAGTCAGTTATTCTCCTTATATCTTCGGTTACCCACATGACAAATAAGTAAGTCCTAATGCACTGAGTTCTGGGAAAAAAAATAAAAATAAAAAATAGTTATTAGCTTTTGAAAGGCACTTTAAAAGGACCTGGTACAGTATAAAACACATACTTCTTTTAGACAGGGAAGGAACAGATATGACCATTTTGTTTCAAGGATTTTATTAAAGGAAAACAGAATTGTTGTCAGTGTAAGTTATTTTCTAGCACAGCAGCAATAGAGGGGTACTCGATACATGATGTAGGTGAATACAGTAGATCTAGGGCAGCTACTTTTAAGCTGACACATTAAGAAGCTGAAATGGTTATATGAGATAGCTGGGAGAATATGCTGACATTTACGTTGTACCTCAGGTTTATGCTATCATTATTCTGCATGCCATGGAACATACACTAAGATGTCCTAGTATGTGACAGTGCATATAAATTCTGACCAAAAGATTTACAGAAGAAAATAAACTTATTCTTAATGTTTGAAAGTTCTGGTGTTGTGATAAAAGATATGAGCACACTGAATACATCTTCAGCACATATTACAGTCTGAAAAAGGATTTTGAAATTCTAATGCTTTCACCATGAAAGGATTGATTTCTTTCAAGCCTGACATAATAAACTATAGCCCTATTAGAATCTTCTGATTGAAAAGGTCTGAATATATGAATACCACTTTTAGTAAAACATCACAAAAACTTAGATCCATTTCCAGTGTATGTGTTTTCAATAAAACAATATATGTGTGGAATGAAAAATGAGTTAAGTGAAAAAGGATATTACTTTTTTTTTTTTTTTTTTGTTCTTTTATCAAAATTTCAAGCTGTTCAACATTCTCCAGGAATATGGTAAAGAATTCAGATGGATCCAGAGCTGGAAGGAATGACTGACAATTAGCAGAAATAATAGTACTGAGATAGTTTCCCTCTATTCTCTCTTTGCTTTCCTTGCAGCAGCAGAGGAAAATGTTAATGGTTATATAACAGTTTGGAAACTTTTTTTTCACTTTTCAAACAAATTCATTTTCTAATAGGAAATCATGCATTTAGGATTTATTTTCTTTCCAAATTAACACAAAAAACTTAGTATCTATAGTTATCAGAGGAAAGAGAACTTTCTTCAGTCCTCCAGAACTTGGATTCACATCTTAGAAACGTGCTTGTCAATAACAACAACATTAAGAAACTTTCTTATGTTAAATATGACATAATTGAAATATAACTAAATGTATATACAATGGTAGCAAAAAAACCCACATGAATGGCCTAAATGTACACAAGGAAAGTACAACAAATTATATTTTAATATTATCTTTACTAGACAATCAAATGAAAAAAACAGTTTTACTTTTTTTCCCAGACAAAATATTATACAGAGTACCACATGCTCATAGTTTATTCTGAGTGGGGTGAAGATAAATTTTCCAATAGAAAATAATTGTATCATTTTGCCTTTTTTTCTTTAAATTAACTTTCTTGTCTAACAGCCTCTGAGTAGGTTATCATCACAGCAGGCCAAGACAGTTTATCTAGATGACTCCTTACTCAACTAGTCATGCTGTCTACGGAAGTAGGCAAGTAGAAGTATCTGTACAGAAGGAGTGAGTATCTGCAAGAGTGTAAGAAGCTGTATCAAAACAACCTGTTTTTTTTTTTTTTTTAATATTGCTTTCTTTATTTGTTTTACAACTCACACACATACATATATATACATAAAAATACATTCTGGTATTTCTTTTTACTATTCCCTCGCCATCTTCTCCATCAGAATTCAACAACAAAATATTGACTAATGTTGTTGCTAATGTATGAGAGTGCTAAGTACTTGTGATCTATGAGGAGGACAAGGTTTTCTTATTTTCTGGCAACAATTTCAAATGCCTACTCCTTTTGTTAACACATTAGAATAGCAATATAATAGAAATAGCAAAAAAAAAAAAAAAAAAAAAACAACACTTTTTCAAAAGCTTCTCATGCTATTGAATTCAACTGGCCATGTCTACCACTTGTTGCTGTTAACTGCTCAACTCTGAGTGAATGTGGAAGCCCCAGAAGTATTCATTAGAAACAATGAATCTCTAAGCACCTGAGGTGTAAGTTATTAGAGATGTTCAAATAGAGCTAACAGTTACGACGCAGGACCTGCAGGACTCCCAGCTACTTCCATTGTGGCAGTAAATGTCAAGCAGGGTTGCCTAAGATCTCAAATTATAAAAAGTGTCTGTACTGACAGTTACACCAAGCCTTATTATTTATCTCTATATTAAACTGGCTGGTCTGTGACATTTACATATGTATTTGTTTATTGCTCTTACTACTATTCCAAGGCAGTGGAAACCTGATCAGTAGGTGGCTGCAAGTGTCCATTGGTCCTGAGCAGGAGTAAATCACACAAAAGCAGGTGGTTAGGTTAAGTTCAAATGCCTGTGGCTAGTGTCATTTCCTAAGAGTTTTTAGCCTGGCCTCCAAGTATTTTTATAGAAGAGTGAAAACACTTTAAAATTCCTATCACTATTCCTAGTAAACTTTAAACTACTCCTACACGATGTTCTGGACAGCCAAAGATGTCTAAACTGGTTTTCCATTCAGGAAATAAAAAAATATATATATTTTGAGCTCTGTGATTCTCATTTATAGTTATGTATAATTTTCATAAGAAAAAGACAGAAAGTGCTGTTCACGGACATGATTAGTATCTTACTGTAAGGTTTTGTAAAACTGAACATCTGTACCAGATTTTCTTCATGAGCAATGAACAAAAGAAAGGATATAAAAACATTCTGGGTAATAAATGTTAAAACAGCTTTGTTTCTTAATCTTACATCCTTAATTAAAAAAATAAAATGAAGGAAATTCCATTAAGACTATACTTTTATTATTGTCACGTATTTTAAAGGTCCCTTGTCCTTTCTTGTGCTTAGATCTTTAAAACAGTCATAGCAACAACTGTTCTCTGCTATAGAAGATGCCTGCAGTGTTTAAACCCAACCATATGTTTCTAATTATATTGTTTCACCTGAGTCCAGTTCCTTCACAACCTGAGTTGTTACGAAGTTTTGGGTTTGCATGCACATGTAGTGCTGAAATGGCCCATGAATCCTCTGTTGGATATACTCCAGCATAGTCATAAAGTCTGTGGAGTCTGAGGATTCAGACTCCCTCTTCAGCATTTGAGAGATGCTCTGAGCAATGAAAAAGAAATTTACCTCATTCCCTCCTGCCTAGCCTACTCAGTCATGAAAATGGAATAATGCTGATAAATGAATACAACCATTGCTTGCTCAGCTTTATTTTTTAGTCAGCTAGGCCTCCAAAAAATCCTCGGCACAGTTTAGAAGAAAGTATGCGTTTAGGTTGCTCTGAAACTAATGCCTCCGATGTATATCTATGGAAATTACAACAGACACCGGAAGAACAATAACACTATTTGATAGGGTAAATTTTCAGCTACAAAACATTATCTTTCAGTGTACTCACCACCAATAGCAACATTTTCACGAGCAATGAACAAGAGCCTGCATAGCTGTAAAATTCAGATAGAACCCTAAAGTTAAATGAGACAAATCTAGGCTCAAGTAGTTGCAAAAATACTAGTGAAATTTTAATTCTACATTCCTAACAAAAAGTACTGTGCTTGAAAGTCAGAAGTGATAGTAGATACACTGAGAAGACCCATATCTTTCATCACATAATACAGAACAGCAGATGGCATTTATTAACATGCTATAATAAGTTTCAGACGCCCCAGGCAAAGTGACAAAGCAGCAAACAAGATGCAAAGTTACAAGCAATAAAACAGTTCAACTCAGAAAGGGAAAGGTGCTGCAGGGGATATATGTTGATAGAAACCCAGGGATAAGTTTGCTTTTGATGGGAAACAAACAAAATAATCCAGGGGATTTAAGAGCAAATGTTCTGAGAAAGATAAATTTTTTGTAGCTTAAAACATAGGTACAACTGAGGTCAGTGTGTTTGCTGGTCAGGTATAAAAAGGAAATAAACATAAGCAATGGCATTAACAGAAAAGTTTATTGCTCTATGCAGAGTATTATGTAGACTCTTGTTCATTTCTCTGGTAGAAATGTGGAGAAATAACTTGTATAGGGAAATTTTCTTGCCTGCACATTTAATGCTATACACTCCAAAGTGGTTACTGCTGCTCTGCAAAGAGATACTGGAATCACTGTGGACAGCTGATTGCGTTCCTCAACATTGTTGCTACACATCAAATGCTGGAATGGTGATGAGAGATGTTGAAAATAAAACAGAAAGTAACCATCTAACTGAGAAAATTTATTTTGAATCCAAATATCGAATGCTGTGAGAATTATGTTGGTTGCTCTCATTAAAAAAAAAAATAAAATAAAATAGAAGAAGAAAGAAAGACACAGGAAGAAATTGAGGATGATTGGAGATATGAAACTTCTTCTGTACAAAGAGAGCCATACAGATTTGTACTTATGAGCAGAATGACAGAAAAAAAAAAATCAGTACTAGGAAAAAGAAATGTGTCTAAAAAGGGGAAGAACTGGGAGATCTAAAATAAGAAGGAAGTGTACATAAATAAATCTGTGAATTTCGTTCCTCCAGATCTGATTAAAGCTAAGTTGAAAAAAAGCTCTTTAAAAGCAGAAGACATTAAAAATGATCAGAATGCAAGTGCAATACTCCTGAATATGATTGTAACCCTTATCACTAACCTAACAACCAAGTTGCCACTGAGAATGCATGCAGAGAAGTGCACATTTCCTATTCTTTTGCACTTTTCCAAAGCACTCACTGCTGTGTGATATCCAAGAATGATTTTGGCTGCAATCTGACTGAAGGGGAAGCTGGAGAGAGAGTAAGAGGCTTTGTAGACAAAAAAACACAAGTGATATATGATTAAATGTCATGATTCAAGGTCTATAAACAGCACAGATACTATAGGACCTTAACCTTTTTATTCATGTGGGTACATACAAATTTAAAATCCAAAATAAATTCCTAGTATGTTCTTAAGAGAAAGACTAAACCCCCCCCCCCAAAAAAAAACAAAACAAAACAACAACAACAACAAAAAAAAAACAGTAAGACTTTCTGATGATAAAACGGATCAGATGACCACTAGAAAGCAACCCCAGTGCAAAATATTTGAGCAATACACTTTAAGGGAGAATTTTAAAAATCTAGGACCAAAGGAATACTTGCAAATAATGCCAGCAAGGCACATAAGAGGAACTAAGATAAAATCTAGAATACCATATGAGATTAGATCAGTAACACTTAACCGATGTATATCTATTTGAGAACAGATTAGTTGACCATAGACAACTATCCTGTCTTTATTTCTCCTGAGAATTAATACTTTTAATAGAAAGACAGGGAAGATATAAAGACATAATTCTAGTTCTCTACAGCTAAGTTGTATTTACAAAAAGGACATAAGTCATAAAAAAGTTCAGTCTTATAGCTTGTTGTGCAGACAGATTGGCTCTGTGAAACCACACTAACTTCACGCATCTGCAGAATCAAGACTTCACATTACTTTCTCTATCATACCACCCTCCAGCTGCAGAAATATTTGTTAGTCCTGAAGACAATAATGAAACGTGAATATTGCAGTCTCATTTCTACTGATGCTTTCTCTAAGGATGAAATAAAACCAAAACTAAATAAACACACACAAAAATATTTTTATTACAATAATAACATTCTATTCACATTTAAAACATTATAATGAAATTCTATTTTCTTGGACCTACAGGATTAGACTGTTTCTAGCAAAAGTGTACCAAAAAAGTAATAATGCAGTTTATTGAAGCTATTCGAAGAAAATATTTCCTGTTTCTTTGTATATATAGCACATTCTTATCTAGTGAACTATCTAGATTGAAAGCAAACCAGAATTAATGCAGTGTTCATGTAATAGTCTGATAAGAAAACTTCCTTATAACATAATACAAATCTTTTAGTTAGTGACCTTCATATGAAACCTCAGAAAAGGTTTTCAAAGATATTATCCTCCAAAGTTAATTTAGTTGTGAAATAAGATCCTATTCAAATGAACCTTTTTCAAAACAGTCAAGCAAATAGATATATTCTGACTTATGTTTAAATTTTTGCAACAGTATGTCTGTCATAGAACATCATTTTAAATACAGACATAGAAATCAAAAATATACTGAATCAAGATATACTGAATGATAATGAATGTTAGTACTTTTCTACATCTAATTGTATTTTGTTACATGTCTTTTAAAACCTATGTTGAAATACATTAACCATCTACTAGCTACAATTCATATTGGTACAAGTAAACAAATACAAATGAATACTACAAATAATAAAAACAAATTCTGACTGTTCCAAGAGATTAGAGTTGTTCTGTCAACTTTAAAACTCTGATCTTCACTCCAGCAAAATAATAAAAACAACTCAACAATGTCATCTCTTCCAAAAAAGTATAATAATAAAAAAGAATAATTTGATAAAATGGTGTCATTTCAGCTAACAGTGTTCTGAAGTTAGTAAGTAACTTCTTTTTGTACTGATGGTGTACCTAAGTTACAAAGTCGATGGAGATTCACCATCGCTGCGAAGAGCAAAATTTTTCAGTTTCTTCAGTATGAATAAAATATTTTTTAAGATAATGATCTTTCCAAAAGTTTGGACAGACAGATATTTAGTTATTCATATAGCACCACGAAGGATTCTGAATTTGTGTCCATTCACAGAACAAAAGTTGCAGAGTAAGCAATTATAGCTAAGACAGCTAAACATATCTTATGTAGGCTGTAGGAGGGCCTTGCCTGTGAAAAATAAATTAGTAAGTTAAAAGGCTTCCAAATTTTTTATTTTTATGATTTCCTGTTCCCCTCTTTCAGGATACTCTGGAGGAATTAATGTTAAGTGGAACATTAATTCTATGGCTCTTGAAGAAGATGGACTCTCTCAGCACTATTATTCAGGAGGCTTGCATATATGAAGGAAAGGTATAAGAAACATCTGGGTACATGTCCTGAGTTTCTGTCTTGCCTCCTGAAATACAGATTGCACCATGGAGGGGCAATCCTTGCTCAACTAGCAGTGAATTCTGTGTAATTTATATTGGATTTAAAGCTGTAGAAATTGCCTCTGCTGTGGACTATTTGAAACGTAATTCCAAATACCAACTGAACATTGCTTATTGTACAGTCTGTACAGTCAGAAAAATATTTGTTTTTTGGATCTAAAACCAGCTTTGAAGACAGGATTTGCAAAAAAAAATATCCCACCGCCACAATGCTTACCTTGTCTCATACATTCTCTGAAAATAAATAAATAAATAAATAAATTCAATCATACATAGGTGCTTTCTACAATGAAAAATATGTTTCAGAAGAGGTTTTTTTTTTTTCTTTAAATATGATTTGTGCATTTTTAGGCTTTATTATTTTGCAGACAGTTTATATCTCTATACAATTGATGGGGCCCAAATCACATGAATTGCAACTAATTTCATGTTCTTTGATATAATTTGTAAATCAAAATCAAGATTACAGAAGTATCTACCAGGTATTATTCAATATCATGTATGCCAGCAAATAATCCCTTTGATGGAAAAAAAAATATCTAAATTAGTGACATAAATTCTTCCATCCAAATAATTCAGTGTCATGGTTTTGTAATTTTGATATTGGTATTCCACATCATAACATCATACAATCATAGAATCATAGAATTGATAAGGTTGGAAAAGACCAACAGGATCTTCCAGTCCAACCATTCACCCATCACCAATGGTTCTCACTAAACCATGCCTCTCAACACAACATACAAACGCTCTTTGAATACCTCCAGGGTTGGTGACTCCACCACCTCTCTGGGCAGCCCATTCCAGTGCCTGACCACCCTTTCAGAGAAGTATTACTTCCTAACATCCAGCCTGAACCTTCCCTGGTGCAGCTTGAAGCTATTCCCTCTAGTCCTATCACTAGTCACACGAGAGAAGAGGCCGACTCCCAGCTCACTACAGCCTCCTTTCAGGTAGTTATAGAGAGCAATAAGGTCTCCCCTGAGCCTCCTCTTCTCTAGACTGAACAATCCCAGCTCCTTCAGCTGCTCCTCATAAGGCCTGTGCTCCAGGCCCCTCACCAGCTTTGTTGCCCTCCTCTGGACATGCTCCAGGGCCTCAATGTCTTTCTCACAGTGAGGGGCTCAAAACTGAACGCAGTACTCGAGGTGTGGCCTCACCAGTGCTGAGTACAGGGGGATAAGTACTTCCCCGTTCCTGCTGGCCACACTATTTCTGATACAAGCCAGGATGCCAGTGGCCTTCTTGGCCACCTGGGCACACTGCTGGCTCATGTTCCGTCTAGCATCAATCAAAACCCCCAGATCCATTTCCTCTACACAGTCGTCCAGCCACTCTGCCTCAAGCCTGTAGCGTTGCCTGGGGTTATTGTGGCCAAAGTGCAGGACCTGGCATTTGGCCTTGTTGAATCTCACCCTATTGGCTTCAGCCCAGCTATCCAGCCTATCCAGATCCCTCTGCAGGGCCTCGCTACCCTCAGGCAGATTGACACTTCCAGCCAGCTTGGTGTCATCTGCAAACTTACTGAGGGTGCACTCAATGCCCTCATCCAGATCATCTACAAAGATATTAAACAGGACAGGCCCCAGCACCGGCCCCTGGGGAACACCACTCGTGACCGGTCGCCAGCTGGATTTAACTCCATTCACCACTACTCTCTGGGCTCCGTCCTCCAGCCAGCTTCTTACCCAGCAAAGAATGCACCTGCCTAAGCCGTAGACTGCCAGGTTCTCCAGGAGAATACTGTGGAAGACAGTGTTGAAGGTTTTGCTGAAGTCTAGGTAGACTACATCAACAGCCTTTCCCTAATGCACCCGACGGGTCACTAGATTACAGACAAAATCATAGATCATGGACAAAAGAGAAGAAGAACTATGTATCCCAGAGGAACTCAGGGTCAGAGAAGGAAGATACATCATGGAAGATACGTCATCTGGTTGTGCACGGTCTTTTGGTTTCGCTTGCTGCCAGGGAGAGGAGTGGGTGTACTTCCAAGCAGTGCGCCTTCATCAAGTAAGGCTTTCGGTTTCGGAAACTCTCTCACTCTCTCTCTCTCTTTCTCTCTCTCTCTCTCTCTCTTATTTCATTTGATTTATTATCCTTACTTTCAATAAGATTGTATTATATTGTGTCATCTTGCATTCTGATATCATAGTTAGTAAAATAAGTTCTCCTTCTTAGATCATTGCCGCTGCTCCGTTCTTTTCAGTAAGCCAGTGGGTCCACGAGCCTACTGCCCCCCTGTCACGGGCACAGATTTATCTAGATAACTCCATGACATTCAGCCAGGCCTAACTAGTACAGTACAGTATAGAGTTTGAATGTTGCATAAATGGATAATTTAAAACTCTTTGTCACTGTTCACCTTTTCTGCCCTTTGCATCTTCTTTGCAATTCCAATAAGGCAGAAAAATCACTGCAACATAAAGAGCATTAGTGATTCTATTTAAAAGATACCAACCTTGTTGATCATTTCCTCCATACTCTGCTGTCAGTATGAAAGAATATTTTATTTCTATTCTGAAATGGATATGAGTTACAGCTTTCAGACCCGCAGATCTATTCTTCAAAACGAAACAAAACTTTCACTGTGAGACCACAGTATTGTATCAGGACAGTTTTCATATTTTGAAGATATGAATTATTACTTCTTATTTCTATCAGGTTAGCCAATTTTGACTTGTCATCACAATTTACAATGGAGTAGAAAAAAATAAATTTCTAAATGTTCTTGGTTTGAAGCATACATTCTTTCTCCCACTCTTAGGTTAACACTGAGAGCTTCCTCCCACATCTCCAAATCTCAGCCTCGTGACACCTCCACTGCATTTCACTGGTCTCATTTCTACATAGATGACACCTTCATGATATGCCTGTTTTCCATGTCTAGTGCTAGAACAGTTATGTGCCCTTGTTTCTATTTTGTCACCCTGGAAGCAGCAGTTAAGTCTCCATTTTTGTCAACAGGAACACAATTTGTGAATGATTATATGACCTAGATCTCATAATTCCCAATGGTGGGTTGTGCTGTTTCCTATGTTTCCATACAGTTAATGAATTCAATTTGCTCTACTTCATCTCCTTAGTACAAGAGAAAGAAAAGTGTTCAAGAGAGACCATTTCTGTGCTTTCTTTACAGTTTGGTAAGTAAGTTTGGAAAGTAAAACATCAACCAGAGTTACACAGAACTATTTCCAAAACATTTCCAAAGTGTGCAGATTTTCAAATCATTTCCCCAAGTTAGTAGATCACAGTCTCAGGGAGAACTTGGTACACTCTTTGTTCAAACTGAAACGTTAAGGGAAGGAACTCTGAAAGACTTCCAGCGTAGATTTGAATTTGATAAACACTTATGAAATCTACTGATCTGTTCAACAGAGTTCTTCTTGGGTTTATCTTCACATAGTGTTCTAACTAAATGAGTATTTACTGAAATGCAAAATCCTCCAACACTGTATTCTTTCTCTGAATTTTTCCTTAGGGATTACCAGAAAAGGTAAAGACCCCTCTGCTGCAGAACAAGATTGCTTATGTCTGACACATTACCTTTTCATTTCTCCGCTGCATGATATAGCAATCTAGCCAGTCTTCTGGCTTCATTACATCTCAAATACTAATGACTTCACATTTGCTAATGCTATCTCTTTATGTTGCCAGTATGCCCTTGATGACACTCTGTTTTCTTTGCTTGACACTCGCTGTTGATTCTTAGTGAAAGGAGCAGAATTGAAATACCTGACATTTCAGAGTGTGAAATGAAGCAGTAGCTTATGAAGTACAGTTTCTCATACTGTAAGAAATTATCAGTTATAGTGGCTTTGGGGAAGGCTTTCACAGCTCCCATTCACAATATAGTCTTAGCATTTTCTGAACTGAAGCCAAACCCTTGAAAAACACCCATGCACAATCATCATATGAGTGCTTATTGGGCATTATGGAAGAACTGTCTGAAAAAAAGTTATGAACTTACTGACAAGCGAGATGACTCCATGTAATTAACAAAGTGAGGTTGAACCTCAGAGTAGCAGGCTTGTAAGCTAAGTTTTGCTTTCAGTGTTACACACAGTTTTTGCAAGCATAAGGAAACAAAGCTGTCACAGACTACCATTACAAAAAAAATACAACTATGTTAATATATACGATTCATTTTTCATTAAATTATAATGAAGTCTATTATAGATACTATTGTGGAGGAAAAAGTTATCATAGTTATTTCCAAACTAACTCCATATAAAGTCAATGTTGTGTCTCATTCTCCACAAAGTAAAATCATGTTAATACAATTTCACATGTTAAATTTAATATAGTAAATAAAGTAGATTGAAGCATAAAAAAGACATGGACCTTTAGATTGAGCTCAGAGGAGGTCCACGAAGATGAGGAGACGTCTGTAACACCTCTCCTATGAAGGGAAGCCTGGAGAATAGAAGGTTCTGGGCACACCATACAGCAACCTTTTAGTACTTAAAAGGAGGCCTACAAGAAATATAGGAAGATTCTCTTTTTAAGAGAGTGTAGCTACAGGACAAGGTGTAATGGTTTTAAGCTAAAGGAGGGCATATTTAGATTAGCTATAAAGGAGAAATGCTTTACTCAGAAGGTGGTGAGGCACTGGAACAGGCTACCAGAGAAGTTGTGTATACCAAATCCCTGGAAGGGTTCAGAGTTGGATGGAGCTCTGTGCAACCTGGTCTAGTAGAAAGCGTCCCTGCATGTGGCAGTGGAGTTGGAACTAGGTGATCTTTAAGACCTCTTCTAATCTAACCCAGCATGATTCTATGAAGATGAAATTCAATAAGAAGGTGAATTGCTATGGGGTGAAATCTGGCAAGCTGGATTCTGGAACTCCAGATTGATCTACAAAGAACCATGACTAGGTCTTTGTGTGAATGGAATCAAAAGCATTTCTTCTCTCACAAAGTTTAGGGGAGAAGAGATCCATTCAGGAAAGCAAAAAAGACCTTATCATCCTGCTGCTAAAAGTTTTCTACATGTAAGGGAATTTCAAAATTTCTTCTTTCAGTTTTCCTGGCATGAGTGGAAGTGAATGTAATGTCAGGATATAATTTCAGTATTTTCTAAATGGACCTCACTGTCACAAGTGGCTGTTCCTCAAACTCATATGGTTGTTTTGACATTTTTTTCTTTTTCTTCCTTATTTTTTATTATTATTATTTTTTTGCAGACATCTATGAAATGCACCTATTTGTAATAAATATAAAATAAGACAAGGATATCTGTATGATCACACTTCCGTGCAGGAAAGGTGAGTATGAGTAATATTACTTTCATATATTTCTCTCTTTCAGGTCTTTTACTAAAAGGAAGAGTCTTGTTGTGTGTCAATAGTCATCATTCCACCTAGAAACTGAAAAGGTACTAAGAAGGATCTAAATTAAGTTAGTCAACTGATTATGCATATTTTTTCTCATAGTTTTCCCACTGCATGTACCTCAACCCAAAATACATCAGTCACCACAGAAATCCCACTTCTTCACACTGTTAGGTGAGCATCTGCTAACAGGTAAATCTTTGCAATCAAATAATAAATTGAAATAATTGTAAACTGAACCATGATTCAATATGTTGTTTATGTCTTTTGAGAAAAACTATGTTTCAAAAGTAACAATCATTTTTTTAAATTAATTTACATTTTTAAAAATTGTTTCTTTTTTTTTTTTTCTCCATGTAGAGACTTTCATCCAAAATCTTTTATCTTAATTTTCTGCTGTTAGTAGATATTCTCTAGCAGTGCATGAGGAGGCTGTATTTAACCTAGCAAGCAATGCATGTTTTTATCTTAATGTAAAATGATAGCACCTGACTGATGGAAAACAGAAAGTGTAGTAAAGTCCTCTTCAAAAAAAAAAATATTTTGCAACTCAAAATGATATGTTTTTCTAGACCCTTCATTGAGTCACTTTAGGAGAACAACTCTCTCTTTCCAGCAGATGTAAAGAGAATGTACGTGGCTTATCTAAACTTGGGGATACAACTTTCAGAGGACAAAGAAGCAGCTGAATCACACCCTTCTTATTTTCTGCTCTTCAGTGCCTTTGTTTCAATGCCTAATTTGTTGTCATCCCTGAATTTTTCTATACCAATTTGTCAAAAGGTGCACTTCTATGATTCTGTTACTTTCACCAAGATGCCTGAAGTCAACCAGTATATTCTGGCCCCGAAGTGTATCTCAGTGAATGTTTCACTGTGATAAAATCTGTACTGTACCTTCTAATTTTCCTGAATCTTCCCTTTCTGTTGAAACTTAGTATACAAGCCCAGGATCATGAAAACTTTCTAGTGCAACCTGCAGCCTGATTTTTACCTTTGTGTTTTCTGGGCAGATTTTGATTCTCATTGTCAGATTTCCACTTGTTGTGATTTGTGTCTGAAAATTTCTGATGTCACCTACCTTTCACACCATGCCTTTCTGCCTTAAGTCAATGATGTACATGGAACACAAACTTCAGAAAGTGTTACTTGATGAAATGCTAATTAACTTCAAATTAATTATGTGTGCAATGAAAAGAGATTATTACACTTCACAACTAAGCACTGTGGATGCCCTTCATACTCCTGTGAATTGTCCTTAGACTAAGGTCAGTAACAGTAAATGTTCACTGAGGTAAATGAAAGATTTCAGATGCTGGATGGCAATTCAGTAATCTATTTTTTCAGCTTATAATAGGAAATTAAAATGTATGTGGCAGAATAGTAAACTGAAAAAGAAAGCAGAGGACAGAAGACTAAAAGGAAAGTAGTGCACACTATACTGCTTTCTAGTGCAAAAGAAAAATGTAGGTAATTATGTTATTACTGTGGAACAAGGTCTTAGCTGGGTCAGACACATCCTAAGCAGATCCAGAACTTTTTCTGTGCTTATTGATGCAAGCTGATGCTTTTGTTTCCTCATCTTCTTTGTTCTCATTCCCCTACCATCCTTTCAAAAAGTGTAACATCGTCAAGATGTTTGAGGCAGAACATTATGTTCCTTAAGTGTACCTGAGATTCCTTAATACACTTCAAAGTTGATGATGATACAAATATACATTATAAAAAACTGAGCAGTATTTACTAAATAAATAGAAAATAAAAAGGATACAGATGCTCGGCTGCTAAAGTGCACTGACTTAAGGATTTCAAGTGGGATGACTTTGTTTTGTTTCAGGAGCAAGATTTAGACTTTCTGTGATAAGACCTAAAGCTGAACTCATGGCTTGATCTTCCTCAGTCCTACCTAACAGGTGAAAAATGTTGATTAAAGCTCCTGCTGGCTAAATAAGAAAACAAACTTAATTTTGCAGCTTACAGTTGAGTCCTTCATCTTGCAGACTGCCATAAAATTAACATGGTCATTCTAGAGCATGCTATTTTGGAGTTTTAGGGGAGAAGCATCTCTTCTGAATTCTGACTGGGCATAGATAAGAAAAGAAACAATTGAGACATTCACATACAAAATGACACACGGGATTAATCACTTCCAACCTTTTCTACCTCTTAATTCTCACAAAAACTGTACCTCTAGAAGAGACTTTCCACTACCTTACTGAATACACCAGAAAACCAAATTGATCCTTTCTCAGCACTTAACTAAAATTTTTGTTGGCAGCACCTGAAAAATAACTAAATAAAAATACTGCTGCATTTGCAGCATTTCTTGCCTCAGGAAAACTGTGAAATACAACAGTAATGGAAGTAGCTTCATATGACTAATTGACTAGATTTTAAGCAAGGGCATGACTGTTCTATTTTCAGAAGTTATGCCTGTTAATATGGACCTTGCTATTACTATGCTGTACTTCTTACTCTTGACATGCTCAATGGACAAGACTGAAGATTATTACTATTTTTAATAAACAAACTAGCAGCAAGAAATCTACAGGGAAATATCCTTATCATGTAGAATATGTGATGCCTGGCAGAAAGTAATGTCATTTCTATTTTGGCAGCAATTGTTCTGGCCTCTTTCAGTTTCCTCTGTAGCCTCAAGTGTGAACTGAACTTTAAAAAGAGCAAAAATCTAGATACAGTGAAGATTAGATAAAGGAAGATTGGTCAGGACTCCTTGAGCGCTGTGAAACAACTTTCATGTAGTCATCTGATATTAGCTTTGTTCTACTTTATACAAGTTCTCAGGAGGGAAAATATAGATTTCTGCCTTTTGCCCACCACTCCCAGCAAAGCTCAGGATGACTTTGTGATGCAAACTGTAATTAAAATTTTAATCTCCAGATCAGATATTCAAAATCTATAGAAAAACAGTAAGATGTATATTGCTTAGAAGAACAGATAAGGAAATTAAAGTGTAGTCAGGTAGAGACCAAGGAACTGAGACTGAGTCTTTGCTGTTGTACTCCTTCTTCAGAAATAATTGCATAAAATAATGATGAAAAAATGCATGAAATGCATCAAGGAGTTTCTCACCATCTACTGCACTAATTCATTTAAAATGTTTCCCCTTACTTGGGAAGAGCTGAAATTGCAGCCATGGCTATTAATAGTTCCAAAGGGGTTCTGAAGTAATTTGTCACCAGCCGGTGTTTGAAGTTCATAGCAATTTTTTTCACCCTTGTATGCTTTCTTTTAGTATGTGAGATGAAATAGCATGTGTCATCCTCCATTTCAAGAACTGAAGATCTGCCACTCATCTACCTCTAAGGATAGAAGACACAGGAAATATTTATGCACAATAAAGCAGTATGGAGTGGTAAGATCACAGCAAAATTGTTACAGAAGCCCAGTAGAAAAATGCATTTTTCATGCCATTTCTGAAAGCATATGCTCACTCAATCACACAGCAACTATGTTGTCAGTATTGTAATATTTTTTTATTATTATTTTTTTAATAAAACTCCCCACTTTATAAGAGTATCATAATATCCAGAGTAAGTAACTTTGTGTCAAGAAAAGGCTAACTGGTAATTCAGGAGTACAGTACAGAACATGTTTAGAGATTGAGTGTAAATAAGAACATAGAGAGCTGGATAGGAATTATAATGAACATTGGTATAGAAAGACAAACTAAGCAGCAGAACTAGGCAGTCTGTCATCCTCTGCTAGCTATTATGATATGATTCTATGCATTTTCCAGATGTGTTTTCCATAAACACTAATATTCATAACCATTATGCACTATTAAAAAAAAGTCTTAGTATTAGAGCAAATTATTTCCTTCTGTAATATTTTCATATTAAAAATGATCTGCAACCTGCAAAAAACAAAATAGTGATATCTCCTGCAAATGACATACATTCTTCTAAGTCCTACAAAGATATAGATATTTAGTACAGGTTGCTGTGGAGAGAATAGAGTTAAGCCTCTCAAGACTGAGCTCATGGTTATTTGAGAGATAACACTCTGTGTATAATTTTAATAAGTTCTTTGACTTGTTATAAAGAGTTTTTTTGCTACTGAGATTTGTAACATGAAAAAATGATGTTTTGTTTCATTGAAACATTTTTCATTGCACATTCAGAGCTATCAAATGAATATCAACATATTACATATTAATTTGTAACCCTGAAGACACTTGTAAATTGTATTTTATATCTGCAATTTTATAAGGTAACATCTGAGATTCACTTGCAATAAAACTGGAGAAAGATTTCTGATGCAAAAATTCAGAGTTTATGAAAGCTCTCCTTCAGTCTACAGGCATTTAATCTGGCTTTCAAGCTTCTTGGGCCAAGATATTGTTATTTATTTCTGTTAATAATGGTCTTGCCCAACAGAAGCTGTTTAAAAGGGATAACAAACCCCTGTATTGCATTTGAACTACTATAACAATTCTATCCCTTAAAAAGTTGTTGCTCCATTAAAGTTATTATCTTTATTTTTTATCTAGGACTGTTTTATATAGTCCAAATTTGTCTAAAATTTGCAGTTATTACTTTAAGGAACCTAATGAGAGAGTGAAAGACTGTAAAAGAGAACCACCACCACCAGTGAAACTTCCACCAGAAACAACAAGATAACTGTCAACGGTTTCCTAAAGAGGAAATTAAGTTTTTTTTTTTTTTTTTTTTTTTAATTACTAAAACTTATTAGTAATGGAAAATAACCTTTTTAAAATGAAGATTTAGGTTATCAAACCTGAGGGAAATGAACATTCTAGTATAAAAATTACAAATTACACTGTTGGGTATTTAGAAAGAGAATAAATTTTTTATTGCCTGGGTATCACTTAGAGGCACTAAGTCAGTTATCTATGAGGGCTGCTCTGAAAGTAATGCCCCCTTATTTTATTAAGCTGGTCCACAACATCAGAGGCAGATGTCCATGGAGTGGCAACATGTGAATTCCCTATTGGAGTCAAGTTCAAGATGCATACCAGTTTGAAGACCATGGAGCACGCTGCCAATCTTGACTGGACTTTCCTACCACACCAGCCACATAGTCTGGATTTGACAACACCGTCTGGCTTCTATCTGTTCAAATTGATGAATGATGAACTTCATGGGAAACATTTCATGATGAGGTGTTCTACGAGCAGCTGGCAGAAGGTCAGGGAGATCAGGGGCTGTCTTTGACAGAGTGACCATAAAATGGTAGAGTTCTCAATTCCTGGTGGAGCCAGGAGAGGAAACAGCAAAACTGTTACCTTGGACATCTGGAGGGCGAACTTTGAATTGTTCAGGAGACTAGTAGGGAGGGTCGCTTGGGATTTGGTCTTGAAGGATAAAGGGGCCCAGGAAGGCTGGTAGTTTCTCGAGAAGGAAGTCTTAAAGTTGCAGGAACAGGCTAACACCCTGAGCTGCAAAATGAGCTGGTGGGGAAGAAGACTGGCATGGATGAACAGGGAGCTTTTCCTGAGGCTCCAGTAGAAAAAGAGAATCTACCTTCTGTGGAAGTAGGGATGGGCAACTCAAAGAGAGTACAAAGAAGTTGTAAAATGGGTAAAAGGGAACAAGAAACTCTTTTACAAATACAGTAGCGGTAATAGGAGGATCAGGAGAATCTCCGTTCTTTACTGAATGCAGCTGGGAATGTGACCACTGAGGATAGGGAAAGGCAGAGGTTCTCAATGCCTTCTTTACATCTGTCTTTAAAAGTCAGACCAGTTATCCTCAGGGTACTCTACTCTCTTGGATGGGGAGCAGTATAAACCCCCCATGATTCAGGAGGAAACAGTCAGAGACCTAGTATTCTACCTGGGCTGCCACAGGTCCATGGCGCCGGATGAGATCCATCTGAGAGTGGTGAGGGAACTGGTTGAGGTGATGGCCAAGCTGCTTTCCATCATCTGTCAGCATTCCTGGTCAACTGGAGAGGTCTGAGAAGACTAGATACTTGCCAGTGTGACTTCCATCTACAAGAAGGGTCATAAGGAGGATCTGGGGAACTACAGGCCTGTCAACCTGACCTTGGTGCTAGGGAAGGTTATGGAGCAGGTTGTCTTGAGAGAGATCATACGGCATGTGCAGGACAGTTGGGAGATCAGACCTGTCTAGCGTGGGTTCAAGAAGGGCAAGTCCTGCTTGACCAGCCTGATCTCTTTCAGTGATCTAGTGACCTGACTGGTGGATGGAGGAGAGGCTGTTGATATGGTCTACCTTGACTTCAGCAAAGCCTTCAACACTGTCTTCCACAGTATTCTCCTGGAGAACCTGGCAGTCTACGGCTTTGGCAGGTACATTCTTTGCTGGGTAAGAAGCTGGCTGGAGGGCCAGAAACAGAGAGTGGGTGAATGGAGTTAAATCCAGCTGGCAACTAATCACAAGTGGTGTCCCCCAGGGGTCGCTATTGGGGCCTGTCCTTTTCAATATCTTTATAGATGACCTGGATGAGGGCATTGAGTGCACCCTTAGTAGGTTTGCAGATGACATCAAGTTGGTCAGAAGTGTCAATCTTCCTAGGGGTAGCAAGACCCTACAGAAGGATTTGGACAGGCTGGATCACTGGGCTGAAGCCTATGGGATGAGGTTCAGCACGATCAAGTGCTGGGTCCTGCACTTTGTCCACAACAACCAGTGTAGTGTTGCTAGCAAGAGCAGGGAAGTAATTGTACCTTTGTACTCAACACTGGTGAGGCCACACCTTGAGTACTGTGTTCAGTTTTTGACCCCTCACTGCAAGAAAGGCATCGAGGCCCTGGAGTGTGTGCAGAGAAGGGCAACTAAGCCGGTGAGGAGTCTGGAGCACAGCCCTTACGAGGAGAAGCTGAATGAGCTGGGATTTTTCATCCTGGAGGAGAGGAGGCCCAGGAGAGATCTTACTGCTCTCTATAACTACCTGAAGGGAGGTTGTGGTGAGGCGGGGGTTGGCGTCTTCTCTCGTGCAACTAGTTATAGGACTAGAGGGAATGGCCTCAAGTTGCACCAGGGGAGATTCAGGCCAGACGTTAGGAAATACTGCTTTTCTTAAAGATTGTTCGGGTGCTAGAATGGGATGCTCAGGGAGCTGGTGGAGTCATTGACCCTGAAGGTGCTCAAGGAAAGTTTAGATGTTGTGTTGAGGGATATGGTTTAGTGAGAACTATTGGTGGACGGTTGGACTGAACGATTTTGTAGCTCTTTTTCAACTTTGGTGATTCTATGATTCTGTGATTTTCCTAGCAACAAGGCCATCACAGCATCTATGAAAGAGTGGATCACCTCAAACAGTGCAGATTTTTCAGAAGCATGGCATGCAGTCTGGTGCTCATAACTGGTGAAAATACATAGCTAATGATGGTGAGTATATTGAAAAATAGTGCTTTATAGTTGAGAATTTGCTCCATCAAATAGTGTTATTGTGCTTATTATATCTGTTGAAGTTTCCATGAAAATAAATGGGAGACATTATGTTTGGAATGACCCAAGTATAATTTTTGTTCACCTACATTAATGAGATTTTGAGTTGAGATTACTCTACTTTGAGCTATATTTTGTTTGTGAGTGATTTCAAGCAGGCTTCTCTGACGATTGTTTCTGCTTGACATACTGGATATACTGAGATAAACTTTACAAAGCAGGTGTTTGTAATTCAGTGCATGCATACGTTTATTGCTAAACTGATGCCAGTGTCTCTTTTAATGAGAGGAAAACCATGGTCCAAGACCATTCATGGGATTCCAGCAGCTTCACATCTTGCTCACAAGTCAGGCAGTTCAACACTTCATGAATATAATTCCTAATAACATTTTAAGGAGTCCTCATTTTTCTGATCCAAGTATACTTAGTTCCCTCTAAATCATTAGAAATTGGCAGTATTTATTTCATAAAAAATGTTTTAACTTCTACAGCCAGGATGATTTGATTCTTTTCAGACTTCACTTGTGTCTTACTTGTTTGAGACCATGCATTGTAAGAACATTTTAGCTACCAGGTTTCTAGTACCTCCTAGAAATGAAGAAAGTTAAACTTTCTGGTGAAATTGAAGTGCTTTTAAGAATTTTGTATTTAACTTAAACAGTCTTGATCTTGTTATTAGAGCCTTTAACCTGGTCTCTTCCTATTGTTAAACATGGGGAGATTTACACTGATATTCCTTAAGGTCAGATAGATGGGCCCCTGGGCACTCTGGTCATGTACTTGATCTAGTGGATGGCAACCCTGTCTGCGGCAGAGGAGTTGGAACTTAGTGATTCTTGAGGTCCCTTCCAACTCACTACATTCTATGATTCTAAGAATACATGCATTAAAATTTCTTTGTTTAGTCTAATGCTGTAAGTGTGACTGTCCCATCCAGAGTGACTGGTAGACAAAACTCTATTCCAACTGTCATTAAACCACAGATGTCACTTTCTGGTCATATAATTTAAATATCTTTTATTTCTTAAACATCACAGAATATACGCTTTTGGTGATCTTCATCAAATTCTGCATAGCAATTTCTAGTATACTTTAAAAAAAAATTCTTTAAAAATTGTTTTATTTTCCTAAAGATAAGGAGCTGTGATTTATGTTACTCTGGTACTTCAAGCATTTGCAATCTCAAGAGATTTGTTCAACAAAACCAGAGACTTGTGGAGTCTTAGAATAGTCTTAGAATGATCACATGGCAACAAAATGCAATGGAATATTGTGGGAAGGTTCACCTTCTATTGCATTGCCACCAATATCTGTCCGTGATGTCATAGACCAAAATAATAAAATAGGAGGCATTACTTTTGGAGCCACACTCATATTAATAGACTGGTGGGAAATAAGGTTAGAAGGGGAAAATTAGTTTTTTTAGTGTCTTTTTTTTTCCTTTGGCCCAATTGCAGAAGGTGCATAGATATTCTTAATCTGTAGTCTGCATTGTTTTAACAAAGAGAAACAAAACATCTGAATATTTCAAAACCAGATTGGATGAGGCCCTGGGCAATATGGTCTAGTACCAGATCTGGAGGCTGGTGGCCCTGTCTATGGAAGAAGGGTTGGAACGTGATGATCCTCGGGGTCCCTTCCAACCCAAGCTATTCTATGATTCTATGATTTCTTCTTTCTCTTCCATGTGTTTCCCATAAAGCCATGCCAGACATGGTATGTCTAAGCTGGGGAGGCCTTCTACTTTCTTAATTTCCATAATCAGGAAAAATAAAGAAAAAAACTTTACAGATTCTAACTCAAATCAGCCTGCCAAACACACTTAGATAAATAAGAAATAGAGAAGAATTTTAATTTATGATAGGAAGTAATTATTTTATCACAAACTAGTACTAAATTGGCTCAGTAGAAATATAATTAAGAGGCCCAGGTGACAAAGCCTCCAAAAACCCACACAAGATAAGAGAGGATATTATTTCTTTGCCCACTGAGATATAGTATCCTTGCTCCCACTTCAAAAGAAGGGTATGAGCATTTAGAATTTGATTGAATGTGATAGCTTAGGCTATATGAATTGATTTAACAAAATGTTACATAGCTGCAACTGAAATCAGTTTAATTTATGTTTCAGAGTATTTTATGGCCTGAAAATATTTTCCTATATATATGGAAAATATAGGAAAAAGAGCGTCATGCATAATTTCTTAAATTTAAATTCACCACTTAAACAGTACTCTTGAGTTTATAGTAGAAATTATTATTAAAAAAAAAAAAGGTCTGTAGATGATTAATGAATAATTTAATTTACCATACATATTTAACAGCTTTTCCTAAATAAGACAGTTAGGATCTAAATTAAGTTAAAAATTCTGACATTAAAAACAACTATTGAGATTCCAAGATAATAATGTAATGAATGTAAATTTTAAATGTTAACTCAGAAAACACTGTTCATTTTCGTGTTCTCAGATTTTGCCAGCAGCACAGTTGTTAATATGGTTTTCAACTGTTTGGTATCTTTTTAATTTTTAAAAATTTAGTCTGAAAAATGCTTAAATGAATAAAAAAATTAACAATTTGGATTTTTTTTTTCTGAGCACCCTGCAATGAATTGAGTAATGTTAATTTAACAAAGAATATAGAGGAATACTAAGACTCCTCTCAAACGTTCTACGTAAAAGAGAATTTATGAGCCAAGATGTTTTCATACATCTGGATTAACATACTGCTGCTTCCAACACCTTTTGGCATCTTCCTTTCAATGAAGAGAAGCTTGTGCCATATGGCAGGACTACTGAAGAATGCCTAAAGAGACTATCTTTAGTAGTGAGTTTGATACTGTTGTAATTGACATCCTTCATCATCCATTCAGAGGTAGCAAGGGAGAGAGAGTCTGTGGAGGAGTCTTTCGCTTTCTTTCTGCAAGTATATTCAACCTTTGCCTCCTTACTAAGACTAGAATAATAATAACAATAAAAAAAAGTAAAGTAATATTTAATAAACAGTTGCATGGAATATTAAATTATTTCTTCTCTACAATACATCTACATCTTTTAACAAGTTTCATTGTTGCTTTTTATTCTGCTCTCACTTCGACATTCTGGAGGTTCTCTCTAAACACAAAATCAGAAGATTTTATAATCATAGACTGAACCATTTCCAGCTTCATCTGCTTACTCATCCTCCTTCATTGTAAGTTATCTCCCTATACACACACACACACTCACTACACCCTGCCTCAGCTCGATAATGTTATCATTAGCAGGGAGGGGAACAAGATGGGGAAAACTGACTAATTACCATCCTTTATTAAATTATGCAGCATTAATTAGTTGACTGGGTAGCTCAGGGACTGCGTCTGTTCATATCGGAATGGTGATGCTCAATTCAGAACAGCATCTCTTTCACAGCTTTATAGCAACAACAACAAAAATTAATAATGTATGGATTATGCCACAAAAAGAGAGGCTCTGCATTCATCTGTCTCCCTGCTACTTCCATGCCAGAAATAAAGAGCAGGCATCACTGTACTGCAATCTCTGCAGGACCACAGAGGCTGAAACAAGTTTTGTGATTTGGTTCAATAGAAAATGTCTTATTTCTGGTAAATTTTAAGGGCGGGGGAGATTAATTTGTTAAACATTCATCTGCAATTTCATTTGAAATCATAGCAGATGAACATTTAACAAATTAATGTCCCCTGCCCTTAAAACTGTCTAATTGCTGAACATTTTTGATGAAATTGTTACAGTTTTTCTGATAATCAAGTTTATTTTGCTTGCTGTAAGAGAGAAAATGTTTACTTTGACTGATCTTAGTATCAATTTGCAATCCATCAAAACACAGACCACTTTATGAAATTGAAGTATATAAGCTCTTTTAAAAACCACTGAGTTCTTGTGTATGAAAAATGCAACCATGAATTTCCTCATGACATTGCAACTCATAGGCCTGAATGGACAATTAGAGCTTATTGGTTCAAATGTGGTGAAGATCTGGAAGTGAATTCTTTTGTTTTGGCTTCAAAACATCGATAATTACATGATGCAATACTAGGCCTTTGCATCAGATGAAAAATTAAGTTAATACAATATTACAAAACAACTGGATAGTTTTCCTTCTGAAATACCACAATGGGAAAATGTCTGTAAATAATCAGATTTTATTAAAGGAAAAATATAGAAAAAAAAAACTGAAGTACTTTCTGTAATATTGCAGTGTTTTTTTCTGGAGAAGAAATACAATCTTGTGAACTGTCATTATGTGATTTGCTGTTCACAAAAACTATAAAGTCTACTGAATATACTGTACATATGTATATTTAAACCAACATATATTCATACACAAATGTGCATATAAAGGAGGAATGTACAAATGTATGTATACTGAAGAATGCTGTAGTGGCAATGAATAAGGAATAGAGCCAAGTAACCAGAAGCAGGCTCTACATCTTCCCCACTGTTGAGAGAGCGCAGTATAGCACCTCTCTATCAGTCACCAGCTTTTCCA
Source organism: Gallus gallus (assembly GCF_016699485.2). Lineage (NCBI taxonomy): Eukaryota > Metazoa > Chordata > Aves > Galliformes > Phasianidae > Gallus > Gallus gallus. The sequence goes on from NC_052532.1 coordinate 32,099,287, forward strand.
GGAATGGTTCCCTTCCTAGAGAGCCCAGAACTGCCAAATCTACCCAGTTTCCTAATGAAAACATATGCAAGTTTTCCTTATTTATTTTGGCACCTGCAAAAAGATAGCTTGTGAGCTTGCAGCTGTCAGAAATCATATTCCAGAAAGATCTTACAGAAAAAAAAAAAAAAAAAAAAAAAAAAAAAAAAAAAAAACTGCAGGTGACTTTCACTTTGCTTTCACTTCAGAATTTGGTTTTCTAATGTCAGTAGCAAGATGTAGAGTGGATAAAATACTGAATGCAGTTTCTCCTCAAAACAGCTGGGTGGGGAGATGTCTTCAGCAACTGAGAAAATAAAAAAATCTTTGCTTTGAAAGGTTTGTTCTCAAAGACAATTTAAAACTATCCTGCAACATTTTCTTTCTACGAAGTTTGAACATGTTGGTTTAACAAGCCATTTTGATGCATTCTCACCTTCCTCTCTGCCTATCCCCTACCTCTAGAGAAAATTTTTATGTAAAGACTATGTCTTATAAGTAGGGTTAGTTCAGCTTGATCTTGTTTCTTTCACACAGTTTCTTCCACACAATCAAACCTTAAAGGGAACCCCCAAGCACTGTAGCTTCAAGGCACACACAGGTCCTCATTATTGTCAAAGGCCCCATTGCCCCTCATACAACCCCTATTAAGGAATAGGAATGCTGCCTCTAGCTCTTCCTTTTACATGCTAGTCAGCTTTCTGTTTAGCCAGGAAAAATAAAAAGGGTGAGAAATATGCAGAAATTCTGTAAGTTGTTTGCATTCCACTGAAATATTTCTTTAGCTGAAGGGGATCAAATCAATGAAATATAATGAAACCATATGCTCATTATTTCAAAAGAGAGCAGCTGCTTCAGGGAGTATTGAAAAGATTTATTAATTCTACCAGCACTGCTCATTAAATCTAGGTATCTCCATACCTGTCTTCCTCAACAAAAACTCCTCAATAGCAAAATCACCCCCATGGAGTTCAAACTGATGTTCATCTTGGCATTCTTCCCTGTATTCTTCCAGGGCAGAAAATACAATATGCTGAGTTGCTGCTGCTGGAGAAGTGGAAAAAAATCACCTATGTGGAAAAAGCTATCTAGCATGGGTACAGTTTGGAAGTGCCATAAGAGGAACGTGTGTTGGCAAAAAATGATTCTGCCTGCTATGGACCATATGTGCATTTAATTGAGTTTGCAAGTTTCCAGGCAGAATGCCAAATGGACAGTCTACCATCTGATAAGAGTGGTAAAGTTTTCCCCTTTTGTTCTCTCACAAGCTTTAGGTTCATACAGAATCTGAGAAGTCAAAAAATCTGTACTTTCCCGGGACTGATACTGGAATGTGTAAGTCAGCTAATAAATATGTTAGAAAAGACCAGTATATCAGATTTACTTAGAAGCTATGACTTTAATTGTAATACTGAAAATTAAATAAAAAATATAAATGTGCCACTCCAGCAGAATTATCTGAGTCACAATTATCTCTTTGGCTTCCTCTTTTTCTCTATGAACAGGGAGATAAATGAAGTGACTTTCATGTATAAGCTACAGGAGCTAGAGTAGGCTCAAATAAAAATAATTAGGTGGGAGATTTCGCAAAACCAAAGCAGGGTTTGAGGCTGTGTTTGATCAGGTGCTGCCAGCTAGTTTCCAAATCCTAATGTGGCCTGCAACCCCATGTTCAAGCCATTATTATATGTTTGCATTGCTAAACAAAGAAGGTCAGGATCCAGTTAAAGAGACAGATGCCTGTTTGCCTCTGTTGCACAGTTATTAGCTTGCTTCTCAGTCCTGTTTTGGGGTTTCCAGCTTCTTCCTGGGCTTGGGCTTCCTTGGGTTCATCTGCTGCAGAGCAATGGGAGACAACGTGTACACAGCACAGTCATGAGCCTGTCAGTGTCATTTGGTCATGAGGTATCTTAATGTATAGACATAAATTACATGATCAAACAAAGTAAGACCCTTGACAGAATTTATCATACACCACCCTACATGTGAATTTTCCTTGTGGCATTTCTCCTTCTGGTCAGAAGAGATCTGTTGAGCCTCATGGTGAGAACTTGATGAAACAGCCTAATGGTTCTCAGTCTTGTTCTGCAGTATTAATGACTAAAGGAATAAAATTGCCATATAGGTGTGATTTTCACCATTTTGTTGTCTTGCTACCTTCTCTCTGCTACAGTGTTTTTCATGGGAGAAAAACACACATTCAAGGACCAAGCTTGGTTCATGAGAGTCCTTATTATTCATAATAAAGAAAATATAAGGACTGATTTTTTTTATTTTTTTTTTTTTTTTTTTGTGCAGTGATGGTCAGATTCTCAAGGTTTGGTTGCCAGTTTAAAGATTATTTCCAGGAGCACGTTACATCTACACTAGAGAACAACAGATGAAAAAGACCATAGGTTGAAGATAACCACACAACTGAACCTATCCACGACTCTGAGTTTATTTAAGTTACATGTCCTTGTTAATCTGTACTGTTTTAGCTTGATGTTGTCACTCAGCATAAGCACAACAAAGGAATTATGAAGCTGAGAAGGGAAATTGCTCCTTGACAGATTTCATAACTTGCACGGTGTTCTGTGGTCTGAAAACAGTGAGAAGCAGGGTTCAAAGCACCCTTGGCATCTGCTTTTTAGAAACACAGTCAACTGCAATAAACACTCTTGCTACTTGTAGCTACATGCATGCATTCAGGAAAAGAAAAGCTCTAAAATAGAAGAACATTAGCCCCCTTGGCTTTAGATTCTTTTTCCTAAAGCACAAGAACTGTAACATAAAAACAGTAACAGAACTCTCTAGTGAGACTGAGTAAAATAAACATCAATAGAAAAAAGAAAAATGCAATGCCATTCTGAGATTAAATATTAGCACACGTACATTTCTTTCAACATACACTTCTCACTGGATATTTGTTAGCCTGTGGCAGCTGTATGTGGAAGCACAAATACAGCCATGCCTTCTCACTTCTTTACACTGTCTACAGAAGTGGGAATACACAACAGTTTTTTGTTTTGTTTTGTTTTGTTTTGTTTTGTTTTTCCACAGAAATTTCCATTGCTTTTGGTTTCTATAGCACTGTCAATTTATTTCAAAACACATGAAACTAAATAGCCATAGTAAAATCTCATTTTCACATAAGTCATATTCATATAAATTTCTGCTATTTAAGAAGAAAAATGTACCCGGTTCTCTTGTAAGTGGTATGACTAGGATATCCTGCAGTCCAAGTTAGACTGTGGTCAGTCTTTGACATACATAGACTCTCAACAGTTCTTCCTATTAATTGATACAGTAACTGAGAAACAGTAATGAATATTCCAATAAGTAGCTGAGAAAGAGAAAAGACAAAAAATAAACACGACACACTTTCTATCATATGATCCATAAAAATGACAGAGAATGGTTTGCTTAGTCATCTGGTCTCTGTCAAAATGCTTATTACTGCAAAAGAATTTAAAGAACCACACAACTGTGCCTTCTGCATCAAAAAGAGGACAAAGCATTTCATGTGGTAGGTTTATTTAAAAATCAGAGAAATAGATTAGTCTGCCACAAATCCCTTTAAGAATAACCATTAGGAAACAGAGGAAAAAAACAAAAGAATTTGAACAAAAGTACACCTCTATTATTTTGCTTGTGGATTTCATTGGGTGTAGGTATTTCTCAGAGATTGCCGATCAATTATAGTAGTAGTTATCAGTGTATCATAAAATCACAGTCATACAATCATTTGTGCTGGAAGGTGTAGGTGTAGTGAAAATGCTCAGTCATGGCTTGAAAGAGTGACTGAGCACCTGGAGGAAGGCAGGGCCAACCCAGGGCAGTTCAGATACATGCAGGGCCCCTGAGTGACCGGAATGGGTGGAGCCAGGATCCACCTCTTCCCAGATCTCATTTAAGGGTTGGCATTGAAGGTAAGGCTTTTGGGGATTGCTATATATCTGAGGCCTTCTGAAGGTAAGCAGTGTCTTTCCCTTATTTTTTGTGCTCATTGTTGTGTTTGAGTGAATCCTAACTTGCTGTGGCCTGGAATCTTGGTGCTCTCTGTCACTGTTGTGCTTACCATTGTGTTACAGAAGGGACCCTTTAAAGGTCATCTAGTCCAACTCCCCTGCAGTGAACAGGACCATCTACAGCTAGATCAGGTTCCTCAGGGTCCCATCCAGCCTTTCCTTGAATGCCTCTGGGGTCAGGGCTTCCACCACCTCTTTGGTCAACCTGTTCTAGTGCTTCAGTATCCTTATCACAAAAAACTTCCCTGTTATATTCTCTCTAGTTTGCAACCATTTCCCCTTGTCCTATCACAACAGATTCTGCTAAAGAGTCTGCCCCCTTCTTTCTTATAGTCGTCTTCTAGATGCTGAAAGGCCCCTGTCACATATCCCCAGAGCCATCTCTGTAATAGACTAAACAGCTCTAACTCTCTCAGCCTGTTCTTGTTCCATCCCTTGGATCATTTTGTGATCCCGTCTCTTCTTCCACTGCTGGTCCATTTTCTTCTTGTTCTCCAGATTGACCAGTTAGTCTCACTCAGCCGTGCAAGACTTTTGCCTTCCTTTCCTGACTTCCTACACCTGGAGATGGAGGGCTCTTGTGCCCTAAGAAAAGCTTCCTTAAAGATCTTCCAGCTCTGTTCCTCTCCCTTTGTCCTTGAGGACAGATTCCCAGAGGATTTTGTTAAATAACTTCCTGAAGAGCATTCCGAGATTGAGCATCCTGGTTTTAATTTTTCTCTCACAAATCTCTCAAGAGTGTGAACTCCATGAGTGCATAGTCACCGCAGCCTGCAGGCATCTTCCAATCCTGATGTCACCAGTCAGTTCACTTGGATTGGTGAGTAACAGGTCCAGTATTGTATCCCCCTGGGGGAGCTGTCTATCACTAGGCTCTAGAAGTTGTTCTTGATGCATTCCAGGAGCCTCCTGTGTTACCTACCACTAGCTATATGGCTTTTCCAGCAGATGTCAGGGTGGTGGAAGTCCCCCAGCAGGATGAGAGCTAGTGTTACTTCCTGTAGCTGGAGGAAGAAGGCTTTCATCAACCGGCTCCACTTTATCAGGTAACCTGTAGTAGATCCCAACCACATGGCTCTCTTCGTTGCTTCCGTCTCTAACTCTCACCCATAAGCTTTTGACTTACTTGTGGCCATTCTTCAAGAACAGCTCTTTACGCTATTTTCTTCTTGATGTAGAGAGTCACCATATAAGACTATGTGTAATTTGTTTCATTATGAATTGAATAAGTTTTATTTACACACTTCAAAACTGTAACCACAGATGAGGAAAAAAAAAACACTATTTTAAATTCCTTAGTGAAGTTGAACGGACTTTTTTCTGTTCAGCTCAGAAATGTTAAGTTAATGGGATATTACATTGCTATAAGAAATATGTATTGGATTTCATTTTAGCAGCACTTATGTTTAAGGAAATCATTGGTTATGTTGTTCCTTAGTTAATTTCAAACACATGCTGTGAATAGCTAAATATCAAGGATTTGAAGTTTATTTTAATAATAATTTTTCATTGGAGTCACTTCATTGCTATCAGAATCTATTTTCCTGGCTTAATTTTTTGTTGTTACTGTTTACTTTTTATTCTATAACTTGTTCCTTTATCTTAATGAAAAATGAGAGTTTGAGTCACTATGAACATTCTTATTCCTATAAATTCAGCCACAGAAAATAGTCAAAACTAACAGGATTATAGATTATAGTTTAACAAAAATCCTGCTGATGAAAATGTAATAATAAACGTTTACAATAATAGTCAGAAATTAGAAGTATTTTAAAAACATATTAGATTTTGAATATAATGTTTAGAAGCAACATTTAAGCACAAGATTGGTGTGAAAGAGTAGGATACAAACAAGTACAGGAAGCCTGAGATTTGTATCTCTTTGGAAAAAAAAGTATTCTAATTTGTTCAAAATTGCATCCTTTACATTCCCTCTCACTTGGCATCTTTCACTGGGAGACCACTTATTGTGAAAGTTAGTTTACTCTCATTTATCTTGCTTGTAGTATTGAAGTCCAAGATGTTACTGATGGTATTTTAAAAATTCCTAAAGTTGTAGTTGTCCTTTCATCCATTTTTTTCCCCCAAAATGGAAAGCTATTTTCTCATTTTCTCTTAATCATTTTAAAATAAAATGTTTTATTAAAAAAAAAATTAATATATTAAAAGAAAACTACTCCACCTATTCTCTAGAAAACATTTAAATTTAGTAATATTTCTGTCCAAATCCTTGCCCGATTCAGCATACTTTGTTCCAGTGGAGTGGAGATGGAGAAATAGAAAGTTTCTAATGTACTTCCTTGAGTTGTTCAGGATGCTGAGGTTTTTTGTTTGTTTGTTTGTTTGTTTTCTTCCAGAACGCTATGAATCATGCATAATCATTTAGCCTGTAGTTTAAAGTTTGTCTTGTAGTGTATACTGTCATATGCTTCTCAAGCTTATTGGATCACCTGAATTTTGTCATTTCAGTTACTGTTGGATCTCTCAAGATGCAGAATTTGATTAATTTCAAGTCATTTTGGTTTGTGCATAGTATGAAAGTGGTTAGGACAATAAAGGTGTATATATATGCTCCAGAGTGCACAGTGTAGTTGTCCCCTACCATGATTCCTGCATGTTGCTGCAGGTATCCATTCATGACTGCTTTCCTTCCACAGTGTGATGCTGCAGTGCAGGACCAGAGGTTAAAAGGACAGCTTGTGGTAATATAATCTGGTAAAAGACTAACTAAAAGACTTTTCTAAAGAATGATTTAGAATTGCTTTTCTGATTATTTGGAGTGATTTTACAGTATTTGTCTTATTCTTAGGCTTGTTGATTTGAAGTGAGTCTTCCACAGAGTAAAATATCCTTTAAGTATCTGTCTTTATGTATGACAGCAAAAGAAACCAAGAAAGAAAAAAAAAATGGAATGTCTAGATAACTTTCAAATAATATAAGGTGAGGCCATTCATAAGTTTGAACGTCAAGTTTAACAGTATTTCTTTTATGATTTTTAGTTAATAGGAAAGAAAACTCAGTCTCAATCACACACTGAAGCGATGAGCTTTTCTGAGTGGGAAGCTCTTCCCATTGGCATAGGTAAATAATAAATGTTTTTTGAATAAAAAATTCAGAGAGAATGGTTAAAGTCTCCAGAGAATAGAGAATGATGTAAGCTTGAATGTGTTCTATATAAATTCTCCAGTGGAACATACAATAACCTGCATTATCTTTAATAGCTTTAAGTGAATTCAACTTGGGGTTTCTGGAATACTTATGTCAGCAGCATAGACCAAAGCAACAGATAATGGATCAATACAAAAATAGAATAAGTAATACTGAATCATTGTCAAACTTCTTACTGCCTTTAGATCTCATTTACTGTTTTTCTTTGGAACCTTGATTGAGCATCCACTGTAATGGGGTGTGCATCGGGGGGGAGGGGGGGCTAAAGAGTAGTGCATAAGTGAAAGAAAATGGGTTTCTTTGTTTCTTTTCCTTTTTCTTCCCTTCTCCTTCTATTTTACTGTCATTTCTTTATTACTATCGAAACGTTAGACAGTTTAAAGAAAGTTGAAATGTTTTCATGGAGTATTCATAGCATAGCAACAACATTTGTTTAGGGGTCTAAAAATATTTTTAAAATGCATACTTGGAATTTTGTACTAAAAGTTGAAGAGCAAGAGAACATATGGTCAGGCAGTTTGTGAGTCTTCAGGCTGTTAACAGTGCTAAAATTGCATATGGAATTAAATCGTCCACAGAAAAAATCTCACTAAACATTTAGAATTTGCAAACAATGAATACTTGTAAGAGTCCTTGATTCAGAGTAGAATAATAAAGCTGGAAACAGATTGTTAAATAATTATAAAATTTTGAGGCCGACTTATTTATCATGGTGATGTAAATCAAACAGTCAATTTAGTTGCCCTCCCACTTTTTTGAAAAATGGCAAATCATTAGGCGCTGACTAGTAGTTATTCTACCACTACAGCTGATGCAGTAGGATTATTTCATAGCATATTTTCCACTTCCTTTCTGCTTTGAATATTTGAAGTGTCAGAGAAGGGAAAACAAATGTACTGTGGCAGAGCTTAGGAATTCTGGATGCTGGCTCAGATTCTGTGTGATCTTGAACAAATAATCTAAAATTCTTTGTCTGTGAAATTGCACAATCATACATTTCAGTGTAGAATGATGCTATTTGCTGATTTGGCTGCATGGTAATGAAGAATTACACTGATTTCTTTACAGATGAAAGATATTTTACTAGAGTGCTGTGATTCTGGAACATTTCTTCAAGTTCAAAAACATACTAAGAAATTTAGGAGGGTTATTTAAGTAGGAAATAAGCTTTTATTTATATCTTTTTCTGATGAACTTCATTTGACACTGTTAATTTTATTATTAGTTTATTATTTTTATTAATTTTATTGTTATTATTACCACCATCAAATCAGTTACTACTATGAACAGTCATCAAATTTAGGAGAGAATTACCTCGCTGAATGATTGCATCAATGGGCCAATATCACATTTTGGAATCAATGCTTCTATTTAACTTAAGGTCTGGTCAGTGCTAGAAAGTGTTGTGATCTTTCATTATTCTGCATTAGGAGTGTTAATATGCTTTGATTTGTTTCTGGGGAAGATGGCTGATAAAAGTAACTTTCATTTAAACAGGTTAGTAAATATATGAGAAAATTCACTTTCATTCTAAGGCCTGAAATGGTTGTAGGCTGTGGTTTCCTTTTGGGGCGATCTAGAACAAGAAGTGAAATGGCGAATTTGGGCATTGCTAATGAATATTAATACAGCTAGGAAACAGGAGGAAAGTGGTTTGTACTTATGGCAACCAGAAGATATAAACAACTATAATGTTGCTCTGTAGTAACAAATGGCAGTGTGTTAAAACATCTACAGATATTTTGAAATAGTAAAGACTACCTAAAAACTGTTCATCTTGTTCTTCAATTATGCATTTATTTCAATATCTCTGCTTAGACCAGTGGTTTCCTTTTGCTAACCCCACAAGAAGATGCGAAGCCACACAAGCAGAAACTTTCAATTCATAATGTCATTCTTTTGCCTTTCTTCTTTCCTCCTTTTCATGATCTGTTCTCCCTTTTAAGTCATTGCATCATCACTCCTATCAGATAGCTTATTCCTTGCAACAACTCCTGAAATGCATGACTTTCAGCAGTTTTTTTTACAAAAGTAAACTTCTATTTTTAAACTTTTTTTTCTTCCCCTTTTTCTTTCTTGTCATTTTACTATAGTGTGAAATAGAGTAGAAAGATGAATAGCCATTTATAGGCACTCATCAGATATGGCAATTTAACTACTGTCTGAACATCAGGAACAGTGGTATTAAGGAAAAAACAAACAAACAACAACAACAGCAAAAGAAGAACAACAGCAAAAGCTGCACGCACACACACACACACACACACAAAACCCTAAGGAACAAACAACCCAAAACCCACATGGTTCACTTTACTCTGGAGAGATTTCTAAACAAGTTCTTTGCAAAGCAGTGGTCATAACTTGAAGGAACACTTTGATTAGACCAAAGTAGAGTACCCATTAGGAATTCCATCTTATCTTCTGTTTTTATGAATGATTATACAGTGCAACTGTGATGTGACACAACTTTTTTCCTCTTATCAAAGAGAATCTAGGGGAACCAAGTCAGGCACTTCCTTTTCTTTTGTAGTATATTTTAAACTTGTCAATTTTTTTTTGTTTTTAAATTATTAAGGGATATATTTGATTACATTTAGTGAACTAAATAATCAACTTGAGAAACAGCAAAACAAACACTACATGGAGCATACACCAGGCATATGTGTACTATAGGAAAGTCCCTCTAGTTTTTAGTAATAGAATATGGAAAGACAGGTTAGAACCTAGCTGGAAAAAATACAACTTGAAAGAAAAATATAAGAATACTTCAGAAATCAAACAGTCTTTTCCATGTATGATGATCTGATTGACAGTTAATATTAGACCAATGAAGGCACGAAAATCATAACCACAGTTTCACTGCTATATTGATCTTGAAGGTCTTTTCCAAACTTACCAATGCTGTGATTCTATGATTCACAATGACTCCACTGCACAGAAAAGTAATCAAGGTGCATATGCAGTACTGTAAAAAAGTGTTAAAATAAGATAACGGATGCTCAATTAGTACATGTACTCAAAATTTATGGAAAAGGAAAGAACAAGTTTTGAGAGGAGGTACTCAAAATTCTTTCTCCCATTTGTTGTCATGATCATTTTACATGAAATATTGCATTGGAATATATGCTGCAGATTTTATAAATCTGGGAATATTTTTGATGTTACAGATTAGTAGCGTGGCCTTTGACAGGATATGGAGATTATTGAGAAACTGATCTCTTTCTCTATCTGCTGTGCATAACTAGAGAGCTACAGAACATCAAAGCTATCTGTAATCGCAACTCCACCTGGAAGCTGGATCTGTTGAAAGAAAGAGAAAGAACAATATGGTGAAGCACTGAGAAGAAATGAAGACATTCAACCTGTAAATAGCAGAGTCCTTTCTTTCTCATTTGTCAGGAAGGGAATAATCAGCATAAATTACACTCCTGGACTTAGTATTTATTTCCTTTTTATTTTTATATAATTCACATGCAATGTGCAATACAGAAAAGGAGGAAATTAAAACATGAGCACATATTGTAGCTTAAATGTCTCCAGAATAAACTTAGGTTTTGTTAACAAAAAACACCTTGGAAACAAAATCATCATGTGATACATAAATAAATAGAGAATTTGGGGATTCATTTAAAAAAAAAAAATTTAAAATTTTTAAATTCTGCAGGACTATTCTGAAATGAACAGTTAATGGAGATGCAGCTAATGACTCCTGTCATCACCTCACTTGGAGCACATGCTACATAAAATATATTGTGCTAACAAAACTATGATAATTGTCAAAGAAAAATTATCATCTTTTTCAGAAGAAGATAATAGTATGAGGAACCAGTTAACAAAATGCATTCCATTTTCAAATACTGGAGACAGGATGTGGCCTAGAAGACAAATAGTATCTTAAAGAAATAACAGTGTTTTGCAAATAAGACTGATTTTTGAAGAACCTTGAATACAGTGTCAAATGAAAACAACATAATACAATACTTTTAATCTTTGCCAGCATGGTAAATTATGAACCCCGCTGTCATTGTTCCAAAGATAAGGGGGATACATCAAAAAGAGTTTTACACTGAATGGTAAGCATGGTTTAACTTAAAACTTTATGGCTTTCTGCAGCCTGTACACTGAACTTGTGGAATAGATCCATTCACATTACTAAAGGTAAACAGAATGTACTTAATTCTGGAACTGACAGGGAGTTGAAGCATGCTGGGTAGTTTCTGGACTGGCCACTCACGGTTGGATTAGGTGAGAGTTTGTAATCAGAGTGTACCAGCAAAGTATAAACATTGCAGAGGTAGCATCTGCCTCTATTTTAGTGTTGACTCATATTCTCTTAATGTTAAGCTTCAATTCCAATTGCTTACCTTAGCTGTGTATTAGATTTATCTGGAAATCAAGAGAAAATAAATGGCCAATAGTTCAAACAAGATGGCCAGAAAAAGAACCCAAATCATTATTTCATCAAAGGAACACATTTTCGTGTATCTGGAATGGGGCCCAGTTGAAAGCAAACAGCAGCTGGGTAATTCTGCCACAAATAACTCACTAGCACCTGGGATCTACCAAACATTTGTAAAACTGATAGTAAGAAGAGACAGTTAAAAGAGAAAGGTGAGCAGAAAAGATATGCTGGAACGGACACTGAAATAATTTGTGAGGATATTCCAACTTAATACAAATGACAGTGAAAGCAATTTCTGATTAGCTAAATGATCCATGCTCTTTTTTCTGGGTTGTAGCTTCTAGACATCTGCGTGGTGGAACTAAATGCATGGATAGTTCTGCTAGTGGCCAGCAGTAGTAGAAGGCAAGTCACAGGTCAAAAACTTACACCTGATTTCCAAATGAAAGTCAAGAGCCAAATTCAGGAAAGGAAAAGACATGGCAGTTATTCAGTTATTAGGAACACAAGCCAGGAATAAAGAGCTGGGCAGAGGAAATAAACAAGAGAAAAAATCAAAGTTAAATGATGTGAAAAAGAGACAAGCATAGAAGTACCAAAAAAAATAAAAATAAAAAAAATGGAAAGAAAAAATGAGAAAACAGAAAAAAAAAAAAAAAGGGAAAGGAGAAGAAAAAGGAGAAACAATAGAAGAGGAAAAAAAAAAAAGGAAAAGAGAAAATGGAAAGAGAAAAAAAAGAAAAATGTAAATATGAAAAAAAGGAAAGAAAATCTTCAGAGCTTCATACTTTCTGGGTGGGGTCATTACTGAGAAGAATCAGACAGGGCTGGCTGCTAGTGGTCAAGACAAGAGTTATATAACTAGATTGGTTAACAGTCAAAATGGAAATATTTATCTAGATGTAGTGCTGAGGTGCTGCACAAAAAAACACCTTCTGATTGCTGTGTGTCCACTGAAAATAAGTAGTTACCATGTCTTTGTGTGTTGATGTTTGTTAAAAATAAATAAAACATACAAACAAAAAACCCTACTAACTTCCAAATCAATAGCTATTTGTCTTACCTATGACTTGAATTACAGTGATGTTATTGGGCATGACATTAAGTTGGTGTCTTATCATGAAAAATTAACAAAATCATCACTGCCTCAGTCAAAATATGCAGGTGAAATCAGGTTAAAAAAAAAAAAAAAAAGGAAAAAAAGTCACTACTCTCCAGAACTAAATCATTACATCCAGAACTAAAGTGCACATTAACTTCCACAGAGGACAGCAGGCATGGAATGAAGGTGAGATATACTGTGTGATCACACACATGTGACCATGTGTAGAAGAAAGTCCACTATCAAGTAGCCATTTTTGAGGCTGTTTTTTTTTTTTTTTTTTTTTTTTTTTCCAATCATTGGAATACTTGCGATGCATTTGATAAAAGAAAGTCATGATCACAAAAGGTATCTTCTCTGGTTGACTGGGGGAACACAATAAAGCATGCTAAGGTCAATCTCCCTTTTATGACTTATCGTGTAATATATCTGTTTACCGCGTCTCTAAAAAGATGGAGTGGAAAGGAACATGAAAAAACTGCAGTCTTGTATGTCAAGGACTTGTCAAAGGATACATATGTGTAACCTGTAGGGACTTGTTCAGAACACTTACACAGCCCAGGCTCTGTGGTGAGGAAGGGGCTGTGATTAGTGGACCTTATCGAAGGCTGAAGCCAGTTTATGTAACCCCAAGTCTCCAACAAAGCACTCCTAGAGACAAAGTCAAATAAAGGTCAGGCACTGTATGGAGTTGCGCCACTGGAGGCCCTCAAGAGTCACAGGATCACAGAATCACAGTTGCAGAGGTTGGAAGGGGCCTCTAGAGATCATTGAGTCCAACCGCCCTGCTAAAGTGGGTGCCCAACAGCAGGTCACACAGGTAGGTGTCCAGAGGGGTCTTGAATATCTCCAGAGTAGGAGACTGCAACCTCTCTCGGCAACCTGCCCCAGGGCTCCATAACCCTTACTGTGAAGAAGTTCTTCCGCATGTTAGTACGGAAATTCCTATGTTCAAGTTCTAAGCCATTACTCCTTGTCTTATCACTAGACACCACCAAGAAGATCCTCCACTCAGTGGAGTGTCTCATCCACTTGCTTCCCATCTCCCTTTAGATATTTATAAATATTTAAAAGATTTTCTCTCAGTCTCCTTTCCCTAGGCTGAACAGACTTATGTTTCTTTCCTCATAAAAAATATACTCCGGGCCCTTTATCATCTTTGTGGCTCTCCATTGTACTCCTTCTAGGAGTTCCCTGTCTTTTTGAATTTGGGAACCCAGAGTTGGACACAGTATTCTAAATGTAGACTCACCAGGGCAGAGTAGACGAGGAGGATCACATCTTTTGACCTACTGACCACACTCTTTTTAATGCACCCCAGGATGCCCTTGGCCTTTTTGGTGACAAGGGCACACTACCTGCTAACCTGTTGTCCACCAGGACCCCTAGGTCCTTCTCTGCAAAGCTCTTCTCCAGTATTTCATCTCCTAGCTTGTACTGATGCATCTGGTTATTTCTCCCCAAGTGCAAGACTCTACACTTGCTCTTGTTAAATCTCATCAGGTTCCACTGTGCCCAACTCTCCACTCTGTCCAAGTCTTGTTGAATGGTAGCACTGCCTTCTGGTGTGTCAGCCACTTCTCCCAGCTCCATATCAGAAAACTTGCTGAGGGTGGACTCTATCCCTTCATCCAAGTTGTTGATGAAGATATGAAACAAGATCAAACCCAACACCGACCACTGGGGAATACCACTAGGTACAGACCTCCAACCATATTCTCTTGCTGATGAAAACCTTCTAACCTCTGCCAGTCAGCAAGTTCTCAGTCCACCTCACCAATCACTCATCTATGCTCCACTTTCAAAGTTTCATAGCAAGGGTGTTATGTGAATCACCGTCAAACACCTTGCTGAAGGCAAGGTACACAACATCTACTGCTCTCCCCACATCTACTCAGCCAGTGATGACATCATAGAAGTTAACCAGGTTGGCCAAGCATGATTTCCTCTTGGTTCATCCGTGTCGACTACTCCTGATAAACTTTCTCTCTTCCAATTTCTTGGTGAGGGTATCCAGAACAAGTTGTCCCATTACTTTTCCAAGAATGGAAGTGAGACTGATGATGAATACCCTCAACCCATTTCTTGAAAATTCTTGGACCTAAGTAGCACCTGTGAATAATGGCACCACCCCTTAAGAACCCGGAGATGCTGGCTCTATAAAAGCACATGTTCAGAGAGGCTCCAGGTTGACTCTCCACTGTCAGACCAAGGAACTGCTGGATCCTTGGGCAGTGAGAATATATATGTATACATATATGTATACACACACCTTTTTCTTTTGTTTTCCTCTCTCTTTATCTTTCTGTACTTTATCTGAGGATAGCTGGTACTAATTAGATTTATCAAATCTTGCTGTTAGGTTTGACTTTTGCTGTTACCAAATTTGCCTTGCTTTGCTGTTTTATGTGGATTTTTTTTTTTTTTGCAGTTTTGTTGTTGTTTGTTTGTTTGTTTTGCTGTTTCATATGTTTTTTTACTGTTGTCAGCTCTGTCCAACTTGTGGTTTTATGCAGCTCTTCCTGTTGTAGAATATTGAGGCTAGTATACTGAATAAATTGCTTGATTGTTTAATTTTGTTATTTTCCCTGGATCGTTACAGTGGCTGAGTCATGGTGACCCTGCTGCTGTACAGCCCTGCAGACTAGGGAAATCCCTCACTCAGAGCAAATAAAAAAGACTCACCTCTCTTGCAACCCACCAAGTGGGATGAGACAGTTCATCACACACAGAACTCACACAAATTAAAATCCTGTGCTCCATTTTAGAAAGGAGAAAAATGAAAAGCTAACACAATCAGGAAAAATAAAATGATTTTGTCTATTGTAAATTAGTCTACAGAAAGGAGTAACTTGTTTGTTTGTTTTCCTTTAATTTACATTATACCATGGCTTCGGCTCACTGATCTAATCCAAGCTCCCTAAAGGACAGATCAACCACATGAATCTTTGTATACTGTGTTTTGCAAGTCAACACTGGTTGACTGCAACAATCTGCAGTGCACCAGATATGCTCTGTTAAATGCTTCTTGCCATTTTACGAGTTCCTGCAGAGCAGCTCCTAAGATTATTCAATATACAGCAGGCGTAGTGCCCTTATTGTGCTTTATTTTATTATGAAATATTAAAACAGTATTTTATCAGGATCTAATAAAATATACAACTTTCAATTTGAAAATCTCAAAACTCTGTTAAAAGATTTACAGAAGTGTTAGCTTACCAGCTGTCAATCTAATCCCTTGCTAATAAATTAGCTTCATACATTTTATGGCAGAGCTTTTCTGTCTCAGGGATTATAGGCACTGTTAGAACAATGTAAATATAACTGTGAGCAACTGTCTCCCGTGATGGCAATTCAGTAGGAATAAACTAATATATTTTTTAAAAAACAAATTATTATAAATGTATGAGTAGAAGAGAAAACAGATAATTAAAAAATCTATTCAGTAGCTAGAGTATTCAAGGAAAGCTGAGCTACAACTACACAATGTTCTTCCAGAAGATCTACGTTAGACAATCTGTCTTCAGTTATCAGTGGTAGAAGTCTCATCTAGCTTTAGCTGTTTAAAAGATGAGAATCCTTTTGTCCTTGCTTCCTCTCTAGTCAAGGAAAAGAAAGAGAAGAAAGTGCTTCCAACCTGGAAAGTCATCCTGTCTATCTGGCATAGTCATTTTAAAATGATATGGTTTATTTCTTGAGCACCTCTTTCTCCATTCATTGTAGTAGTAGTTGAAAACACTACCTCAGAGTAGATGACTAACTTTTAGATGCTCTTTGTTAGGTAAGCTAGCTCTTGTCACCTACAGCTGTGAGCCAAAAATATAATGTAGATTTCTATATCAGAATATAAGATATTCCTAAAAATCTAAGTGCTGAATGACCATAGCTTGACTGTGGCCAGTGCTATGACAGTCTAGGATCACAAGAATATAAGAGAGATCCCACGGAACTAGAACTTCATTAATGCTCACTGGCTCTTTGGTACTCACAGCTAGTACCAAAAGCCTTGTAGCATGGCAAAGGAGCTTTTCAAAAGGTGAATTTTATTCCATGATTTTCTGACGCCAAGCAGTAGTCTTGGCTTCCAGTTCTTTATCCAGGAGATCTCATATTCATCCTCGTATTGTTTCTTCTAAAACAATAGAACAGGATCTTTCTGCTCAGATATCTCCTAGCCCTACAATGGCAGTGAACTATGATTTTGCTACCCACCACTACTGCAGTTTCCAGAAATCCAAAAACATTCACAAATTCATGACTTGTTAAAAAAAATAAATGCTAACTTCAAAATGTGGAGTGTCTTTGTCGTAAAAATATGGTCAAAACTAGGAGTCTGACTCCTTGGACTATTGTGATATTTTTTTAATATTTGTTTTATGTATGTTGCACTGAAATGAGCCAGACAAGTGAAATTCCCCATCTTGTCTTTACCTTCAAGTAGAACTTCTCCTTCACAAGTAGTTTCCCAGTATGACTCTTCTCAAGATGAACTTAGGTGTTTCGACCAAATGCATCTCCATCTGCCTGAGCTCTGACACAAAAGTGGTGTCCTGTCATGCTGAATTGCATATGGTATTCCCTAGCAACAGCTGATGGCTCATGAGGGAGAACTGTGGAAAACCCTTAATCCCTAAATGATGATGATGATAACAACTTTCACACACATTTAAAACAAACAAACAAACAAAAGAAACAGAGCACCTTGTCATTTTCTCAGCTCTGAAAAGCCCTGGCCATGAAAAGAGCATTATTCATGAAACATCTAATGCTAAGCAGAAGGCAAACAACATTTTTCACCCCTGCAGTTCTGAATTTAGAGAGCTTAGTTTTACTCTGTTCTGCTTTAATGCTAAATCCTCCTTTGGATCTAACTTAAATTTTATTTATAATTACTAGAACTATCAGAAAATAAGGCCGAAGTCAAAGCATTGGTTCAGCAACAGACATATTTACAGCTCACACTGACCTTTTATGTATGCAAGTTAAAAATATTCAAGGTAGAATCTAAGTTATCATAGTAAAGTATAAAATGGCACTCACGAGACTTGACCTCACTGCAACTCTCAAGGTGAAACAAAAAATGAAATTGCCAACAAACATATTACAGCTAGTGATTAAGTGGCTTTTTAGACACCCTTGGGAATGTTGGGACAGACAGTTCTGATGGGAAAGACATGATTACTTCTGATTACACTGTACTATCCTACTACAGGGGTCTGATACCAGATTTCAGTGGAAAAATAGTTACAATAAATATGGGAAGAATATATCACGCAACCATCATAAGTATCCACAGCTACAATGAAATTGAGTTACATATCATGAAAAATTACACATGGGATGTCCCTTTGAAAGGTTATTCTTATACTTCTTTTAGATCATAGATATAAGGATCTTTACACCTCAGGCATTTAGAAAGAAGATAGATATATTGAAATGAAAAAATGTGTCCTTGAGAAAAGCTCTTTAAAATGTGACTAATCCTATTTTATCATGTTTTAATATATCAAAATATGCTATACAGTGTTTATCATGATAGGTTACTAAACTTGGTATCAGGAGAGGTGTGGGGTAGGACTACTCTTGCTCTCTTTACTGTTGTGACTGTGAAAGAAAGACAGGAAAGCCAATGAACAAGACAGGGAAGCACTATCAGGTTTTTCATTTGTATATTTAAAGCTTGTTAAATATTTGTGCTTGCTGCCTGCCTGTGTCAAAATATGCATGTCAAAATATGCATGCACTCCCAGCGTCATGTAGTTAGTTATGTGAGACAATTATTTTGTACAGCACTATGATATGTCAGAACATTATTAGGGATCATTAGAATAAATAAATTTTTCAGATATGAAAAGTATGCTTATAGTTCTGGCTCTTCTGAGATAAGCAAGGAAGGGATAGGAAAGTGTGACCGTGAATTTTACAACTTCTGCCCGTACAAATATCGTTTAGAAAATGTTCATTACCATTATTAATAATGTGACACAAAATGGAAAGCTGCAGACTTAATCCATATACTTGGCAGATAGATGAAATAGCAGATGGCACTTTAAATGGGATAGGGGAATACCCAGCAGATACCATCACTGCCTGGTCATAGACTTGGCATTTATGTAAGTAAATGAGACAAAAATCTGGACCTAGTAAAGACCCCACATGTATACACTTGTGCACAATTGTTTTTGTGCCTGTTAGGCAGCTCATACTTCTTGCCTACGCCATTCTCTCCCTCTTGTATGGGAAGCATTCCAGGCATGTTCAAACTGAGATCTAGCAGCATTACCACATATAATCCTGCTTGTGTAATAGAGGAGGACAAAAGATTGGCAGTGTTGCCCATATGAACCTTTTCTCAGAAACCAAGGAACTGCAATAGTTCTTACTTGTCTCTTGAAGCAAAACCCTTCTTTCCTGCACAGTATAAGGGCTATATGGTTTCTCATAGATATTTTCTCAGAGCACTTTATTAATGGATCCTAGCGCACTCATATGTGGTAGTACTTTACTGTTGTCTGTACAATGTAGTCTGTATAATGATGACATAACAACTGGATGTTATTCAGTGCCATTTAAGAGAAATAATAAAATTTAGAAGCCTGCATGATCTTTTCTGTTGGTTGTATAATCTCAAATGTTGCTCAAGGCCAGAAGATGTAATAATCAACCATTATTCTTCCTTAGTAAGACATGTTCAATTGATTGTCTCTAAAACATTTCTGTAAATGGTAGACTATTTCATATGAAAGACTGTAGTAACAAAAACTGTTGGTGATTTTGTGCACAAATTCCCAAAAATAAAGACCTTCAGGACTAATTCTAATTTTGCACAAAACAATAATACCTATTCTAGAGCACTCAGAAGTAGAGTTTATTTTAGAATGTGTCTTTCTTATATTCTTATATTAAACAAACAACTATTCCCTACATTTTTCCATTTCCAGTCTAAAAATACTGCAAATATGCAAGATTAGATTAACCAATCTCCCTTTTCAAGGCTATGAAAGTTAGCACTGTATAAATTAGAATCATAGAATCATAGAATCACCAAGGTTGCAAGAGCATCCAGTCCAACCATCCGCCTATCACCAATACTTCTCTCTAAACCATGCCCCTCAACGCAATGTCTAAATGTACCTTGAATACCTCCACATTTGGTGCCTCCACCACCTTCCTGGGCAGACCGTTCCAGCACCTGAGCACTCTTTCAGAGTAGCAGTATTTCCTAACATCCAACCTAAATCTCCCCTGGAGCAACTTGAGGCCACAGCATTAGATAGCATTATATAAATTATAATGTTATCAATGTTTGACCATATAATAAATGTGTTAGCTTTCATTACCAAGGCTATTAGTACTTAAATATGTTGTAAACTGATAAACTGTCATTTTTGTGGCCATAAGAACAAGTATTTGAAATCTTATGCAGCATTTTCAGAACAAATATTCTGTAGGGTCTGGTCTGTTTAAGTCCCGCACAGTGAAATTTTTTCACTAGGGTAGCAACTTCTGATGTGAATTTTCCCTTGTCAGTTAATATCTATACACATTATTGGTGATGTAAGTGTATCTGTATTTGAATTCCCCTTTGACCAGCATAAGTCATTTCCTGTGTTTTTCCAAAAGTGAGTCATCATTTGTTCTGTTTATAGGCCAAAAAAAAAAAAAAAAAAAAAAAAAAAGGGATGTAGGGTTCTCATCTTCTTCTGCTACTGTAAGGCCTCAGGGAAAAAAAAATCTGCAAGAACAATACACAATACTTAATATTTTCATGGCTTAATGAGAGATAATAATGCAAAGAAAAAAGGTCTGCAGAATAATGAGAAAAGCTTGAGTTGGAAAATAATGCATCTGTTTCATTGCCTCTCTTTCTCAGTGGAAAATGGTGCAGTGCAGTATTTAATATTCAGACTAATTTACCATATCAAATGAGTTTAGTAATTTATATCCAACAGAAATTCCGTTTTTTCCATTTTGCTTAATACAGCACAAGAAAAAGATACCTGATGTGTTCTGCGCACAGTTCTCCACTCAACTCTTCTGTTGGCAGCTTTTTAGGGCACTTAGTTGTGGGAAGAATAAATAATCTTTCAGACAGAAGGGAAATATATTTCATAGAATCATAGAATGGTCTGCGTTGAAAAGGACCTTAAAGATCATCTAGTTTCAACCCCCTTGCTACGTGCAGGGTTGTCAACAATCAGACCAGGCTACCCAGGATCACATCCAGCCTGGCCTTGAATGCCTCCAGGGATGGGGCATCCACAACCTCCTTGGGCAACCTGTTCCAGTGCGTCACCACTCTCTGTATGGTAAACTTCTTCCTAGTATATAACCTAAATCTCCACTGCCTTAGTTTAAAAGCATTCCCCCTTGTCCTAACACTATCCACCCACCTAAACAGTTGTTCCCCCTCCTGTTTATGTATATTTCCATCTACAGTACACTGAAAGTGTACGCTGAGTATTGAGTGGTTCAAAAAGAAACTCTTAGGAACATAGAGCAGGATAAAGTAGTTGCCAAAGAGTCAGTAAAATAGTAGACTGAAAAGGAACCAAGAAGGACAAGAGCATAATGTTAATGCAGCTCCCAGCAACATGGGTGGAGGCCTCAGATGAGACTTGCTATTTAGATATGTTGGTACACTCAAGGCTGTAACCTCATCTGAAACTTCTGCAGATGTCACAGCATCAACGTGAGCTTCAAGTAACTAAAAGTACCACTTAAGCTCCTAAGGATCTTCATTACTTTCAAACATTTTGGAAAGCTTACTGTAGATTATATGAAGTAATTTAAAAATGATCAGCTTTGTAACTAGATCTCCATTGAATGTCCTAATTGTTAACCAAAATTAAAATAACAGTTAATGGTTATGAAGACATTGAATCGATGACAAGTTTCAATTGCTGAAGAGGAAAGGTGAGTGACAAAGGTTTGGCAGTAGAGCAGAAACCACTGCCAGGAGGACTTAGTTATGTTTTGGACAGCAAGCATGGGTAGGGAGCTGAATTAGTATGATTAATAGATCCTTCCTGAAAGAAGTGCTATAATGAAAGGATTGTGACAAACTAACTTCTTATTTTAGATTTCCTGGTTGATTTAAAATCTATGACAAAAGCGCATTTGTACATCTGCATCCCAACAATCATTATTTACCTGTGGGAATATGAGAAAAATATTTCATTAGGCAGCCAGATTGATGAAAAGATTTTTGTTGATTATGAAGCTACATTCATTAACTTTAATTCAGCAGTAGTGTGAATTTTAAGTAAAAATTAACACAAAGCAGCCTTTTTCTTTGTATTTATTAAATTTGTCAGGAAGATCCAGCTGCATAACTTGCAATACATCCGAATGTTAATCTTACCACAGGATAAGAAAGCTTTTACATTGCTCACAAAAATCTTCTCAGAAGGTATGTTTCCATCAGACCGAAGTATACCTTCAGTTAGAGAGAGCAGAGAGCAATTTGAAAGTTCTTAGAAGTCTTTCCAGTATTTCTTGAGACCCAGATTTTTTCTTCAAATTGCTCCTTAATTACACTTTTACCAAAATAAAGAGTCCAGCATAGCACAGTATTGCAAGAAGGTATTCATTTATTTTGAATGTCAGAGAGGGATAAAGAACAGAATTAGAAAAGTGTAGGCAGTACTCCATGACTTCTTCTCCCATAATTTTTCTATCGCCTCTTCTTTCAGTCTGTTTGCAGATTATCCAACAATGTTTTAAGTTCTTTAAAAGAAAATCCTTTCTTTATATAAGTTTCTAGGTCTGAATAGATAATATACAATAATAGCAACCCCCAGTACTACTTTACATAGAGATGGCCAAATAGAGAGAATTTGACTTATGCATTGACTAAATGCAACAGATGAGTGTTTAAAGGTGTTCTGGAATTTACTGAGTATTGAAAGAGTTCAACTTCCTTTGTTTGGCAAACATATTTAGAAAAGCAAGTAGATTGTGTTAAGAAACTACTGTCTTAAAGTATTTCACAGAAATAAATTGAAATTTATCATTTTACTTAACTGAAATAAACTACAGTATTGCCCAGTGCAATATTTTAATGTGTACAGTTCAGAATATGTAGAACAATTTGTTTAATGGCTGATTCTTTTTCAGACCAAAAAGTACAGTTACCCTGAAATGTTGTCATTTCTTTTCCATTAAAATGTAGGTGATAATGTTTCTTCCTAGATCAAACAGGATCAAGGAGATTTAGTGCAAGATTATGCTACTTGTGAAATGTGAAAAGATCAAAAAAAAAAAAAAAAAAAAAAAAGATTGGACACAACCGGTACTTTCATGAAAACTTTCTCATCTCGTTTTATGCAGGGTGAGAGAAGCTCGTCTGTGCTGGTATTTTTTCAAAACTGAGTACTAAGCAGAATTACAGAGATAGGCAGAAATGGGGTGGATTGAGTATGCTATCAGTCTTCCAACTATCCTAACCCTTGAAACATACAGCATTAAAAAAAAAAAAATTCTCTTGAAACTCATTCACAAGCTCCGTCTTAAACAGTTGCTTTCCAAAATGGCAATAGCACTGAAACAGTTTTTCTTTTACATAGAGATTCTCCATTTAAATTTGAATAATATTTTTTTTCCACTTGGACTAGTAAAGTAGAGAATAAAACATAGCTTTCCAGAACTGCAGTACCCCAGCTTTTATCAAAAAGACTTTAATCAAAATACCAAATATATTTTTTCTTTATTGCAGGTAGACTGCCCTAAGACTATAGCCTATATTCAATCCTGTCATGAGGCATGAGAGTTCTGCTTCATTTATATTTAAAATTTATCTTATATATACCTTATATCTGCATTATGCAAGTAAATTCTCAGCTTATAACATTTGTGGCAAATTGTCTTGTATTTTATATGCTCATAGAAGAAGACTCTAGTATTTCCTAGAAGAGTCATCCAATATAGTACAGTGTTTCTCATAGGAATGTGTTACACATTTCTATACAGAATTGGTGTATATGTATATATATTGTACGTCCTCACAGATCTGAATAATGAATGCAATAGTGCTAATGTGAAAACTCAATTACATGAAAAATGTTTCTCCATAACAATAACTGTGTGTTGCAGAATAGACAGTAAGATAAGGTTCCAGTATCACCAAATGTCAAAAATATTCATAAACTCAATAACTGGAAATCTGAGTATTCAAAACTATTCTGTGTGAGTTCTCAATATTTCTGAAACTTGAACATTCCTGTAGTTAGGATTCATAGTGCATAAGATTTTTTCATCCGTACCTGACCTTTGCTTCAGAGGCTGAAATGCAGCTACCTACTGTGTGGCCCAAGTGAAGTTCCTCACAACATTTCCTCTGCTTGCAATGGATTCAAGATCTCACCTACAAGGGAACAAGCATTATTTCTCCTTCAAACGTTACTAAAAGGCAGCATTTCAAAGCATTTACAAAGCATCAAAAAATGTGTTTATGGGTTATAAAAAAATTCATTTTGATAAACTGAACATTAGTGATTTTATTCTAATCATTTTATTTCTTATTGAAAATGCATAAAATAAACTAAGTTCTTAAGCAAAAGTTTAGGAGTAGAAAATTTCTTCATTTCAATACACTGCATAAATGGGATATTTTAACATAATATTTTAATTAGAAATTTATAAAGGAAAAAGAACCAAAGAACATACTTTTACTGCCAAAAATGTGGTCTTAAGATGTGTTTTTACAGATCAATATAATTATATCTTCTGCACGTGTGTACAGGGCTCAGTACAATTTAATGCTTATCACATATATCACTGAAATGCAAAACATACATATATGAAGATGGTCTTTGAAGCATGCTCTATACTGGAAACAAAGAAAAGCCAAGCTTTTATATGTTTTCAAACTATGAAATTTTAATCCCTGTGTACAGCTGAGGCAAGGAATGTTTAGTGTTCACATAGCCTAGCATTTAGACTTCTAATGCCAAAGTAGTGCCATTTTTAGATGTGTCTGACTTTACTATGCCTGATTGCTGAAGGCTTGATTGTTTAAACCTTAGCACATTACCAATGCTCAGCTTGTACATGGATTATATAATTTTGAAAAGGACCTTGCGAAGTTTGTTATATAAATGTTCTATTTTTATTTTATTACTGCAGCTAAAATCCATTACTAAGTTACAGTGATCAAATGCCTCTTCAATTTCAAACAATGCAGTAATGAAATGAGAAGTGTTTCTTTAATTGTAAAATTTTGATTCACTTGATTTAACAATTAGATAACAAATGTGATCTTCCTCTATTTTACCAGACAGTGCAAAATTTGAAAAGAATCAAGCTGTAGTTCACTAGTCATCAGGAATGACAAGTCCACCACTGGCTCCTGGATAAAAGTCTCACAGAATCATATAATCATAAGGGTTGGAAGGGACCCTTGGAGAGCACCTAGTCCAAACACCTGCTAAAACAGGTTCCTTACAGTAGATTACTCAGGAAAGCATCCAGGTGGGTTTTGAATATCTCCAGAGAAGGAGATTCTACAACCTCTCTGGGCAGCCTGTTCCAGTGCCCTGTCCCTTGCACAGTAAAGTTTTTCCTCCTGTTTGTATGGAACTTTCTATGTTCCAATTTGTACCTATTGCCCTTTGTTCTGTCATCGGGCACTAGTAATAAAGCCCTGCCTCTTCCACTTGATGCCTGCCCTTTGGGTGTTTATAAGCACTGATAATATCCCCTCTCCGTCTTCCCTTCTCCAGGCTGAACAGTCCCAGGTCTCTCAGTCATTCCTCATACAAGAAGTGCTCCAGGCCCCTAATCATCATTGTGACCCTTTGCTGAATTCTCTCCAGTTGTTCTCTGCCTTTTTTGAACTGGAGAGCTCACAATTGAGCACTGTATTCCAGATGTGGCCTCAACAGGGCAGAACAGAGGGAGAGGATCACCTTCATTGTCCTGCTGGCCATGCTCTTTTTAATACAGCCAAGGATACCAGTGGATACCAGTGGCCTTCTTGGCCACAGGAGCATACTGCTGGCTCATGGTCAACCTGTTGTTCACCAGCACATCCAAGTCCTTCTCTGCAGAGCTCCTTAAAATCAAGTCAGCCCCTAACCTAAGATCAGTAATGAACTGTCCACATATATGATAGAGGTAGTAAAGACTGAAATAGTAAGTTACATCAAAACAAGGTAGAAATGTGAACTGACTTTCTGTAAAATGTATGATTAAAAAGGAAGACGACAAAGATCTAGCTTGTTTCATTCAAATAAACTTCAGATAAAAAGGAAGGCAAAAGAAGAGCATCCTATCTCACCTAACTTTAACTCAGCAAACAGAGATGGACAGTTAGTTTTAGATGTCAATTTACACCCATTCTAAGAGGACTGCTTTTTAAAAAGAGTCAACTAAAATTTGATAATACTATTTCAATCTTATTCAATGATTTTGCAATTTATCTAGAAGTAACAGATTAGTAAAATAAACAACAGCATTTGACATCCAAAATCAGGCATTAAAAATACTCAAGTCCCATAAGATAATTGTTGCAGTAGAAAAAACTTCCATAAGTTATTAGACTAAACTAGGTGCTAACTTAAGTAGGTTTAAGGCTTCAGGGACTTTTCTTTTTTTCCTTGTGAAAAGCCAATACTTATAATTTTTCATAGAAAAACAGGCTACTTTTTAAATAAAGGAAATAAATAAAGTTTTTAAAATAAAGTCTTACTTTAAAGTACTTGTGTCCAAAGCAAACGTTACATCCAATACAATGTCATTGTAATGACACCATGAAGTACACATACTAGTCAACCTGCAACTTCAGCAACAAGCAGTAAGTCTAGTCTCCCCAGTTGTACTCATTTTAAACGAGATTTGAATGAACTGTAGAACTCTAAATCTGCATCATCAGATTGTCTCTACTTGGTCTGGAAATATACTTATTTTGAAAATCTACAACATAAATCTACACACAAAAATGCAAGGAACACAGCTGCAGGACATAAAATTCAAGCTGTCCAGAAACACACTCATACATTTGGTGTTTTTTTCCTGACATAATCTCTTAAAATTTTAATAAATGTTGTTTAGATTCACATGATACACTGAGTTATTAGTCCCTCTATAGAAAAGGGCTAACAAGATTTTTCTTTGCTTTTTTTTAGAGAACGTACTCAAAAAGCCAACACATGAGCCATGACGAGTGAATGTCATTTTGGAATACAGTCACTGCAATATGTTAATCTAAAGCACATAAATGGTTTGGCTCCTTAAATTAGCAAATTGGTTTCAGCTGGCTTTAAACAGAAGTAAAGTTATAATATTTTTTATAAATCTCAGAAAACAGGCTCTGTTTCAAAACAACAACAGAAAAATACTCCTCACAAGCAAAGGATAGTTCAACTCCAAATGCACATACCAATATCTGAAAGTTTGAAATTCTCACTCAACTCATAAAATGTTCAAGAACAAATGTAAAATGAGTTATCAATTCTTAATAAATCAGGATAGATATTGTAAAAGTTCCTTGGATCAATTACCCTGGACCAGGCTGCCACTTAGAAACACTGCTTGGTGTGAAAGAAGCCACTTAATTACTTCAGCAATCAATAGAGACCTAGGAAGAATCGAGTCATAGGACTCAGATGAGAGTATCCCAATAATGTAAAACCAGAGTTTTCTTTCTTTTCTATTTACTATTTACTCCTAACAGAAGATAAACTCATTCCCTGACTGCAGTCAAGCCTAGTTTAAGCAGTATTTTCTTTCTGAAGAACAGAACAGTAAAAAAATAGTTAACAGTTTGGTATGCAGTTAAGGGTTTTACTCAATTTTTATTTCTGTATTTCAAACTAGAACACTTATTTATTGAAAGAGATCTTTAACAAAGAGTGAACTGTATATTTAAATACTTTGTGGAGAGGCACAAGCCAGGACTATTTAAAGAACACTGTAATTCAGCATATACTTTTACACAGTGTTGCTGATAGCAAATTAGTGCTGGAATTATGTTGCTACTGTGATCTCAAGTGACTGATTGTACTAAATATTTGTTTGTAGAAATTTAAAATTATCCCAGCTGAGACCAATGTCTCTGACATGAACATAGTTAATGCCATATGGAGATAATTTACTATAAGCTTCATAATACTTGAATAAGCATCATGACACAAGAAACCCTGTTGAACAGAGCTGATGTTTTTAATTCTTTACTGACAATTTAGTTATGTAGTGTGCTGTCATCATATGAGATTAATCATGGTAATGACATGTTTTTCACCGAGAACATCATTGACTATTATTTGAACTCAGAGCAGGAAGAATGTTTTTAAGTCAAATGATACAAACATTGAAAAAGGAAACAAAACACACATAAAGGACAGGTCTTACATGATTTCTTTTTGCCTGGAAAGTACCGAAATGGGCAGTATACCACAGGCAACTGATAGGTGTAAAAGAATTTATCTGCAGAAAGATAAACAGTTACTTAGATAAATAATGAGAAAAATTATCTTATTTTGGTAATTAGAGGCTGATGAAGAAAAATACATTGATATACTTAAAATCAGATCATTTTGTGGGAAAAAAAAAAAAAAACCCTACACAAATGAGTGGCTTATTAATGTTTAAAAATCAAGTTATATTTTGGATACACATTTGGTTTCTTTCAGAAGACTAATTAAAACATAGATTTTTTATTTGGATGTAACAGCATCAAAACTTTGTGAATTTTGTAAGCAAAACTCTCTAACATCAGAAGTAGCAAATCAGCTTCAGTAACTATTTTTCTAGTCCTCTGCATCAATCATATTTTGCAAGACTGTACGCCCTCATGCCATTTTTCTCCCAGCCAGGAAATGAACTTCCACAGCCAAGGTTCACTCCTCATTCAGCCTACATAGTATCAGGTCTGGATATAGGAATTAAAGTAGGACCACTAGTGTGGTAGTTTACCTTGCTACCAAATAGCAAATAGGTTGAAGACTAATGAATATTAGAACTGAAGTAATTTCCAGAGTATTGAAATAGAAGAGAAGAAACTGGGAACAGCAATCTGGTGCAGGTGGACTGAAAACTGGGTTTCAGAGGAACTCTAAGGCAGAGATTTTATTCTGTCATTAAATAATTGATATAATGTGGGATTTTTCCCTCACCAGGAGGATTTAGTTTATCACTGGAGCTTGCTTTTTTAGCACCATGCCAGCCTAGAGGAAGCTTTATCTCCATTCTGGGATTTCTTTGTCCTTTGGCCAAGGGTTGTTTTGTCATCTGGTAAAAAACTAATTCATCACAAATCCTATGGGACATTATTATTATTATTATTATTATTATTATTATTATTATTATTATTATTATTATTATTATTAAATGTGCTTTGTTTGAGTCAGAGTCTTTGAGTCATTTTGTTGCTGCCTCAGCCTGTTTTGGCTTCTGAATCTGTGGCCAAAAGTTCACAGCCTTCGGGCTGCTTTGCTGCATTTCAGCACCAGGAAAAGGGCAGTCTGATTCAGCAAGGGCATAAGAAGAACGGAAAAGGAAAAATAAATGCCAGGAGTAGAAAGGACCCAAGAGGGGGGATTAAACCAGTGCCAAAACGTCGACAGTGTCAGGGCACTATGAGGACAGGAACAATGTGTGCTGGTCATGGGGCAGGAAGAGAAACTGAGTCAACTGAAAGTGCTCACAAAGGAATGACTCATGTTCAAAGTCAGAGTTTGACATTAGAGTAGGACTCTGCTAAAAAATTTAAATTTAAGGTCACCTGCATTTCCTCTGCAGTCCCTAACAGGGCCTTGTAGAGGTTCTTCACTGTTCTGGTTCATTGTCCTACTACTTTGATTTTTTTCTAGATTGCCCAACTAGTGACTTTGCCTGTCAGTGTCTAGAGAATCATGACAGTAGAACTTGAACTCCCAGGTAGCCAAAGAGGTGTGAATGGGACTGGCCAGTTCTTGATCCATTATCAGTTTGCATTGGTTAGACTCACCTGTTATTGGTGCAGATCTGCCCATTTCTGAGCATGTTATCTAAAATACAGTTTATCAAAGACATGAGCTAACTATGTCAGCCCAAGTGCCTTTCCTTTTTCCTTCATTACTTAAAAAGATCTCTTGCATGGAACAAAATAACAAAAATCAGACACCTTCTTAAAAAAAGACATACAAACAAAGAGGTATATAGTCTAAGTCCTAAGTCCTTTTCTGACATCAGAAACTGTAATCAAGCTAAATTTTCAATGTAGTTAGTTTCTCTACTCCTCTTACTTCAGCTGTTCAGGAGAGAAGAATTATCCCATTTTGTAGACCAAATGTATTCACTGCCTGTTTATATTCATCTGGCTTTATACCAACTTCAATCCATAACTTAAGTGTTGATTCTTCCTCCCAGCAGCTAATCTTTCTACAGAAAGGGATTATTCATCCTCTCAGCTTTGTTTTCCAAAAAGAATGAAATGTTTTAGGTTAATCTCATTAGACTTCTAGAACTATATTTCCCAAAATTCTTGCATTTTATACTTTCACACTTGCACTATCTTTTAATCCTTCTGGCACACTTTCTGCTACTGCTGATTACAGATTTTCTTGCAATTACTTTTTCTTCACTCTTCACTGTGACATACATATATGTATGTATATGTGTTTACCCAGGTGACAAACAATAAATTGCAGAGCACAAGAGAAAAAAACTTAGATCATACTTAAGGGTTCAATTCCTACTATTAAGAAACAATCATTAAATTTCAGTTACCATCTCTGCAATAAAATGCCAAGCTTCATAAATATGTATGGAAAAAATAAGTCTTCCCTGTATAAACACAGCCTGTGAAAAGCCTACAAAAACATTCAACTCTAAGTCATTAGGAGAATTATTTTAAAGATGGTATTTTAAAGTATGTGTCACTTATGCAAGATGGCAAACTTTGCATTATTCTAGAAAATAATAATGAACATACCTTTAAGCATATGTCTAGATCTACTGAACTGAACAGGTTTCCTCAGGTTCCCAATGAAATTCTGAATTGGAAAATTTAAGGGCTTGCTTAACAGCTGAGATGCCACAGTGCTTAGCATAATACAGAATTGGAATCTAAGATGTTATGAAAAACAGCCTTGGCTTTAAATTTAACAAAGGAGAAGATATCTGTCACTAAACTATTAGTTTTTAAGTTTAGACAAGTAAAAACCCATCACTAGAATAACAAGGTAGTTTTAAATCATGCCTTCATTTATTTCTGCCTCTCCAATCACTTTGCTTGTTACTACGTTATAGAAAATTCCAGTATGAGACCTTTGCAGCATTCATGTTTTTTTTTTTTTAATATGACACATTTTTAGAGTTAAATTATTTGAAAATTAGATTATCTTCTTGTACATAGATGTAGATACTGATATTAGTCTTAACTTCAGTACAAGTTAGAAGTATTAGCATAACTGGTCGTATCTCAATTCATTTTCCAAAATTTTGAAGCTGATGTTTTTGTTAATTCAAATAATTTATCAGCCAATAGGTGGCACTGAAAGTATTTAAAGTTTATGTCTATATTCTAGTTTCTCTTTGAAGAATTCGCATTTCCCTCAAGTAAATGGTATATTCTGCTCACAAGTTAAAGCCAAGGCACGTATTGGATTCTGTCATTACAAATACTAAATAATTATAAATTGTTAGAGAGCTGTTGAGAATTTAAACAATTTTCAACAAACAAGTGCATTGTAATACTTCTATCTTTGTTGAAACAAACACAAAAGCAGGAGATCCTATTTTGATCATGGGACCAGTGACGTTCCAGAGACTGAAGTTTAAACTGTATATGTGTGGGGAATCCGTAACTTTCCAGAAATTGGCTTATAGTGTAGCTTTTACAAGCTTCATATCAATTTGATTGTATCCTTTTCTTATTTCTTTTATTTCTTTTTTTCTTTTCTTTTTTTTCAGCTTCAATAATTTTTTCAGTACTTTAAAGGAAAGTACTGTAGCAAAATTTCTCATTACTAGCATTCCTCTGCACTTTAAGGCGGACTTTATAGGTAATTTCTTTATTTTCTATGGTAAAAAGAAATTTCTAAGCTCATAAACTGTTCTGTGTATAGAGTTAATCAGACAGATCAGATTTCCAAAGAAAATTACCATAACATATTCACAAAGAAGCAATCCTTCCCTGGAAAGGTTTTTCTAAATTTAAATGTTCTTTGAGGGAATGTTGTTCAGAAGATATTGAGTATTGGTGTTTTGGTTTGTGCTGAGTACATTGAGGCCATTCTCTTGTGCATAGTGTTTCATACCTGTACGTACACCTCTTCCTCTGCCTTCCATGAAAATCCATGCCTCATGTTCTTTTAACTGTACAAAATAATTTCCATGGGAGATGCAATAAGCCAGAGATGACCCCAGTACTAAGAGAATCAGCTATCAGCTGTGGCTGATACTACCACTGATAGCCATGGACACAGAATCGTAGAATGTCTTGGGTTGGAAAAGACTTAAAGATCATGTAGTTCCAACCCACCTGCCATGGTTAGGGTTGTCACTCACTGGATCAGATTGCTCAGGACCTCATGCAACCCATCCTTGAACACCTTTGGGGATGGAACATCAACAGCTTCTCTGAGCAGCCTGTTCTAGCATCTCACCACCCTCTGACTAAAGAATTTCCTCTTAACATCTAACCTAAATCCCCTCCCTTTTAGTTTAAAAAGCTTTTCCTTGTCCTATTGCTATCAGACCATGCAAAAAATCTGCCTCCCTTCTATTTATAAGCTCTCTTTAAGTTTTGGAAGGCCTCAGTGAGGTCTCCCCAGAGCCTTCTTTTCCCCAAACTAAACAAGCCCAGCTGCCTCAGCCTTTCTTCATAGGAAAGGTGCTTCAGACCTCTTCAGACTTCATCTTCATGACCCTCCACTGGACTCATTCCAACAGCTCCACATATTTCTTGTACTGAAGGCCCCGGGCCTGGACACAATACTCCAGATTGGGCCTTACAAGGTGAAGCAGAGAGGGACAATCACCTCCCTGTTCCTGCTGGCCACCTCTCTTTTGA
This sequence comes from Gallus gallus, assembly GCF_016699485.2. Lineage (NCBI taxonomy): Eukaryota > Metazoa > Chordata > Aves > Galliformes > Phasianidae > Gallus > Gallus gallus. The sequence continues at coordinate 32,131,983 of NC_052532.1, forward strand.
TGCAGCCAAGGATACAATTCGCCTTCCAAACTGCAAGTGCATCAGAACAGGACTTCACAAAAGGTAGACCATTGTCCAAAATTTCATGTGCAAACTTGGCTAGTCTTTTGCAGGTAATACATACTGAATTCTCTCTTTGCCAACACCCTCCTTTCCAAACGTTTAGAAGCACCTGAGCAACAATGGAGCAGTATTCTGAACATATACTGAGGTTTGCTTGGAATGGTGGCCAGACACTAAGCACATTTATACAGCTGATTGCATATCAAGATAAATTCATTCAGACTATATAATTCACCCAGACAGGCCTTAGGGATCCTTTCAACAGTAATTCTCTGTTTGCATGTGTTTTTAATTGAACCAGTATGTCTGAGGCAAATTGGAAACAGTAGTCACCAGAAGATGACAGTCCATTATTGAAGTACTTATTTTATGTTATTTAAGTGTTAAACTTTGTATGGAGCTATAACTATTTCTTTCCTCAGAGAAGATCTAATCCCAGAGCTGATATTCAGTGCTTAATTCTAGCATGTGAGCCTGGTCATCTAAAACTAATTTCATACTGAATATGTCATTTTTGTTCTACTCCATGTTCTTGTAGCAACGGTATAGGAAACTATAAATCACGGGGTACAAACTCAGGATCTGCAACACTTCTCATAACTGCAAAGAGCACCATGAGGAAACACTAGGTGAGACAGCAGCTTGCATATTATTTACCTTGCATCAATGCAATAGCAATCAACTTGGTATAAATACGTAGAAAGGTTATTATTATTTTTACTTACAAATAAGTTTTTACAGAAAGATCTGTCAGGATAAAAGGACTTTCAGAACGTACATTCTTTACATATGTTATACTGACATGACAATACATAGAAACAATAATAAAAAATGGAAAAATAACGTCTTGGATTTAAATGGCCTCTCCTTATCCCCAAATTATGTAGCCAACTTTAATTGGGCTCAGATGCCTGTTTAGAAAGTCTGAAGTCACTACCAGTTGTTGGATATTCATACCACAAGTAAAAGTCCTGTAGCTAATGAAGGAATTCAGATCTCACCATAAAAAGAAAACACACAATATGCTGTCTAATGGGGAGACTTGTTAAAAATCTCATTGGAACACTTCCTGCTGCTAAATGAACAGGCTTGGCAGGCATGAATTAGAAAGGGTAGCTATTGTAACCTGTCAGGGCTCTTTATGATGGAATGATCATGCTAATACAAGAGACTGCTAGGGAGAACTACTGAGAGAGTCCAAGTAACTGCCAAAGATGAGATTTCACCTTATGCTTCAATGCACCCACTTCCTAATTAGTGATGGTAAAAATTCAAAGCAATTTGGGAAACAGCTGAAAAGCAGATAAATAACAAGTAACAATTCAGTTGTGCACACAGAGAGAGACAAGAGCAGCAGATAGTAAGGCCAGTGTGCCCTAAGCTAAAATCTTTGTTTTTACACCATCAACAGTCATTAGGGAAATGACTAGAACTGCAGTATTTCACTGAGTCAAACACAGCTTCCTTCACTCTATTCCAGCAGCTGCCAGCTACACCAAGAAGGATGCAGCCTGGTGTCAGACACCAGGTTCCTCCATTCTCCTCTTCCTGTTTCTTCTCCCCCTCACTACTCCATGGTCAACCTCTCTTCACTAACGTACTCTTAATGTTTCTCTGCAATGACACTGCTTAACAGTGCAGAGCAGAAGCTGTGCCTTTTCACTCAAAAAGTGACAACTGCAGATGCAGGGTAGTTGATAGGTTTGGAGGGAGAAAGGATCAAAATGACAAATCATGAATAGGAAATAAAAGAGATTCCAAATGATAACCATAGCTAAATGAGAACACAGATAAAAAAACAAAACAACAACAACAAAACGGTGAATGAAAGGAAATAATTATTCTCCTAGTTTTGGGAAAAAAAAAAAAAATCCAAGGTAAAGTACCTTCTGTATAAAATGTGAATGATTATAAAATTACCTAATCATGTTTTACATATTCACTATAAAGTTCCACACTATTTTTCGATTTCACAATTCTAATAGAACAAAACAGTTGTGAAATTAAAGCTGACAGGTTAGGAAATGTCACAGTCTATCTCCAGGGAGCACATTATGATGCAGATTCTTCTGTGCTGTGATTCCACTTTAGACAAGACTCCTCTAAGTGTGCTGCATGATATTGTTTTCTACTCCTTATACAAACTAGACAAGCAAACAAATTGCCAGACAATGAGGCCGTCAGGACCTGATCTCAAGTTCAACCTCAGCAGTTCCTTCTTCAGAACTTCCAGGAACTGATAAATGTGCTTTAAAAAAACAGATGTCATTGATCTCTTTGGACTACAATGCAAGCTCAGACTTCTTGCCTGAGAATCTAGATACTCCCAGTGACCACAATTAATAATATGCTTTCACTGACTTGCTTAAAATCACACTGCAGTAGTGAGGCCAGCAGCATGGCACATCTTCAGTTCAGTAACAAATGAGGCAAGAGCAGCCTCTTCTACATTATACTTTTGAGTAATCCTGATGATTCATGAAGTTTACCAGGAACAATGAATGAAAGTAATATCTCATGAAATCAAAAACAAGGCTCAAAACCAAAATTGCCCCCTAATACATACACATTGGGCTAAAATTTCAAAGACACTGTATCATTTCCTAATTTTCCAGCTCAGCTTTGCTGTCTTAGTGAGAAATGCAATTTAGGATTTATAAAAAAAAAAATAAAAAAAAATCCAGGAACTATCAGACAAAGTCCTGACATTCTAAAGAGTCAAAGAAAGGAACAGAAACTTGTCTGTGTTACAGACTTCTGCTTTTGAGTATAGCAGCTCATCTGATCAAAAGTATTGCTGATTTTTCTTCCAGTTTCTACCCTAGACGTTCAAGGTATGCCTATGGGTTTTGCAGATACTTGCTGGTAAATGGCATATTCTTAATCCAGAAGCTTACTCCAGTGCCAAATATCAAATTGCCCATTCTATATTTAGTAACTAGCTTCACAATAACACTGTTGCAATGGTTTTATTTATTTTTAGCTTGAAAAACCAGTGCAGTATTCTTTACGCATTCTGTGAAAAAGCAGCACACTACTTACTGGCTCCAGAGAAATTCAGGGTAATGCAAATCTCTCAGGTGGAACATTTCAACTTAAATGTTTAGAACCTGGCAAACTTGTGAGAAACTGCAGACAAGTTCTTGAAATGCTCATTAAACTTGACTTCATAAAATGTTACCAACCCAATTCTGTGTCCCAACAAAAACCTGTGGTACAAAAGTCATTTTGAATAAATGTTTGTTGTTTTTTTTTTTTTTTTTTTTTTAGTTTTTATGTTTGACCCATTTTTCAGCAGTTTGTTGTTGTTGTTGTTTTATACTCAGAAAATGTGCTCTTCATTCACATTTGTAGCAGAACCCAGAGTTTCCACACTACTGTTGGTAAACAAAAACCAAGTAACACTCCTAGCCAGTCTAGAAAGAAACTAGCACATAGTAACATCCATCATAAATAATGAATGGATCAATTTCAGAGTGTAATATTACATCAATATGCACACTTTCTGAATATTGATGTAAATTGGTTTAAATTGACCAGATGCTCTGAAGATGGTGTAGACAGGTGCAAATTATTTCTCTCCTGTCAGCAAATCCCATTAGTATTTAGAAGAGATGCACTATAAGAGAAAGCAGCTGCTTGTCCTCCCAAGGGATAGCTGAGAAAGGCACCTCTAATGTCCCCTGGGAATTTCACAGAAGTGCTGAAAATGCAGAATAAGCTTGGGATGAGATCTCTAATCAACACTTTGTCTTGACTGCCTACATTTTTACAACCCATTTCTCAGCACAGTGATTCTGTCATAGGATAATCTATGTTCTACCTTTCTGAGGCCAGTTATCATGTCTACAAAAGTAAATAAAAGATGCTGGGACCATTTGCTATCCCTGAGGCCAGTTGATGCACTTGTTCATATTCATCTGTTTAAACACTTTTACTTTCTAAAAGGTGAGAGAAGTCAAACTACCTGTTTTCTGAAATACTTCTATTTGATTCAAAGTTCTGTCAGTTATTAATTCTGCTAGCAGTTGCTTTACATATGCTCACACGTAGTGTTTGTGTCCACCAGACAGTTTTATTTACTGGTTTGAGGAAAGCCTGTGAGACAACCATGGAATTTCTCTGACTGCTTTTCTAGTTTGCATCAGCTTATCAATCCCAAGGGCTCTTCTCTCTTTCTTTGTGAATCAGTGAGCAGCTTTCCAAAACAGACTTCTCCTTTTTTCTTTATTTTACAGGATCATAGGCTATCCTGCTGAGGAAGCTTCTATCTAGGTGTACTTGAATGTTGACAGTAAACTCAGCATAAAACATAATTAAATCATTGTATAATCAGGACTGCAATGGAGTTTTGTTTTATGTTAGTTTTACAGTATGCTACAGTAGGGATTGGGCTATGTGTAATATATGTAGGTATCTTGCATGTATATAAGATGTATAGGGCAAAGAAAAAATATAGTGTAGGAAATGCTATAGAAAGAAAATATCAGTATTACAGGATCAAGCAAAGCAAAGAAGTGCAAGAAGAAGGAATGAGGCTGCATTAATAAGAAGGGACTGATATATTCAGTCCAGAATTTCTGGGGCATACCAGGAAAATCAAGACTGTTCCTCTCTTGCCATCCCCGAGAAGTTGTATTTGAGAAATTATCAATAATCTTTTAATTCAGTAATTTTTTAATAGTATTTTCAGTCCCTCGTAACTTAGTATACATGTAACAATTGTTTTACACTTAAAGATTATACAGACATTATTAATATAAACTACCCTACCTTTCCTGACTCTGTGACAGAATATGTATTTTCAGCATTAGTTTCTAGGTCAGTTTTAATCCTGTTTTGAATGCAAGGTTTGTTAGATATATTCTTTTGATTTCTTTCTGAAAATCTATGAATACATCATACAGTAAATGATCAATTCATCTTTTCTTCTTTTTACCCCCAGCCATGCCTATTCGTGACAAAATTATTGTTTTACTCTCCCTCTGAAAATAAGATTTTCCTTAATCATTAAATGAATGCATACTACTTTCTTTAGTTAATAGAAGATGGCTGTATATTGTCTGAAGGCATGCATGCAACATATACACATGGAAATCAGCTCCCGACAATGATCATACAATTTGCATCAGATTGCTAAGCCTTTTGAAGCATTCCAATTTGCATAACTTAGTGGAAATAGGGCATAAATCAGTTTTTCCAGTTTATGTTGCTGTTTCTCTGTGTTATGGGAACAGCAGCTTCACTTCGTCATTCTGTATAAAAAAAAAAGTTGATAAATGTAGGAGAATCTAAGAATAGATGGCTGTATTTGCAAGCCATTATAAATACTCTGAGTAGATCCACTTGCCCACATTGTTATGCGTGATTCTTCTGAATAACTATCCGATGTTCAGAAAAGTTCAAATATAACCTGCTGCTACTACAGTAGCCATTCAGCTTCCTAAACGTTCTACTTACATGGTGGCTTCGAAGAAGATGTATGCTAGGCTTAGAGGATTTTTTTTACAGAGCAATAGAAATGGCCAGAACTGGAAGTGTAAATAGAAATAGCTGGAGGAGGTAATGTTTTGAAGACAAATATTGGAAATACAACTAGGAAACTGGATGAAGCAACTAATTTTAAATCTTTTCGCCTCTGCAAATATAAGAACTTGGAGTCACATGAATGTAATGTACACAGATTAAGCCTTCCTGCTCACTCAATACAGTCAATGAAAAAGGCACTATGAAAAAAAAAAAAAACCCAACACGGTTGATGGTTGATTCAGAGAGTGAACCCATGAAATTAAAGTAAATAGTTTAGGATTTGCTTTTTTTGGCAGGTCAGATTCAGATGCAAGAAGGCTAGAAACAGCCTTTCCTCCAGTAATTTAGTGAAGTTCACAGTCTCTTTAAAAGCTTCCGTCACTAGGATGCACTGAGATCCTTCGCTGGAATGCTTTTACTGCACTCCTTCCTGGGCTCCCCAGATCTCCACTGGGGTGATACATTCATATGAAGTTAACGGAAGGAGAGTGTAAATAATATTCTGTTCAACATGCCTTGCTAATGTCACATTACTACAGTCACCCACTGTAATGAAAGTACCTTTGAGTTTTGAATTGATTGAACTGCAAACAAATGATGCAGCCAGAAGTGAACAGCATGAATGTGGATTGTGGCTCAAACTCACAGTGGGAAAAAAAATTTGGGAACCACTGGGTTTTCTAAGTATAACAGCTGAATGGCTCTTGTATCATTATTCTCATAAATAACCAGTGTAAATTAAAAAAAAAAAAAAGTAAACTAAATAATAATAATAATAAAGACATTCAACAATACCTTTAGGAATATTTTTATTTTATTTTATTTTATTTTTAAAGTGTTATTTAAATTTATAAAACTTCTGCAGCCACACAGCTAGTGTAATCATTCAGACCCAGTCATTAGCAAAGACATGTCTTACTATCTAGAAGCTTTACTGAGTCGTGTAGCACTACTTTCCCCTGACAAATATAATATAGGCTTTATACTGGGTGAGAACAACATTAATGTCATCTTCAACCTGATATCATTCCATACCAAGACAGAATCCCATATCAGAGAGTAGTTAATCAGAATTCTATACTGACTTCCTTCAAGTTGCATTATAATTCAGAACAGTCAATATATAAGGTCGAAAACAGCTCAGATCACTGAAATATTCAGATGTAAATACTGCAGATTCAGGGACTTTATAGATAAAAAAACATGGGAAAAGATATCCTTCAATAGCAACATCATTGTGAAAATTTGGCTAAAAAGAAGAAAGAATCTAATTTTTAAAAATTCTGAAAGAATAATATATCAAGCCACATGAGGAGATAAATCTTTTTTTTTTTTTTTTTTAATAAAAGATTCATTCTCTAGATGATAAGTAGAAGTTCAGTGCTGCTTTTCTAGTCTTTAAGGGGAAACTGATCACAGATTTACATGAAACTAATTAAAATCATATGATCAGACGTGAAGTATAGTCATATGGTTTGGAAGATTAGATGATATACTTAGCAAATGAGACAAATCAGATACCTAAAATAGAAGAATGGAAAAAGAAATTCCTTTCTTGAAAACTCATTATCTAGGAAACAGTACACTAGTAGTCTCCAATTTAAAACAAACAAGTGAAACGAAGATCGATTAACAGAGCACAATCATAAAAATCAGGAGTAAGAGATGTGAAGAAAGAATTTTACGACAAGAAAAAATAAAAATGTCTTTAGAGAGTAATTCTTTCATCTTTTCACATAATCCACAGCTATCCACTAGCTTTTGTACAAAATTGTATTGCTCACAGTCTTACATAGAGGCTCCCACATTCAGTATACTGTAAGCACTATTATAGCTCACATATAAAATCAGCAAGAATGAGAGTCTTGCAGCAGTGACAATCAGGAACTCAGTTCGTACACCAAGAAAAGCTACAGTGGAAGGCAAATCATAATTTGATTTCATACCCACCTGCTCCCTCAGCTCCAGCTCCATGATCCAAGTTGTGTGGAGAGAACAACACACAAGGTGATGATCTGAATCCTTCATTACTTTTCCAGGCAAACCTGAAAGTCATTTGCCAATCTCAAATATTTCAGCAACAGAAAGAACCTGAACTGTCTAGAAAGATAAGAAGTAAATAGATATTCTTGAAGCTTGCACTTATTATTATCTGTAAAAGGGAGTGTATGATGAAGGACTGGACTTGAGCTAGGGGTTCGAAGAGCTAGTGCACTAGGAGAAGTAGCATAACATTGGGAAGAAATCTGCCATAAAGACAAACGCCAACCAGATATTAAATCTAACAGAGAGGAAATGCATAGTAAAGTCTTGGATGGAAATTTCCCCACCTACAGAGCTTTCCATAAATAACTTCCTTGTGATTCTAAAGCTGCAGGAGAACACAGTGAAACTCTGTGGGGACAGAAGATAACTGAAGATAATTCTATATTCTTCTGGTATCATTGCACTGCTTTAGTACATCTGGTATATTTAAGATTTTTTGAGAGGCTTTTTTTAGTCCTCAGAACAGCCAGACTGCATCTATGAGGACCGTGCAATGGTGAGGGCACAGTGAGGGATGGATGGGGAGCCAGGAAGGCCATCATCCCCAAAAGCTGCCATCCCACAGGGTCTGACCATGCTGGGTAGACCTGGTGTCTGCAGATAGCCCTGGGCACAGAAGAATGAGGGCAGGAGGCTATCCCACCAGTGAATCCAGACAGGAGACAGAACCAGAGATAGATCTCGAAAAAAGGCACAGTTACATCACAACTTCAGCTAGGAATGGTAACCAAGGCTTAAATTAAGTTCTCAGAGCAGTGGGCAGAGTGTGTGGGTGGGTCTGACAATTATGAGAGTAACCTGGCTATAATGAGAAGTACTGATAAAATGTCCACTACATGCTGATGGGAAAATGTCTGCCAGCCTCAGAACTGCAGGCCTGGAAATAGTCTGTGAGCCAAGGAGACCCGTGAAGGGTCCAGGTGGACCTTGAAGTGCAGCTGGACCCCTGAGAACCAGAGATCGCCTGAAGATACCATCAAGAATGACAAAACAAGAAATTGAGGAACAGTTTATCACCTGAGAAGGTGAAGAATGGTCTTAGAAAAGTGAGAGTCAGCTTGACAAGTGGGAATTGACTTGAGAAATAAAATTTTGTTTAAAGAAAATAAATGAAAATAAAAAATTTCCTCATTTACTAGCTGTCTCAAAAAGAAGATAAAAATTAATAGTATCTATTGGTTACCTGAAGTACTAGTGCCTTACACCTTCTAATGTCTCAGTGGTGTAACAAGGGTCTGAATTTCACAAAATGGATCATCTCTTTCTAAGAAGCTTCTTGTGTTGCACATATTCTTCTCTCTCTTCTCCTTTCTTTCCCTTCCCCGGTCCCCTTCCTGTCCCCTCTCATTTTTAAACATGTTGAAGCTTCACTGGAACATCAGGTTAATCCTGTGATGCTGTAACACTGGCTACTAAACTCAGTGATGCTCCTCAAACTGTGATATAGATCAGCTTTGAAGTGGGGCTCTGTTTTTTAAGTCCCTTTTGTTGAGCCCTTTTCTGGTGGGAGTTGGTCTCTTTCGAGATCGGTTTTCTTTATTAGACACCTTGATGTTGATATTACCTTAATCTGACACTTTTTGGGATTGATTTGATGCACTCTGTACCAGTGATTGTATGAACATGTATAGATTATACAAGTATGTAAGTTTTAATTATCACAGTTGAGATAAGTATAGTCATGACAATATAGCCTTGAAAACTGTGTTAGTGATAAATATATTTTCTACTGTATTAATAAATTTGCTATCTATAATAAATACAAAAGTTACTTTAAAATTAGTGTCTCCTATTTATTTCTATGGAAACTAAAACAAATACAAAGAGCACAATGACACTTCGATAGAACAAATTCTCAGCTACAAAGCACTGTTTTTGAACATATTCATCACCACTAGCTATACATTGTCACCAGCAATGAACAAATGCCTGCATGCTGCTCTCATAAAAATCTGCATGGCCATCCAGAACATGAATGTCTTTTACACTACTGCTGCCATCACTGAAAAACACCATCCACTGTTTCACTGTGCTAACGTCCACTGCTAGTTTTCCATAAAAGTTTAGCAAGCACCCATGAATGTCCATTGGAGAATTTTTTTCTACATGGAGGAATTCTGTGACACACCTTTGCTTCAGAAGTACTTTTATGTCAGACATCATTTTGTCAGTCTGCCCCTCTGCCACCATCTATCACACAGCAACAAAATGTAATGGAATATTGGTGGGAAGGTTCAAGCTTTACTGCCATACCACCGCCATCTGCTTCTGAGATTGTGGACCAATGTAACTAAATAGGAGGCATTACTTTTGGAGAAGTCCCCATGTATTCACTGCCATAGTATTATTGATGTTTGTTGAACCTGTAACACCAATCTGTATTTTCAGCTGTGTTACTAAGTTTACTGCCTCTAATTTCCTTTCTACTATCTCTCATGGCTGCTACTACTAATTAGTGTTGTACCCTTAACATCTACTATGTATATATTTGCTTTCTGGTAATATCTGCAGTAGTTTATTGTCTTTGTATTTTTAATTGTTTTAGAAATCATGATATAATTAGTAGTGGTAGTTCATTGTCGTCTGTAATAAATATCAAACAAAATCTCCTTGTCTTTTTAAATTACAAAATCCTACCTATCCACTGCTGTGATCTCTCTACCTTGTTCTGTATAACCCTACTCTATTACCGACAGGCTGGGTAAACTCGCTTTGATTGCAATATGCTTCCAGGTGAGGCTGGTCAGAGCATGTGAGAGTTGCTTAGTGCTCTCAGGGACCTGGCACTTAAAATTAATACATACTTAAACTTGTTAGAGAAAAAATGACCCTTTCTCACCACTCCACACTAACCAGTAGAGGCACCAGTTGTGCAAGACAAGTCACTGTATTCTGTTCCTTCATATCTTCTGAATGCTTTTATAGCACAAACCCTTGCATAGTTTCTGCAGAAAGTCGCAGGACAGGCAACGGGCCCATGTAACCCCCATGTAAACCAATGCTATTGAGTCCCTATATGAAAAGTCAGATTATTTACATGGAAGTTTTTACAGATTATGATATAAATCTCATAGAGATAAGAAAAATGAAAATGGGGACAAAAGGATGGACTTCAGCAGGACTTCAGGGAATGGAGTTGCTTAATTGAGAAGTGTCTATTTCATAACCAAATGGAAAAAAGAAGCATGATACAGAGTTGGTTCACTAAAAATCAAGGATTGAGCTAAGTAGTGACAAACAGGGCAGACTAGAGTACAAATAATGTTAGGTGATAGTCAGTGTCTGAGAATTAAACACAAATGCTGAAGGTCCCTTTAACCCCTTGACAGATTCATGACAAAATGTGAGTGCATGCCAGATACATTTTGTCAGGAAAGCCAGGAGCCTCGGCAGAGCAGGAACCACAGTGAGCACAGCACTGTGACATGGCCTTTAAGGTTCTGAGTCCTCGTATCAGCTGTGCACTTTCAGCTGTACTGCAGGTAATTAGATCTCCGTCCCTGTATTCATTTCTAAGGAAAACCTTTGTTATTTACCAGTCAAACTACAAATATTTTTCTAAGAGCTGGAAAGGAGGAGGTAAGGTCTGTCCTTGTCCTTGTAACCAAATTGCCTCTGCTTGTGTATAGAGGTCAAACCAGTTTTACAAGAATGTTTCAGAGGTGTTGCCTTGCAACACAAAGTTACACATTACATGTCCTTCATCAACTCTTTCCAAGGAGACAGTGCACACTACTACATATTTGCTCTGTGTTCCTTCCTTCAACTCTTCCTTTGATCCTTTTGCACCCTACAGTTTGACCTTTTTCAGAAGGCAGACATGCAGAGACCGTCTCTTTCACATCTCTTCTTGATGAGGAGTCTGAAAATACATTTTATTTTCTCTGTGCAGCTGCTTGTTTTCTATTGTCATTGTTTTTGTTTGTTTGTTTGTTTGTTTAGATACCTCAAATGAGGCAAAATTCCTTAAAGACAACTATTTTATTTTCCCATATTCTTACTTTTTATATGTATTTGCCACAAAACTTTTTTCTTTAATAGACAGAGAAGATATTTTTTTAACCACAGCCATTCAGCCTGTGTTCATCTCCTCCCACTGAAAAGTACCTGCTGAAGGATGAATCTGTTCATCATGTTCTTAAACTCTTTCCAGAGTACCAAACTCAATGAATATTCCTAGATTATCATTAAGATTGGGGGTTTACTTTGAGTATGAAGGGGCTAATGTGTTCCATCATAAGTGAGTTCTCTTGCCTGTTTCATATTCTGTTGATGTATTACCTCTTCTATTACTGACTTCATGGAAAGCTGTGTTGTACCTCTAAAGATTTCTTTCAGTACACAATCTCTTAAAAAACAGTGAATGTCTGATCTGTTCTCATCTTGGCCTAGGTATCTCTTTTTCCCAAACAGTTATGAAATCTGTCTTATCAAGATCTGATTTATCTTTGTACCTAGCTAAATCAACAAAAGTAGGAACAATTCCTTACCTGTCCAGTCTGAATCTTTGCAATGTTGCACAAGGCCACTGCATTTCTTACTGTGTCTCCAGACAGAGCTAGAAGTTTCTCTTCAGTATCCATGTATGTTCAGTTTGGGAGAATTAGCCCTCTTGAACAGATTCTTCCAATAAACTTGCTATGTTTTCTCTTGTTACTGCTCTCACCATCCTTAAATGTACGTTTCATAACATGGTAGACTCATAGTATGTTCCAGTGAAACTTGCATACCTCTCAAGGGGCACACTGGTCAGGTCTGTTAGCCAGCACTCGCACTAGAGTCACCTGCCATCAGCTACAATTAGGTTTCCTCTTTTCTTTTCCCCTTTGTGTCCCTGATCATTGTACAGTTCAATTCTGAGAAACAGAGAACAGTAAGAGCCTGTTCACACAGAAGACCTTAGAATCTACGCTGTATGTGGCACACCCTGTGTTTATGACCGCATGACGTTCAATGATTATTTCCATAGGTGGACTAGAACCCAATAGAATAAAGCACTGGGCATTTCTTATTGTTTCTTACATTTATTTTCTATTATTTCCTCTCTCCTTAAAAGAGGAGCTGAGCACTGTAGCATAAATTTGGATCCTCCTCTGGGAAGGTTAAATTTTCTGTATGTGGTAGAAAAAAAAGAAAAATGAAAATTCAAAGTGTGGCTAAAGATAAATGAGTCTCATGGATGCCAAAGTGGAACTGCCAGTTCTGCTGCATATCTTTTGAGAACTCTGCAGTCTTTGGAACTCTGTAATATGCTTGTTGGATAAGAAAAAACATCAGGAAAAAAAACCCCAAAACATTCTAACCCATAAAAAATCTAAAAATTTTCTATCACTTCAGTTCACAGAATGTGAGGCATTGGTTTAAAAACCAAATGAACAAACAAAACCAACCCTTACCCACACCCCCAAATTAAAAAAAAACAATAGAGCCAGAACTGCAATTGAGATGGGATATACAGTACAAGGACAGGAAGCAGAAGTTACATCAGCTTCTACTTTCAGCTGCATAAAAAGCAGTGTGGGTGAAGTATCGTAAGCTCAACATTTCTCTCTTCCTCTCACTACTTTTTGCCCAAAAGAGAAATAAGTACAGTCATAGCTGAGAACTCAAAGTGTAAAGCAAAATTCACAGAGCAGAAGAAAAGAGGAAGTGAGGAGTTCTGAGTGATATCCATCTTAAAAATTTGTATTCCTTTGAGTTGAAGCATGGCCATTCATATTCATTACAGATAATCTCTTGAAAATCTGTGATTACTAAGAAAATATTATTTCCGAAGTCTTTTGCCCTTTTATATTTCTGTCTCCTTAGCAGGCTGAGCTTGTCAGTATGTAGAGGTTGACTGTGCTGTAGTGTGTGTGAGTAAACTCAGTTTCATAATGGAGTAGCATATCTTGATTAAGTGTTTGCACTAACATAGATAAGCATTAAAACAAAGATCCCTGACACTGATAAATCCTTCATTTCCTGGGCTCTCTCCTGGGTACAAAGCCTTCATTGTTTGAGGCAGAAAAATGAGATTTACCAAGTTGACTGGTACATGAATATCTTGCTATCCAGCTCTTTAATGCAGTGCAGTATACATTTTGTGTTGATTACTTGATTCTGATCACAGATGATGCACAACCAGAGCAAACAGATCACCCGAGCTTTGATTATCTTTAGAAATAACTCCTGCGCTAAACAAGAAATGTTAATTCAAAGCAGCAGCTCACACATTTTCAGCATTCTCTTCTTTCCTGGAGATGCCAGCAATGAGTCTCAGTTAGGTGAGACTAACTCACTTTAAAGCACTCCTGATTATTTACAAATCCTTCAACAACTATGATTCATTTCATTTTAGTATCTGTTATCTCTCTATTGTCCATGATAATACACTAAGTTGTAGAGGCTGCAAGTCTGTGGTTAATTATGACAAAGTAATCTGAGTTTGGTTGCTTTTAGTTTCTTTCTCCTCCCATTATTTTGAATATTTGGGATTATTTATTTCTTTAACACAAATCCTAACTATTGCTTGTCATCATTAAAGTAGCCTTTAAAGCCAAAACTCTGAGATAAAAGTAAAGACTTTCATCTCCGTGACATCTTCTCTACTTACATGTGTTCGTCACAAGAGTTAATTTAAATGTTTCATTCTGCAGTTTTATTTAAGAGACTGTAATAAAATATGTTATTTCAGAATACAAGAATAGCCTGCAGTTTTATTGTGATGATATTGCTACTTAGATGCTGCTGTACTACATATGAAATATAAACAAAGGTCTGAAAGAAAGTAACTGCATATTTTTAAGCAACTGATTACATGATTTAGAACCTAAGCAGAAATATTTCATAAAGTACACGAAGTCAAAATCGCTGCCTTCAATTTGTTAACGACTAGGAAAAACAATAGTGCTCTTATTTCTTAATGATTTTACGGCAAGTCATATTGCTACATAACTTAGTGAAGTATAAGCACTGCCTGAAATTTCTAAATTGAACAATAACCAAAGATAATATGAACAATGTTAACTCAGAACCCCTGTATTTCTACATAAGACTTTGAACTTTATTTATCCATGTTATCTAAAAACAAACAGAACACATTTTTTCTTTGTTAACTGCCCTGAAAATCATCAGTAAGGAGACATGCCAGATTAAAAGAAGGTAAAAAGACAGCTAAAACTGTAATTTCAATGTGAAACACTAAGTATCAGCAGTCTCAGTATAAAGACCAAACTGACTTCCTTGTGATGCAGATTAGGAAAATATTCTGTGAGCACCAGTGGCAACAATGTCCACGAAATAATGGATTATGTCACGGGAAGGAAATTTTACATGAGAAATAATAATGTATAAACCATATCAATAAAACTGCATTCCAGAGATGTTAGTTACTGAAGATCCAAATCTCACGAGCCCATTTGGAATACTGGTTATAAGGTGCACGCTATATTATAGCTCACATGCTGTATATCCGGCTCTGAAGTTACCTCATTATCAAGAAAACCTGAATATCCATAGATACTGAAAGCTGGAATTACTTTTTCTGTGTAGTACCATTATTCTAATCACACAATTAAATACTGATAATATCAGCATAGCTCTTCAGCGAGGTCCCTCACAACAACTGTACAAGTATTGTGTTCATAAGCAGTCTTTGTGCTACAGTAATAAAGGCAATATAAAAAATCCTGTAATTGGATATTTTTATTACTTTTTCAGAGTCACCATGCATTTCTAAAACTATAGTAAGACTGTTTAGAGGCTTCTTTGGTAAGATCTAAAACTCCAAATTTTAGTGCGTGGTTAAATGAATGTCTAAAAGTCATCTGCACTTTGTATTTGCATTTACTTTATCTCCTTTTTGTTGCTCCTTTCAGCCAAAAGTTTTAGCAGATAGAATTATTCTGTTAATTACTGCTGCGCAATTTCAGAAGCTCTTCCTGCAAATAAAAACTGAATATGTAGCTTAATTATCCTGCAGCATGAAAACACCTTGTATGCTGTGATCCAAACTGTGTAGCAATCTGGCATTTCATTTCCAAAATGTTATAAACTTCAAAAAGTTTAGCAAAGTTATTGATATTTTTTAAAGATTTTTTTTCTCTATGTAGTCTCTTTCCAAAGTGAAAATTGAAGTATGTCTTTTGTTAACTGAAGTGAATTGGGAACTGATTAGGTTATCTATTTGAAAAGTACATTTTCTAAAGAAAGCCTTGCACAACAGTTTGCAAACCAAAACATTTCTAAGGATTCTTGTTTTTGATGAATCATGTGCTTATGATCTTCCTTGGGTATCTTTATTCATGGCTCCCTGCTGCCTTTTATCACATCATCAGTAATCATCTTTATATAATACCACTGCATCAGCGCAACCATACCAGAAAAAAATGAAGCATTTTCTCTAAAATTTATTCTATTTTTGCTTCCACAGCCACTACCAAATCCTTGATCAGTTTTCATAGTCTTTTCTTCATGTTTATCGGGTGTTTTGGCAATATGCTTTTCTCTGTAGTCCCAAACTTCTCTCTTAGGACAGAGAACAACTTCTACCTTTCCTTATACAAAACAAAATCAGTGCCAGAGACATTCCCAAGTTCAAAAGTTGCACAGAACTGTTTTATATTTGTGCTAAAGTATCTGCTGAAATTCTTGCAGGTTCTGTTCTTGATCTTTTTCCCTTTGGTATTCACAATATTTCTATTTCCTACTGCTGAGTCCCAGGATAGTTATAATCTACCAGAAGCATTACGGAGAAATCCTTCATGCCTCTCTTCTACTCAGATCATGATCCTAGAGTGTTAGATCATGAAAGCATCTTCTGACTTTACCTTACTGTTCTTCTCACTCTACTCTCTTCCACAAACTTTTTGCATGTCCCCAAGTATGTGCATGAGTTCCAAGCAGAAAACCCCATTTATCCACACTCAAACTTTGTAAAATGTTTCTTGCAACTTAACTTGACATGCAGAAAATAGTGTTTGTTTGGATTTGAAGTGTGTGGTACATAAAAAATGTCTGAATAAAATATCTTAGACTGAATTTAAAGTATCAGCAAGATAATATTCCTTTCCAGAATGTTTTATCTGGTGATTTTCAGATATCTGAATACCAGGACACAAGGAGTTGATGTGTATGTAACAGAAACTTGAGAATATCAAGAAAAATAGTGCTAAAATATATGTCAATGGAACATTAGCTCTAGTATTACTCCTCAAATGGTAAAAATCCACATGCATTTCAGCTGGATTCACTATTATACTGAATGGTGAAGGGAGTAGTTTGAGCAACTTGGCAACGTGAGATCTAGGTCTGAGCCAGTACCCGGTTTATTCAAGGAGAGAGAGATCTATGTGTATCTTAATCCAGTTATTGTTGCAGAGAAATTCAAGCTTTTCCTTGTCAAGGATTTTTCATTGTTGTGAGAATGAAAAGCCTTAGTTTATGATTGCAAAATAGAAAGTTCATGTGTTGATTACAGATCTCAATCATTGACCAGTATTTTTATTGATAAATTTCATGCTAATTTGTGCTTGTCTTTCTGTTACAACTGGTTGCCTACAAGGTATGTACATACAGTCATGGAATTATTTCAACAGTAGTACCTGAAGAGGTATGTGACTGGAATCCCCTGTATTCATTGATCATATCAATATTACATAATGGCTCGAGAAAAAATATGTAGCAGGATAACTTAACATGTACAATTTCTATCCAGTTTCCAGATAGCCCTTTCACATTAAGAATATCAGATATAAAAATCATTGGACTCTGTTTGTTCAACAGACACACTACCTGTAATAACACTGTTTCAGGACAAAACACATATAAGTACTTTACAGTCTCACCATCTACAGCATCTGGCCCAGAGACAGCTCTTGTATGTGTTTCCTTCATTAGTCAATTTTAAATTTTAAAGGTATTCTCAAATCATCTTTTCCATAAAACAAAAATCCTGAAGAATAGTCAAAACATGCCACCTAACATCCTTACAAATGATATTTTCCAAAATTGAACTTGGTGCTTGGTGCAGTAGAAACACAATTGACTGCATCATGAAAATTGTTTTACTTTGATGGCAAATATACTGTTGTGCAAAGAAGGAAAAATACAATGGTCTGAGAAATGCCTTAGTTCAGACTGAAGAACACCAGGTAACCAAGTTACCAACTAGTTATTTCAGACTGCTCTTGGAGAACCTTGCATGTTACTGCATTTTGCATACAGATCTATTAAAGCCCGTAGAGGAAAAAGCATTTTATAAAGTTTCTATGGCATATTTTCAGTAGTATTAGAAAATGAGTGGTCAGTCAGATTTGACTACATTGACATATAAAAACAAAAACAAAATACTTAAGTAAATTTCCGCTAATATATCAGGTGAATTATGCCTTGTCTGATTGTATTATGTTGATCTTTATGGAGTACAGAAAATTTAACTATACAAATTAAACAGCATTTTTTTGTATGTCTATTGTTGCAGAGGCAGTATAAATGCTGACAACAGCAGAAAAGTATCATAGAATCATATCATAGAATCATATCCTGAGTTGGAAGGGACCCACAAGGATCATCAAGTTGAGCTCCCAGCTCCATATGATTAAGATCACGTTTCTGCAAATGTCATGGCCCATCTTTTCCACTTCATCACCCCCATCTGACAAGAGATAAGTAAGTCACTACTTTCAGTTCAACTTCAGTACAAAGCTATTAGGAAAGATCAACACTGAAATCTTAATATAGGACTGACATAGATGGTAAGTTGTCTAGCTGAACAATAAAGCAGCTTAAAATTTCCTACCTACTCTTATTCTTATCATGTCATTCACTGCTCAAATCAAGATATTATATCTAAGATGCCTTACTTTCTGATATACTAAAAGGTATATGAACAATGCAAAATTGACTACTTTCTCTCATCTACCTGCTCAAAACACAAAACATCAACCCTGAATAGTGTCCAATACAAGGGACCTAGGTTAAAATATAACACCAGGCTTGGTAATAACCCCTATTTCATATAGAATGCTCCTATTTATCCCTCACCTAGGATACTATTCAAAAACTAATGAAAGCTCCATGGAAACCTTTGATTACAGTCAACTTACCGGCCTAAGGAAGTTTGTTTGTTTGTTTGTTTGCTTTAGAGTTTTTTGTTTTGTTTTGTTTTTGGTGGTAAGACAGCTTCTAAATTTCCAGACTATACAGATTCGTGGAGAATCTATACTAACTTGATCATATTCCAACACTGACCTTTAAGGTTAATACTTCTATTTTTTACTATGGCTTTTTTTTTCACAGATATTCTTTTGCTCTTGCAATATCTACTGATAATACTTCCTCTTATTTTCACCTCATTCTACTTGATTATGCACTTAAGTAGCTCACCTGTCTTGAGCATTAAAGACAACAATACCACACCAGTATTGTCTCCACATACTCTCTATACTCTCACACCAGTATACTCCCCCATATACTCTCTATATACCTCTGTAAGAAACTTCACTGATTTCTTATATTAGGTTTTTGTTTGGTTGTTTTTTATTTCTCTCTCCTCACCAATACCCAAAACACTTTGTCACATTCATGACTGATTAACACACTCATAGTCCTTTCTTTTACTGGCGTGCCTTATTATGTAACAGAATTTGCATGACGTGTTTCTTGCTGTATCATCTGATATTTCCAGGACAAAGTTCTGTATATATCGGTTATATACAGGTACCCTGAGAAAGGAAAAAGAGTGGAGGCCTTTTCTTGGTCAGTCCCCAAAGATCCATCCAGGATGCATAATATTCATGAATAGCATATCTCTCAATAGGGATAATTTGGATCAAGAATGACCATCTCATAATCCTGTAATTGCATAATTCACTTCGGTCCAAACCATAGTCAGCAGACGCTGCAAACTACGTTTACATAATGTGATCATCACAACTACTTTTGCATTCTTTCTGGAGAATTAACCACTTTTTTTCTTGTTGAACGTGGAAACCTGTATAGATAAGAGTATTCCGTACATATGCATATAGGAGTATATATGTATTACATGTATTATATGTATAATTTCAGGCATACAGTCTTTCTTCCTGCTTTGCTCCCTTGCCCCAGGTAAAGCTGTTAATCCTAACTGTTGGCTCATTAATGACTCATAGTCATACCTTTAGCTTCTTAAGAGAATTATTAAAAAAACAAAATACAAACACACACACAAACACAAATAAAAAACACACAAAAAAGCACACCTTAGGTAAAGGGTTAAATAAGACCTTTACTTTATGAAGCTGCTAATAACTGTTACAGCCTTCTAAGGCATTGCTGTATAACATATATTTATCTCTACTGTGCCATTCCACTAGATACCATCTATAAGCATGACTGTTTTCCTACACGTATTGTATTTAATGAAGTCCCTGCAGTCCTCAGTACCCTGTAGTCAACAGGAGACCAATACCTCATTACACAGACAGCATTGAAATTCTTAGCTGAAGCACAGAGAAATGTGTAACTGAATCTGGTTACCCAGTCTGGAATTTAAATACATGATAATTTGTTACATTACAGTATCTACATGGAAAGGTTCTATGGAGCTTACGATCTTTCTAATCCAACTTGGCAATTCAGTGACAAATATCTCTGTTATATACTTCCTGAGGACAGACTTTTTTTTTTAATTGGATTCCCTCTGTGTCAAACCCTTGATTTCATTCTTAAATTACTCTTATAAAAATTGCATAGAGTAAAAGAGTGCATACAAAGCTTTGCTACTTGAAAGATGCCCTAGTCTTCAATTATGAGAGAGAATAAAAAATAAGTAATTAACAAAGAATAGATAAATTGAACATAATGGGTTTGTCTTACATATCTCATATGTAGCCCAGTGATGTCACTCACAGCTGAGACTGATTTACACAAACAGAATATTGAGGAAGTATAATACATACAGGCTGTGACTGTCATCTGTGTTCCTTTCCTATCAGTCCCTCAGGAAACTCATGATGGAAACGTACTCATGTTTCTTTATCATCTGCTGCTTATGTACAAATACTCATTAACATTAGTTAATGTTAATCTCTTTCACTTGCTAAGCCCTTTTTGTGAGAAATACAAAACAAAACAGAAAAAAAAGAAACAACAAATAACAACTCTTACTTTATACTCTAAAACATGCCTCTCTGGAGCCATTTTTTTTTCTCTCTGCTAGTGCAGCTATTTATGAGCACAGCATGCAGGGTCTTGTTCATCGTTGGTGAATATACATAGCTAATGGTGATGACTATGTTGAAAAAGAGTGTTTCGTAGCTGAGAATTTGCTCTATCAAATAATGTCGTTGTACACTTTGTATCTGCCATATTTTCCATGGAGATAATAGGAGGCATTGCTTTCAGAGCAACCCATGTAGTTAGAGCAACTTAAAAAAAAGATGGTAGAATCTTGTATTCCATTCACAAAGTCCTCAGAAGAATAACAGAAGTTGGGATGACTTTTCATGTACATTATTTGCTGTATTTATCTCTTAAACTCCAGTTTCATTATAAGAATTGCATACTATCTTGTAGCAATACTACTAGTCACAGACATCTTCTACAGAAGCAACGACCCTGGCTATAACTTCCACCTGTTATTTGCATACAAAGATTCAAGGAATTGTGAGCAATTCTTAGTTGGATATTACTTTTTTTTTTTTTTTTTTTTTTTTTTTTTTTTTTGTAAGATGCACAGTCTTTTCTTCAGGTTGTTATTACAAAGGCAAGATCACAAAGAAATTATTATACATTAAGTTTGCAGCTAACTGCATATATGCTTGGATATTACAGTAGTAACTAGTAAAAAAGCTATTATGAAGTAGCTTGTCCTTCAAAAAAGATAAAAAATATCCCCAATTAGCTTTTATTTCCTATAGAAAGTTAATTTCATCTCTTTTCAAGAAGGGACGTGAAATGATTAGCAATCACAAGTGAAAGGGACTGATTTCCAGTCCATCTTCAGGCTGGCATGTACTTTTATTTTGAAGATATTCAAACTTCAAAGATGCTTTCTATTGCCCAAAAAGCATACCTTAATTAGTGATTATTTCTGAAATTTCTATATGAGAATGTGTTTAGTTAAGAAATGCTTTTTTCTATGTGAACATACTCAGTATAATTTGTCTTCTTCTAGGCACTTGTCATGCTACATTGGCTTGCTCCACTTAGAGATAGGATACATGCTGAGGCTCCCCTCTTGGCCATGCTTGTGGATTTTCTTCTATGTTAATTAAATCAAAATAGGGAAGTGGAAGACGCACTCCTGGGTTTCTTGACACAAACACATATTTTATGTCTGGTTATAGGCAACAATTAATTGCTTTCTCAAGCAGAAATGTGATTATTTTATGTACTAGAGCAAGCTGAAAAACTAAAAACATTGGGTAAGTTTTAGGAAACACGTCCTCCAACAATCTTGGAATGTTTCAAGAGAAAACTAATTTATCTTTTTGCTGTAAAATATTTATTCATCATACAAGATATAATGTTTTTCTATGGAAAAGAAACAAACAAAAAAACAATACTGTTATAGGTTTGGTATGTAAAGTATGTGTTTCTCCAGAACAGCCTGTAAATTTAAAAAAGAGATGCTTTGAAATTTTTGAATTATGCATAATCTCTATGAGAGTACTGCATTGATCATTTAGAACACAGAAGAATGTGGTTTAACCTGGCAGGAGTGATTCCAGGGTACCTGCACACAAATAGCACTCATTTCTTTCACAGTATTTTCACAGAAAATTTAGAGTTTAAAAAAATTAAAGAAGTCTGTAAAAACACTCTGCAAAGAGGGTTTTGTCAGTTGCTTCTAAAACTGTATTTGAAATGCTAATGTTTCCACTGTCATGAAATTTAATTATGATGCTTGTAGTTTGTATACTGAATCTCTTCAAATGCAGCAGAATTACTTGGTTTTTTTTTTCAATAGATCTATAATTTCATGATTCAGATTGGCAAATTCAAAACAGTTTAAAATATATATGAATATATGTATTTCTATATATGTATGAATGTGTATGTGAGTATCTAACAGAAAAAAGCATAGCATAAAAAGTAGGTAATACTAGTAAATTACATTCAGTTGACTCTTTTTAGTGAAAAATGCAAAAGCACTACTTGGAATGGAAACAGATTTCTTTATAATAGAAACTATTTATTCATAGAAATGTCATAATAGCCATAACAGTAATACCAGCATGCTAAGAACAAATTATATTTAGGAGCAAATCTGACTTTATTTGTCACAAACTTATATTTCATTTTCAATTTCACTAATAATCGTTTTTCAGAAAACAAAACAAGCAAAATATGTTGAACTGATATTGTAGCTTATCAGAAACTAGAGAACCAAAGGTTCTTGTTGATAGTACCTGTGAATTCATTTTAGGAAATATGTAACAGAAAAATGTGTTTAAGAAGGTGATACTCCTCTTTTGGAATAGACTCGTGCAGGCAGAGCTCTGGACCACACATCTCTCAACATAAATGGCCGTTTCCCTCGAGGCTTGAAATCTAAACTACAGTCTGAAGGAGGACATTGCAATTTTTTCTTCTGCCTTACTGTTTTCTTTGGAAGCAGAAGAGAACATCTACAAAGCAGACTTTGTTCACATCCATGCTTATGAAGGACATATACAAAGGCTGCTCCAAAAGTAATGCCTCTTATTATGTCAGCCCATAACATCACAATGAGTGTTGGTGTTATGGCGATAGACATTGAACAACATTCTGTTACATTTTGCTGCTGAGCAACAGATGGCAGCAGAGTGGTAGTTTGATAAAATGCCATCTGGCATGGAAGTACATACGGAGCAAAGGTGTGTCATTGAATTTCTTCATGTGGAAAAAATTGCGCCCACTGACATTCATTGTCTCTTGTTGAAAATGTATGGAGACCAAACAGTCTTTGCCCTATAGAGATGGAGAAATCTTCCATGAAGGGAAGGATATTATTAGAACTAAATTTGAAAGTTTTCTTCCAAAACGGCTTCTTTATGTCTTCTTAAGATGGTACTTACGAGGAAACTGCTTTTATAAGGATATTAAGCAAGTTAGTAAGGTGGGAAATTGAGAAATGGAGCACGTGTACAGGTCTCATTTATCAAATGAAATGCTTGAAAAATAAGTGGGAATGTTAGTTGTTTTACAATGCCTGTTATAAAACTCCTGTTGTAAAAAACAACAACAACAACAACAACAAAAACTTTAGAAAAAAAAGCTGTTTAAGATTCTGGACAAGGTTTAAGCATTATAAGCATAAATGTGAGAAAACACAGCATAAGATATGCCACTCTTTGTTTTCAATCAGTACAAACAATTGTCGTGTTTAGTCTTGGTAGATCAAATCTCATGAAATCTTATAAAAAAATTGTTAATTATTAAGATATATACGATCTCTGAATTCACTTACACTTCTCAATAGGTCTTAACTACTAAGTCCTCCTCAACAATTTCCCACATTTTTTAGTGTCTGTGGATTTATCTTAATAACATATTCACTGCAATATACTCTTCCATGCTCTCATCAGGACTTTCACTACATCTAGCTGTTTTATGGTCTCTTGATTTTGGGAAATCCTAGATAATCAGACTGAAAGGTTCCACACAGTGTAAATAATGAGTATATTAATATTAAATTTTGACAATCTCCTGAACAAATCTGCCCTTTGTACATGTCAAGTGATTGTCTTAAATCATTAAGCAGTTCATTTATATAAATAATTATTATATATATTTAGTTGAGAGGAGACTGAGGAACTATTCTGAAACTAGAATTTAATCCTGTAAAGAACCTGGATAAGGGCACTAGGTTTAAATCTCTTTGTCAGATGTATTTTTACATTGAAAATAGAAAACTTGCAGCAGAAGATGTGGAGAAAGACCTTTTAGGATTGTGCAACTATCTTGTGTTTTGGGTATTAACATGAGAGAAAAGGCAGTGAGGTTCAAAAAATATGAGTTAGTGGGGGATGAACAAGTCTCACTTTGGAAAGGAAAAGCATTCTCGTGAGTAAAAAATTTGAATGCATGCTGTTTTGAATTAATTTGATTGATTTGGACTTTGCAACAAATTGTTCCCAGAAGGATATTCTTATTCTATTGGCTACCCAGAAATTTAGTTCTGAAATCATGTGAGTTTATTCAGTCCTTGGAACACTGAGGAAACAGAAAAGCCTGCTTTCTTTTCACTGGAAAATTCTGGTGATTCTATCCCCTGTATTTACCAACACCATGCTATAACATCACAAATAATCACAAAACTACCAGTGATACTCTGTAATAATCTGAATTCAGAGAAGTCTAGAGAAGAACTTATGCTAAATAGTACCATTTCTACTGACAAAATTTGCAACTAAATTTGCTGTGGAAGACATTTTTTCTCATTAGCAAGTAAAAGAGCAAGGCATTTGTTAAGATGAAAGATAATCTTTCTTACTTAAAAAAAAAACAAATGTAATAGTTTCCATAACAAAAGGGACAATCCAAGTATGAAATTGTCACATACTTCATATTTCTGATTCTAGCACAAGTATAACTTTTCTTCTTTATTCTACAAATCACAATGCATTTTCCTCAGTTCTTACTGGATTTTGAGAAGAATAATGGAATAAAATATATTTTATATTCACTACTTAGGAATAAAAAGGATGATGTTAATTAATTCTACTGAATACTTTTCTCTACCTAAGCCTGCAGTCACTCCTGATCTTTTATTTTCCTCCTTTAACATAACAGCATGATTCCACTAGATCTGATCAACTTCCTGTATTTTTATATTGGACTACTGTATATATATTGGACTGTAATACCACCCACAGCCTTAGTATGCTAACATGCACTATTTGATCTCCATTAATATTCTGGAAGTGTCAATGAATGCCAATGGGTGCCATCTTTTTCCACAAGGAGCAATTCAATGACACACTTTTGCTTCATAAGCACTTCCATATCAGATGTCATTTTGTCAGAATACCCCTCTGCAGCCATCTGTTGCACAGCAACAAAATGTAATGGGATATTGTCGGGAAGGTTCAGCCTCTACTGTCATAGCACCAACATCCACCTCTGACATTGTGGGGCAACATGATAAAAATAGGAGGCATTACTTTTGGAGCAGCCCTAGTATAATTTTTTGTTTAAATTTGTTTCCAAGTAAGCAATCATTTCATAGTATTTTCTATTCAAGTACCTGGCTCTCGTTCTTTTTATTGTTTTTATAGCTTATCTAGCATAACCATATTTTTACTATTAGCAGGTTCAACTATCACATTAGTTAAGTTCTGGATAAAAAGCTATGATCATATAATATAATGATGTTTAATATCAAGCTGTGCATTCACAACATTATGAAACATAGTAATATCATGTTATTACAGCATATAGAGACAGAAATTCAAATCTTAGCAATACAAAGTAATATTCAACTTCCTTTTGACTTTAAATACTGTTCCAGTTGCTTCTAAACTTTTTTAAACACTAATGTTCAGAATTGCTGATGATATATTTTTTTTTCCTTAAGGGTGAAATACAAATTCCAAAATAAGGAGGTTCTAGAAAATAAGGCTAGATTTATCGTAGATGAGAGGCAAGATCAAAGGTATTTGTAGAATAAAGCTATCTTAGAGAGGAAGCAAACAAAAACTTCACTTTATGTTTCTGAAACCAAGAAGGCCACTCCTGTATTTACTTAGAGACACCCACTGAAATGCTTTCCTGGATTATGGCCAGAACATATAAAAAACTTCACTGGGTGACACTTCAACACTTTATTAGCTAACATCAAAACACTGTATTTATGCATATACATAAGCAAAAAAAAAAAAAAAAAGCCACAATGCTTAATGCAACTACATGCAAATAAAGTGTGAGACAATTACATCATCAAGAAAATGATCTGCAGTCAAATATTAATTCCCAATTTCTTGGAAATATGGCAGTCATTGAAATCAAATCTTGGGTCAATTCAGCTGCAGTGTAACTAGTTTTGTTAACATTACTACCCATGAAAATAACCTTCCTATTGGAATATCTCAAAATGGGATTTCTACTTGTAAAGACTGAATGAGACCAACATTTTAATTTCTGCTGTGAATCACATGTAGCAGGAGGTTGAATGTGTCTCTGTCCCCCTCAGACAAATATCTTACTGCTGCTTAGCACTGTCTGCCCCTTTCTTTTAATCTGCTTTTGTCCTCCTCCCCAAAAATGATTCACAGTTGCTCTGACAAGAGATTCAGAGTCTCCCAAATACCTTGAGTCAAGACATCTGTTGTATGAATTCTGTCCTTGACAAAGAGGATTTATACAGTGGAAATGTCATCACTAAGTCTCAGAGCAATGCCATCCAGTTTCAGTCTATGCATTTTGACTTTCTTACTTTACCCACAGTGATATTAGTACACCTTATCTGAGCATGCTCCCTGCCTTTAAAAATGCAAACACTGAGAAAGGTTTTCCCACTTTCACTGTCAAATAATGACATGTATAGAGAGTGCCTTATGACAGATTACAGCTACCCAGTAAGTACAAATCAGGCCCCTTTGCTATCTGAAAATAATGCATCAGCTCAGTGCAAAAGAAAGTTGGCAGCAATTTGTTGATTTCCAGATGGATTTACTGTAATGTAAGAATTAAAAATGCACATTTATGGCCAATATTTGTCTCTGTTGATAGAGGTGAGAAACTGCACATAGGTGAGGAAATTAATTAAAATTATGTTTATTCACAATTTAGGGTCTCCAAAGCAGCAACTCACAAACAGTAGCAAGCAAGACTTTACATGTAAGCTAGGCTCTTAATGAATTACTTGGCTAGGTGACTGATGCTGATCTTCGTCATCTTGTCTGTGCAGTTCAGAGATTGTTTTAAGCAAGACAGCATAAAAGCCTTTTTATACAGCATTCACACACTGCACATAATCCAAGTTTATTGAGTTTTGTGCTAGCAGCCTGCCACTAGAAGCATCAGCACAGCACTATTTCTCTCATGCACTGCAGAGACTCACGTTCCTCAGGTCCATCCGTGCACAGATGCAGTCTTTCTGGCTATGTTCTGAAGGCCTTGCAATAGATTTTTCCTTAGATCTGCATCTTTAGATGTTACTGCAGAACTTAATGTTGCCATATGAGCTTTTCCTCTTATCATCTTTGTTAGTAAATAATGTACTTGATTCAGTACCTTTGCAGCTTTATACAGCTGTCAATGCACTGAAAAGAAAACAAATAAAAAAAATGGCTCATTCCTGTTAGACTTACAGTGAAAGGGTCATCAAAAAAATTGAATGTGTTAAAATTATGTTATCCATCCCTCCTAACTTTCTTGATTTCTCAGCAAATATTTCCCATGGATTTGCTCATAATCTTGAAAATTCAGAATATTTCTCAGGTTAACACTACTATGGAATGTTCATGGATTTCTAAAAACAGCAAGGTGATGATTTGCAAAGACAAAGGGCTTGATAAGTACATCTTAATTTCAGGTTATTATTCTGTGAAGCACCTTTCCCATTAATTCTCAAAAATCAGAACCAGACTGAAAGCAAAAGCACTGCATGGAGAAAGACCTGCCCTTTCTGTCCTTTAGAGATGGACATGTCTGATGCTGTTGATGCACCTCATTCAGGGCGTAGTCTCAGTCTTAAATTCCCTATCGAAATAAAAAGCGTGAGTATGTAATTAATAATAATCTGCAATACTTTAAAAACAATTCAGTGTTCATTTAGACAAAAACCGCACAATACCAACAGTATGAAATGTAAGGAAAATGACATTATAAAAGGGATTTTTTTCAAAGAGTAAAGTGTTCTGTGTTTGAAGGTGTTATTACTGCTGAATTTTAGTATAATTACAATTATTTTACTTTTCTTTAATACATTAACAGTACAATTTATTTTCTTTAATACATCAACAGTACATTGTATAAAATGTATTCTTTGTTTTGTAAACCTGCCAAATGCAAAGTCTCTTGTCATTTCTTTTCCTTTACTGTATTGTCTACAGTCATTTTCTACCAAAGATATACAAATAATAGTAATAGTGAGAATAAGAGTCTATTTCTGTAGTTATTTACAAAATCATCATTAGTAAAAATCCATAAAGTCAACAAGAAGAAATTAAACTGTCATGTTTCCTTCTTTATCTGTGGAGTTATTATTTTGTTGCATTTTATGAAGACATTGTCTGAAGACATTTTGAACCACATGTATGACATTTATTTTCACAGTTTTTAAGGCAAATAGATTTGAACATCAGGGTTGACCATATATATACATATGTATATATATATTTATAAAAGTTCATTTTCTAAAATTAAACAACTTTCTTTTTAAATGATGTGTCTTTGGGCTCATCCATTCTTTTCATCATCTATTTAAAATGAACACTTGAATAAAATGCAGTATCATAGCATTAGAGTCATCAGTTTTTCCTAAAGATTCATTGAGGTACTAGGATGGAGGTGTCATTGTAAATTTTGTTGGGGAAGTTCTATTTAAGTCTTTGCCAATTTCTGTAGTTTTGAACTTGTAGACCTTTCTTCACACCTCTGTGATCTGTTTTTCTTTTCTACTTTCTGTGTCTTCTCTGAGGTCCCTACAGCATTCCTGTTTTAATAAAGCCCACTAAACGTGAGTGTAGCAGAGGCTACAGTTATAGTTTTCTTCAGCTGTGAAGGGGAGAAGGGGAAATGCAAATATTCTTTGGTACCTTTGTTCATTCCCTGTTATTGAAACACCAATCTGATGTTATCTGTGTCTGCTTTCTTACCTAGTCATGTTTGAACTTTTTTTTTTTTTTTTTTGGATTAGGAGAAAATGAGCCCAACAGTAAAATCTTATCTCTTCTTGTTACATCTACAGTGCTGCAGAGCAAGCTCAAACCCTGAACCTAGTCACCCATGCTACTTAATTATTAATGGACACTGGCATAGTTTTAACCTGTACCATCTGACACTCCTAGAAAATGCTTGGGATTGCATGAGCCAAAAGCCATTCCCACCCCCTGAGTTTCCTCTGCAGTGCTATGCTTTACTAACCTTCTCCTTATCCCTCCCATCTCCTGCACTATTCTAAGAAGTCTTGTACCACAGACACACCCACAGCCATGTCTGTGGCACTCCATAACTTGTAACAGGTACCTTCAATAACATGCTCTGCAAAGATTGCTCATGGGCTGCAATATTGTTTCATTATTTCAGTCCCTTTTATTGGGGAAAACAAAAAAGACATCATTACATCCATGTATTCAAAGACCATCCCAGGCACAGACCCAAGGTCGAGAGTATTGTGTAGATGTGATCAGTCTATGTATGCTCACCTTAGAGCTTATGACCTCTCCTTTACTGTTCTCAAGTATACCTATTTTCAAGTACAGATGTCACCAGTTGTTAGGCTGAGGACGCAGATCAGTGCTATTGGTGATGCAGAAAGTTATTGAACTTAGCAAGGATTAGTTGTTCATGAATCGTGTTTAGAGGAGTCTAGAAACAGGTTAATAGGAAACGCTGAAGGAAGGTAAGATGTATCACTTTTTTTTTTTTTTCTTTTTTGTAATAGATTTGGAATGTAAAGAGGCTTCTCTAACCATTGGATTCAGCAACTAAGTCATTTCCCTAGATTAAACACATGAGCAATCCAGCAAGATTCTTTAAAACCTTTAAAACACAACAGATGTGTCTTAGCTTTTGAATGTAGCTTGTTTTGTAAATATATCCCAAGGAATTACAGTCCTTCAAATCCAGCAAACTTGATTGCACATCTTCTATGTCTCAAGGAAGTGCCCTAACCATAAGGCTATATCTTAGTTTGGGGATCACAGTGAAACCCAGAACACCCAGCTAGATACATTAGTTTTGCATCTACTCCATAGTTAAATGAATAATACATGTTGTTTTGGTGATTATTTTTAATTTTAATCACAAAACTAATCTAATGTACCTAAATCATCTAGTAATGATTAAATCCCATGCATATTGCTTTTGATCAGAATAGTCCACATTCTAAACAGCATGCCAAATGCTCACAACACCATAATCACATCTGTTTTCTACGCCATGGTTTCTGAAGGAAAGTGTTTTGGCTTGGTTAGGTTGAACCCTGTTCTGCCAATTTATAAGACAGCTTAGTAAACAACTGCTACAGTGGATCCTTTTGTAAACAAATACTAGATCTCTAATTCATAATGGAATTGAAATGCAGAGAAGGTAATGCTGCTCAAGACAAAGTAATTTTGCAGTGAAAGTACAAACCTTTAGGCTGAAAGGGGAAAATTGAGTAAGTCATCTCCAGAGTTAGAAGTCATTGGAGTGTGTTGTGCCTCCTGAGATTTGGGTACTTTGATCTGTTTCAGGTATCTAAAGCAGGGAACTTGAAATTCAGTATTTTCTAAAACTCATAGCAAAAGCAAAATTCCATCAGAGTAATGTATTTATTTTAGAATATCTGCAGACAATATGGAACTCAGTCCTGAAGGAGATCATAAGTGTATCTGTGGTTCCCTGAACTCAAAACTTTCAAGCAGTGCTCTCATTGCTCTCAGTGATAATATCTTGCACAAAACGTACAGATATCCTATCCTTGTATTTCTCAGCCTTAGCATGCTCCACACCTATTACAGTACTTTCTGAACTTAGATCTGGTCTCCTTAGGATTGAAGGCAGGAATCTGAACCAGTTTCTTTCCTATTTTAAATTATTAATTCTCCCAAGGCTATAGATATCCTGAGGGTAACACAGACAAGAGAGAAGATGAGACTTAAGCTACTTCTGCAAGAATTGTTCTCCTCTATATAAAAGCATTTATAATCACAATTATGATGAGAGGAGTTTAAGATTTAATTCCTGTGAAATTAACTGGAAAGTAAACTGAAGCTGCAGTGAACAGGTGGACATTCTAATATTCCAGCAGAAAGTAATACTTGACTTTCTCAGCTGGTTTGTCTCAACCTGATCTATCTTCTCTTTTGCTTTTTCTGACTTGTGTTCCAATAAAACTTTTTGTGCAAGGCCACACAATACTTTAATTTCCTACAAAATGATTTTTCTCCTCATTCTTCTGGAAAGTAAAAAAGAAACAATAAGCACAACAAACAAACAAACAAAACCAACCCACAGTCTTCTTAAAATAATTAATAATAAAAAATACATTCTTTCATTCACAAACTAAATTGAAAAAATCAATTCTTTGCACAGCCTTAAAGCATAATCCGTTTCATTGATCTAAATGTGCTGATACACACAAGTAAATTGAAAACCATACTCCCCTGTCATTACTTAGTTCTGTCACAAGCAATTTTAGAATAACTATTGATCTTTCATTATTAAGATTTTGAAAGGCACTAATTTGTAAACCTGGGCACTTCTGACTTCGTTCACAATAAAGAACATTACAGTATCACCAAAAAGATTTTTTCCCCATTAGAATTTATTATTATTACTTTTATTATTATTAATTATCTTAGCCATTCTAACTCATCTCTTTCATTCGGGAGACTGACATGAATGCATGCCAAAGAACTAATCAAACACATTTCTCTGAAGAAGCAAAACCAATCACATAGTCATATGTACGTAATAGAACATGAGTGTTCATTTATAAATAATAAATCAGTTTCATTGTGCATACTGAATACAAATTACTATAATTTTTATGTCTTCCTCCCCTTTAAAACTTCTCATTGAGAAATAAATGGAAATTGACTTCATTATGTATATGTAGGTCACTCTGAAAGTAATGCATCCTATTTATTTCCATGGAAGCTTCAACAAATACAGAGAGGATATAACACTATTTGATAGAGCAAATTCTCAGCTACAAATCATTATTTTTCAACACAGTCACCACCATTAGCTCTGCATTTTTGCCAGTGATAAACAAGAACCTGCTTGCCGCGCTCATAAAAGCATGCACCAGCACAGGTGAGTCAATGCCACTGTTGCCACTGCTGGAATGCACCAGCTACCACCTCACTGTACTCACATTTACTGTTTGTCTCCATAAATTTTCAGCAAACATCAGTGAATGGCAATGGGTGCAATTTTTTTCCACATGGAGGAATACAATGACACATCTTCGTTTCATCCACACTTCTGTTTCAGATGCCACTGTGTCAGACTGCCCCTGTGTTGCCGTTTGTCACGTGGCAACAACATGTAATGGGATATTGGTGAGAAGGTTCAACCTCTACTACCATACCACCACCATCTGCTTCTCACATATTTCTTTCAGTGCAGTCCTTGAATATATATTCATTTTGTTGTCCTTTGAAAGCCATGCCTTATTGTATTTGACCATTTAAAATGATAAGTAGTAATGGAAGAAGACTGGTGATTGTTTGTTTGTTTTAATGAATATTATTATTATTTTTTTCTCATTCTGAGAACTGCTAGACCCAATCATTGAAAACCAATGAGACAGAGATTTTCCTTTTGTGTAAAAATTACCTGAGGCTAGTATACCTCACAAAACAATCAGAGTTACATATCTGATGAAGGCTGTGAGAAACGGAAACTACAATTTTCCTGTATGAGAGGAAAAAAAGCAAACAAAAAAAATAAAACACCTAACACCAACATTTCCTTTCATAGAAGAATATAGCTGATCATCAAATATTTCTACCTGTTCTAAGTCTGAATACACTTGGCAAAGATATGCTACATGCACGAGAAAAATATCTGCTTCATGAATATCACAGAATAGCTGCCAAGTATGTGCAGCTTAACAGTAGCTGTATTTCTGGTCTGGGTTCATTAGCCATATCTTTGGACTTGTCAATGCATGAAGCACTCTTTCTTCTGCAGAGTTTTATGAAGTTGAAAGTAGATTCATTGTTCCTTATACAAAACACAAGTGCAGCAAAATTTTGCTGTTTTTCCCATTCTATAGGTGATTACTGCCAAATTATTCTATTCAAAGCTGACTCAAGTGGTAGTCAAAACAGAAAAGATAAAAGTAGCAACCTGCAGTTAAAGTATAGTTAAGAGACAAAGAAAAGTTTTAAGTATTTTTAAGGGCGTTTGTTGATAGGCAGGTAGTAAAAGGATTAAATTTTTATTACTACATCTAAAAAAAAATCAAGAAAGACAATACAATGTGTCTTCTTAGTACTTGCCATTGTTAAATGTTGAAGACTACAGCAGAAAAACTTTTCAGATGGAAATTCAGAAGTTATTACCAATGGGTTTTTTTGTTTGTTTTGTTTTTTATTTTCTTCAGCTTAACTAATGCACTTAGTGCAGAACTATCAGCAAAAATTGGAGGCTTGTGGTTAGTTGTTGCATTACAGGATAAATGGAGTGGATGGAACAAACTATTGAGCAGTCAAAAAATAGTTAAGAGTGGTATGATAAATCTGTTATGAGTGTGCTGATCAAATTTTCTCTGAAAAACAATGGCAATATGCAAAGAAGGGAAAAGTTGGGATGGAAGCCATTTCACTTAACTTTAAATATTTAAACTGCAAATGCTCATATCTGTACAAACACTCTGGGCCGTCTTTGCAGTTAGTGGAAACAAATGGGTATTTCCAGAACACAAATAACCTCTTACATTCAACTCAGTCACTTAGACCTTTCCAGTGAAAGTAACTGTGTCCTTGAGGTGCTTGTTTCTACCAGTCACAATAAGGATATCCTAGAATCTTAGCTCAGATGTAGCTATTACATTACAAATATTCTCTTTTGTCATATGAATCTCACATAAAAAAACTGAAATCCAAAACATGCCTGGTAAGGGTGTCCCTCTGCAATTGAATCTTTTGATGTGTAGTTTGGGATCCTGCTTACCATTTGTGTGACCTTCCCACACACCCAGGACACCACAAGCCATTTGGAGGGGACTGTGGTATCTCACTCTAACTGCCACTGCAACTGATCCATGTTTAAAAGATAAAGGATTTCAACAGTGGCTTGCAATCACAGATGACAGGTCATCTTATGCATTCTTTTGCCTTTGGGCAAGATCAAGTGTATTTTCTATGAGGTATATCAAAATACATTTTTACATGAAAGTTGTTAAACGGTTTCATGAATTATTTCTGAGAAAAAAATATCCATATTAGATTACCAACATCTATGCTGTTCAGCTGCCTCAGGGCTGTGAATAGGTAGGCCCTTGAGAATAAAAATCCTGACAAAGCTGTATTCAAAACCTTTGGCCATGTTAACTGCAGTAATTGTAAAATGTTCCTACATTCCATTTTATGGCCATGTCAATTTTATAGAAAGCTTATATCTATTGTTCCAGTGATTTGTATGGCACAGAAATATCTGTAGATCTATCTAGCTAATGTGCAGGCTAATGGGAGCTACAGGGTAATAGTCTGCCCTTAATTCACTGACTTCTTTCAAAGATTCAGCTCTCTGCACATCCTATTAATCTACTAATGAGTCAAACCAGTTCTGAAATACACAGGCACCACTTCCAGACTTGTTAGAATTTGTTTGCCTCTCCCTGGTTTTCATCAATGTCAAAGTACTATCCACAGAATCAAGCTATCCTATTTTAAGAAGTACTTTGAGAAAGGATGCCCTTATCAGGAAAGGTTTTTTGAATTTGATAGGAGAAAAGAAGTACATAGTGTATAATACACAATTTAAATCTGAATGAGAAATAGTTCTATTTACATTAATATACACTAAAAAAAAAAAGTGTAAGTGGCTGTTTCATAACTGATACAAGAATTCCATAGCATATTTTCATAATGGAAAATTGAAAAGACTTACAAGAGTCCTGAGTATCCATGGCTAATATAAACTACCAGAGTACGTCCTACATAGAACTCCAAGAAGGGTCACAAAAAATTATACACTTCAAGAAGTCTTTTTCTACTGCACTACTTAGTTTGAGCTATTTAATTGCCTGTTTTTCAGAAGGCTTTTGTGTTAGGTTCTGCAACTACTTTCATTAATATGCTTTATAAATAAGATAGGCCAAGTAGCCTTTTCAAGCCTTCAGGAGTTGGGTATAGCTTATAGATCATATCTGCAAATACACTGAGAGAAATTGGGCTTTCATGTGCTGTTTTATTCAAAGAGCAATTGAAGTACACAAAATACAGTGTGCCATCATGAAGAATGGGCTAATTTTGAAACTAAAAACAATATCCCTAGGCTCAAAGATCTTAATTTCTAGCCTAAAAGAGAATAGCTTGGATCATCTTTGCATAACTGAGATGTGTGTGTGAAACCATGCCCTTTTTTTAATGACTCAGTATATAAAATTTTGATGATTGACAATTGTTTATTATATACCTAGTATAAAACATTTTCAGATCTAAATACGTCCCAAAAGGTAATATTTTTTAATACTTTGGTTATTGTAAAAGTTGCACAAGAGTCTCCAAGGACTTTGCTTCCAACTAGCTGTTGTAATTCTGGTCAGAGTATGTAAGGTTCCTACACGGCTTGTTTGTTCTATATTAGAGCAGCTAATGTCTGAGATTAAAGTCCTCCTCCTTTTGGCCTCATCTTCATCTGTTCAGGAACACTGGCTGGCTGCCACTGCTCTGCAGCTGTCTAGGCTATGTCTCTATAGCTGTCCTGGGTCAGTAGCTACCCTATGTAACCTTAGTCCTACCATAAATTGGATTGTGTCCTTTGCAATTGCTTTCCATTTTTATTTGATGGTTGGATTCAAACTTGTTCCATGGTGTATTAGCTGCTGATCCTTC
Organism: Gallus gallus; assembly: GCF_016699485.2. Taxonomy (NCBI): domain Eukaryota; kingdom Metazoa; phylum Chordata; class Aves; order Galliformes; family Phasianidae; genus Gallus; species Gallus gallus. Next base: position 32,168,291 of record NC_052532.1, read on the forward strand.
AGATCAGTCTGACATTCTAAAGAAAATGAGTTGGAGGTGCTGTACAAAGTAAAAATCTTTAGACTAAGGGACAAATAATTTCCCTTCCCCTGATATATACAATCACTAACAAGGAAAATAAAATCTGTTTACAAGAAAGCATTTTATTCACATGGAACAGGTAAGAGAGGCACTCAGACACAAAACTCAGAACAATTTCTGCATCAACAAATGCAGTATTTCATTATCACAGACTAACAACTCAAATAATCCTGTTAATATCTTAATGTTACTTAATGTAAGCAGCCCCAAAAATGAAGAGCTGACAACATTACATTGATAAACAATGAGGCAAGCATACTGACATTTACCAAAGACTGCCTTTATGTGCGGTACTCAGTTTACAGTATTCTGTCATGTGATTTACAGAAACTACAGCAAATGACAAAATAAATAAATAAATAACGATAATTTCATTATCTTAATTTCATTATCCCAACTTAACTCAGAGAAAAAAAAAATAACTGAGATATTCCTATTGCTTTTCTCAGAAATTTAATAATTACAGTGGAATATCTTTTCCAATTTCTGGAAACATCAAGAAGCGAAATATGTAAAATTCTTAATATGTGACGTACAAAATTAGCAGCCTATTTTATAAAATGTCATATTTTTTTCTGTGTGTTCAAATGGAACTTAGCACAAAGCCCAGGTGACTCTGAAATACATGCAAGGCAGTTCATTAGCTGACGAGGTCCTGACTAGGCTTCATGGATTATTTTAACTCTATTGTCTACAATAGAAGTTTACACACACAGCTTACACTAGAGCACTTCCATACAGATGCCTAGAGATGTCTTAATATCCACTGGAGTCTCTCCCTACACCATTAAAAACTACTGAAGGGTTCATGTTGTTTGATGGGAAGTGGCTATTGCAAGATATCATAAATTTGTAGTCCAAGCCGTGTATTACTGGCTATGAGAACACGACTGACAATAAAATGGAAATATAGAAAAATAATTTATTACTGATTTTGTGACATAGCACTACAATCCCCAAGATAATAGAAAATATCTCAGTCTCATGACCCATAGGAAAAATAAATTTCTGATTCCTATATAGGATTGTCTACTGTAGCTCTATAGAGGAATGACAGGAAGTACCTGGAGACAGTAAATTGCACAACTATATTTTTGACCTAATCGGTAAAGAATAAAATACAAGATATGTTGAGGAGTTTTATTTCTGAACCAAGCAAAAACACTCATCATAACACAATATTTATTGTTAGGTTTTACCCACTTTGGTAAAATGTTACTATCCCAGAGGAGAGCTGCAAAATAAAGGTTAAGTTTACCAAGACGTAAAGACAATAATTAAAAGCTCTTCATACATGTTTTTGAACATATAGTCCAGTGCTTTCAGAACAACAAAGGGAAGTATGGAAAATTAATTGCACAATCAATAGGTTCTGATTTTTCACATTACCTTCAGAAAAGAGTGTTATCCCATCAGAGTACATTTACTGATGCTCAGTGTTTCTACAGATCAACCTATTGATATTATTCAGTTATATTCAGACTTTTGTAGCTGCCAGTGGTGAAGCATCTACCTGACAGGATGATTCAGACTTCTTCCTTTAGAAATCCCAGCCGTCACACAGTCAGTGGGTTAAATGCCTCACAGAGGAAATAAAGAATACCTAAGAGGGATGCCTTTCTTTTTCCACTGGCAGGACAGCAAGTGTCTTTGGGTACACTACACCATGGTGTTTGTTAGAACAGTTCATGTACCTGTGCAGAACAGCCATCTTCATCTCTTGACCTTCGGAGCACTGAATTCACTTTTGATCGCAACAAGCTAATGAAGGATGTCCCTTTTTATGCACATTAGGGAATGTGAACAGAAAGAGACTCTAAGACTTTCCTTTGTTTATATCTCCTACAGGGATGCCTCCACCTCAGAGAGCTGTATGTCAAAAAAAAAAAAAAAAGGTCATTTTTCCTCTTCAGTCTGGATCATAGCACAGAAAAAGATTGAAATATTAGACTCGTAAGTTTTGAAAGTTAATCCTTATATTATTTCATTTACTTTATTATTTTAGCAGCCACTGAGTAAGATAAAAAAAATGACACAGTATTCTAAGCAGTCACCACTTTAGACCTGAAATTTACAGAAGCATACAGTTAATTCATGTTCAGCAGAACACATTAAAATAGTGCACTAAAAACATGTAATTGGTTAGTTTTTAAGAAGGCCACACATTGTTTACATACACATTTAAATTTTGTTAATGGGTTGTGAACGTATGTTGCTTTCCTAAAGAAAGTTAGAACTTTATTTAATATTGGTAGCTAGCACTCTAGAAACATTTATGAATTTGACTTGTTTTTTGGTCCTTCATTGTAAATACATGAAATGGTTTCTAATTTCTGTGGTACAAACAAGTTTTTTTTTTTTTTTTTTTTTTTTAAGCATCTTTCTAAGCAAACTGAGTAAGTCTTTCTTTCTTTCCCTCCTCCCCCTCCCTCTTTTTTTTTTTTTTTGGTTCTGATCCATTGACATCAGCTACCTTATGTGGTCCACCTGAATGAGTTAACAAACTCAAGAAAGATGTCAGTTGAGTAACTTCAGTACTTTTTTAGTAGAAAGGTGCCCTTAAAATATTTCTATTCTGCGGTTCTTTTACAAATCAATATATCCTGATTTTATTTCCCTCTGTTGTTCTACAGAATCACAGAAAACAGTAAGAAGAGTTATCAAATGGTATCATTTTCCTTGTGTGTTCATGCAAGATTTCACTTCTTCACAAGTAAGAACTTGGGAACTGTAAGAGTGATTTGCAGCGAAAGATGTTTTGTCTGTTTTAACAAATGTCTACTAAGAGTATTATGTTCCCTCTGTACTCAGCACTGGTGAGGCCACACTTCAAGTGCTGTGCTTAGTTTTGGGCCTCTCACTACAAGAAAGACATTGAGGCTCTAGAGCATGCCCAGAGAAGGACAACAAAGCTGTGAGAGATCTGGAGCACAAGTCTTATGAGGAGCAGCTGAGGGATCTGTGATTGTTCAGTCTGGAGAAGAGTGGCTCAGGAGTAACCTTATCACTCTCTACAACTACTTGAAAGGAGGTTGTGACAAGATGGGGGTCAGCCTCTTCTCCCACTTAACTAGAGATAGAACTAGAGAGAATGACCTCAAGTTGTGCCAGGGGAGATTCAGATTGGATATTAGGAAAAATGTCTTCTCTGAAAGAGTGGTCAGGCACTGGAAAGAGCTGTGCAGGGAGTTGGTGAAATTACTGTTCCTGGAGGTGTTCAAGAACCATTTAAATGTTGTACTGAGAGACATGGTTATTGGGTAAATATCAGTGATAGGTGGATGATTGGACTGGATGATCTTTGGAGTCTTTTCCAACCTTGGTGATTCTATGATTCTCTTATTTTCTCTCTCTTCTCTGTGCTTGTATTAGGATAAACATAATTGTTCAGCTATTTCTAGATAACAAGAAATTAAAAAAAAAATCATATGCTCCACAGAAGACTATGATTGACATAACAGGAACATTATGTAATGATTGCACTGGCAGTACAGACAAAAGGAAGTAGAATAAGTAGTTTCCTACTCTAGCAACTGAAATTTAACAGAGGTGCCCCTAGGATTGCGGTCAGCTTTTTTTTCAGCTATATGAGCCTTCTTCACTTCTCTGTAATAATGATTTATGTAACTGAATATGTCAAACTGTGTTTCCAACAACGTTTTGAACACTACTTCAGACCTGAAAAGCACGAGCAGTAAACTGCAGCTGTATTTTCAGCAGAATTACACACAGTAGTGATCTGGGAGTTGAGTTCATCAGTGACCTACCTAAGTTGTTACCTCCCCTTTAGAAGAGTGGTTTATTATCTCTCCCAGGTTTCCAGATTGCTTTTCTATTATCTATTTATCTTCTATACTTCTACTGACTACCTGTTTCAGCTGATAACTGCCAGCTGCCTCAAATTCTTTGTGATGCCTGATAAAGATCTCTCATGGCTGAGTCTATTGCTGTTGTTACAATGTGCTGTGTTCTCTGTCCCCAGGAGCTGTAAAAGAAAAGAATTTTATTGGGCCTTGAATAGATGTGTTTGATGCTTATAAAGAAAACTGACCTCAGTGGAAAGATGTCCTTTGGCTATATTTTATCATTAGAATTCTACAATCTAATCATATTGATATGCATTTTATCGCGCACACACACAAAATGAAGTGCACCTATCTGTTTCACTAGCAAAACTAGTATTAAAATTTTATGTTAGTGGATGGGCTTTCTGTGTTCATGAGTGAGGGTGCAATGGGACACAGGCTGACAATGACTAGTGGTTGATACAAAGCTTACAGAAGGTGGCTGAGGTGAATTACCAATATGGTTTTAATGATAACACTGAATATTTGCTGGAAATGAGCACACACACCATGCCAGCTTGCCTATGTACAAGAGAAGTTTGAGCAGTGTGTGCATGGAACAAAAATCTGTCTAAAAAAAGCACGTAATCATCATGTAATCATACAAACACTGCAGAACAGCGATACCAAGACCCTGTAGGTCCTGACTGTGATTAGAAGACATAGCTGGTGAGGTAGCAGAGGCAACTAAAATTTTGCATTCAAATGAAACTGCAGGACAAGTGGTAATGGGTGCAAGTAGGCTAATCCATTAGAAAACTTACCCAAATGATTAGTTGACAGATTCACATAAATAATATCAGGTATTCAATATCAGCAGCATTTTATTTTTTTCTCTGGAGAAAAATAATTCTTAAAAAAAAAAAAAAAAATCCATTAAAATCACTAAAAGGACCTCAAGTTGTCATGAATCCAGAGAGGAGAGTATATAACATGCAGTCTTCCAAAGTCTATCTCACTGTCAAATGGATGTGGAATGAATAACCAAACTTGTAACTTCTTTTCACATATACAGTAAGTAGGCAAGTTTGCTTAATTTCTTCAAATAGATCACTGAAACATACACATCACCCTCCACACATAGACAAACACATACATGTGTACACACACTGCTTGGAATCTTTGCTAGCTTCTTGAAATTCACATGTAAATTATTGATCACTGTCACTAATACATTTTTAATTCTTACCCTTAGAGCGTGGCTGTGAACATTCGTACTTTGAATAATGTGCTGCCTACACTGAAGGTTCTCAGAGACTGAAAGGGTGTAGGACAATGACAGGGCCTTTTTTTTGTTTTTTGTTTTTTTAAATCTACATCAGGGACCTGCCTCGCTTCAGAGCCCTCATTCTGTAGCACTCACAGAGGAGGGCACTTGCTTTAAAAACCTAGTGCCAGTGAAATCAGGAGCTGTATAAAAAATAAAATCATACTTCAACCTTTAGCCTAAGGGCAAACCGTAGCTTTTTGTCACTTCAAGAAGGACACTGAGCTGTATCCAAACTTGTGCGGGCTATAGGCCAGAATCACACACTGCTTTAATTGCATCTAGCTTGTGTTCAGTCTCTGCCTCAGACTAGAAAAAAAATGAGATGAAGCATACAGCAACAATAGGTCAATTAAGATGCATGGACCTTTCCTAGGGGAACTGCTCTGAAAAGAGTCATACAAAGAAACTGCTTGAGGCACATAAATATATATGGAAAATATATATATGTGTAGTGTTATGTAACAGTTAACATGCTAATGTTGTCTACTATTCCCATATAGATATGTCAATGCATAAATACTTATTATATATACACAGAATACATCAATTGTTACTGTATTATATATTGTACTATATAGTGTCCAGAATGTATTAGTACACACTAGTACAGCAAATAAAATCGGTGATTTATCACATATCACTGTGTAAAATTTATTGTCCAAAATATATTGCATAGGTTTATACATAAAGAAAATCTATACTTACATTTATACAGCTATGTATTCATTCAAATTAAGGCAAACAATAGAGGAAATAGAAAAATAAAGTGGAAAAAAAAAACATCACCATTTATATCTTCATGTATTCACTGTTTCAGCTCCATGTGAAAACCACTTTTTTGACATTCTGCAAAGCAGTATGTGAACTGTAGATACTGCACTGAAAAAGATAATGTACCCATGTTTTTCTGCATTTTACACATACTACATGAGGTCCTCTATGGCCTACAGTTTTCTTCAGGGTACACACGGTATTTCAATATAGAAGACTGCTTACTGCTAACACAATGCCAAGTTTAAAGTTTGTATTCCAGCAATAGTAGCCCAGAAGATCCTAATTTAAACACTTGTGGCCTTGTAGTTGTGGGCCTGCCTGGAAGTGACCATGAGTTTGAGCATGGCATTTGTACCAAAGTCCCCTTTGCTTGTGTACCAGGAGTCACTGCTTGGTATAGTGGGCCTCTCTCAAGTGTTTTTTGTTTGTTTGTTTGTTTGTTTGTCTTCCAAAGTCTGTAGTGAGACCTGATGCCAGGACAGACCCTGTGACCATGAGAATTCTGGGCACAGCGTCCATCATACACTTGCACAAGTGATGACTGACACTGCTACCTGCATTAATACAGCTGCGAGTCTCATAAGCTGCACTGGCAGTCCCTGTGGGTATTTACTTCTAAAAATGACCCCAGACCTAGGCAAGTAAGTCAATTACTATTGAGTTCATGTGATACCACAAAAATGGCTCCAAATTGTTCTGTTTGTTTCAGAAATGGAAGCATTTTCTATGTTACTCAGTGAACTACTTACTGCTCCTTAAACAACTGTTGTGCCAGGATCTGCCCAGGGGCAGGAGTGAGCTGGCTGCTTTACAAGCACGTGATAAATTGCTCCCTCCTTCTGAAGCTGAAGAACTTCCAGTGGAAACTGATGATAGAAACATTTTAACAATACCATCTTAGAGAAAGAAGGAATTATAAGATAAGTTGTTACACTGCTGGGTCTGTCTTCTTATTTAATGTAAATTTTAAACAGAAAAAAAAAAAATCTTGCATAAAATCAATCAGAGCAAATAAGTAGTAGAGACAAAGAAATCTGATTTCTATGTACATGTGCTTCAAGATGGCAGTCCTTTGTGCTTGAATGCTTTGAAGCATAATAGATATTAACACTGCAGACTTCTGGGGCATCCTGCTTTTTTTTTTTCCAGAGTATTTGCGAAAGGTCACTGTTCATTTTGGCTGATGCCAGCAAAGGGATGCAAACGTTATTAGCAAAAGATAGACAAGTCTATCAAGTCCCTCTGTTGCTCAACAGCAGCTCAGCAAACTGAATATTCTCAACTAAAACCCAACTGCTCTCTTCATATCCATAAATACGTACTCCCAGTTCTTAAAAAATGCCTGTGAAGGTCCTGTTCGTAAAGTCTGTACCAGATGCTCTGAATGCATTAAAGTTATTTTAAATAAATAAATAAATAAATATCACATGGCATTCACATTTACTTTTTGTACACATTTTGCAACATGATGTCAACAACTGTAACTACTTTTTTTTTTTCAGATTACTTAAAATGTTGCACATGACGTGCAATGTTACCCACGAGAATAGGCATTTATGGTAAAGGCTTTAATTATGTAATTATGTGGTTATGTTCTATCATTTTCCCCATAGGATTTTACCTCAAGGACAGAGTTTGGGGATAATTTAATGGCTGTTCTCATAAATATGTTCATGGTGTATACAAAACAGTTCCTGTGTTTTTCTAGGGAGTGTGGAGGTAGGGAAGAGAAAAGGGAGAGAGAGCCACGACGAATTCATTCCTCACGGCCAGATTTGCTGCTTGATACGGTGAAGTTCTCCCGTTTTGCACACAAAGATCGCTGTCATTTTTTCTTGACATAAGCTTGGCGCGCCTTGCCGTAACCTTTGTGTGGAACAGCCAGCGAGTGCAAACAGCCTCATGATGTGGAACACTCGGCGTCCCCGTGTCCCGCCGAGGAGGACAGAGGGGTGGGGCGGCGGGGCGTACGGACACGACTCCTCCTGGCAGAGCCGAGGTGAGGAGCGTGACAGGCGGCCGAGACAGCCTGCGGGCGCGGGGCAGGGCGGGGGCCGGGCGCTGCCTTCCTCGCTGGCTCGTTGTCGCCGGGCCGGGCGCCGCGCCCCCGCCGGCCCCGCGGAGCCGGGTTGGGCAGCCCGGGAGGCGTCTCCTCCGCAGCCCCCGCCCCGCCGCGCCGGTGCTGAAGCGCCTCGGCCGCTCCCCCGCAGCACCCCCGGGACAGCGGCGCCCCGTCGGCCCCGCAGCAGCACCCGGGCCTCCCTCCCCGCCGCCCGGCCCGGGCTCTCCTGCCGCGGCTCTGCTGCCGAGGCCGCCTTATGGGGAATAAATAAATTCATAGCCCCGCTCACCCCCGCGGCAGCGAGAGAAGCCGGCGGCGGCCGCGGGATTAGATCCAGCCCGAGCTAGAGACCAGGTAACGTAACCTACCCGCCAGGAGGGAGGAGGAGGAGCAGCGAGGCCGCTGAGGTCGCCCCCATCGGGGAGGGCTCCGGGGAACGGAGACGGGGCTGCCACAGCCGGGGCGCGCCGGCGTCCCCCCCACCCTCCAGCCCCGTTCGCTGCGGGCGTGAGCGCTGCTGCCCCCGCGCTGTGCGCGCCGCAGTATCAGTCACACACACGCACACGCACACGAGCCGCCACCCACGCAGGGATGGACGGACGGATGGATGGATGAATGGATGGATGGATGGATGGATGGACGGACGGACGGATGGATGGACGCCGCCCCTCGCGGGCGCTGCCCGCTGGTCCCGAAGCAGCCGCTGCGGGGAGGCGCCGCACGCCACGCTGTGCCCATGCGGCCGCCGGGCGCTGACAGCGGGCGGGGAGGCGGGCGGCGGGGCCGAGCCGAGGCCGTATCCCGGGGCGTTGCCGCACCTCCCGCTCCGCGCAGAGCGGGTCCGCTGCCACGGCCGCCCCCGCCCCGGGGCAGCTCCGCCGGGAGGCGTGGGCGGGAGGCGCGGCAGCGAGGCTGGAGCAGTGTGCCTGACTGGGCGTCACTTGGCGGCAGTGGCCCCGAGGGGAGCGGTGACGTCACACCGCTGTGCTCGGGGTGATCTCGGGGAGGGGTCCGCGGGGACCCTGCGCTGTGGCTCTGCCTGGCGTGGGCCGGGCCGCTCCGAGCCCGGCAGCGCTAGTTCATCATCTCCAAACACCGCTGGCTTTGCTTAGAGGCTGTGCACCCAGCTCTCCCCGTGACTGGTACCAGAGCCGGGAGAACACTCCTCCATCGTTATTTTTATATGACCTCTGCTAGCACGCTGGGGACACAGCGTCCTTGAAGTCTCTCTTGTGTGGCGCATTGATAGCCTTGTCCTGAGAGAAAAGAGTTTCTCTGTGCCCACGCAGTTCTCTATGCCCTGGCACTGTGGTTGTTATAGTGAACCCTACAAGACACCGGAGGTGGGACATAACCCTAACACAGACCTTTTCATATTCTGCAGACCAAAGTGTGCACTGGTGCTCCTGGGAGGGCCAGTGATCTCTTCATCCCAGAGGCACATCGCACTCATGCAGGCACACTGCTGCTGCTTTTCAAATCAGAGGTGAACAAGAAAACTAAACATAGAAAAATAATGTTTAGAGAGAGAACTTTTTTTTTTCTTTTCTTCTTCTTCTTTTTTTTTTTTTTTTTCCAGATGCCAGCCTGAACTTCTAAGCAAAGAAGAAATCTTACTGAGATTATTCTTGCTTTTCCCCCAAATGCCTTTCAGTAAACTGAGGGATGTGGATGCCTTGTGAAGGCATCCATTCCCGATTCTGTGGTCTCTATAATAACCACTCGTGTCTCCATAGTAACATCCACCTGTGGCTCCAGTTACATATCAGATAGCAATGAAAGAGGTGCTTGCAGCTTCCCTTGCAGGAATGGAGCCATAAACTTAACTGCACACCAATTGAGACAGTGAAATATTGCCTTGGCTCCCTCTAGATGAACCATGATATGAAAATTGGTTCTTCAAGATAGAGGGGTGTAGACTGATATTTAAAGGAAACAGGAAACTGACAAGTAGTCCAATAAAAGTGGTAGTGCTTTTATTTATACATATTAAATTTGTGAAGAATGCATGAATGATTCCCTTCTTACTTTTAAAGACAGCATTCTCCCCTTTTCTGCCATGACTGCTGACTTTGGATATCATGCTTGAGAATGAGTGCTGAATATCTTCCACATAAAAGGCAGACAAGAAATTATATTTCAGAAGTTTCTATAATGTGTGCAATTAATTATAGAACTATAACTTCACATATCTGAATAGCTCAGCTAACTTAGTTTGGAACACAGTCTTTCTAATGTAAGTGACTTCAGAGCAAAATAGATCTTTGAGTAAGGCAAATTAAGGCAAATACTGGTAGCTGGAGATTATGGATTTTTTTGTGTGTGTTTATGTATATGAGTGATTTCAGACATGGGATGGCCTAAGTCTCAAATGGAGTCTCTGTGGGAAGTCTTGATGGATTGTAGAAAATGAATTTCCCACATTTTGTGCATAGTTGGTCAGAAGTGGTACTTTTCATGTAAATTGATGAAGGAACAGTAGATATAAACTTTTGGGGAAGACTCTGAAATATTTCAAAGGGAAATATCAAAGCAGTTTTGAAGGAGATTTCTTACTTATGGGCATGGAAGTTAAGACAGAGAGAAGAGCAGTCTTAGAATCACAAGCTGATTTGTTTAAGAAATGTTATTCTTTCATTACTTTTCTTCCTTGGATTTTGTTCACTATTTTCTACATTTTTATTATTTCTTCGTGCATGTATACTTATTTTTCTGGTACCCATTGGTTTTCTGTTCCTTCATTTTAGGAAAATAAATCCACTTTATTATCCCTTCTTTCTGGAGTAATTTTTCTTGTCCTCTTTTTATGACAAGCATGTGGCTTTGCTTGCAGAATCTCCTGGTTCTTGTTTGAAGAGGGAGAGTACAGCTCACCTGATTTTTCTCCAATTGCAACATCACAGGATACTTGTGAAGAGTTTAATTTTTCTTTAGTAGATTTCCACTTTAGCAAAGATGGTGTCTGAACACAGTGCTGAATTGATTCTATACGTAACTGTTTGCTAGAGTTAATGCTGTCCATTTTCTTACGTGAGAGTCAAGACATGAGAAATGGTCTTTGTCTATGCTAATTATCTGTGCTGTTAAATGATTTTTTTTTTTTTTTTTTTGTGTCAAGGTTGGTGTGATTATGAAAATGTAATTATCTATTGATTTTTGTTTAATAAAATGTTAGGTCATATCCACTAATAACTGATTTTAAGTTCCTATATCTGTTCAGATAATATATATATGATGTCCTAATGTTTGCACAGCATCAAGGAGAATATTTCATAGGAAAATAGGATTTCATTGGTCAACTGTTTTATGTATCAAGCAAATGTGAGAAACAAGCTGTGTTCCACATATGCATCCCAGACCAAAGCTGCATTCTTTGGCATGTATTTGTTTGTGAGCCATTACTTCCGTAATTTTATTGTGAACCTTGGAACATTCAAGCAAAAGTAGCTGGTATGTGGGAGTAAGGGTATGATATTCTGTGACTTGAGTAATACAGGATGTTGGGCTAACTGGGAAGCACTGCTTAGCCTTACATTCTATCATGTATTTCCAATATTTCTTATAGTTGTTGTTCTTATAGTTAAACAATCAAAACAAGATTTTACTGAAGAAGAAATTCACAGCTCACAGATTATGGTGTCTGGCAGATTAGAAAGTTTGTTTGTTTTTTCCCCTTGCAATCTCTGGAGTTTTAATTTATAGTATTCATGTCTGGAGGAGAAGTGATCATAGAATTACAGGGGTTGGAAGTGACCTCAAAAGATCATTGAGTCCAGCCCCCCTGCTAAAGCAGGTACCCTCCAATAGGTCACACAGGTAGGCGCTCAGACAGGTCTTGAACATCTCCATAGAAAGAAACTCCACAACCTCTCTGGGCAGCCTGTTCCAATGCTCCATCACCCTTGCTGTAAAGAGGTTCTTCCACATGTTAGTATGGAATTTCCTATCCTTGTCCTATAGCTACACAGCACCAAGAAGAGCCTGGCCTTATCCATTTGCCTCACACCTCCCTTTAGAACAATTCCTTGTCATCAGCTCCTTTTATTGATTATATTTTTGAATTTAGTTAATAAAGTTATGTTAGGTGGCTCCTTTATTTGTTATCATCAAGTTCAAGCCACCAATTACCTCCTATAGTATTTTTTTTATTTTCAGGGCATGGTGCTTTCCTGTCTCATGACACTTGCTGTAATATGTAATAAGATGTGTGTATGAAAAGCAATTGCTGAAAAAGTGAATAAGTATTATCAAAAGGATATTGACATAACTAGGGCAGTTGAAAAAAATCCCAATAGAGAAAGAGGAAAAATAGTGGGGAAAAAATGTGACTTTACTTTGACACTTCCCATTATATGCTTTTTCCCTGGGTGGCTTAAGAAATAGAATTGATTTTAATTCACAAAATCAGGAAGTACTGGAGAACAAGTTTAATTTTGAAGTGATTCTTTTTTAAAATTTAGCTGTTGATACATTTTGTTTTGACTTGGTGTCCTGATTATTCAGTGTGAAGTACTGAACCAGCAAGAAAGTGGTGTTCTAAGTAATAATGGAAATCATGATGGATTTGGCATTCTTTTCTTATTGTTACTGTAAGAGATAATGAAAATGTATGATTTTAACAATTCACATGTAAACCTCTGCAGACTAGACTTGTCCAAACACATGGAGGACACATTTGCCCCTCAACAGAATACTTTCCAGTTGCTTAGACAGGAAGTTTGGTAGTTATTTCACTTCTAGGTCATTTGCAGGTTTTTCTGTGGATCAGGTTTTCCTGTTGAGGACTCAGCTGTAGGTGGTGATCAAGGTGATGATCAATGTGGGAACATTCAGAAAGCATATGCTACACAGAAAACTGTTCAGACCCTGTCCTATATATGAATGGCTTTTGTTATCTTCATATTTTTCAGAAGTTCTTTAGATTAGCTTATCTTCCCTCAGCTATTAGAAGTCTCCTGCTTTTCCTTCAGGCACGTTGCTCTCATCAGATGACCTCTGTGGTAGCAAACTGTTGGCAGCACTCCCAATTTTGTCACACAGGGATAATGAATATAAAACAAAGACTTGTAATTGTGTTCAAAGTGTATTCAACATCAAAGAATTTTTACCATTTGCAGTCACTACAGCGATGGTAGTGATAGTACAATGATGAATGTTGCCTTTTGCATGAGGTGCACGCAACAGACTTTAGTAAAATCAGTCCCAAAGCAGTGCTACATAATTCCTAAGTATATAAGTGATCTTATTTTCGAAGAAATATACACTTTAATGTACATTTTAGCATCCATTGTCAACAACATGCTTGCAAGAAGTCGTTTAGACACACTTGCGGTCTATGGTACAAGCAAAAATGAGACAGTAAAAGATAAAATTTCAAATTGTTTCTGCATCAACTTCAGGCTTATACTTCTCAGTGCTTGTTTTCCAAGTCCAAGAAGTATTGAAAACAAATGTGTATACTGCTAGAAATGTACAGTACCAGAAGAAACAAGCTGAAAAGGATTTACCATTGCTGTGAAAAAAAGTATACATGCAAAATGCATAATTATTTTTTTAAACAAAATCAGTTCCTACTGTAATTTATTTGATTAGTATTGCAGGTGGAAAAAATGCATATGCTTTTTAAATTAATTGCGTTTGATCTTCTTCTTTACACCAGAAAAGAAGTCTTTCATGGCTTTTTTTTCAATTAGCTGCAATAATTATGTGCATATTTGGCAGTGAGGGTTAGAATTTTTGACGTAACGTAGGACTATGTTCAAACATTCAGCTATAACAGCTTTACTTAGACATTGCTGCTTTTCTCTGCTGACTGCATTGAGAGACAGAAATTGAAAGCCTTAAAATAAAGGTTATCTAAATGTTTTGTGGTACTACTGAATTAAAATGCCATAAGAATTGCAGATACCTAATTGGGTTCATATAGTTTGCACTCTTAATATGGCCGTTAGAACAAGTTTCAAACAGAAAGAAAAAAAGAAACCTTAATGATGCAAGTAAGCTGCTCCTGGGCATGTAGGTGTCTGATTTTTTAAAAATTGGAATTGTATGTGTTAAAGTCCTTGATGATATTTGATAAGTAAGTTCTCCATTGAATAATTCATTTTCTAGACTGCTTTTGGAAGCTGTGCCACCAAGTTAGGAGAAAATGTTGATCTTGAGGGTAAGCAGGCCCTATGAAGTGATCTGGATAGATTGGATCAATGGGCTGAGGCCAACTGTTCAAAAGACCAAGTGCTGAGTTCTGCACCTCGGTCACAACAGCCCTATTCATCGCTACAGTCTTGTGGCAGAGTGGCTGAAAAGCTGCAAGGAGGAAAAAGATTAATTGGCAGCCATCTGAACATGAGCCATCTGTGTGCTCAGGTGGCCAAGGAGGCCAATGGCCTCAGAAATAGCATAGTCAGCAGGACCAAAGAGGTGATCATGTACCCGTACTCTGCTCTGGTGAGGCCACACCTAGAGTACCGTGTTTAGTTTTGGGCCCCTCACTGCAAGAATGACATTGAGGCCCTGGAGCATGTCCTGAGAAAGGCAATGTAGTCTTATGAGGAGATGCTAAGAGAACTGGGATTGTTGAATCTGGAGAAGAGGAGGCTCAGAGGAGATGTTATTACTCTACAACTCCCTGAAAGGAGGTTGTGGAAAGGTGGGGGTGAGCCCCTTCTCCCAGGTAACAGCAGTGGGGTGAGAGGCAATGGCCTCTAGTTGCACCATGGGAGATTCAGGTGCGATATTAGGAAAAATTTCCTCTCAGTAAGAGTGGTCAGGTGCTGGAACTTCCTGTGCTGTCCAGGGAGGTGGTTGAGTCACCATCCCTGGAAGTGCTCAAGAAACGTTTAGATGTGGCACTGAGTGACATAATTTAGTGGGAGTGGTGATGGTGGGTTGGCAGTTGGCCTAGATGATTTTTGTGGTCTTTTTCAACCTTAATGTTTCTATGATGCTATAGATAGGACTGGATTTGGGTCTGAAACTGGGTGCTTGACCTTTGTTCTCAGCAATGCCTCCTGCTGATGTTAGAAATGGAGACGGGGGAGATATAAACTGCCAGCTGGAACTGAGGGTGGTTAAAGGGTCAGGAAAAAGTGTCTGGAACAGAGACTCAAGCTAGCTGAGGAAGAGGTGTGCATCAGGGAGAAGGTGGAGAGAACAGAGGAGGTGGAGAGAACACAACCTCTCCGACAGGGAAATTGGTACGGTAAGCTGAAGAAAACAGTGGGCCTATCAGCCAATTACCAAATACTTTTTAAGATATACTCTTTATAACAATCTGTACATAGTATTAAACTAAGGACTTCCTTTCTGTCCTGAGGAATCTATAATATCTTTGCTCATTGTGTCACGCAGGGATCCTAACTCCTCATCTTCCATTATGCAGCCTCCCTTTCACTCTTTCCTACTGCTACTAAGGGTGAATAAGGGGACTCAGTGGCCCATGAATAGAAGTCATAGCACCGGGTTTTGGATAAAAACTTGTATATTTTGAGAACTCTGGGTTGTATATTTGAGGAAAATGAGAAAAGAGTATGCCATGATAGCATATACTGACAAAGCATGAAGCATATTTGAATTTGTGAAGAATAAGGGAAAAGGAGATCCTTTGCTCTTGTTCTTCTGTAGATATAATTATGTTGTCTAGAGGCATAAGAGCTTTATTCTCGTGTTTTTCTGATGTAGTTATCCAAAAGGAGATGTTTTGATGTTGTTATATTGGATATGAGTGCTTTATTTCAATTTAGGTTAATTCTTTATTCATACACAGTAACACTGCAGCACAGTGTCACATATGTCCTCTTTTGGTTTTAGCTATATTATTACAGTGAAAGAGGATTATAAATTAAGTTAGTGAATGTAAGGTCCAAACTCACATAAGGCTGAGAAACCAGGGAAGGACATTAAAACAGACATCTAAACACACTGTGGCATTTTCTGTCAAACACGTTCAGAGATGAACTCATAGAATATGACAGTACTGTTAATTGGCATTTCCTGTTTCTGTGACTCCAGTTCTGTATTTCATCTCTGTACCCTAGTGCAATTCCACTGGGTTGCTCTTTGTTTACATACATTAAGGGCTGAGTACACTCTTCTGATTGCTTCCAAAGACTTCTGGATCACTGGCTTTGACTTGCCTGATTAAGTTTAAATGAAAATTATTTCTCTTAATCATTATCAAAATGATTTCTGTTTTGAAACAAATACTTTCATGTGTCCTTCTATGTACTTTATTTCCCCTCAGTTCTTTCTGTGGGAGCATTTGCCACCTTTATTAGAACAGGGGGAGATATCAAAGTAACTATTCTGCTCTGCTCATCTTACCATTATGCTGTATTTTCCACGCTGAAACTGGAAACTGTTATACATCCTCACATGTAAGATAGCTTTTATATGGAGTAGATGATGCTCCTTCATAATAACCAGTATGTAAGTTACTTTAGACTTGCAAGTGTTTACTTTCTTTACCCTTAGTGTTTTATTTATTTATTTATTTATTTATTTCTGCTTTTCAGATCTCATGGGTAGAGGAAAATATGTAGCCTTAGAAGAATGACAAATTGAAGAGGCGAAAACAGAGTAGAAGTGCAAGAGATGTTATTATTTTGAGGAATTTCACAAAGGCTAATACCTTCAAGCCATCAGAGGCGGAATGATGGATCATATTTTCACAGTAGTTTTTAGTTGTCTTTAGATTTTTATTTATTTATTTATTTACTTCTGAGAAAGTAGTAGAAAGAATGTTGACTTTAGCTTTTATTATATCCGTGTTCTAATTGTAGGCCTTAACAACATTTTTGTTGTTGATGAATTGTGTTATCTGATCACAAAATGGCACACTTGTATAACAGATCTTCTTCCAAACATGATGCTAGCAAAAGAATAAATACCAAATATGTTATGAGGAACACTTACCATCAAACAATACAATTCTCAAACCTTAGTACTACAATCTAGAAAATAAAAATTAGGCGTTGAATCTTATAGTCATTGTTTAGCCTGTGGTTGAGAGTTCCAGAATTAGTTTGCAAAAAGACATGTTCAGAACCATTTAACTTAACATTACACTTAGCGCTTTAATCTATTGAAGATTATACCTTTTGGATTTCCTTGAGTTAAGATAGTCTGTGACCTCAAGAGAGAGAGACATGGACTGCAGTATAGATTTGTTCCATAAGTTGCTCCCCACTTACTGACTGTACAGCACTGTGAACTCATCCTACAGTGCTTATTTGCAAAGTTCATCTACACATGCATAGATGACTCCCTCTCACTTGTACCATTAAAAAGGCACTTCGACATAAGAAATGAATATGTTGTGTGTACATTTCCATGTCTGGTACTGTCCAAACGCATAAGGATGTGTTGATTCACCTGAAGGTTTCCAGCTTTGAATTATTTTTGTGATTAAAAAAAAGATAAATTGTTTCCACCATTCTGTTTAATAGTAAAGCTGATTGATTTGATTGCACTGACTGTTTTGATTCCATTGATTGTTTTGAATCCATTGAGGATGGAGTATATATTTTCAGCCCTAATAAGATAGTTAAGGATTTTTGTTTTCCTTTTGTTTTGTCTTTTTTTTTTCTTTTTTTCTTCTATTTACCAGCTTTATCTCAGGTGTAGATTTTTTTTTTTTTTTTTTTTTTTAATATGCAGCACTGTCAAATAATCTAAATTAGGATCCTTAATTTCAGTATTACTGGGTCTTCGATAAGGAGGTTGTTATCTCTTAATAACTGGAGCTTACATCGTACTTCTCAATCAATCCTCTCATCTAACCAACACTCTTACAGGATAAAATCAGAAATTACAACTTTAGTCTGAACCGCCCAGCTTAAAAGTGCGTTAAACAGCAGATACAGAGGTTTTATAAGCAGAAAATCTCAAATCCTGATGTAGTCTCAAAGAAACACCTTCTTGCTTTTCATAAAGGCAACTGAATGTATGTAAGTGAGGATATGATAGTTTTCTAATAGAAATAATGTTATGCATATATACAAATAGCAGTTGCTAGGAAAAAAATAGGAAGAAATATGCAACATACTGCATACTAGGAAATGAATGAGCAAAATAGGAAAGCACTGAAAAAATGTACGAGTGCAGTTGTTTGAAGTTTCAGGATGTCCAGGTGTTTCAGTAAAGTGTAGAACCTTTACGGATCCACTGCAAGTGTCAAATATACAGAGGAAAGTGTTTTGCATAAGATCTTTTTGACTACTTTGGGACATCTCTATGACCAGGCTACTGGTATAAGTGTATACTTATGGATAGAATGGATAGATGATTAGAAAGGGAAGACTATTTCTTGCAAGAACAGTGTGAAACATGGTATGGGGGTGAAGGAGGGGAACTTGCACACTGGCAGTACCAGAGAGTGAGGAGGTGTAGGTTCTGGACCCAGTAAGAATGCAAAAGGATTGAATGCTTTAAGATGTTTTACTGCCATTACTTTGTCTTAGCCCATGAACTGCCAGAACAGAACAGATAATCTTTCAGACAGGATTTAGCAGTAAATTTAGCCCCCTATAGACTGAAGAACTTCAGTAATGAAGGAAATTTTTATTCATCCTACCAAAGCAGAACAGATTCTGTTTTTCAGTGCAAAGTGGCTAGCATTACTTCGTGGTGTTCTCACTGCTCCAAAGGGGAGGTTGAACTGTTTGTCCGGTCCCTGCTGGGTTCATTAACTTTATGTGCTTGTTTCTGTTACCCCAGTTGAGAAGGAAATGGTTTGCATTTATGTTACTAAAAGGCTGGACCTGATTTATTTAACCAAACCCCACAGAGCACAGAACCTTTTGTATTTGGTCAAACTCGTGCTCCCAAAGTCATTTTCATCTGCCCCTGTGACCTTGCCAGAGGGAATCGTTGTTTATTTCTTCACTTGGTAGACAAGTTTATCTGAGTCCTGCTGAGGAGAGATGGGCTACCTACTTTCTGCTGCAGAAGGGAATCAAGGGGAACTGGTTTTTTTTTTGTTTTTTTGTTTTTTTCTTTTGTCCAAAAGAGAAAAAAGCTTTTGTAGGACTTTTTTTTTTTTTTTTTTTTTTTTTTTTTTTTTTTTTTTTTTTTTTCCTTGGAGATTGTTGCAGTGGTTCTTGAAATAGGGGTAGGAGACTGGTGACAGCAGAGAGAAGATACAAAGTTTTGAAAGTAGAGAAAGGCAGGAAAGGTACATTCTGTAATCCATCAGGCTGCTGGGCTTTCATTCTCTGGCAGTACAGAAATGCGTTGACTCATTTACTCATTTGCTGCCCTGCTCTTAAGGAAAGCCATTGTAGCCTAAGATATGTAAAAAAGCTCCATGCCTCAAAGGTAAGGGATGAACAGTACTGTCAGAGCACTGGCTTTAATTTAAACTCTAAAATGCAGTAGTATAAATAGAGACCAGATTGAGCAATTCTGTTGTGAACCGTGGGGTGACTTTTGAGAGGCTACTCTAAGTTTACCATCTTTAAAAAATACAAAACATCTGCTGTAGGTCCACAGCAAACTAGTACAGTGATTTGAATCTTATACCTGTGGATGTTAAAGCTGTTAAATTTCTCTCAAATAGACATACTCAAGGTGGCTGATTTGTTGAGAGAGGAAAAAACTGAAAGAGAAAAAAAGGGAACTGTGAGGGAAAGGTGCTGCTGAAGGCCATCTGGGAGCTGCATAAAATTTGTATCTCTCTTGAGGAGTCTCTGTTGGCAGGATTTGTGTGTATTTCTGCCCATAAAAATAAACCTGCTTTACGTTGATAGAAACTGCAGCCAAGAGTTATCCCTTGGGGGTGAAGGCTTCTGCCAGAACAGCTGCCCCTCTAGGCAAAGTAGAAAGAAATTACACTACACCCTTTAATCACTACAGGGTATGTCTCCTTGTCTTTAAACAAAATTACTTCATCAGTTGCTGGATATTTTTGTCACTGTGCTTGTGCATTGAAGTACTATGTACCCAAGCACAACTGTCATGTTGCCACTTTAATCTATGCCTACACTTATTGCTTACTTGTTTTAAATGTCTCCCTTAATCATTTGGATGAAAACCAAGTGTTCTTCTAACAAACATAACACGTTTAAAGTTTTATGTGTGTAAATCATAAGCTAAAAGCTGGAGACTTTCTTATAGGCAGGAAACAAATATTTTTTGCTTGAAATTTCATAGCTATGAAATGACAAATATTTACTGTGTTAAAACTAAGAGTTACAGAAGGCTGACACCATTCAAAGTTAAGATACCAGAAAAGGCAGTAGTGCCATTCAATTGAAGCTCATTTTCCTTTTCCCTTATATTTTGCAGTGTCCTCACAGCATTCTGTCTCCTCTGGAGAACACCCTTTCTTTTCTAAAACACACTAAGCTTCATGCACACATGCTTAGTTCTACAGAATTGGGCTCATATACGTGATCTGATATGACTATAGAAATATATTTCTTTACTTGTCTGCAAACACAATAATTCATGATAGAGAAATGAAGGAATTTGGTTTCAGAATTAAAACTGATCCAAGTAAAACAGAAAATTTGCAATTATATGTTAGCAATTTGAGCATATTTTGTCCCTCATGAGCTACAGTTTTTTTTTTTAAAAAGCAAGAAAATTAGCCACTAGGTTCATGTGACTTTCTTTAAGACATTAGGTGTTATTCACATAACCACAGCTGCTACCTCTGCCCTCAAAGAGTTACAGTCATCTGTAGCTATAATCATAATTTTAAAGATAATTCATTCTTTTGTCTTGTGTGTGATGGTGTATACATTCATATAGCAAAATGTAAGATAATGAGGAAGACTGAGGGGAAATTGAGGTACTGGAGAAACATGAAACATCACTCCTGGGGTAAACAAGTCTCAGATCACCTGTGAAGTTTTTCCTTACCTTGGACTTTGTATCCTGGTGTGTGCTTGAACTGTTCGAGCTGTAACAGTGAGAGGGTAAGCCCAGCAGCTGTGGAAGCTGGTGTATTAGGGAGGCAGAATGGACATAGGGCTATCAGCAAGGGGCAGGCAGGCACTGCTGGGAAGGGGTGGCAGACTGGTGGGAAGCATGTGTTTTCGCAACACTGCCATTGCAGTCAGTGCCAAATTACAGGTAGCAAGAAGGAAACTATTGATATTTTTGTTCAGCCTGAGAATTGCAACTTGTCCACAGGCACACAGAGTCCTCTGTGCTTGCTGCAGCTTGTAAGTCACCATTGTGTCTGGCTCATTCTGAAGGATGGTGTACAAGAGGGAGACATTATTGCTGCCTCTTTCCCATCCCTCACCTTGGAGGCAGGTAAAAAATCTTAATGCCCAGGGACATCAGCTCTGTCTCTTCCTACTGTTGTCTCTTTGTGATTCCTTGTGGTCTTTTCCATTCAGTCCTTAATGCTAGCCACTGTCAATGAGTGCCTACAGGAGAATTGAGCAAGCGTCAGCCCCAAAGGATGTGAATTCACACAAAGTTAGGCAATGTGATGGGCAACAAAACTTTCATATTTGCATTTTCTTCATACCTAACACACTGAAACTTGTTTTTAATAGGCACTGTCATGCCTTATGACATGTCTTATTACTCAAGCTCTTGCGTATATGCAGTTATCTAAGCCAACATTATCTTTCAGGCCTGAATGATAATGCTTTTTACATAATTCACTGAGAATTCTTTTAAATGAATGTTACACTTTTTTTTTTTTTTCTGCAAATAGATTTACTAGGAAATTTTTTAGCTTATTCAAAAAGTCTTCTTACTTTATCTGGCAAACGGTTATTGTTGTCCTGGTTAGTAGTAAGCTATTTGTGATGCATATCCTATATCTATATAATCAGGAACAGCCTTAGCTATTTTGTTGCCTTGAGTAAAATATATTCTGCTGCCTCTACTCCAACATTTGTAAGAAATCATATTTAATACCACCCGTTTTTGTAGACTTTTAGAATGCAACATATTCAGCTATTACAAAGTATAGTCTCAGAAAGTTCCAGAAAAAAATATGAGACAAAGTATTTATACCTTATAAAAATTAATGCCTTATTAGCAATTTAATCAGTGCAGTCACAAATTGGCTCTGAAAATGCTGCCTCTCCAATTCTACAGCTCTGGGCAACTGTCCAGTCTTTACATAAGGTAAGCTGCCCTCTGCATTGTTCTGTAAGGAACTGAACATTGTTTCAAGTTTTAATTGGTGTTTGGATGGTTTATGCGATGATTTGGTTGAGTAAATTGTGAATTAATACTGCACACATGAAATCTGTCACTGTTTTCTTTTTATAAAAAGATGGCTGGAGATTTGCTTTTGCTATATAAGACTTGAAGATTTACTTTCAAAATGGATAGTATTAGTTGGCTATGGTATGTACATAAGGCATGAGATAGTTTATCTTCATCTTCCATAAATTTTCCTCTACACACCCATGATAGCCACAAAAATGTTAGCAATACAGTATTTCAGAGTTACACATTTTACAAACACAGCAAAAGAAAATCCTGTACAAAATATGAGTATTGCAGCACATGCTGTTCAGAGACTCATTGCTCAGCGAAAATAAACTTATTTTTCACAGCAATGAAGAAAAGATTGCAAAATTTCAGATTTCAACACTGTGCTGTTAAGTTGTGGATCTCTTTCAAGGAAGATCACAAGAACCATTTTTTTAGAATTCAGAAAATATATTTTTCAATTTTGTGTTTTCTTTTGGGTTAAATAAACAAGAAAAATCACTTCCTACTCCAAGAAAACTTCAGATTGGACAGGAAGAAGCATCTGGGTCATTACTGTATTATTAAAAAAATTGCACTGTGGGCATATAAGGGTGGATTAATCTGATCAAATGCGGAGCTAAGCAGCATAGATATATATAATTGAGCTAGTTATCTGTCTATCTACATTATATAATTAAGAGATATAGCTACCTTTATGTTTCAGATTATTTAATTGTAATTCAGACATGTGAAAAGGTGATATGGATCTCAGAAGTTTGTTTCCTCCCATTGAATATAAATGGAACCAAGATACTGAGATCACGTATGAATGCCAGTACTCTCAGTGTCTGAAGATGGCTGTGATGAATCCCTCCTTTAAGTCAGAAAGAATCACAAATGGTCTGTAAATGGAAAAATACATTAAAGGCTTTATTACAAACCTTAATCTTTCCTAAAATGTGAAAAGCTAAAATTACATAGTAGGAGGAGAGGTGGGAGAAATAGAGATTCTACCCCAGTATCTGAGATGCTGTAGGTGATCAGCCAAAAAATTCATGCCAACAGAAATAAGCAGTGATCAAATTCCAATGTTTAGCTTAAAGTACTGTTGCCACTGCTAATGTAAAGCATTCTTTCAAGAAAGAAAACATTCTTAGATTGTGATTGAAGGACAAATTGTGCTGGAATGTTAAATATATCACTTGGCTATCTGCAAAAGAGATATTTTTTAGGTGTCTAGGTGTCTGTTAATAAGCAGATGCACTGAAACAGACATTAATGGGTAGCAAACCTGAGCTGGAGTTCTGGTGATCATCCAAAGTAAATGATTATTGTGAACCTACCTCAATTTTTACTGTTTA
The DNA here is from genome assembly GCF_016699485.2 of Gallus gallus. Taxonomy (NCBI): domain Eukaryota; kingdom Metazoa; phylum Chordata; class Aves; order Galliformes; family Phasianidae; genus Gallus; species Gallus gallus. The sequence goes on from NC_052532.1 coordinate 32,191,853, forward strand.
AGCTTATGATCTGGGAAGAAATTCTCAGCCTGTTTCTGGTGTCTGTCTCTCTTCCAGGAGTCAGCAGTTAAATTTAATGAGCATGTGCCTATGTATGAGTGGGCAGCAATGTGCAGTAAAGTAGCTACATCTAGGCATCCATCTCAGAGGAGTTCCCAAGGAGCTAGATCTGTATTATACTTAAAAATCTACTGCTGCTATTAGTCACAAAATACCCTGCTAGATTAGTCCTATAAACTGAGTTGGGTAATTGCCCCTGGTATGTCTAAATTTTTATAGACAATAGACCAAGACAGCATTAACTTTATTTTTTGTGAAGTTCAAGCTGATGGTGAACTGGAGGCCAGCTGCCTGCCACCTGTGTGCCCTGTGCCAATTAGCTCTGTCACTCAGAAGTGCACTTCAGTGTGAGCTCTGACCTTCTACTTCATGCTCAGTTCCCTGTGTTTAAAAGGTTAGCCTCAGTGTAGGCACAGATTTAAGCCCTTCTGTTTGCTATCTGAAGTGTGTGGATGCACTCCAGTTCTGGTCCACCACCATGGTGCCCAGTTAGTGCTGTTCTGGGCTTGCTGGTGTTGACTCCGTGCAGTGTCCCCAGAGGACAACTATGGATGCACTTTCTAGGGTGTTGCTGTTATCCTGCTGTTATTCTCTTTCTACGGTTGCTGTTTGTGGATGCAGAAATCTTGAGGCCACAGCTGATTTATCTTCCCCTGCCCTGGCTCTCCCTGGGTGGGCCAGGAGCCTGTGAAAGGAAGGGCCTCTCCTGAAGGCCACAGCGGGGGGAACATCTTTGCTGACACAAGTGAGAAGCTGCACCCACAACTACATACAAGTTGTCAAAATCTAACAGAGCGTGTCCAGCACAAACAATAGCTCACTTCCTATTTCTTCCCAATAATAGGAAACGTGCTATTGTTTTTACCACATGCTCTCTGTCAGAGTTCAACAGCCCATGTTTACTTCCTTTTTTTGCTCTTCTTATGTGTATATGTCAGCAAACTTGTTCCTTTCCTGTCGTTGTCCTCAGTACTGGGATGGACACCCCTTTCAAAGAGCCCTCTCTGCAGTTCTAGGTTAGAGGCTTACCTATTCCTGCTACATATTATCTCCACTATATTTTATCCTTCCTGAAGGAGTCATTTCAACTTCAAATTAAAGTTTTAGACAGTACAGAGATCAATTAAATGATAATATTTTCTCATGATTAGGCTGGTATTTTTCTTCAAGCAGTGCTCACACTGGGTGTGCTTACAGGAGTTCTAAAATTCATCTCACTTTCCATGAGAGATTGTCACAACTCTTTTTAATTTTTTTTTTTTTCAGATAAATAATAAAAAAAAAAATGTGGGAATTGCTTCTTTCCCTGTGAATATTCCAAGTGCTGGACTGTGAAAGCAACATCAATTTTCTCATAAAAACCTGCCACAGGGACTGCCTGATATTCCTGAACAATGTACTTCTAAGACCTTTAAGGCTTTAGTATCAGTTACACAGTGGACAAGGAGAAGTTTCAGTTGTTTTAATCTGAGTTGACAGAATGTTTTTCCATTTCATTTGGTCATGTGGTTTCATCCCTTCCAGACTTTATTGGGTCAAGGCAAGCATGGTAAATGAGGCTGGTGAAAAATGACAACTATAAGAACACATGCACTTTGCTTCTCCAACAATATAGTCAATGTCATTTTTGCCATTAAAAAGGTGGGGGTTCTGATGTTAAAAAAAAAATGCATTTTGCTCAGAATTCATGAGGGAAGTTATGATTTGATCTAAGGTACAACATGCCTTTTATATATATGCATTTATTTTATCATCATAATTGCAAATAATTAGATTCTTTTTCCTATACAAAAATGGTGAATTTATGTATAGTTTAAGAAATAATGTAAAATAAATTCTAGAGTTCTGAAGCAAATTCTGCATTATTGTCAGCAAAATACAGCTTTTTGATTAATACAGTAACTAGCACTGCTTATTAATTCAAAGAAGTTTCTAATTACTCTACAAAGACTAATGTGGAATTTTACTGTGTCTGTAATTGGAACAATCTGAAAAAGTCTACATTAATTGCATATTTATGGTCAATTGCAGGACAATTTTCTTCAAATGAGAAAAAGTATTACACTTCTGCAACTTGTTAGCTGGACTGAGTGTCTGCATTTTGCTTTTAAGCTTCTGCTTATGATTGCCAGGACATTTTGTATAAAATTTTATTTTGTTGAAAAAATCATATTAATACTCTATATTTTAAAAGGCAAGTTCATACCCAGCATCTCTATAAATGCTGAATTCCTGTAGCATTAGTCATAAACTATGCTCACATGTCCCCAGATGTATGGCATTTAAACGCTCTTCTGAATGTATACATTTCTACAGGTGATGACAAAAAAGTCCTGTATGACAGACAAAGAAACTGTGAAAGAAACCCCATGCAGTGTTCATAAATGAAGGATGCCCTTCTGTGGGATCATGTTCTGAGTCTTGAGCTTCACCATAACCTCTCTTGCCTCAGCAGTTTGAGATGCTTGTTGGCTTGGCAATTGGTCACACAAAATAAACCATCCAAACATCATGTGTGATCAACAGCCAATCGGGTCTCCAAAGAGTCTTTAAATGTTCAAGCTGAACAAAGGCTCTGCATTTATCAAGTTCAGATAATTGTCTTGGACAGCAGCTCCCTGACAGGTAATATGCTGTTTTTCTATTTCCTTTTGTCTTTACTTAATGTAATAGGTAGTTTCAGGTTACTGTGTTAATCCATACAAAATAGTTGGCTAATTAAATGCAAGAGAATTCAATGCACCAGCACAAGTTGCACAATATTTGCTATCAGCTTTTTAATGATTTTGTAGTATATATTGACAAAATAGTGTGAAATGCTTTCAAAAAGAAATAATCTTACACTTTTTCTATCTCTAAGAGTTACAGCAAGGATTAATGTGAATTAGTGGTGACACTTGACTCTTGTCAGGCTTTTCAGATTTGATTGGCATTTTTTGTCTTGCATTTTGAAGAAGAGGGGAGTATCAGTGAAGCTCAGTTCAGAGTTTGGAATTGGTGCGCATGGAATGTAAATGTGAGTTAAGAGAGAATGATGTGATGGAAGTTATTTGACTTGGATTGAAATAGGGGCATGATAGGACAGTGATAAAGAGCACAAGCAAAGTGTTTGGCAGAAGCACAACTTTGAGGAAGCTCAAGAACCTCACAACTGATATGGGAAAAGATGAGTGAGAGTAGGAAGTAGATTTGAAGACAAGTTGAACGTGGCTGAGGCAACAGGCAAAGTAGATTATCTCTGTGGCAGTAGGCATAGGTGACAGAGGGAATTAATTCCATATGTTCTGAAGTAACATGCAATTTATAAATGCAATATCAATTTTACTTACAAGACAAGTCTTCATGATATACATCTTATTTTCATAGAGATTTGAGAGGGCAGCAAAACCATAATCCTGCTGCATGAAACCAAGCAATGGAGTGAAGGCTATTCTGCCTTGCTGAACGCTTACATGATTCTTCTACCGTGCCAGGGGTTTTTATAATAAAGAATGATGGACTGCTTTTAAAGCAAGCACTGTAGGTGTATATTTCACTGACACAAGTAGCTCTGTTTCGGTCTTTTGCAACCTCAGAACTCACTGTGCTATGACTGGTTTTAGCTGTAGGCACTTTAAAATTATTAGATTCCTTTGACTGAAGCAAATGCAAGAGTAATTTCCAATTCTATTTTTCATATACAGCAAGCCCCTCCTTCCCTCAACCTCCAACCAACTTTTGCCAGTGGTTAATACTTCTAGAAGTTTTTACAGCGGCTGTTTATACCTCATTGTAAACAATTATTTATTGAGCTTATTTCATGGAGATAACCTGGTGATTTTTAGTGCTGATTTTGTGTCACCTCTGCTATCAGAGTTTACAGCCTTAAGGTCTAATTCTGCCCTTACTGAGCTCAAAATAGAGTTCAAAACTGTCATTGATTTCAATAGAGTGAGTTAATGACTTAGAGACCAGGATTTTTGTTATCATGTTCATGATTCTTATGATATCAGAAGCCCTCTGATGACTTACTGCATACTAAGACAAAGTAACTAGGTCAAACTACAAAATAAAAAATGACAAAACTACTCAATGGTTACAGTATCCACACTTCTACTGAGCATTTTTATACCTTTCTTTATATGTTTTTGATTTGTATTTTTTCACTATATGATTCTCATTGAATCTACATGAAATATTATACATAAACTGTTAATGAAAAAAAGAAAATATTGAGAAGATTAGAAAAAAATTGTTCTTCAACAGGCATTGGAAGTCCAGTGTTCATTCACATAGTTCCACGCTGATGTACAACAGATGAACTGTATCTCTCCAGAGTAAAAATAACCACCTGCTGTTAGTAAAAATAGAAGGAGATAACAGAAAGATATTCTGTATATAGAGTATAAAGGTAGAGAAGACTTTGAATCCTTACATAAAGGAGTCATGTTTGAGCAAGCGTGATGCAATGTGCAACCTTAGCCAAATTTGAATATGATAATTCCTTTTGCTTTAACTTACCTCCCCAAATGCTTTTTTTTCAGATTGTCACACAAAATTGATTTACGAGTAAACCTCCCTGTCCCCTTAAACAGTTAAAAGATAGAAAGAAATGGAGGGATATAAAAATGTTTGTCTTTTCTTCCAAAATTCAGGGAGAAAGGAAGAACTGTGATCAACCCACATAACAAAAGAAAGTAAGAGAGTGAAAAAGATGTGTGCTATGTAGTTACAGACTTTATAAAGCAATCACTGCTTGATGCTTAAACATCACTTTATGGTATTTCCACTGATATTCCATGTGATGATAATAAATCACGATTGTACTTTACTTACTTGTACTTTACTTTACAATGTTCTTGCATTGACTGCATACTTTTCTTAATTTTTTTTTTTGTTGTTGTTCCTTTGGATTGCACATGGAATAAAAAAAGGAGAGAAATAACTTGAAGAACATAACCAAAATAGAAGCAGCAAAATTACAGTGGTGCTTAGCAGCAGACAAACTTTTCAACACAATTTTATTTCAATTTGTCAGTATTACTTTATTCAAGTGCAGCTTTAAATATAAACTTGTAGGAAATGAGAAAGAATGACTCTAATGCCCAAATGCCTCTGGGGAGTACACATGCGTTGAATAAAGTGTTTCGTTTTTTTTTTTTTCTTTTGTTTTGTTTTGTTTCTTCTGATTTTCCATTTCTGTAGACATAGCTTGTTTACAACAGCTAATTTGAGAAAGAATATTCTGAACTAGGGAGGGAGATTGAGATAAGTAGGTTTTTTTCTTTTTCTTTTTCTTTTTTTTTTTTTACTAATGAGGTACTCAGGATCTATAAAGAATCCCAGTTCAGCTGACAATGTTTCACCTGGACCTAACTCCTACATACTCAGATGGTGAGTCTTAAGAGCGGGGAAAATGCCATCTGGTGATTCAAAACAATACAAAACTGATGGAATCAAGTTTGTGCGGATGACAGATGGAAATGACCATCAATCTGAAATAAAATTGCCATATGTGATTCATGGTCCTGAAGATTCTGAAAACTCTAGCAAAACACTCAACTATCTTCATTATCATGTTTCTCTTTAAAATTCTGTACATTCATTATACTGCAACAAATTACTATTGCAGGTTTAGCAACAGTGAATCATCATAGATGCTTTCCCTTGATCGTAAAAGTGTCAGTGTATGTGATGTACACTGCTACAAAAGCTAGGAACCATACATATCACAATTAAATAAGGTATGAGAATTATAAACTGTAATTTCATCTATACTTGTGGTTTTATATTACACTTTGAACTCTGATATGAGGATTGTGATTTGCATGGATATTACATAATATATGTGTAAAACTAGCAATAATGTCTGGTATATGAAGAAACTAGAGCAGCAATAATAGGTTAGAATAATAATTCTAACTATTTAAGTAGTAATAACAGTGAGGTGGCTAGTAAGCTGATAGTGGGTAAATTGTGGGCCTTGAAGTGTAGAAAGATCAAAACAAAGAGAAAGGGTGCACTGTGACTCTGAAGAGAAAGAAAAGAGGTAAAAATGGAAAAATTTTGTTCCATAAATTAAGTTCTTATTTGGAGTAAAACTATTTGAGCGATGTTCTGGTTTGTGATATGAGAGATTAAGCAGCAAAGGGAGTAAGGTAAACTTAACTGTAGCTCACTGCATTTGTTTAAAGACTCCCATCTGTAAACATTTAGTCTGAATGTTGATTTTATTCATATTCAGTTGTTTCTTATAGAGCACATATTGTGACATTGTGGATTTTTTTATCAGGACTCCTGATGAAAATGTGTAATAATATGTGTAAGCATTCACTAAAATTGCTCCTTTAGTTCTAAAACTTAAATATTTCTTCATAAATGCTGTAAAACATACATCTCTGGCAGATTCCCTTTGAAATCAGTAGGCATTTCCAAGAACCAAAAGGGTCAGGCTGTATATATGTTTGTGTAAAATGATTCTTCACTAATAAATAAATAAATAATGCAGAAATAACATGTAATGACTAGTATGCAATGTTTTCTAATTTTTGATTTGTATGTTTAAAAATAGTTTAGTACAGAGTTGCATTTATATATTGCTGTTGATAAAGATATTTTTTACTTGAAAGTCATTTTAAAAGAGGAAAAAGCATAAAGAAAAAAATGTCCCACTGAACACTTCTGGATCTGTATGTGCTCATACAAGTGTCTTTTGCATAAAATTTCTAAACATCTACCAAATGTGAGCTCAAGGTGTCTTGTCATACACTGTGAAGTTATAATACTTTTTGTACAAAGACTCAGCGCCACAGACAGTAATGCAACAAAGCAGTATTTCTCAACCAAATCCTGTTTTGCAATCCCTTTTGACTTGCTTGTTACATGTTATGTATTCTGATCTTTTCCATTAGTATATATCCGTGTCTGGTAATTTAAACCTTGGTGTAATTCTGTCTTTACCGAGGATTACTGTACTCTAATATTGTTTGTATGACATGTATAGGTAACCTCATCCATAATATACAGTATCTACATTTTAAGGCAATAAGACAAGGTGGTGATTCTTTAAATTGACGTGCAATCACTGGTTGGGTCAGAGTGAGTTTCCATGGAATGAAAACCCTACAGTTCACCTTGATAATGAGAACAGGCATAGATGTTTAATTTATTCATTTCTTTTCGCTTGGAGGGTCAGAATGAACTGGTATCTTCATTTCTGCTTCTATAAGTTTTCAAATGAGTTTCGCTTTTTGGTTTTCAAATAATATTTAATTTGAAGTATCAAAAGAACAAAATTAAACCCTAGGTGTCTATACAAAGTTGAGAATGAATAAAAGATAAATTCTGTTCATTGTAAATTTCAATAACAACAGTCTAATTTGAATGCAGCTTAACTATTTCAGAAGTCAGTTGACGGTCAAAGCCAATATTACTATGAAGTCTGAAGTGAAAGCAATCATCCTTTTGGTAACTGGGACAGATGATGACCTTTCTGCATTCCTTGTGATTAGAAGAGCAAAGAACTTTTTCCTTAAAGTAAAGAAATCATAAACCAGATGTATCGAGTTCTGTTCATAGAACGGAAAAATTCTATGGTATGCTTTCACCTTGTCTTAAACCAAAAGGCATTTCAAGAACTGACTGATGAATTTCCAGCACAAACAACAGATCTAAACTTTGACTGACTGGAGTATTTAAGAAGTGAATAGGGAATTTAGGAAGTGATTTGAATACTAGGACTCAGTGATCATTTAAAGCTGGGTCCTCTTTGGAAGACCAATGCTGCAGTAGTATTCCCTGTGGACAGCATGTGCTGCAACAGGAGCTGTACCAACCTGTGAGATGAAACAGCACATCCCCATCTGTTGCTGGCCAGCTGTCCTGTGCATCCCCCTCCTTTTCCTGAGATCAGCCTGACAGCAGTACTTATGCTCTCAAGCTATCATGCAGTTGAGCTGCAAACTGGATACAAAAAGGGAAAGATGTTCTTCTTAGCAGTCATTTGTCCAGAAATCAGTGTCTGGGTGTGTTGGGCTTTCTAGCTCTTGTCCAGAAAGAATAATTAGCTTGTGTTTGAGCCCCTCAACAGCTGAAGAGTCTTTTCCTTGAGGCAAGAATATAGCAAGAATACAGCCTTTGTTGGAAGAGATAATGACATTGTTTATTGAGGATTTTTATAGGGAATATTGTCTGAAGAAATGAGTATTTTCCTGGTAACCACCATTTCACAGTGCTTAGTAGCAAACTATTTTAGATTTAGTTAAATTTGCCATTGCCTACTCTTAAGAAATTTTTTATCACTTAGCCTCCAAAGAATAACTCCTGCATTTGATAATAATAATTACTCTGTTTTTCAAAATAGTTAATTTTTGCAGCATGTTCAGGAAATACTTAAACCACTGACAGTGGCTGCAAAATATGGCAGTCCACAAGGTGTCCTCTGAAATCTAGATCTGTGGGAGAAGGATTAAAAGCTTAAAACCCACCTCTTTAGTGCCTGTCTTAAGAGAAAGGAATACTGGCATGGCTGCAAGCCAATTTGAGAAATGAGACTTTTTTTTTCCCTTATTTTTTCTACTTTCCAGATGAAGTTCAAAGTGCATTGTAGGCAAGTACACTCTTTCTGGATTTGCATTGAAAAGTTGCATCATTAAACAAAAAAAGAAACTTTATCCTTTAGATGCACAGAAAAGGAAGAATTAAAATGTTGTAGGAAATTCTTACAACTTATCTTCTGAAACAAACTATTGTTAATTTTTGTGTAATTACTTTTTCCCTTGAAACCTTCTCAGAGGAGCAGGACTAGTCAGTAATTAGTAAGTAATATGTTATTATTTTAAATACATGCAGAGGTCATTAAGAGAAATCCTCTTTAGAAATCCTATTTAAGGGCTAGTTTCACTGGTCTGACAACATGTTTTATAGTCTCTGTCCCTTGCAAGAACATGAAAGCTGACAAAGAACGACAAAGCTCACATTCGATGTCAAATTAATGTCCCAATCAGCTCAATATACCATTCCCAAAAGAAGTTGGCTGGATATGTGTAGTCTGTAAAAAAAAAAAAACAGGGAACATCTATTATGGTTTGATGTCCGTCATGTCCTGTGACAAGGAGCTCCCCTTTGTGAAATTGAGAAGTGTTTGCATGAAGTGTTGTGTCATTTTTCTGTTCTCTTCCACTGCTGTCACATTCATTAAAGCTGAAACTCTTGCTCTTATTGACAGTAAACTTCAGGTATTTATGAAAAAAGAAAATATATTTGATAATATATTGTGAATATTTTTGGCTTAGTCTTTTTGTTTGTTTTGCAGCCTGCACTTCCTTGGGAATGAAGACCTGGGGAAATGCTGGTGCAGCCTGGGTAGTCAGTGTGCTACTGGAAGGGAACCTGTCCTGGTAGGATGCACAGAGCAGCAAGTGCTCCCAGGAAAACAGTTAGGAGGTTTATCACACATATGCCTATGCTGTTGGCTGGCACATGTCTGAAGACATCTGAGTTAGGGCTCAAGAAGGAAAACTTAAACTACATTTCAAATGGCAGGTTGATGCAAATTCATCTTGAGGTCATTGTAGCAGGAAGGCAGTTCCTAGCTCAAGTGATCTGCATTGCTGGTGTGTGAGGTGGAGGGGAGACAGAAGAGCAAAAATTGAATAGTTCCTCTGTGGGGATGAAAGTCTCTTTGACGTACTTTGGTTTTCTCCCTTCATGCAGTGGGAACTGTGGCAGTCAAGAAGTGAATGTGAGACCTTGAGACATGCAATAGAAAGGTGAAGGACTAAGGAGGTAATGGAGATAATATGATTTAGGGGACAGCTGACTGAACAAAATTGAGAAGACTCCACGAGTGACAGCTAGAAAACCCTTTAGTTTGTTGGGTTTTGGATTAGGACAATTGAGATAGGGTTATAAGAAGGTGAATCAGCATGGTGACCTGAGATTAGCTACTCAAGTGCAGAAGTTAAACTGTGAAACGGAAAGCCGTTTCCCCAAATAGTTTTATAACAACTATTCAATTTGAGAGTTGGCATCATTAACATTTGAAAAGATCTGTTTGAATGAGGGCAAAATTACACCCTCTGCAAATCAGAAGACAAAGGAAGAAGCAATTTTTCCTTTTATGCACCTTCATCCTCACAAAACAGGCACTTCAAAAATATATTGAATAGTGAAATAAAGAAAGGTGGAAGAAGGAGAATAAATTCTGCTTAGTGACAAACCAAGAATTGATTAAAAAAAAAAAAGTGTTTTAATCAAGTCTGACACTATGAACACTTTAACTTATATCATGTGTAGACCATCACTGTCCTAAAGTGACCAGCAAAATGAAAAAAAAAAATACATTTAAGTGCCTTAGAGTGTTTGTTTACATATCTTAGGTGACTTGGGTTATCTATCTATCTGTCTATCTAGCTATCTATCTGTCTGTTTAGTAAGATGGGATTTTCAGAGTTTATGAACTGATTTTTAAGTTCATTACAATTCATAAAATTACTGTTATGTCCTGATCTTAAATTCAAAATGACTCATTTTTTAACTGGGAAATAGGAAAAGATGTAGAAAGGAAGGCAATTCTGTAGATTAGGAATTTTTCTATTAGCAATGAACTCACTTCACATGTTATTAGGAAACTCATTTATAGCAATAAGTATGAAACGCACCATTGAAGCAAACCTTAATGTTCTTTGTTTAGTAATCCATCTCTGACTCACAAGGAAGACTTAGTACAATGTATGAAAATATTGAAGAGTTAATTACTGTCTATTGAAAAGCCTTGTGGGATGCATTTCATCCTTCACAGAAGACACATTGTTTTCTGTCCCACAGTAAGTACTTTATGTGTTCAAAATGATCCCATGGTATTCATTTCTGACTTGGCAAAAAGGATTTAGAATTAGATCAACAGTGTGTAGTAACATCTGACTGCATAGTGCAGCTGAATTACTCGTGTGATAGCAGTAAGAAAAGAAAATGGCAAGCAAATATACATGATTTTAGGCTCAGAGGCCCAGTATTCATGTGCAACACTGGTTAAACAGACTGACAAAGCAGAGGCAGTCTAAGATGTGTTAATACAGGGAAAATATAATTAGATCCAAAGTAAAAGTTACTATAACTCAAGCAGCAGATCTAAACAATAAAATTGTGCTAGGCCTGTGTGTAATCAAATCATACTGTAAGACTGGTGATTTGCTGAGTACTGTACTGTTGAACTGAAAGTATTGAAAAGAAATTACAGAAGCAAACTCTTAAAAGCCAGATGTATTATGCATTATCACAATTAAATACATCAATTACAAAAAAGGGACTTTATTGGTTATTGCAGTTCACCTATCAGCAGAGTAACAGCATTGAATCTAAAGACTGAAGTGTAACAACTGGTATCTGTTCTTCACTTCAGACTGAGAGGTGGCTGAAGGGCAAGTTAACCTCAAGGTCGTTTATGCTTGAATTTCCATGTCTTGCAGGGGAGACGTTCTTTAGCTAAATATAAATTCCTCATCTCTCCTTCCTTGCTAACTGTAAGAGTGCACAAGTTGAATTTTTTTCTTGTCTGTGAATACTGAAGAAGACCAATTAATTTTCTTTTCTCTCATGTATTCATCCATTCATCCCTCTGTTTTCCCCATCCCCTTCCTCCCCTTTCATCTACATCCAAGATACTCCTGAAGCTTTGTAGCATCCCTTACTTTTAAAAAAGAAACTCAGGATGGCAATGATTTTGAGATTCTAAACATTGATGATGATATCTTCCCAAAGTCTTTATCTGTAGTAATTTTTTTGACTTTGTTATGATTTTTAGTTCTTTAGCCCCAAATTCGTCATGATGAAATGACAATGCAGCTAGTGTAAGATCTGCCAGTTTATTTTGTCTAGTTATCTGTATATCATCTGGGGCCTTCTTTCTATGCATTGGTATTAGAGAAAGAAGGAGTACTTCCAGTGTTTCCTCATTTCTTATGAAGATAATGTCTGAACTTGTTTCCAGAGCATGGGTTTCTTTGTGAGTATTACATGTGTAGCGAAGATAAAACAGGGTTTTTTCTGAACTTGTGGCATGAGTCATAAGTGCCTAGCTACACATTTTTGGCAACTTCCTGATCTTTTCTTCCACTGCACTGTATAAATGGTACAAATGTGATTCTGCCAACTCAGAACTGAAAAGATTTATCCAACATTAGAAATACTGGATTTCCAGAAGTCATGTCACCACAGAAACAATTCCTGAGAGGAGAAATCTTACATCATTACAGATTACAAAAATTGCTTTGCATTATTTTAATGTTGCTCCAAAATTTACACATTTCCTTTATTTCTTTTAAATGCTGAATTTTATCTGTTAAATTCCTATGCTTTTTCTTTTCTTCACCTTGATTTCTTCTCCTTCTTCACGTTTATATTAGTAACCAGAAGTACCCTATTTATTTAAACACGCACCATGATAAAATCCAACTTTATTTCACAGACATTTCAAAGACACATCCACCTTTTGTTGTTTTGTGAGCTCCTAACATCTCCGTGAACAGAGAAGCAGCTTTATTTATTTCTTATACGCTGTAAGTGAGGAAGAAGTCTGCTACAAATAATAAATTGATGCCACTATGATATAACAATCAAAAATCAGCAGATTCTGATGGCCTAAATCCTGCTTTACAAAATTCTCATTTCAGCATCTAGTGTCATCTGCATAGCTGTAGTACTGATAAATAATCATTTGTTTGTGAAATTCATGTAACTCGCAGACTACCAAATAGTTTTAGAAGTACTTGAAATAACAACTACAGTTCCAGCTTCTGTGAAGCAATCGTTTACCAAGGCTTTCCTCTCAACTTTTGTCATGTGTGACTTTCACGAGGTTTCTTTTATTGCCCTGTGCAGTTGCCATAATAACAGCAGATCTGTTGTTAGAAACCTCAAGCTGTATTTGTTACAGGCATACCATGCAAGTAGGAAAATTGTATTTACGCTTTGACATAGTGCAGCATAACTTGGTTCGTGCATCTGGATTCAGCCAGCTGGGGGTGGTTCAGCAAGTTACTCTGTTAGTATGAAATTTACTTCCTTATCATTTTTGATGGACCATTAATTACTCCTGTCAAATAGTAGCAGGGGAATTTGTAGTTTGAGTCCTGAAGAAATGTAGGATTGTTTCCAAGAGTCTGTGTATGGAGTAAAACTGAGAATGGTTTTGGTTTGCTTGAATTTTGCTTTTTTCCTTTTGACATAATTTCCAGTGCTGGTCATTGTGCTTTAGTTGCCTTATGGCTTGTATTTCATAAAGTATTATATATATATGTGTGACATGCTTACATGGGTTTTGCTAGTTGTGTCATATAAATGTTTCTCTTGGATATGAAATAGTTTGATCCCAAACTTCATTTTTGTTATCGGTAGGAAGTTTCATATATTTCCACAGAATTAACATTTCAATTTTGAAAAAGAATAACATTTATAGTTATTATTATAATTATTATTATTATTATAGTTATTATTATTATAGTTGAATTCCTCATTCTCTTAGTTTAAATTCCTGGGAATTTTTCCTTCAGCTGTTTGGTCCTCAGAGCTGTAAAATTTGACAGGGTAAACCTTAAAGGATATGGAAGGATTGTCTGTTTCATTTTTTTATATTGCTAGCTGATTGTTCTCAGTCATTGCTAGTAAAGCTGAAACTTTCTTTTAACATTTTTAGAAAAATGCTATTTTTGTCACAGGTATTTGAAGTGTCACTGGAAAATAACTTCCATTTCTGCTTGTCTACTTACTGAACTCTGAATTAAAAACTCATTTCTAAATAAGATTACTCTGGCTATTCAATAAATAATGATAATAATAGTAAAGAACTGGAACTATTATAAAGAAAATAAAATCTTTCTAAATGCTATTTAATTTTTGTATGACAAAATGATGAAAAAAGAGTGAATCATGGGAAATGGGATTACCAAATGTAAATTTAAATGCAGATGATAATATGAAACATATAAATATTATCCAGAATATTAAATTAACGGACAAAGGATTAATCTTTGCATTTCTTTGCAATTGAATTATAGTCTATGACTTTGTTTATTATATATAGCAGATATTTGTACCCTGATGTGCAGATCATTGTTTCTCATCTGGAAATATATTCAAGTAATAATTTTAGCACGCTTGGCAATTGTCCAGAAATCTTAGATATGTCTTTTGTGACTGCACTGTGCTCTCTTGCAGCTCCGTTGTCTGAGACTGACTGTTTCTTTGTCATACAAAAGAGATGTTCATATTTCTTCCCAGAAAATCACAGGCAGAAATATGAGAGGCACAGGCAACATTAATATGAAGTCTGGATAGTCAGTCCATAGTTAAAAGTTTTTTATAATCCTACAGCTACTATAAATTTGGAATCTGATGAGGTGGGAGCTATACAAATGCAAATGATTTTGCTTTCAAAATACATTGCATTTTGTTAGTTTGCCTATGAGAAACTTCCTCAATACCTTGCATACACAGAACAAAGTTCCTATTGCCTTGCACCCTGAGTTACTCCTATGTTATTTGTAGTAAGTTATTGTGCACAGCCTAAGATTTCTGCATTTTCTGAAAATGAATCTTTACTTTGTCATGACGTAAGTGATTACTCAGACACTGAAATTTGTGAAATAACTGGTCAGTTTAAAAATATTTCTGAGTACTTGCTTAAAGCTTACCTGTTAAGAGTGTTGCGTTGTTGATGCACAGGTAAGACAGACATGCCTAAGAGAGGATGAGTGGAAAATTAACTTCTAAGGTTTTCGAATGATGTGATTTTTTTTTTTTTTTACCTATCTCAGTCAATCTCTTTTTCTTCATCTACTCTGGCACCAGTATTAACCTTTCATATGACTTTTGTCTCAGAGATATGTTGGGGAAAACTAAACCCCCTAGTTTCATGCGCGTTTGATTGTTGGAAACTTTAAAGAAGTCTGTGAAACGTTTTACTTAATTTAGTTCCAATAATAGACGTCCTTTTTTCTTCATCCTCCCCTCCACTTCTCCGTTTGTAGAAAGTTGGGAAGTTGAGGTGAAAAAAAAAAAAGGGTTTCTGGAAGATATTCCTTATCCACTGAGTCTGGTTATAAGTTCACCTGTCCTTGCCCTCTAACTTGATTCAGGATTTGATTATTCATAGATAAAAAATACATGACAGAAAATGATAAGTGATCATTCCAGAGAAACAACCGGATGTGTGCTGGATGCCACACCACAGGGCACAAGCTAAAGAAAGCAGTTTAAAAAAAAATAGAAATCATGCTATATTTGCTTCTTAAAATACTGCTTAATCAGTTCACCTGCTGAAGAGGATAAAAACTTGTATTTTCTTATAAACATATGGGAAATTCTGTGTTGATAATTTGTATTTCGTAACACTCAGCAACTTGGCCCAGATCTACCTCCTTTCCAAAATCTGTTGAATGATTTCACTGTTGAAAGCTATTTGGCATGCCAGATCTCCAGAAATGCTGTGGTATTCAGTGACGGTCAGATGAGGCCAGGGCAGCTATCGGAAAATGTGCTGCAGGGTGATAGCAAGCCATGAGGTTTTTTTCTGTTGTTTTTTTTTTTTTAATGCTTATGGCTGTGCTATATAATGCAAAAGAAACATTTGTGTGAAAATACAGATTTTTTTTCACTGGATTGACTAGAAAAGAACAGGAAGAAGAAATTGAAAGCATGACTAGAAGTAAATTCCAGTGGCAGGGGAGAGTTGAGTACTGAGTTGAGTGTAGTTATACATGCTACTGGCTCTGCCTACATTTTCTTGCATAATTCTCCCCAACTCCATGCATGACTTAACACAGAATATAGTACAGTCAGGGTCAATGATGGTGAACCTCCAGTCACTAGGCTA
This sequence comes from Gallus gallus, assembly GCF_016699485.2. Classification (NCBI taxonomy): domain Eukaryota; kingdom Metazoa; phylum Chordata; class Aves; order Galliformes; family Phasianidae; genus Gallus; species Gallus gallus. The sequence goes on from NC_052532.1 coordinate 32,207,763, forward strand.
AAAGGTGACCTTGTGCTGTGTTGTCAAATATTTTATCTGAAATCTGAACTGAATCTTCTTGCTATATTCTTAAGTGTGAACATATCTTTTGAAATATTGAAAAAATAAGAAACGATTTAAGTAAGGTAAGTGAGACAATACAGAAAGTAAAATGAATGATGAAAATGTACAATTGAGGATTCAAAAAAAATACTATACATGGCATGCTCTTTTGCCCTGAATGAATTTGTCTTTTGTTCATAGCAACTTTTTTCTTTCTTTCTTTCTTTTTAATGAGTGAGAAAATTACTCTGGTGCAGAAAATAGTCTGATCTGCTCCTCTTATATCTTTTAGTAACTATTTTGTCATACTGCAAAATGCAAAGGTTGCTCTGATAGTAGTGCCTATTATTTCCGTGCAGCATTAGACACAAAGAGCACATGAGCAGTATTTGAAAATACAAGTTCTCAGCTACAAAACACTATTTTTTCAGCATAGTCACCACCATTAGCTATGCATTTTTGCCAGGGATGAAAAAGAGCCTGCATGCCATGCTCGTCAAAAACTGCTTAACTGTCTGGAACATGTCTTGTCTTTCTTCTTGTTGTCACCACTGCTGAAACACACCACCCACTGCCTCAGTGAGCTCACATCCACTGTTTGGTCTCCATAAATGTTCAGCAAGCATCAGTGAATGTCAATGGGTACAATTTTTTCTGCATGGAGGAGTTCATTGACACACCTTTGCTTCATACACACTTCCATGTCAGATGCCATTGTGTCAGACTGCCCCTGTGTTGCCATCTGTCACATGGCAACAGCATCTAATGGGATTTTGGTGGGAAGGTTCAACCTCTTCCACCACACCACCAACATCCACCTCTGATGTTGTGGGCCAAAAAATAAAATAGGAGATACTATTTTCAGAGCAGCTCTCATACAAAAGAGAATTATTTTGTTTTGCAGAATTTATGGGATTTGCGTTTAAGATTTCATATAGGTCATGTATGATGCAAAGCCAATGTTGACTTTAGTTTTTCTGTTAAATCTGTACATTTCAGGATGAGTGCTGTGTCTTTCAAGGATTGACATTTTCATTTGCAACAAATAAAAAGAGGAGGTTACTGCTACATCATCACTTCAGATTTACAAAATCGAGATGTCAAACTTTTCCAATAGAAGATCTTGGAAATTAGATTCTCACTTGGCATACTAGAGATGGAATTTGTTAAATTCAGAATAATAAAAAAGATACATTTCTCTGTGTAGGAGAGAGAAATAATCTAAGATAAACCATGTAGAGGCTGTTGTTATCATATAATCAACAAATTAAATATTCTGAAAGGCTTCATTCACTGTCATTTAAGAATATTATTGGCACTGAAATTGCCAGGTTTACAATGAAGACAAAGGGGAATATTTTTGGAAATTAAGAGACATTGGATTTAATCTTTAATAGTATTTAATGTCTCTAAAAATTCTCATCATCTGAAATGCTGATTTTTTTTTTTTTCTTTTTCAGCTAAAGGACTACTTGTTATTGCTTTCCTTGCAAAATAAATGCATTCATAAATTTTGAATGTGTGTTAAACAAATAAGAAAGTTGCATTTACTTTTTTTTTTTTAATTTTTTGTTTCCTTTTTAAGAGAGAAAGATTATTTCAGAAACATTCTTTCTCCTGTTGAATTCAGGATTTCTTTTTAGTGTCTGGAATGTTTTTGCTAACTGTGATCTAAACTGCTGAAAAGAATATGGTTATTTTTATCATTTTACTTTTAAAGTTAGTTGCATAAACAAACCTTTGACACAGTCACAAGAATCTGGGGGGAAGGGGGGGCAAAAGCTTTTTGAAATTGAGTTCAACCCCACTACCACTCTCATTTCGGAAAGTTTTGTGCAGTGCCTTGTCCTTTTCTGTGTACTGTGATTGTTTCAGAGAAGCAATCATGGTGTCACAGCTCTCAGAATACACAAATGCCGCTGCCTACCTGCAGGTAGCATGCCTGTTGCAATTTAGTATTTGTACATAACTCAGAATACTGTGCCATGGCAGTAAACACTTAAAAAGTGCAGATAGATTAAATGGGTTGTGACATTGGCTTGCAGAAAAGGCAGTTTTCAAGGGCAACAATATTACAGTGTTGAAGACCTTGACATCAAGAATGCATATTCTGTCTCTGAAGACTGAAAGAAGCTCACAGACAAAATATTCTATGACAAAGAATCAATGAATTTCTGTAATGGACCAAATGAAAATACCAGAGCTGATCGTACACAAGCACTTTCACTGAGAACTGTTCTTGTCCTTAGAAAATGGTTGTCATTGGTTTTTATTGCTTTTTGTCTTGTAGAAATGTATTTGGCTTGGTATTATAATCCCTTAATTCATACAACTGATATGAAAAGAAGTAGGAATGTAATACATAAGTTTTATATATAAGTTTCGTGATAAGTATAAGCTTATATATAAACGTTAGTAATCAAAATCTCAAACAGCTGCTGAATGACTGAAAGCCCTTAAATTCCTAGTTGCTTCAGGGTTCTAAAATTCTGCGCATTGCATGGTCAGAAATGTCTTGATTGCGCTAGGTGTCATGCTCCCTTTTGGTCTGTTAAGTAAACAACATGAGGTTGTTTGTTGGGTCAAGGTGTATTTGACACTTGACACCTAGTCAATAGGGTGTCACAGTGTTGACTCTGTTAGGTGAACTTGTCAATTCCTTGAGCTACTTGTGTAAGGATCAGAACATAATGTAACATCCAAGTTAGTTTTCTATCAGAAAAATTTCTAGCTGTCATCTTTTCTGTTTTAAGAGATTTCATCAGTTATGAGACTGTTCTGGAGAGCATTGCTGCTCTATATGATAACTTTTTTTTGTTTTGGAGAAAATAATCTCATATTCTTTGGCTGCTGAAAAGTAATTACAAACCAAATTTATCTTGAGCTAGAGAAATTGCTGCTTTAGAGGTGTGTAGATAAAGTTCAGGTTTACCTGGAATTACTCTTTTCACTATAGACCAGTTAGATACATTTAACCCATAACCATTTTGCAGAGGTCTTAAGAATAACTGTTTTATGTGAAATAATAAGAAATCTTTGCAGATTCTCGAGCACTTTGTCGAATTGAGACATGTAAGGCTTTCTTGAAATTACAGGAAGAATTTGATGCAGAATGGGAGAATGGGTCTAGGTCACCTGAAGTCATTGCCTTGACTGGAAGAATTATGCAGGAAGCTAAAAGACACTCAGGTGTATACTTATTGTTATTGGTACACTCATAACGTAAATGTAGATCGTGATAAAATTGTCATTAAGATGAAAGAATAAATACAATGGAACCAAGTAAAAGCAAGAAATTTCAAAGAAGAAATTAAATGTGTTGGTCAACTTGACACATACAATCAACTCATACTGGGGTGAAAGCACATCTCAGAGTGAGAGAACTAAAGTATGCTTTCAAAGATTTAATACACCTTTCTACTTTGTGTTCTCTGTCCTGGCTACATTTACCTATTTGCAAAATAAGCATAATATTTCATGAAGACTGCATATTTTTCACAGTCAGCTGTTTGGACAACATTGTTACCCAGAAGAAATAAAAAACCTACAACCAGTTATTGTTACATTTAAAGTCATTCGTAGGTAGCATTTTTTTTTTCTCTAAAATGTAATATCCTACAGTGCACACAATAATGCTATTTTGGATAGTAGTTTCTTGATAAAGTAAGTCTTTCTTTGTAACAGAGCAGGACAGAGACTCCATCTGAGTAGCCATTTTATGTCAGTCCCAAGGTGCAAATATGCTCTAGAGCCATCTTTGCTTTGCTTAAACAAGCTCTTTATTTCAAGTACTTTATTGGCAGTTAATGGTGATCTTGTAGCTACATGACAGTATATGGTGGATTAATATTACATTGCATATCAAAGCAGGTACATATGATGTATTAGAGCAAATAAATCTATGAACTTCTCTGTTAAGAGACAAGCCATTTTTCCAAAGTGAGGTGCAGCTATGCAGATATCTTCAACATAAAGACTTGAGGGTATACCATGTACATAAGATATGTAACTACAAGTTATCTGTTCCTAATATAATTATGTAGGAGGCACAACTAAAACCTTGCTTTCTGGCTCATGACAACATCACTAGTATTTCTAAGTCAGTTTTCAGAATCTGAATGATTTTGTGGAGTATTAGATAGTCATTATTCGCAAAGTTAGTCATTATTCAGTCTTATTTCAGTTTCTTTGGTTTTTAGAGAGGGGTAATTTGTAATCCTTTTATTTCAAAGTGTTTTAACCTGTAAACAGTTATGCATTTGTTGCACTTAAAAAACTCCAAAAAACAAACAAAAAAAGACAAAAACAACACACACAAACAAACAGAAAAAAGACCTAGATAATTCCTGATTTGTTTTACTGAATTATTTGCCTATCATAATGAACCTTGGAGATGTTCCATATACAGAAGCAAGGTTACAGTGAATTTCACTGAGTGATATAAAAGCTTTAAGGAGAGTTAAAATGGATGATTCAGTGCTTAGATTATGGTCAGAACAGCCTTTCACAACACTTACTTGGGAGCAACTCATAGAATATTTGGTAAGTATAGCAGTACAAGTTCATTATAACTGCATCAAGCACTCTGATTGCAAAGCTTCAATCTGTTCATTTTATACCTAAGAGTATTCACAAATTAGAGCACCTGATATATTTCAAAGAGGTTTCAACTTTTATTATTCTTGGACCATGTTGGTACACCAGCTCTTAATTAGTTATCAAAGTTTGTTAGTTAGTTACCAAAGTTTGGGGAAGCCATTTTTCCTTGTTAATTCTGTGAGCTTAAGTTTGCAGGAGATATATAGAAATTCATTTTTTAGAAATCACCACCACCTGTATGTCCAAATGTGGTGTGTTAGAAATGACAAAAGTAAATAAAAGTCTTCCAGTAACAAACTTTTGCATTTTTTCTTTTCCTTTATTTATTTACTTTATTGATAAAAATGTCTGAAACAGCTTATGAAAAAAAAAAAAAAAAAACAATATTCTTATTTAAGGAGCTCGCTTGAAAAGATTTCCCTTTTTTGAAGCAGAATTAAACAGTTCTTTATGTTAGCTTGCTATTAAATTATGCTTAGCAATCATAGGTAGTAAGAATAGCCATTTGTTATGTATCTGCACTATAAATGAATGCAGCTAACCCTACAAAGCAACTTTATGTTTGATGCATAACAGAAAGAGGCTGGAGCCAACTGGAAAAGTCAAAAATACCCAGAGCATTCTGTATGCTTCTCCTAAAAGTCCTACTTTATTTTGTTAAGAAGATGAGTCATAGCTTTATTTACACTTTGATGATGAAAGCAACACTATTTACTTCATACTTTTGTACTCTTGATTATTTCCTCAGGAAAACGATACAGATGCATTGAGGCACTGAGTCCCTCTTCACTTTTCCACGCTGTTGGTAAACTAAAGGTCAATATCAAGGTTTATCAGTTCTGCATCTTGCAGCATTCAGATCTATTCTGCAGGGGAAAATGAAACATTTCCCTGCAAAGGGCGAGTGAAAAATGCTGTGTCTTCCAATTTCACTTCATAGCTAGAGTCGCCTACATATGTTGCACCATTTTCTGAGGTGTACATAAATGCAACTTAGGTATGGTTTTCCATTGGATTATTCATTTTATTGTGTACGTGATACAATAAATGTGTGTAGCATTTTACAAGTATATTTTTAGAATGAGTAAATTGTGCTAGGCAGTAGACAGAAAAACAGTCCATGCTCTTTCTACCAATGACAACCATACAAATTTATTTGGAGCCAATTAGAGCAGAGTTCCTTTTACACTACTGTCATCTCTTAGTGAAAACATTTTGTTGATCAATGAGATGAATCTCACCTCACCTAACTTAGAAATTAAATCAAAACCAATGGAAATAAAGCAAAACAAAAGCCCAAATACCATGTGTAATATATAAAATGCAAGATATCATGGAAAGGGAATAAGAAAACTAAGTTTTAGCAGAACAAAGTTTTTTGGCTTAAGTCAAACAGATTAACACAAGTCTAATCTTCCCTCAAGAATACTAGGCAGCACATCCAGTAATATACTGAGTTGTGAAATACTGAAATATGCATTTAGAGAATAACCTGTGAATGAAAAGAGTTGCTTACTTAAATCCAGTCATTCCAGAATGGGGTGATTGTTTCATCTGCAGGTGTTGACTGAGAAAGGATCTAGCTAAATGACAATTAAAAATACAGTATTTTTCATATGTCAGTGCACATGCCAATGCATAGGTAGTATGTGCATAAGTCTATGCATTCTTCTGCATAGGTAAGATGATTGTTTAAGACCAGCAGAAATGAATCAAAGATATGTACTTAAGGGTTTTAGGAAAAAAAAATATATACTCCAGAGATAGGCACTTTGTTTACAAAGAATAGTGTTATTATCTTGAAGACTGAAGGAGGACTTCAGAGAATTATGATGATCTTAGACTGTGAATCCCAGCATTATAATACTTTCTTAAGGAGAAACTTTCGGATTTGAAAATCTGCACTATAACTTCCTTGTCTTGTTATCAAGACAAGGTGAACAGGTACGCAAAGTGTGCTGTAGATGTTTTTAGACTTTATGATCAGTTTTATATGTAGAAAGTTTGGCTTAATTCTTTTTTTTTTTATGTAACAGTTGACATTTAGTATATATCATATGATAACAATAGAATGTGTGTGTGTATCGGTTTGTCATAACGAGAAACACAACTCATAATTTTTTGCTTCTGATCTGCTTAAACTTCTATTCTGAAAGGGACAGCAGGGTCATTGCAGTAGATTGAGGCACTCAAATAGATTGATGTCCTACATTCAGTGTTGTTTGGTTTTGATTTATTAAACTTTCAGGTAGATATGATTTACTGAAACTCTTCTGTGAATATTTTTACTGTGCCATTTTGATAGTTGGAATCATGCAAATACTTAACATTTCTTTTCTCATTTGCTATATATTTATGTAAACTGTACTGCTTCTTCTATCACAGCTATTATAAAGAAATTGTTGTTCTGATCTACATTCTCTATAATGATGAGGGAAATGTGTTTTACAGTATGTTACCACAGCTCGCAGGTAATCCGAAGTATAAAGCTTTTCATGTAACCATATAGAAATGAAAAAAGCTTATACTTTGGAGTGTAATTAATTGTTTGGTTTTGACAAAGAAGGGTTACATAGAGAAAAGTGCTTGGAATAAGTTTTACTATTATTAGAGCATAGTATATATCAACAAAAGTGCTTCTAATTTTGGATTTATTGAGTTGCTTTTGACTCATGAAACAATGCTGTCTCCAGTACATAACCTCTGTCCACAGTGTGTAATTTACTAGCTAAATCAGAACCAGCAGAGTAGCAGAACTCCTGTTTGCAGGACTACTTACTGGATCTGCAACCCAAAGAATATCCTTTTTGAATTGTCCATTTGTATTAAGAGATGGATTTGTACTACGAAAAGGACTCTTCTATGTTTGGAAGGACTTTTGTAACAGACTAAGGTGCTTGATAAGTTCTGATCAAAAGGGTTACATTCTGGAAAAAAAAGCTGCAAAGCTGCTGTAGGGTAGAGAAATTGATGTTATATAAGGTAAACACATAGTGCTGGAGTCAATGGAAAACACATAATGAGATATTCAAATCTGGAAAAACACAGCAAATTCAGAAAAACAGGGAAAAATGAATATTTGATTCCTAGTCTTTTTCATTCCTCATGTGAGCACAAGAGGGAAGAGGTTTCAGAATTGTATAGCACTTGTCTAGCAACCTTCAATGGTTGGTCATCTCATCTTATTGAGTGCATCAAGCAAGTGCTAATCAATAATTTTATGACAATGTGCCATAGCAGAGCTACAGTCTTCACACACATGTTCTGGACATTCAGTGAGGGCAGAATGTAAAAAGCAGAATAAAAAACTGCAAATAATACAGGTATAAACAATATGATTAAATTAGATTTTTGATGAGTTCTAAAGCTTTCTGCAAATTATTCAAAGACTGTTTTAGGTGCAGCATTGCAGAACTACTCTGTCAGAGGTACAGCTGTATGATGTACACTTTGGACAGTGTGTACTGGGCTAAGAAAGTGTCCTACATAATAGACACAATAGACACAGGTTTTTTGATCTCCTCACGTCCCATTTCTCACAATGGGTGGCAGAGTACACATTAGAAATAGATTAAATTTTCTTGGTCTTTAAAGTTATTTTGTATATATATCAGCAGGTCACCTCATTAACACTTGGACAAAGTACATAGTAAGTTTGTAATTAAACATCCTCTTCCTTCCCATGGAAATCAAATACAATCCTAGCTTCTTCCTTCCCTGTATTTGTTTATGTTAAACATTATCATTGCCTAAATTATATTAGTTTTGGTACATACTTCAAATAAATTTTTTATCACCATGTTCCAGACTGGACAAATAATCATCACACATGCACTTATTTTATGTAGTGCAATGCCATGACATCTGAGTATAACCAAGTTGTCTAGATGGGATATCGAGCTAACAAAGCTATTCTGCTCTTCTTTTAAGAGACAGTGTGAGTACCTCTGTATAATACCACACTGTTCCATGTAAGTATATACCTCCCCTTTTGCTCAGTTGTCTGCTCAATGTTACATCTCATGAAATAAAAATATATTTTGTACCAACATAAATATCAGCATGAGAGAAGCAGTAACTTGAGTGTGCTGGGCATTGCTGTCTACTTTAGTGCTAGGTAGTTAGAGATGTTACTTTCCCCTGCATAGTCCTCAAGTTGCTATTGAAATCTGGTTTCTGTATTAAGAAACAGCAAGTGCATCTTCAAGGATGGCCTCTGCATGAGCATCATGTTAGTATATCTGCCTGTTTGTCTATTGCATAGAACTGAGGGACTGAATGCAGTAGGAGTGAGCATACCTTGCTCTCAAGTTTTACTTTTTTAGAGTCCTGGAAATCAGTGGTATAGGATGAATACAATGGTAACTAATATTTCCAGCTAGGAAACACTCCCAGGTAAACTGTGACTGTAAAAAAAGTGTTGACATTTTCAGAACTCCTCCACTTTGATTTATGAGCCCACACAGATTCTGTTCTCAAGTCATTTTTTTTTTATAAATGTAGAGAACTTTTCATCTCTGCTAAATTCTGTTAAAACACGTTGATAAAATACTTATTTTCATTATTTCAACTGATCTATTAGGTTTTCCTAATTCTTGAATGATCTCCGAATTAATTTATCTTTTGGTTGTAGTCTGCTTGAAATCACATTTTAATCTTCACTCGCAGAAAGAGCTCACACATCAAGCTTTTATGGGCACAGCTGTATCAATTTGATTTTTCAGATTAAATTACCTGTATATTTTTAATTTTGTTTCATACAAATAGATGGATCACTTTCTCTGCTCCCATAAAGCTTTAGAAAATCTGCCTTAACTGAATAGCTTCTTACTTATGTGACCTAAATTCTGGAGAGGTTTTTAAACTGGATACCTCCAGAAAATATTCTGTCTTTTCCTAGATTCAGTAGTTCCCAAATAATATCTTTCAAAGGCTATTTTCCTTATTGGGAGTTCTTATGATTCTTCCCATTTTCTTCTTGCCAACATATTTTGCATACCTTTCCACAAGTTAACTGTGGCTTAACTAATGTATAATTCTTTAATTTTAGTGATTCACACTTTCAAAAGCTTCCATCTCATCAAAAACATTACTAATTTTTCCCATTTTAATTATAATATAGAAAACGTTTCTTAAACCAATAACAATTTCCAGACTGGCAAGAATACTTGAAGTGTGAGCCCTACATAAGCTTTTGCAGTCTGGAGATACTTTCCAGCCTTGGACAGTTATTTGATCCCAGTCATATGTCCTTAGGAACAGAATCCAGATCAGTTTACTCCTATTACATAATCTAAGTAGTTGTCATAGAGACTGAAACATTAGTAACTATTTCCACCCATAGGAGTCATGTGCTGCATGAATGTTGAAGAAAAATATTTTCTCCATATGCTCAAGGTGATACTTTCAGGCCAGGATTTAGGTGAGGGGTAGGATGTATGCAGAAAGTACCCTGGGCTGTGATACTGAAGCAGAGAAGACAAACAGCTTGGATTCTAATCTCAAGAGCACAGATGAACTTTGACAGTATTTACAGAAATTTATGGTAGCAGAATTTGAATTGGAGTCTATTGCATCTTCATAATATTAAAATGAATATCTTTTATTATTGATAATGCAAAATCTGCTGCTTTGCAAAGACTGTGCTATTTATTTTTCACGTAATGTGCAGCAGCAGTACAGATAACTCCATTAACACTGACCTGAAGCCTTAGTTCTTCCATTTATAAAATATTACAGAAAGTGAATATTTAACTCTTCTCCGTCCAAACATCAGAGCTCTTTAAAATATCTATCCAACATATAACTCTAGATTCATGTGAAGCCGTTGCTGTTATTCTGGGTATTCCTTTTTATATCTTTAATTCAGATTGAATTTTAAAGACTATGAATGTGCTGATGTACTGAGAAGGCTTTGAGACTGTGGCTTAAGAGTGGTCTATGAAGTGTTAATACACACCTACAACATGTTTTAAGGCTGGTAAGCATCATAGTTAAATATGATGGAGTACTCCCAGAATTTAAAGGATGATAGGAGTGGTTAGAAATAAATGAATAAGCAGATCAATATTCTTGCAGTGCAAAAAGCTGATGCTGTGAGCTGTAATGAAGGAGTTTAGCTGAGCTTATTAAAACTTCTGTAATGGAACAACAAAGTTTTGGGTTTTTTTGTTTGTTTGTTTGTTTTTGAAAAGTTGATTAGTTTGAGGATTTTTTTTTTTTTTCCAAGTATGCTGAATTTTTCATCAGCCTCAATCAACTTATTGTTAAAGCTGAATAATTCTTTGGACTGGATCACTGGCATTTTCAATTTAGCCTTCAACATTTCATTTCAGTGCGCTCCAATTTGGGTGGGGTGCCAACTTCTCTGTGTTAGATATTTTATTGACTGCTTTTTTGAAGTAATTGAAACAGAATTGCAATCACTGTGGTTGGAATACATTTCGCTTAACTTTACTCATCTAGCCAGTTCGTCATCCAGAATAAGGTGGTCATTTAGGTTTCCCATAAGGTCAAAGAAAAATGGTAATAACAAATGCTTGATGAATGGAAGTCCGACCCAGAATTGTGGGAACTGTGAATGCAGAACAGATTTTAGAAGTTTTTATAATAGTACTCCATGTGAATCTGGCAGCAACAATAAATGAATGAATAAATAAGTTAATTCTAAGGAATGATGAATATTAGAATGGCTACATTGCTATTTATCTCATTAATGACTTAGTTGTGCTCGTAATCTGATCTCAATCATGTAACATTAATTTCAGTGTAATTTTGTAAGATGGGGTTCTCAGTTCAGTAAAAATCTCTTTAGTGGCTTAGTACTAACAGCCTCAGCCTTTGTTTAAACATTCATGAACAACTGCACTCTGTCAGGGTACTTAATACATTTTTGCTTTTCATAGGACAACATCTTACCACACAGGATTCACTTCTGTCTCAGTAATCCTATAGCGAGTCCTCAAACTGGTACAGAAGACGTGCCTTTATTCCAGCCTGAATTAGACCTTTCATCATTCTCCCAGACATCAGGAACTCACAGCTTGTAATAGTGCTTGTTTAACAGTTTTTGTTTCTCCGTCCATTTTTCTGCTCAGCTGATGCTGTTACTAGGAATCAGCCCATTGCAACACCAAAGCCTATGAGGAAAGAGAATTACTGGGATCGTTCATTTATTTTTGTCTTACAGCACGTGGCTTTCCCTTCATTCTGCCTCCCTCCACAGAGCCTGCCTCTGCTAACCTTCCAGGCATTTGGAACAAAGTTATTCCTATGTGTGCTTTGGATGTATGAGGGGCTGTTACTTTCCCACTCTGCCTTCAGGCGCATGCTAGTTTTGGTACTGCTACAGTGGGATGAAAAGTATGTTACAATATTGATTCTTAACTATAAATTATGGATGATTGAATAACTGCATGTTTCTTTCATAAATATGAATAGTTAGAACTAATTTGTCTGATGTGAAGAGAAAAAATAATTTGTCTTTTTTTCTTTAATAAGATGTTTAAAATAGCTGCAGTAATATATTTTAACATTATCAGTTATTGTGCTATTAAAGATTGAAGTGAAACTGGCTTTAAAATTAGGAATAGTGATTCTTTTTTTTTTTGAAAGATTTGACTAGATTAAAAAAAAAAAGATATATCCTAACATAAATATCATAAATAAAAATTAATATAGTTTATTATATTTATAGTACAATGCACTTTTTTTGCTATCTGGAAAGCCCTGTCTTTCAATTCATGGAAGTTGGAGAAACTTTACAAAAACAGCAGCTTTCTAAAATACTTGGTAATTTGGGTGCATTTTAGCAGTTTTGTTCTTCACAGAGTGTGTTTATCTTGCAGGTTAGGCTGCAGTGGAAAAAAAGTGCAGTAAAGTCAAATTCTGAGTGTACCTGTAAGACACTTGGGTTTTATTTATCTTGTACCCCTCAGTGTCTGTATATGGACATTCAGACAAAATGTAGCGTGTTTTCCTCTTTCAGGAAGATTAGTAGGCTGGCTACCAGTGCTCGTTAGGAACTACTTTGCCTATTAAAGCTCATAGTTAGAGATAAGAGTCTCTCTTGGTCCCTTCTATGTCCTGCCTTTTCCCACAACAAAATCCCAAGTCAGAGCAAAACCATCTCACAAAACTAATGAAGATTTATTTTTGCAAATAATGAATGTTGCTTAAAGAATAATAGAAAATTGCCAAAGAAGTACCATTTAGTATAACAATACCCTTCTAATACTGTCCTGCTTGGAATTCATTGGAACTACTAATAAAAATAAGAAAAAATAATTATTTTCAGCTTTCAAACAGGGATCTTTTATAAAAGTGTAATTCCTGTATAGCTCATTCCTTAGCTAATGCTACCACAAAGTCATTGATTTTAAATATAACTATGTCACTAATATTCATTAGGATTTAGAGCAGCAGACTATCCAAACTTAAAAAACAATGACTGTACCCCACCTGTGCTTCCACTTCAAGTATCAAGCTGTACAATTAATTAGCATTTGTTACGTAATGAGCTTTAAAAATCTCACTCTTAATTGACAGTTTACCTAGACATTAGTCCACATCCCATCTCTGCCACACATTTTGGTGTAAGATGCAGTCAAATTATTTATGCTGTTACTTTACTTGTTTTCTGTGTCTGGAAGTGAATAAGACTTCTGAATCACCTCACCAGAATATTAGGAGACTGAGTGAACTCAAGTTTGCAAAGCTCTTTGCAGTCCCTGGCTTACCATGTGAAGCTGGAATGCCCTACACGCGTGCTAAATATTCCTATTATCATGCAAAAAATAGAGACAGATTTTTCACATACCATCTCTTTTCCTCTGAGACAAATGGCAGACAGAACTCAAGTGGAGAATGAAGCTGTTACTTTAATGGTGCAGAAGAGCAAAACTAAAAAACCCAGTAAAATTCGTATTTCTGTAAACCTGAGAACAGCACAACCCCTTCTCAGAAGTCTGTGACAAGCTGTTGTACTGAGAGCTGATGCTGGTGCTGGCAACTGCAGAATATTAATGAAGCCCTGGTCTGAACAGGTTGATCGTGACTGACTGAAGTCTGCAGCCCTTGGTATCAAGATACATTATTTGTCTGTAGTGTTTGCTCTTGGTTTGACCTTGCTGCTTGCTTGCTTGCGTGCTTCTTTCTCTCTCTCTCACCATTTCTTCCTCCTTTCTCCATTTCCTTGTTTTCTCCTTCCCTTCCTCTCCCTCCATATTTCTCTTTTCAATTCACTTGTTCTTATTTCCCAATTAAATTCTGTTGTGCTGAGATACCTCTATAATAACAGTTTTGCATATCATATGTTTTAAAAGTATCCTCTTGCTCTCTTTCTACTATTTCTTAGTAGACACATACAGCTCTTTAAGTTAGATATGTTCTTGTTCACTGCTTACATAACAGGGATTTATGCAGAGGAGCTAGAAGAAGCTTAGGATAAAATCCTTGTTCACAACCTAATTCAAGGTATAGAAAGACTGAGCAGCCTCTATGTACCTGACGAAGGGAAGAGGGCTGATGACTTCCCCAAGGACATGCTTAACTCACTGTTCCCTTCCTGCTTCTCCATGTAGATGCCATCACTGTCCCTCACCCACCGCTTGCCTATAAAAGGTAGGGGATGAGCAGGACTAACTGGTGAGCCATTAACACACAATGGAATTTGTGTGACTGCATGTCAGTTCTGCTGGTGACCTTTATTTACTCGAATGCAGCTTAGCTCTGGAAAGCCCTTTCACTTGTCACTGCTTCAGTCCTCCCTCTCCTTTTTCTTCCTCTGTCAGAATTTGTAACTACTCATCTAAAATGCTGTATCATTTTGGTTGCTAATGGATTTTGCATTCATCTGTGTACTTCTTATACTATCAAAATCTTACCAGTTAAGCTTAAGAGAAAAGCAGAGGATATTAATGTGCTAGGCTGCTTAAGAAGGAGCTCCGTTTTGTGGATATTAACTTAAATTTTTACAGGAAAAACTGCTTTAGTTCCTGAGAAGGTATGGGATGTTTGAGATATTGTTCTTAATATTTCTTACAAAATGATTTCTTTGCTTTTCTTGGTGCAACTATGTATGTATTTATTTATGTATTTTCTTTTTACCTTTTAAAGTGAGTTAAAATTGGCTATCATGATCATAAAGGAATATTAGGGAAGCTATTATTAACTGCACTCTGTGGAATATACAGGAGGTGTAAGATAGAATGATCCAGACTCCTCTTTGTGGCAGGGCAAAGTGGCGTAAGGTAGCAGGCAATCATTCACTGTAGCGGTGCTATCAGCTGGCAGTGCAGCGGGCTTTGCAGGATAGGCCGAGGCATAGGAACAGCCACTGCACCTTTTCACTTTTCCCTGACGTCCTCTTAGTTTACTCTGAAGCTTTCAAAGAGAAGAGACCATTGAAATATCAGAGCCTGTCCTGCTACCCTGAAAAGGCAAATACAATGAGATATTTCCAAAGAGCTGATACTTTATAATCACATTATTATTTAGGTTGGAAAAGATCTTCAAGTCCAAACATCAGCCTGACCCACCAAATCCACCACTAGACCAGGTCCCTTAATGCCACGTACATAGTACCTTTCCAATGTTTGACTACCCTCATCATGAAGAAATTCTTCCCAGTACCCAATCTCAACCTCTCCTGACACAACTTGTGTCTGTTTCCTTGCAAACTATTACTTGACACCTGAGAAAAGAGACAGAAACTTTCCTCACTGTGACCTTCTTTCAGATAGTCATAGACATCAGCGAGGTCTCCTTTCATCTTTCTCTTGTCCAGAATAACCAAATCTCATTTCCTCAGTTGCTTCTCTTCAGTCTTGTTTCTAGTCTCCTCACCAGCCTCATCACTCTTCTCTGCACGTGCTCAAGCAACTCATTATCCTGCTTGTAGTAATGGGCCCTAAACTGACTACAGTATTTGAGTTGCAGTCTCACCAGTGCCACATACAAGGGGACAGTCACTTAGAATAACAGAATCATAGAATTATTTGAATTGGAAGGGACCTTTAAGGTTCATTTAGCCCAACTTCCCTGCAATGAACAGGGACACCTACAGCTAGATCGAGTTGCTCAGAGCCCCATCCAGCCTGACCTTGAATGTCTCCAGGGGTGGGGCAACCACCACCTCTCTGGGCAACCTGTTCCAGTTTTTCACGGTCCATGTCATTTAAAAAAAAAAAAATCTTTCTTATATCTAATCTAAATGTTCCATCACATAGTTTAAAACCATTTCCCCTTGTCCTATCAGAACAGACCCTGCTAGAGAGTCTGTCTCCTTCTCTCTTATAGCCTCCCTTTAGATACTGAAAGGCTTCTCCCAGTCCTCCCCGGAACCTTCTCCAGGATGAACAGCCCCAACTCTCTCAACCTGTTTTTGTAGGAGAGGTGTTCCAGCCCTTTTTGTGTCCCTTTTCTGTACACACTCCACCAGGTCCATGTCTTTCCTGTACTGAGGACTCCACATCTGGATGCAGTACTCTGGGTGATGTCTCACTACTGCGGGGTAGAGGGACAGGATCACCTCCCTTGACCTGCTGACCACACTTCTTTTGATGCTGTTCAGGATATGGTTGGCTTTCTGGGCTGTGAGGGCACCTTGCTGATTTGTATCCAGCTTGCCACCCACCAGTACCCGTGTGTTATTTCTGATGGTGCTATGCTCCAACCTTTCATCTCCCAGCTTGTATTGGTAGCTGCAACCCAGGTTCAAACCTTTGCCCTGCTGGCCTCCCTATTTCTGATGTACGCCAGGATACTGCTGGCCTTCATCACCTTGGCACACCGCTGGCTTGTGTTCAGCTGACTGTTGACCACGACTTCCAGGTTCTTTTCTGCCAAGCAGTTTTCCAGCCACTCTTCCCCAGAGCTACAGTGCTTCAATGGATTGCTATAACACTTGGACACCACTGGAGTTCTTCTGACCAATGTACTGGCAGTGATTTTGCCAAACACTTGTGGGTTATTTTTAGGAAAAAGCGTGCTGCCTCAATAAATTGGTTATCACTTTCCATTTTTATGGGGAGCAATTCCTTGTTGTTGCACCATATTACTAGAATTTATAATAGAGATAGAAGTTCTGTTGTATGAATATGAAATATGAACAAATATGCTCAAACTTTAAAGCATAAGAAAGTGATAGTTAACTTTTTTGTTTGTTTCTTTTCAGTAAATAGCTAAAAGTTTTCTCTGATCAGCAGTACAACAGCTTTTGGGACAGAAAACTGCTGTTCCAGGCCATTCAGTTAGGTCATAGAAATAGGGATTTACTTTTCATGCCAATTTAGGTAGGTTTTTTTGTTGTTGCTGTTGTTGTTGTTTTTTCCTGTGGAGGCAACCAATTATTGTGTGTGTTCTAGTGTACAATGGACTTTTCAAGATACTCTGCCTTCCAGTGGATCCTCAATCAATAAACAGGTGTTTAACTACTTTGCCAAAATTAAATTTCAGCAACTATAACAATTGTCACATATCAGGGGTTCTTTCTGGACATGCATATTAATAATAGTAATAATAACAATAATAAAGGTCTGTGTACAGAGCAGCAGAGAAGTAGATGTCTATTGCTATCAGCAGCAGATCTGTATGACATGATGCAGAAAACAAATTAGCTGGGATATTGCAGCCTTGCATATAAGCCAGGTGTTTCAGTGGTTGATTTAGCCCCTCTGGAGGTTGGCCAGTATGAAGGTGATGTCTACAACCACCTGCAGTGAAGTGGAGAATCAGAATTAAAGAGGTTTCTATCACAGAGGTGACCCTATGATAGATAATTTGTAAAGGAACTCTTTGCTGGTTTGTGGCATGTATCGTAGGCAATACTGTATGGCATTTACCCTAACAGTACTCTAGGCACTGTACTGGGAATTAATATAAGCTGACACAGTTCCTTTTTAGTTTTTGTTGAAGTAATCATATCACTCCGAATGCTAATGCAGTTCGCTGTGAGGAATTGGGGTATGATGTAAGCAACACAGAAAAAGTCTCACGGAGATTCTCTGGTAATCATAAGCACAACAAAAAACCTACATACTGTTATGATCCACAGCTTTCAGTACTGGTGTGTCGGAAGACCAGTCAAGAGTAATAAATCATGTAAATGCCCAAGGAAGAAACGTAGAAGAAGGTGGAATGTTCAGGACATGCAGTCTGTGTCAGTTGCATTACACAGATGAAAACACAGTGGACTCCAACTTTGTTTAGTAATAAAAGGGATCTAGATTGGAAATACCTCTGAACTACAAAATTAATTCTTGCTGCTACATGTTCTTTAGAAATATAATGTCAAGATGATAATATATAATATCTATAGGAATAAATATCAATAAATAAAAATATAAAATAATTTCAGTCTTTAGGAGTTTTAAGTGAACTACCTACAATTTGTTAAGCTCCCTGATTTTTTTTCTTTTTTTGGTGCACCTCTCAGAACCTCTACAAAGAATCACTCTGGTGCTCTCTATTATGGTAATCTTTAAATTAGAAAATAACTGTGGAAAGTTTGTGAGGTTATCAGTGAAAGACTTCCTGATGTCTTTAAATGTGTGAATACAGAGCAAAAAAAGTACCATCAAGTTTGACTTTATCCCTGCAAGTAATATCAATAGTTACTAATAAGCAGAATAAAATGTTAAAAACAGAGTACAATATGACACTGTACTATTTTGTGTTTATTTTATGGCTACACAAGGAATTTTAAGTTTCTTTTTAAAATATGCTTTTAAAATGTTATCATCAGTTAAGCAAGAAATATTAACAACAATTGTTAATGGCTAGAAAATGAGAGCACATGATAAAGCATTCTGTTACACACTTGTTCCTTACTGTAGTTGCTGATGATTGTGCTAAAGTACCTTCAAATGTTGCTAGCAAAGCAGCATTTAGGAGTAGTTAACTGTAACTTTTTTTCCATTTCTTTCTATACAACATTTTTCATTTTTTTTTCTGTGTCATACCTATTCTAAGTCCATAGTGGAGATCGAAGAGATAAGCAAATTTACCTACGCAAACACATCACTTTCCAATAAATGAATAATTGCAAACAAAATTTCAGTGACTGACTTCAGTGATTTTTAATAGTTGTACATACTAAATGGGATATTTCAATTTTTTTTTTTTATTTTTTTTTAGAACAGATTTTTGCTTCTGAAAACAGGCTTGTGTATTCTGCGTTTACAGGTCAACTGGGAGTTGGTCTCTGCTTTGAGAATTCTGCAGATGAGGGTAGGATACTGCAGTATATTAAAAGAGAAAAACTGTCTGAAACTTTGTTTCTTCTCTTCTTTTTCAGCCTAATTGGAGAAGAGACTGAGACTAGAAATGCCACCAGCAATAGGAGCACCACAATACCCACCTCCAGATGGAGGCTGGGGGTGGGTTGTGGTCTTTGGGGCTTTTATATCCATTGGATTCTCCTATGCGTTTCCCAAAGCCATCACGGTATTCTTCAAGGAAATACAGGAAATCTTCCATACATCATATAGTGAGATAGCTTGGATATCTTCAATAATGTTGGCAGTCATGTACGCAGGAGGTAAGATGTTTGTGAAATTTGCAAATATCACAGCTCACCTGCCCGCATGGTCATGCACTTGAAGTTAATTACTAACTGATTTTATAAGTTACCTAAGAATTTACCTAATGTTTTTTCTTTGAATATTATGAGATAACTTGGAACATCTCAAACTGTTTGTAATAATGGAACTATTGAATCTTAAATTCATATATTATAAAAATATATGTACATATGTATAAAAATGTATAGAAGCTATGTATAGAAACTGAAATGTTTCTGAAAAGCAGCACTTCTGTATTTTTCAGAAGTGGTTTCTGTAATAAAGTATGATATTATCAGATCCCAACAAACAACCCTGTGAAGGATGCATGAAGTCCCATTTTTACCATGGTAATTTTTTATCACTGATTTCAATCTACCTAAGCGTTGACATTTAAGTGACCGTAGCGTCTTTAGCAGTCAAGTAAGAGAGGTAGGTGCCTGTAGGAGAGAATTCAGGCTAACTGAGTTGCACTCTCTAAGTACCTTTTTTCTCCTCTGATTGTAAAGAAGACCCTACAGCCAACATAGCATTAGCTGAAGCACCTCAGTTAAATATTTTTCAGTTAATGGGATGGAAAACAATGTTGTTGTTTTTTTTTTTTTTTTTTTCAAATGGCAGCAGAGACAGAGACCTAATAAGGATGATTTGATAAGTTGTGTCAATATCAATAAAAAGTTGCTTTTCAGATATCTTGATCTGATATTTATACATAGGGAGAATTTTGAAGGAGTTTATAGGTACAGCAACAATTCACCAAGTGAAGAAGTAACTTGAATCAGTGCCTCCAAGAGTAGAGTAAAAGAGCATATACATCCTTGCTATGTGTTATGACTTATGACCAGGTCACTCTCAAATCATAACTGACTGTTACGGATACTGCAAGCCTGGAAGTGTGCTTCACTCTGATAATGTGCCATTTCATGTGCCCAAGCATGCTTGACTACTACTGTGCTCTCTGTCTGCAAGCAGTCCAAAGGCAGACAGTGTGCATGGTGCTCTGGGGATGGAGAGAGTGTTTCATTCAGATTCCCTCTGAAGGTACTTTCTTCAGAAGAATGTGTATTTACAAATGCACATGCACCTGCATCTGTAACTGTGGGAGCCCCTGTATGGACCCATCTGGAAGAAGGGAAGTGCACAGATGATGAAGAACTGTAATTTGCTTCCATTTTCCTTATGCCGTGACTTCTTAAGTGAAGTCTTTTTCAGTGTGTTTTCTAATGTTTCCTAAATTTACTATGGGCAGACTTACTGTTACACAGTTCTTTTATTTTAATCTTTGAATAACATCTAATTTTTGCCATTTCTATCATCTGAAAGTTCAACCAACTTTTATTAATAGTGCGGACACAAACTGAGAGGTACTTAGCTGTGGTCATGTTTATACATTGGCTGATCTGAAAGCAATGCTCCCTATTTTATTGTGTTGGCTCATGACATCAGAGGTGGATGTTGGTGGTTTGGCAGCAGAGGGGCAGTGTCACAAAATGGTATCTGACATGAAAGTGCATGTGAAGCGAAGATGTCACTGAATTCCTCCACATGGAAAAAAAGGCACCCATTTACATGCATTGACTCTTGCTGAAAAGATATGGAGACCAAACTATGGATGTAAGCACAGTGAGGCAGTGATGGTGTGTTTCAGCAGTGGCAGTTCAGGAGGTGACAGTGGGTCACCTCCAGTAGTGCAGAATTTATGAGCATGGCATGCTTGTTCATTGCTGGCCAAAATGCATAGCTAATGGTGGTGACTGTTGACAAACAGTATTCTGTAGTTGAAAATTTGCTCTATCAAACAGTGTTATTGTATTCTTTGCTGTAGATTCCATGGAATTAAATAGGAGGCATTACTTAGTCTTGCTGCACACTTGTGATTTTGAAATGACGATTCTGCCTGGTATAAACACTCTTTGAAGCCATAGCTTCTCTAGAGCCACTTCCTAAAAAATAGAGCATTTAAACAATCACTGGCAGAATATGAAATAGCAATCAGGAAAAACATTTCTGAAGGAAATCACTCCATTGTTTTTACTGTCTGAAGGTGGTTTGATTCCTTAGCATTTGATGTGCTGTAATGTGAAAGACATATAAAGAACACAAGTACAGTGTGTAGTGTTTACTATGAAGTGTGATATGTCTGTGTGAACACTCTCTTCATCATACTATTAATTAAGGTAACTTGAAAACATCTAAGATCTGTCATTCTCATTAGAGCTTAGCGTTCAACCTATTAATCATCACAGTAGGGTCAGTGAATAAGTTAAGAGTCTGTGCTGACACTCTTTGCTTTAGAGGCTGCAGCCTCTTGCTGTAATTAGCTGGCTTCTGTGTTTCAATAACAAGGTATTAACTTACCTTTGAATGCTTTAGGAAAAAAAAACAACATGAATACTAATAAACTAATAAATGGCATCCAGTAAGGAGCTAAAAGAATGTTAATTATGTTTATCACTTACTTCATACTTAGAATAAATGGCATTAAATTATAGCAGACCATCTGGCAATCCATATGGTCTCTTGCAGTCCTGGTTAATTCCTGCAAATAGGTCAAGCACAGCATTCACTCTGTTAGGAAAGCACTAAGCAGAGGTGACAAATCTGATAAATCTAGTCAATTTGAAACTCTTTTCCCCTCTCAATCTAAGATAATGTGCACTTCCATGCAGTTCTTGTTGGTTTTATTTATTTGTTTATTTATTTTTCTCAAACACGCTCTTTTCCTCCTAACTCTCATCCCTGGATGTTTGTTAGAGCTTACTAAAAAGCCTTTCCAAAATGCAAGATCCTGTAATACGATCAAGGTTACATGTAATAGACAGCCTCTGTGCTTCAGCCTGTACTTGAAGGAAGTATCCTCTGGAGAAGAGCAATAGTTCAGTCTCCATGGCAACTCCTTTTTCTGCCTCTCTTGAGCAGGGACTGTCAATTGTATTAAATTAGGGGTGATGGTTTTGTGATGGACTCCTACACACAAGGGACTAACTGGGATGACCACACTTTTACTACTAGAGGACAGAATCTGGGGTATGATGGAATTAGTGGAGCTATCCTGACAGGACATACTGTGTTTGTGAGCACATGTGAAAACATACATATAATATGTATGCATGTATGTTTTCTTTAATATATCAACTATGTATGCATACTCAAAGTGTCATATGTATGCTCTGGTGCACACAAATATTAAGGAATTGAAGACCCAAAAGACCAAATATGCTTAACCTCAAGTTTTCACCATTCATTCTTTTTCAAAATTTCCCTTTTCCACTTTGTGCAGCATTAACAAGCCAAAGCTGATTAGAAATTTTATCAGAGCTCAATCTGTTTCTAGAAAAAATATACATATATACATATATTTGTTGCTTTCCGTGTAGGTTTGATGGGAAACTTAGAGGTGGCCATAAAAGCCATGTGACAGATATGTTGATTTCAGGCACAGCTGACCTTGGGTTTTAGACTTCCTCATGGAATTCTAAAAACTGGAAAAAGCAGGTTACTTAATTGACTTTAACTCTTTTTCTTGTCATTTAGCCAAGGGCAAATTTCACTTTGGTTGTTGTTGTTTCTATTTTCAAAAATAGCTTTTTAGATGTGATGCCAGGTTATAGAGATAAGCTTGAAAACTGTTAATTCCTCCAAACTGCAAAATGCGAAATTGTCTTGCTGATCTGAAGTTCAAAAAATAAATGTCCATTTAACTTCCAGATGACTTTTCCAAATAATAATTTGAAAAGCATTTTGAGACATTCTTGAAGAAAAATGCTTCAAGTAGTTTAAGTAGTCAAGCAGAGTTTAAGTGGTCACCATTACCATTTTTGAAAACATGCTTACAGTTAAAAAATGCAACATCTAATTGATTCACAGAGATGCAGAATCACAGAATTATAGCAGTTAGAAGTGACCTCTAGATATCATCAACTCCAACTCCCCTGCTAAAGCCAGTTCCCTACAGTAGGTCACTCAGGTGGGTGTCCAGGCAGGTCTTGGATATCTTCATGGAAAGAGACCATAACCTCTCTGAGCAACCTCTCTTCCCTCTTTCTCTCTCTCTCTCTCTCTCTTTTTTTTTTTCCTGTGTTTTTTTCATTATTCAAGTTTGAGCTTAACCATCACGTTTTAGCAAACTCTTGAAAGGTTTTTCAGGTGACAACACAAAAGTAAACTAAAAAGAAGTTCTCATTGTGACTTTGTTGAATATTAATTTGGAAAATAATGTATCATATGGTATGTTCAAAATATCTGTGATTTTATCTCAGTGGGTGTTTCAGTGATATTGCTGTGAAGATGAAATGACGTGAACAGTGGAGATGGCAGTTGCGAAATGCATGCAACACAAACAACAGATGGTTATGGATTTTTACTTTTGGATAGAACCTAGTCTCCTACACTTTTCTTCCTCCCTGGTAACATTTTCTTATTTTAGATTTACAAATACTGGCACAAGGTATTCTGTGGCCATGGATAAGGAGATTAAGAAGCTTTCTTAAATTGACCTATGTCCTTTGTTGTTAGGGACAAACATTTTTCTCCATCAGAATATGAAAAGCATTGAATTTTAATAACCTCATTTAGAGTGTCCTTGAAAGCAGAACTTATCAACTTTACAAATGCCTCCTGGGCATAAGGGAATACTTTACATTTAGCCTAAAATGTATGTAAAGTGTCTATGTCAAGTTAATTTGAGACTCACACGTAAAGAAAAGAAGGCGTAATGAGGTGACACAAGAACAAAACATTTTGAATCTTACTAACAAATAGAGATAACTTCTAGGAAGAGATACCAAGTGTAACAAAATGTTATAAATATACAGTTGTTCTGTTTTTAAAAGAATACCTGAACGCTAAGATGGCCTGATAAAGCCTTTGATAAAGTAGTACAGCCAATTGTTTCACTTTTTGAAAGTCTTTGAGTTTTAGTAAAACTATACCTTTTAGGGAGGTGTTCTGTTGTAGTAGCCTGTGTTTTAAACACAGAGAGGTTCTCTGTCTCTACCATAAAACACCCCTAAAATTGCACTTGGGAAGAAAGATGATGATGTTTTAGGTGGTTTCAAACATTTTCTTTCTTTTTGGAACAGATTTGTCATTCTAGCCAGTCTCAGTCTTGCCATTCAGAAACAGTCTCAGAGTTAAGTACATTTAGAGAAATAATTTTTTTGGTCTTTTGAATAATTGTCAGAAAGACATCTACGTGACAAATAATTGCTGTTATACTTCTACTAAGCATTTTCAGTGTCCAAAGCATAGGTTATTAGTAATGATTATCATAGGAATATTTGCATTAACTTTGTTTAAACTAACTCAAGCATCTAATGAAAACAATTTTCATTTATATACGAGCAGGCAACATTGATCTTCATTTCTATAGGTAAATTAATCAATCATGGCAGCTTTTTTTTTTATCCCTGAAGAAAATACTTGTTTATCTCCCACTTTATTTAAAGTAATGGGTCAAAGACAAAAAATAATAAATAGCATACATCATAAAGTACATTTTCTAAAGGACAAAAATGTGGGTTTGTTTAATTTCAAACTTAGGCCTTTGATATGTTCATTGAGCTTGCAAAACTTTGATGGAGGAATGCTTTTTTTTCTGTACACTAATAATGTTGGATTAGTTCCCATATAGTTTTTCATATCACTGGATCATACAATGGTTGCATTTGTGATGTGTGTCGCGTAATTCAAAGGTAATGAAACAATGGTTTAGCACAACTGGGAATCATGAGATATTTAAGCAGATCCCAGAGAAGTATTATGGGGAAGGAAAAGTCTATCTACTCATGCTGTGTATACCATTGTAATCACACCAGCACTTCAAATGAAATAATAAACCTGGCACTTTACAAAGAACTTATTATAGAATTTTACTGGTCCATTGTTTTGGAACGTCTAAGAACTATTCCCTTGTTTATTTTGAAAGGGTATAGTCAAGGGAAACAGAGCTGAACTGTGATATTTATAAAATATTATAAGGCAGTATCAATTGACTACAGCTGAGATTCTTACTGTGATTCCTAAAGGTATGTGGATACGTATTTGTTAATAGAAGAATTAGTGACAGGTTTATTCTCCTGCCAGAGTAACTATAGAAATCAAAGAATGGGGTTGTTTTTAATTGTCTTTTAATTCATTAACCATTTTTGAAGATTTTTGCAGATATCAGATATGACACACATAGATAAACATATGTACCATATGAAGAGGTTTTTGATCAATCAGAACCTTTTCATCTAGATTTTTAAGATTACTATTACTATTAAGATTAATTATTAATATTACTATTGAGGTTTTTAAGATTACTGTTAAGATCACCCGTATCAAAGAGTACATAACAACTACAGTTTTCGTAGCTGATACGTGTTTCAGCAGTGTGTACAAGCAAAAGAAAAGTTTACCTTTATTTTTCACAGATTTTGGCATCTTTATTTAGTTGTCAATAAAGTTAAGCATTTCCTGTGCAATTTTACCTGGCTTTTGTTTAGATGAATAAGAGCTATGATGAGACAACAAAATGACATGTTTAAATATGGAGATTGTAATTAAAATGGGAGACTGTATTGAGAAATAGGTTGTTCATTTGTCATCCAGTTAAAACACTTCCTGCAGCACTTTCACATGGACAGGTTTTACACTGACTGTGCCCTGCTTTATTTTCTATTTATATTGCTTTGAAACACTTTTCATTAAGTGCCTTGACTCTCAGAAAATTCTGGAAGGAAGTAGTGCTACCATTACAGCTTTTTAACAGTAGGAGCTAGAGATTATATCTTCTGTATCAGTGACATTGACAGTATGTTCGAGTGTACCCTCAGCAAGTTTGTTGGTGACATCAAGCTGTTTGGTGCAGCTGACACTCCTCAGGGAGGGGATGCCATTCAGAGAGACTTAGACAGGCTTGATCACTGGGCCAAGGTGAACCTCATGATGTTTGAGAAAGACAAGTATAATGTCTTGCACATGGGTTGTGGCAACCCCCATTATCAGTACAAGTTGGGGAATCTAAGGATGGATCACAGCATCACAAAAATGAGGTGTGGGTACTAATGGATGTCAAGGTGGACATGGATCACCAATGTATATTTGCAGCCTAGAAAGCCAACGGTTCCTGAACTGCGTCAGAAGAAGTGTGGTCAGCAGGTTGAGCAAAGTGGTCCTGCCTCTCTACTCTATACTGGTGATATCTCACCTGGAGTGCTTTGTCCACATGTGGAGTCCTCAGTACAGAAGAGACATGGACATGTAGGAGCACATCCAGAGGAGGGCCACAAAAATGACCCAAGGGGTGGAACACCCAGATGAGAAAGCTGGGGCTATTCTTTCTGGAGAAGGCTCTGGGAAGACCTGAGAGTGGCCTTTCAGTATCTAAAGGGGGGCTATAAGAAAGAAGGGGACAGACTCTTTAGCAGAGTCTGTTGTGATAGGACAAGGGGAAATGGTTTCACACTACAGGAGGGGAGATTTAGATTGGATATAAGGAAGAAGTTCTTTTACAATGAGGATGGGGAGGCACTGGAACAGCTTGTAATTTGGGGCTTGTTCTAATAAAGACTGAATTAATATTTTTAGTCTTTCTATATCTGTTGAATGTTGTGTAGGTTGTGGTGCTCCAGCGTTTCAGTGACAGTTTCAGATGTACTAGTTTTGATAACCTGGTAATCTTAAAATTATTGGCTTGTAAATATCAAATCTTTCCTCATACCCCTAATTCACTTGCTTGCATCATTAAGATAACACACCTGGGAGAATAAGTTATATGTTTAATAATTGACAGAGTTTGCTTAATAATTATAGCTGATTATAAGCTGATAGAAATCTATTGATCTTTTTGTCTTCAACTGTTCTCTGAATGATCTGTAAGTTCAATACATTTCAGTTTCTTTGAGGCAAGATCCCTAAATAAACACTTCTCTGTTGGTATCAACTGCCAATACCAAACCTGTCATGCAGGAAGTCTTGCTCAGCTTGCTCTTCTTTGTAGGATGCCTTTGCTTTTCCATGAACACAAATTATTTGTGATTCCTTTTTTTTTTTTTCTTTTACAGCAGTAAGCTTTGCTGTCCAACACATGCTGCTTCCAGATTTACTGCTGCAGCCTAGATTTTATCTTCTTGTTATTCAACAGAGTAGAATATAACTTATTCAGAGGAGTGGCTTAGTGTCAGAACTTTCAAGGACTCCTTGCAGTGGCTTTCAGAGTAGGCATAATTCAAGAAGGCAAGTGTCCTGTTTGGCCTTCCCTAGAAGGTGGAGTCATCTTGTGCCCTTGGATATCAAATTTCACTCAGAAAAGCTTCAAGAACAATTGAGTTTTAAATCATTTGAATTATTGGCATATACCTGAGTGGCAGAATTAGTTTCTCCTTATTGTGTTACTGCTAAGCTTTGAGTGTCTCTAATTAAGTAGCTGAAGCTGTTATTATTTGTCTTATCAGAATACTTGCAATTTCCAAAGCAGCAAATAAATAAGCGAAGTGCAAGAGGTTTTACTTTTGGATCTTCTACATAAGTACTCTCTTTGCAGGAACTATTTAATCTGTAAGAAACCAAGACACTATAACTGTTACCATGATACATTTAATTAAGGAGCATAAAGTTTTAAAGCTGTACATAAGCAGCATGGCATCATTACTTAAGGTGAATAAGATTTACTTAGTTAGCTAGTATGCCTGGACAAAATCCAGCAAAATCCAGTAAAATAAAAGGACTGAAATCGGTAAATAGATACATTATAGATAGATCGTGTGCTACATATCATGAATGTGCAAATCTTAATTGAACTTATTGCCAAATATTCTAGAATTGTAGTTTGGATAGTGACACTGGAAAAAAATAACAAAGTCAGAAAGAAAAACTTAAAACAGGTCCATTGATACAGATAGTGACAAATGACATGTTTCACTGACAATGTTAGGCTGTTATCAGAGATATGCGAAATAACTGCTTGAAACTCTGCTCCAAGTATGGGCAATATGTGCTCAAATTTAAATGCCAAAGAAACAATCAAGTTCAATGTTTTATTTCTCACTTGCTTAAAGCAAGTCAACATATAAACATGTCTTTATATATTTATGCAGATATCCCTCCTTTCTATGGGCTGGACTTCCAGAAAGACTACATCTTCCACAATGCAATGGGAATTTCTCTCAGAGCAAGGTCCATTCTGTGTTTCATGACTGTATTTACAATAATGACCAACATAATCAGTAGCTCATCTTCCACTAAGCTCCAGCTGAAAGACTGTAGATCTGCAGCATTTTAAAAATGATTTAACAACATTTAGAAATGTAAAATAGTACTGTGTGATCTGGAATAAAATGTTTTTTTATTATTCTGTAAAGCTAAAGAGTAAGAATTAGATCATGGGACCTCTGGATAGCACTATTTCTAATTTGTTCATTTGTACCATAGGAGAAGTTTGCAATATTTCAGAATGATGTACTTGAAGAGTTTTGGCTCAGCTGAAAATTCTGAGATTTGAAACTTTTATTCCAGTTTAGGAATAGAACAGATGTTAAAATGTAAGAATGTTCCATACAACGCTGGTTCTGATTTGTGTATCATTCCTTTACAATCAAATAGCAGGTCACAAAAATAATACACCTAGGAGTAATTTTTTTTTTTTTTTTTTTGTCTTTCACACCGTGAATTTATACCTGTAAAGAGAATGTGCAAGAGTATATAAGCCACTGCCATTCTGATTCAGAAGCTTTTTGTATTCACTTACTCAAATACAAACAGTAACTTAAGCATGTGACTCTGTGCTTAGAGGAACATCTTTTAAGTGGCAAGTGAGATTAAGACATAATCAGATTTGTATCATAGAATTTCTTCTTGATCACTTCTCCATATGTTATAAAAAATTTACCTGACAGGGTGTTCAGATATACATATTGCCTAGATCATTCAACTTTCTAGCCGATAGTTTTTTTAGCAAGATATATTGAAATTGACTAGAGAAACTTAGTTCCTCCTGCAGGAAGATAATAATTCTTTTATTAGGAAACCTAAGTAATATTCTCCTCACCAGCACATACATTAAATCCCTTCAGAGGCAGATGTATTTCACTGGATCATTTTAATATGTTCTGGCTGAAGATCAGCATAACACCTTAGATGCAAGGTGACTCCAGGAATGCATGATATCTAAACAGCATCTGTAATACAAATCGTAGGAAGTCTATATTTTAATGGACACTAATTTATTTAGAATTTATGACACATGACAATCATTAGAACTAAACTGCTTTATGTTACTTGGTAGAAAATAAAGTTTCTGGAAGTGTTAGGTTGTTACCTCACATAAAGTAAGAAAATATACCTGTTTCAAAAGCCACATGAATATTATCTTCAAGTGCAATAAGATGGTCCTGAGTGATCAAGCTACTTCATGTTGCTGCTTGCAGGAGAGCTCAGATATTCCTTATGCATATGAAAAAAATTGGTATAGACTCCCTATCACCTCCCACCTTTTTCAAGAAGACCTTGTTTGTGGGAAAGTAATCTCTGATGCCACAGCAGAAGGGACTCTGTAAAGAACATAATGGACATGATTCCTTTGTAGTCCAGACAAAAAACAAATGCAGTAGATAACTTTGCCTAGATCCCTGGTAATATCTTAGTTTTCCACTTATTAAGTCCAAAGTTTCATTTACTCATTTTTTTCATGGCTCTTACTCATCTTACCTATTCAAATTTTATGAAATTTTCTTTTTATAAGGGACGCATACTTTTCCCCTTACTAAGGGAAGTCGTCATGTTTTAGCTGATTGGAGTCTCTGGAATGAGTATATATACTGAAGTCCACAAAAGAAATAGCATGTGACTAATATATACAGGAAATGTCTAAAAATTTCAAAGACCCACATACAAAACTCTTATTGTAGAAGGAAATCTCAAAGTATCAGTCTGATGACAAACTCAAGTCTAATGAAAAAATAAATAAATATGTGAGGTAGATATGGGAATATGGAAAGATAAAGTGACATATATGTATATGATTTCACTTTCGACTCTATTGAATAGAATACTATTCTGAAGCATATGTTGTTTGCTTTAAAATATTAAGAAGAACTGAAAGAAAAAAGACCTAGGAGTGTAATGACTAGAACTCACTCTTAAGTCACTCACTCACTGGTAAATTTTTTTCCTAAATATTCCTATTAAAAATATTCTTGGGTGCTTAAATTGTAAGTAAATTGGAAAAAGTTCTAATTTGAACCTCTCAAGCACTTCCAAAATTCTGGAATTATTTACTGAAATGTCTCTATCTCATTTTTGTTTGTTTGTCTGAAAACAGAAAACCAACCAAACAAGCAAAACAACATCCCAAGGATACTCACTTTAAGTTGATGGCTGAATGTTGTTGTGTATCTCCCCCACCCCCCATTGCCGTGGTTGTTCAGACTCCCCTTTTGCAAAATACTGGGAAATATGCAAATTCTACACATGGAATGATAACCTTTCATATGCCATCATCTGCCCCATTTACACTCTAAATGTTTTGGGATGCAAACTCTAACGGAAGTGATCACTTTACATCTTGTAGAATATCTCTGAACAACAAATAATTTATCTTACTCTTCACCCTTCCCTCAATACTTTGTGAACTAAATGTTATTCAGATACAGTTCCTCATACATGAGCTAGTTTGCTTGTCAGGGAGGCTGTTTAGGAGCTTCTGAAATTACCACTTTCAAGCTTTGTCAGTTGTAACTACTGAAAGTCACCACATGCATTTTATCAGATATTTTTGAGAATGCAATTATAGTGAAAATGATTAATATTTTAGAAATATTTTTTTATATATCATAAGCATAGTATGAGATACATGTTAGACAACAAATGCGTTTGGAAATAATCATAGAATCATAGAATCGCTAAGGTTGGAAAAGATCCACCGGGTCATCCAGTCCAACCATTCGTTCGCCCTTCACCAATGGTTCTCGCTAAACCATGTCCCTCAGCACAACATCCAAACGCTCTTTGAACATCTCCAGGGTCGGTGACTCCACCACCTCTCTGGGCAGCCCATTCCAGTGCCTGACCACCCTTTCAGAGAAGTAGAATTTCCTAACGTCCAGCCTGAACCTTCCCTGGTGCAGCTTGAAGCCATTCCCTCTAGTCCTATCACTAGTCACACGAGAGAAGAGGACGACCCCCAGCTCACTACAGCCTCCCTTCAGGTAGTTATAGAGAGCACTAAGGTCTCCCCTGAGCCTCCTCTTCTCTAGACTGAACAATCCCAGCTCCTTCAGCCACTCCTCATAAGGCCTGTGCTCCAGACCCCTCACCAGCTTTGCTGCCCTCCTCTGGACACGCTCCAGGGCCTTGATGTCTTTCTTACAGTGAGGGCCCCAAAACTGGACACAGTACGCAAGGTGTGGCCTCACCAGTGCTGAGTACAGGGGGACAATTACTTCCCTATTCCTGCTGGCCACACTATTTCTGATACAAGCCAGGATGCCATTGGCCTTCTGGGCCACCTGGGCACACTGCTGGCTCGTGTTCAGTCTAGCGTCAGTCAACACCCCCAGGTCCATTTCCTCTACACAGTCTTCCAGCCACTCTGCCCCAAGCCTGTAGCATTGCCTGGAGTTATTGTGGCCAAAGTGCAGGACCCGGCATTTGGTCTTGTTGAATCTCATCCCATTGGCTTCAGTCCAGCTATCCAGCCTATCCAGATCCCTCTGTAGGGCCTCGCTACCCTCAGGCAGATCAACACTTCCAGCCAGCTTGGTGTTATCTGCAAACTTACTGAGGGTGCATTCAATGCCCTCATCCAGGTCATCGATAAAGATATTAAACAGGACAGGCCCCAGCACCAACCCCTGAGAAACACCACTCGTAATCTAACGATATTATTGAGAACGACCTAAATATGCTGAGTTCTCAGGACTCCCAATTATAAATACGTCCAGATTTGTACTTCTCAGTACATATATTCTGAATATGTAGATGACATTAAATAATTAACTCATGTTCCATAATTCACAGTAAGTGGTCCACAGAAGCATCATAGGTGGTAGATTGACTATTTTCAATTTGAAGTTTAATTATACAGTAAAAATTTGAGTTGTGAAAGGAATATGATAAAGAAGGACCAAGGAAGAGGAAGCATGTATGTTGTGCTTTTCCTGAAATAATGAAATACTGCCTGCAATAACTTATAAGGAGTCATTCCTAAGTTGGGTTAGACTTAATATTTTTCTGGAACAAGAATAAACAAACTGTAGGATGATGTGCAATATAAAAATAGGATGTTATATGAACACTACTACAACAGGCAGTTTGAAGAAGACAGAGAAATACAAATGGCAACATTAATCTTATCTGATGAAGTTTTGTTTTATTCCAGGAAAAGTAGTCAGTGATTTTTAAGGTGTACAAGAAATTGTGAATCATAACAGGATATAATAAATAGAAAGTGATGAGTAATGAACATTTGTGAATATTTTGTTCATGTGTGCATACACATGCAGAAAAGGAAAATAATTGTTGCTCAGAGGCAGAAAGAAAAAATCAAGGGAAATATTTATGACTATATATTTGTAAGTTAATAGCATGGTTTAGGAAAATATCTGTGAAGAATTTAAATATTAGCAGGCACTGTTTATTTTCTTTTTCAATGATTAGCTCTGAAATTAAAAACATGGGTTTATTTTCAAAATGCCATAATTGTAGCTGCAACAGTAGTATACTGCAACTGCTGTCTTTTCATTTTGTGAACTGCAACAATGCAGAAAATTGCTTTGTAGTAGCAGAATATACAGAGCTTGTCTGACAATTCAGTTCACAGGGGCAACAAGCTGTAAGGAAAGTTTTTACTCCCAAAATTGTGATCTGCACTGACAAGACACAAGTCTGTTGCATATTGACATTTAATTATTTATTTCAAATTCTTTTATCTCACTAGTATACTCAGAAGTTTTCAGGTAAAAAGTACTTGTAAATTGGATTAATACTCCCTATTACCCCAGGTGGAAACAGTCCATTTTTGTATCATTATCAGTATCATTTGAAATCTCACAACCAAATGAAGGAGAATAAGTGTTTATATTTCTGTCTTCATATCTTAGTTGATGTTTCTATGTAAATACTGCTTCCCGTTTTGTTATTGTTGTCTCTGTATGGGCATAGTTGTTTTTTTTATAGTTTTTGTTTGTTTGTTTGTTTAGTAGAATTATCTTTGAGATAGTACTAGAAATTCTGCATAGCTATAAGTTATTCTTTAATTTCACATTAGTATTAATTTTCCTTTGTTTCCTGTCAGTAGACAAAAAAAGATAGATAGGACTTGTTTTGATCTCTTCAGACAAGTGATGTTGCTTCTCGTACAAGCGCTTAAACATAGCTACTACCAAACTAAACTAAATCCTTCATCTATAAGTATCCACAGAGGGTGAAGGAGCAGCCAATGAGATGAATGAATAATATTTCATAGACAAGATGTCTTCAAGAAAACCATTAATTATGTTCATTGGAGCATTTCTGTATTTACAGTTATGAGTCCTGAAATTCCTGCTGAAACCCTGAAAGGATAGAAGTTTAATGAAGCTTATTATTAATACCTTCATGTTAACTATTTGCTGTAGAGAATTATATTTATTAATATTTACATGCTTTTTATCTCATGTATTTTTGAGCAGAAAAATGAACAAATCCTTGTGGTTTTTTTTGTTTTTTTTTTTTTCATTTAAAGAAGTAATCTTTTTTCATATGAGTTCAGTGTGCATGTAACGTTATTTAGGTGAAATCTCCAAACACATTTCTGTCTGAAAAGGCTGTGTTAACTTTAGATTCGCAAAAGTACATGAGCTCCTGAGGATTGAAGTTGATTACTTTTAAATGCTACACTAGAAAATTCCATCATCTTTTCTTCTCCAGGAAATTGTTATTATGTCTACCAAGAACCTCACATTTGCAATTGAATTTTCTGATGTTAATGCTGATGCACTACATTACGTTTGCTGTTTAAGTTACAAGCTGATTGCATCAGTTTTCTGAGGGAAAAAAAAAAAAACATAAAACAAAATAACAAAAAACAAAAAAAGAAAACAACAAAACAACACATTTGATTTCTTAGAAGGCTATTTGGGATTTATATATAATGGTGTTAATTCTATTTACAGCTGTTCCTGTGACAGAACATAGGCCACTGTGTCCAGTTAATTTTGAGACAGCACGCTTTTTTATTTGGTAGTCAGTGACCATAAATGTTACTGAAAACTGCTGAGTGTTCAGCAGTTCATAGAATTACACTCATTTCTGATTAAGTATCATATGGTTTCTTATTGTTACTTTCAAAAGAAATGCCATAAATCATCTTCAAATCTTCTGCTTTGTGATTGACTCTTTCATGACAGGCTTTTGTAAAAAAAAAAAAAACAACAAAAACCAACCAAACAAAAAACCTATAGCAGAGCATACAAGAGATAATTAATACCAAGCAAAAATGTGTATCTATTGAAATAATAACCAGCATGGCTACTTTTTGATTAAAACTGAACAATTTCTAACTTTTAAAATTAATATTTATACAGTACTTTGCTGAATTGGAGATAAGTTTTCCAAATTTTGTGGTCCACAGATCCGTACACCTCAATACCACAACTAATGTATAAAAGCCTGCAAGGCAATCAAAAGGAAACATAGTTTGAGATGGGGAAGTGGCAAGAAAAGCTCATCACGCTGGTGGATGGTTGAGCTGTTGGCTGTTTGCTTCCTGACATGCAATGCTTGAGCTGCTGCACAATCTTAACTCACAGTCCAGTTGTCCTGACTCAGTCTGAACTGCCTCTTTTTGGTTGCTATTGATTGCATGTGTTACCATTCCGAAAACATGATAAGGAATTTAATAATAAAAAGTTGCCTGACATTTTAATGTTCTCAAATTCGTAGATGCTTTCTTTTTCCCCATACACTCCAACTCCCTCTAAATGCTCATCAAGTGGTAATGATAGTATTTAATGGAAGGTTTTGGACTAGAGATAAGAATGTTCCAGTATCCTCAATATTTTTAGTTAATCCTGCTTGAGAAAAACAAAATATTTTTAAGACATTCTCAACCTTCATGAATAGATTTTCAGTACTATCAGAAATCAGTTTGACTTGCTTTTTCTCTGGATAACTAATGTGACATTCCAAGAGTAATACTAAGTACTTGCAGAAAGTACTTGTGATTGAAGGAGTAGTTTTAAAGTGAAAAGTAAGGCTTTGCTGTAGGAAAATACTGGTGAATGCCAAACAAAGCAAGTCAACTCCAAAAAGTGCATTTTGTATTTTGTAAAAAAGAAAAAAAAAAAAAGAAGTCTGAATGACATTAGGAAGTAGATTATCCTCATTTTAGTTCTTGGAGTTCCTCTGTATTTTCTGCCTTGTAGGACACAGAAATAAAATACAGCCAGGCCGGAAGGATAGTTGGTGTTATGCTCTGTAAAAAAATGTATGCGTGTTTAAATCATTTGACTTGACAAGATGCAATCTACAATAATGTAGTACTGCAACTTCAAATATTATTACTATTGCATTAATTTCCAACTTATTTCAAGATTTCTCTATATTTAAATAAGTGTCAGATTGTTCTGACTGAGTCATTTCAGGTTGCTCAGGATCAACGACACTATGATGACAACACTGCATGACATGGTCAATGTATGTTTAAAACATTATTTTTGTATCAAAAGCATTCTTCTCTTGTTGCCTAGTAAGGATAATGCAGATAGGAAAATAAAAAGCATAAGTGATGCTCTGGCTGTGTGTGAATAAAATTACAGACGTGAATGAACTTTAATTGTGTGACAGTATTGAGAGGTCAAACCAGAAATAAATACTAAAACCTAGATTTGTATTTACTTTTAAATATTGCCACTCTTTCAGTGAACATAAATATAGAAAAGATGCAAAGATGAATTCATTATAAAAACAAAGCACAATTGTGGCAGCTTACAAGTATCCTGTATGATCCTTTGTGCTGCTACAGTCCCTGCTGGAACTCTTCTGATCAGTTATTATACATTTAAACGGTGGATCAGTTTTTCATCCCTTAGAAAAAGTGGTAACTATATATATTTTTTTCATGCTATTAAAAAAGAAAAAAAAAAAAAGATGAAAAAGAGAGAAAACAGCAAGAATTCTAGTGACCCAGACTCTCTTTCTATATAAATTAATGGAGTGTACCTAATACATTTGGACTGATAAATGTTACTGTACCAGAGAACTCAACAAGATACAGATGTTATGCCAAGGAAATCTTCCTTTATGCTGTTTGGTAGCCCTCAAACAGATCTTCCAGTACTATAATCTCTGGGTATCATGAAATGGAAATACAGTTATCATCTCGTTTGCATCCTTTAAGTTTTCAGAGATATTAGATATGAAGCTGTTGCATTGTCTCCAGAGTCAGATCATTTCTTGAAGTATATATTTTTTTAGGACTGGAAAAAGCAAATAAATACATAGGTATGTGCATGACTGTGTGTGTATCTCTGATAATGTGACTATGAGACAGAGCCTATTAAATTTATAGCCCATAGTTTGAGCTGTGTTCATTTCCACAAAAAATATCCACAGTACACTGCTGTAGAAAAACAAACAAACAAACAACAAAAAAAAACCCACCAACATTTTATTGTTTGGGTTCTGTTTAAGCCATATTAGCACATGGGCATCTTTTAAAGGGAAAAATGTGATTGCTTCTTCAAACTTTTTAAAGCTTTTTAAATCTACTTATTATTCAGTTACGTAGTCTTTTTTATTATCTTTCTTTAACAACAGCAGAGCTTAACTGAAGAAGGGAGATTTAAATGGTGATTGAAACACTGAACTTGGAAGTGAGAGGAAAACATAGATTATTGCTACTGTTGTTATTATAAGAAATAATGCATTTCATTTCTAAACAATGTATTTCTACTAAGAGGTCTCGGTATTCTCTGAAGGCCAGTCAAAGCAGCCTTGTCCTCACATTTTCCGCATACAACTGGACAAGTAAATGTTTTGCTTAGCTATCAAAATAAGTGCCACATTATTACAGGCTTTGTATAAAACATCATTAACAGCTCCCACATGCATAGCTGAAAAAGCTATTGCAATCTTTTCCTCAATGTATGATGAACGTGAAAAGCTTCTTTCTTACCCATGTCTTCCTTTAAAACATTTGTGCCCTGCTGTATAACCCTTTTGGAGTCTGTTCTTCAGTGACGCAGTTACTGTTGCTATCTTACTCCTTCTCAAAGTGTGGTCATCACCTTAGATAGATATAAAACAAAAATACAATCATGAGACTATTAGTATACTATGATAATGGCCTTAAATTTATTTCAGGGAGTGCATAGTCTTTTGTGGCTGATGGTTTGTAGGTGCTAAGGGAGAGATCAGGCTAAATATTCTTGTGGGCTTCCTGACTTAACATCTGCTAGGTAGCTATTTCAGGTTTCAGGAAAACAGACTCACAGATCCAGCAGTCCTTTAGTGCATTAACATGCCTTAATGTACAGCATGATTTTGGCAGTGATACATTACTTAAACAGCTTAATATTTCTTCAAAAACAAACAAACAAACAAACAAACCCACAGAAAAGCCTGGAATTTAGGTCCCTGCTGCTGGCATGTGAGCATTGCTTATTTGTAGAAACTGTTAAATGTGAAATTAGATTGATGCATGGCTATAAAAAGTATGATTTCAGACAAACAAACAGCTGGAATTTATGTAGGCTCATATACATTGAGATATGATATGCATCATTTTATGAGACTCAGAAACCAAGTATATACACAGATGTCACAAGAACATATTTAACTTACTCATCAGATTGGGAGGGTTTCTGGATAACTAATGGAGATGTCTTGAACTAACTTAGTGTCTTCTAGAAAGATTCGTTTTTCCCAAATGCACAAATACTAAATTAAAATATGAGAATATACAGAAGAGAAAAAAAAAAAAGTGATATCAAGTTTCGGTAGTAAATGCACATCATTGCTTGAATAAAACATCTCAAAGATAATACAAATTTTAAAATAATTTTTAATTTGTACAGTCCAAGTTTAGGTCATTTGGAAGTTCAGAGCTCTGATATGCCAGGTATCTTTGTCTTTCCTCTGTTGTCTTTGCCCACTACCTGCCTAAATTGATACATGCGTATTTACCTCGAGCTAACACACCTTGTAGGTGAGGATGACATTGCATTCTTTGATCTGAAAAGCTGTAAGTCCTTAAGTCCTGGCCTGGCTGCCACAGTTCAGATACACTAAGATGCAGTTTTCCTGTTTCTGAACTGTTTGCAAAGTTGTGTCCCTGAAAGTATTGTGCTATGAAAACTAGACATTTCCCATTCCCTATAGGAAAACCTCCAAAAGCAAATATCTTCCCCAGACAACTGAACAAACAAGAATCTGACATATTATCTTGCCTTATAGAAGGAGGAAAGGTTCAATGGAACAGTATCAAAGGATATGGATACTACAATTCATATTCTTTTGCAGTAAATGCTACTGCAGAGCTTTTCTTTGCCCATGGTTACAGTTGGAAAAATGTCAACACAGTGCAATGTTGTCTTTTGATCCATAGTTTTATTTAAATTAAGTCAGCAATGTAGCAATATTGCACAACAATATTTTTCCATTCTATTTCTCTTGACAACAATTGACAGTCTGCAATGTGTGCATTTACCTCATCATTTTCACATGGTCTCACACCTATCTTGGCTTTTCACAGTCTTTGTTTAATGAGAAAAGAAACAGATTGCTATCAGGTCTTTTGCTACCTAGATAACTTCTTAAGTTCTTACATAAGGGTACAGCTCAAAATGCTGCCTGTAGTGAATAAATCTGGAAATACTTAGACCAAATATTCTCCAAAATGCTTCTTTTGTAGGTCTTTCCCCTCTGCCCCAAGGAACATTCTAAGTATGGCTACAGCAAGTCAGTGTTTATTACTGACATATTTTTGGGGGAAATTAACAAATACCACACAATTTTTCATGTGGTCAAATTAATTTATAGAAATGCTCCTATCCGATCATAAGAAAAACAGTTTGAAAATAATAAAATATCCTTGTTTTGGTGTGTTTGAAGTGAAATAGTGTTATTGTGTTCAGCGATGAGAACACTTAAAACTTTTTTCTTT
Organism: Gallus gallus; assembly: GCF_016699485.2. NCBI lineage: Eukaryota > Metazoa > Chordata > Aves > Galliformes > Phasianidae > Gallus > Gallus gallus. The sequence continues at coordinate 32,247,090 of NC_052532.1, forward strand.
CAGAAAATTACCTTAATATTATTTTTTCAATAATATAAATATTATTTGATATTGTAATGAAACTTTTTACTTTGAGTTGGGTTTTTTTGCTTGTTTGTTTTTTCTTTAACCAAAGAAAATATATTGTTCATGAATTTTAAAAGGGCTTTCTTTCTAATTCAGACATGAGCCCAACTACTGATTTTTCAGACATATCTGTATAAAACAATCTGTGATTGAAATTACACGTCACTGTAGTTATGAGTGCATAAGCTTATTAAGACAAGAGAGGTACACATTATATATTTGGAAGTGGTTTGAGCATAGGTTATCCATCCTTCATGTCTCAATGCCTTCTGCGTATGTCGTCAAAGGAGAAATCTCACCTCACCATGGTTCTGCTCCGTGGCTCCCATCAAGTAGAAATAAAAAAGCGCTGAGTATCTCACAGTATAAAATGTCTGCTAAATGGTTTAGTGTTTCATATGTGATTTAAAATCATTCATTTAATCTCTGGGCCATTCTATTATAGTTTTTAAGTCTGGAGGTTTCAATCCACTTTTGTGCTTAGTCAGTGAGCAGCAGAGCTAATAGAGTCTTCTGTCCTGTTCTGTGTGTCAGCAGGATGAGCCCTAACACCTTCACTTTGAGTATCCTTTACCTTCCCAGTAAAATAGCACTCCTGTTTCTTCTGTATTCCACCACCTATCTTCCACTGCTCAGCTTCCTGGGCTGTGTTTTTAGGTCCATTCCATCACTCGTGCAGAACTGAGCACATTTGCTAATGTCTGGGCTGCCTGGACAAGGAGACCCCTTTATTGCCAGAGGTTTCCCTCGGCTGTTTGGGCCCCAAACTGTTTCTTAAATACAGGTTGTAAGATCCAAGCATCACTGAAATCTTCTAGTAAATTAGAACGCTAAATATTCAGCAGTCAACTTGCTGACATGTTTGTCACTCAAATTAATTTCAAGCTGATCTTTGGATTCACAAGCTGTTAGAAAAGGTGAGCAGCCACAGAGCAATACTCTGGTAGATGTTTGTTTCCTTAAGGAAGTAAGCTAAAATTTGGTCATTCAGCATATTCTAAGGATTTTTGTTGTAGATATTTACCATTTACAGTATGTTCATAATAGTCATTTAATACATTTACAGTAATTCAAACAGTGGAGTCCAAAATAACAGTATACATATGAAATATGCAGTCTTAAATTTGGTGGAATTTTTATTATTATTTTTTTATCATGGAAATTCTGGCATTTATTCCTTCAGATATTTATAGCGAAAGACTTAAAAGTGTTTTGCAATGAAATCAAGTGCAGTGCTTGGCATTCCACTTTATGCCAAGTGCCTGTTTAGTATTTAAAATTTATTGTTTTTTAATATTGTTTTTTTTTATTATTTTTGAATTGAGTAAGTTTAGTTATTGAAAAAACGAGGTGATTCATAATGGTTTGGGCCAAATATAGTGCAATCAGATGGTGTGCAGGTTTGCCTAAAGAGCTTTGACAACCTCTTAATCTTGATATGTTACATGCCACCTATTCTAGTCACGGTCGTTTAAGAAACAGATAATGCATGTCATGCTAAATTGCATACTAGCTGTTTGTTTAGTGTGGACGTAATTGCACCATAAACTGAACTGCAGTCGAAACCGAAAAATGGACTTGCAGTAATATTTTTAAAGTTTGAAAATCTTTTTGCTAAACCACCTTTTAGATTTTCCCAGACAACCTGTAATCATCCTACTGCCCACTAACTGCCTCTCTGCCTCTCTGAATCATGTAAGGGAAAACAAGCATTGAGGGCCAGAGATGTACATTCTGATTTGACAGTGTTTCTAAGTCTATGTGTAGCTTTAAGTCAGTGTCCAAGACGTGCTACAGAATCAACAAGATCAGTTGTTAGTTTGCTTTCCTGGAGATTTCTCCTGCTCTGTTAAGCAGAGTTTTGATATCTGTCTCATACATGAAATTCTTCAGCCCTTGCACTTTCAAAACTTCCACTATCCGATCTCAGTATTGATTACTTGTGAACTGTAACAATCCCTCTTGCTTGTCTGATGTCTTTAATCTTTTGATCCATCTCCATGACAAATCGATATTTATATTGTCATGGAGACAGTATATCCACATTCAGGTTCATGTGTCTGCAAACAGAGTGTTCTCTGACAAATTGGTACTGAAACAGATAAACATTTTCCAGGATGGAATAGTAAGGCATTCCAAAATATCTTGAAGAAAAAGACATGTATGATAGAGTTACCTGCTATCTGCTGATGCTTTTTCTTTCTTCCAACAGGTCCCATAAGCAGCATTCTGGTGAATAAGTATGGTAGCCGACCAGTGATGATAGCAGGGGGTATCCTGTGTTCATTTGGCATGATTGCTTCCTCTTTCTGCAATAGCGTTCTGGAGCTTTATATATGTATTGGGGTTGTTGGAGGTAAGAGTGTTCTTTAGAATGTAATACTATATTAAATCTAATACTGCTGTACCAATAACCTATTACTGAGGAAGAACTCACCGTGCAAGACATTGCGCATACAAAACAAGAAGGTAGCAATATCAGTTCATTTCAGCTGTGTAAATGTTTTAATTCTTTAAATTAGCCAGTATGATGTTAAATTATTTCATAGAATATTTCAGAAACAGCTGAGGATTTTATTCAATAAATGCTGTATGTATGTACTCTTCCATGCTGCACTGTAATTATGGTATAAAAATTGACAGCACTTATTACAGTAATTTGTGTAGCATTTCATGTTCATTGTTTTAGCTTTCAATCACGTTACACATCAGGCAGGGTGGCAGAGGGTAGCAGAATTCTGGTAAAAATGCAGAACCTAATCCCAGCTTTCTATAGGTTTTCTCCCATAGAAAATATGATAGCTTTCAGTTCTAAAGCTTTTTGTGTAAAATCCAAATCAATCCTTAAAGAAAATTATTGTTATGTCATAAAAAACCTGAATATTTCCTAAGACAATGAAGTAGTTGTAAAGCCAGTAAATTAAATTACTTATTAACCAAAAGTATCTTTTAAAAAATGAAAGCCACCAAATAGATTAATAGCTATTTAGCCTTTATTACCAAGATGTCTTAATATGGACAGAAGGCCTAGAGATGCAAGTCATATACTCGTGTGAATATGTGGACTGTCCTCATACTTGTCGTCTTCTGCAACTCTTCCATGGGTAGTGGGGAATTCCATACCTGAGGATGTATAACTGAATGTGCTCCAAAATAATTATCCTTTTTAATTTCCATTTTTGTACACAATTTCAATTTTAAATAGGGCTGGAAATAAAAAGGGAGGAGATTTATTTGTTTAAATTTACCCTACTTTCATTGTAGCTGAAGTGACATTTAATAACTTTTGCGAAATGAGCCAAGAGAGAATTGTATTACAGCTTGCTAAATAAAAAAAATAAAATCATGGTGCTGATACCATAATTCCTGTGTCATTCCACTGTCTCTATCGTTGCTGAAACACATCAAGGAATGTGGGCTTAAATTAAAATGCTACAGACAGAAACGACAGAACACCACCATGACTTAGTCCTGACATTAAGACAGACAGAAAGGCATGAAGCTGTATTTCACTCTCTCATGCTAGCTGGTTTTCATTTTCATTCAAAATCACTAGATTAGATATTGGTATTTTAAAAAATAACTTGGCAACAGTATAGTGTATGTTCAGTATAGTTCTGTAGTTCATGCTATGCAATAATACTTTGTACTATTTGTATTTGTATTTTAGGTCTGGGTTTGGCATTCAACTTACAGCCTGCCTTGACCATGATTGGCAAGTATTTCTATAAGAAGCGTCCCATTGCTAATGGATTGGCCATGGCTGGAAGTCCAGTGTTTCTGAGCACATTGGCACCTCTCAATCAATTCCTCTTTAATGCATTTGGTTGGAAAGGAAGCTTTCTCATTCTGGGAGGACTACTTTTGAACTGCTGTGTGGCTGGGTCACTTATGAGGCCTGTTGGACCAAAACCAGTCCCTCCTGTGAAAAAAGATGTTGAAAAAGGCACAGGAGATTCTACTCTGCACAAAAACAACAAGAAATCTCTTTGGCAAACTATCAATAAATACCTAGACCTATCCCTCTTCAAACACAGAGGGTTTCTGATCTATTTGTCAGGAAATGTTATTATGTTTGTTGGTTTCTTTGCTCCAATAGTATTCTTGGCTCCTTATGCCAAACACAAAGGAATTGATGAATATTCTGCTGCTTTTTTGCTATCAATTTTAGCCTTTGTAGATATGTTTGCTAGGCCTTCAATGGGACTTGTAGCAAACTCTAAATTTATCCGGCCAAAGATCCAGTACTTTTTTAGTTTTGCTGTCTTCTACAATGGCATCTGTCATATCTTGTGCCCGCTGGCAACAAATTACACTGGCTTGGTGATATATGCTGTATTTTTTGGGTTTGCATTTGGAATGGTTAGCAGTGTACTTTTTGAGACTCTGATGGACCTCGTTGGTGCTGCCAGATTTTCCAGTGCAGTTGGACTGGTCACCATTGTGGAATGCTGCCCTGTGCTCATAGGCCCTCCTCTAGGAGGTAAGAATCTCTTTTATTCCATTTTTTTTTCTAGACGTGACCTTGCAGCTTGCTAATGAATTAATACAATAATTTTACTTTATGTTATGTCATGTTTTCTCTGTGACTAGGAATGTACTGTAGAAGCATGGCATTGTGTCTATTATCTTTGCACTTTACAGTTTCATATTCACATGAAAATGTAAAGGTGTACATGGAGTGCATTTGCAGTAGACAGATTATGAGTGTATCTTGACTAGCTAGCCCTTAAATTCAGGTGATAAATGCATGATTCTCTGATAGTACTTAGAGCTAAATTTGCTGCCTTAATTTATGTATATTCAGTTCCACTTTGCCTTTCACCAGAACAATTCTTACTCTCTTGAATTTCATCAGATCCACTGGTCAATTTTTGAAGATGTTACAGGGTGACTTATAGTTTCTCCTTCAACTTCATCACAGCTGAAGGAACACATTCTTGCATTTAAAATGACAACCTTAATTTGTCTAAATGGAGAGAATTTGCATATCTAGACAAAATAAACCAGCAGAGAGGTGCTGGAACAGACAGCTGGAACTGCCCAGCTTAGCAGCTCAGGCAGGACACCAGCATGGTGTTGCATAGCATTGTGCCCTGGTGTGAATATCACACCACACCTCCACCCTCAGCCAATTGTTCAGCCTGTTTCTGTAGCCAGTAGATAGGTTTGAGATATTTCAGTGTATGAATCATCCTGCCTGGACTGAAAGTTGTTAATGTTACTAACTTCTCTTTCCAGTGTAAGTAAGCGGAGATAAAAAGCAGACTAATTTTATAGCTTGGGCTATATTTGTAACTTTTGGGAATCAGGTACTAAAAATGATGAAAAGAGTCTTATAGAAATTTCTCTAAAAAAATAGATAGCCAAATCTTGTTGAAAAGTATACGTTAATTGTGTGTGTATATGTGTTGCACTGTAAGCCCAACAATATAGAAATGCAAAGATTCCCAGCTCTGTGAACATGCACTGTACCCGAATTAGCAGTGCCACAAAAGTCAGCTAGACTATATGTGCCTAAAAGCACATGTCCAAGTATTTTTAGGATTACCATCAATATTTGTATGAAAAAGCAGTCCTTGATGAAATTTTAATTAAGCCAGAACTATTCGACTCATTTCAATACAATAATAGTTGTACAAGTATATTTTTAACAGACCTCAATATCTTCCATATTTGCCTCATCTTTTAACATATTTCATTTTAGTAATGGCAGAACAAAACATGTACAACTCACACAGATTCTTTCTGTGCCATCTAGTGGGGGGAGCCATCTGTGACTGATAGAGTCTAGCTTTTTCAGCCAGGTCTGAAATCGATATCAATATCTAAAAATTTTAAATTTACTATCAGTGGTGAAATGGCATATATGAGCATTTAATTTTTAATGTGTCAGGCTTGCACAAGTTTTGAAAGGCTATGTATTGTACTGTAACTACAAGTATTTGTGCTATAATGATAAGTAATTGATTGTTCTTGTTAAATGGAGACAACAGAGGGGATGAACACATGAAAAATCTAAATTCCAGTTTTGACTAGTTTATGTTCTTTAAAATATTATGCTGAAGTAATGTTAATGCAGAATCTCATTTTTAATCAACTTTATGAGACTGCTTGTGAATAAAAAATGTTAAATTGTACTATTTACAATAATAAGTTAATTATAATAAAGTTAATACACTTGCAGCACTACTTGAGTTTTTCCTAATGCTAGGCTTGTGAAATAAGGAAAAGACTAAAATAGTCTGATGGCTTGTAAATGTGTCTCAGGTGAATTAGGGCATTATGGCTACAACCCAATAGAAGCATCTAAGTAAGTACTAAATTGAAGTGTGCAGGCTATCTTTTGCATTTCAATGATAGTGTAGCTGTGTTCAAAGCTGAATGCTTGGATATGTACAAATGTTGATTAGGGAGTTGAAAAAATCAAAAAGAATGGCTCATAAAATGAAAGAATATTGTATTTTCCTTGTCATGTCCAAACTAATCTTAGAATTGTGAATATAATTTTTAGATACAGGCTTCAGAGTTCAAAAATGAGCAGTTGAAGATGATGGCTGAAGAGAGAAGCCTTTCTATTTCTTTCACCAGTCATAGGAAAATAAAAATGAAAAACAAGTAGTTGATGCACAGTGACAGCAGTCTAAGAAGGCACATTCCTTCTCATTGTATTGTCTATGTACAGCCTCCATGAGTGTCAGACAGTCATTCGAAAACAATAGGAAACAAAATCAGGAGCTGAATAAAATAATAAGACGATGAAAGAAAATGAAAGAACTGAAAACTGTCTGTCATTATTCATTAAGCTTTACTTACTTTGTTCTTCAATATTTTATCATTGTCAGTGATTCCAGTGACAATTGCTAGTTTAACCAACACAGGTTTTGTTAGAGGTCCAGTATATATTTTAGACAATTTGAATGTGTCGGAAATGCTTTTTTGCTCCAGCTTTAAAACAAGGTCATGTATAGATATTTCTCCTAGAGAAATATTTAGAGTGTATTAGGTGTTGTATTCTAAAAATGTTTTTCTCTCCTTTTGTTTTTCTATTTCAGGTTGGTTAGTGGATGTTACTGGTGAATATCAATACATGTATTTTGTTTGTGGAGTGATTGTGATTGTGGCCAGCATCTGGTTGTTCATTGGCAATGCCATTAACTACAGGCTTTTGGCAAAAGAAAAGAAGTTAGAAGATGAGAAACAGAAAGCACAGAAGAACACTGACTTGAAGGAGGCAGAACCACTAACAAACAACGAGAACGAAGATGCTGCCAGCAGAGCTGACAAAACTCTTGAAGATCCTTCAGAAAGAGAAACCAATATTTAATCTACAGTGTAGCCCAGAAGACAACATTTATGACTTCCATTAGAAATATGCCTTCAAGACACAAGCCAGGTTTTGTGTTAATAATGATCAGCTACAATATTGGATGGGAACAGATTTTTGCCCCATGTCAAGACTATGAGTTAAATTACTATCTAGAGTTTATTTATTTCAGTGATACAAAATTGTGGTTACAGAGATAGTGGCTCCATACATTAAGCCCATTCAAACTATGACTCTGGACAGTGAAGAGTCAAGAAAACTAGGTGTAAAGCCTTCACATGACAAAGTTTTGTTTCAAAAATACATCTAATGCAAAAGCATCTCTTACTGTTATATGGGAAGATATTTTATGTTCATTAATAGAGTACTGTTAATGTCTGTTGAATTAATGTACCCAAACTGTATTTACTACTAATATCAAAAAACAATATGAGCTCAAATGTTTGTTTCAAAATTACCTGAATGAAGCACAATGAAAACTTTTGTTTTCTCATTTGCATGCCCACTTGATCAAAATATTCATTATATTTACATAAACAATTACAATAGGAATGTAAAAGTTAAGATTGGAAGACAAACAATTGGTGGGCACAATTTATCAAATGCAATAAACAGCAGAGGTTGTTTCCTCCTGTAATAGGTGACTATGTTGTATTTCAACAGATACATTTGAACACAAGTACATTCAGACCTCGCTAATTCAAAATGAACTAAATGAAACTATTTTAAACTAGGATTTACACTGCTAATAAGAGTTCAGTTGCTTCATGGCAGTGACATCAGTATGGATGCTTGAGTTAACTGGCAAGTCATTAACTGCTTGATGAGAAGATGTAAGGTCTAACTTCAGGTCCTTGAGGGCAGGTAACTTCATACCAGTCCTCATCTCCCCTTCCCATGTATTTAGTGAAAAGCTACTTCTATTTCATGCTACTGGTTTAATCAAAAATGCTGCAAAGTACCTTGTCAGTACAAGTCTGGGAGCTTTGTATTAGCGTATCATTTTTTGTTCAGGATATTTGGTCTTGTTTCACACAGACACATCAATTGAGATATACATAATTGTTTCTCTTCCTTCAGGTAAAAAAGCAAAAAAAAAAAAAAAAAAATTATTAATAAAAAAATGATTTAGCATTGCACTTGAAATTGAAAAGTGCAAGCTTGAAGGTTTTAAATGAAAATATTCCTGTTCTATTCATAGTTGAGGAAGGGTGCTCTTCATTTTGCAGACTTGCATATATATACCACAGAAGTTGTGAAAATTAAGGGTCTGATTCATAGAACATTTATTCACTGTTTATGCAGGATACATGTACATTCAATTCAGGAAAAAGTATGTTTTTGTTTTGTTTTGTTTTGTTTTGTTTTTTTTTTTTTTAGCCCTCAAATACATCTGGTACAGCTGTAAATACACTGGACAGACAGATATGTTAAACACAATTTGAAGTGCCAATAACAGAACAAATACAATTACAAAAACTAGCAAGTACAAATGCCAGTTTCTTAAGAGCAGAATTCAATTTGATTATTTTCATTCTTTATTCAAAAAAAAAAAAAAAAGATATTGTTTGCTTCTGTCTTGCAGAATTATCATCTTATTTGCTACAAACTTTTACAGTAGTGCTGAACTTTTCTTTATCTCAGCACTGTTTTGGAGAAGAAACATCATGAATCCACTAGCAAGATGGTACAGAAATTTGCATCTTCTTTTTACCTAATTATGCACAGGAAATCCAGACAGCTTCTACAAGTCCTATAGGTGCTTCAGCTATATATATATATATATATATATATATATATATATATATAAAAAAGTGTATTTTAGAGTTTTAGAAGAAAATAAGGGTTATATGCTCAGATTTGAGCAGTAAACTGTTTAAAGGAGAGTGATATAATCCCAGTAAAGTTGCAGTTCAGAGAAATAAATATATTATACATTCTTTCAAAATGTAATCCAGGCAACACCCACCCTATAAGATAAAAGCGTTGCTCTGGTTATGGATGCATGGACATACAGGAGGAGTTCCATGATCCAGGCTGAAAATGCCTCACATGTCCAGAGTTGTGGAGTTTCATAAATGGCAAGCTGTCATACAGTTAGGAATATCAGTAATAATGCTGGATTGCAAAGGATGAACTGAAACATCAGCTATAGAGTAGTCATCAGGAAAATCACTTTGCTCTCAACAGCAAGTGTCAAAAGCAGAGATAATTTGAAAAGAGTTCAGTATAGAGGTAGTACAAAAATGACTGAGGCAAAAATCTTTGTTCTTATTATCTCTGCAAAACAAGCAAACAAACAAAACCCTGATAAACCAAAATAAAATAATAATAATAATAATAAAAACCTCACAAAATAGCATGATTAAAAATACAGGGTAACAGACTTTAGGGACTCAAGAAAGAGGCTCTTGGGAATCATGCAGGCAGCTCACCTCTTCTGTGGACTGCAGAGTACAGTTAAACATGGCATGGAAAATAAGGGAAAAACAAGATTCTCCGAGCCATAGACACACCCGCAATAGCAACAATGATGTTACTATCTCAGAGGAAATCAACATTTATATATATTCTCTAGAGGACTCCTGATCTTTCATCTCCAGTAAATTATGGGAGTAGTGGGAATGAAAGAGCTGCTTTACCACCATTCACCAATGTACAACTTTTTATAAGGTAAAATGATGTATCAGGCAACTGAAACAAAGTAAGATGTGAATGGAATCAAGTGAAACATTTCTTTACATCTGTCTCATTTTTTTCTTCTTAAAACTGGCAACAACTACTACTACAACAACAAATCAGAATGCAGTTGATATTACTGAGTGTTGTGGAATTTTGAATGCAGAGCATAATGAAGAAGATTGGAGCCATATCTATGCAAAAAATGCCAGAAATGAAAAAGTCTTCCAAATAAGAGTCCTAAAGTGGTATTTTAATATGTAGTTCTTATTTTAATATTAATAATAAACTGCCTTCAGTAATTCTATAAGCATTAAAGTAGTGCAATGAATATAACTTGCCTATAAAACCCAGAATATCATTCTTACTTGCACTGAGCTGAAATCACTATTGCAAATAATTTTCTTACCATTCTGTTTTCAGAATGAGACCCATGTGTATATTATTTTTTTTTTTTAAATCCCCCTGCTTTATTTTAGTTACCTTGGACAGCCCTCACTATGGACACAGGATCAAGATTAAGAGATATCTTTGCTATACAGTCATGAAATATACTCTCAAATTTTAAGATATACCACATACATCTGTTACATACTGTGAAGTCTGTAGTCTCAGTCAGTGCAAGCAAATCCTGAGTTAGCCTTAGTCTCATATATACTTCATCATCTTTATATCTCTGCTGTAATATTTCTGGGCCAGATTATCATATTGTTTATATTCGATCAATCAAATAATGCCAAAATCTTAAAATTAGTGGGAAAGAGAATAATCAGCCTCCTCTGATCATATTTTTCCTATTTAACATCAAGGTTAAATTTCAAATAGATTCAGAGTACTTATCCAGATACTTTTATCTCTTTAGTGTTTTTTAACATTATAATTCTCTAGTAGCAGGATGGTTTTTCTGTTCTGCCCTTTTCAACTCCAGAGAAAGCCTTCTCTCTAATAATTCTCAGTACTTGTTCAAGAACAAATGTTCACCCTTGCCACTTCTCACCACTGAACTGTGCTTGCAGCTGTTGCCAGTTTTGTATCTCCTTCAGGTTCACATATGAAATGCTGTAGTCAAACTGTAGTTCTTATGTTTCAGGAGGGTGATTTGTGAACTGTTTTGACTGGGTTGGAAAAAGCTGTCTTCAAATAGTTTTTAATATTTTCTTCAGTTTTCTAATGATACTTTCCTTATGAGAGTAAGTTCAGCTTTCCTTGCTGTTGAAGTTAATGGCAACAATTTCACTGACTTTGTGACTCAACATTCACATTAATTTTTATGGCATTTTTCAATAGCAACATCCAATGTACTTAAAAAAAAAAAAAAAAAAAAAAAGAAGGTTGACAGCGTGTACATAACTGCATAACTGTTCAAAACTTAACCCAGAGAAGTCTGTGAAGAGTCACAAGCTGTGCTGGTAAATGATGAGTTTCAAGTTTGTTTGTTTTTTTTTTTTTTAAATTATTATTTTTGGGGGGGGAGGAGGGTGCAACTGTCCATAAAGATTCTATGAAGTAGCAATGCATCATATACTCCCTCAAAGAGTAGGATTAATCTTGCTTAGTTTTATCCATACAGAAATCATATTGATTTTATTTCCCATTAGAAATGTATCCCTATTTACTATTTTTGTAACTTCATTTCCTCTCTTCTTCAACTTGAAGATTCTCCTGACTCCCAGTTTTTTATCCTGATGTTGCACAAAGAACTTAGATATGGCATGGAATGTCTTTTGTTAAATACTTGCTGTCATTGTCCTCCCTCAAATGCCTAAGTTGCTACTTTAGGTGGCTGTGGGGAGGTAAGGTATTATTCACTTATGTAATAAACTACAGATGTAACACACAGCCAGATTGGATGTAGCCATCAGGATTTCACTTAACAAAAACAGTGAACACTTTTTTGGAATCATAGAATCATGGAATGGTTTGGGTTGGAGGGACCATTTAAGATCATCTAGTTTCAACCCCCCTGCTATAGGCAGGGACACCTCCCACTCAACCAGGTTGCTCAAAACCTCATCCAGCCCAGCCCTGAACACCTCCAGGAAGGGGGCATCCACAACCTCTCTGGGCAACCTGTTCCAGTGTCTCACCATCCTCACAGTAAAGAATTTCTTCCTGATAATATCTAGTCTAAATCTACCCTCTTCCAGTTTAAAACCATTTCCCCTTATCGTGTTGCTACATGACCGAATAAAGAAGTCCCTTCCCAGCTTTCCTGTAGGCTTCCTTCAAGTACTGGAAGGCCACTATAATGTCTCCCCAGAACCTTCTCTTCTCCAGGCTGAAGAGCCCCAGCTCTCAGTCTGTCTTCATATGGGAGCTGCTCCAGCCCTCTGATCATTTTTGTGGCCCTCCTCTGGACCTGTTCCAACAGCTCCATGTCCTTCTTGTGTTGAGGGCCCCAGAAACAGACACAGTACTCCAGATGGGTTCTCACGAAAGCAGAGTAGAGAGGTAGAATCACCTTACTCTATCTGCTGGTCACACTTCTCTTGATGCAACCCAAGATACAGTTGACTAGATTAACTTGCTGCAATGTATACTGACAATTTTGTCTTTAACAAAATTCAATCAAGGCAATTTTTGTTAGTTTCTCTATAGATGACTATTTTTTTACTCCTACTGAGGAATATAAAGGGATTTTGAGAAAATACTTATTATCAGAAAAGACATCAATTTTAACAAGGCTCTCTTGTTTATTTGGGGGGGGGGGGGGGGGGGGGGGAGAGGGGTAGGCACTTTTCTGATGTTTGTGCATACATATTTAAAGCATTTGCATGTATAGGCATCTTTTAAATCACAATTTGCATAAGTATTGCTATATAATTTCAACATCATTTGCATGTTATTATTTTACAATTCATTTTTTTTCTCTGTCATCTACCTCTCAATTACAGTTTGGAGACTTGCATGACCCTGAAAGAATACAGCTAACAAAAAGCATAGTGTTTAAACTTGCACAGATTATTAGACAGTCTCCAAAATATTTGAAATAGTTCAAAGTAATATTTTAAAGCACTGCATACTGATGACTGTATTCTTTTTATCAATATTAGTAAATCTGAAGAGTTAAGCCATACTGGTATATTTTTTTGCATCACTGAACTGGTGTAAAAAAAAATCGATGTGTCATTTAAGTATCCAAAGTCTACTGCCCTTTCTGTGAGATGCTGCCTTTTTGTATTTCCTTCTATTTCTGAATTAAAGGAAGAAACTAAATGGAAACAGTAGGACAGTAGTACATACAAGGTGTTACAAAAAAGTGTTGCAGAATATTTTACATTCTTCATCCCGAGAGAGAGGGAGAGAAAGCAAGGAAGGAAGGAAGGAAGGAAGGAAGGAAATACAGAATTAAATACAAAATTTTAGCTTTCTTTCTCTTTTGTGTGGACAGCTGGGGAAGCTGGTCACAAAATACTCCATTGGGAACAAGAAATAGTGATTGCTGGTCTTGAAAAAAAAAAAAAAGAATTGTTTCATCAAATATACTCTTCAGTTTAGTCTACAAACCATTCTTGCCTTCTAGAACAGCCCACAAAGTCCACTGAAGTCAACATAAACAAACAGTCAGACAAGCTTTATCAGACTTTGAAAGTGTTGTGGCTTCAGTGGAGGCTTCAGCCTTACTTTCTCCATATCAAATCTCAGGAATGTCAGATATAACGCAACAAATGCAGAATTTATTGCAACTGGCAAAGTTAGTTATGCCTACATAATATGCATAATGAATCAGTCCCTAAATTAACGCACAATATGTATTATTTTAGTCTATGTAAATAAGGAAAAACAAAAAGCAAAAACAAACAAACAAAAAACCTTCTGAATGTAAATTATAAATAGTGAGGATATATTTAAAAAAATATCCAAACAAATCTGTTTAACTCTGAAAGAAAATATCTCTATCCTTTCAAGCCTTCTAGCAGTTTATAATCTTCATTTTTATTATTTTCTTAGAAAGTGATCTGTGTCTTTTGGAAGTGTATATATGAATAAATATATAAGGGAATATATATCTGTATGTGTGTATGTGTGTATATATGTATTCCCCTATATATAAAACTCTAATTTATATATATTATATATATTTATGTATATATAAAATATATATAATGTTTTAGAGTATGTTGCATATTGTGCCTAATAAGTGACACACACTTGTAAGCAGATAAAAGATTTCAGCAAATGATAGAACAATGTAAAGATTTTTTACAATGGTAAAGTATTATTTTTCAGTTTATGATGGTTTTATTTACATCAGAAATTCATTCAGAAAACTTCATTATTTCACAACACTGATATTTCAAGCATGACTCAACTAAAAGTTGACCTAATTTCACTGAGAATTTTCATTGTTAGGCTGGAACTCCTCCACTGAGGGTGGAGTGGTTGGTTGTTTTTGTTCTGAAAACATTATCTGTGTGATCTCTGAACAGACTGTGAAATGTAGGCTGATTTTTGAACACTGTAGTATGTATGTCAAAATCATATGAGATATTTATAGACAAGATATTCTTGTAAAAACTATGGAAAATGAGGAAACTGAAGGCTCTGCAAACTATTCCAATTAAATTATTGTGGGGAACTCTCCAGAACATTAAATTATAATAATGGTGGCAATTTTTAATACATTTTCCACATACTGTTTTTATTCTGTCTGCAGGTAGGCAAGTCTGTGAAATGCCTACATTTGTCTCTGACTCTTAAGAAGTATTACCTTATTTTATTTTTTAAGAATTTTTTCAGAGTGGTACATAAAGCACTTACGTAAATACCCTTCCTGATCTGTGACACAGATGTATTTTCCAATTCTGGCTTACTTGGAAAGTTGACCATGTCTGCAGTCTACCAATAGAACTTGGTATTCCTATGCAATAATTCAACATGTAGTTGCCACTGTTGCTGGCTAATATTTTTTTTCATCATTTTTGTATTATGCAATACTGTATGGTTTTTACTTGAATATATTGGCTAAACTTTTGTTTTGTTTTGACAATCAATTATTAGCTAGTGGTGCTATTTATGTTCCAAAGAGATTTGGGTGGATGATAACATTTTCTTTCTAGATGCCAAATGCTTTTTTGACCTGACAAAAATCATTGTTCATAGTGTATATTAATCCTGTAAAAATGCTTATGCACTGCATTACACTGTCTTTAAATGCATTTCTGCTCATTAACTTCTATTCCAGGACTGTACTAGTGTCTAATATGTCCAGTTTGTCCATACACATTTATGGAAAATTACAAAGAAAAATATGTATGATTAACAATCAAAAAAAAAAAAAAAAAAAGAAAAGAAAAAAAAAGAAAGAAATAAAATTTCCATGTAAAGTTTCTGGAAGTTTGTAAATACTTTTTAAAATTTTCATTATTTAGTTGAAAATTATTTTTAATTTTAAAGTGCACAGATATTCATAGATACATGCGTAGATTAACTATTCAGATTTAGCTAAGACCTCAAAATCTTGTATACCTGTGTATAGATACAGAACTGAAAGGTTTCCAGTGCAGAAAAAATAGTACTAGCAGTAAATGTACTACCAGCCCTTTGTTATCCCTAACCACAACATAATTATAACTAATTTTCATAAATTACTAAAAAAAAAAAAAAATCTGGACACCCAGAACTTTTGTCAATTATTCTGATTGGGAAATTTTTCTGTATTCCATGTACATGCACAATCATTCATTTATTACTAATACTCATTTTTGTATAGGAGAGGAATATGTCCATATAAATTGAAATAGTGGTTATAGATAACTCTATTCATTCACTTCTTTCTAAGTGTTTCCGGATCCAACTTATTTGTCCCTTAGCTTAGGGCAACAGTCGCTAGCCTCAGTTAAATTCTTTTTTATTTATGTAATTTGATTGGGTGTTTTAAATTAGAGACAATTGATTAACATCCTTTGCATGCTATCTACGTGCTTTTTATAAACAAGCACAGCAAGCTAGTAGGAAACGAAGGTGTACCATTTCTTAATTGAACTGCTGAATACAAAACATAACTCCTATGAAAACAAATGACATTTATTTTCAGATTTCTAATAACTGCAATATTTATTTTCAAGTAATGTTATCAGTAATTTTCTTGATATGGAAATGTTGATTCAGCTATATTTAGATTCTGTTTAGATTCTAGCCCATTGTAATATTTGCATATTTGAATATATGTAATATTCATAAATAATCTATTTTGAGGCATAGACCAAACAAAGATTAAAATTAAATTTAAAAATATATAGTGGTAAAACTGTTCTTTGTACAATGAACTGGTGCCAATACTGCTCTTTCCAGTTTGTTTTTGATGTTTATGATATTTAACTTTGATCAATGACATTGATGTTATCTCTTGCATGGAAAACATATGTTGCCCCCTTGAATGTAAATGCCATGTTAAAACTTTTCTCAGTTAAGGATAGAAGTAAATGCTAATGGATTGAAATCTTCAGTTTTCACTTGAATACCTTCAAGAATTAGAATAATTGAATCAGTGAATGATAGGATATCTTGAGTTGGAAGGGACCCACAAGGATCATCATACTCAGTTCCTGGCAAAAAATTCAAACCATATTTCTGAGAGCACTGTCCTAACGCTCTCTTGAACTCCCTCAGCTCAGTACCATGACCACTGCCCTGAGGAGCCTGTTCCAACCTGCCCCTCCCCTGACACACCTCCATGCCGTTCCCTCCGGCCCTGTGGCTGTCACACAGAGCAGAGCTCAGCGCTGCCCCTCCACTCCCAGTGAGGAGCAGCAGCCACCATGAGGCCACCCCTCAGCTCCTCTCTCTGTGCTGAGCACACCCAGGAACCTCAGCTGCTCCTCATATGTCCTGCCCTCTAGACCCTTCATCATTGTTGTAGCCCTCCTTTGGACACTCTGATTTATGTCCTTCTTATATTATGGCACACAAAGATGTGGGCAGTGCTTGAGGTGGGGCTTCACCAGCACGGAGCAAAGCAGAGTAATCTCTTCCCTTGACCAGCTAGCAGAGCTCGGCGTGATGCACCGGGTACAGCTGGCTTTTTTGGCTGTCACAGCACACTTTTCACTCACATGTAACCCTGTCTATCAGTATCTCACAAGGTTCTGTTTTCTCACAAAATCTATGAAGTTTCTTTCTTCTGATATGCTTATTTTCTTTCCTTAATTTAATTATAAGCATGTAGATTCCTCCTAGAAATTGTACAGCTGTAAAGAATCACCTGAGAGTTTTATTTTCTGTGTAAAATTGTTGGAGATTTGCTGTGATTCCAAAAATCTCTGGTGCCATCTATATCAACCATATATAGTTCTTGAATGTCTATGAACTGGAACAAGCAACTTGCTAATACAATTTTTCTTATTTCTTAATTTAATTCATACAGCAGTTCATTAACACTATCTATTTTTTATTGTTTTCACCAACATTTGTGGGATCCTACAAAAAGGCTGTATTTAATAAAATATTTTAAATTGTATTCAAAATTCAGAGTACAGCGCCATAAGAAATATTTTAAAAGCATGAGTTATTCAAACATCTTAAAACTTTAAAAAGTTTCTATTAAAAGAAATTGCAACCAAATAGGAATTGAAAGATTTGTCTTACAAAATCTGGTTAAGGAATCCCTAAATTTTATGTAGTCATAATTTCCTCAAAATAAGTGTCTTCAGAAATGGTACTTGAAAAATCTGAAGCCATAGGAGTACTAAAAGAAATGGTAATATTTTCATATTATCCCATGCATCAGTTTTCACTGACAAAAAGTTTATTTTGGAGGAGCAGTGATTCATTTTGCCAACCATCATAATATACTTTGATTAATAACTGCAATTCCAGTTTTGCCTGAATGATAGATGAGTAGTAGTTAGGCAGTGTAATTATTCAGTTCAATCGTTGAACTGAATAATTGAGGAAAAATGGTTGAGATTGAATTTATTTTCTTTATTCATTTCCTTCAGAAAAGAAGTATTTCTTTGCCTTAATTAGAAAACAAATGTTCTCAATTCTGTTTTGGACCTTCTGAATGGAAATAAAGGTAGACTTGCACACCATTTATTAAACAACAGGATTCATAAAAGATCACATTCTTTATTTATATAGATAGACAGATTCACTTCTTTCTTCTGTCTGACATGAATGAATGCATGATTTCCTCTTCTAAAGCTGTTGGGGATTAGTGAGTGATTTGCTGTCTTCTCTTCCATGTAATTTTTTCTGCCACAGAGACTGGTAATCTTTTGTTCCATTTTACATGGAGGCACTCTAGCATCTGCACTCCAACTCTTCCAACAGCAAAAACAAAAATTAAAAAAAAAAATAAAATGCAGAGGGAAAGAGCAGCAATGAAAAGATGTTCTGATATCCTTTAACCAAAAAATCCTACAGAATTGTGTTTGGATAATATTGTAGGAAATGCACTGATACAGTATTCATCACTTTTGAAAGACTGAAAAAAAGTGGACTGGCACTGATGATCTCCTTCTTTTTACTTGGCTGATGTATACTGCAAACAAAACATTTTATTTTGAGTTATTAATAAAATCCACAATCTGTTTTTTTTGTATTTAAATGGATACCGGATTTGTTGTATCAAAGGAATAGCCCGAGTTGACTCAAAATGACAACCTCACACAATTAATATTTATCTTCCTATCTTCAAGTCCAAAAGTGTGGAATTACAGTCTAGATACAAAAGTATCAAAAATAAATATGGGAAATAGTGCCCCAAAGTAGCAATTATTTTCCAAAACAGTTAATCATTCTAGCAGAATATTTCTCACATGTTAACAGTGTCACTAAATGCTCTCAATTCTGAGATCAAGCAAAAAGATGCTAAAAACTAATTCCTAAACTCTGCTTTAACAACAGCCACAGTAACCTGGAGATTCAGTGCAGCAAGCAGAGGGCTGTTAACAGAAGCATATAGTGGGAGGTTCTGAAAAGTATAAAATGCTTAACAGCCTTCAAGAATTTGAAATTAACATGAGTTTTCAGCCTGTGGACTGTTAGAAATTTGGTAGTTGCTGCATGGAATCAACAGCAAGGTGAACAAGTTTGGAACCTCTTATAAGGTCCATTTTGTGTATCAGTTCATAACTTCCATATTTGTGACATCAGTCTCAGCAGTGTGTTTTCTGTTCACAGAAGGAAGTCACTGGGAAGCTTCCATGATGACCTTTCTGTCACCTTCCTTTAAGTGCAGATCAGACAACTACCAGGAGAGCCTGAGGTGAAAATTGCTTGCGTCTAGTTTTTTGCACATTCTCCAGTTTACAGCTAAGAATCTACAATACCAAACAACTACACAATACCTTGCTCTCTTCAAAGTGCTCAGTTCAGAGGCTCAGCTTATTAAAAGTTATTTCAAGGATTATCTGTTTTGAACATATTCCAAATTCTTCCTCACTGTGCCCCAAACTCAGACAAAGGACAACCAGAAAACTTTTAGGCTGAACAGATGGGGTGGTTTTTTCTCTGTTAGTCATGCACTTCAGTGTGTATGACTATATTCCAGTGGAAAAACTTACAGTTTTTAAATTTAGGGAATTCTCTTTAAGATAGATTTTGAGAAAGATCCTAGGAACTTCACATGGAAGCAATCAGAAAGCTTTAATAGATTTTTCCACTTCACTTGTCCTTATGAGTCTTTCATCTCTGCCAAAAAAATTTCACTCACCCTTTGGAAAACTACATTTTGGGATAATTTTTTCATCAACTACACATGGCTATGAAAATTATAAGCTATCCCATGATGGAAGGATCTTGGTTGGATTGAAGGACTGTGAGAAAAATATCCAATATAAGAAGAATCAGAATTTGCTCATTCAGAAGTCTTTCTCCAACTCCTACAAAGCCTGTAATTATTTTTTGATACATTTATGGAATAACTTGCATATTTGGAAACTTATCTGTTCAAAATAGGATCAGAGAATAAACAAAAAATAAAAATAAAAAATGCAAGATAACTAGAATTTCATTTTTTTACCTGTCCGAAGGGCTGTTCTGGGAAGTTTCCTTGTAACTTTCAGGACTATTAGATTAGAGACCTTTGCAAAGCAAGGTAAGACCTATGTATTCGAGGTGTAATATCAGTGATTACTATTATTTTAATGTTCTCAAAGCACATACTGTTTCTTTGTCACCTTTGTAGCAGCTGAAGAAACACTTCTCCTGTTCTCAGCATGAGGTTAGTAGCATACCTGATAAAGATTACTGAAATAGCTATTCACTTTCTAACATCTCCAGAACAGAAATAACTTCATAGTTCTGAATGCTCAAATCCACAGATTAAATTAAAAGCAAATCTTTCTCTGTTCAACTCCTTATTTCTGTCAAGTTTGTTAGCAAAAGAGATAACATGCATATTTGTAACAGTGCTAATAGATTATATAATATACATATAACACTTTGTGAAGTTGAAAATATAAACTGAGTACTACAGTTTCAGTACAATATCTAGTCTGCATGAAAATGTCTTGCTCACAGATACCATTTCTCCTTTTCTACTACAAAAACAAGCATCTGTAAGTCCAGCTGGTTTCCCCTAAACTGTATTATCAGGATAATACTGTATAGCCTTGTGGACCTGTAAAGGATATGGAGCAAGGGAAAGTTCATACAGCAGACTGTTCTCTTGAGCACTAGTTTATGTATTGAGACACAGTTTCTTTTTGTCAACATCTGTTGAAGATAAGGTCAAGAGCTGAAGGTTTGTTATAAGGTGTTCTTTTCCCATTACATCTTCCCCTCAGTTTCACAAGTTAATGCATGATTCCCAGTCTGTGCCAGAAGGGGAAAGGATCAGCTTTCCCAGCAAACTGTGAGTAGCATCTGCCATGAAAGGTAGATGAAAGGGTACAGGTACTGGACCTTTTTCTGCTTCGTACCATTTAACCATCTAACCATTTCCCTTCAGAGAGGATTTCCCAGTGTATTGTTTTGTTTCTCAGTATGCACTCTAAATGAAAATATACATAACAGTTGCTTAACTAGAAATAATTTCACAGCAATACAGTTCTTCTGCTGCATAACAGATTGTGACACAAGCATGTTGTAGCGTTTGAGATTTTCACCACAGACATGTAGTGACTTATGTAAAAAACCCAGAAAAGCAAACAAACAAACAGAAAAAAAAACAAAACAAACAAACAAACAAAAAAAAAACCACCAGAAACCTTTCACTTCTGTAATGTTCAAGGTGATTGTTTACATCTCTGCAAACAGATCATCCACAACACTTCTATATGTGCTGTCTTCATGTCTGGCTGTTCCACATCACCAAACAAAATGCTCTTTGAATCATATTATATTTTGCTATTTCCATCCACCCGAAAGCAAAAATTTCCTATACAAAAGTGAGCATCTTTGAAGAGGGCCCATGTGGAGAGAATCCTCACAGGCACTGATAAGCAGCCCTTCAGAGTAGCCTCTGACTCTTCATTAGTAAGGCTACAAGAAGAGAGAATGAGAAGGTCTACTGTCACATTCTGCCATTGCTTCAGATTTACCAACCTACATATGTCTGTGAAACAGTCATAGGCGTCTGTTGAACTGTTCGGACACAACAAGAAAAAAACATGTCTTCTTAAGATCAGGAAATGTCAGCCATCCTCTAAAGCCTTTATTTCAGCAGTACAAAGGCAAGGAGAAGGGAACAAGCAAACAGTGGATGCAGCTGAATTTCTGAATGCCTGGAGTATCTCTACATATACATAATATGTATATCATACATATTTCATATATATATAACATATATAATATATATAACATATAAGTTATATATTATATATACACAAATATTAAAATTATGTATAATTTATAAGATATACATTTATAAATATCTATCAACAGAAAAAAAAAGATGTTTGCATGAGTAAAAGTTGTTCCACTGTATTTATATGTGCATTTTATATGATAATCTATATCTTGTAAATACTCTTCACTTCCCAGAAAAAGGAAAGAAAATCATCTGAATGCAGACTCTTCTAGGAAATATTTACTTAATCTCTTTTACATTTAATGAAAGTCGGTATACAGAAAAAGTTGGGTAAGTTTTCAGGCAGTGTTGAAATCCCACAGCTTAATACAGCTTTCATATTTTTACACTTGCATTTTTCTTAGCATATATGTGTAAAGGTCCATAGGAATCTGCAGTACTGAGTATACACATCCTGTGGAGTTCTCCGTGTAACTTTCATGTGAATTTCCATTTGATTCACTTCAATTTTAAAAGATTGATTATTAAAAAAAAATGTTTCATATTTCAACTTTTAAATCTTTCCTGCTCATAGGGAACAATCCTCATTTAATTCAGGCAGTTTCTCTATATTCATAATTAACTATTTTATATTTCATCTCCTTAAACTCTTCTATTAGAAAGATTATATAGTACCAGAAATTGAGTCTGCTTGAACTGATCAGTAAATGAGATCTATCCTTATAATCTGAGTCATCAAGAGAATCTTCTCAGAAGATTAAAGAATTGGCCCTGAAACATCCTTGTAATCGAAGTCGCTTAATGTCAAAAAGCATACTTGCTGCTCTCTTCATGAAATCCATACTTTAACAAAAGAAATGAAAGACATCCTTGGACTTCTCAGACTTCAAGACTCTGCAGCTTTGAATTGAAAAGGGAAGAATAAAAATTTAGATTTAAGCCATTAAAAGTGATTCAAATCTTCCTGTACAAAATCCAGGCTTCACATCTTTTAAAATAATTTGAAAAGGCAAGTACAACACCCAAGTACAACAAAATGTACCCAATAAAAAAAAAAATCTTATTTGAAGCTTATCAAAGCCTAAGTTAATGTAGTAGAACAACCCTGTATGCAGCCATCTGAGTATTTTCAAATTTAAGGCTGTCTTCAGCTTTCTCAGCCTACAGCATGTTCCTGTTCATAGAATCATAGTATCACAAGGTTGGAAAGGCCCTACAAGATCATTTAGTCCAACCATCCTCCCACTGCCATTTCTTCCACAAGCCACTAAACCATATCTTGTAGCTCCTCATCCAGACACCTCTTGAACGCTGCCAGGGATGGCAACTCTGCCACCTCCCTGGGCAGGCCATTGCAGTACCTGACCACTCTCTGAGAGAAAAAGTTTTTCCTTAAGTCTAATCTAAACCTCCTCTGGCGCAACTTGTGGTCATTTTATCAGGTCCTTGTTTGTTGCCTGGGAGAAGAGGCCAAACCCCTCCTCATCACAACCTCCCATCAGGAAGTTGTATAGTGCAATGGGGTCTCCCCTGAGCCTCCACACTAAACAATCCCAGCTCCCTCAGCTGCTCCTCATAAGACTTGTGCTCCAGACCTCTCACCAGTTTCACTGATTTCTCTGGACACTTTCCAGAGACTCAGTGTCTTTCTTGTATTCAGTGGCCCAAAACTGAACACAGTACTCAAGATACGGCCTCGCCAGTGCGAGTACAGGGGGATGATTACCTCCCTGCTCCTGCTGGCCACACTATTTCTAATGCAGGCCAGGATGGCATTGGCCCTCTTGGCCACCTGGGTACACTGCCAGCTCATGTTCAGCTGAGCATCAACCAACACCCCCAGGTCCTTTTCACAGTCTTCCAGCCACTCAGCCCCAAGCCTATAGCACTGCATGGGGTTATTGTGGCCAAAGTATAGGACCCGGCACTTGGCCTTGTTGAACCTCATCCCATTCACCTCAGCCCAGTGATCCAGCTTATCTAGATCCCTCTGAAGGGCCACCCCACCCTTAGGCAGATTAAAACTGCCTCCCAACTTGGTGTCATCTGCAAACTTACTCAGGGTACACTCAATCCCCTCATCTATGTCATCAATAAAGATATTAAACAAGATGGGCCCCAGCACTGACCCCTGGGGGACGCCACTTGTAATGGGTTGTCTGCTGGACTTAACTCCATTAACTACTACCCCAGCCAGTTCCTTACCCAAATAAGGGTATACCAGTTTCCCCAGAAGAATAATGTGAAAGACTGTGTCAAAGGCTTTGCTGAAATCTAGGTAGTCTAAATTAATAGCCTTTCCTTTATCTATCAGTCTAGGCACCCAGTCGTTGAAGGAGATGAGGTTGGTCAAGCATGACCTGCCTTTCACGAACCTGTGTTGCCTTGGCCTGAACCCCTGGATGCCACGTATGTGCTGTGTGATCTCACCCAAGATGATTTGCTCCATAACTTTCTCTGGTACCAAAGTCAGGCTGACACGCCTGTAGTTCCCTGGATCCTCCTTACTGCCCTTCCTGTAGATGGGAGTCACATCAGCAAGCCTCCAATCCTCAGGGATCTCTCCAGATAACCAGGAGCACTGGTAGATGGTGAAGAGCGGCTTGGCAATCACCCCTACCAGCTCCCTCAGCACCCTAGGGTGGAGCCTGTCTGTTCCCATGGACTTGTGACAGTCCAGATGGAGGAGGAGCTCTCTAACTGTCTCCACCCGAATACACCAGGGGTGTATTCTGAGTAGCATCCCAGACTTCCAGATCAGGGCATAAAGTGCCCTGAGGACAACTGATCTGCCTATTAAAAGTAGATGTAAAGAAGACATTGAGGACCTCAGCCTTTTCCTTATCCTCAGTGGTCACATTCCCCGCTGCATCAAGTAAAGGATGGAAATTGTCCTTGGTTCTTCTCTTATCGTTGATATATTTGTAAAAAGATTTCTTATTCTCTTTTACTGCTATGGCCAATCTGAGTTCAAGTTGGGCTTTTGCCTTCCTAACTTCCTCCTTGCATACCTTAGCAACTTGTAATCTCCCCAAGTAGTCCAGAGGACATAGACTCTCTTTTTCTTGCAGAGTCTCAACAGTATTTTCTGGTTCATCCACATCGGTCTTCTTCCTCTATGGCTTGCCTTATGGCATTCAGGAACAGCCTGTTCTTGTGCCTTTAGGATTTCCATCTTGAGGAGTGTCCAAGCTTCCTGTACCCCTTTGCCCTTAATTAGTGACTTCCAAGGGACCCTGGCAACAAGCATCCTGAACAGGTCAAAGTCTGCTCTCTGGAAGTTCAAGATAGCAGTTTTGCTAGTCTCCCTTCTGACATCTCCAAGGGTAGAGAATTCTACAATTTCATGGTCGCACTGCCCAAGAAAGTCCCCAGCCTTCACATCTCCCACAAGTCCTTCTCTATTAGCGAAGAGCAGGTCTAGCAGGGCACCACCCCTGGTAGGCTCTCATACCAGCTGCATAAGAAAGCTATCTTCCACACACTCTAGAAACCTCCTGGACTGCTTCCTCTGTGCTGTATTATATTTCCAACATATATCAGAGAAGTTGAAGACTCCCATAAGAATGAGTGCTGGCAATCACGCAACTTCCACAAGCTGCTCATAGAATGCCTTGTCCTTCTCTTCATCCTGATTAGGCAGTCTATAACACACCCTTAACAAGACGTTGCCCCTACAGGCCTTCCCCCCAGTCCTTACCTACAGACACTCAACTTTATCATTCCAATCCCAAGCTCTTCAACATCAAAACACTCTTTAATATAAAGAGCCACACTACCACCCTTCCTTCCTTGTCTGTCCCTTCTTAAGAGCTTGTAGCCATCCATCACAGCACTCCAGTCATGGGAGAGGTCCCACCATGTTTCAGTAATAACAACTAGGCCATAGCCTGCTGCAAAATCGCTTCCAGCTTCTCCTGCTTGTTGCCCATGCTGAGTGCATTGGTGTAGATGCACTTCAGCTGAGTCATCTGCCTCACCTGCAGCTCAAGCATTGTTCCCCTAAGCTAGGTGAGCCCTGTTTTGTCCCCTTTTCCCATCGTAGCTAGTTTTAAGCTCTTTCAATAAGTCCCGATAGCTCCTGCGCCAGGATTCGTTTCCCCCTTTGAGATAGGTGGATACCATTCACGGACAGCAGGCCAGGGGCTGAGTAAACTGCCCCGTGATCAGAGAACCCAAAGTTTCTGCCTCAAGTAGCAGCATCTGAGCCAATTATCCATTACTTGTGCTTCCCAAGCCTGCTCTGTGTCCCTCACTGTCTCTGAAGGTATAGAACAAAAGATCACTTGCACTCCGGCCCCCTGAACTAAGTGCCGTAACCCCCTGAAATCTCTTTTCATAGTTTGCAGGCTTCTCTGACCTATTTCATCACTGTCCATCTGAATTTCCTGAGTAATGGAAAGTAATCAGTGGACCTAACCAGCTTTGGGAATTTTCTAGTCGTGTCCCTGACCTGGGCCCCAGGAAAGCTGCACACTTCCCAATGGCTTGGGTCCAGTCTGCATATGGGGCCCTCTGTTCCCCTGAGAACGGAGTCACCCACCATGACCACCTTTGTTTCTTTCCTGACAGAGGAAGTCGCAAGGAGTGAGGGTGACTGCCTCGCCTTAGGCTCCCTCCTAGGCAGATCCTCAATCGCCTCCCCACTCACCTCCCCTTCAATTTCCAGCATCTCAAACCTGTTGCTTACTGGGAGCTGGGGAAGCGAGGTAGGCAGGCGGGGGGGCTCCCGTGACACCAAGCAGGACTCTCTTCCAACCCTCCTCATCTGTCAGGTTTGTCTGACTGTGATAGGGCAGGGGGTCAACCACTTTTCTGGGGGTATCTCCCTGGTACTCTTCCCTCTGGCACACCAGCAAGTCACTCCACCAGTCAATCTCCTGCTCACACTCCCTGATTATCCTTAGTCTCTCCATCCCCTCCTTGAGCTCCACAACCAACTCAGCAGCACATCTACCTACTCACAGCTCACACAGGTAGAATCCCTGCCACCCTCCTTGGGCAGTAGCAGGCTCAGGCGCTCCCTGCAGCCAGAGACATGAACAGCTACATTTCTGGGCAGGCCCTCCATCTGGGTCGCCACGGTCTTCTTGGAATAAGCCCACTGTCTGGTGGAGATCATGTTTAGACCTGTGGTCTCAGAGACTGCCAAGAGGAAAGCCAGTCTTCTGATCAAAGAGGGACAACACTTACACTCCTCACCACTTGACCCACCTCCCACACCCACAGCTGCAACACCGGATAGGCAGTGCAGGCTGTGCTCACTCAGTGAACCTTCACCATTCCCAGCAGGCAGCAACAACAGTTACTCACCTACTGTGCTCTGTTCTCCCCGAGGCTACTTAAAATTTATCACCAGGTGCCAAGGTCAAGGGTGGCTGATGACAGGTTTGTAGGGTATTTAAACTGTGCTGCTAATGTGTCAGCTCCAACCCTTCTCACTCAGTAACCTGCCCACAAAGTGCCAGCCCCCCAGCACAAGTGCACCACAGTTGCTGGCTTCAAAAAAGCCTTAGAAAGAGCTTTTTTATTGGCCTTTTTCACTCCACATCCCTCGTCCAGTGCAGTCTTACCTGCTACGAAGCTAGTCTCCGCTGCAGTCTTTCAGTGAGCAGTACACAGTACATTGCAGTGAATATATGCAGTCATATATGCAGTGAATATGCAGTCAGTAACCCTTCAGTTCTGTTTTTTTTTTAATTCCAAAACAATTATGGAGAATGTTTCCATCCTGACTTCTGGTAGCAAGATTTCTTGTGTACTGGTAGCATGCTGTTTTCCATACTGAACAGCCCACAGCAGTTTGCTAAGGGCTTTATCCAGTCAGACTGTGAATGCCTCTGAGACCAGAGATGACATAGAACACTGTGACTTCTCACTTTTCCATCATCTTTTATTTTCCAGTTTCCCATGATCTTTGGAAAGTTTCCTATTTTGGTTTATCTGAGCCCAGTCATTCCCAGAGTAACTTAGTCTAAATCAAGTTTTCACCTTAATTAATAAATCTTCAAATAGACGGGAATCACTTTATAAAATTAAATACAGCAAGAACCTGCCACTTAAAATGTTGTCATGTAGGTTCAAATCTGAAATGCAAAGCTCACTGTTTCAGTAACTTTCTATTTTGTTAAGTAACATTAACATAGATGAATCAAAGGTGTATTCTAAAACTCTTGAGTCACAGACACTGTGGCTGTGACATTTGACAAGCTGTTTCTTGTCCAGTGAGTCACAGGGTGTGCATACCCTGATAAGAGGGCTGAGACATAGCCCGTCCTGCAGATGGGAAGGGATCCTCTCCAAGGCCTTCTGTACTGACTCCAGCACCCTGGGCCCCCATCTACCCAAGCCTCATGTACTTCAATGGACAGTCACTGTGACCCGCAGGCCACCTACTCTTCTCTCCAGCTGGTCTTGCAGGGTGGGATGGTATCATGTAATGACTGCATGATCATCACTCATATTCATCACATCCTCTGCTGACATTACAGATATGTGGGACCCCCACACTTGTCAACCTCAACACTCAGAACTCCTACATTTTTGGGAGAAGTGACAACTTTTGTAACCTGAAAAAGGCCACTTCTTTATGATGATGATCAGCATTAGGTGCAGATGGTTCTAAAATCCTTTTCATGGAAGAAAACTGTAGCACCGCATACTTTAAACAGATAAGACAAACAAGAAAGAGTGTTAGTAGTGCTTCTTATTTTTGTGTTACTTGGGAAACAATTGCCAACAAAATTCTATATCTTCTGATTTACCTTTGTTTGTCAGAGCTCTAAATAACAAAGGAAAGGAAAAGATTTTTACCCCTAAAAAAAGCCTTTTAAATAGTCTTTTTAGTAAAGAGCAAAGTATCTGGTTCTAAAGTTTGGAAAATTATAAATTTTCTTAATATATTGAATAAATTGCTACTGAACAAAAATACATATTTATTTTTGAATATTTTAGAATATTTATGTTCTAGAAAAATATATCATCAAAAAAAAACAATAATGATATTAAAACAAAACAAAACAAAACAAAAAAAACGGTAGCAAAAAAATCTACACAAAACCTCAGAAAAAAAAACCTAATAAATTATTTTTATTTTCAATTTATGTCTTGCACATTTTTATCAGATCCATATAATGATCAGGCAGTACTGTCACAGATATCCAGTGGGAGAAATCCCACAGAGGTCAAAAGTACTTTCCTATTGTCACACAGAGCTATGAAAGTCAAACTTCTTCCAGAGTAAATTTGTCAGTCATTGAAGGATGCAAGAGTGCTCTAACTCAATTGATTTAAATATTTTACTATAAAACTCTGCAATTTTCAAAGCAGAAATAGATTCTTCAAATCCAAATATGTGTAATGTTGGTGGCTAATGACATTGTCAGTCAGTATATTTTATTTAATCTCTGCAGCCTTTGTTCACATGCTGTTTTGATTTGTAAGTGGAAAGGACAAAGAAGTTAGTATTTTCAACTTAATCATTCCTCGCAACTACATCAAAATACCCTGAGAAGACATTTGTGACTGTTAACCTCTTACTGTACATCCCAGTGTTGATTCACATATAATGCCAGTGGCAAAGTCTTGTGAATGTGTTCAACACTTTGTATTGTGGAAGTATGTATTGATGGATATGTTGAAATCCAGTTTTATTTCCATGAGTACTAAACTCCCTGATATTATAAGTCATAGTAGCAAAATGCTGCTTTTTTTTTTTTTTCCTTCATAATTTCTTGATTATATGTGATTAAATGTGACGTCATACTTTGAAGTGGAACTTTAAGAGATATAGACTACACCAAGGATAAAACATGCAGTGAGCTGTAGCTGAGAAGTCAAAAAAGTGGTCACTTTGTTGAGAAATAGCTCGACAAGACACTGAAATTTATCTGCATCAAAACCTCCTAGGAGTTGGAGAAGGAAATTGCACTTGATATAATGGGAAACATTTAAGATTTTTAATGCAAGGCAATGTATTCTATATACTCTCTATCAAGAAACTTTTTCAATCTGCACCTACCTGTGGGATGACACTTCTGATGGTTTTGAAATGAGAAAAGAAACCTTACTTTATACTAGGGACGTTGCAAATAGCCGTATGCTTGTGATGGAAATGCATCTTTTTTAAACAAAATTTAGTTGAAAAAATAATTAAAAGATTTCTTTACCTATAAATTGTTTTACCTAATAACAAAAATCACTTTGATTTTGATCAGGCCGTATGTATTTGTGATTATATGAATGGTGACTAAGTATGAAAAAATAAGAATGAAAACTATATATTTGTACCAGGTTTTTCTGTCTGAAGGATTTACTATTTATTATTATTAATAATAATATTTTTTTTTATTATTAAATACACCGGAGTGAGGTGGGTACCTTTCAGAATGGTGTTTTCATGCATGTAGACTAACTATGGTCCACAGAGGTACAGCCTTTGTCTGCCAAACTTAGGACTTTCTAAACTTATCCTGGAAATAAGTTAAACCTACAAAATCCAGATTTACCCCTAGGTGCAGAAAATAGGGCTATAAATAAAAGTAAGTTTGAATAATTTATTTTTTCTCTATATTTAAAATGTTTCTTTACCATATAATAACAAAACCCACACACAAATTAATTTATATTAGCCAATTATGAGTGCCCATAGTTATGATAATTCTTCTGTGTTCATATGTAAATATAGAAGGAAAAAAAATCTAGAAGAAGATGAGGACATAAAGTTTTCCTGTTCATTTCTATAGAAAGTGGTAATAACGGTGTGTATCCATAAAATTAGGCAGACCAAGGCTAAAACTCACCATTATCACAGATTCAACTCCTAATGCATCCCTCTGGAGACTGTGCATCCAGATAACATCTAATACACTTCATAATGGTTTCCAAAGGTAAAGAATGCTGACTCTTATTGATGTAATACACAGTATTGTTTTGTTTTGTTTTGTTTTCAATCTGACTCCGGAAGGGAGCAACCTACTCTATTTACCTGTAATATTCTGTGGACACTCTCACAATTTTAAGACCATGAGAATAACTAAGATATCACAATCTTTTATTATATTGCTATAGATTTTTATTTTTTTTTTACTTCCATCCTCAAAAACCTCTGAAACTAGACAGATATTAATTTCACTTAATTCATGTTTCATTCCATAGCAAAATGTAGGTTAATATTTTAGGGAAGAAAAAAAGATAGGGCAGTCTTTTTTAGAGTTAGCAAGAAGGTGGGTAAAAATCACCTTCTGAATTGATCTCACAGATTTAAATATCTGAAAACAAACATCTAAAAAAAGAATCTATGAAAATGAAATTGAAGTAAGACTTTATATTCTCATAAAATAGGTCAGGGCCAGAGTCAAACGCCAAGTCTTGTTATAGCTTCTCAGAATGGGCTCTGAGAGTTTGCTTTTAGAATGAGAGACTCCATGCGTCATATAGGGAAGAAAGAAAAACATTCAGAACTGCTGTTGTTGGCATATGAGCAACTAATGAGGATTGCTCTGGTGATCTACTAGGAAATGAAGTGAACTGCTAGTGCATGAAAATATTCAAATTCATGTCCATCTCCTAGGCATAAGTAGCATGGGAAGGACTTTGCTAACTGGAAATCTGTAATCTGAGGGATGGAATTCAGACTTTTCTCTCCCCAAAACTTCTTGAAGTTTACTACTTAGCTATCTGATGCTTCTGATTTTCCATTTTGACACCTTCAAACATCTCAGTCCAGGGATCAGATCCACATGGGCTAGAGGGTAACAGAAGACAGATGTTACATATTCTTGGAAGTACTAATTTTCCATTAGTCCGTTGCACTATCCATCAACTTCCAGCTTTGTGCAACTTAGTTTATTTTCATAGACATCTGGAAGGCTTCACTCTTGAGTTATTTAATTACTTCAGTTCCTAAAACATCTGCAGTGTTTTGGTCCATACCCTCATCCTGGTGCCAAGGCTGTTCCATTTGATGTCAAGGCAGGAGCATCAGCTGAGTCACAGCTATGGAGTCAGCGCAAACTCCTCACACATCTGTGGTTTGCCTTGAACTTCTCCTCATGGAGGAGTTGAGCTTGTAATGAGATCATGGCTCCAACTGCAGTCTATGACTATTGGCAGCTCCTTAAAAGAGTGATTAATGACAGTAAGATCTTGTATGTATTTTCCTCTGTTTTTATACAAGAGATCAGCCACAGTAAATTATACACTGTAAGAAGGCTTGACTAGTGTGTTTCAGTACAGAAATCCATCCAAAGCAATAAAAAAATGAAATCAGATAGTTTGCTACTGTTGTTGTTGTTGATGTTCTATATATTTTTTTTATATATTTGTGTGTGTGTGTGTACACTAATGCTGCCACAAATCCAACAAGGATTCTAAGTACAAACACCTGAACTCATACTGTTTTTATTTCATTTGATAATGGCAGGTTTTTGAAGCTTTCTTTACCTAAAAGTGGCATCTTTCAAACAGAGAATTGAGATGTCAGGCAAAAGCACTCATTATTGTTTACTGTTCATTTTTCATGGCAAGAAAGAGGAGCGCAGAGGAGTTCAAACGCTATCATCTGTACAAGAAGATACATTATTGTAAAATGCAGCTTGCTGTTATTGCTGGTATTATCATGAACAATGTATCCATTATCACTTTGTAGAGGGTTCCTTATCTTGTTATCTTGCTTTGAGTCTTGTAAAGTGTAGTTATTGTGGAGGGCTTGCTCATTACTTACTTGCAGAGAACTCCTCTCAGTCATTCTTTCATCTACAGAAAACAGCAGCGGAGATTTTTTTTTTCCAGAGTGAGGGGCAGAGGGCTTGAGGATTTTTGTTTGCTTGTTTTTCTCAAATGCTTTGTAATTTCAATGAGTTCAAAGATGAAAAAAACAAAACTCTTGCAGGAAGTGTTTTGAGGGGATTTTATCTCATGTCCACCTTGTTGCAGAATTTATCTCTTTGTGTCATGAAAAAGATCAAAAGTTTGTTTTATCTGTCAGCACTGTTCCACCCATCTATCCTGTTGCTCTGTCTTCCAGATGTGTTTATTTTCACAAAGAAAAGCTATTCTCCCTATTTCACACCTGAGCAGCTGAGGAGTTTACTTTGGGACAAATTTACTCCAGAGAGTAAGAGGCAGTTTAAAGTATTTTATGCAGTCATCCTAATGATTGAGTCATTTGCACAGTCCATGTGCATCACATAGCCTGATAATGAAGTCCTTATTCATAGTATATACTGTTTTTTACACATACATAACAATCTTCTGCTCAAAACGTTGCTCAGTTGTTTACCTGTTTATCCAGGGAAGGAGTATAATATTATTGGGAAATAATGTACAGCTGAAACAAAGAAAGATTTGAGTTTTCATAAATCCTGCTGACAATAAATTTCTGCTTTTATAAACCATGCTTGGTTTATTTTGTTTAGCAAATTTCATGAGTTACCAGAAAAGGAGCTCAGATGCAGTACCAGCAAACCCGTTATATTTGGACATTATGCTAATTGCTGAGGTATGCCAGATATAAGGGTTCAGTACATCAGGTTGCTAGAAAGTAAGTAATTATCACACTCATTTTACTTATAAAAATCCAAGCTGAAAAAAAGGCTGAAACAACGCCATAATGAAAGGCAGTTGCCTAATTATCTTTGCAACAGAATTTCACTAATTTATTTAAAAACTATATATTAATTGTCAGAAATTACGAACCATAAGCATTAAGCATTTTCCAATTAGACATTAATTTAAGGGAAGTAATTTAATAGGACTTCACATATGTTTGAGATTGCTTTTTTCTTCGAATAATATTTTTAAATTCTGTCAGCATTCTCTGAGACAAAGCATTCAGAGCAATGTGATTTATATGCATGGTATGGGCCAGATTTGTGACTTAGGCCATCTGCATCATTGACAAATCATCAGGGTGTCATAGGATAGCAAGGAAGGTTCAAGGGAAATGTCCTCTGGCATTGAAATTCTCAAATATTATTGGAAATGTGTCATTGTTACTTACCCTGCTCTGTTGCAAGGTAAGGACAGTGCTCTTTATGTTCAGCAGCAGAGAGTGCCTCTAGGCTGCCTGGAACAACACAGAGGCTCAGCCCAAACCCAGGAAAGGCAGAGCTTAGAATCTGAGGTAACTCATGTGATTACCAGACACATCACTTCCTGGTACTGTCACTTCTGAGAGGAGTGGAGGGGCAGTTTCCTTAGCTTCCTCAGCCTTACACTGGGCAGCACGCACTCTGAGCTTCATGTTGGCGAGAATCGTGCAGGTACATGCTCCTCCAACAGCTGTACACAGAGTACAGACTGCAATCCACATTCACATGAAATGTCAGCTGTGGAAAGAGTTACAGCCCAGCAGTCAGACTAGCTGATGGACTTTTAGTCTGTTCATCAATAGCTCGATGTTCTTGTGTTGAGAATCCCAGAACTGGACACATTACTCCTTGTGTGTTTCATGAGAGCAGAGTAGAGGGGCAGTATCACCTTTATAGTCAAGCTTCTCTTGATGCAACCCAGTATATAGTTAGCCTTCCAGGCTGCAAGAGCACATTGCCATCTCATATTGAGACTGAATGCTGACAATATTGACACTTGAAGCTGCCACAACCCAGGTGCTGGCCTTTGCACTCGGACTTTGCAAGTGTCTATTGAAGTCATACACAGTATAGCAAGACTCAACATGATTTTTACCTAAACCTTATGGTTTTAAGAGATATTGTGGAAAACTTGCAATATAATTCATAACTTATGATTGTATAATTGAATAATGAGCCATTAACCAGTATCAAGCTTTTAGTTCAGGTCAAGACAGAAGGCTTCTGAAGTGAATCACCTGACATTTCTTGCTGGCTTTCACACCATGTCAGTCTTGGTGTGTACAAGATAAAACTAGTTTTCAGATAAAGGTAAACTGAAAGTCATGCTTCAGGAATTCATTCAATGCACTAATTAACTATGCCCATAATTCCATACTCTCAGGTCTGAAGTAAGAGCTCCACCTCAGTCTTCAAAATTCATATGGACATCAAGCCTTCATCATCATTAGATTCATTCTTGAAGTTTCACTTCTATTATTCCTGTGACTTACTAGTGTAGACAGAGCTGGAGGCAGTTAAGGTTCCCCTTATACAAACAGGACTGCAGAATTAAGCAGTCAGAAAGAACAATTTTCAACAATAAACTTCATCCTCAGAACCTGACTCTTTTGTATTTTCATTGAAACCAGGCATTTATGATTAAAAAGTAAGGGAGATGGAGAGGGAATACTGAAAGCAACATAAATTGCACACTACATTTTTTCATGTACAGATTCTGCTGAAGGCTTAATGTTGCTTAGTAGCACTATGAACTGAAGTATAAAGAACTATTGTGCATCATAAGATGCTGTCACAGTATTTTTTTTTTTTCATTGTCAGATTCTGAGCCCTTGAACACTTACCAAGCCAGGTGGACACTTGCCTCAGAACAGGTATGATAAAGTATTAGTCACGGGGGAAGCTACAGATGCTTAGAGTCTCTTTCTTTGAATTAGTCCATACATATTTTACTGATTACATAAAAAATCCAGACAACAGAGATGAAACAGAAAAAAACCTTCCAACTGTAAAAACATAAACACCTTATGTTACGCTATTTGAGCTAATTATATACTCATAACACGTGACCTCAAAAGACATAGATGCAACCTCTAGGTCTGACTTCATTTCATGACCTCAGGCAAAACATTCAGACAGCATGGCCTCACATGAGTCTCAGTGCTCTGACAAACAGAAGTATCTTCAAAGAATGATTCAGTGTTTCAGCAGATTTGTCAGGGAGCAGCTACCAACAGCCCATGAGAAAGAATATGCAAATAACATTTTATGAGGTCATTTCTAGTGTTTTGGTAGTTGATTAAAGGCGGCTCATTAAGAATCCATCTTAGCCAGATCTCAGAACAGGCACAGGAAACTTGAAACTTGAGAGAAATATCTGGCTTTTGAGTACTAGATAAACAGAGAAATTGTCATTAGGTAAGGGTGATGTAGACATTATTGATCCAAGAGCACTGAAACTCTCAGTGTTCAATTACAATTTACACTATTACTCACCAGTTATGAGCAAGACTGTGACAAGCTGCCTATTCCCTCTCAAAGGTCCTTCTATAATATCTGTAAAATTTGTGTGGCAAAAATAACAAAAAGAGAAAAAGAAGTATTTCTATATACCAGTGACATGAAGACTCTCTGGAATTCCTGATCTGAAACCAGGACAGAAGGAGGGCACAGTGTAGTGCTAACTCAAATTAAGGCAAATGTTATCTGTTTTGATACATTGGCTAAACATTGTCCTGTCAACAGTGAAAAATTCACAACTTCACAATAGCACTTATTCACATCATCACTTTTTGGCTGTAGGTATATTTGTGAACTGCTGTTCAAGGATGAAGCACAGAAAGAATAAAACTTCATCAAAAATCTCTGATGAACATCTTGAGAACTCTCTAAGAATTGCAAGCACTGCCATTGAACCAGATTGATGTGTTAGTTTCAGAAAAAACGAGGTCAAATATCCCACTAGTTTTATGCTTTTGTTGCTCTCTTTTTTAATGTTTTAATGAAAAATATTAAAAATACAATAATTTTATACTACTGATATTTATAAACATAGATTTTACAATGGCTACTCAAAATGTAATACCTGCTATTTTATTATCTTGGACCACAATGTCAGAAGTGGATGTTGGTAGTATGGTAGTAGAGACTGAACCTTTCTGACAATATTCCATTAAATTTTGTTGCCTTGCAACAGGTGGTGGTAGAGGTGCTGACTGACAGAATGGCATTTTACATGAAAGTGTGTATGAAGCAAAGGTGCGTCACTGAATTCCTCCATGTGGAAAAAATTGAATATTGGTAGGTTCATCAGTGCTTTCTGAAGGATTATTGAGACCAAATTGTGGTTGAACGCAGTGAGGTGGTGGATGGTGCATGTGAGCAATGGTGACACTTGTCCAGACTTTTAGAAACATGCAACCTCTTGTTCATCACTGAAGAAAATGCATAGCTAATGCTGATGACTCTGTTGAAAACAGTGTTTTGTAGCTGATAAGTTGTTCTATCAAATGTCATTGTGGTCTTTGTAACTGTTGTAGTTTCCATGGAAATAAATAAGAGGCATTGCTTTTGGTGAGACCTGTGTATGTGCAGCCCAAGACAATTCCTCTTCGTTCAGTGCAGGCCAGGTAGGCCAAAAGGTTAGACACCAATTGGTTAGATCATCATATGAAGACTATTTGAGAACCAATGGGTTGAGAAATTTGTGAGCAAAGGTTGTAATCTTTTCCTCAGAGTGCTGTCAGGTTTAGGTGGCATGGAGAGCGTACTGTTTGAACAGACTTGAAATTAAGCAGATTTCAAACAGTCTAAATTTTACACTTTGTTCCTACCTTCTCCTGTTCTACACCTTGAAACTTTAGGAAAATTCACAGGAGTAAAGTTAAACAATACAGTGACTCCAAATCAGAAAAGCACTGCAAATTTATGTTAAACTGAATAAATGAGTCAGTCTCGGGACTATCTAAAGATGGCAAAAAATAATACATTCATATAATGTAGATATTCATGGGTTGGAGAGGCACAGACAAACCTTAGAGCTTTATGTGTATGAATAGCCCATCAGAGGCCTTGCTCTGCAGGGCTTTTTCAGTGATGAAATCATCACTTTCTCACATCCTTGACTTGAGTTTTAAATCTTAAGCTTCGCAGGTATTGATAATATACTGTAGCAAGTGCAGTTGCTTCAGATGAGCAAAATCAGAGTTGCTTGCTACATGAATAATTAGCATAAGCAATCTCTTGTCTCATAGCAACCTAGATCTGATGATGAACACCTGCCAGCCCAGATGGTCTGGGGAGGAATTTTCTCATTTAATAGAATAAAGTACTGTTTCTGAGCTGCCTCAAACTATTATTTAACAGCTTTGAAAAAAGTCCAAAAAGTGATTATTGTGAAATCTTAACAAATAAGCATCTCCAAAATTGTCATGTTCAACTGTCATCACCTGCCAAGAGATGGATTTTAAATAATGCATGGCTGTTATTCTGTCTGTGTCTGCTAGCAGTATTATTGTATAAGCATATAAGTTCAAGGATACTAACCCCTCCTCTCAAATATAAACACCAGAAAATCCATGGAGCAGTAGCATTAGAAAAATCACAACATTTATATACTCACAGAAGATTTTTTAAAATACTGATGATAAGACTAAAAAGATTTACTAATAAATGTAATAATTTTTGTAAAGTTTCAGATAAATGGTCAGATATGCTAATTTTTAAATATTTACTGAGTCAAGTCTTGTAACTTACAGTACTTCAGCATAGGTATGTGAAGAACTTCAAGTGTGTATATATATATATTTAAAATATATAAACATATAAATATATAAAATAACTCACTGCTGAAATTCTGATCTCACTGATGTCATAAATACCAAGATTGAGCTACCAACCACAAAGAACATCAGAAATATCAACAATTTTTCCTATTATCTACATTTTAGAGTAGGCATACGTTTCTTAAGCCCCTCCCATAAGACCACTTATTAAACTCTAAAGAGATTAAGAAATCTCACTGAAGAAACCAGTATTAGTTGCCCTGCTGAAAACTGAATATTTTCTTCTTTTCTATATTTTAAAATCTAACAGCAAATTTGACTTGAACTAACAGATTGACTTTTCAAAGGTTATATATTTTGCTTCAGCTTTAATACACCTATGAGAGTAAGCTGAATATTTGATAACACAGGGAAGAAGCAAATTCTTCTTGGAAAATTGATCTATTCTGTATTTTCTCTGAGGTTTCTGTTTCTGATATTCAGTAGTCAATACTGATGCTTAAGTTGGGAGATAGTGTGGAAGGCTGATGATGAAAATATTTTGGGTTAATAAAAGTTTGCTAAAGATTGTCTCACTTGCCCCTGTATCTAACTTATTTATTTATTTATTTGTATCAAACCATTCAATATGAAATATGAATCACTTATTTAAAAAGACTAGTTCTGGAAATGGATTTGCTGGGAACTGTATATACCAATATATTCCCAGACTGGAATTAAGCAGTTAGATAAATAAACAAATAAATAAATAAATAAAATCAGTTCCATTTTATGATTCAAGTATTGACTTTGCAATATTAACAAGATAGACCTCCCTCCATTTTCTTTCTTTTTTTTTTTTTTTTTTTTTTTTTTTTTTTTTTGCAAGTAGTCTAAGGAGACATTTGAGAAAATATGTAATGTGCATAAAGGCTTACGAGTCAATTTACATTCCCTTCTCTGATGGAATCAACAATTTAAATTATCCGTAAAATATGAAAAGGGAGTATTTATCAACCAAACTTACCATTCTCTGCATACATAATACACCATAAGTGTATAATATAATCTACTAACAGATTCCAGAAATGTATTTTCTAAAAGTCTTCAACTGAGAAAGAAAAATAGACCTCATTATGTTCTGCAGATCTTTGGCACTTAAGAGTGGAAGAACAATCTGTTCATAACATCAGAAAAATCCATATTGTCCCCAAAATATCAGCAAACCACAAAGCAGAAGTAACAGCTACGCTGACAGATAATATACAGGAAATCTGGGATATGTCAGGCTGCAAGATTAGTTCAAAGCATTTCTATCAGAGCATAGAATGAATAGTTTTGTTAAATCGCAGCAGACCTACATAAATTTTATTCATCAGCTAATCAAAATGCTACAATTTCTGTTTCAGCATTTTGCTTTAGTAGTACATAAACATATATAATTCTCCTCATATATATATGTAAGGATAGATATATATATCAGAATACATACAACAGTACAATTAGTGTTTTTCATTTATTCATTAATGAGTGAAGCAATATCTTAGATACTGGATCTCAAAGTATTTAATTCTATGCTAATCACTATTCACTTCTGGATTAGAAACAACACCCACTATTTCTGTAAAAATATAGTAGAAACTCTTGAAATACTGCAGTTCTATTCCCTCTCTATGCTGTAAAGAAGAAGAACTAAGAAGTTATATATATATATACATCCTAAACTAAATATATTTATTATTAAAATAAATAAACTAAAATAAGTGAACAGGTTTTATTGATTCTTAAGGACTTGAGGACAGATTAGAAGAAATTTACACTTGTAAAGATTCTAAACAGGAGCTGAAAATCAAGTCTTCTTATTTTCCACTGTCATGCTGGATGTCTTGTGGCATAGTACTTAGTCCATCTTTAGACCATTTGAGAATGAAGTTTTCTCAGGCTTAAATTTTGGCCAGAAACACATAGGACAAAATAGAGGATGTCATCAAAAACAAGGCTGACAGATATTTCAAAGGGATGTGATGACAAGAACATGACTGCCATCCAAATATTTCTCCAAACCAAAGTCCTCAGGAGTGGTGGAAGCCCTCAGATGTGTGTGTGTGTGTATTGTGGAGGCGGGAGGGAAGGGTACACACATGTGTTTGTATGTGTATTTAACACACAATAAAGGGATATTAAAATTAAGCGGGGAATATTCAGAATAGGACATTTCATATTATTTTTTATGTCAGAGAACACTGATTAGGCAAGTAATGTGACAGATTGATGAGATCTGAGCAGACCTTCCTTGATCTGTCTTCAAGTTCTACATCACATTAAACTAAGGTTGAAATTTTGTCCTGAGATGAATGGTTTGGTACACTGTCTAGCAAGATGATCTTGGTGTATTGGAATTCTTGTATAACTAGCTAAATCTAGACACATAAACACTGTAAAACTGTGCTGTGCATAGGAGTCAGGACTGCCAACAATATTGCTCTTCCAGTTCAGTAGAGGGATAGTAATGACAGGCCACTGCACTCTTAAGTAGCAACACACAAAGCAGGAACAATTGTTCAAGGAAATTAGGCTGTCATATATGTATTTGGGTGAATCAGAATTTTTTTCTTCCACTGTAATTTTTTCTTCTTCATAGTGTGCATATTTTGTGTACTGCTCCTCTCAGTATTTTCTTCGCACTTGTCTGTTTCCTCTTCCAAAAACTGACAGTTGCCTTCGCTGATCATCAGCTCTGCTTACTCCTTCTCCTCCTACAGCAATACCACAATATTTTCAATTGTCTACTCTTAGCAAAGGGGTGAAAACAAAGCAAAATAAAAAAACATCCTAGTGCTTTCAGAGCTGCATTTAATTTCTACTTTCCTGTCTGGTCTGCTTGAGGCTTGTTAATATTATAAACAGAGGCAGCAGGTAATTTGAAATAAGAGATGAATTGCACTTTGTCAAGCTGCATGAGACATAAGGATATCTATTTAATGTGCCTGTGGGAAAATTATGAACCATTGATTTAAATTCTTCAGCTAATGGTCATACAGCTAGGTTTGTAAAAGCAGTAAGTATATACACTCATGAATCACTCTAAAAAACACTGAAACTACTCAGTTCTGTATCAAAGTTCCTTGGTATTTCCAAAACTGCAATTTTTGTGTAAACTGAGAATTCCAAAACTAGTGTCAGAAAATGCATCGAGTACTTCCTGTGTAATATATTTCATCCTTCAGTAATAAAATTGTCCTGGTTTCAGTTGAGACAGTGCAACAAGTACACTTATGTTTTGGTTATTGATGAACAAACAAAGGGCTGTATCAGGCCATCCAGCAGAGAAGAGTCACTGCCTGTATGACATGGCAGCAGGGGATGGGGCAGAGAAAGGACAGTGGCCTGAATTAGACAGGGGGTTATTTTATACCACGTGACATTATAGGGAAGGCCATAAATCTGTGGGCAGTTGACTGAGGTCTGGCTACTGCTTGGGGATTGACTGGGTGTCAGCCAGTGAGTGGTGAGATGTTGCAGTGCTAGGAGGGCTTTGGCCAACAAGCAGTTGTATTGTTAGTTGGTTGGGTGGTAACTAATTGCATTTTAAACACATTTATATATATATACATATTTAGTCATAATTGAATTTTTGTTTGTGTGTTCCCTGTCTGTCTTAGTAAATAACTTTTTTCTCAACCCATGAATTCTATTTTGTTTCCAGTTCTCTCTCTTTGAGGGAGTGAGTGAACAGTTGTGCAATGCTTAGCTACCTGTGAAATTTAAACCAAAGTAATCATCAACCTGTAAAATCTGCATAATCAGAACTACCATTAATTCAATATATTCTATAAGGGCTGCTCCAAAAGTAATATCTCCTATTTTAGTCTGTTGGCCCACAGTGGCAGAGTTGTGGTACGGCCTGCGATGCTGCTGGTATGGGAGTAGAGGCTGAACTTCCTGCCAATATTCCATTACATTTTGTTGCTGTGTAACAGTTGGAAGGCAGATCGACATGGCATCTGACATGGATGTGCATATCAAGCAAAGGTGAGCTGTTGAATTCTTCAGTGCATAAAAAATGGCACCTATTGACGTTTGTTGATGCTTGCTTAACATTTATGGAAACTACCTGAAAAAATTCATTAGAACTGAAGAAAAAATAACAACATGCATCTGTAGAGGAAGAGCAACAAGGTTAAACTATTTCTTTCATGCTTGATGACTTTTCCCAATGTAGGAAGGATCATGTTATCACCAGCATCAGCATCCATTTCTAGTGTTAAAAATAACATGAACAATACAAAAGCTATTAGTAATATTCTTTAGATTCATAAGTTAGCCCATCTAGTTATGTTTCATTTTATTATTATTATTATTTTCCACAAACATTAGAGAACTGACATTTACTAGCATAAATTCCTATGGGTAGCAGTATTACATTTTTAAAAATATTTGTGATGAAACAGTTTGATTTCTTTTTCAGAGAAGAGAAATAATACTTTGCAACTTACTTTCATTATAATATTAATATTATTATAATGATTTAGAGTTTTCTTAATGCACTGAGTGCATAACATCATTACT
Organism: Gallus gallus; assembly: GCF_016699485.2. NCBI lineage: Eukaryota > Metazoa > Chordata > Aves > Galliformes > Phasianidae > Gallus > Gallus gallus. The sequence continues at coordinate 32,289,783 of NC_052532.1, forward strand.
GGACAGATAAACTCAGAGCAACAAAAGAATAAAGCATCATAAATTTAGTCAGTAAAATGTGTTATATAAATTATATATACTGCTATGAAGATTTGAAGGTCTGCTTTCTAAAGCTTTCTTAAAATGTGAATGAAGCAATAACTTAGATGGAATAACTTAGGAAAGGAGCATGAAATTGTATGGATATTTTTGTCTGATACCATAAATGAGGGCAACAAATCACATAGAACAAAACAAAAGAAATGTACAGAAATTCAAATTCACTGCTTCCAATTATTGTTTGTTTAACAACTTTTTTCATGTATCCTAGCTTGGCAGTCATTTCTGAGAGTCACTGCAAGAGTTATGTTTCATAATAACCAAGTCAAAATATACATTACAAACAACATCTCTGTAATTTGATTGATTTTGGATGACAGCAAAAGATGTGAGGAAACTGTCATAGGAAGACTACAAGGAAACAGCCTGAAAAATAAGGAATGGTAATTGGATGAAATTCAAGGCATTGAAATTATAAACTGAAGGACAAAATCTGCATTTGATTCCAAACTTATCTATGTTTCTAGCTTCTTTTGCAACCAAATTAAAAAACAAACAAACATGTAAGAACAGACTTAGCAAGTCTTCCAGTTCTCCTGTTATTGCTAGAACCGGAAATGCACAGCTACCTGAACTATTACTTCTTACAGAATTTTTCTAGAAGGAAAAAATTTGACAACTGTTGAAATTTTTCTGCTGACCATTCTGAGATCACAGTGAAAAGAAACAATAAAATCTTGTTTCCCCCTTTCTCATAGTTTGAGTGTGAAAGCTGTACTGAAAGGCTGCCTTTTGAGATCGAGATTTCTAATTAATTCTCCAAACTTAATGGAGATGCCATAGACAAACTGAGGTCTAGAACCCCTGTAGGAAGTCAAATAAGAGCTTCTCAAGTGAAGGGGACAAAACTGCCTTGGCTGTTTCTACTTGTAATTTGTGGTTTGATTAATGGAAAGTTAAGAAATCCTGCAACCAAGGAAGACAAAAAACAATATTGTTCTTACATTTAATGAGAAATAAATGGGAGAATATGTCACTTTCCAAATTCAAAACCACCTTTATGACCTCACCTTTATACAATAAATAGTATAAACAAACACACACTGATTTGCTTCCCAGACAGAATTTATAATGCAGTAATGTTATATAAAATGTACTTATTTATATTCTAAGCAGCTTATGATGTGTTTAGATTTAACCTGTGTGTGTTCAGCTACTCTACCAAAAAGGAAACATGTAAGAAAAGCTAAAGCAAAATTCCAAGCTCTTCCTTCTCTGACCATGAAAGAAATAAGGATGCAGAAATTGTCAGTACAGAATCCACAATAAGCAAGTGTTAGTTACAAATACCTTCAATTCTCTGCTCACGATCCATGTGAAAGAAAGCTCCCATCTTAAAATCAATCCCTTAAGATTTGCAAAAATCTTACATAAGAGTGCTGGATCTCAATTTGTTTACATATCAGGATAAGCTGTGTATTCATTTCTTTCTTTCTTTCTTCTCACTGTTTCATGTTTACATGGTAAGGTTTTGGCAGAAGCATGGCTACAGAGCTGCTCCCCATGGGCAGAGCTGACGAGGTGCACCATGTCAAGAAGAGAGGCAATTCAAACCAACTCCAAAAGAGACCCACTGCTGGCCACAGCTGAGCCATTGAGTGACACTAGTTGGTTTAAGAAAGGGAAAAATCTGCTGAGCAGCAGCAGCTGGGAGAAGGAAGTGAGAAAATATGAGAGAAATGTTCCTGCAGCCACCAAGGTCAGTGTAGGAGGTCAAGAGGTACCCCAAGTGTGGAACAGAAGTTTCCTGAAGCCCAGAAGGGACCTATGGTGGAGCAGGTTGTCCCCCTGCAGACCACAGGCATCACAAGGAGCAGATTTCTATGTACAGCCATGGAAGAGCCCAGCGTGCTCTTAGAGGACAGGGACTAAGATGAAAGTGGATGATTTGGTAGCTGAAAACCCAACATTTTAAATGAATTGTCTAAAGCAAGTTAAATATGAAGAACTCCTTTGTGTGAGGTAAAATAACAGACTATCACTCACTTAGATAATTAGATCATTCTTAGTAGTTTTGTCAAAGTTTTAGGTTAGTATGACTGGACTTCCAAAAGCATCTGAGAGACTCAGAATTGCAGAAGTTGGAAGGAACTTCTAGAGATCATCTAGAGGTTCCCTATAATAGTTACACAGGTAGGCATCCAAATGGGTCTTGAATATCTCCAGAGAAGGAGACTCCACGGCCTTTCTGAGCAGCCTGTTCCAGCGCCCTCTTGTGTTAGCATGGAATTCTGTGTGTTCCAGTTTCAGCCTGTTGCTTCTTATTCTATTGCTACACACCACAGAAAAGAGACCGCCCCCATTGACTTGGCTCCTGCAGTTTAGAATCTTATAAGCACTTATGAGATCCATTCTCAGCCTTCTCTTCTCCAGACTGAAGAGTCTCAAGTCTCTCAGTCTTTCCTAGTATGGCAGATGCTCAAGGCCCTTAATCATCTTTGTCACCCTCCACCAGACTCCTTCCAGAAGATCCCTGTATTTTTGAACTGAGGAGCCCAGATGTGGGCACAATACTCCAGATGTGGCCTCTCCCGGGCAGAGTAAATGGGGAAGATCACCTTCCTCGACCTGCTGCCCAAGTTGTTTTTGGTGAACGCCAGGATACCACTGGCCTTCTTGGCCACAGGGGCACACTGCTGGCTCATGGGCAATCTGTTGTCCACCAGGATGCCCTCATCCTTCTCTACAGAGAACTTGTTCTGATACATGTGATTATTCCTCCCCACGTGCAAGATTCTAAACTCCCTCCCTTACTTCCAGATATGAAAAGAGTAGTGGGGAGTGATAAAATATACCTGTTTTAAAATAACATTTTCAAAAAACTAGCTTTTCAGCTTCTAAATTCTCTCAAGATATTTTCAAAATAAAAGCAACTTTTTGTGCCAAATTTTGTAACAGTGTTGTTCTATTTTCTTGTTCACTTACTTCAGTTGAAGATGACAAGCTCACTTTGACAGGGTTTTAATTAGTTTCCATATGTGATCTGATTATACTGTGTGGCTTTGAGATTTTCTTTGTGCATGGAAAAAGAAGCAATTTAAGCTATTTCAGTCATTCACCTGCATCAGTCTCAGCATTCTGAAGACCGATGGAGTTGTGGTTTTTTTTTTTTTTTTTTTTTTTTTTTTTTTTTTTTTTTTTTTTTTAGTTTTAGTTTTGTATGTGTAGGGGGTTGGTAGAAATATATAAATATGTAGTTAGATATATTTAACAACAAAATATGCATACATATATCAAGCAACAATGCTATATATATGTATGTGGCATATGTATCTATATATATGCACAAGTATAATAGATATCTAAAGCTTGTAGTGTTTTTCAGTTGTTATATATTCTTATATGTACATATGAATATTGTTGCTGTCATTCTAGATTTTTTGGATAGACTTATTTTCTGAGAAATTGTGTTAGAAGAAGAAACAAAGATAGACAGGAGGTCAACTGAAGGATTTTCAGCTGTTAAACTCAATTATAAACAATGACTGAAATGAATTTAAAAATGTCTTTCCTGAAGGGTAAATGTACTCTGTTCTCCAATATCTGACATGACAGTGCTTAAAGGCTCTTCCTGGGATGAGCTGAGTTCTGTTTATTATTTTATCTGTTCAAGGGGGATTGGAACCTATTGTTTTGTTTGCCTGTTTGTTTTTGCATCAGTTCCCTTTAGTTTTCATGTGTGCGTTAAAAATCCACTGTTAAGTATATAATAATTTGCTGTATTCCCAAGATGAACTGTTTAGCGGACAGGAACAATTAATTTACAACACAAAATGTATAAAAAGTGTTGGGTTTTTTTTTTTTCAAAGTTGCAACAATTTAAAGCAGCAAAATAAAATGTCAGAGGACAACTTAATATAAAATACAAGGGAAAAAACCCAACACCTATTCTTATGGAGAAATGATAGATTACTTTAAAAAAAAAAAAATCCATAACATTCAAATAAAAGTTGTTTTCCTTTTCAGGTTATTTATCTGATTTGGAATCTGGATGCTGACATATTCCCAATTATATAATTATCTGCTCTGCACAGTCTCTAGGTTAGCAGACTGCTACAGACTATCTGTAATATTTTTTTTTTTTTAATATTCAGAGTAAAAATATTTACATCTCTCTGCTGAATCCATATTTTTTTTTAATTACTTCTAAAATAGTATTCACTAACAAATAAATGTTGGCATTTATTGTTGTATTTTTTTTTTTTAATATGTTCCCCTCTCTCAAGAATCTTCCACTTGAAAGAAATAATTTTAAAATTTAGAATGTGATACAGAAAAGCCTTTGGACACTTAAATTTGCCACAAATCAAACTGACCTATTAGTATGTTCAAGCTTTTGATCTTAGAAGCCCTTATGTAACAGAACTGGAAAATGCAAAACCACTTATTTCCGTACTAAGTCCTGCAAGTTGTATATGACCAAAAATCATCTTCTAGAAACTTGATTGTGACTTGATAACTTCAGATAATGGTATGTTCATCACTAATATGTTCTGCATAGAGGTAATTTTTGATGTATGAGATTGTAATACATTAGAAACAACAACAAAAATAATTTTATCTGTTAGAAAATCTTTTCCTAAACTGAAGCCTTACACATGGATGTCATTTCATGGATGGTCAACACGTATAAATACTTGAAAAGAAAATATAAATAATATGGAGTCAGGCTCCAGTGTTGCCCACTGCCAGGACAAGATGCAGTGGTCACAAAATGAAACCAAGGAGGCCCCATCTGTGCATCAGAAAGCAAGCACTTCTGTGCTGTGCAGGTGATGAAACTGTGGAACAAGTTGACCAGAAAGAATATGCAATCTCCTTCCTTGTTATCTTCAAAAGTTGCTGGAAAGTGATTCTGGGCAAAGTACTCTGGATGTCCATGCTGGAGCAGATGACTTCCAGAGGTCCTTTCCAACCTTAACACTTCTGTGATTCTAATCAGTCACTGAGGGATCTACATCTTGTCTGCATTCAGCTACTATCTTGTTCCTGTGAATGACAAAAGTTAAAGTGGTAAAGAGCAAAAGAGATCTTAAACTACAGTGAGTTAAATAGGAAAATAACTGGATAAGTTGCACTGAAAGAAATACCTCCTAAATATTTCCAAATTACTATAGATACAAAGAGCACAATAACACTACTTGATAGAGCAAATTCTCAGCTACAAAGCTCCATTTTTCAGTATCATCACCACCATTATCTATGCCAGCTATGAACCAGAGCGTGCATGCCACACTCATAAAAATCTGCAACAGTGGAGGTGACTTAGTGGATGTGACTTACTGCCGTTGTCACTACTGCTGAAAGGCACCACCCATCACTTCACTGTGCTCACATCCACTGTTTGTTCTCAATAAATGTACAACAAGCATTAATGATACCACCAAGGTCTCCCACTGATGTCATGGACCAACAGGATAAAATAGCAGCAAATCTTGTGTATAAGACAGAATTAACCACACTGATAGGATGACAACTGAAGAAGAGTGCTAATGTAACATGAAACATTTTCAGTAGTACTTTAATGCTCCGAAGACTGTAAATGAAACTTTAGAATTTTTGGTGATCTAGTTTATGAATTTGACTTTCTCAGGTTTGATGTGTTATTTAAAGTTGTTAGAAACAGATCAAATAAATGTTTAATATACGTATGAAACTCAGTCAGTTAATCATTTGTTCTAGACATGATGGTTCATCAGGAGGTAAAAACTGCAGCCCTTCATACTACACAAAATGTTTATACAATGTGTAAGATTTTTGTGTCTATATGATAGTAAATAGCTCCTAGGGTTTGGGGTTTTACCCCAGGACACAGGGAAAATAAGTTTAAGAAGAAGACCAGTTCTGCTCTTTTTCCAAGTAAACTGATAAGTTCTTATTTGAGTTAATGTCTGCCTTGGCTCTTAGTCTGTTGAAATTTATTGCCAAATTTTATCAGTATTTTTAATGATAGTAATAAACCTTTTTTGAAAGAATGATTTTACCCTTATGATCATGGGATTCAGTGACAATATAAAAAGTAGAGAAATTGGGGAACCTCAGGCAACGGGTTTGCTCTTTCGCTTCCCTTCCCTTCCCTTCCCTTCCCTTCCCTTCCCTTCCCTTCCCTTCCCTTCCCTTCCCTTCCCTTCCCTTCCCTTTTTCACCCATAGCAAAATAAGAAATAGAAGGTAAGAATGTAGCCTTTTATTCATTTGTTTCCAAAATTCAGAACAGAGACAAAAGTATAATCATTTATATGACAAAAAAGGAAACAAACAAGCCCTCAGCAGAATCAAAATCAAAACCTTCTTCTTTTCCATTGGTCAAGTTAGACCTTATTCAATCCTTGTGCAGACCAGAACATGGCTGCCAAACACATATTATGTCCTTTTTAAGAAATGTTTTCTTTAGGTAGAACATCGAATTTTTACTCACAATATTTTTGGGAGGTTTGAGGATGATACATTTGATACAATTTCAAGTTGAGTACCATCACCTGTTTGTGTGTCGGGGCACTTCTTTACAGGCTTTGAGGCTTTTCATCATTTAAGCAAAGACATTAACATTAGTTTTACATTTTACAAAAATAGAAAATGAATTAATATCTACATCTTATTATTGACTTTTGATGGAGATTGGACACAATGTTAATCACTCCTTTGAGGCGGATAAAGGATTTAGGGTGACTATCTATCAGCCCATGTTTGAAGAATACTGTGAAAACTAGACTAATGCAATCAGAAGAGTGAGCAAACTGAAAGCAATTAAGTTTTGAATTGAAAAAGAAATGCCAGCAATAATAATATGAATAATTTATTGGTGATTTGGAAGAGTTTCAGAAAACACACCCCAAATATGCTGTTTTAATTTTTATTGCTTTTCATAGGAGACTTAGTGAAGATAGAAGTCAGTAGTTGAAGTAGTCAGTCAGTGCAGAAATACTTGGTGATCACTCCATTTTCAGGCAAAAGTTAGAATTACTTTTAGAGATGCTAAGGAGATGGATGCAATTAAATCTCATCCCCCAAGTTCTCTTTTCTGAAACAGTGATTTGAGGTTTGCAGATCCTAATATTTCTTGAACTGGCATTTTTTTTTTTAAACCACAGACCTTTCTGACTGAAAATCCTTAGAGATTCATTCACTGGTTTACGTGATTTTCCCATTTTCCCTTTTTCAGCCATTAGCTTGTCTTCTGCTTTCTTTCATACTAGACAATGGAGTTTATTCTACTAATTGTGGCTAGTGAAGAAAACAGCTAAGGGACAGTGACATTGCCCTGCTAACATTAAGTACTGATGATTTTCCTCACACAGGAAGAAAGCAAAAACTCAATCAATTCTCCTTCTGCTTCATTTTTGCTTTTTTTTTTTTTTTTTTCCTCTGTCAGAATGGAACAAAACGATCTCATAGCTTAAAAAAAACTTCATTCTTTAAGTAGGTACATCTTAGGTTAAATAGAAACAACAACATAAGTCAGCCTACAGCTGTTGAACCTTAAGATACTTACACAACTTATATTTTCTTACTTAGCATTATAAAAATGAGTTTTATAACAATTCTGAAGGTAATGCCATTCAGTTCAAAAGAAATATTAAGAACTGGGACAAAGTACTTATGAGCCTTAAAACTAGCAGACCACTGGCAAGAGAGAGTCTATCTTTGACTACGCCAAATTAAATAAATAAATAAATAAATAAAAATCTGATAAATATAAGAGAAACAAAATATCTGTAATTATGTATTATCAGTAAAAAATTGATAATGCAGGGATCCTTATATCAGATTTTTCTAACAGAAAATTGGTATTTCATTCACAACGAAGTGAATGAAGTCAAAAAGCATTCAGGTGCCAGGAGGATTAATATAGTCTGTAGTAGCAGAGACTAATTTCTAAGCTGAAAAATCAGAATAATTGAAAGACTGCTTTCATAAATAACTGATGATTGGAAAGAATAGATTTTTTCTCACTCTTGATTAGGTTGAAGAGACTTCTTTGGCATGAGAAAGCAAGCCATGAATTTCTGCCTTTCTCTAAATATAAAAAATATTTAGGTAAAGAACAACATGCTAAAAGCATTGTTCTCAGCACAACTACGCTCTTGTAAATTGGTTGATCACTGGTGGCTATCTGTAGAAACCTAACTATAAAGGCGGAATTCAAAATGACATGACTGCATTTACTCAGTATTTTCTGAAATCTCACTTGCAAGAGCAATTGCAAAACTTTATTTATATTATTTTTATATGGCTTACATAACTTGTGTTCCCTTTTTAAATATCAAGTCTTTCAAGTTTTTAGCTGATAGACATCTTTTATCTCCAGTAATAAGGACTTGTCTTTTTATAACCTGAAATTCTGAGCAACTGTGAAAAACATTAGAATGTGCCAATTCATGCAATCCTGCATGTAAATAGAAGTATTCTGTGAGGGGGAGAGATTCTTATAGCTTCAAGGAATAAGTAAAAGATGCTTTTTTGAAAAACCGTTAATTATGTTGAAGAAAACTGAATAACTATATAATAGTTAAATCCTAAATAAATAAAGATTAAACAGTGTCCTATACTACACTATACTATAGCTATGAAATATTTATTTCCCCATAAAATCAAAGGGATTAATAGATTTTTTTTGTATCATTTGGGCATATCTTATAACGTCTTACAAAAACAGCATCAGCTTTACTATTTTGTAAGTAAATGAACTTTATTTTAACGTAATTTTTTGTAATTTTCATATCACAATCCACTAGTCTCTTTTTAGACTTATTCTTTTCAACATCTGCTAATGTAGATCGCTGCATATTATAATTCATCCTCTAAATACAGTTATGACTCCATTTACTGTTTGTCATTAAAGTGTAGATATTCCAATACAAAACAATCAAGTTTCAGAAACAGAGGAAGCTGATCCCTGATAGCTAACAATGGTAGATATTTGATTTAAGAGTTATCATGTTTATCCCTAACAGGGAAGTTAATATCTCATTTTGATTCCTCATGTTCACTTCACTGATTTATGGGCAGTGCATCCACCCTCATTTGTTTGAGAAGTGTCCTTCAGAAATAGAACAGAGGGCATCTACAGTGATTTCTTTTTGGTGGTTAGTAGGGCATCAATATTCCAAATATTCCACTTTCAGAGAATATATACTGAGAAAACTCAGTAGATAGCATATTGATTTTTGTCATTCTTGCCTCCTAGTATTTTTATTGAGGATTCAGCAATATATAGGCAAAAAGCATTGAACAACTAATTTTCATTAGTCCATTTCCTCACAATACATTTGTGTATACATATACCACATAAATACAAGGCAGATGAGTAAAATTTGTTTCTGTATTTCAGAATGAGCACATGAAAAACATCAATATGCAGGAGTAGTAGGTTTTATACTTTACCGAACGTAACTTTAGTTCAAAGCTGAATTCATGAATCTGGGTCAACACCACAGCTCTAATTTCAGCAATACTTATGGAAAGCAGTTAAAAATATGCTTTAACATGTGCAAAATGCAGAGTTAAACTTTTCAGCAGTGACTAACAGTGTATTTATCAGTGAGATCCAGACAATAAATAGTTAATCCTTTGGGTTTTCCAAAAAAAGGAATTGATATGAAAATCCCAGGGTGTACCCAGGCCACAACACTGTATAGCTGTGCAGATGACTTGCTCTAGATGGGCAGTCCACAGGAGCACAAGCATGGATTGTCTAGTCTCATTTAGCCTGAGAATCACTCCATCCAGTGGAGAAATTTTTCAGATTAGCTATTATCATTCTTACTGTTTACATAAGAAAGCTCAGTAATCCTTTAAAATGTCTGAGGCAGGTGAATCAACCTTTTAAACATGAATGTTTAATGTCCGTGTCTTGGACAGGTACACTTATTTCTGGGTAAAGAACTGGCTGGAGGGCTGGGCCCAGAGAGTGGTGGTGAATGGAGTTAAATCCAGCTGGTGACTGGTCACGAGCAATGTTCCCCGGGGGTTGGTACTGGGGCCTGTCCTCTTCAATATCTTTATTGATGACCTGGATGAGGGCACGGACTACACCCTCAGTAGGTTTGCAGATGACACCAAGCTGGCTGGAAATGTCGATCTGCCTGGGGGTAGCAAGGCCCTGCAGAGGGATCTGCACAGGCTAGATCTCTGAGCTGAAGACAATGAGATGAGATTCAGCAAGATCAAGTTCCAGGTCCTGCACTTAGTCCACAGCAAATCCAGGCAATGCTATAGGTTTGGGGCAGAGTGGCTGGAAGACTGTGTAGAGGAAAGGGACCTGGGGGATCAATGCTTGGCTGAACATGAGCCAGCAGTGTTCCGAGGTGGCCAAGAAGGCCAATGGCATCCTGGATTGTATCAGAAATAGTGTTGCCAGCAGGAACAGGGAAGTAATTGACCCCCCGTACTCAGCACTGGTGAGGCCACACCTCGAGTACTGTGTTCAGTTTTTGGCCCCTCACTGTAAGAAAGGCATCAAAGCCCCAGAGCATGTCCAGAGAAGGGCAACGTAACTGGTGAGGGGTCTTGAGCACAAGTCTTGTTAGGAGCGACTGGAGAACTGGGATTGTTCAGTCTGGAGAAGAGAAAGCCCAGGGGAGACCTTATTGTTCTCTATAACTACCTGAAGGGACGTTGTAGTGAGCTGGGGGTTGGTTTCTTCTCTCATGTAACTGGTGATAGGACAAGAGGGAATTATCTCAAGTTGTGCCAGGGGAGATTCAGGCTGGACATTAGGAAATACTGCTTTTCTTAAAGAGTGGTCAGGCACTGGAATGGGCTGCCCAGGGAGGTGGTGGAGTCACCAACCCTGGAGGTGTTCAAGGAGTGTTCAGACATTGTGTCGAGGGACACAGTTTAGTGAGAACTATTGGTGATAGGTGGATGGTTGGACTGGATGAAATTGTAGGTCTTCTACAACCTTTGTGATTCTATGATTCTAATGTATAAAAATGATTTTAAATTTTCCGGGGTTTTTCATCTCTTTAGGAAGAGGAATGAAAAACACACAAAAAGAAAATGAATGGGGCAGGCAATCAGATCAAACTCCCAGCTAGTCTGGTTTACAGATTGCCACCATGGCTGGTAAAGATATTACGTGAAAGATGATGACATTTTCTTGAATGACCAGGGTCTGGAATAAAAAGTATCCATATTAAAAATGTGTTGTAGTCTACGAAAATATTTTTATCTTCTAACTAAATTTTTATCTTCAAAGCAAGACAGGTGTTGAATTACCACTCTCTTGGTAAACTTCACCTGGTGTCTTCATTTAGACATTGGGTATAATAGCCAGTTACAGGCAAATCTGTGATATTTTCTTGAATTCATTTGTACTTTTGTACGCATCTACTCCCTTATCAGATAACTAAGAGAACAAGAAAACAATTGTAATTAAACGGAGTAAAATTCTAGCCACCCTACAATCTCTCCCTGAAATTTTAGGTTTTGGAAACAAATAAAATGAGATGATACCTAATATCTTTTGAAAGTTAATTACTAGCTGCAAAATAAAGTCATCGCTCTGTAAGAAAGGAAGATTTCTTGGGGAGTGTCACTGTGAAACAATATTACACGGAACTTAGAGTATTTACAAACTTCTTTTGGCTGCATTTACAAGTAAGTTATGAATTCCTAGATCACCTATCAAAATAAACCCATCAGAAATAAGTGATCTCAGAACACACTGAGATGAATTTTTTTATTTCTATTTTTTTTTAATCTAAATAGTTTACCTTTTCCTAATGTAAGTGAATTATATGAGTTACACTATACAACACTAGGCTGTAATATCCACCTCTGAAGACAGAAAATTAGGTAATGCATGAATTAGACATTTATTTATTGTAAAAAATCACACATACTTAAGTTCTTTGCTAAAATTTATTTGGGACAAATCTCTAGTATAATCTCTTGGCTTCATTCCAGATTAGGCTTTTATTTATACATTTCACTTTTATATTTTACCAAATAAAACTCTATCAGGAGGGTGAGTCAACATTATGGCTAGTGAAGACTGTGTTAATGTAACCAGGAGCTGTAGCTTGCTAAGTAGTCGTGGAGTACCTCTCCACAGCTGACTACTGGAAAATGACAGCACCTGATGGGGAGTTAGAAACTACAGGCCTGAAGCAGTGTGTTGAAAGATAGAACTCAGACACATGGAGCTGGAGATTGTCATCAGGCAAGGTATCAGGCTAATAAAACAGAACCAGACTTGGCAGATGGTGAGTCTGGCAGCTCCAGGAGCATCCTCGGGAGATAACACAACTGTGGAGAATCACCAGTCTACATGAACAGTGAATTTTTCAAATCTATCTTCAAGTCAAAATTATTTAGTCTTCTGTGACTGCTATTGCCCTAATTTGAGGGAGAAGTAAAGAGAACTACAATATAAGGTAATTTCCAACGTTGTTATTTCCAGGCTATTTCCTGTTATTTCCAGAGCTGGCAGAACTGCAGTGCCTTCTATTTCTGCATCAGTTGTCCTGGCCATGTCCTAAATAAACAAATAGCTATACCTTTGAGTATCTATATGAATGCTACAGGAGGAGAAACTAAAATCTTTGAAAGAATGCAAGTGTGAATTTACGAATACACCTTTATTAAAGAATTTAAAGAAGACCTAAAATTTCAGACCTTTTAGGTGTAGTATAGCATTTTTCAGCCAGCAGTTTTTTACTTGTTTCAAATATGTTTTCTTTCACTGTTTTGAATTAGCATGAAAATTTATGAGTGAAGCTAACTATTGGCAGAGAACCTTTCTTTCATCAAATACTAACAAACAATCATGAAATTAGACATCACCAACAATGAAATACTGTTTACGCATGTGTGGAATGTTATCTGCAACAAGGTCACTAACTTATATATTGATTTAATGAGAAAGAGGAGGTCTTATTCTATTACATTTATGTTTATCTTGTGTCAATTTGGAAAGTTATGCAAGAGTAGGTTAATGAAATCATAACTAATTACAGGTTAATGAAATTGTAAAAATAACTGAACAAAATTTGTGCCTGCAAACAAAACACAATATCAAAATAACTTTTTATGTAATATTACCAATGATGATGTTCAAATTTCATAGTATCCTCTTTTATCTCTTGGCCTAGTACCCCCTATTTGCATTCAAGGCACAGCTGAAGACCTCACAGTGAACTATAAGGAAATGTTTCTCTGTATGTAAGAACTAACCAACAAAGGAAAACTTAAAATTAGGCAGGATAACCTGTGAATTTTCTCTTCAGTTATACCACTGAACATTGCAACAGCTGTCTACCACAGCATCCCATAAGATAGCTGTAAATGTTCACCTAACTTAGTAAAGTGAAATCTTAGAATGAAAACCTGTCTGAACAATTTTTCTTTATTATTAAAAAAAAAGAAAAAGAAAAAGAAAAAAAGCACCTTACAGAATTGTCAGTGTCATGATGTTTGCTTGCTGTGACTTTTATTTATTTACTGCTAAGATACTCACTGTCTACTGCCAAAGGAAGTTTTTACTGCAGTGTGTTATCTTAAATAAAAGGAAACAAAAATCTATCAGTGCCAAAGTAACTGTGAAGAAAAGTTCTTGGGAATATTGTTACATGGTTTGAGGATTGCCATTGAAATGAGTGATATATTGGAATTAGATGAATGAGTTTGATTGTGTTGAAGATGAGAACTTCAGAGACATAACTATTGAGCTCAGTGTCAATTTTGCAATGCAATTTATGAGAGAACCTTTCTATTTTTAATAGAAAGCTCAAATAGCCTCTTCTTTCATTATTGTTTTCTTCTGCAGTGGAGACAAGGGGACCTATAATAGAAGTTGTATCCAAAAATTGTTTGAAAGACAGATCATCTACCTTATCAGTAATTACATGAATCTTCAAGATACATTTTCAAAACTAAGAATTATGAGATAAACAGAGACATCAGCTTAAGCAGAAAAAGCACTGAAAAATAATACTTCTATAGAGAATGCAGAAAAGCAATTGTCACTCATTCTCTTTAGTAAAAACAGTTTTTAACTGTATTGGCAGTATTCATGTTATCTGCTACCCATGCTGAAAACTACTTCCAGGTATCTGAAGGACTGTTTTGCCTATACTGTATTATTTTCAAGAGTTCCTAATTAGAGTATTTTCAGAATTCAGGTAAAGGCAGAAGAGAGATTTCAGTTCAGAGAAACATCGAATCAGTAAGGTTGGAAAAGGCATCTAAGATCATCTAATTCAACTGTCAACCCATCAACACCACCATTCTCACTAAACCAGATCACTCAGTGACACATCTAATCATTTTTTTAAAACCTTTGGGTTGGACTCCTTCACTTCCCTAAGCATCACTTTCTGAGAAGAAATTTTTCCTACTATCCAACCTGTGCCGACACCAACCTCATTACAACCTCCTTTTGGATAGTTGTAGAGAATGATAAGGTCTCCCCTGAGCCTCCTGCAGACTGAACAATCTCAGTTCCCTCAGTCACTCCCCATAGGAGTTTTGTTCCAGACCTTTCACATCTTCATTGCCTTTCTTTGGACACACTCCATGGCCTTGATGTCTTTCTTGGGGCCCAAAACTGTACACAATACTCATGTGCCCTCATCAGTGCCGTCTAAAGGGGGAAGATAATCTCCCTAGTCCTGCTGACTACATTATTTCTAATGCAAGCCAGGATGATGTTGGTTTTCTTGGCCGCCTGGGAACACTGCTGGCTCACATTCAGTCACCTGCTAAATGACACCCCCTGCTTCTTTTCCTGCATGTATATTTCCAGTCACTCTGCCTGAAGCCTGTAGTGTTGCATGAAGTTGTGACCAAAATGGAGATCTTGATCTTGACCTTATTGAAATTCATACATTTGACCTTAGCCCATCAAACCAGCTTGTCCAGATCAGTCTGTAGAACTTTCCTACCCCCAGGCAAATCAACACTTCCTCTCAATTTTGTTTAATTTGCAGATTTACTGAAAGTGAGCTCAATCTCCTCATCCAGATTATCAGTGCAGATATAAAACAGGACAGGCCACAATACTGAGTCCTGAAGAACACTACTAGTAACCAGTTGCCACCTGGATTTAACTTTCTAGGCCTTGCCATCCAGGGAGTTTTGTATCCAGATAAGAGTACACCCGTCCAAGCCATGAGTTACCAGCTTCTCTAGGAGAATACTGTCGGAGATAGCATCAAAGGCTTTACTAAAGTCTAGATATACTATATCCTCAGCCTTTCTCTCATCCACTAGATGAGTCACACACAGAGTCATAGAAGGGGATCAAGTTGACCAAGAAGGAACTGAGTTTCATGAACCCATTCTGGCCAGGCCTAACCCACTGGTTGTCCTGCATACACCATGTGATTATGCTCAGGATGATCTGCTTCATGTTTTTTTCCAGTACTGAGGTCAGGCTGGCAGGCCAGTAGTTCTTCAGGCCCCTCCTCCGAACCTTCTAGTAGATAAACATCACAAAGGCAATAATCAATAGGTCCCAGTCATCTGGGACCTATCTGATTGACCAGGACTATTGATAAATAAGAGAAAGTGGGTTGGTAATCACTTCTGCCAGCTCCCTCAGTACACTCAGGTGGTTCCCATCTGGCCTCATGGACTTGTGACAGGAAAAGAGATATATGACTAGGTGTTATTTTATTATCTGTACATATGTTTTAACAAAGTAACCATGGTAGTGGAAATAAGAAGTCTTATGTACTAAATGTTAAATGAATTGATATTATTATTTTAAAAGAGTCACTCTTAATGACTCAATTTTTACGCTGTTCAGTTCTTAATTTGATTTGGAATGGGTGCTTAACAAAAGAATTACTTAGAGAAAATAAATTATTTTTCAATTATACATTGAGAATTAGCTGATGGCAATCCATAACATTGCATTTTTAGATCAAAACTTGAGATCAAAATTATTGCAGCATATGTCACATTACAGGATACTGTAAGATATATTCTTATTAAGTACTAACTGATGCTGGACATAAATTCTCTGAGGCAATATACATCTGTAATATGTATTAATTAATAATACAGAAGTAGAAAAAGAACAGTCACATATCTTTAACACTGTAATATAAGCTTCTGTGGCATTGACTTGCTTGAAAGTAGAAGAGCAACTGAACTACTGTTGAGAAATCCAGTAACCGATTGATGGTAAGCCAGAATCTTGGGTACGTATATTCGCCTGGGAAGATTTGATATTATGTTTCTGTATCAAGCATTTAGAAATTTCTTTCTTAAGGAAAAGTGAGTAAATTTGCTATATTAAGTATCACAGCACACATTGAATAAGTGCAACACAAGGTTGCTGTTATTCCCTTTTCACTCACATAAAGTTAATAAATTATGATTCCTTGAGAAGCAGAGAACATAAAAATCATCAGACTAACTCTGAAATGTACTATTTAATTTAAGAAATGAAAATTTATAACAATCATGAGAAGCTGATAACAAATGAAATCTCCAGGAAGATCCTATTTCATGCCATCTGTTTTTAATTTTTGCCATCATGAATATCTTCACAGTTATCATTGACATTAACACATGACAAGTTTTGGGTAGAGAATGTGGGAAAAACAAGTACAATCTTCTAAATTTGATTCTTGCTGATAAAGACAAACCTCCATATCACAAGAAAATGAGAAGCAGATCATGACAGTGATCTTGAAATGCCAGGAGTTCAGGACCATTAGAAGAAAGAGATCAGCAAAATGAAAACAAGCATCTTTGCAAGATATCTGAGAATAGGCAGATATGCACTTGTGGAAGTAAGCTGAAGGCTCTTGCTTCCAAGAAATTCTGAGAATAAAAAATAAGTTTTAGTACTAGAAAGGAAAAAAAAAATATTGGCAGATGGTGCCAGGAAGACACATTCTTTTAGTAATTTATTGCTTAATTTCACTAGACAGCTAGCCAATGAGTAGTAAGTATATACAATTTATACAAAACAAGGGGGGAAATATGTTAGCCTTGAATAGCTCATGTATGAATACATTCAGTGAGACTATTAAGTGTTGGCTGGTCTTCCTGAATTTAATCTTAAATGTTTTGTGAACTGGCTGGAGTGATGTTGTAATTTTTATTGAGCATTTTGAAAACTTTTGGATAATTAAGGGAAATAAAATGGTACCAAACTTCTGGAAGGAGTAAAAATTATAGTTGCACACTAACCACATTAATCTCAGTTCGTAGGCAAAACTAACAGAAGAATCAATCTAAATGTTTGTAATTACTGAAATTCAATTTAAAAAAAAAATGCAAATAATTTGCTAGTTTTGAAAATATTTTTTTTCCTTCAAAAATGCAGAACACTCCTGACAAGAACCAAGATTTGTCTCTGTGCTTGTGGAAAGAAGAAATAAAATAAATAAACATCTAATACCACGACATACATAAAGATTTCAGTGGAGTCGCAAATGCTATTTTGCTGATGAAGGTAAACTACAACATCCTACATGGAAGAACTGTGGTGAGAGGGCAAAATCCAATGAAACAGATAATAACTTTTTTTTCATTTTAATTAAAATATCTAATGAATAATGATTTTATTTTCCATGGCTTGGATCAGTAAATTTTTGCTAATGATTTGGATAACGGAATAGGGAAAATGGTGATTATGTTTTCAGGGAACCTGAAGCTGTGTGAGAATACTAACAAGATAGATAAATGTTTCAAGTCATTATAAGAATTTTTTTTTTCTCCAGTTACTAATAAAACACTAGCAATTGACTAGAAAACAATTCCTCAGAAATGGATCTATGAATAATACAAAAAATGAATCTACTGATTCAACTGAACTGATATTGAATCAAACTACCTGAGTCGGAGGAAGTAAAAAAGAAGAAAAAAGAAGAAAAAAAAACAAGTACATTACTGGATAAAATAACTAGAGCATAGTCAGGAAAATCCTTGAAGTATCTATCTCCACTCAGAAACAACAAAACTTAATAAGAAAATCTATGTTAGCTTTGGTAACTGTTCTGAATGGGTATAGGAGTTCAGAAGAGAACATGTATGAAGAGAAATGCAGGTACATTATGCGATCCAGGAGAAAAATTATAATGACAAAGGGAGTTCCAGTGAGAGAAGAGAAGCATGGCAGACTCCTTATTATCTGCCTTCAGGTTTAGAATAGTATATCATGGATGAAATCAATAATCTTTTCTCCACCTTTATTGTAGGCTAGAAAAGTAAAGATAAGCACATATTACAGAAGAAATATTCAGGACAACTGTCTAATGGTAAATAAAAGTAAGAACAGAAACAGGTATTGATAAAACCTTCCCACATCTATCAGTGGGAATGACTTAGCAAATATCTTTCAGGAATGATACAAATGCACCTGATCTTGGATAAGATGAAGAACTCCACAGCCAATCCATTCCATCACTATCTTTTTTTTTAATATTTGGTATCGAATGTGTCCTGAATGTCACAAAACATAGACTTTATTTCTACAAGATTTTATTATAAGCTATTCAAGAGAGCGTTTTCAAAAAATAGGAGGAATATAGAGATTATGATTCTTGTTCTATTATTATTTTAAATTTTTAATTGAATGTATTGATTGCCCGTTACTGTAATAAGGTAGTTACTTACTGAAAATATATATGCAGTAAAGAACTATTTGACTTCCAGGCTTGTCTTGTTCTGTTTTAATAAGGTAGGAGCATTTGTAAGGAAGCAATAAAACCAAATATGGCATGATAAACATATTTTAGAAATAAATTTTAAAAAATTATCTTCTCCTTTTTTTCTTTTTATTTATTTATTTATTTTTAATTAGAAGCATTACAAAGCTCCAGAAATCAAGTTGTTAATGATCACTGAAACAGTTTAAAAATTTTTATTTATACTGAAGTGAATGAAATGTCTAGCTGATTGCAGCCAGCGGTGGAAATTAGTGACAAATACTATCTGGTAAACAGATTAGATTATTGTCATGACTTTCCTTGTTAATCGTATTTCATTATGCCAACATAACATGCTAAAATTTTGAAGAGTCTCTCTCCAAATTTTCCCACACAACACATATACATTTGATTTGAAACTGTGAATTACTCCCAGCTCTCTCTGTTTAAACGTGCAATTGCGTAACTCAGTTTTACTTGACTGGAAGAGGAATCCTTTGGAACCATGTCTTTTGGCTTAATTCAGCTGGAAATTTAGTCATTTAATGCTTTCTGAGATGCCCTAGAATACCCCATCATCTATCCAGTCTTCATTCTGTCAGGACATGTTTCCCATAAACCCTTTTTTTGGTACTTGTCGAGTACACAGGAATGTCAAAAATTTCCTTCATCATCTCAATTAGCACTATACACCTACATTTGGGCATAAGTCACCTAAATCTCTTGAGCCTAATGTCTTGTGCTCAAAGCTTAAAAATTGTCTTCATAGAATCATAGAATGGTTTGGGTTGGAAAGGACTTTTAAGATCATCTAGTTCCAACCCCCTGCTATTATAGGCAGGGACACCTCCCTCTAGACCTGGTTGCTCAAAGCCCCATCCAGCCTGGCCTTTAACACTTCTAGGGGGGAGCATCCACAACCTCAACGGGCAATCTGTTCCAGTGTCTCACTACCCCCACAGCAAAGAATGTCCTCCTGATAATATCTAATCTAAATCTACCCTCTTCCAGTTTAAAATGATGTACCCTCATCTTGTTGCTACCTGTCTTTATAAAAAGTCCCATTCCAGCTTTCCTGTAAGCCCCTCAAAGTACTGGGAGGCTGCTATAAGTTCTCCTCAGAGCCTTCCCTTCTCCAGGCTGCAGAGCCCCAGCTGTCCCAGCCTGTCTTCATAGGGGAGGTGCTCTAGCCCTCTGAACATCTTCCTGGCACTCCTCTGGACCTGCTCCAACAACTCCATGTCATTCTTGTGCTGGGAGGTCCAGAACTGGACACAGTACTCCAGGTGGGGTCTCACAAGTAGAGAGGTAGGATCACCTCCCTTGGCCTGCTGGTCACACTTTTCTTCATGCAACCCAGGATACAGTTGGCCTTCTGGGCTGCAAGCACAAACTGCCAATCCATATTGAACCTTTCATCAATCAACCCCCCCATGTCCTTCTCCTCAGGGCTGCTCTCAAGCCATTCTCCTCTCAACCTGTATCTGTGTTTGAGACTGTCCCAACCCAGATCAAGGACCTTGCACATGGCCTTGTTGGACTTCATGAGGTTGGCATGGGCACACCTCTCAAGCCTGTCCAGGTCTTCAGCTTCCTTCAAAGTGTATCTCTAGTCTTTTGCTACTCTGAGCTGTAGGTTATATCAAATGGATAAGTTGAGCAGAAGCCTGTTAATTGCCAGTCCAAATATGTTCGTAGAGAATTTATTCCCATTACTCCTGATATCCTGAGTGAATTTAAAAGTAATTTCCCAGATTAGTTTATGTCCTTTTCACCTTTTAAAATTTATCAATATAGTGGAGAAACAGAACCATCATAATTGACTAATAATCTCAGTCTGATATTCAGAATGCAAATAAAATATGGTACTTCCTCTCATGAAAGATTACGATGTGGGGTCTTGTGGATGGTGTTTCTAGAATTACATTATATTTCTTTTGAAATTTGTCCATGTAGTAAGGCTAGACCAAATTACCAAAAATATATGTCATTTGGACTACCAGTTTAATATATTAAAATGTCTTGGATTCCCCACAGTTGGGACAAATTTCAAAAATGACTCATTAGAGATAGATCTGTACTATTACGTAGGAGAGGATAAGCAATGTCTTTCTCCTAGTATAAAAAAAGACTAGGAATCTGAAAAAGAACATGCTATAAACTTTTCAAGGGAGTAAAATTACACCCAGATTAGATGTATCATAAGCAGGAAATGAAATAAATTAGTAACTGTGTTGTCAAAGAGTAAAAGAGATTTACTAACAGGTGTATATAAATTTAGAGAACACAACATCCATATGGAGAATAATAGGATTTCCAGATTTAAAATTGAAATGATTTTTTTCTGTGAAAAACACTCTAATAGGCTTCAACTAAAGTGGGATTTTCCTGTAAAAGGGAGTTAATGCCACAGACTCCTTCAGTGGTTTAACAAACTGTGACAAGTCTCTCAGCACATACAGTGTTTTAATTAGATATCATAGTACCAGGCAAATTGATCTCCTCTTGCTTTGTCTCTCAAGTGTCAGATAGTTTAAGGTGAAGTTCTGGAATGATTTCAGTTGGGAGAAATGGAATTAGAGCAGCAGCTCAGCGCTGGCCATGAAGAGCCTTTGTGAAGCATTACTGAAGCTACTAAGTTTCCTTTTTTAAGCATGTGAGTGCCAGTTACAACATGCTGAGATCTTGTTTAGTAGAACAGAATATTAAATACCTGTATGGTCTGTCATTTTCTTAGTCAAACCAATAGTCATTGAACTGTGTGTGGATTTGATTCTGAAGGTGCTGAATTACTACTCTGCTGTCAAGAGAGTCAGGGGATAGACCCGTCAGTGCTCAGCCCACTTTTGTACGTCCTCAGTGCATAGTAGGTTTGAAGCTGTTGTCATTTGGAAACCTGAAATAGCTTTTGCCTTGTAGATATTGCTTTGTGTGCGGCAGTACTGCCGAAGTACAAACAATTCTTGGTACTGAGTATTTTAAGTAATCTTGACAGCTAAAGTGGTGCGCTGAGACTGAAGAACCAGTGTGGTGTACAGGAACATACTGCAGCCCAATCAGGGTGTTTATTTGTTCTGTGGGAAAAACAAGCAAACAGAAACACAACAAAATAAGCAGCCACTTGGCCTGCTCTCACTCTTTTGCACAATAAAGAAAAACTACTGACACAACACACATTAAAGAAGAATACTATACTTTTGTGGATTTAAGTTCACTTTCCAGTGCTAGCCCTTTTTATCATTCTTTATGCATTTAAAGGGCACAGTATCTTATCACAAAAACATCAGAATATCATATACCCTTTTTCTAATATTCAAGAATATTGAGTACTCTAGAAGTCAAAGTGTGATTCATTTTCTTCATCCCTGTGTGAAGATTCAAAATTCTCCTTTCCAGAAGTTCCCTAAGCACCAGCCTATAAAGTAAAACACTTTTGTGAGGCTCCTGAGACTTTGCTATTGATCAGTGAGTGTGTGCAAAGTCACTTTAAATCATAAAGCTCACTTGCAGTTGCCATCAAAACCAGATAGGTGAAAAGTAGCAGTATACACCTGTATTTCCCACATGATGTATTGCCAAAACATGGCAAAAAAAGAGATAGATATTTGGCTTAGGAGTGGGAGTATGTATTGAGCTCTGCCTAGGGATGAATGATGAATGAGTGGAGAGCTTATGGGTGAGAATTAAGGGGCTGAGTAATATAGGTGACGTCACTGTGGGTATTTACTAGAAGGTGCCTATCAGGCGGGCAAAGTTAATGAGAAATATAGGAACATTGTCAGGGCATGCAGGGATGCCACAGGGAAGTCTAAGATCTTAATTCTGGTGAAGGAAGTCAAGGATAGCAAGAAAGGTTTCTTTAAGTTTGTCAATAGTGAAAGAAAGACCAGGGAAAATGAGTGTCTGTTGCTGAATGAGGTGAGTGTCCTGTTAACAAAGGACTCTGAGAAGGTGAAGTTGCTGAACACCTTCTTTGCTTCAGCATTTGCTACTAAACGTGCCCTTCAGGATTCCCAGACCTTGGAGATAAGAGAGTCTGGGTAAAGGAAGATTTTTCCTCAGTCAAGGAGGATCTGGTCAGAGATCATCTGGGGCAAACTTGATGCAAACAAATCCATGGGACTCAATGAGATGCACCCATGAGTGCTGAGGGAACTGGCAGAATTCATTGCCAAACCACTCTCTACCATCTTTTAAATGTCATGGAGAATGGGAGAGGTCCCTGGGAACTAGAGGAAAGCTAATGTTGCTTCAGTCTTCAAGTAGGGCAAGAAAGAAGACTCGGGAAACTGCTGCACCTCCATCCCTGGGAAGGTGATGGAGAAGCTTCCAACTATTACAAGGCTTTTGACGCTCTCCCATAACATTCTTGTAGGTAAGCCTAGGAAATGTAGAAGAAAAGGGTTGACAGTGAAGAAGACTGAAAACTGACTGATTGACAGAACATTGAGTTTGTAGAAGTTCCAGGATAGCTATCAAGGATCTGAACCACTTCAGTTATATAGATAAAATATTGCAACAGAATTTTACAATATTTAGGGATTCCTTTTTTTATATGTTTGTTGAGAAAATATATTTTTATACTGACTTACTTGGCTCTTAGCATACACTGCAAAGCATAGTTATTGCTGACTTAGTCAAGCAGTCAGGACTAAGGTCAGGAGAGATAATCAGCCTGATAATCAGCAAATTTAAAATCAGGATACCAAAAATAAATATTGTTTCATATATAG
The DNA here is from genome assembly GCF_016699485.2 of Gallus gallus. Taxonomy (NCBI): domain Eukaryota; kingdom Metazoa; phylum Chordata; class Aves; order Galliformes; family Phasianidae; genus Gallus; species Gallus gallus. The sequence continues at coordinate 32,313,225 of NC_052532.1, forward strand.
CAGCAAAATTCCTCAACAATTTTATTATAAAGGAGAGATTGCTTCATCTAATATTCCTACCCTTGTTTGTGGGAGATGGAGGGGTCAGCTTGGCCATCAAATGTCGACTCACTGATAATGAGGCTCTGGAAAGGAGACAGAAGGTTTGAATAAACAGAGGTGTTTTGTACCTAGGTGTTGCAGACCCCCAAGGGTTCGAAACCGGAATCTAGTCCGTTCGCTGGCCGAGCCGCGTGGGGAGTGATGACATGACCCAATATGAGTGCATCAGAGTCTCCGTTTACTATTCGTTATTCACACACATATATAGATCGTGGCGAACGTGCATCAGCGTGTAATTGGTTGAAGCATAGTGAAAAGCCCCCTGCCTAAGAATACTATTGGTCGTGCATGTTTTCATACCATTCCACTGTCTTAATCTCTTCCCAGGCTAGCTACCCCCTTATCTTAACTGAAGCCTTAGTTCGTCTTTCTGCTTTGACAGCCTCAAGGTCTCATAGCCTGGGTTGTGCACATAGCACCCGAGCTCACAGCCATTATAACGAGTTAGTACTTTTCCATCTGGATCTCCTGCCAATTGTTAGGCCTGTTCTGCTCATACAACTGTTCAAGAGACCCATGACCCCCTCGTCTGTGGAGCCATCCCTCAACACCTAGGCATAAGATAAATTCTCTGCTGTTTATGAAGACTTGTTATGGAATTTGCTTGCTTTCTAGCCAATAAATTGTTAGTGGAAATATACTGAATACGTGTGTTAGAATATAAAAGGCTTGCTTTAGAAAGTAGACATATAGAGACATACAACATGATCATCATCATTACAGCAATAAAGAAATCTTCCTGGCAAGAGAACCCTGTGTCATGTGGCTAACTTGCGACACTTGTTCAGCTAAAATGAGTACACCACATTATAAAGAAGGTGTCTTGCTCCAATTTATAGGAGGGAGAGGAGGTTCTTTGAAATATGTATGCCTGGCGTGAGATTAAGGAACAATGGTTCCAATGTTGGTCCGACCAGTTTATTACAAATGTTAATAAGGGAGATGAAGAAAGGGGAGGACGGACACTATTACAGATTTAGGTGATGGGAAAGGGAAGGCGAGCTATAGAAAAGATAGAAAGAAGCAAGAATTGCGTCGAGCAGAGATAGTCACCACCAGGATCTGGCAGTAGTCCCGTTGCACAACGATCTGATGGTCCGAGGCCAAAGGGCAGGAGCAGCGAGGCCAGTCTTGGGCAACGAGAGGGTTCAGGTACTGGGTGGGTCCAGGAAGAAGCTGCAGAGTAAGCCCGGGAGGAAGCAGCAGGTCTCAGGTAGCAGGCCCAGGGAAGTCCGTCAGCATATGGTCCGTAGTGAGGGATCTGATGGCAGAAACCCTCGAGTCCATCATGGTGAGGGATCTGATGGCAGAAAACCCTCTAGTCCGTCGTGGTTGTTGGACCCTCTTTTATCCTCCTTTTTTTCCTGCCTAAGTGACATCCCTGGGTGCTTGAGCAAGAGTCATGCGCATACCTCCTGAGATGGCCATCTTCCTCGAGATAAGTCCACACAAAAGACCGTTTACCAGCCATTATCAGCAGCTTATCCCTCTCTTGTTGCCCTGGCCTTGTCCATCTGTGCTCCTTAGAGGACTTCACAACCCTTAGCCAGGACCTGTCCATCAGTGTCCTCCAGACAGAAGATTTTTCTACCTTTGCCCAGGACTTGCCTGGACTTGTTCCTCAGCAAACTTTGAGTCAATCATATAAAAGAATAATCTCTTACAGAAGGCCAATAAACTGAAATAGGAATTATCTCTACACTGTTCCATTGAGGAGAAACGTTGTTAATCTTAACCTGCTGAAACTATTCTCCACTTACTGGTAAAAACAAAACAAAACAAAATACTAATTAAAAAAACTTTTTTAAATTCTTAAAGTATATTAGTACATGCATGCTTGCACAGGATAGGGTTTGTCTAATGAACCTCGTGGTGAAAATAGCTTTTTTTTATTCTGCAAGAGACTTAGTGTCTTCTGTGATGTGCGCAATCCTCCCAATTCACAAGGCTGTGAGTGTGCTGCAGGCCCTCTCTCAGCCTTACCTCTTGAGCCTCACTCACTAGTTCTTCTCACTGATCCTTGTCCCTGGAAGTATTCAAGACTAGGTTGGATAGGCCCCTGGGCAGCCTGGTCTAGTGCCATATCTGGAGGTTTGTGTCCCAGCCTGTGGGGGGGGGGGGGGGGGGGGGGGGGGTTGGAATCCTTGGGGTCCCTTCCAACCCAAGCCATTCTATGATTCTATGACGGAGTTAGACAAGGTTGATCCTTGCCCAGTGCTACTTTCAGTTTGGAGCTGGTGGCACTGTGATGAACAGCATATTTATGCTGTGTTACAAGCCCAATCTTTGTGATTCTGTCCTGTTTTCATTGATATTCCATATCATGACATCATGCGGCAAGCTGTTTGTATTGGAACACAGTAGTGGGGAACTGCACTTTTGGATTCCTATCTCCTGTCACTCTCAGCTACTTGCATTTGGATTCCAGCTCTCTGAGAAGATATGTTGAGAAAAGACATACTACAATTCCCAGAAGTCTCCAGGACTCCCCACCTGATCTTATATTCTAGCTGATGAGAGAGAACTGTCTTCCTTTTCTGGGCAGCACAACGAGCTGCACAGTTGCAAATACTTTCTCCCCCATTTGTTTGTTTTATTACCCATAACTCTCTTTTATATCATATTACCTTATATTCTTTTACCATTTGTAGTAAATTAATCATCTCTTGCTATCGCAATTGGATTGTTTCTATTTTTTTCCCCTGAAAAGGGGGGAGAGGAAAAAAAGAGGTCAGGAAGTTCCCTGTCACTTGTGATATCATCAACCAAATGACAACAGATTCTTATTTCTCTAGGTCACAAAATGCTTAACAGCTTATTTAGTGCTGAGATAGTGATTATTCCGGCAAAGTTCCAGTCTCTAAAATATTGTTTTTAAGGTCCTTACCATGCTCTGTATGTAGACAAACACTGAGTATTTTCAGTAACAGTACTTCAGAAAGTGAGCTGCTCAGCTGAATTAGAATATGTGGTCTTATAACTATGTCTGGTGATAATGGTGAGAGGATATTTCCCAAAATACCTCATGCTTCTGTTTAACTTCTAGTTGCAACTGGAGGTAAGACAAACAAAATGCACATTCAGAAGTTATGTCAAAATGTGGTTCTGAAGATATTCATAGGTCATTAGAATTCAAGATAAATTTAACTCAGACCTTTTAAAATTCCTAACAAGAGTTGTGTTCTCAAGAGAGAACGTTTCAGAGCAGATGTGCTTTTGTCTAGGTGGAGATTTGTTTTTATTCTGAAATGACCATCCATCCTTAAAATATCTCAAGGAAATTTACATAATTCTCTAAATTCTATTCTTGCCTCTTACTCATCCATATAAAGACATTCTCTATACAATCATGCTAAGATTTTATTTCAGTCTCATGAAAAATAATACCATTGTTCAAAATGGGATAAATAGCATTGACAGATAAGCTCTGGTTTCAGATTTTTTTTCTGCACTGTTTTCTCTTCTGAGCCTGTTTTACATTTCTTTTGTTAATGAGTTTTACAGGTGCTTTTGTGTATTGATTTGTTTTTAAATTTTATTTAAAATACAGATTTAATGGAGCACAAAATATTCTTGTCATAGAATGTTTTGCCCATTTATTTGATGCTCTACATCACTCTACTAGAATTCAAAAGGCTTTGACTTTTTAAAATTCTCACTTTTTTCCCTACTAGAAGTCTTGGAGGCAAGAATGTATGACACCAGCTCTGCATAGTTAAGAGTAAATTTTTACTACTACAAATATGTATGTGTAAATATAGACATACTACAAGCTATATTTGAAGTTCTCCATTTTCCTCTGCCTGTGGACTCAGTAAAAATATTAAATTATCTGATTACCCTAAAGCTGCCATAACTGTAAAGCATAAGTTACGACACTTTCAAAGATAGCAGGAAGAATCCTGTATACACCTAGAGGAGGACAAATATGTATAGGATGGTCATTACTAGTACAGGTTTGGTTTATGATCAGGTTTGTGTTAGAGCATCAGTGATCTGGGCATCATCTCTTAGTAGGCTCTTTCAAACATAAAACCAAAGGGACTGGAGATTAACTTATGCGTTGAAATTTAGGATGAACTCCATAAAAATATGTATGTACTTAATTGTTTTAATTGAGTATAAATTTCATATGATAAAAATAAGAAATTAAGAATTTAAAGAAAAGATACAAACTTCTGTTTTCCAAGGAAATTATGATAAGGGAAAATAATGCAGTGTGCTATCAAAGATATTCAACTGTAAACAAACACAAAGCATTCATCCTCCAAAATTTGCTAAAATCCACTTCTTTCTGCCCCTGCTTAAGACAATTTCAAGTTTGTTAAATACTTGCAATAAAACCTGTTTACTTGCAATAAAAAACATTCCTTAGAGTGCCATATTTCAGCCTACTGTTAAATTGATTCCGTGTTTGTCAACAGTCTTCACAGATACAATTCAGCAACCTTATGCTCCACCAAAGTATTTTCACCTTCAGATAAGCCAACGTACATATGCCACATCACAAAAAGTTGAGGTATTTCTTGTATTCCCAAGGTTTTGTAAATATCTTGAACTTTAATGTTCAATAGCTTAATCAAAACTGTATCTTGACGGATTCTGAGTGGTTTCTTCAGTACAGTTTATGATATACAGCATATCGCAGAAGCCTACATAAGAGAGGTTATGTCCATTATGGAGTTGATTATTTCTTATTTGTGTTCTAGCTATGCTTAACAATGCTGACAGTAATTTTTCATTCTGAGAACTCATTATTAGTCCCTGTGCAAATAAAACATGACAGATTTTTTTTTAAAGTAGATTTTTTAAAAAAGGTTTTCAATGTAATGTATTTTCAATTTCATCTACAAATTATTCTTTTTAAAATGATTTGTTCAGAGACTGTAAACAGTACAAGAGTCACTGTTCCTTGTCTCCAGCAAGATTATCTGTCTGAAGAGCACTGATTAACGTTCTTTTAAAGAGCTTTGCTAGTTTCAATGAGAATTGTGTTTTTATAGTCTGTGAGTATTTACTCTTCTTTTCACTTCAGCAGTATGTTGCTGGAGGCTTTACAGTAACATTCAGTAACATAACTTAAATGATCTGAAACCATTTGTCACATATCCTGGAAAAATTAGGAGCTGTAATGTAGAGGGATTTGAATGAATCATTTGCACTGAATAATTTATTCAGAAAATGTAACCTCTTCTTTGTTTAACTTCTCCATGAACAGTGATTTTAGGAATATATTTACTTCGTGTTATTTAAATTATACTTTTTGTAAAAATATTCTATCTTGTGCACTTATTCTCCATTCTAAGAAGATGGTATTCATTGGTAGAAATGATTTTGTTTCCCTAGATTTTTAGTACGTCTACAAATAATCTAGTCAGTGAATACAAAAATAAATACTAAAAATGAATGTTAAAAAAAATAATTCTTCTAGAAAGACATTTAAATTTCACATGGGCCTAGGAGATGTTCAATATTCCTGTCAATTTACATGGTCAAGTCACTTTCCTTATTCAATTGTACAAATGGTGATGGCTTTGAGTAAGACTAACAAAAAGCTGGGTCAGGAAGGAGGAAGGATTAAACAACACAATCATTACTTCCAGGAATCTTATTTCTGGTGGAAAACACTGTCCACTGTCCCATGCAAGACGTCTCTAAATTCATAATTTATGAACTTAAGAAGACAGAAAGCATCCCCATGTAGGGAAAATGGTGGTATTTTATAATAGGAACATACAACTCTGGGAATTGATTACTGCCACCATCCTTACCCAACAAAAATATAGGGAAAAATAAAGGTATGGTGTTTCCTTTTATCCAACGGTTAGCATCTGATATGAGGGATGTAAATCCCTTTTCCTCCTGTGATGATCCAGATCAATAAATATTTGGAGGAGTAATGCCATTTGTGATACCATATTTTTCAGATTCTCTGAATTTTTGGTCTTCCTCCACTCTAAACAACAATCTCCTTCCTTCCTCTACCACTTAATAGATTATGATTCTTAAAATGGTCTGAGGAACACTTTTGTTTACAAACGTACCTGTGAGAATGCCACATTAGTATCTTATGCCTATTCTTACTGATAAAAAATTTGCTGACCTGACCACATAAATAAAATCTTTCATAAAGAGACTGCTCTTAATACTTCTGTTTAATTCCAGGTTTCCTCAGAGGAATATTATGTCAGAACAGAAAATGAGGCTCTGCTTTCATGCTGCTAAAATACCACAGATGCAGACTACTGCTGCAGTCAGTAGCACAGCAGATGCAAAAAGCAACAGTCATGAGGGTAAGCATGGTGAGATACTGTTAAGATAATGCAACAATGCATTCTGAGATTGTCATTTGCAATTAATTCAGCGCCAGTGGTTGTCTAGACAAGTGTCATCATGTTTTATTTACCTCATCCAATACCACTGCTCCTTCTGAGAAGCTACTTATTTCACACTTCACAGTTTGTACCATTCTTTCTGCTGTTCAACATGAGCAGTGAGAATTTTGCCTCTGCTGCGACACTTGTTTCACCTAGTGAGAAAGTGCATGTATTGCTGAGAAAACATCATGATCTTTGCTATGTATTTTTAAGATTTTGTTTCATGCTGGTGTTTCATATTCATATTCTCTTAACCTTTGAGGATTAGCATTGCCTTTGAAAGAAGAAAAAAAATAATCAAGTTCATGTTCATCAAATTTTGCAGTCTCTGATATTTCTTTTATACTCACATTCTCAAGTTTTACTACTACTGTTTTTCTGCTTCTGTTTCAAAGTGGGAAGCATGCTTTCATTTTTCACTTTTCTGCTTCCTACTTACTTCACAAAAGTAATCCTATTTTCTTGCTCACAGTCATCTATATTCAAGCTAGATCCAGAACAGAACACTTACCCATATACTCTGTATATCAATTTGGCTGGTCTTGAGTTTCTGTGTTCCCTCTCTTTTTCATTACTTAATATCATTAATTGCCCACAATATTGTAGAACTTAAAATTTCTCTTAAGAATCAGCTATGTAGTTTGCAATAACATGAAAGAAGTACTAATTGTGGACAGACAGATGAGGGAGAATGTGGAAAATGATCATATACATAAAAACCCTTTAACTTATTGTTGTCGTTATTCCTGAAGAGAACTCAGCAACAAGTTAAGAAAATTGGATTATACTAATATAAAATAAAGACCAGAGGCTGGGTAAGTGTGCAAATTATCAGAGTAAAATAAATAAAAAGAAATGAGAACTTTTCTTAGTTCACTAGTGTTATTCTACATTACTTTAAGAAGACACAAATTTCAAGAATCCTTTCCTGAACATTTTTATTTATACTAAAAAAAAAATAGACTTGTGAGTAAAAATGGTAAATATATATAAGATTCACAACGAAATCTGAACTGTTATGCCAGTCAGGAGTTAAGCCCTTGTGAGTCTCTTCTAGCTTCTATATAGGATATATAGAATATATATCCTATATCCTTCATAGGATATTCTGATACCATTTTGCCTCAGAATGATTACTATTTGTAATGAACATGATTCAAATTTTTACAATACACAACAGAAATCAGAGAGCATAACTTATTTCATACTGTGAAGGATAATAAAATCTACAAGATATGAACCAAATTCATCTGGGCCAAAATATTACCTCTGTATTGACATATGAACATGTAAGCTTTGACTGCATGATGTTAAGTGGAGTGAGTTAGCAGAGGTTCTCACTTCATTGGTATTTCTGGTACCATTTCCTGATGATTATTTCTTTACATGACAAGATGAAAGACTTTATTTCAATTCGACTTTTAATATATTTGAGCTTTGTATCTCAATACAACATGTGTGTGTATGTGCATATACATGCACACGTATGATTGCATCTGTGCAATATGATTTAAACGGTACATAACCAACCCATTTGCTCCACTATTTCTCCTTTAATATTTTTGACAGTCATCATACTTTGCCTTTTCAGAAATCATTACAGAAGACCTACCTTAGGTATGGTACACATTGTTTTTATATACTTAGTTTAATAATGATTACTGCTATTGAAGCTATTAGAAGCTATGCTGTATTTGTGGCACAAATAAAGCCTATGTCTCTTAGGCACTGTCCTTTATTCCATCAAATACTGATTTCAGATTCCAACATGTAACTGCATCGGCAAATATCAATAATGGGCATATTGCATCCATTACTATCTGCATTACTCACACACAGTTTATTATACATAAAAATCAAATTTAGTTCACAGTCTTAGCAAGTGTTAGAAATATAGACCTACTTTTTAGAAAGGATAAAGTGAACAGCTAACTCCCACACAGTAATTTTATGAATGATGTGAAACAAGTCTCCTTTTTTTACATTTTCACATTTTTTTCTCATGTGGAGTAGTTTAAATTATATCATAACATGGATATTTATACTATTATGGACATATAAATAATAATGAAAGTACAGTAACTCACAAAATACTAAGTAGGCCCACAAAAATGCCAGCAGTGTGAAATGCATTATTTTTCCAAAATGTTTTAGAATAATAACTTTTATCTCCTTAATCTTCTCATACAGTAAAGTTTGCCCAAGTTCTAAACAATGTCCTTGCTCAGATATAATTTATTCGCAAGTAAGAAGAGCTCTTTATAACATTTCACAAAGATCACAGTCTGCCAATCTGAGAACAAAAGCACTCGTACTCCTGTCTTCTATTCCTGAACTTCAGTACCTTTGTATCAGTTATGCACGCACAATTTCTAACTTTCCATCATCCAAAAGCCAATTTGGTTTGATAAAGGAAAAAAAAAAAAAGTGGCAGTTTAAAACTACATCCCTTCCCTCTAATTTTTACACATAGTTTCATTAATAGTTCTTAAGTGATGAAATTCAGTTTAAAGAAGCATCCTTATTTTCTCCTCAAGATTTCTCAGAGATTCTAAAATATTTCTTTGTTTGAAAAATGAATTGTTGCAACTCAATTACATGTTGCATGTTATTAAATTTGTATATGTTCAGAGCTGCCTTACACTTATTATATTATGTCCATATTAGTATAAATATCCATGTTATGATCTGAGCTCCTCCACAGGAGAAGAAACTGTGAAAATGCAAAAAACAAAACAAAACAAAACAAAGCAAAACAAAAAACCAAACAAAACAAAACAAAACCCTTATTTTACATCATTCATATAAATCATGACAATATGATGCTAGTGCTTCTGATGGGAAAGCTGTACAGAGGATGAAAAATTCTGTTAGAGGTTTGCAAAGAGAACTTATATTAATAGTTGATTGGAACATATCTATTTATTTTTCAAAGTGAAAGAAGTCAAATAAACCTAGAAGCTGGAAAAATGTGTTTTGAGGGAACAGGGAGACATGAATTGAGGGAAACATACCTATCCTCCAATTACTTTTGATGGTATTATGACTTTATTATATTCTCTTGATTCACATCAGTGAAGAGAGAATCTTGTATTTTCAAAATTCATTATTGGTATCTGATCTGCTACTGACTTGTAAGAGTTTCAAAGAATTAAGAAAAAAATCTCCAAGGTATTTGTGAATTTTGTATTCAATAGATTCCTAAAGAGATGTCTACTTGGTAATTGATTATGCATTTTATGCAGCTGCACTCTGGAGCTGAGGGGAAAGCCATTGTAGAATTCTGATAATGATAAAAATGAAGTGAAAACAATTGATGAAAAATAACATTGGCTGAAGCAAATGTATAAGGATGAAAAAGAAAACACCAAAAATAATCCTTGATACATTTAAGACAGATAAAATATCTGTAAATTTAATGATGAATAAAATATTCTTATTTATCTGAAATTACTGTGTGCTTTTAGTTATTCTTCTACAGAAAATATTACCCAATCCTACTTATTACTTGGATGATGTTACCTAAAAATACTATCTAGAATTACCTAACCAATTTTGACTCCAAATGATTTAGGTAATTTGTTGTTTTTCCAAATAAAAAAAGCTTCAGCTACAAAAAAACGAAGAGGATTCTTGCTAGCAACGTTCAGCTATTAGAATACCTAAAGCCTATCGCTATTTGCATTCTGACAACAACATTTCCATATGAAGGTAAACTTTTGTTTCAAAACATGCATTTCTGCACTCTCTAAATTAGATAATAATAAAGGGAATTGTGCATAGTAAAAAAAGTATACATGCATAAAAATCCACTGTATTTATGATGAGTTATATTATAATTGAAAACAAAAAATTAAAATTCAGTTTTTCAAGCAATTGCTTGTATGAAGAGCAATAATGCAGCGGCACAGTGAATTAAACCTTATACACATTAGACCTCTATTCTCCTTTTCATACTGGGGTCTAACCTCCAGATTGTGTCTAACATTACTATAAATCCAATGTAGCTAAGCATCTTTCTGTCCCCAATTTCCAATCTGGATCATAGAATCATAGAACCATAAAATCATAGAATCATAGAATGGTTTGGCTTGTAAAGAACCTTTAAGATCATCTAGTTCCAACCCCCTGCTATTATAGGCAGGGACACCTCCCTCTAGACCTGGTTGCTCAAAGCCCCATCCAGCCTGGCCTTGAATGCTTCTAGGAGGGTGCATCCACAACCTCAACGGGCAATCTGTTCCAGTGTCTCACCATCCTCACAGCAAAATTCTTCCTGATATGAAATCTAAATCTATCCTCTTCCTGTTTAAAACCATTTCCCCTGCCTTGTCACTACATGCCCTTATGAAAAGTCCCTCCTCAGGTTTCCTTCAAGGCCACCTTCAAGTGCTGGGAGGCCACTATAAGTTCTCCTCAGAGCCTTCTCTTCTCCAGGCTGCAGAGCCCCAGATGTCCCAGCCTGTCTTCATAGGGGAGGTGCTCTAGCCGTCTGTATGAATCCTTTTTTGTTTTCTTGCTCAAAGCTTGCTTCCTGAGGTAATTCTTGTGATAAGACTAGGAGATGAGAGGTGGGTGCTGCCGTGTGGCAATCAACATCACTATCTGGACAATTTACATTTGAAAACACTTCTTTGGAGCTGTTTGCCTTTGGCCCAACAATCAAGGGAATGCTCAGAACTGTTGTTTACTGGTGGAAGATCTGTCCTCTGACCAAATAACTCCTGTTTGCTATGGGAGACTTGGGGATGATGCCACTCTATCCTGTGAAGACAAGATACAAGTTGGTGTCTCCATAATCCCTCTTATCCGCTGGCAAGTCCAGGGAGATGGGAACAAAAGGAGTTCCTGCTGAGATCCAAAAGCCAGAATCTGTCACTCCAAAAAGAGCTGACTCAACCACTTTGGACTTATAAATAAGTTTGTACTGCCATTGCAATGATCATGATCATCATCATCGTCATCATTGTCGCGGTGGTCACCGTCCTCATCAACGGAACAACACCCAACAGCCCACCTCTACTGAAGGTCAATGACTGAACTATGAACCACACTGGACCTATGGTGGTGACTATCTCCCTCTTGCTCCCTACAGAGACTCCTTGCTCCTATTTCCTATCTTTTCTACTCCCCTTCTTCCCTTCCCCATTACCTCAATCCATAATAGTGTCCGTCCTCCCCTTTCTTCATCTCCCTTATTAACATTTGCAATAAACTGGTCGGACCAATATTTGAACTGTTGTTTCTTAATCTCACGCCGGGTATACATACATCAAAGAACCTTCTCTCCCTCCTATAAATTGGAGCGAGACACTGTCTAAACATCTTCCTGGATCTGCTGCAACAACTCCATGTCCTTCTTGTGTTTCAGGCTCTAGATCTGGATGCAATCCAGGTGAGGTATTTTTGCAGAATATCTAATCTAAAACTCCCCTCTTTTAGTTTTAAAACCTTTTCCCTTGTTCTACTACTACCTGCCCATGTGAAAACTTTACCTCCCTCCTATTTTAAGCTCTGATTAAGTACTGGAAGACTGCAGTGCAGCGTCGCTGAAGCCTTCTCTTCTCCGGGCTGAAAAAGTCCAGCTTCCTCAGTCTTTCTTAATAGGAAAGATTCTCCATCCCTCTATTCATCTTCATGCCTCTCCTCTAGACTGGCTCTAACATTTCCATGTCTTTCTTGTTCTGGGATCCCCAGCCTGGATGCAGTACTCTAGATGAGACCTGTGTTCTTTTGTGAAGGACCTATCTCTATCTAGATGAAAGATATGTATGTTAGTATAAATTAACTACGTTCACCAAAATAGAAAAATGTAATTTCTGACATGCTTTCAGAGCAGAAAGTTGACACTGTTCCAAATATCCCATAATTACTCATTGGCTCTCCTTCTTCCCCAAATGATGAAGATTGAAATGAAGATATAACTAGTTGCAACAAGGAGACATTCATTGTGTAAAAACATTATAATGGAGATACAATTAAGATTATCTGTCAAGGAACACATTTTATTCTTGTGTTTTCTTCTTGAAGTTTAAATTTTCATGTTTTAAAGCTTTTTCTTTACAATCTCAAAGTTCTGATATTTTTTTACATGTATTTAATTTTTTTTTGAAAGTTGAGATTCTCATATTTCCAAGAGCTAAACCTATAATAAAACAAGAATGAGCAATATTTCTAATCAAAACAGAACAAAAATAAAAACAAAAACAAGCACAAAAACAAACAAAAACAAGACCAAAAAGCAAAAAAGAAAAACAGAACCACGAGAAAGAAAAAAAAAAAAAAGAAGAAGAAGAAGAAGCAAAAGCCAAATGAATTTGCTGTTCTATTTGTTTTCTGGGAGCTCAAAGTTATCAAGCTCTAACAGGCCAAACAGGCCAGGTGTCACAATGTGAGAAGCAAAAAAACTGTATGTAAGTCTAATGAAATTTTGGTGTTAAAACAACCTCAACACAGCTGACAAAGTTAGGAATTCTTACAGGATCACCATATAAAAGAAAGATTATATCTCAGATCTGGAAAATAACCTGGAAAAGATGGAAGAGGTTTTGGCACCAGTATTAGTTGGAACAATGTAAAATTTTACCATCACCCACCAGCTTTGCCCTGACTAAGGCTTTAAAGCACTATTACAACCTTACAATTAGTCTCTGCATTAACTCCATGCACTGATGAGGCAGAAAAGTGTAAATGATGACTCTCAGGCAGATGTACACAGAAGTGCTTTTTTTTTTTTTTTTTCCTCATCTTATTTGCACTCACCAGAGATGAACCAGCCTTTCATAATTTTACAACAATGCTTTTTCCCCCATGGCTATTTTTATCAACTGAAATATTGTCATTCTATTTTAATTTCTCACGTTTGTTGCTGACATGATATTTTTAAGTACTTCTATTTAAATAGAATTTATTTATCTATTTAAATAATATCCATTTTATTTGGTGCTAACAAAATGTGTTCTTAAAGTCTTTTTGTCATTATAGATGCAATCTCTTCTGTAAGTATCACATTCTGGAAATCCATTACAAGCAGTGGAACTATATAGCAAGTCTCAATTTAATTTGATTTTTTTTAACATTCTCATACAAAAACCCTCTGTTGTACCCTGTGTTAAGCAAAATACATCTTAATTTTACAGTTAGAATTGCATTTTAGCCCTTGGAGATGCAAATGTTTCCGTGTTTATTGATAAGTATTCAGATCCATGCATTAAAAATCACTCCCATGTTTCTCACTTGAAAATGCACTGGATATGACAAGTTTAATTTGAAGTTGTAAGTCTTATAACTCCTAAACTGGAAGCTCTGTGCTCCAGTCTGAGGACTTGGGCATTTAATCTTGCCTCAGATTTCCTGTCTGCTATCTTGATTCTTCTTGAAAAAAAAAACAAAGTCTTTCTTTCTTTGAATAAACCCCTTAATGTTTGCTGCATCTTTCTAGATACTGTGTGCTAAACAAGATGGCAGCTATAGTCTTTCTGGAAATTATAATTATTTTCAATTCACAGCATAATAAAAATTTTCTTTGAGAGAATGGAGGTTTAACTTTGAAAGTCTTTCTCAGAGTGTAACCTTAAAACCAGAGTTCAACTAGGACAAACAACAAGGTCTGCTGGCCCTGCCTCTGTCATGAACTTACTCAGACTTATAGAATTACATTTTTCATGTGGAACTTATATCTCTTTCCAAAAGATTAAAACCAGATCTACATGCAGCTCATTAATCATGGCAGTTAATTAAAAATATTAATTATAAACACTATGTGCTGCTTTCAGTTCACTGACATGTAGTAGTGCTATTAAATGGCTAGCACACCTCACCTGGAATTCTCACTTCCACACACCAGCATCACTGGTTTCTCCTTCTAAGCCCAGGGATATTGAATTTTAGTGAGTTGAGTATATATTTGTGACATAAAATAAAATGAATAAAAGATATCTGCCAGAAAATCTTAGTATGTAATTGTACCATCGTATAGGATCAGGATCAAATATTCTCTGTGTATCATAATTAGCAGTGACAGAAGAATGAAGTTGGTGTTTCTCTTACCTGCTGTATTGTTTAGATCATACCAGTATGTTTTCTGTTACGATTTGCAAAAGCTCAGTATTCTTACAGATGCTCATATGTCTTCAGATCATTCCTCAGTAACGCTTTGGATGGCTCATTAGAGGAATCTGGGACAACATATTAATTATATATTTAAGTAACTAAATGTTTTTTTTAGTTTTACTATTTTTTTTCAAGGATTAGTGATTTTTCATTTTAGCTTCAGTTAAATTTATAGCTTTGTGAACTAATAGAAATTTAGCAAGGCTTGATAAATATCATTCATGGTTTCTCAATGTAGCTGTTGTATTTTAAGCAAAGAAATTGTGTGATAAGTTCTTGTTAGAACAGCAGTCATAAGCTACTAATCTTTGAAGTAAGCCTTCTAGCTAAACAATTATGAATTGTATTATTTAGGACGAAAAGAACAAAGAAAAATAATGTGTTACGTTGATTTCCTGATAAAAGTAATTACAGCATTTTATCACTTTTTTTTTTCTTTTCCCCATTTTATTCACTCCATTTTTTACTGTAGACTTCTGTCTTTCATGTAAAATTTCACCTTTTGGGGGACAGTAAACTTCTCTGTTTAAACAAAATTAGCAATGTGTAATTTTCCTCCACAAGCTAGAACTCAGTAAAAAATTGTGGAAACTTCCCCTGAGAAGCAGGTACTTACAGTCTTAAAGATAAAGAAAAAATAAACTCACAATTTTAATTTTAGTTTTTCAAATGTGATAAAAAGTTGATCAAGAACAAAGTTATTTGAACAGAGTATTAAATCATTCTGTACAGCTAAAGCTTAAATCTTTTATAAAATCTGTCCACTTTTAAAGATCAATCTAGGTAACAATGTATTCCTCTTACCAATGTTTTATAGATAAAGTCCAAAATAGTTTCAAAGCACTCTTGCAAACAGGCACAGGGAAAGCTGCCACTTCCTAATTTATGAATAGTACAGTGTTGAAATATGGTAGTAGGTAAAACTACTGTGCTGATTTTAGTCATTTTTATTTTGATGCTTTGAATGCTTCTGATTATATTTTATATATTATACGGTAATAACTAAAATCAGTTCAAATTTACTGTTTATCTGTTATGCCTTCTTTGGAACTAATTATACTGCTTCAGTTTAGCTCTACTACCAACATGCATATTGAATACAATATGCTAACATCGATCAGATTTCAATCTACATTTTTGATTAAAAATCTCCAGATTTACAAAGAAAATGTAGATTTTTTGGAAAAAAAAAATTAGACTTACTGAAGATTATAATTTGGACATCTTCATGTAAATTTTATCCTAAGTGTGATAATGTATTTCAGAACCTGCCAACTGCATCTGCAAATGGAGAATTTTTGGTTAGTCTTCTGCATAACAACATAATGAAAAATGCTCCACTCTATTCAGAAACAAATTCTGACTTTGGGCAGGATGAAGGTGGACACACATGGACACATGGGACACTCATGGGAAAGGCTGGAATTTGCTGGAATTCTCAACTTATTTTAAAATGTGGACTCCACACCAAAACATCTTAGGGCAAGATGTTTGCAGACTGTCTTATTTTTGGCTGTGGTGGAGCTGTTGTCTTTCGAGTGTCTGCTATGATGCTATGATTTTGGTTCTAGGAGAAAAAAACAATGTTAACACATTGATGATCATAGTTACTGCTAAGAAATGTTCTACAGAGCCAAGACTACTCACGGTGAAGGGCCCAAGGAGCTGGGAGGGAACAGAACTAGGACAGCTGACATAAACTGGCCAAAAGAATATTCTGTACCATATTAGATCCTGGGGAAGGAGTTTTGAAGATAATGGAAATTCATCTCTCTCTCTACTGCTACTTGGGCAGCTAGCTGGGAATGGGTTAGGGGCTGGTGAGTAATTGCTTATGCATCATTTGTTATAAACATATATATTTGTCAGAATTGTTATCCTTTTCTCTGTCATACTAAATAGTTTCATCTCAGCCCACAAGTTCTATTTTTTTTTTGTTGTTTTTTATTCTCTCCCCCATTCTACTGAAAAGATGAGGGATGTGAGCAAACAGCTGTGTAGTGTTTAGCCACCTACCAGGTTAAACCACAATAGAGACTGACTTTGTCACACACAGGGGCTATTTATCACATTTATCAAGTATTAAATATTCATAAATGTTCAGTCTTTGCCACATAAAAATATAATAAAGATAGTGTAAAAAATATATGCACACATATAGCTCTTATAGGTTATAAATTTTAAAATTATATACATAGAATTGAAAAAAATGGTTAATCTTCTTATAACGAGCTTACTGTTAAGTTAAACAAACATATTACTAATATATTTCCCTGACATAGCCACAGAATTTTTTTTATAAAATGATTCATACTAATGTGATATTACTCTCTCTTCTCTCAGTTTCAGATATATATTTTGTTTCTCTTGTCTACTCTGAGAAAGATTCAGGAGAAGAGACTTTTCCCCTCCAAACAATCATGTTTATTTTTGCTTTGGGCAGGTTTCTCTTGATGTTGTCAATGCAATATTATTTCTGTGTCATTTTTCACCGGAATATAAGTGAGCTACTTTTTTTAAAAAAAGCAATTTACTGTAGTCTGATCAAATCAGCACTGTGAATATGCTAATGACTTCTGAGCCTGGATTTCGCATAAACAACTCATCCAATATGCACTTTTTATTTATACTTTTGCATCTAATCATAGAATCACCCAGCAGATAGGACTGGAAAAGACTTCTTGGATCATCTGTTCCAATCTTCTTGCACATAGGAGACTTTTTTTTCACTGCTAGTCTGTCACATGGAGATGTGTGTATGTGTGTGAACACAAGATCACACTTATACACACACACAGGAAGGCTACCCTGAAAGTGGTGCCTCCTATTTTATTATGTTGACCCACTATATCAGAGGAGAATGTTGCTGCTATGGCAGGAGAGGCTGAACCTTCCCACCAATATTCTGTAACATTTTGCCATGCCACAAATGGCAGCAGAGGGGCAGTCAGGCAATATGGCATCTGACATAGAAGTGTGTATAGAGCAAAGGTGTGGAATTGAATTCTTCCATGTGGAAAAACTTGTATCCACTGACAATCATCAATGCTTGCTAAACATTTAGAAGTGGATATGAACACAGTGAGATAATGGGTACTGCATTTCAGCAGTGGACAGAGACATGAATGGTAAGCCATGTTCTGGATGCCCATGTATCACTGTCACACCACAGAATAAAGAGCATCTGGATCATCTCATCCATGCAAATCAGATAATGGTGATGACTGTGCAGAAAAATAATGTTTTGTATCTTGAGAATCTGCTCTATCAAATAGCATCATTTTGACCTCTGTACTCTAGCTTCCACAGAAATAAAAAGGAGATACTACTTTCAGGATGATCTATGTGCATACACACCATATGTATATGTATCTATATGTCTCCCTAAAATTTAGTACAGTGTCAAATAGTTGCATCTTGAATTTCTGGGAATCATTTAATTACCCAATTGTTCTTAGTGGAAAAGAAAAGAAGAGAAAGTTAGTTGCTGTTATCCATTTACAGTTTCAAGTCAAAATATGCTGTATCATGTATTCTGTGTTTCACCCTTCTCCTCTGAAAAATGTTTAAAATAGAACTCTAAGATACAGCTGCACTCTTCATATCTTCTCTTACCTTATAGAAACAGGATTCATTTCCTTCCATCTCAGCTTCTGGCCTATCCAGATCCCTCTGTTCTCTGAAGACTTACTGAGCAAGCACTCGATCCTCTCTTCAATATTATTGGTAAATGCATTAAGTAAAATTGGACATAGTACTGACCCCTGGAGAACACAACTTGTAACTGGCCACCAAAAGGATTTAAGTCCACTCACAATGACTCTTAGGGCTATATAGTGGATATTTTACCCATTGAGCAGTATATCCACCCAAGCCATGAGCAGCCTATTTCTCCAGGAGAAAGCTTTTGGAAACTGTAATGAATGCCTTGTTGAATTCCAAGTAAACAATATTCACAGCCTTTCCCTCATCCATTAAATGGGTCATCTTGTCATAGGAGATCAGGTTAATTAGGGTTTCATTCTGCTCCTAGCCTCCTTCAGGCTCAGCAGGATCAGTAACCTGAGAAGAATTAGTTTTACTAATGAGGCAAAGAAAGCATTAAGAGCCTTTTCCTCATCTTTTGTCACTGTTTCTCCCCACCTCCAATAAAGAATTTGGATTCTCCTTCTTTCCTTCTCCTTTTCTTCATTATAAAAATGTTTTATTTTCTTTGTCTTATACTGGCCAAGTTAAGTTCTGCCTGGGCTTTGACCCTTCTGATTTCCTTCCTACATAACCTCACAACATCTTTGAAGTCCTTTTAGTCTGCCAGCCCCTTCATACAAATGTCTTCTTTTTTTTTTTGTTGAATTCTAGAAAAAAAGCCCTTTGTTCAGCCAGGCTGGTCTTCTCCTCTGTCTCATCTTTTGAGACGTAGGGAAAACCTGCTCCTATACCTTCAAGACTTCATTCTTGCACTTTAGAAATGCCTGCAAAGGAACAATACCAGCCAGGTCTCTAAACAGACCTAAATTAGCCCTATGAAAATCCAAAGTAGCAGTTCTACTAACCATCCTCCTTACTTCCCCAAGGAACAAGAACACTGTTATGCCATGATCACTGTTTCAGAGATAGCCTCCAATCAGCACATCACCCATGAGGCCTTTCCTGTTAATACACAAGAGGTAGCTTGGCGCATCTTCCTTAGTTGTCTCCCTTACCACTTGCATCTGGAAGTTATCGTCCATGCATTCCAGTAATCACCTTTGCTTCTTCTCTATTTTTTATATTTCCAGCATATGTCTGGGAAGTTGATGTCTCCTATGAGAATGAATGCTAACAGCTGTGGCTCTACTCCAAAACACTTATAGACTATTTTGTCTGCTTATTCATCTTGGTTAGGCAGTCTATAATATACTCCTACTACAACATCTCCCTTTCTGGCATTTCCCCTGTTTCTTACCCATAGACACTTGAAACTTTCATGACCACAACTATGCTCAGTACAGTCCAAACCTTCTTTAATGTATAGGACTACCCTTCTTCTTCTTCCCTGACTATCTCTCCTGAAGAGCCTGTAGCCATCCAACACAGCAGTTCAGTTGTGCAAGCTTTTCATGTTTCACTGAGGACAACGATACCATAGCCTTGAAAATGGGCTAAAAATTCCTGTTTCTACTGCTTATTTCCCATGCGATGCACATTTAGGTAGAGAAATGGATGGAAGGGATTTCTGGAGCCCCTCTGCTGCAGTAGCGACACCTAGAACAGGTTACTCAAGATGGCTTTTGAATATCTCCAGGCATAGAGAGCTCGTTCTCCCTCGGCAGGCCATGCCAGTGCTCTATCACCTGCACAACACAGAAGTGCTTCCTGATCTTCAGAGGTAACCTCCTTCATTCCAATTTGTTCCCATTGCCTCTTGCCCTGGCACAGGACATTGCTGAAAAGAGCTTGGCTCTATATTCTTTGCACCCTCCTGCCATGTATTTATACACATTGATTAGACCCTCTGAGCCTTCTCCTCCAGGTTGAATAGTCCCAGATCTCTCAGCTTTTCCTCACAGGAGAGATGCTTCAGTCCCTTCAACATCATCATGGCCTTTCACTAGATTTTCTCCAATAGCCCTGTGTATCTCTTTAACTGGGGGATCCAGAACTGAGTTCAGCATTTCTGGAGTGTCCCTACCAGTGCTGAACAGAGGAAAAGTTTACCTCCCTTGACCTGCTGGCAATGTTGTTTCTAATGCAGAATTAATTTCTTTCTTCTATAACAAAGCAAAAAACCATGCAGACAGTGAGCAGCAGCCTCACACTGTTTAATTTCAAGTGTGAGATTTGTTTTAATTCAAAATGTAGCATTTGATCAAATTTCAAAACGATGTTTTAAGTCTCTATTTTTCCCTACTTAGTTTTATTTATGATCAAATAATTAAACCATACATTTCTGCAATGCTTCTGGGGAACTAGGCCACATTTGCTTTTGATGTATTAAGAAAGAGGTATTGTCAAAAAATATTGCCCCAGGAAGTAAAATATGAAGATTATCCTTTTACACTTAATAAATAAATGACATACTAAAAACACAAAACGCTTTGGGAGTCTCATATTTATAATGGTTCATGTGCATTAAGAGCTGTGAGGGGAGGAAGTGTACTTGGCAAAAATCACATTTTGTAAGACATAACAGGAAAAATACTAGTCTCTACTCTGTGAATATAAAACAAGATTGGAGAGGCACACTCTGCTTTTGCTAAAGACTGTAGAACTTGGAACACTAAACACTTATTGCCAAAATTGCTGGTTATTTTCCTGATCTGTTTTCTGTTTGTTTGTTTGTTTGTTTATTCATGTGTTTGTTTGTTTTGTTTTATTATTTTGGCAAAATTACACCTTCTTAGACACAACTGATTAAAAACTGACTAAAACTGACTAATGAGAGAGAGAGAGCTTAAACTGTTGCTTCTTGCATGTACGTACATTTCTTTCAGGTTTTATGCCGAAATAAGCTTACTGTAGACATCTGAGCTGCCTGTCAGGAAATTTTAGTGAATTGTAATTGAAGATTATGGGCTCTACTGTTTAAGATTTTATTTAATTATTATTTTAATTGTTATATCTAACTTTTGAGTTTTTTATTTTTAGTATAATTATATGGAAAAGAATATTTTCATTTCTCATTTCTTAAGCTTTAAAATTTAATCTTGACCCATCAAAACAAATAAAACAACTTGTGGATTTTTTTAAAAAAATATGTGATTACTTGCATGATTTTTATTTGAAATTGGAGTCTGAATGTTGAAGAAACTACAAGCAAACAAACAAACAAAAAATGAAATAAATAAAGAAAAAATTATATGGGGCTCAGTAGTCATCTCTGATGAAAACTAAATTCACACTCTTTTCAGTCTTGATTACTGCACTGGTAGAGAATAGAGGAAATGTACATTAATTGATCTTGACTCATAAGGATCTGAATAGGAGAAGTTCTATTAATCCAGTTGAATCATACTCAAGATGAATGCTCTGGTCAGATGTTTGATAAAACATGATACTCTCATTCTTCTCATCAAAAACAAATTTCTAAATATTAGTAAGATCTTTGCAATAATGGGATTTTGGTCTAGTTACAAATATTGCTGTTCTATACCTTTAGATTTGAATGTACTATTCTGTCACTTCAGAGGACACAAATCAATTTTTCTCTGAACACCATGGAAGAACATCCCTCTTGCAGCTGCAATTCTGTTAATTTCTGAATGAACAAAAGGAAGATTTATTAGACTTCTACAGAAAAGAAAAATAATTAAATAGATGAATGACATCTATTAATAGGACAGAAACTTTTCCTATATAGCCTAACACCTTCTGTAGCTAAGCCTCTATTTGATTTATCTCATTATCAAAGATTTAATGACGACAGTTGGATGAGTAAAAACATGAGTGAAATTAAAGCTTTCTTTCCAGTTGTTCTCAATCTCTTGGCAAAGTGACAAAGAAGAAAAGCTAAAATTAGCCCTGGTAACAACAGACAAGGAAAAGGCTGAGGTACTCAACTGCTTTTTTTGCCTTGGTCTTCTCTGATAACTGTCCATCACACAGCCCTCAAATGATTGGTTTGGTAGTGTCTTGCACCAATTTATAAGACGGAGAGGAGGTTCTTTGTTATATGTATACCTGGCATGAGATTAAGAACAGTGGTTCAAATGCTAGTCTGACCAGTTTATTACAAATCTTAATAAGGGAGATGGGGAAGGGGAGGACGGACAATATTACAGATTGGGGTGATGGGGAAGGGAAGAAGGGTGATAGAAAAGGTAAGAAATAGAAGCAAGGAGTCTTTATAGGTACAAATTAGGGTGATGAGAAAGGGAAGAAGGGCAATAGAAAAGATAGGAAATAGAAGCAAGGAGCCTCTATGTGAAGCATGAGGGAGATAGTCACCACCATGGGTCCAGCGTGGTTCATAGTTCAGTCACTGATCTTCAGTAGTGGTGGGTTGTTAGGTGTTGTTCCGCTGATGACGATGGCTATGACTGTGCCAATTGCGACCATTTCCAATGGCAGTACAAACTTATTTATAAGTCCAAAGTGGTTGAGTCAGCTCTTTTTGGAGTGACAGATTCTGGCTTTGGATCTCAGCAGGAACTCCTTTTGTTCCCATCTCCCTGGACTTGCCAGCGGATAAGAGGGACTATGGAGACACCAACTTGTATCTTGTCTTCACAGGATAGAGTGGCATCATCCCCAAGTCTCCCATAGCAAACAGGAGTTATTTGGTCAGAGGACAGATCTTCCACCAGTAAACAGTCCAGTAAATAGTCCTGAGCACTCCCTTCCAAAGACAAATGGCTCTAAAGAAATGCTTTCAAATGTAAAATTGTCCAGACAGTGATGTTGATTGCAACACCCACCTCTCATCTCCTAGAGTCTTATCACAAGAAATACTTCAGGAAGCAAGTTTTGAGCCAAAAGACAAAGAAGAATTCATACAGGTAGGAAGGAATTGGATAGTGAATATCTCCCCGGCTGTAAGCGAAGATCAGGTTTGTGACCACCTGAGGAATATGAACATCCACAAGTCTATGAGTCCTAATGATACATCCCCTGTTCCTGAGGGAGCTGGTTAATGTAGTTGCCAAGTCACTCCCAGTGATATTTGAAAAGTCATGGCTGTCAGGTGAAGTCCCTGGTGACTGGAATAAAGGCAACATCACACCCATTTTTAAGAAGGATAAAAACAATGACCCCAGAAACTACCATCCTATCAGTCTCACCTCTGTGCTGGGAAAGATCATGGAGCAGATTCTCCTGAAAGGTATGCTAAGGCACATGGAATACAAGGAGATGATATGGGAGAACCAGCATGGTTTCACCATGGGCAAATCCTGCTCAAACAACCTTGTGGCCTTCAGCGATGGTGTAATTGCCTCAATGGACAAGGGAAGAGCTACTAATGCCATCTACCTGGACTTCAATAAGGCCTTTGACATGTTACTCCACAGTATCCTTCTCTCCAAATTGGAAAAATATCATAGAATCATAGAATGGCCTGGGTTGAAAAGGACCACAGCGATCATCGAGTTTCAATCCCCCTGCTATGTGCAGGGTCACCAACCACTAGACCAGGCTGCATAGAGCCACAGCCAGCCTGGCCTTCAATGCCTCCAGGGATAGGGCATCCAAAACCTCCTTGGGCAATCTGTTCCAGTGAATCACCACCCTCTGGGTGAAAAACCTCTTCCTAATATCCAACCTAGACCTCCACTGTCTCAGTTTAAAACCATTCCCCCTTGGCCTATTACTATCCACCCTCGTAAACAGCTGTTCCCCCTCCTGTTCATATGCTCCCTTCAAGTACTGGAAAGCCACAATGAGGTCTCCCCGGAGCCTTCTCTTCTCCAAGTTAAACAAGCCCAGTTCCCTCAACCTTGCAAATTTACCAAGCTGTGTGGTGTGGATGGGATGCCAGTCAGAGAGACCTAGATAGTTCTGAGCAGTAGGCCCAAGTGAACTTCACAAGATTCAATAAATCCAGATGCAAGATCTTGCACCTGGGTCAAGGCAATGTCCAATACCAATAAAAGCTGGGGGGTGGAAAAATTGAACACAGCCCTTCTGAAAAGGACCTGGGAGCACTGATGTAGGCCAAGCTGGACATGCACTAGCAATGTGCTCTTGCAGCCCAGAAAGCCAACAATATTCTAGGCTGCATCAAAAGAAGCATGGCCAGCAGGTCAAGGAGGTGATCCTGCCCCTCTACTTTGCACTGGTGAGGCTTCATCTGGAGTACTGGGTCCAGATGTGGAGTCCTCAGTACAAGAGAGACATAGACCTGTTGGAGCACTTCCAGAGGAAGGCCACAAAAATGGTCCAAGGGATAGAATACCTATCCTACAAAGACAGACTGAGAGTGCTGGGGCTGTTCAGTCTGAAGAAGAGAAGGCTCCAAAATAAGCTGATAGTGGCCTTTCAGTGTCTAAAGGGGAGGTACAGGAAGGAGTAGAACAGATTCCTTGCAGAGTCTGTGGTGATAAGGACAAGGGGAAATGGTTTCAAACTTAAAAAGGGCAGATTTAGGTTGGATCTAAGGAAAAAGTCTTTTAAAGTGAGTGTGATGAACTGGAACATGTTGCCTAGATAGGCAATGGATGCCCATTCTGGGTGACATTCAAGGTCTGGCTGGCTGAGGCTCTGAGCAACCAAATCTATTCATTGCAGGGGAGTTGAACTAGATGATTTTTAAAGGTCCCTTCCAACTCAAATGATTCTATGATTTTCTCTCTTCTCCCTTTTTCTCCCAAACTCATCTCCCCTTTCCTAACAATAAGGAATGATCAAATCAGAAAAGACCGTGTGGAAATTTTAGGGAATTTCCATCAAGAGAGTTCTAGTATTCATGATTAGATAAATGTGATCTAGGTACAGATAAGTACGAGGTAAATAAGCATGAGGAAAATAAACTCCAGAGGTCCCTTACAGCCTTATGGTTTTACGGCCAAAAAAAAAAAAAAAAAAAAAAAAAAAAAAAAAAGGCTAAGTAGTGACTATTCCTAACTTATCAGTGATATTCCTTTTGTTTGGAATACGAACATCTTTCCAGCCACAGCTGACAATCTGCACTGTGCAACAACAGAAGCATAGACTTTCATCCTTCCAGCAGAGAAAACCAGACCTTTTTATGTTAATCCATCCTTTCTTACTCTGGATAAAAATTGCCACTCTCCCTTTTTCATCTGCTGCATTGATGAATATCTGCATGGATACATGTTTCAGTTGCTTGTCAGTTTAGTTAGCAACCATAGCAATGTTTTTACTGAGCATTCATGAATCTAAAAATCGTCCTTGGTACTCAGTTTGCTGGTACACAGTCCAAATAAAATCATTCAGGATTGCCAGAGAGGAAGAATGTGTTTTGTTTCAAACACATACTTAAACACAGTTACAGAAATGCTTTTGTAGAACAGTAGCCACTACTGCTGCTGCATTAATCCAAAAGCATGCATGCACAAGTGTGTTTTGCAAGCAGATGAAAGGATTACTTCCCCGGGGTGACTATTCCATCACACCACACTAGCGATTGTTACTCCTTTAAGTTTCTCAGCAACACTGATCATGTCAAAATAACAAAGTGAGAAAGGTTAAGTTAATGCGTTTTAAAACAAGATATTTCCTAGGACAGAGAATTCTGAATCTATCTTCATAGCTAAATCTGATGTTTGTGCTGCTGTCCTGAATCAGTTAGTCAAATTCACCATATTAGTAAAAACACTTGATCCATGTTTCCTCCACTGTTTATTTTAGGTTTATATAGGGGTTATATAGTTCATATTCACCTGTGATGATTTCATGATTGTATGACTGTTGAATTAACTGGCTATTTTTCATTCATGTTTGCGTGTTGGTTTACTACTGACTGCAGAAGGATGGACAAAATGCCTGCTTGCATCACTGATGTTTTTTTTAGTAAATTTGGAAACATTTGTTTGTATCAAATGGCCATGTCATTTATGCAGTCCTATTTATGTATATGTATGTATACCAGCTGAAGAATGCATATCAGATTTATCATTGCTAACCATAACTTCTGTCTCCCTGGATCTAATTCACAGCATGGGCACGAGTCTCTGAATCAACACCACTGATGGAATAGAAAGACAGGTCAAAACACTTCATCCAGATCTTGCATCAGAGCATTAGTATCAGTAAAGTGTGCCTACAGAAGTATTTTCTTTAGCTGGAGTGAACTAACTTGGCAGATCATAAAAAAGGAGGGAGTTCTCTATCTCATTTTTCTCCTGTCTTGTCTGCACAGTCCTTACTCAGCTCACCTTGATGTTTAGCTTTTGTGAGTTACCGCATTTCAGTAGCTCAGTAAAAATGCTAAGAATACTGTAGATCTGTTGAAGCTTATCAGATTTTTGCTGAGCTGATATATAGAATTGGCTCAGAAAGCAATCCTCGAAACCCTATAACATAAAGGTGGGAATGATGCAAACAAAAACATGGGAATTTATTATGAAATCTTCATTTTACTGGCAGAATGTTGTTTAGACATTTTTGCTACCTGTGGAAATATACTGGAAGATTTTAAATAGGTGAAACTTTTCGTCATCACCTGGGAAGTGGGATCCATTAAAGTAATTAGGTTTTCATTCTTACTTTAACAGTACCTGGATTGGTACTGGTAAATCACCATTAGTAAATTATTTATGTACAAATTCATTCTGGTCTTTGGTATTGGTATGTATAATGCAGGATAGGTAAGTAGTTAGGAATCAAATAAATACTCCAAACTTTTAAAGTATTTTACATTTATAAGATAACTTTCAACTTAACTCTCAGTGTAAGGATTACTCAAGTGTAAATACTACTCTGTGATTAGACATCATCACTACTAAGCATTTGCTCATTTACATTCCTGTTCTCTGCATTTCCTCTGATTATTTGGCTTGATTTTTGACAAGGTATTGAATAAGAATCTTAGAAGTAAATATATACTTAAATATAACATATAGACTTATTCTTCAAATAGTAAACTAAACTGTTATTAACCTCTTTTTGCTAACTCTTCTTCGTATTTATTCCCTGTTGTTAATGTGTGAAAGAGTTCTTTCCCACCACAATTCCAATTTCAGTGCTCTTGCCTGACTTCCTCAACTTTTTTAAGTTATAGAATTAGCAACTGATGGCTAAAATCTAGAGACTCTGTGTACTATATGGGAGAGACCCCACAAATGAGCAGTGCTGTGGTTTTCACTGTTACTATCTCTCATTGCCCTGTTCGGAACATTCACATTTGGATTCTGTGGTCATGCTGTATCATCTTGTTAAATGAAGATAATATTAAAATTGTTTAACTCAAAAGTCTTGTTAACACAAATACTTACTGGACTCAACTTACTGGATGTTCTGCTGTCAACTAGAGTTTTCATCTTGTGCAAAACTGAGCACATTGGATGAGTGGAAGCCACCTAAGATAAGCAACAGTGGAAGGTGGAGATATTTGGAGATGAGGAAGCTAGAGATCAACACTTATTTTATTATACAAAGTATTTTCTGTTTTTCTCCTGCCTCTAAAAGTCTCAAATCTCACCAGTAAAATGTACTTGTCTCTTATCATGATTGTAATATGATGTAATTAGCATTCATTAAAATTCTAGATTAATTATTTAAGCTGGCAGCTAGTGTAATTCAAAATTATGCAGCAAATAATTTTAAATGCGATATTTTATGTATTTAATATATGGAAGTACTGTTATTCAATAATGCGGATTTTTATTTGTAATAGATACTCTAGAAATTACCTTTGTGATGTTTATGCTTTTATGTTTTATTACTAATTTCATTCTATAAATAATTTAAGAGTCACTTCAAATAAAATTCTCTATGCCTATTGATATGGTGATTGAAACTACTAGCATCCAGTTGCTTATCAGCTTCTGAGTTCATTTGTTTATTCAACTGTACCCCTTCCTGTGCTCTTTGTTGTATTTATGTAGTTCTGCACATATCATGCAAGTAGGACTAGAAGGTTTTGATGTGCATGTGTGTTTAGTATATAAAATAAGGTTGAATTTTCAGGACTTGAAACTCTCCAGCAATGCTAAATTGGTCTCTACAGAATATTACTGAATGCTTCTCTATAGACTACATATCTACCTAAAGAAAACCACATTACTCTTGGATTTATGTCATTTAGTTCTAACAATATATGACAATTAGAAATGAAGATGCATTTGCTTTGCTGGGAACTCTCCTCATCTTTTAACCTTGCCGTCTGTAGTTTCTTGTAGAATAATTAGAAGCAAGCCCAGCCCTGTGTGGCACTAGCTTTTCTTTTTTTATTTATCTTGAAATAAAACCCTCTCCTTCCACTGAGATAAACTCCATAATTGATAATGAACTTGAACAGAGGTGGTTCTCCCCCCCTCCCCCCCCCCCCCCCCCCCTATAATTGCATATAATC
Organism: Gallus gallus; assembly: GCF_016699485.2. Classification (NCBI taxonomy): domain Eukaryota; kingdom Metazoa; phylum Chordata; class Aves; order Galliformes; family Phasianidae; genus Gallus; species Gallus gallus. The sequence continues at coordinate 32,341,767 of NC_052532.1, forward strand.
TCAAAAGGCATATAAATTAGGGGGGACTTTGGTGATTTATTATATTATTTTTCTAAGGGTATAATGAAATTGTTCTGAAATCCAACAGTGTTAAGAACTAGGGAAACTTTATGCAATTAAAGTCTGCATTCACAATTGTGTGTCATGCATACAAGAAGGATAGCAAGTTAGATTTTGAATAGCAATAGTGGGAATTAGTGCAACTTCATGCTGGAACTCAATATATTTTTGGTGTGAAAATAGCAGTCTAAATCACAGCCTTCATGCAGATGTAGAAGTGAGCAAAATATCTTAAATAAATGTTCAACTATGTGTGGTATATAAATATAACACAAATATCCACATAAAAGCAAATGAATTATATCCAAATTTGGACACACAGTCACATGTATAGCTGTAGAAAACAATTTCAAGCACATTCAAACATCTGTGTGCATCTCTACATGCTTGTATGCATGTTTGTAATGATTTATGTCTTTAGATTACTAAATTGCAAATAAATATGTACGGATAGAGTATTATCTGCACAAACTGGAAAATTCATCAGCAGATTAAAAGCATTCAAGCTGAAAATAATTATTTTTGTGGCAGTAATAATGCTGCAATAACTATGACAATAAAAATATTGTAACCTTATTATACCTTTATGTAACTTGGTAAATTTACAGTGCAATATTTAAAATTAGCACATGCATTTGATGTGCTTATGTTTGGTTATTATTATATCTTCTGTTGATAAAATACAGTAATTTTTACACTAGAGTATCATTGTCATGTGTGGCAGACATGACCTGTTAGGAGTAAATGTTGCAAAATATCTGATATTATTTACTTAGATAACAATACTTATGTACTTTCACTCAGCTTAATGCTTTCTGAAGAAATATAAACAAAGGCTGATGAAGAATGGTGAAAGTGAATTTCCTGGAAGACTTTTACTAGAAGAAGCAAGAGATCTCTGTGGTGTTTTGTTTGTTTTTTTTTTGTTTGTTTGTTTGTTTTTGTTTTGTTTTTTACTTCTGATCTTTAATGATCTGAAAGAACAAAGAGCATATTCATGGAATTCACTATTAATCAGTCTGGCATTACAAGGACAGAAATATTGAGCACAACAGAAACAGAGATAAAACAAATGGATGAAATGTTAGAAATATGGCAGTAAATACCAAAATGAGGTCTGACACAAAAATAACACAAGTTAACATATTTGTAGACAGACTGAAATAAGGTCACTGCTGAAGTAGCTGTCATCACGCAGTATCAAGACAATGTGAAGTATGATAGAAGTTGACCAGAGGAAGCTTTTATACAGAGGCATGTTTTTTCCACAGAGCAAAGAAAAAATGTACCAGTACTGAGGCAGTGCTCATGATGTGGCTGCAGAAGCTGCCATTGCAATCTTCAATCTGCACATGCAGAACATAACAAGGAACAATATACATTGTTGTTTTTCAATAGCAGCATAGAACTCTACAATCTACAAAGCTACTTTTCCAATACTGTTCTGAACTATATATGAGACTATACCTTATTCAGAGCAGGGACTGTATTTCTGCAGAAACTCTGAGTCCAAAAATGTTTCCAAGATACTATCATACCATTACCAAAGGTGATAGTAACTATGGCTGTGTGGCTTTGTGTGGTTTCTTCTTTACACATTATCTCAGTGTTACCTAAAGGTAGACTTGATACTATCAAGGCCTATAAAATAAACCTGTAGATGACTTAGTTTCATTAGTATGTCTGTTAATGTGCACCATGTATACATTTAAATATTCTTTTTCTTTTTTTTTTTCTTTTTATCATTTGTACTTACTAGGTAGCAAAGGCTTTTTGATTTCGAGTAGATAAGTAAACAGTTTTTCCAGTCCAGTACAATTTCCAAGGGTTTAAAAACTGTTTTTCTTTGTCATTAGGATTAAATCAAAACCTTTTGAATTTGAAATTACAGTGGATAAAATAAAGACAGAAATTGTGGGGTGCTGGAGGGTCAATGGTAGAATTATTTGGGCCATGAAAAACAGTTTCAAGTTTCTTGCTTGATAGATGTAATGTTTGAGATGCATGTACCTGGGTATCTCTGAAACTAATGCCTCTTATTTTATTACTTTTGCCCACAGACTTAGACATTAATATTGGTAATATAATAAAAAAATGTTAAACCATCCCGCCAGTATTCTGTTACATTTTGTTGCCGTGCAACAGATGGCAGCAGAGGGGCATTCTGACAAAATGGCATCAGACATGGAAGTGCTTATGAAGCAAAGTTATGTGATTGAATTCCTCCATGAAAGAAAAATGGCACCCACTGACTTTCATCAATGCTTGCTCAAGGTTTATGGAAACCAAAAAGTGGCTGTGAGCAGAGTGAGGCAGTGACATTTGGTCATCTCCCCTAGTACAGATGTTTACAAGCACTACATGCAGGCTCTTGTTCATTACTATTGGAAATGCATAGCTAACAGTGGTGACTACTGAAAACTGATATTTTGTAGCTGAGAATTTGCTCTATCAAACAGTGTTATTATGTTCTTTGTATCTGTTGTAGCTTTCATGGAAATAAATAGGAGGCATTAATTTCGGAGCAACCAATGTATATCTCTTTTTACCAGAATATTCTGAAATGGATATCTCTCTTGATGGAGATCTTCATGATTTTGCAAATAGGAGACTAGATATGCTTAAAGTGTAGCAAAAAGTGTACTCTGTTAGACTAACACTGATCTAGGTCAGAAATTCACAAGAAATTTTTCTCATGCTTCCCTCCTGCATATTCATTCATTCTATGTATCCTCCAGAGAACCCCTTCCCAAGGATGCTTCAAACATATAAATCTGAAGGATATCCTGGGGCATCTAAGCTGCCATTTGAGGCCTAATGTTAGACAAATGACTTACTCTGTTGCACACCAAAGTAGCAGCCTAATCACTTTGCTACATTCTTTTAAAACAGAGCACTAATTTGGATTGCAATTGCACCCTGCAACTCTATTTTAGAGATATATATCTTCTTTCATTGAAGATACATGAAAACTAGTGAATGATTACCCAAATATGAATAATTAATGTTACTGAAAAAGAAAGAAAATATTTCATCACTGGTACCTGTAGAAAAAACAAAAGTGAACAAATGAGTGAAATTCTTGTATAGCTTTCAGTTCTCTTCTGTGTTCCCATTCAATACACCATCCACAACAGGAAAAAAAAAATCATCTTTATAAATTAATAGGTAATATTTAAACATATGAGCTACTGTGATGGCCTGGAAAACATTGTCAGCCTTTTTATTTCTTCTGCTTTCATTTGTCCAGCTAGAATGGTGAGAAAGTTTATTTGAAGAAAAGTGTTGACAAATAACCATAGAATTATAGTAGGTGACACTTCACAAATGTCCTATACATTTTCCCAATACCCCAAACTTCCATCTATTCTATCTCCACATAGATATGATAATAAAGCAAATCACAGTAAAGAACAGTGGAGATCACATTAAAATTGACATGAAAAAATCACATCATCCTGCAGCCTCTAACCTGCAGGAATAGTCTACTAAATGTTTTTGTGTAGAGCTTTGGAAATACTAAAATTCATATAGGTTGTGCTCCTATTCAATATACTTCTTCATATGCATTTTATGTGAGTCATTTTGTTAGATTATTATTATTATTATTTTAGTATTCATTCTTTGCAATCTGGTACTAGGAGAAATATGGGAGTGATTTACTGTGGGCACCCTAGGAACAACTGACAGTAATACACAGTAGAAAAGAGATGGCAGGATGCAATGTCTGCCAAGCAGTTTCTTCAGCAGTAAGATCTGCTGGTGAGAAACATACTGTAAGTGCACATGTCAATAATGAAAATAAACATGAAAATAAAACAAAACTAAGCATATTCCAAAATAGCATGAATAACTGACTGTAGCGTTAAACTAGGACTCAAGACCCTTTTCCACTGAGTGACCTCCAACTAGTCCTTAGTGTGGTTTCCGTTTGTTTGTTTGTCATTGTAGTTGTTTCTTTCTATAAAACAAGTACTACTGTAAATTGCACGAACATGAATACTAACCCATTGGAAAAACAGACAAACCAGTCTGTTTTGCATAAATAGAAACGTCACTTGGAAAATGCAGAAAGCAATCTTCGTTTCACTCTGGAGCTGGATTTGAGGAACTGCACCATACTTCAAGGCTTACTTTAGAACATGATACTTTAAGAAGAGTTCTGTCCTATTAAGTCAGTTAATACAAGCATGAGATTTGAAAATGATAACCCGGCAGGATTGAGAGGACAGGAATTGTTTATTTAGGAAAACTAATTAAGGATAAGATCACAAGATTCTGGAATGTAAAGCTATATGATGAAAAGAGAGTATTCTATGTCTTGATGGTCAGGACAAAGAAAAATATTTAAGTTTACAAAGAAGAATTTTAGGACAGTCCACAGAAAATAAACCCTGAACATAAGGCTAGATAGGCTAGAAAGTGTAATTTGGAGTATTTCTGGATTTTTTGCATGCATTTCAAATCCTTCCAGCACATTTTACCATTGACCTGTGAGAAAAGTGTTGACATTTTTTTTGCAAAGAATATTTAGATGTACTGTTCAAAATACAAGGTATTGTGGTAGTTTGAAGGAGAAGACAGAATGAGAAATATGCTTTAAAAATTATTCCATAACTCTTCCAGGAAATGTATTTTTGAAACTTGTCATGGAAGAGGAGTACAGACAATATTACATATACCAAACTAATTGAATTATAGTTCTTGTTCAACCTTGTTCAACCATGGTATTACGATGCCACCTTCCAGGAGTGAATTTATAGCCTGCCAAACCTCAACCTATGTCCTGGGTTACAGATTCTGGAGTAACAGATATTATTATGTCATCAAATCCAACCTGAGATGACTCTGAAAATAAGTAAAAATATCTTATTAAAATGGTTTTCTATCAACTTCTTCAAAACAGGACTGAAATAAGGACTGAAAAATCTAGTTCTATTTTCATAGTTTATGAGCTTTTTGTCACTTCTTTTCTAAATAGAGTGCATAAAAGTTTAAATCTTTGAGATCTGTTGAGATCAGAATGTATCAAAAACTTTCTTTTCACGTAAGAAACATTTGAGACTTAAAATTCTTTTAAATGATACAGGAGGAAAAAACACAGAGATTAAGGAAATTTGAGATCAGATGCAACCTGAAATCAACGATTAGAGAACCATATAATCACAGTGAGCTGGGTGGGATGATGAGTCAGAAGAAGGGCAAGGTATTACTTAAAACCCAGAAATCAAATTAAGACAAGGAAGAAACTGTTTTTCTTGAGAATGGTGTAACATTTCGCAGACACTGCAGAAGCAACATGCCACGATCTGAACATCTAAAGAGCTAGTTTGCAATGTCATGTCTTCAGTCTATATTGTGATGACATGAAGGGAAATTTATCAATTTAAATATAAGATGGAATTTAGTTTAAATATAAGATGTCCTTTAATAATATGAGAGAACTTTTTATTTCTCTCCCTGAAGATTTCTTGCCATAAAATTTTACCTAGATGCTTTAAACTAAGCAGAAAAACTTTTTTCTTCTTTTTCACTACGTGAGAATGTAATAGGCTTTTAGAAAATCATACAGTCTTGATTTGAAGCTATCAAGGGATGTGAAAATCTGTCAGTAACATTGATAGATTTTCTCCCATAATTGATGAAAATGCACAGCTTATTTCCAATGTGAATATCTAGTTTCAATTTCCAGCTGCTGATTCTTTATATTATGTCTTCCACTAAATGAAAGATCTCCGTAGTACCTTATATATATATATATGCATATGCACATTTTTTTTTTCCTCTGAAGATACTTACATGCTGTAATCATTTTTTTTTTCTTCATGAACTTTCCTTTTTATCCTTCTTTTAAAAAATCTATGCACTAGAATGGAATATCCGGATAACGATCCCAGCAATGTTAAAATCAACTATGTGCTCTTATTAACTTTTCTCTTCTCCAAAAAGATTTCTTCTTAATGCGACAGTTGTGATAACTGCCTACCTTATCACTATAACTCATATAACTTTTCAATCTCTGCTTTTCAGGAAAAAAAAAAAAAAAAAACCTCTTATTTTGCAGCTGTAGACTCCATTCCCAACGTAATGGCTTTTTATCTGAAAGTATTTGAAATATTTCATTTGAATATGACTATTTTATCAAGCTGCCCAGATCACTCTGTGTGGCATCTACATTCTTATTTGCATATATTATTGTGATAAATTTTATTCCTTCCACACGTTTTATTGCTGGTGATAAGATAATTATTTCCTTATTACATGTCACTGAGAATTGCACTGTTCCCGGTGCAATGCTATTTTCCTTTACAGACATGATTAGCCACTGATGACTTATTTTTAAGATGTCAGTTCAACAGTTATTGATCCATTCAACATATATATCTTTACAATACTGTACTGTGCCCACTTCTGAGATTTATTAAACAATGAAAATTAATAGCCTGGAAATCTTCTTAAAACTTCTCTCAGATTCAGATTGCTCTAGCCTGCCTTCAGCAAAGACAAGTCTCTTCATTAAGGAGGCATTAGAAATCATGCTTATGTAGTCTCCTTCTGCACTGAAAAGTAATCTATCATTATATCTCCATAATAACTTGTTTTCAGCCATACGTGCTTGAAAGTAGTGACAGAGATGACAATTTATATCCAGGCTTTTCTTCTTTTCCCTTCACAGGAAAAACACACACACACACACACACACACACACACACACACGCACACAAAACAAAAACAACAACAAAAAAACATTAACAGTATTTTCTACCTAAAAATACTTCCAACATCTTTAAATTCTGGAATTGTCTGTATATTCTTATGTAATGTACCTTTCAACTGTTCTGATGAATTATTACCCGTGATATTTAAAAACACCTTATAGTTCCAATCAGTCTTGCAAGTACATTTCCCCTATCTTTGATCAAGGGAAACAGTGTACCATGACCAGTGTACCAGATGGCTTTTCTATCTTTCTGCAATTAGGATGAATTGAAGAGAGGATTCCATCCTATTTTCAAGTTAATTTGGATTCCTGCAGTGGCAATGTACAACATAAGAAAAAATGGCTGCCAACATAAACTTTCAGAATTACATTATTCAGTTTTCTAAGCAGGTAAAATGAACCACTATGCTAAAGAGAACAGTAGACTATACAGACAATTAAAAACATCTTCTTAAATCTAATGCACAGATTCTGCATTTTTGAACTCTCTTCTTCCAAAAAGAAATATCTTTTAGTAAGATAAAGCACTGGGATTAAGTTAATGGAGGAAAAAGAGCAGAACAGTAATTGTATGAGATATCAAGTTGTTACAGCGGTGAGCAAACATCACAGTACTTCTCAACCTTTGTCATCAAGATGATGAATTTAACTTCAGAGTCTCATGTATGTCTTGAATTACAGTGGTTTCTATGTTTGGCTTTTTTAAACTCTAGTTGTTACTTTACCTCCTCAAGAACCACTTCCATATCATAGGCTCTCTCTCCATACTTAAGTAAGTGAGTATAAGGAGCTCTCTCTATTTCAAGGTTGTGCATAATCTAAGAATTTGAAAAGTAAAGACATTTTATTCAGATTGCCTGACACCAGCCTTTATTTTATCATAGAATCATAGAAGCATAGAATGGCCTGGGTTGAAAAGGACCACAATGATCATTGAGTTTCAACCTTTCTGCTATGAGCAGGGTCACCAAACACTAGACCAGGCTGCCCAGAGCCACAACCAGCCTGGCTTTGAATGCCTCCAGAGATGGAGCATCCACAACCTCCTTGGGTAACCTGTTCCAGTGTGTCACCATCCTCTGTGATACTTCCTCCTAACATCTAACCTAAACCTCCCCTGTGATGTTTATGTGCATAGATTCATAGAAAGGAAGAGAAAAAAAAAAAAAAAAAAAAAAAAAAAAAAAAAAAGATGTTCTTGGCTTCGGAATGAAAGGGAAATGGAAATAGTTCCGAAGTGACCTGGTGTTGATACGGAGAAGATGGCAGACAACAAAATCAAGGGCTTCTAGACACATGAGATTTAAGAGTAAGGAAAGAGTAGGGAAAGAAAGCAGAGATGATTAAGAAAAGTATGTTGCTGTCAATATACAGGAATTACCACACCAAGCATCATCGTTCTATGAATGAAAGACCATGGTTATATTTAAATCAAAGCTTCTTTCTCTCAACTGTTATGAAAAGCAAACTGAGATTTCTGGGGAAGTGATTGTTTCAAATTGAGCAGATATGCATAACGTGTCGCTGTTCTGTTTGCGTTTCTGTAATCATATACAGTTCAAACAATATCCAAACAATGAAACCTTCTCTGAGTAATGAGAATATCCTGACTTCAGCACTGAAATATTGCTATTTATAAGGATTCACAGAAGTCATTGAATGTTCCCCATCACCAGGGTCAGAACAAATGGAGCTCTGAGCAACCTGATCTAGCTGTAAGTGTTTCTGTTCACTGCAAATGAGTTGGAGTAGATGACATTTCAGGATCCCTTCCAACTCAAAAGTTTATATGATTCTATAAGAATCAGGATTCCTTTGTGTTACAATATGTTTTTTAAAAATTTTTTACATTATATGAAGAAATATTTCCCATTTTTCTCTTACAAATATCTCAACACAATCTGACCACCTGTATAGCATATTTAGTGTACATGAGAGTAGATATATCTCAATGCCTCATAATTCATATGTTTCCCTTTTGCTATGAAACCTTCTGAATGTTTTTCTGTGTGCATTAAACCTATGACTCAGTGATTATGATCTGCTTAAAGCAAATATGCTATTATTTATAAGACATTTAAATGTTAATTGTACAGTTTGAAAAAATATTTGTACAGCCATTTTGCCACGAAGGAAAGAATTCTGGTTTTGCTCTTTTTTTTAACGTGAAAATTATATGTGACTTCATATTAACAATGAGATTACTGTTTCAGATTTTAAAATTCCATTTAATTTCTTTATGATAAAAAATGTTGTTTTTCTTCTTCCTTTATATTTTGATATATTTTGATAATATTAAAAAAAGAAGAAAAAAAAAGCCTAATTAAAAAGATGGTTATTTTTCCTTCTATTAAGAAGGAATTGAAATAAAGAAGTAAGTTCTGTTAATTGTGCTAAAAATGCTTTTACCCTTAGTGCAATCTCTGGAACATAGAGGGCACTATTACATTAATGAAAATAGCATTTTACAAATAGAACCATTAAGACATGTTTTGAATAATGGGAACTAAAGTACTAGTATGCTAGCATGCAATGCAGATTTACTGAAATCTATGTGAAACAAATCTTTCTTGTGCAGTAGCTTAATATGATTTAAAAACAACAGAGACAAAAATGGAACAAAACAAAACAAAAACCAATGAGCAAATGAAAACAAGTACTACAAAAAAATTGAATTAGCTGAAGAAGCCAGATACAGGCATAGAGAAGGAGTTAGGTGTAATACAACAAATTGTGTTGTATATTGAGGAAACACATTACTCTAAAAGAATTATACATAGAAACTGGTAAGCCTTTGAAAAGGAAAGAATTTTTATGATGTTAGAAGAAGCCACAGATATTTCATGCATTTCTTGACACTAACTAAGTGTATTTAAAAATTACAGTGTGTAATTCAAAACTGTCAAATGCGGAATATTTTAATGTTTTTCATTTTCATTCTTAAAAAACAAAAAACAAACAAACAAAAAGAAAAGTCCAACCTTACCATTTATATTCCTATGGATGGAGACAAAGATCTACATGCTTTGCCTGAGCTGTATCATAAATACATTTCTCTTTCTCTTAGTGCTATATATTCAAATTGACAAGGAACAAAGATAGTTTAAATGAGTTAAGTGATCCTAAATGCTTTTATTTTTCTGACTTTGATTCATGGTAAGAAGGCAGACTCTTCTCTTTAAGGTAACCTGTCACAGCTAATAAATCTTCTGGGACTGTCCCTTATGACTTGAATGTTCCTTTCTGCTTCTGGCAAGCCATAATAATGTCACATTCAGAAAACTTCAACTTCGGCACTGCAATTATCACTGTTATCTTTTCCAGTTCAGATCACTGCTCTCTTAACTGACTAACCACCTGCAAAGGACTTTTTAACACAGTAGTCCTTTCTTCCTCTCTTTCCTATTGGCAGACTTTATCCAGTCAAACTACACTCTTTGAGTAATTTTAACCATAAAGCAGAATGAAGTAAAGTCAGTTGTGAAATGTTCAAACTGTTGAAATCCTTCTTACGCTAAGTACCAGATCTTAAAAGTGAGAACAATGAGAGACACTTTGTATGTGGTAACCAACACATACATGTTTTGGCATTTCATTACATTAGATTTAGTGCTACTTTGGTTTTCTAGAATGAAAATCCATAGCTAACTAACTGTTAAGTAATTAAAGGTAATGCTCAGTTCTTCTTGTTCAGCTGTTCTGTGGCAAGACTTGAGTAATTAAAATGCTGCATGTCTCAGAAATGCTGTGAGTTGATACCTAGAGGAGCTTCTCTAGTTGCTTCACAGAAGATATAACAGATCTTCAGCAAAGCAAATATCTAACTTATAAATGATGCACTTTATTACATCATTATATTGGAACACACCATGAGATTCTATAAATTTATTTTTTAAGTTGTCACTATATCTTTGCCTCTTCCATTTATTTTCTAATATAATTCTTGAATCAATGAATATTTCCTCTATTCATAATGCAACATTTTCCAGGCAAAATTTTCCTTAAAATCTCTGAAAACAATTTATTTCTGAATGGATAATTAAGCTGTCCTTCTGGAGAGTTTGTATCTCAGTGCTTTCTCAAATAAATGGTTTTAGATTAAGGAACATTGTGACTAAGTTGTTTGTACACACTTTCTGTCACTGTGCCGGTCAGATAACACAGTGTTACTAGCACACCAATATTTTGGTTGTTGCTGCATGATGAGAGCACACCCAATTGCAATCCAAGGCAGTTAGTGGGAAAGAAACACTACCTTTCCAGGGTGGCAGAAGGAGGTGGGGTGGAGCTGGGACAGCTGGCATAAATCAGGCAAGTGGTGATTCCATAATATATGACATCACAAAAAAGGCCATAAAGCTATGGGGAGCTAGCCACAGGTTAGTTGCTTCTTGGTGGGATGGCTGGGACTCATTTGATGGCTGGTGAGATATGTTGCTGTTGGATGCTTGTCAGTGAGTACTTCTATTGTTAGCTGGGTATCAACTGATGGGTGGTGAATAATTGCATCATGGAGATATACAGAGGGAATAAGAGATAGTTTCAGTATATTTTTGTTACTATTTTCCTTTTCTGTCTTAGAAAATAGCATTTATCTCAATCCATAACTTCTATTTTGTTTCTAGTTCTCTCCGTCATCCCACCTTGAGAGGAGTGAGTGTGGTGCTAAGCTGCCTGCCAGATTAAACCACAAAAGGCATACATCAACACATTTGTAAAATGTGTATATAAACAGCATTTTTAGTGTTCCTAAACTTAATATAATCAGAGATTTTGATTTATACAAAAAAGTGTATTTTGATTATTTTTCTATTTAATTTTATTAATCAGCATTGTCTTTAATTGGAGATAGTCAGGTATCATGATCGCATGGTATCTTAAATGCACCTGATGGGTTTATAGTGAGTCACTTGGAAGAAAGCTTCCATGGAAAACAAGAGAGGTTCAAATGAAATTAAAGGATTATTATAAACTTCATATGATCACAGTGAACTAACTTTAGCAATACTAAATTTAAAGATTTTTTTCTTTATTGAATGAAAGCTTCTACTTTCTGCCTAGAACTGCAAACTGTTGAGATGCTTAAGGAGGTAACATGTTTTTCCTCGTACAAACTCTGACAACTCTGTACTTCTTACACCCTCAGTGTCTTTGACAAGTAGTAGGTATAATAATAACATCTTTCAATTTGCATTTTCTGAAAATTGGATAATAAAAAGGTTCAAGAAAATATCCCAACTGTTACTACGTTGTTCATTTTAAGACAAAGCGAAATTGGAAAGTGATTTCGTACCTTTCAGTTCACAGAACTATCTATATAATATCTCAAAGATGGAAATACTAGCTGTTTTATCTTTTCTTCCCATACTGCAATTCATTTCACAAGCAAAATCATTACAGGCTGTCTGAGCATCTAGTTATTTACTTTGAAATGTTTCTGAGCATTAATTAGTGCTTCTGTCGACATACTCATTTGTGCCATTCAGAAGGTATGAAAAACCACCCACATGCTTTCTATTGCCCCAGCTCCTGGAAGATTTGGATTTTAACAACACAATAAGACACTTCTAAAAGGGAATTCAATCACATGGTTGTATTGGTGTGATTTCCCCCCCCATCATTTATAAAGCAGAATGAGAATTACTACCTTTCTCTCTTTTTTTCTTCCTACAGTTGCATTCTGATAACTACCTGAGTAGGTATCAAATGTAAAAATCCCATAAAATCATTAATTCTCTCTATTTTTTCTTGTGATATTTTTGGAGATATACTTATTGTAGTAAAACATCTGAAAGGACAAAACTGTAAAGGCATATTATTTCATAATGATCTCAATAAACAGGCATTCAGCAGTACTCAGTAGTATAGAATGATTACTATATGAAACCTGATGAATTTCCAAATCCTAATTTTGAAATATACAACAACAGCAGAGAAGTATAAAGCCCATTACTAGAAATAGATTTAGTGCATAAATGGCTAGAATTTCCACCTCTGAAATATATAAATGTATGTATTTATATAATATATATCTAATATACATATATTTATTATATTAATTATTATCTACTATATTGATATTTGTTCATTTATATTAACATCTATTTATTTTATTTTATTATTTATTATATTAACATAGATGTTAATATAATAACATATATATATATATAAAACGAACAATAAGTTCAGTGTGAGATCCACTCAGTTTTAGCATGGGCAGAGGCATAAGTATCTAGAGATGGTTGTCCAACACATTTGCTACTCATCTTTATAGACTCAGTTCAAATCATACTAAAATACTTCCACGAAAATGGGAATACAGAAAATCAGCTTCTCCACAATCCCTCTTTTTCACACCTGGATAAAGTAACTTTCAGCTCTATAGCACTTGATGCACCATACTATCACTCACAACCTTTTTTGTATGTTATCATGGGATGTCCTGGGTTGAAAGGAACCATAGTGATCATCTAGTTTCAACCCACCTGCCATGTGCAGGGTTGCCAACCACCTCTTCCCTTCCATCCCTAATTAAGCAATATCCACACCCTGCAGCAAATCCAATAGCTTATCTCATTCACTTTCACCTTTTTTCACCTACACCCATATTTTACTGGAAAAAGCAAGTTTTCCTGGAACCATAACTCCTTAAATATATGTATAGCCACTGAGTGAGTAAAAATGCTAGTTGTTCTTATTCCCTATGCTCAGACAGTATAGATACTGGCCTAACAAGTCCTTGGAATTGAATGCAAGTGTACCAGATTAACCACAGACTGAAATCCTGTGATGCAGTCTATGCTCCATTTTGAGATTTGGTTTGTTAAATTGCATGTGTTGCCTGTAGTTAGAGATGAGTTGGCCACCAGATTGCTTTCCTCCTCTGTTTTGGAGCATTTTAAACTGCAGAAGAATGTGTGTGAAATAAACCACAAATACTTGTCTCATCTAAGTTTGCAGACAAATAATGATTCATGACGGAATTGTCAAAATGTTGAGGAGTAAGATAACTTTGTGTTGGTATCTAACCATTGACTACTAATTCATATTTACAAGTACAGATTTGGAAATTATTTGATTGAATACTTTAGGATTAGAATCTGCATATGCTTCAGACTCAGGCTGGGTTAAAATCACCCTCACATTATATTAATATGTATTTGAATGAAAGTGTTCATTAATAAATCTCCCAGAGCTTACAAAATTAAAGAAAAAAAAAACACCAAACAATCTGTATACACATTATCAATTTTTTGATGTTCCAGAATGTTTGAGCATAGTGAGAGCTTCTGTAAGGTGTAATAAGTTTTTTTTCTTTTTTCCCATTTGTGATTTTCATTTCTTATTTTTGTCTTTTACATTTGATTGGACAGTGAAAAGTCTTTGATTCTTTGAGTATACCCACATCCATTTATTCATTTGCAAAAAAACAAGCAAAACCAAATATGCATGTCTTTATGATCATTTCTCTTTTTTTAGTCTAATGAAGACATCAGAAATCAACTATATTTTCACAAATATGAGGAGATTGAGTAATTGTGTGGATCCTAGGCCAAGTGACTAATGCGACAAAGTAGATCATGACAGATTTTCAGTAAAGTAATTAAAATAATTGCAGTCTTCTAACCATTCACAAATACAGATTGAGACAAGGGATTAAATATTAAAAAGCATATTCTTTCCTACTGAGAAAACAGCTCTTCACACATTCTGGCCTAATATTTTAGAAGTTGGATATATTTTAGAATATCTTCTTTGTGTCAAATTCATCAGAGAGGAGCACAAAAAAAAATTAACTCAGTTTTAACCATGGCAAAGACAAGCAGTATGACAGAATGATTGCTGTATCCACATTGATTTCATAAATGTTGATGGAAACTGTGCTGTGCTTCATGAGACTGTTACAGATAATAGGAAATTTTTTCTTTCTTTCTAAATTTTAGAATATTTTATGTACTTGGCAAGAAGTTTAGAGAGAATTTACACAAATAAGAGTAAATCATACCAGAGTTTGTGAGGACTTATGTATGAGAGCTACCACCCATATATATATAGATCTCATAAAAATAGAATAGTAAAGTAGTTTTTGCCTTTCACTGGCTTATGGATACTCCTAACTTTTGGAAAATTCCACTTGTAACTGCTGTTATAATATGCACTGCAGCTATATTTGCTGAACTACTTTTAAGTTTTATTACCTCCGTTAATGATATCCCCACTATTGTACCAAGAATGACAGGTGGAGGCATACTTTGTGTTTGAACGTTTTGCAGTGGAAGGGCATTATGCCCATGGGTGAGCATGAAAAACAGGAAGGAGTGGAGGCCCAGCACCAAAATCAATTAAGAGTGACAATTTTCTCCAGTGCATTTTCTTCTACCAACAAGCTAATATAGCATCAAGTTATTTTGGAAAACAGTTTTTGAAATACTTTACACACTAAATGTTATAATTTTAAAGACTTTACTTAAATAGTTACTGAAATAAAGTATGTACCTCAGTTGTACCTGACAACAGGAGATTTTTTGAAAAAGGGAAATAACTTGAATTTTTTAATGGTTTTTAGTTTCTCTTTGCAATAAAAGATGAATGAATTGTAGTCAATGATATTACACTAAAGTTACTAAAAAATACTTTCCTTCAGCATACTTTCTGCTTTTATCTGTTTCAATCTCTGTGCATGTTTTTAAATATAACAAATTGCTTGTTTTCCCTTTGGATGACTACATCTTTTACATCTTGTACATTTCTTCTTTATGTACAGAAGTAGTCCATTAAATTTTGAAGTTAGATATCAGCTTCCAATTGAAATAAGAGTAGTCTGTAGCTGAGCTGTTCATTTAAGTTGGGATAATAGAATATCTTAGAAAAACAGTGAAATAAATTAAGACTTTTATTTACATTCTATTTCATTGTGAGCTATTTTTTTAAGAAAATTCCATTCATCATAGGTAAAATGTAGCAGCTTAAAACCCCCTAAATGGATTCTGGCATTCATACATTTCACGAAAATCATAGAGATTTGAAAATTTTCTGTCCACTGGCACATCGCAAAAATGAGGAAACCTTAGAATTTTGATAGAATGGGAATATCTTTTACAAATGTTTGTAACCTTTTCTCAGATACGGCCAGTCTTTATTCTCCTCAAATTCTCAGTATTTATACAATAATTATTATCCTCAATATTCTCAATTTTTAGACTCTGGATATGATGTAATTCTGTACAGAAAGCCATGTTCTATTTATTGATCCAGTTAGGGTTAGATTTTTAGTCTTTCTACAGAAGCAGTTAGGATAAATTTCTTCTTGTGTAATTTAAAAGCTGTGGGCATAGCTGATTTTAGTATTATTAAAAATATAGATAGATCTGTTTTTTCCTTTTAATTTCAGGGAAGTGTCCTCAGATGATAATAATTTAGTGACATAATGCTTGTAATTTGCTAAGAAAACTCAGTTTAACAGGGAAATTTGAAGCACATCTTTGTTCTGCATTACTTAAGATACATATTGTGAAAATATCAAATATATGGATCATGTTTTTTAATTTTAGTAGTTCTTCAAGAACAGCCAAATATCTCACACAAGATAGGAGGCATTATTTTCGGAGCAGTTCTTATAAAATAGAAGGCATTACTTTTTAATGTCCCTCATAGTTTCCATGGAAATAAATAGGAGGCATTATTTACAGTGCAAGCTATGTTGTTTTTCTGTGTAGACCATAAGAAAGACAGCTTATTTGGGGATTTTTATTTTTAATTGTATATACGTACTATATATATCTATGTAAGATATAAGTTTTCTATCTACTGTGGACACTGAAGAAATGTAGATGAGCTGCTTCATAGTAAATATTTAATATTTAAATGGATTAAGTTTGATGAATTATGTCAATGATAAGCAAAATACTCACTATTATACAGAAGGAGCAGGTGGAAATCTAGCAGAGCTTTGATTTAGAATCTCTGCTTTTATGCAGAGGCAACCTCGGTGTGTAAAATAAGAAAAAGATCTCCTTCAGTAAATTAACAAATCATGTCATGTAATTTTGTAATATATGTTTTCTGTCTACTCTTAAGTAACTTTCAGTTAAAATCATCATAGCCTTAACTGTTTTTCTCCATGATGATTCAGTAAGGTCAATAAAGTTAAATATTTGTACTTCCCTATGTAGTTTTAAGTTGAAAGTTTAATAACTTTTTTTTTTTTTTTTGGTAGAAGGAAATTCTTAAATTATATTTCATTTCAATTTTCTGCTAAGTCTTCACAAGGAGACAAAGTTATTGAAGTTGTTATTCAAGACTGTAAGAATGATATCAGAACCAAATAAAGTAGCATCCTGTTGTGAGAACTTTGTGTTGTAGGACTTCTGTAAAAATTACTGAGAATAGATTCATACTAGCAACAATGCAGAGAAAAAAAAATGCTACCGTGTTTGTTTAAATGACCATTAATAATTCACTCCTACTCCAGAATGAATACCCATCAGACTTTTAAAATTGAATTAAACAAATCTTTACATGTGGATTTCCTTTGTCCTATTTACCTTGTACACGAAATACATAAATCTCTTTTTATTATTTTCTTGGAAAAAGGCAAAATAAGTAGTATCATATCCAAAATGTCAGCAGCACTAATCACTATTTCATTAGAAGGAATGTTTTGTTCATAATTATACTCTTTCAAAAACTATATGTTCATATTTATTGAGGAAAAAAAAAACCACTGAAGGATCTCCATCTCTCAAAGTAAACAGCTTAACATTTAAAATTAAATTCATTCTCATACTTAAGTATGTCATTAGATCAAGGATAGCAGGATAAATTCTCTTCACAGAGGCTTTCACCATAGCAAGCAGAAGTCTATCTCTGTACTTGGAATTGGGCTCCAAAAACCTTGTTAATGTTATGAAAACTTGCTAGACCATATTTTTTATTGTTCTATTAAATACAAATTAAAAAAAAAATGATATGAAAGGTAGTACAATTGAAGAAAAATTTTTGAGAACTTTTCACAAATTTCACCAAATATGTTAAGAAGAGATTCCAGCATTTCTCAACATGTGTTCAGTTTTCAAATGGTCCCAATAGTAGCTGGATGTTGCATCTTAATTGCTTTGATCAACATCCTTATAAATATTTCAGTTTTGTTTTCCAAGAAGGAGCAAATGAATATGGCAAAGATTTATGTAATTGAATATCATAGCTGATTATCTCTAGAAATGAGAAGAATGTAATTTTTAGGGCTTCACTTTAACTTATTTTTCATAAGAAAATATAGTCAGTCCAGAGAGCTTCCATTTTTAAGAATGTACTGTGCATTCTGGTAAAAGTTTGTGAATTATGATATTTTTAAAATCCATGGTCTGTAGCCCTTAGGAATTCCAGACCCTAAAGGTAAGACTTCATGTTGGTCAAGGAGGATCTGGTCAGAGTGAGTCTAGCTAAAATCAGTGCACACAAATCCACGGTCCCCAGTGGGACATACCCACATGCGCTGAGGGAGCTGACAGAGGTGATTGCTGAATCTCTCTATATCAGCTTTGAGAAGTCTTGGCAAATGGGAGAGGTGCCTGAAGGCTAAAGAGTAGACAGTGTCACTCTGGTCTTCAAAAGGGGAAAGAAGGAGGATCCAGGAAACTACAGGCCAATTAGCAACACCTCCATCCCTGTAAAGACGATGAGCAACTTGTTCTGGATACCTTCTTCAAGCAATTGGAAGTGAAGAATATTATCAGGAATAGTCAACATGGATTCCCCAAGAGGAAATCGTGCTTGACCAACCTGGTAGCCTTCTATGACGTCATCTCTGTCGAGTAAATGGGAGGGCAGCAGTGGATATTGTGTGCCTTGACTCTTGACTTCAGTAAGGCATTTGATGCTATCGCCTGCAACATCCTTGTAATGAAACATAGAAAGTGTGGGAAAGATGAGTGGACACTGAGGTGGATTGAGAACTGACTAACTGGTGGAGCTCAGAGGGTTACCATCAGTGGCACAGAATCTGGCTGGAGGCCTGTAACTAGTGGTGCTCCTGAGGGGTCGGTGACAGATCCGGTCTTGTTCAACATCTTCATCAACAACCTGGATTAGGGGATAGAGTCCACCCTCAGCAAGTTTGCTGATGATACAGTGCTGGGAGGAGTGGCTGTCACACCAGAAGACTGTGCTACCATTCAGCAAGTCCTGGACAGACTGGAGAGTTGGACAGCGAGGAACCTAATGAGGTTTAACAAGAGCAAGTGTAGAGTCTTGCAGATGGGGAGGAATAATCACCGTGCATCAATACAGGTTAGGGGATGTTCTGCTGGAGCAGATCTCTACAGAGAAGGACCTGAATGTTCAGGTCAACAACAGGTTGGCCATGAGCCAGCAGTATGCAGTTGTGTCCAAGAAGGCCAATGGTATCCTAGAGCGCATTAGAAAGAGTGAGGCAAGCAGGCTGAGAGAGGTGATCCTTTCTACTCTGCCCTGGTAATTACGGGCTCGTCAGTTGAAAAAAAAAAAAACACAGATCTCCTGGAAGGAGTTCTGTGGAGGGCTGTAAATATGATAAAGTAATTGGAGTGCCTCCAGTATGAGGAAATAATGAGTAGCCTGGGTCTCTTCAGCCTGGGGAAAAGAAGACTGAGAGGAGATCTGATTAATGTTTATAAATATCTAAGGGGAGGTGGGAGGCAAATGGATGAGGCCAGTATCTTCTCAGTGGTGCATAGCAGTAGGACAAGGAGTAATGGTCTAAAACTTGAAAATAGAAAGTTCCATACAAACATGCAGAAGAGCTTATTTATAGTAAGAATGATGGAGCACTGTAACCAGTTGTCCAGAGAGATTGTGGGCTCTCTTCTATGGAGATACTCAAGACCCATCTAGACACCTACCTGTACAATCTATTGGAGGGTGTCTGCTTTAGCAGGGGAATTAGACTCAGTGATCTCTTGAGGCCCCTTCCAATCCCTGAAATACTGTGATTCTGTGAAATAAAGCATTCAGCACAAGTATACCATGTATAATATTTCTATTTTAATTTGCAATGTTATTGAGACAATAGTTTTTCTCAGTTAGATGAAAGTACCATGAACAACTTGAAAAGTTCATTCACTGTTAATTTACATCTAGGGTAGGCTTATGCTTACTACTGTATGAAGTAAAAACATATTTTTTTATGAAATTTTGAGAAATTGACTTCTTGTTTCAGTCAGATCAATGAATTTGCATGGGAAATTAGTTGTGTGAAGGATGTGTAGACAACCAAATCCCTGATTTAAAAAAAAAAAAAAAAAAGTTACTGTTGTGTGTCCAACATTTTATCTCAGTTTTGTAAGACAGAAGAAACAGATTCATTTGTTTTATACAAATTTCCTATGCACACTCAGGACAAGCAATTTTCAAAGACCTATGGGTTCACTGTTAGACGTCTACTTCAGTCCAACAACATACTCTCAAAATACTGAACTATATGGCTGATGAAATATTTCTTCTTGAACACGGCTCTGAACAAATGCATTCTTTGAAATATTTGAGTGGAGTAATGTGTGAGAATACAGGCCCATACCCAAATATATTAACAGGAGAATAAGAAGTTTAAAGTATGCCCATGCAGCTAGTTCCTGCCGGTGTGAGAAAGCTTTGCTCTGAAAGCTGTGTTCATAGTGCTGAGTTCGGTTTCACAGTCTTAGACATCATATGTCTTGAAACCATTATGCCCAGGAACAGGGCACAGCAAATTTATTGTTGATATAGTTTTCAAAATGTGCTTATATTATCATCAGAATATTAACAGCAAAACAGGATTGCAGATGGAGTAAGTTTGGGGAGTAAGTACAGAGAAGTGTTTGTGTGCCTGTGTGTGTGTGAAAGGGATTGTTCTTTGTTAAATATGAAGTTTGTTAAATACAAATTTTCATGTTACAAAAATAAAATAGAATAAAAGAAATAAAAAATAGAAAATACAAACAGCTAAAGCTGATTCCCCAGTAACACACACACGCCTCAATTTTCTAGTTTCTGTTTTCTCTAAAACCACATTAGGAGACTCCTTACTTCCCGTAGTCACCATGTGTACCAGCAGGAAGCAAGAAAATTCCAGTATCACCTATCACTGAGCAAAAATAGAAAGCCAAAGCATAAAATAAAGTTAATAGAATGCCAAGGTTTAATATAAAATAAATCTGCACTGAAAATTGCTAAAACTTCGCTACAAGTTAGTGACAAAGTTCCCATAACTTTGAGATGTAACACAGCTTTGAAATAGAGCACTTGAGTTTATCTTAATAATTTTTATCAGCTTTCATTTTTCTGACTGTGGGTTCTGGTTTCTATATATGATTACACTCGGAAGGGAACATGAAAGGTATTTCCCCTCACTTCCTAGCTCCTGAAGCCACCTTGGAGAAAGCAATGCCAAAGTCTGTAAGCTTGAAAACTAGAAGCAGGTTGCACACTGCTGTACCATAATTTTCTGCTTTTCAGTGCTTTTGGTTTACCCTGGCTGAAAAACTGGCGTTAACCTTTAAGGAGAGAATTATGATTTGCCAGGAGTTCTGATCCATCTGTCCCTTTTATTTAAAGTGATCATGCCTGAAAAACATGAAAGGGTTTTCAGTTTCTGCAATATGTTTATATTCGACCAGAAAATGAGAAAATGATCAATTGGATGATGAAATTTAAAAGAAAAGTACCTACAAAAACTTCCCCACTTCTACTGTAGACTAACTTCCTTTTAATTTGAATCTCAACCATCATGTTTTATTTCTTTATTTTATGATTAGCTTCATAATCCATTCTGGAAACCCTAGGAAACCTCTTTTTCTGCTACCTATGAGGCCTGACTCTGCATACAAAGTGAGTCATGGTCTACTCTACTATGCTTTCTCCATAATATTTTTTCCTCTCTTTTTCTCTCTGTGCTGTTCTGCTTTCAGAATTTTTTTTCCATGTGTTTTTTTTACCTCTAAAGAAGTGAAAACCTTCCATCAAAACTTTCAAATAAATAAATAAATACAGGCAGCATTTGCCACCTAATATAAACAAGTAAACTTCTGTCCAGTTGAACAGTACTCTTTATACAGTAACACAGAGCAAAATAACGAGCAAGCAAAGTAGACATCAAACCCTGTAGCCTTTTTCTCACCTCATCATCAGATTGTTCCTTCTGAATACATTTGTTTTTGTTCAGTGCAAAGTAGCAAAAATATTCTTTAAAGTATTTAAGTATATAATTGAAAAGGATTTTCTTGGACAAATTGAAAGAAAAATACTGCAATTCCTCCACATCTTTTATTAATAATCAGTATCCTGATATAGGATTTTTCACAAGAACTTAAATGAAAATTCAGCTAATCAAAACAGTCACGCCATAGAGAAATAAAAATGTACTTCAATATTAAATTGCGTACATTTCATATGAGATGACTTGTAGTCCATTATACAAGCCCTCATTCCACCAATTCCAGTAGACTGAAATAATTTAAATATCCCTTTTTCTCATTTACAAACCAGCTATTCATAAAATGTTATCTATTCAGGCAGAAGGACACACATTGGGTTACAATAATGGTTGCTTATTTTTAGACTTCGTCTTGTATTCTCGCAAGAGCCTGAGAGCCATTGTTACCTTAATTGGGTATGATTTTTGTGGTTACTAATATTCTGAGCAGGTTGGTAGCCCAGCATCATCTGTCATGCCATACTATTGACTATGTTAGAAAAAGGATAACGCTGATATGGGGGATATAGGGGGTTGTGAGCAAAAAGGTTGGAAATTGTCTACTAATACCAGGAAAATGTAGTTAAACACAGTTTAACTTAATAGGAATTTTTACATGTGAGACCAGGGTCAGCTGAAAAAATGTTCATCTTGAGGTCTCTTCTTTCCACTGTGTCTTATATTCACAGATTATAATGAGCACAGAATTCCTATCAACTCATACCAAACTGTGAAGGAATACATATTCCCTATTACAAGTTGATAAGGTGAATACACTTAACCTGGGCATGAGAACTGTGGGAGGAAGAAAAAAAAGAGTCTACTAATTCTTACAATGGAAAGTCACCGTTTTATTGGATACTTTAACTGTTAAATGAAAATAATTTACTAGATTTGGAGGTATGTGTGAAAAATTCTGCTACCAAACTCTGTGGTTAATAGTAACTAAATTTCAGTGATACATTTTTTTACATCCATTTATTTTATACATATGGCTGAAGTCATGAAGGACATGTTGTTCGTTTTTCAGTGAAAAAGCACTGATATTTTTATACAGTTCTATAATAATATAGTTGATTCCTTCCTGTGAAAATAATCAGCAACAGATTAGAAATCAATACAGCTGTGAAACATAGCCTTGCAAAATAGACGCATACACATACAAACAAAAAAACAAAAACCCCCATAAAAATAATAAAAACAAAAAATAAAACAAAAAAGAAAAGAAAGAAAAAAGCACTCAAGAAAAAGACAGTCTATGCAGTGTATTTCTAAATGATTTTTGAGGACTGTGTTTTCTTTATTCCTTTATTCTTTATTCTGTTTACAGCTAAAGCCATAAATTTTACATGACATCTATTACAGTAGGTGATATATCCTTTTAACATTATTATTAAAGTATTTTAAGAGAAGATTCTGATCACAGATAAACTGGTGAACATCTGGCATAATTCCACAGAGTATCTTCTGAGTCATTCTAGTTTATATTGGTTTCACACTGATGAAAATTTGGTTCCATAGTTTTCTTCTTCACAAGTTGCTTATATATGAGGCTTTGTGGCTAGTAAGAAATGTTATGTTTATAAATAATTTTCTCCTCAGTTCTGAACCTTTGGCTTTGTAGAGACATAGGGGAAGAGTTGTTTATATAAGAAAACATAACTCTGGAGAAAATGCAAATAAAATGCAAAAGTAAAAATGAGATTGCAGTGTAATATATGATATAATTGTATAGTTTAACCAGTTAATTATAGTAGACCATGGTACTGTTGTACTGTTGGTAGCCTCTTTGTTGTAACAAAATACAATAAAGTAAAGCTAACTTCTGAAACACATGAAAAACTCATAGTGCATTATCAATTAAAAAAAAAAAAAAGTGGGTAAAAAGGCAAGAATAAAAAGAATATCCAAACTCTACATGGAAATGTGAGTTAGCTGTTGGCTTTTAAGTCTTCATCCAGTTACTACTTAATTTCTATATTTTGTGGTGGATGTTACATCCCTGTGTGTACAGACACTTATTTTAGATTTCTTGCAATTAAAGTTGTATTTCATTACTGCTTGTTTCTCCAGAAGATCAACGGTGAAGTTTTTTGTGGCCAAGCAAAAGAAGTTCTACAATAGAAGTCTCAGAAAGAATGGACACAGCAATGCACTCATGAAAAACAAGCGCATTCAGAATAGAATGGTAAGTGATCTGAGCTATTCTAGAGAAAACTGGACTTCAGTCAACAACAATAAAAAAATAGGGTGGCCTTTATTGTAAATACATGACTTTAACAGTTGAATGAATCCACTGGTTTTGCAAAGAATTTTCCCTGAGTTAATCAGAAGTTCATGTATATCTTCTTGAACTAGACAGAGCAGCATGTATAGAAGCACGGAGCACAGTATAGAAACTGAACCAACATAATGAGCTTTAAAGAGAGCAAAAACCTCAAACTGCCTTCAATCCACATATTCTTTCCTGGTCACTGGAGACACTCAACACTGTGACACTGAATATATGAAGACCATTCATGTGAATCACATTTGTATCATGACCCAACTGTATATTGCAATTGTTATGCTCTACTGCTCAAAGAGTATTGAACTCCAGTAATCTATGAAAGAAAGTTTTGATCATTTTACTATAAGTTTTGATCATTTTACTGTTCTTTCTTATATTCATTCCATTATATTAGAGAAGTTTATTTTGCATTCTATTGACAGTATTTTTCCCTTTTCATCCACTGATGCCTTGAAACAGTTTCTTAAAAACTACATAGAAAAGCAATGGCACCTACTTCATTAAAAGTTAGTTCAAAACAGTTGTTCATACTGGGTAAGTAAAGCAGAGGAGTATAGGGTTTTTTTTTTTTTACTAATGTTAACCATGCAATCCTGACATTTACAAAATAGATAAAAAGATCTCTGTGAACTTACAGCTCTTTTGGAATGTAAATATTTTTCCATGGAAGGATAATATCTCTTGATATTTTCAGTATGTATTCTCATCCTAAGATCTGCATCACTTTTTAAACAGTAATTAATAATTTCAACTTTACAGGTATGGAATTCTGACCTCACCTGAAATAAAGTGTATTACTAAGCCTTGAAATTTTTTCAACAAGTTAAACAATATTTGATACACATAATTATATATAAAAATATCATTGCTGTACTTTAAATTAGTAGGTGTACATAAAAGTATTTATGTGTTTTTTAAAGCAGCTAATTTAGTATCATTTTTTTTCCCAAATGTTGGCATTAAGTTTTGCATTTCATTTTCAAAAATGGTCATAAATGGATGTCTCATGAAGAGTAGAACAAGTATTTCTTATGCTTTCCTACAACTGTTAGCCTCTAT
The DNA here is from genome assembly GCF_016699485.2 of Gallus gallus. Classification (NCBI taxonomy): domain Eukaryota; kingdom Metazoa; phylum Chordata; class Aves; order Galliformes; family Phasianidae; genus Gallus; species Gallus gallus. The sequence continues at coordinate 32,367,102 of NC_052532.1, forward strand.
GTTTTCCACCTATATCCAGTTTCCTAGATTTCATTTCTTTTTTCCTGCTTCTCCAGTTTTGAAGTGGAGTCATAGAATCAAGGAATCATACACTGAGTTGGAAGGGATCCATGAGGATCACTCATCCCAACGTCTAGATCCACACAGGAACACTCAGAAGCAAACTGTATTTCCAAAAGCCCTGTCCAACTACTTCTTAAAGTCCGACAGTTCAATGCCATCTGCACTGCACTGAGGAGCTTGTTCCAGGGCACGATCACCCTCTGGTGAAGAGAATTTCCCTAATTCCCAGCCTAACCCTCCCCTGATGCAGCTCCATGCTATTCCCTTGGGTCCTGTCACTGTCACCAGAGCTGCCCCTCAACTCCCTGTGAGGAACTGTAGAATGCCATGAAGCCTCTCCCTCAGTCTTCTCCTGGCTGAACAAACCAAAGGAATTCAGCTGCTCTTCATATGTCTTGTCATCTAAACCCCTCACTGTCTTTGTTGCTCTCCTTTGGACACCATAATAGTTTTATGTCTTTCTTATATTGCAGTGCCCAGTTTTGGCACTGCACTGCAGGTGGGACCACACCAGGACAGAGAAGAACAGGACAATTACTTCCCTTGACTGGATAGCAGTGCTTTGGATTCCAACTGGTGTCGTCTTTCAGACTTGCAAGATTTCCTGTATGCTTCCAGAGGATCCATTACATGTCTTCCATCTTGATGTCCCTTAAACAGTGTTTGTTTTATTCTAACCTTATAAATTTTGCATCAAAATCTGGCTTCAGTGATGAGAAGGGGAGTATGATAAATAGGTTGCCGAAGAGACTCCTTCTCATTAAATATTACCTACCGAACTCCAGCAAGAGGTAACACTAGACCCTCTCAAAACCATTTGTTTTGTGAAATAAATTATCTGTTTCCATAACCTCAAAGAAAAGTTATCAAGAGCTTGTACAGGACAAAGAAAATTAAACTACTTTTGGAGTTTCTTTTTCTATGTTCCGGATACATGCAGCAAAATGCTACTAAATTAATGTACTCTCTTCTCTCCTCTTCAACCACCTACTGAACCAACTCTTGTTCCCCTTATTCCAGCTGTCTCAATATCTGGCCTTCTGCTTTAGCTTTTCTTGTATTCTTTTCTTCTTATTTCATAAAGCCTACACAGCAACCAGCTTTTCATAATTTTAGCTGCATGCTTCCCAATGTGGACTAAATAATTGAAGCTGCTTTCATGCATGAAAGGTCATGTTGGTTATCATAAGAAAAAAGAATAAAATAAAATTTGAGTCTTTCTGAGACATCATACTCTTCATGAACTTTTTAAATGAAACAAGCCTTAAATACTAATCTATAATAAAACAGTACATGTATTTGTAATGTCACATGTTTTGTACAAAGAAGAAACATGCAGTTTTTTGTTTACATACAGTTCCCTATTCTTTTTCTAGAATGTGCTTGATTTGTATTTAAGCAGTTGTAGCCTGCTATAGTGTGATGCAATATTTTTTATACAATACTCTGCACAATATACTACTTTACAGTATATTTTGTATTTTCAGTAATCTGTGAGAAAAAGTTATTCATTCAGTCGCTTTAAAGAAAACATACAATTTCTGAAATAAAATCAAGTAATAAATAATGTCAATTATGCACATGTAATGAAAATTAAATATAAAAAGAACCTGTAACTTCAAGAAAATCAGTGTATAACAGCTATAAGACAATGTAGCATAAACAGCCTTCTTTGAAACCTAAGTTTTCCCTGCAGGTTTCCACTTAAAATTTAATATTTCACCTTATTTATTTATTTATTTATTTATTTATCAGATTTTAAACAAATGGAGGGGAAAAAAACAAAAAAACAAAAAACAAAAAAAGAGAAATGTATAGAAATGTTAATTTTAGTAGTCGCATCTTTTGTGGAACTGCTCTGGCTGAAAGACAAACCCCTTTTTAGAAACCTAATTTAAAATATTTTCATTGTCAACTTCTTTCTCATCATCATTTAGTAAGGGAATCATCGACTAAATCCATCGTGTTTATTCAGATAAGAAATAATAAGCAAAGAGTTACGTGAATCTCAATGTATAACTGAAATAGCTTTCCTACCTGAAATTCTATGAATATGTTTACATTAAGAATTACAGAAAAAAATATATAGTTTTAATGAAAAAATATTTAATGAGAAATTTAATATGTTTAGGCATCTCTTATATGGAGACTTTTGATGCAGGTGAAATTTATCTCTTTAAAAGCATCTGTATATTTTTTAATGAACAATGTTTGAGAGAGATGTTTAAACTTGATCTAATAGTCAATGAAAAAAAGATAGGCAGTTTCATCACAGAAATCCTTTCTGTCTTAAATGTATCACTTCCTACAAGTAACATTTTTTTTTTCTACATTGACTATAAAGCTAGCCCAGATAATTAGCTTAGCTATAAGTGTCAATATCACAGACTTCTAAAGTTGAATGAGATTAATCCCTACTCCAATATACTGCAGAGGATTAACTGTTAGCTACCATGAAGTTCTATCCCTCTCTGAGACTGGAAAATATTGCAATCTCTTCTAGAAGGACATTGAGGCCCTGGAGCAATGGAGCTGGTGAGGGGTCTGGAGCACAGGCCTTATGAGGAGCGACTGATGGAGCTGGGATTGTTCAGTCTGGAGAAGAGGAAGCCCAGGGGAGACTTTATTGCTCTTGTTAACTACCTGAAGGGAGGTTGTAGTGAGGTGGGAGTGTAAGAGATTATTCTTTTGTATGATTGACTCAAAGTTTGCTGAGGAACAAGTCCAGGCAAGTCCTGGGCAAAGGTAGAAAAATCTTCTGTCTGGAGGACACTGATGGACAGGTCCTGGCTAAGGGTTGTGAAATCCTTTAAGGAGCACAGATGGACAAGGCCAGGGGCAACGAGAGAGAGATAAGCTGCTGATAATGGCTGGTAAACGGTCTTTTGTGTGGACTTATCTCGAGGAAGATGGCCATCTCAGGAGGTATGCGCATGACTCTTGCTCAAGCACCCAGGGATGTCACTTAGGCAGGAAAAAAGGAGGATAAAAGAGGGTCCAACAACCACGACGGACTAGAGGGTTTTCTGCCATCAGACCCCTCACCATGACGGACTCAAGGTTTCAGCCATCAGATCCCTCACTACGGACCATATGCTGACGGACTTCCCTGGGCCTACTACCTGAGACCTGCTGCTTCCTCCCGGGCTTACTCTGCGGCTTCTTCCTGGACCCACCCAGTATCTGCACCCTCTCGTTGCCCAGGGCCGGCCTCGCTGCTCCTGCCCTTCGGCCTCGGATCATCAGAACATTGTGCAACGGGACTACTGCCAGATCCTGGTGGTGACTATCTCTGCTCGACGCAATTCTTGCTTCTTTCTATCTTTTCTATAGCTCGCCTTCCCTTTCCCATCACCTAAATCTGTAATAGTGTCTGTCCTCCCCTTTCTTCATCTCCCTTATTAACATTTGTAATAAACTGGTCGGACCAACATTTGAACCATTGTTTCTTAATCTCACGCCGGGCATACATATTTCAAAGAACCTCCTCTCCCTCCTATAAATTGGAGCGAGACAGGGGGTCAACCTCTTCTCTCATCTAACTAGTGATAGGACAAGATGGAATGGCCTCAAGTTGTGCCATGGGAAATTCAGGCTGGATGTCATGAAACACTACTTTTCTGAAAGAGTGCTCAGGCACTGGTATGGGCTGCTAAGGGAGATGGTGTTCTGGAGGTGTTCAAGGAATGTTTAGACATGGTGTTGAGGGACCTGGTTTAGTGAGAACTGTTGGTGATGGGTGGATGGTTGGACTGGGTGATCCTGTGGGTCTTTTCCAACCTTGGTGATTTTATGATTCTATGATTTGAAAAAAAAAAAAAATTAACCAAAAGACCCATTGTAATATCAGTAATTAGCAGACTTTGTCATATAATCCAAACTGAAATTGGTAGTTCTTTCATAAGATGTCTCCAAAGAAAACATAAGGTTGTATGAGAGTTGCTACTATTGATTTAACTAGATGTTCTTCACTCTGAGCCATACCAAATTTATTGACTGGAAGAAACTGTAGATGCAAGGATAGATGCAGTACATTAAATAGATTAGTGAAAAAAAAAAATAGTGTTTACTAATTATTAAAAAAAAAAAAGCTCTCTTGGCAAAATCTTAAATTGCATAATAAAGTGTTTATTTCAGTATTGAGAGAAACTTTTAGTATATGGAATAAATAACAAGAGCACAAGTAATAGTACAATAATTAATAGGTGCAGAACAGAATTTGCTTCAAATAGATTGTATAATAAAGTCAATTCCAGAAGGGCCTCAATTTACAATATAGCTATTTCAAATGAGCATATTAAATAATTCTACCAATGTTTTCTTTACACATCAAAGACTTATCGTAAACAAATCTTTACAGTTTTATTTTCCTATGGGTTTAAAAACTATTAAATAAGCAACAAAAATACTTTGTCCTCTGGAATACAGTATTTCTAAGTAGAGCACCTTTTCCAGATATCTTCATGGATTGTTGCCGGTACTAGTAAGATTATAACATAACATTTACTTGATATCCCTTCATATACTTTCTTTGCAAATGCATATTCGCTAATTATTCAAAGAGAAAAATACACTGCCAGACATTTCAAACTGAGTCCAACAGCTAGGGAGGAAAAATCACCATGCATCTGTACAGGTTAGGGGCAGATCTGTTGGAAAAGAACTCTGCAGAGGAGGACCTAGATGCCCTGGTTGACAACAGGTTGGCCAGGAGCCAGCAGTGCACCCTTGTGGCCAAGAATGTCAGTGGTATCCTGGGATGCATTAAAAAGAGCATGGATGGCAAGCCGAAGGAGATGCTCCTCCCCCTCAACTCTGTCCTGATGATGCCAAATCTGGAATACTGTGTCTGGTTCTGGGCTCTCCAGTTCAGGAAAGACAGAGAAATTCTAGAGAGAAACCAGTGGAGAGTGACAAGATGCTTAAGGACCTGGAGCATCTCCCTTACGAGGAATGGGTGAGAGACCTGGGACTGTTCAGCTTAGAGAACAGGAGACTGAGAAGGGAATTTTATTAACATTTATATAAAAGGCAGGTGCCAAGTGGATGGGGCCAGGGTTTTTTTTTAGCGGTGCCCAGCAACAGGACAAGAGGCAACAGACACAGACTGGAATGCAAGAACCTGCATGTTCCATGTGAGCATAAGGAAGAACACCTTTTCTTTGAGGGTGACAGAACACTGGAACAGGCTGCCCAGAAAATGTGTGGAGTCTCCTTCCCTAGAGATATTCAGAACTCACCTGGTCACCTTCCTGTGCAAACTAATCTAGGGAAGTTGCTCTAGAAGGTGCACTAGACTATATGACCTCCAGATGCTCCTCCTAACCTCTTTGATTCTGTGATTTCTTTCAGGATAAGGAACTGAGTCTACACCAGCAGAAACGTGCTACTTCATGTTACGTACTTCATGATACATATGAGTATAATTGTGAGACAGAGTGCAAGAGGCAATCTAACATTAAACATGTTTTTTTTCTTATCTATCTTAGCTTAGCTATCCAAGCTCTTTCTACACTCAGGAAAGAGAGACCTCTGTGGAAGGCAATTCATGCCAGACTAAGAAAACTGGTCAAGTTGAAAGGGATAAATAGCTCACAGGAGAATGCCTGCTGATCTATACCTACAAAAGAAGATGGCTAGTCCTACGTGCTTAGCCCTGTTAATTCCTAGACATGAAAAGCCAGATAAGACTGCTCTTTTTAGACCTTTATTCATTTAATTTTCTCAATCTACTTCTGTCAAGAACATATTTAATCAGATGTTCCAATTCTGATTCTTCCTTGGTAGTAAACACTTCAGCTTCATCACTCTTTTCTCTGCTTTTGTTTGTTCACCTCTATCTGTTTCAGGATTTCCCTACAGCATAGCAGTAATCTGACATTACTTTGTAACTTTTTTAGCAAGGTTAGCTACAGTAGATTAAATAGATTTTTATATACAGCAAATATTAAAAATAAACAAGTAACTTTCTTTTTAAATTACTGTCTTTTCTTGATTAACTAAAATATGACTACTTAACATATTCATATATTTTTAAGTCACCTTCCCTTAGTGTTAAATTTTCCTGTGCTCTATGTGTAAATGTCTGCACAAAGCAGGTTCTAGCTCAGAAATTCTTTCAAACATGCTGCTGAATATGTAGCAGATCTGTCAGTTAGGTTTCAGTCTCTGTCAGAATAGTACTATATATCTGCATCCAAACATTAATGAGACCTAAAATGGTGGCTTTGTTTGGTTTACTATTTGCACTAGTTCATGACTCTATAGTATTTCTTTTAAATTTTTGAATGAAGAAGTATTCAAATAGGTAAACTACTCTGTTTCTTTAAATTAAGTTTCAGACAGGAAGCGTGCAGTGGAAATGCTAAGTTACAGCTTGAAGCAGTGACTGAGCACCTGGTAGGAAGGCAGGACCAACCCATGGGAGCTCAGGTGCATGCAGTGCACCTGAGTGATCAGAAGGGGTGGAACCAGGATGTTTAAAATTGGCAGAGAAATAATAACAATGTCACTGCAAATTTATTTTCTTTGTAAACCTGAAGAATTTTTGGTGTTTGCAGTTTCAGATAGCCGGGTAATTTCAGTGGAAATTTAAGATGTGCCTGGTACCTTAACCAGAAGCTGAGGACAATGCATTTGGCTCATGAATTTGGTACCTACAAATCTGTAAAAGTCACCCACTTATTTAAACCCTTTGTACATCTATTCCAATGACTGCCACACAGAACATACTCCAGCAAAGCTATAGTTACAAGTGTTACTGCATATGACAGTGCTCCATTCACAAGATGCTAGCCAAACTTCACACAACTATTCACTTCTCTCCAAACTATCTGAAATGATTTTAACCACAGGAGATATTATTTTGTATTCTGCAGGTGTTCTTGAACATATTCACCCAGTCACATTAATCCTGGGATGCCCTAATTGTTTCAAGAAGCCTCTTCTAACATAAAAGAACTGCAAAAGTCATTGAATTCTAATTTATTTTTTTTTTCCTTTTAAATCAATGACAATATCAGAGCAAACAAATCCCACTCTTTGCTGCACATCTAAATTATGCTTTATAAGAGAGTATTTTCTGGTGTGGCCCAAGTGTGAGGGGACAGTTAATGCCAATACTGAATGATATCAGTATATTGAACATTTATAAACCACTTGGGATTTCAGTCAAATGGCTGCATTTTTCTCTGGTTCTGTGACATGTTTTTCCTTGTTTTCCAGAGAAATTGAAAGGTTTTTGCTTTCATTGCTTTTTCTTGACAGAGATGCCACAAGGTATCTATACATCTCAAAGGCTAACACAAAATCAATCTGTGTGATTATACAATTTAGCTGCATTTGCTGTGTTAATTTATCTACTAGCATCTGTAAATTACTTTATCATAAAAAATTCAAAGGCTTAGCTGAAAGCCAAATTAGACCTAGTAGCAACACAAAAACATTATCAACAAGGGAAATCTCTAAAAGCACCAGTAGACAACGAAACATCAAGTGATGTATGGAAAGACATAAAATGTGATATAAATTCATTAAGTGCTGACTATTGTTGCTTTATTTGATATCTGAGTAAAAGTTCTTGGGAGGGGTTATCAAGTCGTCCTGTGGGGAGGCAATTTGCAATTTTATGTTAACCCCCATTATTTGACTACTTTATTCTTAAATTAGTGTTTACCAATACATCACAGCTGTCTAATTACAGTGTGAGGGACAAGAGATCATAGGGGGTTTGATAAATGAAGAGAAAAATTGTTCTGCCATTAGGTGAGGTTGATAGTTGAAAGATTTTCCTCCAGTTCTTAAATGACAGACAACATATTAAATGTTAAACATTTATACATCATGAAAAAGCAGCCTATGAATTCAAGGTTAAACAATTATGCAAATGAGCAGTGTTAAAAACAAATTTGAAGGGAATAGCCTTTAAATATCAAAGGCAAGTTTCCTATCCATTAAGAGGTCTGGGTGCTAACGTATCACAAAACTACATTGACATGACTTCTGATATCACATCTCTGATTGAAGGAAGCTCATGTTCTCACGTTACCTTGCTAAGAGGTAAAGTCTTCTAAAACCTCTCTCCTTTGTCCTTTCAAGTACTACTTTTTTTTTTTTGCTTTTTTTTCCCCATCCTCCATAAATTTATATTATTAAGTTGGAAGTCTGGCAAAGACTTGATATTTGGATGCCAAACAGAAAGTAAATGTAATGACTTGACACAAAGATATACAGAAGGAGCTGAATGCTCTCTTTCTTTCCACTCCACCTCTGCCCTGTATTCTCTATCCCAAACACTGTAATCAAAATATCTCTTAATAGAGTTCTAGATCAGAATGTTCCTTTTGCAGAGAGTAAATTAATCATTATTAACATAGCTTTAGGACTAATAGTTGCTATGCATACTAACACTACTGGAAATTTTACCACTGCAAATTGAATTCAGGTCTGATACACTTCTTTCAAGATGTTGTCTCTGGGTGATATTTTGGTGAATTTTGTCATTAATCAGCTCATAAGATGTCTGCTTACAGGAGCTTTGAGGAAAAAATAAAATAAACCCTGAAAGATGGCGTTTCATCTATAGGAAGAAAAATAATTCAGCTATTTATGAAACTACCACTATCTTTTATTTAACTTTCATGATTTTGCCTTTTATTGAAGAATATACATTAAAAAAAAAAAAAGTAGAAGCATTGTAAGATGCCTTTTAAATCTCCTAATTAGAGACACATGTTGATAAGTGAAAATATATATATTTAGTTTATATTCACAAGAGCCATGTCCTTGAAGACGTCTTTTCACTTTTAGCTACAAACTGAATTCACAACTGAAATGACTAATCTGTCTCTATCTTTCAAGAAGCTTGTATTAGTTAACCAGGTGAGTCTGTTTCCAAAAACTAATTGCAGCAGCTAACTGCATAGCCTATGTAGCTAGCAGAGACTTATTTACAGCTGGAATTACTTTATCATACATTCTCTCTGGCTCATAGGTAATTAGTAAGCAATTAAATCCTTTCTAAACTTGTAAAATAAACCTGAGAATCAGGATTTTTGAGGTTGTTTTCAACCTTAGCCACTCACACAAGGAACAAAATGTTTAGTAACCAATGAGACAAGCAAATTATGAACTAAGAAAACAACTGCTTTGTGGACTACTTCAGTCACTTAACTTCTACCTATGACTTGGCACATCCATCTTGTGTATACACCAGTGTTGTACTCTGACATTTATTTTCTCTTTTCCCTCCTTCATATCCACTAGGATGAGAGAAAGGGAAAGTAAAAATAAAAGCATGAAAGCTTGTGGGTCAAGATTAAAAAAGAATAATCATAATTGTATAATTGTAATTGAAGTAAAAGTAGAAGAAAAAAGGAATTAAGCAGGTGATATGGCAATCAATCATCAGTTACGATGTGTATACTGATGCCCAGTTCTTGAGAAAAAGATAGCTAACCTCCCTAAACCCACTGCCATTTTGTTAAACATGATGGCATGGGGCATTGGACATCTCTTTGGTTAGTTAGATCATCTACCCAGATGTGCCCTCTCCCAGTCACTTGTGCATCTCCCAGTCTATTCTCTGTGGGGGCAGAGCAAGAAATACAGAAGGCCTTGATACTGTGCAAACATTGATCAGTGATAGCTGATACATTAATGAACTGCCATAACTGGTATAAAGAACTACCATGTGAGCTTCTAGGAAGCTAATTCCATGTCAGACAAACCCAATACAAGCATCAAAGAATTTGCATCTCATTCTGAGTACTTTTGCTAGTCTGCATAGCAAGATTTATAAACACAACATTATTGTTTACTGATGTAATGTAGAAATGCAAAAATGGAACAAAAAAACCCCACCTCAAAACCAACCAACCAACCAAACAAACAAACAAAAAAAAAAACAGAAAAAAAAACCCCACCACAGATTCTTATCTAAAAAGAGTATACCCATTCACCATCAGATGGGTGGAAAAATAGATTACGGAAAGAAGTCCTAGAATATTTACCTGGAAACTGAACTGTATCAACAAAATGTGTTCTAAAATGTCTAAACTTCAAATAGTGTCGCATTACTCACAATAAGTGGATTCATCTGAAGTAAATTCAAGCCACAGATATCCTAGAAATATAGCTCTGCCCTACAACGTATCCTGAAAGAATGAATATTCTCTCACTACTAAAAGGATAGGATCTATTTGATGGAGGTGAATGCTTCAGGAACAGAGAGAAGAGAAGAGAAAGCTAAGGGGAAAATGGTAGAGACAAATATCAAGCAGAGTATAAGGACAGAGAATAATATATACCAAGACAAGAGGCATAATAGCAAAGGAAGAAGGACTGTAGTAAATTAGTTATTATAGTAGTCCAGGAAAAGAAATAAGAAAAAAGAAATATTACATTGTACAAAGAGACAGTGAAGGAAGGAAAATAAATAACACAAAAATAATAAAAAAATGTGGTACAAAAACTATTAGTAATAGAACAGTGATGGGAATACTGGCGAATAAGAAGGAGGCAAAAAATCAAAAGCACTGAGAAAAATTTTAGTTTAGTCTATTATTTATTTATTTATTTATTTTATTATATTTTCTTAGAAACTCACACCCACATGGAAATTCTTGATGGTATATTTGTTGCTTAGGGGATTTAGATGTGAATCATAAATATAAACCATAGCAGAAAAAAAAAAAATGTAGGCCAGTATAACAGGGGAATTCAGAGCGTTTGTATTTTTTAAACAGACCTTTCCTACAAATCTCAAAGTATAGCTTATATAAACCTTCAGTTTATCTTTTTATGAGCTGTCCTATGTGCTCTGCTTGAGAAGCATTCACTGTAGCAAATATAACAGTGCATTCCATTTCCCTCTCCGTTGCACAAAACATTGAACAGGACAAGAATCTTTTGACAGTAGGACTTCCCCAGCAGTAGAGATCTATTAACATATCTTTGCTGCTGTACGGCCTCCAGCAAGCAAAGCAAAGGTTATAAAACTTCTGCAAAAAAAAAACCAAAACAAACAAACAAACAAAAAAACTAGATGTAAAACTGTTTTTGTTTTTGTTTTTTTTTCTGTCTTCACCATGTACTTTATTGTGCAAATGTGGAAAACAAAACAGAACAAACAAACAACAACAACAACAACAACAACAAACAAAACAGTAGAAAATGAAAGACAGAAGGTGAAACAAATTCCAGTAACAATACTTTTTTTAGAACAATTATGGAAAGTGAATCTGGAGCCAGAGGATGTAAGCATAACTACTTAAGCTAATAGCTCATAATTAGCACCAGCATTGTTGTACATTTCTACCAGGTCCGGACAATAGGAGGCAGCAGGACCCTACTGTGTTGGCACGAATTTTAGCGGTGTTTTCTGAGACTCCTTTTATTGCTCTCCTTTCACCTACGAACCTTTATCTTCTCCGGATAGGTACAATTTATTTTAGCTGCACCAACCTAGAAGTACATACCAATTACATTTATATTATTAAAGGAAAAAAGCCAGGAACCATTCTCTAGTTTGGAGAACAAGTGGCATGGCACAACTGACATCTAGATGATTAAACCTCTTAGACTTCAAAACAGGATAACTCCAGACTGTCTTTTGGGATTAACTTAGTCAGCTCTGCCCCCTGAACTGCGTATGGGAAATTTCTGTGCAAATGCCTCTGGAGATAACCATACCCAAACATACACTAACAAGGTAATAACAGCAATGACTCTCTGGCAGTGCCTGTTCTCATACCTCTGTGCAAATTAATTTACTATTACAGGCAGTATATACAGATAGTACAGATACTACTACATTGTTGATGAAGCTTTTAAGTGCTACTGACAATAAAACAAAACTAGAAGTACTCCCAGAGTTACATTAATCTTTTTGGGTGTATTTGAACATACTTTTAAAATCTAATGAATATTTAAAAAAAAAAATAGACTGAAATTTTCCATTTCTTTATTTTGTCACAGGTATAAGGGACGCAGAAAAGGTCCTCAGATGAAAGCACTGATTTGGACACTGTCTGTGAGGCAAACATGGAGCTCCATTAAGTTACAGCAAGAGAAATTGGAACGTGGGATAAATTGCATATGAAAAATGAACACTTCAATATTTCTAACTTTAAAGATCATGTCAGAGTATATTTGAGCTGTACAAGGTAGTGTAAACATAAAACTGTTTGTGGAACAAGCTTCTGTGTCTCACAGGCCTGTCAGCAACTTGAGCTTGCTCCTGGAGTCCAAAATGCGACAGTGAAAAGGATCTGAAAACCTTGTTGGATCTGAATGATTTCTAAACACCACAATGGGAGATTGGGGGTAACATTTCAGCTATTGTTCTTACAGACTGCTTGCTATTCTACCTTCCCCGTTGACACTAAGTTCTCTTTCACTGTAAGTTTTTGTTTGTTTTCGCTGTATAGAGGCAATGGGAAACAAAGAGATCCACAAATGTAGAGATGAAAGGTGACAAACTGGGCCTCAGATTCTTCACTGTCCTCCAGTCCTCAGAAGGTACCTGTGAAGGTACCACAGTCAGCTTTAAGGCTGCATATATAACACAGTTTTGAGTACAAGATCAATTTTGAAAGAGAGGTTGAGGGCTGATGGAATTCTCTCTTGTTTTAAAAGCAGCCTAATGGAAAATGCTACCTTTCAAAATGCTTCAAATCTTCTTTTGGGCAGGATTCCAGGAGATATCAGAGTAAAATTATATACTTCGAAAATAAAAAGAAACTTTAGATTCAGATGGACACAAATCTGAATCAAAATAATGGTGTTCAGCCCACTGTTAATTAAATATAGTTTTCAACTTCTTTAACATCTGTAATTCATATATGGAGCCTTAGAGTGGGAGAGATTATTCATTTCTTTTTTAGCTTACTGATAAAATGCCTTTATACTTTAGTTCCTTAGTCAAAGATAAACACAAAGATGTTGAAAATAAACTTATTCAGGTTGAAGGAAAACAAGATTTTTGATATGAAAGATTTCTAAGCTTCTCTTTGCCCTCACCCACATGTCAGATTCTTCACAGATAAAGGAAAAGAAGTTTTTTAAAATCAAACATAACCAACTGTTACTATACAATGGGTATAGTACAGTGCATTGTGTTTTTCAGCACAGATTTACTTGGTAACTTACAGTCTCCACTGCTATAAAATAACCAAGTCACATAGACATTCAAATCTATCATCCTGAGTTTGCTCTTTTTTTTTTTGCCATGGCTCAGTGTGTGGGTAAGGTCAGTAAATGGAGAAAGGTTTTCTGTTTATTTCATCTGTGGGTCCAAAAATATCCCAGGACACCAGAACAAACTAAATGTGTTCTGGGTAAAGTTCCAGTTAATACCATCTGCCCAAAGTCAAAATACAGAAGCTATTTGGAGGCTACCCAGAACTACTATATCTTACAAATATTTTTTAATAAAGAAGGACTTTATGAAGCTTAAAAATAGGATATAAGGATACAAGACATATTAGAAAACTAGGAAGAGCTTTAAGATTAATTCTGTCCTGGCTATCAGAAGCGTTCTTTAGCATTTCATATTTAAAATATGTATTTATAGCTTTCACTGCTTCAGCATACTGTACTGAGTCTACTTCAGGTAGGAGAGTGAGCTGGGGCTTCTACCCAATGGTGTAGAACTGTCTGCCTGCTGCATACTTCAGATTGTGTCAATCCAATTCAGGGGAAGTTTCTCTTATAATGATGTTTGCTTTCTAACACAACTCTCTGAGGATGTCACTGTAAGTTGGAAACACTCTGAATAACACTCTGAATGGAAATGCAAGTCATGCTATTGAAGTACAGAGAGTATCACAGCAAACAGGAATTTCTTTGCCCAAATACAGCTCATCTATGGCTTTATGAAATATTGCTTCAGACTACTACAGCTCTTGCGCTAGAGTTAAAACTGGAAATGGACCCTGCTTTTCCTTATTTGGATTTAGAGAAGAATATGTCTGAAGGAGCAGCAAATTCCAGCACAGGCAATGTGCACAGCTGGGATATTCTAAAGCTCATCCCATTTGACTTGATGATGTCTCACTTGCCCTAGGTTTTTTAAAGTCTTTAGAAAAATTTATCCTGAAATGGTAACTGAAAAATATTCAGTCTAAATGAAAGTGATAAAGGGAATTATCTTGATAGAAGATATTTGATTCTAAAAATAATCAAACCAAATGAACCAAGCAAATAATAATAATAATAATAATAATAATAATAATAATAATAATAAATAAAATAAAATAAAATAAAGTAAAACAAATCTGCATAAAATTAAAATTTGAACAGTAAGAAATTCTAGATTTCTACTGAAGTTAAAAATCTGTGAATCAGGCTACAGATGGATAATCCAGACAAATGATCTAAAAATATCACTAGTAAAAAAGCTGAATCTAGTAAATGAATTGGTTCTTATCCGGTCGTATCCACCAATTTCAGTTTTATCATTTGTTGTACTAATTGATGTTATAGATATCATATTTGCAAAGCTAAATCAGGAATTTTAATATAAAACCAGCTGTGGAGATTTGTTTATTAAAAGAAAATATTTTATCTCAGTTTCAGTATGAATTTAGGGGGTCTTTTCACAATAATATATCTTAGCACTGTTGAGTTTTATAAACCAAAACAGCGATACATATGGGTGCATCATCTTCTATTTTTGTCTGCTGGCATAACAAACTAAGTGACTAGGCACATAAAGATTTATCCTGGAGCTATACTTTACTTCGTGTACTTCTTAGCTCTTTATTCAGGCTCATTTGCTTTGTTCTATATAAATTCTGTGGTGGATTGCTGGTGTAAAATGATTTGTCGATGTTTAAACAGTATTTGTGCAAATAGTATTCCAATCTGATCCTTGTACATAATGATGAAATGGTACAATAGCTCTTATCAGTATCACAGGGAGAGAGCAAACTTCAAGATCCCAAGACAGAATCAATTATAAATGTTTTATAAGAGATGTATTTAATAGATTTCTCAGATTCTCAGATGCCCTCTGAACAAGAGGTCTTTATAAATATTTTTTTTTATTATTATTATTATTATTATATATTTTTTTAACAGCACAACACAGGTAATGAAGAATCAACATAAGACTATTTAGTTCTGAAAACTTCCTCCCTGCTGGGTTGCACATAAAACAAGATTTTCTAGGATAACTCTGCCCCTGTTGTCTTAACCTATTTAAATACACTGATAATGTTGTTTGTTTACGAAGACTTGCATCTTGCCTTACAAAGCACTTATTCTGTTTCAGGGGCTTTAAGGACAGCAAGGGAAATTGAAAACAGGAAGGACTGTTTGAAGTTGACAAAATATTTTTCTTATTTTTCTTTTCCTCTATAAGTAAATACCACTGATATTGATTACAAAAAAAAAAAAAAAAAAAAAAAAGTTTCCTAAAGAAAATTTACTTACATGTTTTATAACGTTCCATAGGTCATTAACAAGTAACAAGTACCTGTACGTTCAGAAATTGCACATTACCTCTTATGTCTTAGTTTTCTTAATTATGGTATAAAATTTTGTGGATAGAATAGACATATTGTCAGAAAAAATACAGTGCTATTATTGATGCTGTACAACTAAAAGATAGTTCATTACTTTTAGCATCTCCATATCCAGTTTTATATTTCAGTGACTGAATGGGAGGTCTACTACAATTAAACCACATTTTAACAACTATTTGAGATAGCTATAACTCTGTATAAGAAGTCAGGAAAAGGGAGCTGATATTGGCATGTGATTTAACAGACGCATTATGTATTGTTCTTTGCTGCATGGTACAGTAGCAAATAAACTGAATAATCACTGGTGACTATTTCAGGTGCTGTTGCACTTGTACCGCATTGAACAATTTGTAGTATTCTGTCCAACAGTCTGGACTGCCGTTCATGTAGATATTCTGTTTTTATCTGAAAGAAATTTCTGCACTAACAGAATTCAATGAAGCAAGTGACCATGGCTCAAAATATTGTTTCATATTATACAGAGAGAAACATTCACAGAATTAGAACTGGATTAAAAAATGAAAAAAAGAAAAAGAAAAAAAAAAAAGAAAAGTCCTGAAAGAGAATTAACTTAAAAAAAAAAAAAAAAAAGAATTCCTTGTGTAGATATATATAGATGTATTGCTAATAGAAGAAATTCTAAAACTTTAAAACTTGACTTTTGTAGATATTTCACTTTTCATACTTTTTGAACAGAAGCTGCTACTTTCAGTGCTTTGGAGAAAGTCAGCTACTGAGAAAGAAGACAACATTGAAATTCTTCAGCGATGTTTTTTGTTAAGCTTCATTAAAGTGGATGAAATGGGATCAATTTCAGAAGAGTGATGGGACAGTAATGAAGAGAAGCTCAATGCTATTGAGAGCAGCACACATCTGATGTTTTTATTCTGAGACCTGTTCCAGGGGAGCATACTTATTCCTTAGTTGCTGTTCTCTGTGTAATTATCACCTTCACTGCTAAGGACAGACTGCACATCATTTAATCACTTCATCAGCAAAGTCCTTGCCTGTGACATCCAAAAGCAGGCAGGAAGATGTTACTGGAAGAGAAATGGACACAGAAGCTTTTTTTAATAGAGTAAAACAGAGAATCAAAGCTTTTGCATTTACTCTCTCTAACATAACGCATAATGAAGATATATCACAGAAGGCAGGTAGTGTCACTCAGACTTTTTCTTATAAAGCTCTTTTAAATCTGGAATGTATTCAAAATAGATACATTTCAGCTTCTCACTTGAGATAAATTCTGTTAATACATTAGATAATGTGATCTGTTCACCTGTTGTTTATTGTCAGCAATTGACTGTACTGTACTGTGGCTAATGACTTGAATCAGGCAATGAAAAATTTGACTGGTTCTTCCTTACTGTCTTTGATCTTGGTTAGTCACATTTCTCCTACCAACTTTTTGTTTGTCTGCATAATTGTATTCTTTTAGGGATAGGTATAATTTATTATACTATTTCTCAGGATGTCTTGAACTTGATACTTTTCAGGAAGTTTATTCTTTGTTCATATGCTTAGAATTTCAAATATATTATCAAGGTGAAATTTTAAACCAGAGTATAGAGTACTGCATTTTTCTCACATGATCCAGCAGTTGAGAACAGAAACATCAGTATTAATCATTTCCGTTATAAAAAGTTACATTACATGGATATTCTCTTAGACTCACTGTGAAACGGTTCCTACACAAATATTAATTGAACAGTCCCTTTGTGGTAGCATTCATGGAAATTTAAGCAACAATTCTCAGAATGAGGTCATCAAAATCTTCCTAAGATTTTCCTATAGTTGAGGGACCCATCTGTCTTTAGTCTTCTAGTCTTACCTTTTCCTCTCCAAAGTAGGAACCATAGATTGTACATGCATCATTTCCAGCACCCTGGATGTAGTGACTTTACCTCACCAAATCAGATGCTTGCTATCTACCTTCTTGCTGCAAACTTCACTGCTATGATCAATTACTTACTTCCAAAGACTTCCATAATCTTATATTTTCAGCCTGAAGTAACATTTTGTGCTAAGTAACTTGTTCCCATTCAAAGCAAGGAAACCTACTTCCATGTCTCTATACCTGGTTTGAAAGTAGAACATGAAAGACTTATTGGAGTGAGTCCCATGAGAGACATAGGTAAATACATTTTTTTTTAAACTTTGAAGGTATTTGAACACTGAAATATGTTGCTTGAAGAGCTTGAGGAGCCTCCGTCTGTGGAAATATTCAAGACCCAACTGAACACAGTCCTGAGTAACCTGGTAAAGCTGACTCTACTTGAACAGCAGGGTTGAAATAGTCCATTTTAAGATTCATTTCCAACCTCAGACACTCTGTGAAGATGTGATATCAAACTTCTATATTATAGAACACAACAATAAAGTCTGTTCAGGCTGAAAAAAATCTGTACATTTTTAAATAAGCCACTCTTCATTACATATGAACAACTATATTAGAAAATTTTTTTAAAAAACCTTTTTGAAAACAAGCAAGCTTTATAAAATGAAAATATTTCAAATAACAAATTCAAAACTGCAGGTATGCAATTAGACTTATTAGCTTGGTTTTGTTTAGATGTTTAAAGTATGATAGATTTCCAAAAGCTCATGAAAGTGTGTATTTATTGTTAATAAAATGACTTTGCAGTTTTCTTTCTTATTCCCCTCATAACGTACTGCATAGGAAAAAACAAGCTCTTCAAAAGTGTCAGTTAAGTTCACTTTCAGAAAAACTGAGCATATGTTTCCTAAAATTAGATCTTCTAATGGTGCAAAAAGACCTAGACTTTTACCCTTCACATGTGAAGATTTTGAGAATAAATTTCCTTTAATTTGAACTGATCTTCAACCTTTAGAAATGAAATATCAGAAAAAAAAAATATTTCCAGACCCTCAGAAGCACTGAACACATACATTTTGAATGACAGAAAGAGTAATAATCCCATAATTGGTTTAATAATGAAATGAAAAACAGAGGGCAAAGAAGGATGAATAAATATATCTCTTTTCCCAAGATTCTGCTCATTCTAGAAAAGGAAGTTTCATCCTAGTCTGTGTTGAGTATTGGCAATCATAAATAAGTAATGACATTTTCAAGTTATATTGCTTTCTTTGTATTCTTTCTTGAACAGATACCTGTTTTGCTCCTACTATGACAAAATAGTCCAGTACTTAAAATGCAGGTGACAAAAACATCAAGAAATTTATTATTATTTCAGAGATTTATTTTTTTCTCATTTTAGTTAAAGAGGGAAATACCAGTATTTAGCTTACTTGGAAAAATACAGTGATTATGGAACAGAATGACTAGAGGTGTAGATACTTTGAAATTAAAAGTAACTTCAAAAAGAACAGTCATCTTGAATTCTATTTAGCATAGAAAAAAATGTCAGAATACCTAGAAAGTCTTCTGTGGTTTAATCACCTTCAGATGGTTGGATCTGATGGTTTTGTTGTTGTTGTTGTTGTCGTTTTTTTTTCTTTTTTTTTTTTTTTTTTAATTTTAGATACATAATGCATAGTGCATTAGTTAAGTAGTGTGGATATTTTTTTCAAAAGAAATATATGCAGTTCTCCTACTGAATATCTTAGCAATAAACAAAATCTGATTTCATGTGTTTTTTACCATGTACATATATTTAGAATGTGTTTCCTTCCTTTAAGCCAGACTGAAATATCTTAATTCTTGCTTTATTGGAACCTCCCCCTCCTTCCTTCTCACAGCTGTTAAAGTAGAATTCACTCAGCATTTAATTTATGGCTTTAAATCTGACTCTCTAAGGTTTTTTGTTTGTTTGCCTGCTTGGTTGCTTGTTTGTGCCTGAATATTTATTTTCAAGCAAAGTGTCATTGGATTAGACCATTTTGGTTGCAGTTATCATGCAGGACCTGCATGTCCTGCAGTTAATCATGCAGGACATGATTATGTCCTTTCTTCACAGAATCACAGAATCATAGAATGGCCTGGGTTGAAAAGGACCATAATGATCATCTAGTTTCAACCTCCCTGCTATGTGCAGGGTTGGCAAACACCAGACAAGGCTGTCCAGTGCCAGCCTGGCCTTGAATGCCTCCAGGGATGGGGCATCCACAGCCTCTCCGGGCAACCTGTTCCAGTGCATCACCACCCTCTGAGTGAAAAACTTCCTCCTGATATCAAACCTAAATCTCAGTTAGCACTTTCCATCACTTACGGAGCTCAGTGGACAAGTAGAACAAGGGAAAAAGTGATACAGTTTGTTCACTAAATTCATGAAAGATATTTGCTGCAAAGAACACTTGATATTGCTTGTAATAACCCTCTAAGAGTTAGTTTAAATCAGGACAACTTATTTAATCTTCAGTTTCAATATTATAGAACATCTATTAAAGTATAAATTTTTGTGTTGTATCACTTACATCAGTAATATTTTTCTTGATGATACATATGCATTATCCAGACTTCCATGAGTATTATGAGTTTTTTGCACAAACTTACACTTAAATTTACAGAATATGAAATTTGACTTGATGTGTTAAAAAAACATGATTAAAATATTACATAAATTATTGCACTGTGGTCAGACAAGTGTCAGAGAGAAAAGCTTGTAAACAAAGGCACAATAGCAGAAATTATATGAGAAATGTACATACAACAATCTGTTAAAATGATTGTTTAAATAATGCTCTGATTGAGGAAGAGATTGACCTAAGTCCTCCTACTTTGTTATTCCATTATGTTAAGTCTTCCTGGTAAGAAACACCAGTCTTAAAGTTTTGCATTATAATGTCCTTTCTCAATGAAAGTACCCTGAGAAACAACCTGGAATACCTGTAGTGCTCTCTTATTATCTGGGGAAAATTGAATAAAGATTTTCTTCTTACAATAGAAATTTGACTATTGGTTGGATTGTATGAATAAATAATCTGCTCATTTCTTTTGAATCAAGAAATAATGATGATATTCATATCAACAGCAAAAACTTTTGTTGTTATCATTCTACTTTCACTTCTCCATATCTCTGTCTTGTGTGTACAGAAAGCAAACCATATAATCAGACCTATGCACAATGCTCAGTTGTCTTCAATATTTATTTAAACATTGAAAATTTGGAAAATTCCTTTGCACTTGTGGGATTAGGTTTTCAGCACAACATTTCAATAGACATCTATTTCTTCATAGTTTGAAAATAAAATAAAATAAAAAAATTATTGCAAGTTTACCATAAAATCACTCAAAAGACTTTAACTGTTTCAGTGTACTTTTCCTTCTGAGAAGGCATTTGTCTTGCAACTTTTTCTGTTTTGCGGATGGATGGCTGACCCAGGGAAGTCATGTTTATCTCCCCCTGGGTCACTGCAAGCAAAACAGCTGCTATAGAGCACCGTCTCACACAGAACAACAATAGGAGTAGGCGAAAGGAATGTGGAGCTGTGATAGAGACTGCTGTGCCATGTGCTGTGAGACAAGCTGCAAGCAACTGCAAGTTATGAGAACCATGCCTTGTTGTACTTAGCAAGTTATTTGTACCACTTTATATAAATGGCTGTGTGCAGTTATTAAATGACTTGGCTACGAGTAACCATATTGGTGTATGGCCTTGTCCATGCCGTGCCTCGGCTCAATATTACTCTCCAGGGAACCTCGGACAAGTCACTCAGCAACACTGTTTGATTATCAGCCTTAACTGCAAAACACAAATAGAACAGAACAGTGGTAAGCCCTCAAAGAGAAAATAAGTGTAGCTCTGCTGGAAGAAAGTAGGAAAGGTCTACTAACAAACAAACAATAGACAGAAAGGACATGAGCTGAAAGACAGTTGACAGCACTCCTGCTCTAGTTATGTTTTCAGCTGTGAAACTTTGCATTTGGTATCTGACTGGTGAAATGTACGTCTGTAGGAAGTAGGAGGATGGGGGTGGGAAGGGTAGGGAAGAAGGAAGTAATTGTGTTCTGAGATCTATCAATATGATCTCAACTTTACCACTTGAATTCTTTTAGCCATGTTTTTCTTGACCTGTATGCTTTCAACTTCTGAATACCTGCAATTGTATTATTCTCCCAGTGAAAAAAACAAATATCCCACAGATGTTTATCTGAAGAAAAGATCTTCAAAGGACAGTTTAGATGGATGAGAAAAGCATCTTGATTGAAGATTAGGAACATTGACTGAAAGGGCCTCATGAATATCTAAAGTACTCAAGAAGACTTCTTTAAATTATGTGTTTTGAATTATAATGAATTTCAAAGTTCAAAGCTAGTAGAAAACAGTTGCTACTTGTAACTAGTAAAGTTATAATTGTAACTTTAAACACTTTGGGAGTATTTTAAAAATGATTTATTACAAGCAACTTCTCTCTTCTGTATTACTTTGAAGTAATGTCCTTTTCCTCTGCTTATCCTCCTTTTTAGGCATGAGTTGTCTAGACTTGCAAGGAGGGTGGGAGAAACTAATGGTTTTTATTCAGGCACCCAGTCAGGCAGCACAGAAGAGGAAATGATTATTTTTTAACTGAATG
The DNA here is from genome assembly GCF_016699485.2 of Gallus gallus. NCBI lineage: Eukaryota > Metazoa > Chordata > Aves > Galliformes > Phasianidae > Gallus > Gallus gallus. The sequence goes on from NC_052532.1 coordinate 32,389,187, forward strand.
CACTGGCAACGATGCACTGAAATGCCACAAATTAGTTTTATTTTTCAAAGTTTGTGGAGGAACAAAATTCCGGATCCATAGAATACATATTAACAGTACCAATTATCCGTGTGACTGCTGCTCTTCTTGAGTTCAGTATATTTCAGCAGATATGCTTTCTGAGTACAGAGTACAAATTCAATAAAAAAAGCCAGAGAGAAATAACACTTTTTTTTTTTTTTTTTTTTAATACTTCACATAATATCCATCAGCCTAATTGATTCATTCCTGTGATATAACCATACATACTCTGCAGATTACTTCTGGAAACAAAAGAGTAGAGGAAAGTTTTAGCTTTTTTATTGTGATTCATTTGCATTTTCAACCGGTTTTTCCACTTAGTTCTTTTTACAAGAAGCAGCTCAATCAACTCAGTGCTCTTAACACCTTTGCTCAAAACTGCTGATTAAGCAAATTGCATTGACAATTTTCTATCATGTTGTTGAAGGGTTTTACCTCTCGGTAGGAGCTCAAGTACATTTAGATTCATTGTTTTTCACACATCTGTCTTCAATTAATGGAGAAAGATGGATAGATAGATAGGAAGACAGACAGACAGATAAACAAAGAAATGTACAGGGACGATTTGGTTTGTGACGGTCCAGTTGTGTTACTGGGTGGATTTTAAAATAACACAAATGCAGGATTGTACTTTATACTCATCTTCAGTGATGAATTTTATATAAAATAAACCCAGCTGATGTATCAACACAGATACTTTGTGAAGAAAGAATGCAGGTCTTTTTATTATTTTGTTAGTTAGTTAGTTATCTTGAGAAAATGAAATGTTTCCCATTTCTCTAGATTTTCTCCATATGGGTCCATGATCATCTTTAACTCTTCAAAGTTATTATACAAAATACTTTAGTCTGTGTAGATTTCTGAAAGAAAACATTACAGCCTCATCTTAGTCTCAACAGCTCAAGCTTTCTGTATTTATTATCCAAGTATAACCTATTATCTTTCCCTATAAAATCATTTATTTATTCAACTTCACTGTGGAACTTTATTCATTCATTAGTTGAAATTTATTCAACTGTCAACAGTGGACATATATCTAAATTGTCAAATGTGTATCTTCATTGATATTAAACCACTATAAATTAAAAACTGTGTTAATTTTGAAGTAATCAAATAATCATTTAAGACATTTAATTTAATGTGCCATCAAAAATTGTTTTCAAGGAAAATCCTAATGAGAGTTACTATCATATTCTCAATATTAACCTGAGGCACTGAGATTTAGTTAAAATTTCATTATAGGAATGCTACATATCAAAGAATTTTTTACATGATGCTTCACAACAAGATATATACTATAGTATAATCAATTACATATTCGATTTTAAAAACTAATAGATGTATCAAACAGCTTAAGATATTTGGGCAACACATTTTAAGCTGATGATCCAGCATATGCAAAGAATCTCTTCCTTATTTTTACTTTAATTGGAGGAAAATAAAAGTTGTACTTTATCAGGAAATTTTAATGCATCGTTGCATGGTATCACTTTCAAACAAATGGGCAACTTTGATGCATTTGAACACTAGCAAAAGGCCTTCATTCTCATAAACATTTCAGTAATATTCACAATTTAATATTCTTCTTATTATCCTCATTACCCACAGTGAAGTTATGTTACACTGTATGTATCTTGCCCTTACATTAAGAATGAGAATTCATGGACCCAATTACTTATGTTCTTTTATTCCTTCAGATTTGTTTATAAAGTCTATTAAGACATAGTAATATTTTTCCTCATGAGTGTTTCTGAGCAATTATTTCCACAAAAACATTTTATTTTTCAATGAGCTCACTTAAATGCAAATAAAAATATCTGAGAAATGAGTTTCAATTACAGGAATATAACTGTGATTACAACTAAGAAAAAATAATTAACTATTAATTTATTTAAAAACTCTTTTATCTCCTTATACTGGGTAATAGTTGGCTCAAATATCTGTGTTTGCAAAATTTGTCTTGCAAAATTTTAATAGTAATATTGATTCCAAAATTAGACAGTAGTGTGCCCAGGTGCCCAAGAAGTCCAGTGGCATCCTGGCTTGTATCAGAAGTAGTGTAGACAGTAGGACCAGGGGAGTGATCATTCCCCTGTATTTGGCACTGGCAAGGCTGCACCTCAGGTTCACTTTCAGGCCTCTCACTACAAGAAAGACATTGAGGCCCTTAAGCTTGTTCAGGGAAGGGAAACAGTTGGGTGAATGGTCTTGAGCACAGTTCTTGTGAGGAGCAGCTAAGGGAACTGGGATTATTTAGTCTGGAGAAGAGGAGGCTTGCGGGAGACCTTATAGCACTCTACTACTGCCTGAAAGAAGGTTGAAGTGAGGTAGAAGTCAGTCTCTTCTCAGTGGTGATGCACTGGTAATATAATATCTTCTCAATAACAAAGTGTTCTTCAGTGGTAATGCATTGGAACAGGCTGGCAAGGGAAGTAGTAGAGTCACTGTTCCTAAAAGTTTTCAAGAAATGTGCAAATGTGTCACTTAGGTACATGGTTTAGTGGTCACAGTGGTCATAGACTGATGACTGAACTAGATGATCTTAGGGATGTATGAATAGTTAAGGTACATGCTAGATTTAAAGACACTGTATAACTCAACAGGACCAAACTGTACCATAGACAGAGATTAAGGCATCTAAATCCATGTCTGAGACACAAAATCCTCTATTCGAGTACTTCCTAGCCCCAGAGGTGTCTGGAAGGTCATCTACTCATCCAGAATGGTTCCAGCTGAAGCAATTCGATGACCAAATGGTTGGCTGCTTGCCCCTCCTTAAAATCTGACAGCTAGTTACAGTGCTGGTCCTAGGAAGAGCACGCCTAATGCCTATCTGTGTCACTAAATTTATTACAAGCACAGCAGTCATGGCTGTACTACTGTAATTGTGTTGGTATCTGTTTTAGGACACCATGGTCAGAACACTCAAATGAAATGTGGAATATTTGGACTGCAGTTGAGAGAAAAAAACAGGAAAAAAATACAAGGAAAAGAGTCCCCAACCACATTCACTCAAAGCTGACTTTTTAAATAGAAGCGTATATGTCCACATATCTATCTAACCGTGTACATCTCCAACAGCATGACTTGAAAGTTACATTTTCTTTTACACAGTTTCAGTTTGATTGCATTTAATTCAGTTTTGGAAATTCCTAGCATTGTACTTTCTAGCACTCTTCCTTTCCTTTTGTGAAGTGTAGTGAATCTGCTTATGGCATTTAAGATAGATGAAAACTCTCTGAAAAGATGTTCATATTACTTGGCCTTGTAAGAATTTGATTACTTTGCTATTGGATATCAATACATTTCTTTCAACTTTGCTGACACTTCATTATTTGTGAGTAAATTCATGCTAGGTCCTTGCAAGAACTGTAATTGATGCCAGGTAGCATCCAACCAAGCTCGTAAATTGTTCATCAATAAAGCAACATGTAAATTCTGTCCTTGAGGAGCAATGCACCCCACTTTTTTGGATCCCAACAAAGAAATCTAGCACACCTGAAGTCTCCAAGTATGTCACAAAACACTTTCTAGAATATATCCCTTTGGACTTTTATACATATCTGACTTCTGAAGTAATATTTTTGTTATTCTTACAATTTTGTATATGTATAACACTCAAAGTAACAGATATCATTATCAGTTGATAAAAAGATAAAAGCCATCAGAACAAAATTTCAATGAGTATAATTTAGTATATTCTAGTGTGCATTTTTCAAATGAGAAAACAAAAATAGAGGTTGCTAGAAGGTGCACTTCATGGTGAAGAAGAAAGCCTAGAGAAAAAGCAAATGGAAAGTTCAATAAAAAGAGTCAAATATGAGTACAAAACTATACTGTAAGACAGTTATTGTGTATCATTCACGGAAGGGAAGAGAAGGAATAAGAAGGAAAGAGGGAAAAAGAGCTTCATTCTGCTACATTTACTTTTTACATTATTCACGTTTGCTCATGTATTCATTACATTTATATCTGCCTTGTTTATTTCTGCATTGTATCATTACATTTTGTAATACAAAGATAAAGCTTTGAAATTCAGATAGTAGCTTGTAATGCACTATTTTTCAGCTCCTCTATTTTAACAAAACATATATCTTTTAGGACTATAAATATACCATACTAACAATTCCAACTATGATTTTCAAGCCATGATTGTCAATAAGGTACAATTACATACAATGACTTAAAGAATAACCAGTACATTGCTTTTTAAAAGAATGTGATCTATGATTTTAAAGGCTTTATATTTACTTTTTCTGTTAAAGTGGCTAACAGCTATCCTGTATGAAGTGTCTTACCTCACACTAAACAATGTATATGCAATACTTTTTAAAAAAATACTCTGCTTTGCTTGCTTTGAGGAACTTTCCAGACACTCTGACCAGATATGTGTTTAAATTAATACTCTCATTATTGGTTTCTCATGGCAGAAATATCATTAGATATGTATTTTAATAAGAGGCTTAGTGTCACAAATAATAACAGAAGAACACAAAGCCAAATGTTTTCTCTTTGGAACTGATGGACAAGTTTTCTGCTAACTTCACTTCAGTCAGAAGAAACCCAGTAGCACAAAACTTTCTGTGCAGGTATGCATAATTGTTCTATCAATCTCTGATGAGTTCCAGTTCACAATTCAATCATTGAGATGATAGATGTAATTTGATGTTTGTTCGTTTGTTTCTGTAGTTACCAATACAGGACATCAAATTAACCTTAGTTACAAGGGTTCGAGATTAGCAAGTATATGAACACTTATCTGAATCTCCCTGCAAAATTTAACAGTGAGTTTTAGAATTGAATATATTAGATTGTTGAGTATATCCCTTTTATTGTACATAGAAATGTAAAAGTGAAGAAAATAAAAAAGAGAGAAAAAGAAGAAATAGAACCAAAATAAAACAACCCTTCAGAAGAAAAAAATATCCTTAGAACCACTTAGAAAATAAAGCATGGAAAACAAGTAATCAGACAAACAAAACAATGGAAGAAATTCTAAGGAGCACATAATTAAGTGAAATACAAGGACTTACAATTTTTGTTGCTGACTGTTGTTGATTTTTTTCTTCTGTGGATCATAATAGTGTTTTCTGGCTTAGCTTACATAAGTGCAATTCTGATACAACTGAAAGGAAGAAGGGCCTTTGTTCCTTACCTCAAATGAAGATATATGCACATTACTACAGTCAAAATAATCTAGGACTCCAAACAAATTAAGATTACCTATTAACAGGAAATTATTTATTAGGCTTTTTGGAAATTTGTAGAATTAAATAATTCACATCTTCTAAAAGGATTAAAACTTCTCCCCCTTTCAAGTGCCAAACATTTATGTAGTTATAGCTGTTCATATCATGCTCGCTTCAAAGTTAATGCAGAACAACTCAAGGAATCAGCACAGATGGGGAAGTGATGGCAAGGCAACAGCCTTGTAGCAAATGACATGGGGACTGTAGTGAATGAAAGTTGGATTTGTATTCAATAAGACACTTTCACTACAAATTAGAAAAATTTCACATTCAGCTACATTAAAAGCAGAACAGCTAGCAGTTCCAGTGAAGATTTCCATCTCTTTCTATCCAGAACTAGTAAGGTTACATATTGAATATGGAGTCCAGTTTTGTACCTATGAGGAACATTTGAGGTACGTGGGATTGTTTTCTCTAGTAATGCTATGTATGAGAGGAAGTCTATAATAAAAACTCGTTACCTGCGTTAGACAGTACAACAAGGGGAAAGAATCACACAATTGCATCTTGGGAAGTTTACACTGGACAATAAGAAAATATTATTCACTAGAAAGTTAGTGCAGTGGTAACTGTAAGTGGTTGCTTGGGAAGTCTGTGGATCTCCATTCTTGGAAGCTTCAACAATTAGCTAGACCAAGTCACATTCAACTGGTCTAGATTTGGAGAGTCCTGCCTTGATCAGAAGTGTAGACTAGATATTTCCAAAGGTGAATTTAAAGGGTTATTTTTACTATCTTGCTATGGTTGTTATTAAGCAGAAATGATCTTTTGTGTTAGGAATTTCCTAGTCTCATTCAGCCTAAAAAACTTTTTGCATATTTTTACTGCAGCCACAGAAGTCTTCCTCAAGTTAGAAGAACCTCCCTCAGAAGACATCACACTCTGCCTAGCAAATTCCAATGGATGTCAAGGACATTGGTTCTCTTTTCTCATAGCTACATCATTATCGTCATTTTTTATTGATTTATTTCTAGTGCCCAGCTCTTATAGTTATTTGGTCTCCTGGCAGACTTTCTGAATGTTGTGCAACAGACCGCTGCTGGATCTTGGTGGTGACTTATCCCTGCTTTAAACAATTCTTGCTTCTTTCCTTTTCTTTGCTATCGCCTTCCTTCCCTCCCCCTTCATCCTAACTCATAATAGCATCCATCCTCCCCTTTCTCCCATCTCCCCGGTTAACATTTGTAATAAACTGGTTGGACCAACATTTGAACCGTTGTTTTTTAATCTCATGCCGGGCATATGCATTTCAAAGAACCTCCTCTCCCTCTCATACTGGAGCTAGACACTGGTTATCCAAGCAGCTAAGAGGCAACAATGTCTCTGAGTTAGGTGCTCATGCTTTTACTGAGAATAAATTGTAAAGATCATCTCACAGATCATACAGTCCCTGGCCTCTTTCATCTGCATCATATAAAGAAGCCAGACTGTTGACAGAAGGTTCCTGTAATGTTTTACTTCGATATAAGTTGTATACATTAAATTCTGACCTAATGATCTACATCACAATTTATCAGATAGTGATTGTTCAGTGACAAAGAATTATGTTCCACCATTCCAGGTTCGTCTCCTCAAGAAAAAAAAAAAAAGTAAATTTCTTTTTTTACCACGTATATGACATCAACAAGATTAAATGAGATTAATTACTTTAATTTCATGAACTCTTAGATAGGCTGCCAAGGAAAAAATATTGCTCATCATTACTCATCCATATGTGGTGGCATTATCATTGCATTGCTCAACTTTAGTTCTTGATTAGTAGAATAATTTTTAGACTCCCTAGACTAACTCTTTTACATTTCTACTTAGATTATTTTCTACTAGATGCTTTTCTACTTAGATTATTACTGAAAAAACACTAGTGTTTTTACAAAGATTTATGCAATCATATAATTCTGCCCATAGAAAATATAATTACCAGAACAAAAATGCAATTAATCTTTAGCTAAGGTTAGAAAATTGGAGAGAATTTCATATAATCTTACATTTGGAATACTCTTCACTTCTAACACAGGTAGAGCTACATAGGTCTATTGTACATAATTTAACACAAATCTTTGCTAAATTTTTACAGACAACAAAAATATTGACTTTTTTTATACCAGAATGGATCGTTAAAAGACAGTGACTTTCCATCCCTTTCTGTTTTGTTTTGTTTTTAATATTTTGAGATCTGTACAAAGAAATTCTTTTTTTTTCTTCCCCATGTTAGGTATAACATAACTAAAGCATAACACACAAGCTGAGGAAATCTACTAGCCTCACAAAGCACACTGTCTTTACTGGTGATTCTGTAACTATTTCTTCTCTCTTCCAGAAGACATACCTTGGGGTTTCTTCTGGAAAAATCTATTTACGTATCTAATATCTAGAATTTACAGATTCTTTCAGGTCTGTAGATTGCACTTGGGATTAAAAAAAAATGGAATACAAAATTGCCTTCCTAAAATGATGAAATATTTTGGCTGTAGATATTTAATTAAAAAAACTTTTTTTGTTGTTGTTGTTTTGGGTTTTTTTTGTTTTGTTTTCAAGGAGAAATTTTCAAGTTAGCCAAATATTCCTTGTATTTTCAAAGGTAAAGACATTTACAGAATTCTTTCGGAATGTAAAATAGAAAAAATGATTTGATTCATTCTGTGTTACAATAAGTTTTTCAGACTGTGGTATCTCATATATTAAGGAAGATATTTAAAACAAAGAGAACAACTAACAGAGTCATTTGACACTGTCAGATGATCATGCCACAACCAGTGTTAACGTACCACAAATGTAAAGGACAATGCTGACATGCTTTTCACCTTTCTGAAATACTAATGCATGATTTCCTTTGGATCACAAGGACTTCATATTTGAATCTCAGTTTCACTACAAAACGCATAGATTTAAATGCTTTTAAATGAGTTGTTAGTGCATCTGTATGTGTATGAAAAGCATACAGTGTGTAAAGTTACATTGTTAAATTATTTTATTTAAATCAAAATATACAAAAATCATGTATGAATAAGGATCTACCAAGAAGTGAACTCCAGTGTGGTACCATTCAATGTTCACGCACAGGGATGTTTCTCAAAGAACTACTGTTTCTGGAGACAAATCATTATTTCATCAAAATACTGAAGAAATAACATCCAAAACTTCATTTATACATCAACAGAAATGTGGCTTCACAGTCAGGACAGTGTTTTCACACCAAAATCTCACTTTCACAAAAAGTTGAAGATATAGTATATTAATATGGTATTGAATTTCACTTTAAATTTCTCCCTGATTCTGGTTCACCTCAGTGCCTGCACTACGTGTTTATGAGATCGCTCAAGGGACCCTACCTAATGTAGCAGATAATCTCACTGAGATGAAACCTTCTGGGCAGTTCTGTTTCTATCTCATCCAGCTGGGGCGGTGTGTCACCCTTTCCAACTCCCAAAATCTCCAGCATGGCATAAAGCTGCTCACCATACTGAGTTTCTCTGCAGTCAGAACATTCTTTAGGCATCACAATCCACCTACATGTCTGCTGAAATATCACAAAGATGTCTAAAGGTGAGAGAATGAGACCTGAATTGTGCTACAAACACAAGAGAAATGCAAAACAGAAAATGTTAAATATGGAAGATGTGCGCAAGGGTGTGTGAATGCATGTACCATGTTAGATCTGTGAAGTCTGAACATGAATTGGCTGATCTATTTTAGAGGACGTTAACACTGAGTATAGGAGGTAGAAGCTATCCTATTTGCATGACAAAGGGTACAAGGACCATAGAGTATTCTGCAAAGACAGTGCAGGTGTTATGCATCTCTTTACTTTGATTATAAGACAAAAAATGCAACACATGAATGCTCCAGTGAAGTATGTAAAAACAAATGGAATTAATCTATTTTAATTAGTTTTTCTTAATTCTAAAAAAATAAAATATTTAAACTCAATGTGGTGTTTTGATTTTTATTTTTCTTTTGACAAATTAATATTTTCTAGAAATTTGTAAGAGATTTGAGTAATTTTCAAATCTAATAAACGGATTTGAGCACATTATTGACAAATTATTGATTATTGACAAATTCTCACCTGTAAAACTCTTTAAGAAACATTTTATGAAGCAAATATTTTCTGAAGTTCTCTTTGGTCATAAATCTTAATCTGTACTTCCATTATATTTCTTCCTACAGTATTCAGAGACTAACTCTTCACAGATTCTTTGAAAGGAAGCAAACTTACATCATCAGTTTCTCCTTCTAACCTGAGCAACCTTGGCTTCCCTGTATGGCTACTGTGGTCAAAGGACACATTAACTTCCTAACTAAAACTTTATCATCTCCTCACCCTCTTTCTCTTTCTCAGGAACTTCTCAGAAAATCCATGTGCCAATTCTAGCAGCGTGAGGTGCCTGATGAATTGCAAAGCCAGGTGACAGGTTGAAAATATGTGAACTTACTCCCTGGTGAAATTAGAGAACTAAGCTTCATCTGTACAAATGCTTGTATTTTTCAGTCTTAGAAAGGAGCTGACCCTTACCTTGTATTCTTTTGCTTTCCTCCTCTAGTGTTTCATGCTGCTGCCAAATCAAAGAACACTTCAAAGTAGTTTAGGGCATAAAATTTAACCTATGTTTGAAACTGTTGCAATCCTGTAGGAAACGGTCACCCCATTCTCACCATGTTATGCGACCAATAAAAAATAAAATAAAATAAAATAAAAAAATGTCTAGCAACACAACACAAAAGACTTTCTGTAAAGAAGTAAATACTGTTTGTGTGTGTTTTTTAAGCAGTGTGAAATTCTTTGACTAGGTGTCATATATTAATGCTGAACATATTTTTTCTCTTTCCACTTCATCCAACCAGAATGTGACCTTACAAACCTCTAACTGAGATCATCAGACTCCAGGTGAATGCAAAGATCTGATTCAGGAAAGAAAGAAAGAAAAAAAATAATAATATATTGCTGTGGCATTTCTCTCTGTGATGAGTCCCTCATAATTCCATAATTAAATGAAACACTTGAGAGGATAATGGAGCAGGCAGCACATATATAACTCTCTATGGAAAAAAGTGGGAGACAACTTACATCAAACCTATTCCTTTTTCTTTCTTTCTTTCTTTCTTTCTTTCTTTCTTTCTTTCTTTCTTTCTTTCTTTCTTTCTTTCTTTCTTTCTTTCTTTCTTTCTTTCTTTCTTTCTTTCTTTCTTTCTTTCTTTCTTTCTTTCTTTCTTTCTTTCCTTCTTTCTTTCTTTCTTTCTTTCTTTCTTTCTTTCTTTCTTTCTTTCTTTCTTTCTTTCTTTCTTTCTTTCTTTCTTTCTTTCCTTCTTTCTTTCTTTCTTTCTTTCTTTCTTTCTTTCCTTCCTTCCTTCCTTCCTTCCTCCCTTCCTTCCTTCCTTCCTTCCTTCCTATTTTTTATTTATTTTTTTTTCCAGAGATGAGGTATATTCCCTGATAAAGAAAGAAGAAAATGAGGTATAGATAAATGAAACTGGCACATATCCAGCTGGGAAACTGAGGACTGGTAGACCGGTTTCTACATGTGTCTTGGGAATTAGTTATCTGTGAGAACATAAATCACACATTCCTCTCCAAATCATCTCAATTCTTCCCTTTCTGTGCTAAAATATCCCATACTAAGTCCTGTGCAGTCTCAGAATTTCCACTCTACTCCCTGTATGGGGACCTATATCATAGAATCATAGAACAGCCTGGATTGAAAAAGACCATAACGACCACGTAGTTTCAACCCCCTGCTATGTACAGGGTTGCCAAACACTAGACCAGGCTGTACTCTAGGCAATGTCCCAAATCTGTTGGGCCATCTGGAAAGCATTCCACCTAGTACTGAGTGTTCCTGGTCATGGGGCTGAAGGCCCTCTCAGAAAGCTCTGAGGATGGGGCAAGAAAACTTGTCTCTTAATGGGGCAGTAGAGATTCCTTGTCCAGCAGTGTGCATCTGTGGTCTTTCATGTTTGCAAAGACAAGTTTTTAATCATTTTATTATTCAGGATTGATGTCACATTATCTTCTCTTTATAATCAGAAAGTAAAACTCATGCTGGCAAAATGAACAATATATAAATGCAGTGTTTTGGAGTGGGCTGCATATAATCTACCTACATGTACAAAGTATGCGTATAAGTCTAAGCTAGTCACTCAAGTTAGTCAGCTTCTAACATAAACAGGGAAGAAGACTAGGAACAAAGAGCTTAAGTAAGAGCTGATTATTTCACTGCAGAATGCTGCTTCCCCTCAAACAGTACTCACATGTCAGAAAGCCAATGGCTCCTCTCCACAGTACTGGAAGAATAACACAATTGAGTTTCAAGAAACAAGTGGGCATAAAGTGTGTGAGACATGACTCTGTAGAGTCAATTATGTATAATTGCCACATTGTCTATCTATAGAAACAATATTTTTTTTTTTACATGGCATTATTAAAGATTGATTGGTTTGTTTTGGTTTAGTCTGGTTTCAGTTTGGTTTATTTTGGTTTTGTTTGTTTTTCATTTCTGCTCCCTCTTCACTCGCCTGCTCTCAACTTCTCTCTTCCTAAGCAGGCTTCAAAGCAAAAGTCCAACACACAATAGAAGTCTGATAGGAATGACACTGATGGCGCGTACTTGAGCTCATCTCTTTTGTGAACTCTCATCCAGAAGTAAGTAAATTGGACACCACTAAAAATACCTCATCTACTACTCTTTTTCACTACTGTGAGATTGCTTATTGTAAAAGAATACACCAGCCTAAAACAGAAGTGAATCAGGAGACTAGTGTTTCAAGTGCAGCCTGGTTTATAAAGAAACAAATGGAAATGAGCATAGCAATATGTGTTAATTTTATCCTTGTATTTTCTTTAAAAATAAGGGATATATCCAAATCTGGGATACAAAGTAATGTATTTTATGGCTTATATCATAACTCTTAAAATATATTATCCTGACAATTCAACCATTGATCTTGCTGTTATTTTTTATACTCACCCACATTAAGCTTCATTGCGCTATGGACAGTATAGTTCTTCTGTGTATTGACATTTTGGAAGCTGCGCTAAGGCAGATGTAAGACAGGGACATAATTTGAGACACACCTAGCATGGCTTCACCAAGGACAAGTCCTGACCAACTCAGTGGCCTGATATGATGGTGTAAGTGGACAGGTGAAGAGCCACTGATGTCATCTATCTGGACTTCAGTAAGGCTTTTGACATAGTTCCCCATGACATCCTTCTCTCTAAATTGGAAAGATATGAATTTGATGGGTGTACCATTCAATGGATGAGGAACTCATGTCAAGACAATATCCAGAAAATGGTGATCAATGACTCAGTGTCCAAATGGACATCAGTGACGCATGGTGTCCCTCAAGGGTCAGTAATGGAGCAGATGCTTTTAAACACCTTCATCAATTACATCAACAGTGAGGGTGCACCTTCAGCAAGTTTTCAGGTGACGCCAAGATGTGTGGTACGGTTGACACACCTGAAGGATGGGATGCCACCCAGAAACCTAGATAGGATGGAGCTGTGGGCCCAGGTGAACCTCATGAGACTCAACAATGCCAATTGCACAGTCTTGCACCAGGGCTGTAATGACCTCCACTATCAATACAAGCTGAGGAATGTAAGGATAGAAGTCTGTGGTGATAGGACAAGTGAAAATGATTTCAAACTAAAAGAGAGGAGATTTAAATTGGTATAAGGAGGGAATGTTTTATGATAGTGTTGTAGTAAGCGTCTTGCGGGGGCACGGGATGTACGGGACAGGCCTCTCCCTAAGCATAGAGAGACAGTGCTATCGTGCTGACCTTGATGCAGAGAAAACAGGAGAAGAAGAAGAATGAGAAAAGAATGTGGAGACGGCCAAATAGGGCACGGTGTTGTCTGGTATGAACCAATCAGAGTAGGACATGACAGCACGGTTTTGTAGGTAAAAATGTAATATAAGCTGTGTTTTAGTCGTGAATAGAGGCCATTTTACCGCTCATCATATTGGTGTCACCTCGGTATTTGGCCAAGCCGCAGGCTCCCCTAAGCAACGAACATCACGGTTGCCTGCGAAAGGCAACAGATAGGAGTGGCAAGATACTACCACAAGTTTCCCAGAGAGGTGATAGATGCCTTGATGACATCCTTGGAGACATTCAAGGTCAGGCAAGACCAGGATATGAGTAATCTAATCGTAGATATCACTATTCATTGCAGAGGAGTTGGACTAGATGACCTTTAAAGGTCCTGCCCAACTCAAACTATTTTATGTTTCCATGATTTTATGACATCTAGGAGTCTGTATAGCTTACATAGCTTGCAGTTTTTAAACATCAAAAGTGAAAGACAAACACTGCATAACAATCCCTAAGAGTGGTGGAGAGTTGTTTTTCTAATTAAGTCTTGGAATAAAACTATGTGTTCAAATAATGACAGGAACTTACTTCTATTTCATTCAAATTTCTTCAGAGATTCTGAGATTTAACCTTCAAGCCCACTAGAAATCCATCAAATTATTTCCATTTGATGCAACTCAAAAATAACACAAAGAATGGCACATGGACCAGCTTTGGGATGATTGAGGTGTTAGTGAACTGAAAGGTAATTAAGAAAATAGTCTGTTTAAACATGCCCATGAAGGTCAGAAAGCATTACATAATAAAGTAAAAGGTCAAAATATTTTCCATCTGATAAATATGTTAAATATTGTCAACGGTTTAAAAGGCTGGTCCGGCCCAGTTCTGTGACTAGTGGGGCGGAGGGATTTCGCAAAATCGTGCCTTCTGGAAGGGAAACAGGGGATCCCAAAATAATTAAAAACAGTGGCAACGATCTGAGGAGAAACAAACTAATTTACTAAATATAGTATCGGAATGTAAGATAACGCACTATAATACAATGTAAATCAAAAATAATTGAGAGAAAGATTGTCTGAGAGCCAAAGGCCTTACACTAATACTGAAGCCTTGTGTGCAGTTGGGGGCAGCAGTAGCGAGCCAATCTGACAGGGAACACGGCGAGACGAGAAGAGGGACGAGTCAGATGACCTGCACCCTTATATCTGTTCCCTTGAGCAGAAATGATAACAGTAGTCGAAAAGCCTCTTGGGGACCGTAGTTCTCTTCCAGACAGGTACCGGAACTAAAGCATTTGATCTTTAACTCCCAGTACACTTCATGATGTTGTGATGTGGAATACTGATAAATATCATAAAACCATGACAAATATCTAATATTCTCAGAAGGGAAATTATAGTATTCTTTCTTTCCTATGCTTTTGATTTTATGCAGCAATCATAGCTGCATCATAGCTGAATAATGAATTGACTTACAAGGTAAGTTCAATGCTATTCAATACACATGATGATAATATCAAGTCTCCAGTTTTCTTCAAAGCACAAACTGTTTCCTCATAGCTTTTACCATCTGTAGATAAATAGGTTCACATACCTGTCCTTACAGTCCTCATTATGGTCATTAGAGGTACATATTGGCCCAATGGAATGCATCCATGTGTGCTGAGGGAGCTGGTGGAAGTGACTGTTAAACCTCTTTCTAAAACCTTTGAGAGAATGGGAAAGGTGATTGAAGATAGGAAGAAATATCACTTCAGTCGTCAAAAAGGGCAAGAAATAAGACCTGGAAAACTACAGGCCCTTCAGCTTTACCACCATCCCTCAGAAGGTGATGGAGCATCATGTCATCTCCAAGCAAGTGGAAGAAATTGAGGCTATCAGGAGTAGTCACTGTGAGTTCACTGATTGAAAATCATGCTTGACCTCTCTGGTAGCCTTCTTGGATGTCATCACTGGCTGAGCAGAGGAAGGGAGAGGAACGATTTTTGACTGTCTTAACTTCAGCAAGTTTTTGATACTGTCTTGCATAACACCCTCATAGGTATGATTAAGAGGTATGGGATAACTGAGTTGACAGTGAGATGCAATGAGAAGTCACTGACTGGCAGAGTTCAGAGTGCTGTGATCAGTGATGCAGTGTCTAGTTGGACGCCTGTAACTAGTAATGTTCCTCAGGGATAGACTGGGTCCAGTCTTGCTCAACATCTTCATCAGTGACCTCAATGAAGCGATAGAATGCACTCTCAGTGAGTTCCCTGATGATGCAAATCTGGGAGGAGTGGCTGACACACCAGAAGGCTGTGCTGCCATTCAGAGAGACCTGGGCAGGTTGAAGAGCTGGGCAGAGAGGAATCCTATGAGATGCAAGAAAGGCAAGAGTTTTATACTTGGGGAGGAATAACCTCATGCATCAGTACAAGTTATGGGATGAGCTACTGGAAAGGACCTCTGAGAGAAGGATCTGACTGCTCTGGTCAAAGCGTATAAATATCTATAGGGTAGGTGTCAAGAGTATGGAGACAGGGTCTTTTCAGTGGCACCCAGAAACAAGAGAAGGGGCAATAGGCACAAACTGGAATACAGCTAGTTCCATCTGAACATGAGGAAGAACATCTTACTGGAAGATCACCACATACAAAGGGTAATTTTCTGAGCTATTTTGGATAGAATAGCTTTCTAAGGTATTCTGATTAGTTGTTTTCTCCTTTATCTGCCTCTCCTGTTGACCTTCATCCAATTTCTTCTACTGATTGCTTTCAGCTCCTTGGAGTACCTGGACTCTTTCTAAGTTCTCCATCTCCCCCAAAAGTACTTTATTATAATAATTTACCCCTATTGCATCGCAGAAATATCCTATTGATTGTCAATCTGGACGTACTTTTACTTTGTTAATAACACTTTATCCATACACACACAAACAATAGCAATTAGTACAATGTGTTTAGCTCTTGCTCTATATCTTTAAAGATCATATCTGTGCATAACTGGCTGTCACGGTTTTATGATTCTTGCTATCAGTATTCCACATCATAACATCATGTAAAGCATGGGGAATTAAAGAGTTAATGCTCCAGTTCTGTGGACTGACAACTTTCCAGATAATTCATTCTCAGAAAAGAACTACATACCCCAGAGTACTTTGCATGTGGAGGGGAAGATAAGTCATGGGAGGAAGTGACGGGACACTCTCTCTCTCGCTGCCTGACAGTGTGGGCATGCTCCCGAGCCATGCACCTTCATTTCAAAATAAGGTTTTCAGTTTCAGTCACTTGTTCATTTTATTTGATTTAATTAGTCTCAATTCCAATTATATGGTATTATATTGTGTTATCTTGCATTCTGATATCATATTTAGTAAAATTAAGTTTCCTCCTTAGATTGTTGCCACTGTTCTGATTTTTGGGACCTGCTCCCATCTCCCTACTCTCCCCCTTTTCCCTTTCATTTTCTGGGGGGGACTGGTGGGCCTCTAGGCTTGCTGCCCCCTGTCACAGACATAGATTGATCTAGGTAACTCTGTGACACTGTCTATATACATCTTTCTACCTACCATACAATATCATAGGTGTGTATGTATGATAGCATCTTGCTTTTTAGGTTATTTTTTTGACTGCCTGTCAATCACACTTTTGAGTTCTTCATTATGTCACTTGCATAGCTACCTAAATTAGATTATGTGCTTTTACAGCTTTCATAAATGCAAGCTTTAGCTTGCACTTATCTCTCCCTGCCAGCTACTGAGGGATCTGGATGACTGCTTCGAACTAGATAGTTGTTTTTTAGTAGTTAAACATGGAAGAAAATACTTCACATTCCTAATAATTTTGATTCCCAAACTGAAACTCTGAAAAAGATTTGATTTTTAGAAAATGTCGTGCCTCCATCTTCTGAATATGAGGCCAAGTTAAATTAAGCATTCAGAAGATGAAATGCTCAAAATCACCGAATACTTTTGACAGTACTGATTAATGAAATACAGATTCAAAGAGATTTTCCTCACATGAAGTAGAGAGCACTCTTAACTAGTTCTACCTTTACAACTTAGATAAACATTAATCATTCTTGCTGTGAGTTGACTCTGTTCTTCACTTTGAGGCAAGAAAGTCTTCCCTCTCCCCAGAGACGGAGACCTACTAGTTTAGATGCATATTTACATGTTCAGATATAATATAGAATGCATACTTCAGGGAGATCAGTGAGTTTTAAACATAGGATGGTGTATTTAGGACATCAGCTGTTATTCTTGGTTATGTTAGAGGATAAGTTGTATCCCCTACAAAGGTCAGTGTAGCAAGAAAAGATGGCAAAGAAACTTTACAGATGGATATCTTCTGGATAAATTAATCGTTTTTTTATCTTGATTATAGCTTATTCTCTATTTGAAAGAAACTTAAGAAGATGAATCTCACAATCAATAAATACAGATTACTCAGCTTTCATTGGAAAATTATCTCCACAAGGGAAATCTGTGGTAGACCTGTTCCTTAAAGACAATGAAAATGCTTGACTTCAAAGTGTAGGAAACCAGCACCTAGGTTTGGTACTATATCAGATTGGACAACTAATGCAGAGAAGTAACTCATAAAGGACTGATTATACTTCAGTCTTTTTACTGTATCTAGACACACATAATTTAATAAATTGGCAGATAATTCTAATTTTTGTTTATTTTTTATTTCCTCACCTTCAAAAAAGTATGCATGGATCTACTTTCTTCTTGTCATGGTTTTGTAACTTCGCTATTGGTATTCCACATCATAACATCATGGACAAAAGAGAAGAACTACGTATCCCAGAGGACCTCACGGTCAGAGAAGGAAGACACATCACGGAAGATACGTCATCTGGTTGCGCGCGGTGCTTCTTCACTTTCGCTTGCTGCCGGGAGAGGAGTGGGTGTGCTTTCCAAGCCGGGCGCCTTCATCAAGTAAGGCTTTCGGTTTCGGAAACTCTCTCACTCTCTCTCTCTCCCTCTCTATCGCTCTTTCGCTCTCTCTCCCTCATTTCATTTGGTTTATTATACTTACTCCCAATTAGATTGTATTGTATCGTGTCATCTTGCATCCCAACATCATAGTTAGTAAAATAAGTTCTCCTTCTTAGATTGTTGCCACCGCTTCGTTTTTCTCGGGAAGTGAAGGGGGAGGGGGGCCCACAAGCCTACCGGCCCCCTGTCACGGGCACAGATCTATCTAGGTAACTCCGTGACACTTCTAAATCCAAAATAATTTGTAACTAGAATGAGGGAGAGAGTGGGATTACTCTCTGAAAGGATTGAACCATGGGTGTTGTTGTTGCTGTTGCTGTTCTAACCTTTTGGTATAAAGATGACAGGATATGATTATTTGCCCAAACATATGTATTTTAGAAAAGATTAAGAGTCTACTTCATGTTTATGAATTCTTGCATGGAGTAGTACTTATAATGTGGAGAATAACACTTCTTCTTTTCTTTTCTTTTCTTTTCTTTTCTTTTCTTTTCTTTTCTTTTCTTTTCTTTTCTTTTCTTTTCTTTCCTTTCCTTTCCTTTCCTTTCCTTTCCTTTCCTTTCCTTTCCTTTCCTTTCCTTTCCTTTCCTTTCCTTTCCTTTCCTTTCCTTTCCTTTCCTTTCCTTTCCTTTCCTTTCCTTTCCTTTCCTTTCCTTTCCTTTCCTTTCCTTTCCTTTCCTTTCCTTTCCTTTCCTTTCCTTTCCTTTCCTTTCCTTTCCTTTCCTTTCCTTTCCTTTCCTTTCCTTTCCTTTCCTTTCCTTTCCTTTCCTTTCCTTTCCTTTCCTTTCCTTTCCTTTCCTTTCCTTTCCTTTCCTTTCCTTTCCTTTCCTTTCCTTTCCTTTCCTTTCCTTTCCTTTCCTTTCCTTTCCTTTCCTTTCCTTTCCTTTCCTTTCCTTTCCTTTCCTTTTCTTTTCTTTTCTTTTCTTTTCTTTTCTTTTCTTTTCTTTTCTTTTCTTTTCTTTCTTCTCCATAGAAAAAGCACTGGATAAAATTGTTCCCTGGAATTGACGTTTAGGCAAATCATTCTCATCCACTAAATATTTACAATGTATTCATACCAGTTATTGTTATTATCATTATTAAGCATAAAATATGAGAAAAAAGATCTCTCAAGAATACAGCTAATAAAGTTCAACAGCAACCGGTCTTGATCACATGACAACTGCAGAACTAAAACTTAAGTATGTCAACAGGGATATTGTGCAATAAATGAGTTGTATATGTGACTGGTCAAATGAAAGATGGGATGTCTTCCCAGGGAAAAGGACAGACACTAACACAAAAACAATTCTGACAGATGATAAAGAAAAATAAGCTATTCTATTCTACTGTATATCTCACAAATATTGAAGCAGTATAGAACAATAATCTTGTTTCTCTCAATTTGTAACCTCATAAAACATAGGGGCACAAGTAAGGTCTATTAGTTTTTACACATAAAGTAATTGAGGTCATTAATAACAAATAAAATAAAAAAAATCTTGAGTTACATCTATATTATTAAAGAATTTAGTTATAAATTATCTTGAAAAACAACACAAATTAAAAAACACACAAGAAAAGACAGAGCTCAGCATGCCAGCTCCTTAAAACACTTCTGTCATTGACAACCTCGAAGAAAAAGGTTTATTACTACCATAAGAGGTATTTCAGAAGATCAAAGACAAGTATGTTTATCAGAAAGGATATTTTTGAGAGTAAAGAATTTAGAACTTTAAACTATGTCAAGAAATTCAATGATAAAAATCAGCCACTTCTACTCTAATTCTGTGACATCAATGAGGCACAGTAGCAAATATGGATTGATGACCAAGCATCTAGGTCCTATCTATGTCTTGTGCAGGAAGCCTGAGTCAAAATTCTTAGAAAACACTGAGGTTAGAAAAACCTTAGAAAACTGAGAGGTTAAGGGAATGACATCAAGAGTAAGATGGATAGATGGAAACTGAGAATTTAAATAACCATACAAGAACAACACACTGTTGCAGTGTCAGAAATATAGAAAATGATAAAAATTATACAGAAATAGAAAACTACTAAAAAACATTAAAAAAAAAAAGCCAAACAGCCATATTGCTAAGAAAAATAAAAATAGCAAAACATGCATTGATATATTGATTTAGGGGACAGAAAACTGCATTTTCCAGAGAAAAAAAAGTCTGATACTGTCTGATTAAACACACTAACTATGTTTCATGTATTAAAGAAAAATAAATACATGTTCAGCAGCAGAATTGGGAAAAAGAACTCGGGCAAAAAAGATAACGTGAAGATTTGATTCTTCCTGTGCAATAGATATGCATAACAGCTTCACACAAATCCATCAAGAGAAGCCACATAGCAGAACAATGTTAATTACAAAAATAAATAAATAAAATAAAATAAAATAAAATAAAAACCTTTGATCAAAAATTTTCTAGCTACTGACTGTTCACATTTGCCACTGTTTTCCAGTTATTCAAGGTAACTCAAATAAATGAGGAATTCAAATCAACCAGGATACTTCCAGCTGTGTGTTTTTTGTCCCTTTTTTTTTTTTTTCTCCTTCATGTCATCCCACAACTATGGTTCCAGTATATCCATACTTAATAATAGAAGTAAAAATTCATTTTCCACCAGGATGAAAATACTAGTGAGTTTAAGTGCTTTTATGAAACGTGGTAACCAAGAGATCCTATAAGTTGTATTTCATAGAATTATAGAATTGTTTGAGTTGGAAAGGACATTAGGTCATCTAGTCCAACTCCCTATGCAATGAACAGAGATATTGACAGCTAGATCATGTAGCACTGTAGTAAGAAGTGGGTGCTTTTTGTTTCTAGTAATCTCTTTGAAGGAATTTCAAATGGGTTGTTATACTGTTTTACTGGAGTGGATTATTCTGATGTTTTCCATGTATGTAACATGCACTTATGAACCTAAGCATCATAGTGGAATTGAAGAAAGTTACAGGTCAAAGCATGCATACCATGGCATACCCTACCAAGAGTGGCTTGGCAACCACATCAACCATCTTTCTCAGAACCCTAGGATGGATATCATCCAGCCCCATGGGCTTCTGTACATTCAATTGCATGAGGAGGTCTCAGACTTGTTCCACTGTTACAGTGGAATGGAATCCACTCTTCTCACCTCCTCCTAGAGCTTCAGGGTCCTGGCAGACATGGGGAGAAGCCTGACCATCAGTGAAGACAGAGACAAAACACTTATTGAGTACTTCAGCTTTTTCTACGTCTGAAGGAGCCAGTTCTCCATCCTCATTTATCAGAGGGGCAACACTCTCCTTGATCTGTCTCCTCCTGCTTACGTACTTGTAGAACCCCTTCTTGTTATTTTTCAGTTCCCTTGCTCTATCTGTGCCTTGGCTTTCCTGATCTTATTTCTATACTTGCGGACAACGTCTCTATATTTACATTATTTAAAGTTTCACTCTTTATGTCTGTGGTATTTACTTTAATAAATATTAATTTAAATTCACAGCCCTTTAAATGTTATAAATTTCTCAATAGGACTGTTACAAAGGATTTGTTTCTATTGTATTTATTTTTGATATTTTATACCTACAATTAATTCTTTCTTGTCTTTGAGAAATTACTAATGTGAAATCTTTCAGGATAGTTTGTGATTTTCCTTCTATGTTCAAATTGAAGAAATAGCAGCAAAAAAATCTCAAAAATAATAATTACAAATATCTGTATTCAAAAAAAAAAAAAACAACAACACAAATTTGTTACATCTTTTTGTTCACTTCTTGTGTAGCATATATAAAATCATGTGAAACACGGTTCCCATTGACTATTCTTTTTAATGTCATCTTAAGGATAAGGTATTGATTTTTCCTTTTTCTTCTAAATTTCACATCCATATGTAGCTCAAATAGCAACATTTGAGTCTGAAGAGAAATACTGAAATAATATAATTTATTGCTGTAAAGGATCTGAAATGCTTGTAGAGGACCCCAATCCCATTACCAAAATCTTCCATTATCCCAATGCCACATATATTAAAATGCAAACTGTCTAGATGAAAGTTTTGGGAGAGGGTTTGATTCTTCTAGAGCTTAGCTTACATGCAGGAATAGTCAGCATAATGCCTACCCAGTTCTTATCTATAAACATATATTGTATAATCTCTTACAGTCGTAACATCTATCAGATAGCCAAATAGCACATACTCCTTCACAGTTGGATCCTTGGTACAGTGAACAGTAAGAGATACAAAGTTTTGCTGATATGCAGTCACATTATATGTACACTAAATAATCAAAATTTCACTGCCAGAATACTCATGGCTATTGTCCACCAAGAGCTTGAACAGGCTACTTGTTTCTGTGGATCTGTTCTAACAAGCAGCAATTCAAATTACATGTGGTTATGCCATTCTTCTCAAAAGAGCAGGACAAGAAAAAATGACAGTCAAAATCTTTGCTCAGAGAAATTACTGGAATTCTCTTCTTTGCTCTTTTTTTTTTTTTTTTTTTTTTTGGCCTTTTAAATTTTTTTTTTATTTATACTTTTTTATTACTTTATATTTTTGAATTTTCTTCATAATCACTAAGACTAGAGGTTGTCAAGAGAGAATTTAAATATGATTGCACATAACATCTTCTAAAAGAAGAGTTGTTATTCCAGCGTAACCTAATTTCATCTGAATTCTGTAGTTTATGTTTTGATGTCTCCTGGCAAATCAAATATATTATGCTAATTAAAACCTCCTCATGTTAATTTGAACACAGAATTTTTTGGTACCCACTTGCTACCATTTTTTTCTGCATTGAATGATTTACATGTGTTATAGCACTGCAATAGCATCTGACATTCCTACTGAAAATCTTAAGACAGAAAGAAATCCCACCCTGTTTATGAGCAGGGGAAACTGAACGCAGAAGTTTTGCAGGTATTTTAAGTGTAAGCAAAGAAAATTAGTTCAGAGAGAATGATGTTAAAAGAATAAAATAAAACATGATATACTAAATCACAGAATCATAGGCGTTGGAAGGGACCTCTATAGATCATGTAGTCCAACCACCTGCTAAAGCAAATTCCCTACAGTAGGTTACACATCCCAGCGTTTTGAACATCTCCAGAGAAGTAGACTTCACAATCCCTCTGGGCAACCTGTTCTAGTGCACTGTTATCTTCACAGTAAAGTTCTTACACATGCTTTGATGTAGCTCCCTGTGTTGCAGATTCTGCCCACTGCCCCTTTTCCTGTCACTGTACATCACTGAAAAGAGACTGGTCTAATCCACTTGACTCATGCACCTTAGATATTCATAAATAGGAATGAAATCCACTTTCAGTCTTCTCTTCTCCAGGCTGAATGATTCCAGGTCAACTTGGAAGGAGATAGTCTGTGTACCAGCTAATATTACAATGTAGAAATAACTTGTATGTATAAAAGCTCACACTGTGTTGTTCCACTACTACTTCTAATAACGTTATAATGACAATTTTTTCAGAATTACCACATTAAATAAAATAATACATGTGCTAATGCAAACAGTTATTATGAGAATAATAAATCTTTGTCCTTAGAGATCCTTGATGTATAGAATTCCACAACCTACAGAAGTGACTGCACACCCAGCATTAACAGGAAGAGTGATGTATCTGACCTAAAACTTTTTCTTTTGACTTACGCCTTGTGCAAATGTTAGAGCTGAGTGGTGTGGGTACTTGCTAGTCTGTGCGTGCCAGAGCACTGTAGGACTACAGTTGATTTGGGACTGTAGTGACCCTGGAGGGAAGTGTTGGCTCTGCATAGCCATCAGGCCTGTGTAGCTAAATCTGCTTCAAATTAAGTGTAAAGACCTAGGCATGGATCAGAAACTATGATGATAGAGTGAAGATCATTTTACTACCCATGTAAGCTGTGTATAATAAACTTATAAACACTTATGTCAACAATTCCATCAGTTATCTCCACAGCTTACTGATCCCCATTTGTTTTAAATCATGGCTACTCAGACAGAGACAGGTAAATCTTAAAAGCTATTGTCATATTTTCTAATCTTTGTGGGTCGGTGGACCCAAATACAAGGCCACCATTGTCCTGTGAAGGCATTGACACTCCATAGGAAGAAACAATCCTGCTTGCAATCACTGAAGGCATTTATTTCACATCTACTGATTACACCTTGGAGATATATCTTCACTCATCTTAAGCAGTTGGGATTTTCCAGGAAGCTAATTCAGTATCTTTGTCCTCTTACTGACAGTTATTTAAATCAAATCCAGAGTTATTTCATTCATATGGGAGAAGTTGCAGCATGATTTTTAAAAGACATATCCTTATGCATCTCAATTTTTCATTAAATATTTTGTCATATTTCATTAAAGACATTTGACATCTATTCTCAATAACCAGTTTCGAGATCTGACTATATTGTTCATCAAAAGAAGATATTTCATAAGCTTCAGCATATTTTCCATTTGGGATATATAGCTTCTGCTGGTTTTTCACTTTTGCAGCTAAAACAAGTCAAATGTTTTTGAAATGCTGTTGTGTATATATAGTAGTTTGGGGTAAGTTTATCCTCAGTGAGTTTTTAATGTTTTCAAATTAAGATCCAAAGTTTCACAACAGGATATTTTTAATTGGAATGTCACATTGTCTGCCTGAGAAGAGGCAATCTGAAAGCAGAAAAATGCTGAAGAGAATGTTCTGCAACTACATTTCTACATTGCATTGCATTTGGATCTGCAGCCAGGTCACCAAACAGGAGGCAAGGAATATTAATGTCCTGAACTGTTGATTTATTTGTCAGTGTGCAGCCAAATGTTTGATGTTAGGATGATCAACTTGAATGAAGCCACAAGAAAGAACACAGAATGATCATAATGAAGTAATGTTGGAAATAAAAGTTTTAGACTAAACTGAAGGTAAAAGATGAAGGGAAATTGCAAACAGGGCGTTGGGACAGGCTGTGCCAGGAGGGCAAAACTAGACTAAGTCAGTCTGTGTTTTAAAACTGAAAGACTGAGGCTGATTGTCAGCTTAAAAATAGTCTGAAAGTATTTTCAATATTAATGCAGTAAATTAATTTGTTTTCCAGTAAATTACTTAATTTTCCATTTGTATATTACTTTTTTTTTTCTGCCACTAAAGGATAGTTCACATAACATTAGCAGTCTGAGAGTTTGTTCCTCTATAGTCCACTATATTTTATAATTTGTATTTGCAAATAAAGGAAAAAGTTTAACTTTTTAATACATTGTTAACGTGGTTGACAAAAAAAAAAAAAAAAAAAAAGTGGGATGAATTGCTTTTTTCTCCTATCACTACAGAAGGAGCTTAGATTGCATATTGAGATTACATGCCTACGTCATAGATGGTTAAATGAGATTAATTCAATTCCTATTGCTGTTTTATTGTTGTAGTGTTTATAGATGTAGTCAGATCAGAAGCACAGTTAGGAAGCAAGTGGAAGGCAGTGTTTGAAGTTAGCATACTGCACTGGATCATCCATTCCTTCCTGGTTGACCAAGTACACTGTTTTCCATGCTGCTATATTAATGGAACTTCATCAAATAGATTAATTATCCAAAGTCCCTACTGTCATGGCAACGTAATGAAATTTTCAAAATCAGAAAGCAGACTGTAGCAACAATGTAGATGTAATCACTCTGACAAAAGAATTGTGCTTTACTTTTTTCTTAGGATTGTGGTATTTCTTTAGTGATCTAATCATATGCTGCAATAAGGCTTCTTCTCTTTCTGTTGTGAAATGTTCACTCAAAAATCAGGATGTTCAGATTTAATAGAAGATCTAGAGACTTAGGTAAAAATGTAGAACTCAGGCAGGGTTATATGTGATGTTACTTGTCAGTAATTTTGACTCTTTCTCATGCTCTGGGCTGCAATTCCTCTGTAATGGATGCACTTGGCAGAAGCAATACTTTATAACACACGAAAAGCAAACATAAGTAAAATAACCCAAACCACAACCATTGTTAATAATTGATGTCCATTCAGCACTGGCAAGCATTGATTATAGGCTTAAAAGGAAGTTCTTGCAATATTGATATGGATGCTTTTGACTTGAAACTGAAAGCTACATGCACTTAGTGGAAGACAGTGACATTTCTTAAATATTAGGTAGTCATTAAGTTTATGGGATTCACAATCCTGTTTTTGTGGTGTGGACTGTATGTCCTTGAGGAAATGTCAAAAATATGTTAAACATTACCACCTCCAAAAATAGACTAGTAAATAGTCACAAAAAATTGCAATATGTTTTCAAAATCTGTTCACACTATGTTCGGAAAAATACATACAATTTCTGAAGAACTAGCTTTTCAAAGGAAAAAGAGAGATGGAACAAGAGTTAGGGGGAAATGTTGCTATTTAATACTGAATACATCATATCTGTAAGGTTCTGTTTCAACTCTGTTCTGTCTTTATAGCAGTGTCAAAACTGAACTGGATCTTTGGCTGAAACACAGAGTCACAAACAAGCCTGAAGACAGGGAAAACATATTTGGATGAAGCACTCACAAAATCATTATTTCATTATTAAAGAAAAGACTGTGAATGGAAATTAATATCAAGTTTTGGAGAAGATCCAATTTCTGTGAAATATCTGAAATATAAGCGCAAATGTTACTTACCATTAAGAAGTTCTTTTAAGAAATCTTATTTTTGTGTGAGTTTCAATTCAGTTCAAAGAATGATCTTCACTTCCAGCTCCAAAGTAGTACTGAAAAACACCAGTTAAATCTCTGTAGACTAATTTTTCCATTGACTTGCTACATATTAATGAGAAAATAACCATTGCTGAATATAAGAAGATATCTAAAAAAATTGGAAGAATGTGTGCATAAATATTTCAGTTTTTCAAATACTAAATGAACCCAGTGAAAGTTTGCGGTCATAATTAATCACTGAATTATTCTTTATTCCATCAAACAAGGATTTCAAAAGGAATTTTGACAAATAGAATATGTATTTTCTATTGATTACTGATGAAAAGCTGTATAAAAACTATATGAACACTTCCTTTTATTTTAAAGACCAAAAAGAGAAAATTGAAGCAATAATTTAAAAAAACATCTTATATATGCTGTTGAAAGCTAGTATCTTTTAACACATGTTCAGAAGTATGGAGGAAATGTTGTATAGTAAGTTAAAGCAACCAGTTCTACCAGCAACTTATTTAGCTGAGCCCTTCACTGAAGAGTTTGCCCTAATCTTTTCATCTTCAGTAGTAAATATTATAGACTGCATCAAAGGTTTTTTCAAATGTAATGGAGTAAATAATTGAAAATATGAGAAGAGTAGAGCACTAAAAACTTACTTAGGAGAGTAAAGGATGATTGCCTTTGGTCTAGAAGAAAACATTTGCTTTCTGTTAACTGGATACAAATATTTGAAGAGTTTAACTGTTCTGGTAATATGGGCTTTGATAAGGTCCACACAAATCTATCTAATAAAATTTTGAATAATAAAATTCAAATGGGGTAAAAAATGTAAAGTGTTTTGATTTTAAGTCCATGAAATAAACTACTGTAATTGTACTGCAGGGTATTTTTGAACAAACTACAAGCCAGATGTTTTGTTTAATAAATAGATATACTTTCCTTATCTTTTCATCACACTCTTTTGCTAAATAAGGGTGATGGAAACAATGAAAAGCTTCTATCAGAATTTTCATCTTAAACAACAAAAAATGTTAACTCCATGACTGAGAATTTCCCTAATAATTCTAATCTGACAAGAAAAATTTAAAAACAACAACATTAATATTTATTAATAAACCTTAATCTAATTTCAAGCTAATCTGACAGAGAACTTTATTTTTCTGTTCAGATCTGCTCTTATGTCAACCCTTCATGCCCTGCATTGGGCAGCAAAAGAACTGTTGTAGTTTAACCTAGCAGATAGCCCAGGAATACACAGCCATTCACTCACCACTGGGATGGAGGAGAGAACAAAATAAAAAAAAAAAAAAAAAAAAAAAAAAAAACAGCCACAACCAAAACAAACAAAAAAACCCCTAAAACTTCTAGTTTGAGGTAAAACCTATTAACTAAGATAGAAAAAGGAAAAGGAAAGGAAGATAACAATAATAATACCTACATTTATATACAAAACAAATGATGTACAGGCAATTGCTCTCCACCTGATAACCAATGACCAGCAACTCCCTGAGCAAAAGCTTCCCTCCTGGGTCAGCTTTCCAAGTTTTTTTTCATGATGTCATATTGTAGTGAACATCCCTTCAACCAGTTTTAGTCAAATGTCCAGATTCTGTCCCCTCCTGGCTCCTTGTGCCCCTCAGACCCACTGGTGGGCTCGCAGGACAGTATGAGAAGCCGACAAAAAAGTATCCTTTAATTTGTACAGCATTGCTCAGCAGCAACAAACAAACAAAAAAAGGTGTATTATCCACATTGTTTATGTTGTTTTAAACAACATCATACCAGACACTATGAAAAAAATCAGCTCTGTCCCAGCTGAAACCTGGACCTTATGCTTTGTTTTTCCACACTAGTAAAACAACTGGGCCAAGACAATTTAGGTTGCCAAAACAGTACAACTGCTTCTCCTGTCCCTTTAGTGACTGTACAAAGGGACAGAGAAACACGAGAAACTGAGACAGTCTTGTTCACCTAGAGGCTAATGACTGTTCGTGTCTAGTTGTTTCATTGTCTTACTGGTTGCATGGTGGCTCTGTAAGCCCAAATCTTGGCTCAGTTTTAGTAAAACAGAATTTATATGGTTTATATAATGGAACAGTTCTTTCTTTTAAGGACTATTCAACAGTAACGTTCATTTTTGGTTCATATCTGATCTGAGGCCTGATTCACAATAGGAATAAGAACTCACACTTCAAATTGAAATGATTTCAGAGAACTCATGTTGATGATAAAGTGCTGTTGAAAGGCCAATTGTTTTATGAAGGTACACACAATTAGAAAAAAATCCTGAAAAATATGGCCACAGTTCTTCAACTTAATATAGAAATAATATTTGTAAATGATATCTGCAGAGTAGATGCATTTTGTGTAGGATTTTGTAAGGATAGAATGGAGAGAGAGATGGAGAGGAACTTTATGAGATTCAGCAAAGGCAAGCACAGAGTCCCACACCTGAGGAGGAATAACTGCATGCATCAGTACAGGTTAGTGGCTGACCTGTTGGAAAAGTCTGCAGAGAAGGACCTGGTGTCCTGGTGGAAAACAGGCTGATCATGAGTCAGCAGTGTGCTCTTGCAGCCAAAAAGGCCAATAGTATCCTGGGGTGCATTAAAAAACAGCGTGACCAGAAGAACAAGGAAGTTTATCCCCTTCCCCTAGTCTGCCCTCGTGGAGCCACATCTGGAATACTGTGTGCAGTTCTGGGCTCATCATTTCAGGAAAGACAGAGAAATTCTAGAGGGAGTCCACTCAAGGGTTACAAAGATGAGTAGGGGCCTGGAGTATCTCCCTTATGAAAAAAAAACTGTGACACCTCAGTCTGGGAAGAGAAGACTGAGAGGGGATCTTATCAACACTTATAAGTGTCTAATGGGTGAGAGTCAGTTGGATGGGGCCAGGCTTTTTTCAGTGGTGCCTAGCAAGAACATGAGGAGCAATGGGCACAAACTGGAACACAGGAAACTCTATGTGAATGTGAGAAAGCACATCATTACTTTGAGTGTGACAAAGAACTGAAACAAGCTGCCTGGAGAGGTTGTGGAGTCTCTTTCTTTAGCGATATTCAAAACTCTCCTGGATGCTTTCCTGTGCAGTCTACTCTAGGGAATTTTCTTTAGCAGTGTGTTTGGAGTAGGTCATCTCCATGGGTCTCTTTCAACTCCCACAGTTCTGTGATTCTGAGATTTTGCTGTGAGAGATATAACAGAATGGTGTACATCAGAGATCCTGATTGCACTAGGCTGTGGAAGTAAATGTTTCACAAGTAGGTTGGTTTTAGACGCCTTAAATTTTGACCACTTTATTTCTCTTTCAACATAGATGTCTCTTAATGAAAATTATTAGTAAAGTAAATTATAAGACGTGACTAAATTGAGCTAGTATATTTGCTGAGTACAGGTCTCCAGATCTCCTTGCCTTGATATTTATCTCTGTAATCATTCTTCTACTCATTAAAATAACTACAATGTAAATGAATGGATTAGATATGAAAATAAATGGCATAATTAATTGTTTTCCAAGAGTAAAGGAAGATCTTAATAAATCACTCCGTATCCACCAAATCATTTTTACCCTCCTATTTTGATACAGAATATTTATTTCTCAGTAATTCCCTAGTGTCTTGAACAAGATTAATTTAATGCCATTTGCTTTTACAAGTAAATATTTGTGTTGTAGTAAAGCTTTTTGATTTCAGGTGACAATGGAAAGATCATCGTATAGTAGAAGATAGGCAGAATACACAATTTGTGAACAAGATGAGAAATAACACTAATGCAGTGGAGAGAAACAGTTGATAATGAAGAACTTGGCATCACCATTGATTAAAATTTATACATATATTTTAATTGTAAATATAATTTGTGCAAAGAAATACAAAGAAACAGCAAAAACATTTAGCATACTACCACTATATCTCTTAACAGAAAGGTTATTTCATAATATGGGCTTTGAGGCTTCTACCTAAGAACTGATAATGTACCTGTAGTACTTTTGTAAGCATCAGTTTTAATAAATTTTCCTTTTGCAATTTTATATATGTACATATGTCTATGTGGCAATAAAAAAAGAATGTAGTGTATAGTGATTTAAAGTAAGGAACAAGTGGGAGAAAGCATGTAGAATTTTCCTACTTTAAGCCAGAAGAAGACATGGAGAGCAACATATTGGATGGTAGATGGTCCTCATTTACTAAATGGATGGTTGAATTTGCACAAATAATGTAATAACCTTCACATACAGAAACGAATAGGTACCAGCCCAATCCCTCCTACAATTTTAGGGACTGTGAAAGCTATTGTGAATGTCATAAATTGTACATAGCCCTGAGGTACAACTCTTTTATAATCATTTCAATACCATTTACTTAAGCCAATATTGAAAATGGCTTTCAAAAATCCTGAAACCTTGTTTGTAGGACCAAAGAGTAGATAAGAAAAGAAATGGTGATCTCTATGCCTGCTGTAGGCTTCTGAAGGCTTATTTTTCTGGAGGACATTTCTCTGTAAATGCTAATGCATTGAGATCTGGCCCATGTGCCCACAGGCTAAGAATGAAACAAGCTAGAGAAAATTGCGTATAAGAAATTCCTCTTTCTCTTTTTTTCCCAGTTCCTTGGACTTAGCCAAATGCAATATTTATGCACAATGTAATGTTTCATCTTTGCCTTCCCCTTCAGCACTTCAAAATGACCTTCAGAAACCTTGTTGTTTTGCACAATAGACCTTTGTTGTTGCCCATAGCTTGGCCCTGACAATACATGTATATGAACACATGCTAAATTAATGGAATGGATGTATTATCAATAAAGTTTATGTTTGAAATGATCATAAAGTAAAAAAAAAAACTTCAATGTAGAGATATACAATTTGCAGGAATGAAATAGAAATGTGAATAATATGCGTGTCCCATCTTGTTCAGCTTCATGTCTTTAATTGTATTTCATAAAACTAGTATAAAATTTTTTAAATGTTCACATCTGACTACAAGTATTGACTGAAATTGCAAAAAAAATTTCTAAGTTCTAAGAATTTGCTGGTTTTATTGTGTACCTATGTTGTGCATTCTAGGGCAGATAGTTTATCTTTTTTTTTTCCCTTGTGGAATATTTTCAAGACAGAAGTCAAATATGGTGGCTCTGATTTTTGTTTAATGCACTCAAATAGTTATAACTAGATATAACTAATAAAATTGGATGGAGATGTAAGTGTGAAGAAAGTGCAGGGCCATGTAGTCATGGACATGATGACATATGGGATACATGAAGTGTAAATGGATGTCTGTGGAAAGAAGATAAAGACCAACCGGGTCTCCCATTAATATTTCTGTGGTAGATTTACTTTCTGCTGCCTTATCTAACAGAATGTTTGATTAACTGATTTAAATGTTCTTCAAAGTTTCATAGTCATTTCTTGTTCTTATTCAGACCAGAAAGAGCAAATGCAGAGTTGTCTTAATCTATTCATACAGTAATGTCCTAGTTTACTTTTGTGGAAAGTGTTAGCTCAACATTAGGAGTAAAGCTATCGAAATAGATCAGGGCACATGAAAATATCAGTTTTCTATGTGTCTGGGTTTTGATAGTATTTAAACAAAAAGCCATTCATCATAATGAATTACAGTTGTCCTCCCTTTCCATCTAGCACTGTTATCTTGCTCTTTAACGAAAGTCTGTTCAACCTCTAGCTCCTGGCCATTACATTTCTTGAAAAATACATTCTTTCTGGAACATTCTATTATTTTCTGGTAGTTTTATGTGTTACTCGCACTTTATTTATTTGACCAACAGTATGCAGAAGGTCTCTGACAAGCTTTTAGTGAGGAATCAGTGGAATATATCAAAACAGTTTAATAGTTCTTAGCATTAGATTTGTGTATCATAGAAACAGATAAAGTAGAAACATGCAATTTACAGAATAAGGAAAGGTATTGGGAAAAAAAAAAAGAAAAAAGAGAAAGAAAAGGAAAAACAAAGAGGCATCTCATACAAAACTTAAGCTGAAAAGCATGGCCACTGAACACAAAATATAGATAGCAGTCTGAATTTCATAAACACTGAAGACTTTCTTTTCATAAAGACCCACTGTAGAAGTTTAAGTATAGAGAATTTCCCATGGATACCACAGTAGTAAATGATTATTTCACAGCTTTTCATGAATGTGAAAAAGCAGTAAGACAAAAAAAAAAAAAAAAAAAGACGTTCTAAAACTTGTGTTTTTGGAGATCTCTACTCTAATATAAGTGGAATCTGATGTTCAATACTGAGGACAAATATTTCTTTAGAAAAGACTTTTTATTATCCCACATCAGCAGTTGCAGCTGTTTCAAACTTTGTGACATTTTTTTTCTATGACGGTGACAGTATCATTTACTTTTTGGAATAGACCATGTTTACACCTGTAATCTTTTTCTTTTGCAGTGTATCTTCAGGCTATCACTGTATCTTGGAAGACGCCAAGCTCTTTAATTAAAAAATCTCCTAACTGAAGAGCACTAATGGCAGTTATTGCAACTGTCAGCAGTTTTTCACTTTTCACATGAGGACACACTGTTTGCTAATTGGATTAAGTCTGATTCTGGCTGTAATCTCTGTAAGCAGTAGTTAAAGAAAGAACTGCTATGTCACACTTGGTTTGCAGGTTGGAAGGTGATGAATACAGGCAATAAGAGTAAAAGCACAACCCATGCACATAATTAACTATGCCTTAAAGCCTTGATTAAAAATCTGCTTATCAACAATAATGACTTGACTGCCACAAGGATATATTTTAAGGTACAGTAGATACTACATTACCTGGATAAGATACTGCCTAAAATGCTGAGCGAGCCTCTTCTCTGTAGCATTGCTGGTACTGTTCAAAGTTTTTGTTCGTCTGTATTTATAAGGATTTTGCAGTTTCCTGTCTCAGTCTCTTTTTTTCCCCATACTCAAACGTCAATAAATACATATTACTAAATCAGTCAGCATCCATATTAACTTTCATCCCTCATTTGCAGAAGGAATAGCGGTTTTGCTATTTACGGAAGGAAAAATGCAGTTGCCATTGGCTCAGTCATCATGAGCATTTAACTCCATCCTTAATGAGCTTGATGTGAAAGACAATATAAATAATGTTTATGATTATTCAGTGATCAAATACAAGCTTTCTCTGAGCAGTGGAACCTTTCTGAGAGATATACAACTTCGGGCACAACAGCATACCTATACTGTTGGGTAATTTCTTGTTCCTTTACAGGTCTTAATAAGACATGGATTCAAGGCTTATGTTCAATAGTATTGCAAGGGAGGATAATCAAGAACTGATGACTCTGCAAAAGTTTGGAAATTTGATCTAAAGGAAATTCAGTGTAAAGAACATTGACCTGATGACAATAGAGTAAAAAGAAACAGATGAGAGAGCATAGAAGCTGCAGAAAGAATTCTGACACATCAAAGTGGGAGTAGTTGCTGAATTTCAAGGTGGGTTGAGGGATTACAGACAGCAAGTGAATAACTGAGGTTTTTTTGTTGTTGCTGTTGTTTGTTTATTTTGTTGTTGGTTTTTTTCAGTTGTTATGCTAATAGCTGAATTCTTGAGGGAGATACACAGAACATTTATCATTGTAATAGAACTCTTAAGTAACTGAATAAAAAGGAAAACAATCAGAAGAAGATATGAACAACAACAACAACAAAAAACAACACAAAACCACCAACAAACATAAAATTAGAAAAAAAAAGCTTATGTGGATTTCACAACAAGCTTGAATTTTGAACAGTAAAATACAAATTTCATCAGTGAATGATAAAGAACAGATGTTCTCATACTTCCATATTATTCCATCTGATGGAATGGTATATATTTTTTAATTTCCATACTCCTGTACTTTCTACTTTGAACACATTTTTGCATTTTTTTTTTAATGGAAATCTATACTTTAAGTGATTTTAGAAAGTAATCACCACAAGACTGCAGTTTGCAATTTTTAAGTATATATTTTTTAAAAGTGTTCTCTTCAGACAGAGAATTTTATTTTCTCACACAGTGTTACTTTCCTTCAAAACTGTCTGAAACTTTTCATATTTGCAAATCATGAAGAACAGTTGAAACACACTGCAATTTTATCTTAGCTCTCTTCTTTTCTCCCCATCCTCCAGTCATTTACTCAGAGTAATTTCTAAGAAAATCAAATTCTGTGTATTGATGCAAAACTTATAAAGAAATCAACATTTAAAGTGATGAGTTTTCAAAATCTCTTATTCTATCTTTGAGTAATTCCTGACTTCAAAGAGAAAAAAAAAAAAATAGGAAAGGGAAAAGAAAACAAGTACGGAGCTCTGTAAGAATCCAGACAGTTCTTCAACTCCAGTAAAGAACAGTTTTTTGCTTGGGAAAAAAAAAAAAAAAAATCAATATATTCCTGTTTTGGAACTAAGATAAAATTATTTGCCAGCTTTCACTCTGTTATGGTCTTTATGAAATCTCCCACAGCTCACAAAGTATAACTCTTTCCAAAGTACCTGTAGAGTGTGACCTGGTGACTACTAAAAGATAGAAAAAAAAAATGTTGTGAGTATTCCTGAGAGTAAATTCAATGCTGAATGTTGCTGGTTCTCTTTCTACATAGTTTTGTCTCAGTGTGTGTGATGGGGATGGAGTGCAGGGAACAATTCAAATCCTCTGCTTAAAATAATATGTTGTTTTTTATAGTATTGAGAATGTTTCAATTGGAAATAAATATTCCTAAGGCAATGTTTAAGCACTTTCTTCCTCTCATAACAGATTTTTGCTTTTTCCATGAAAAACAAGGTCTTTCATATAGACAACAATAGAAACTACTAATTAGTTTCAACTTTAATTAAGCGTTGATCCTCATTTAACAGTTACTAAATTGAAGTAGTGAGATAAATTAAGACAACAAAATTTAGTTTAATTAAATTAGATGTGATATTACTTCTCCTAATTACCAGTGTGAATAACTAATACAATGTTAGCTATAAATATACTGACTTATCATTTATGTTTTTTTAATATATAGATGTATCTTATTATTAAAAGAAAATTAATAAGATTGCATCACTTAAAATAATGCTCTTCATTTCAATTTCAAAAGATTTTCATACCTGAAAATGTTTAAGCACAAGATTTTTCACATTTTCAGTCTTAAATCCAGGAGTTTTATATTCTTCCTGGATATTCTTAAATAACATACAATGCATTAAATCTAAAATTCTGTGTTTGTAAAATTTGAGTACTAAAGAAAAAAAACTTTAAAATAAAATACATTTCTTACTTTAAAGCTCCACTTTGCAGAATTTACCTTTAACTGTGTCTTAAAATTCTTCTGTTCCTTCTGATGGCAAAAATGCATCACTTTATTGTAATGTTTCTTGTCAGAGACTACACATGAGCAATTAACATGTAAGCTTATTTGCCTTTTTTCATGAAATCTCAATTTTGATTAAGAAAAACATGGAAACACTTCAGTTAAAACCCAAAAAGCAGCAGATATAATTATCTTGCTGTTGGTAATACTTTCATACAAGAATAGCACATTAAAAAAAAAAAATTGGAAAACAAACTTTTTTGTTCTTTCCATAGTAATAGGGTGCCTTTAAGGGAAAAAAAAAAAAAAAAAAAAAAAAAAAAAAAAAAAAAAAAGTACGGATTTTACTGTTGGAATAGAAATTTTAAGATGAAAATCCACACTGATCCACACTGAATAAATATTCAAAACTTTTCTCCTATCTGTTATTTCTATAGTACAGGTATATTAAAGAGTCCTTTAAGCAAAAGCCTTTTCTTAGTGTGATAGGCTACAGAGTAACAATTTGTATTGATTGAAATGAACATTTTCTCAGAGGGCACATAGAGACTACTGATAAAATTTAAGATTGGGAATTGCACTTGTGAAGGTGATGTTTCAACTGTACTCTCTTAGTATCACACCATGGAGCATACCAATAGGACTTCTTTGTATGAAGCTAAACTGAGAGGTGAGCTCAAATAATTTGCCTGTAACATTCATTCTTTCCAGAGGATCAGGCTAAGGCTAGGCCAAGCTAGAACCACTCCAAAAGACAGATTCTAGACCTCCAACAAAAACTTTTTTGCATTGCAAATTATCCATTATAGCATCACAAGGTCCAATAATGCAGACATAGTCATAAAAATGTCTCATTTTATGCAACAATCAGTGAGTGAATATAAAAAGAATCCACAGTCTGTGTGAATACTGATACATTTGTAATATGAGCAATTTGGAAGTTTTCAACGAAAGCCCAAATCTTTAGTAAAGATTTCTTGCTATAGTAAAATTGGATGCTTGGAAGAATTTTTGTATATAAATAAAGAATAATTGTGCATTTTCTGGCAAGAGTATGAATGATAAAGATATGGATTTCAGTTCAGGTTTTAGCATATGTCAGAACTAAGTGAAGAAAGAAAGCAACAGAATGTGTTAGTGACATTTTGGAAAAAATATTTCTAAGAATTTCTTAGTTAGGAAAACTGATTTCTTGGAAAAAAAAAAAAAAAAAAGCCATAATATTGACTAGCTCAAGCTAGTCAGTCATAAGAACTTTCAAAGAATTATCTTTACTGCTAAATACGTTTTGATAATCCTGGGGAAAAAAAAAAAATGAATGCAATTACAAAGAGAAGTTAATTTTACAAACAAACAAACAAATAAATAAATATTTTCTGCCCCCTATATCACTTCTGTGAGTTTTCAGCTTATAGAGGAACTTCACGCCAAAGCCAGTTTCAATTCTTACAGTGAATTAATTTTGTCTTTTAAGGTTTTTCCAAGCAGTTGCTAGTTGCTGAAAATAAGGATTTTAAGCACAAAAGAAAAAAAAAAAATAAAACAGAAAGCCCTCTTTCTTATACAGTATACAACATATTTATTTTCTTTGGAAAAAGCCGAGAAGCAGTAGGTATTAAGGTCAGCACTGGTCTCTCCCAGCTTTCCTCATTTTCTGAAAATTGTGAAAAAATATTTCATGTTCGTAACAATAACTGCAACAGCTTTTATGCAAACTATTTTTCTAGCTTCTATAAACTGAGTGTTTGTATATTTCATAATATATAGTTACAATATTACTATCACTTGTCTTACTACAAATAATTCCCTTTTTTTTTTTCTTTGTAATGTTAAAGCTTGTAATTTGTTTGGAATCTGGAAATTTAAACAAGATAAGTAGGGGTGATTATCAGTTTAGGTCAAATTTGAATTTGATACCGCACAATTGCATTAATAAGTATCCATAGACGATTAACTTCACACAAGTTCTGTGAAAGGGACCAGGAAGAAGAAACATTCCAAATTCCTTACGAGAAGGAAAGGAGTGGTAGTTCATTCTTTCTTAAACTGCAAGAAGCTATCTAGAAACAAGAAATCATAAGGAAATATTGTATTTTAGAAATATGTTTTTGTTAGAGGCAAAAGCTAATCAGCCATGAGACTGAAATTCAGGAGATATTGTGCTTCTTTCATTCCAGTGATCACTGCCATGTTTATCTATTCATCTATGGAAATACTGTTCCACCTAGTTCACAAAATACTAACAGATGTCTTTGGTGTTCTTTAAATCTGCGCTTAGACAGTTTTAGCTGACAGTGCTTTTCATAGAACATATAGAGAGTAATTTACTATTCCAGGTCATATTCTTAGGATCTAGTTAATATGATGGTAAAACTCCAAGAAAATTAACATATCATATGCTAGATTTGATACTAAAGCTAAATATATATACATACAGACAGACAGATATATAGATCTTGAAAAGTAACTCCCTTTATCACAGAAGTGATATTTTTTGTCAAATCCAAAGCCACTTGGAGTTATTAACATGCAATTACAGTTTTAGCAGATACAAAACCTAGAAGTAATTTCCTTTTAAATATT
Source organism: Gallus gallus (assembly GCF_016699485.2). Classification (NCBI taxonomy): domain Eukaryota; kingdom Metazoa; phylum Chordata; class Aves; order Galliformes; family Phasianidae; genus Gallus; species Gallus gallus. The sequence goes on from NC_052532.1 coordinate 32,427,831, forward strand.
TGTTCTTACCCGTTGTACTTTTAAATAAATAGTGGATTATTTTTTCCTTTAAATGCAGTTCATCTCTTTAGATGTTGTTCTCAGTTTGTTTGATTGTTTGTTTTAATTACTTTAGTGTTTGTTTTTAAAAGAACAAGGGAAAACTTGAGAGAATGACTTTACTTTAGGCCTGCATTTTTACACCTTAACAGCATAAATGTTCTTTAAGCTTTTTTATGTTGTGAGAGAGATCAGCATTAATATTCTGCTCTGCCCATGTATTCAGATAAAAAAGGAAATGTGTGCATAAATAAAAACTTTAGAGATATGACTTCACTGATGTCATAAAATTCAAGGAAACCTGGAAATCTCATTACATACTGTTGTTCATTAAGAATCTCTTTGCATTTACCTAGATTTGAAGAAAACACTTCTTGCTTTCTAGCCTCAGACATTAAAAACAAACAAACAAACAACAACAACAAAAACAAACAACAACAACAACAACAAACAAACCACACTGAGAGATTTGATACACAATAGGAGATTTGAATAATTATCAGATCAGATGATGTGTGACACAACATGTCAAGTGAGTTCTCAGATTAGAAACCAAATGAAACACTGCTGTTCTCATTGATGTGGGATGTATTGAAGTGAGATCTTTCAACCCTGTGGGCAATATCCTACTAAATTAGCCACATTATTGTGCCTAATGGGCCTACTGCTCCAGATAATGCCAGCCACTTTACTACATGCAACTGTAACAAGATCAGAAAAGGGAAAAGGAAATGTTATTTCTCCCATTTGCTGAGCAAGCTATATCACTTAGGAGAGCTTTCAAGAAATGTGAATGCTAGAATTTTCACAAATTATCTATTTTGAGCAGGAGAGGTATTTAGTGTCTTTCATTCCACTTTCATTAAACAGCCTGGTAAAGTATGCTCTTTACTCAGAAAGAAAGCACTTTTTACTTCAAACAATATATCAAATCATATAAAACAAGAATAATTGCTCAGTAGTCACTTGTATGTTCTGGATTGGTTTGGATGGATTATTTCAAGATGTTGCCACAAAACAATGGACTGAGATGAAAGACATAAGCTTTTCTGAAGACTCATTTGGGCAGAGCATTAATGCCACTTACTATTTTCTTTTTATGTCAGTAAAAATTACCATTAGCTCTATGAAAGCACAAATGATATGGACCAGCACAGCATCTATAATAGACCATTGGCTTGTGTTGAATAGCTGGAGCAATAAAAAACAACAAAATCATTATACTCTCCCCTTGGAGATGATTATGACTACACCATCTCAGAGAAGTATGTGGTGGTAAAGCAAAACTGTAAGGCAATAATATAATTAAGGAAAAAAAGATACTGAATGTATATCTCAAAACCAACCAACCAAACAAACAAAACCAAACCTAATCACAACAACTAAACAAATGAAAAAAAAAAGAAACAAAAACCCAAAACTGACCAGGCAATCCAAATCATACCTCATTATTGCAATATTGCATTTATCTACTGGATATTACAAGTTTCCTATGGTAATCTCCCTTCACAGAAACTTTGTCTAGTGTCTTATAAGTCTATTAAAAACCAGGATGTCTGGGCATCATGACAATGGAATAAAACAGGAGTTCAAGAGCTCTGAGTGTCATTGGGAAGTATTTAAAAATAAATGTACAACAGTAACAAGAGTAGCAACAATTAAGAATTCAATATTTCACACACACACAAAAATAGCTTAAGAACTAGGTCCTTAAGTTGATTATTATTATGTTTAAAAAAATATTAGTAGAAATAAAATAAATCACTTGATAGTTTCAAAAAAATATATATGTAGTCAATCAAGCATGATTGTAGCAGAAGTAAATACTTCCACTATGTGGATATTATTGCTGGAATCAAAATAAAAATCCCAGAGTGTATGTAGGTTTGAGTTTGGATTTGGATTCCAGATTTGGTCCTAACTTTAGTAGAGAAATGTTATGCAAGCCAGCTAAAAAAATTCTGTAACTGTATCTAAGTCATATGATACTGTTCAAGTAGCTCAAACGAATAATAGCAAAAATCTGAAAAAACAAACAAACTTGAGTCATTAAATGTTTTCTCTGATTACATTCATTGTCAGCTGCCATTCGTATCTGTTTTTACCAAGTCTCTCCTAAATTCAGGTTCCCAGGAGGGAAAAACTAAAAAAACACATGGAAATTTTTCTTCATTAGATCCTCAAAATAATTATGAATTTTCTGCAAGGTTACATGTCACCTCCAGTTCCAATGATAAATCTTCTGATATTTAATTATGTAAAAAATGTTGGTTTTTTGTCTGTTTGTTTTTGAATATATACCAACAGAATTTACCACTATTGTGTAGGCATGAAGAAGACAAACATTGTAAAGGATAATAAAAATACTTTTTTTTTTTTAATCCTATATATTAAACATTAACATTTTTTCTTTAAATAAAAGATTCAAGAGGAGTGAAGTTATAAAACTTTCTAGAATTAAAGCTAAGTAGTAATTGTTTGAAATTTATTAATGGATATATGGAGAGCATGTCAGATTTCTGAAAATAAATCTCATCCCTAATATAGTACCTGGCAGGAGGCAAGATGAACAGGTGAGCAGCAAAATAAATATAGAAGTTCACACTGCAAATATAGATTACATGGTTACTGACGTGTATGTGTGTAGCCCCAGTACTACAAATGACTTTATCTGGAATACTGCTGTTGAATGGAAAGGTAATATCATTTCCTGTAAGCCAGTATTAAATCATTATCTCCATATGATGGTAATACTCTTTGTATTTGTAAGATGTGTAATTTATTGTATAGAATTTAATGATTGTGTATTTGAGTTATTGGAATTGGATAGAGTACTCCCTAGTAGAAGAAAAATATAGAATATTGATCCATACTGAAAACATTAAAATTGATTATAGTCTATGCTTTCACTGCACTTTCTACTCTCACTTTGCCTCTGTTTTAATCATACTTCATTAAATTCTCTAAAGATCAATTTTAGTATCCACCAAAACAGTTGAGCTCCCCGATGTGGATATTGAGCTATTCTATCCATCTGAATGTAAAAGTACCAAACTTTCAGCCCAGTATACACAAATGGTGAATAGTTCCTGAGCTTGAGTCTTCATATACCTGTATATAAGAATTTTTCCCTCCATCCAAACTCCATCCTGGCAGCATTCTTTGTAGCCTACCACAGCACCCACTTGGCTGTAAGAGCAATGTGTGTGGCTGAGATGCCTGAAAGGACCTCTGCATGCAAGGGAGTTACCTGAACAGGTGAAGAGTAGGGACATCTTATACACTTAATATACAAGAAACAATGGAGAAGTTTCAGTATTTTCTTTGCAACACTTCTCTGTCAAATTTAATTGTAGTGATGTCTATTCCAATGAACCCTAGGATGGATCATGTCCGGTATGTATAGCCATCCTCTGATGTTGTCTGTCATCCTCAGCCGGATGGCTGTTCTTCTCTAGTCATGCCTCCACTATGGTTATCTGGATACCATCTGTGCACTGGCACTTTGTTTTGTCGTGAGGTCTCTTGAACAAAGAGTAGCCACTAGGTAGAGAAAGGAGGAGATGCTCTCCTTCAAAGCTGTGTCTCTGTCTTCATCAAGTTGATGTTGTCAAAGCTGATGAAACCAGCTATCTCGCAGATATAATTCCCTGCTGATTGTCTGTCCTTGCTTCTCCCTGGCAATTACCATATACAAAGAACCTCCTCTCCCTCCTATAAATTGGAGCGAGATAATGGAAACCCTACATTGTTCAAAAAATTTTACACTCGTATATGTCCTGATTTTTTTTTTTCATAATTAGAAATAGATGTTGTGGCTTAAACTATGTTTAATAAATATATTTTTTTTCTCTTCTTGCATGTACAATTCATTCAAGCAGTGCAAACCAATTCAAACAGAGAAAGAATACTAACTTCGTGTATTAGCAAAATATATATATATATATAATAAAAGGGCATTTATTACAGTTTACTTTAAAAAAAAGTGCCTTATTTGTCAACAGAAAAAATACATTCATTCATGAAGACTACTAAATAAATCTCAACAAACTGTAATACTGTTTTATGAATTCCTAAATTCAACAATAATTTCTATAGAATCTTTATGATAATGCTGTTTAAATAGCAAACATTCAAGACAGAAGCAAATGGAAATACAGAAGTTATGATGAATAGATAGATTGTTTTAATGGCTCAATTTGGCTCGTTTTTTAGTGCAATTGTATATCAAACATTAAAAATGTGTGCGTTTTCATGATAAATACCATGTCTAATTGCTAAGCAGAAAAGGTGCACAGCAGACCAGAAGTATTACTGTAAATATTGCAAGGCAGCAATACTTCTGATATGGAGAGCTTTCACAGTATATGCATTCTTCAAAGATTTCCATTTTTTTTTTTTTTTCAAAATATCTCCTATAACTCTTGTAAAATGTGAGCACACTGCCTTCTTGCCAAGACAGGCAAGAACTCATAAAACCTTTCTGTTTAAATGACTCTTTGCAGTCCTAGACTATACCAGCAGTTTCTTAAAAGTTTATTTAAATAATGGAGGTGATTTGAGTGTTAGAGAGTAATTACACTGTGATTTGATTAAAAGACCTTTTTTTTTTTTTTTTTTGGTATGTCATTGTTGCTGTATCTTGTGCAAGTTTATTTATCTGAAAATCTGGAGAGGATTTAAAGGCAGTTTTAGAAATCTCCATAATTAAAAATCTTCAATAGGATCATGCCTTAGATGTGTCCTGTATGTATGTGCTAATGTTTCTTATTGATTATGTGAATATTGAATAACACAAGTACAGCAAACTATAAATGGCCTACAAAAGTGCCCCAGCAGCAATTACTGAAACACAAATTATCAAATTATCAAAAAGGGTACACCGAGCTTCTGAGAAGGGGGTTAATTCACTGTGACAGTGAATTCACTGACAGTATATTCTGTATGTCTATAGAAAGCATGATAGTATTTTCACTAAAAAGGTAGAAAAAAAATTACTCTAAGATGGATCACAAATCTCCCATTTTGCTCAGTGAGCCTTTTATGGTTTTAATAGAATAAATCTTTATCACAGGATACAAGGTAGGCAACTTCCTTTTGAGAGAAAAGATATGTACATGAATTCACTTTTCACAGTAATTCAGAGGATTTGAATTAATGACTATTTGATTAACCATGTACAGAATCCATTCCAGGAAGACCATGCTATCCAGCTTTACTGATAGCAGCAACAGGTTGCTATGCTCTTTCTGAATCTGAAATATTTGGCTAATTCCTCATTTTAGATCACATTTTTCCAGTCACATTTTTTCAGTCACAAGAAATACATTTTATGCTCTCTAAAAAATATTCAGCATCTTGCACTCTAATAATTCAAATATGATACATACATTTTTGTATGAATATGAGGAAGTATTTATGAATTTTCCATGGAGTATATGTGTACCCCATATATATATATATGCATATATATATGTACATGCATACAAACACATGGAATATATTTTAAATTTATGTAAGTTTTATATTTGTTTATACATATATGTACAGAATTCTATCACTTCTATAAAATAATATATTTGGGGGGTAATTCTCTAACTTCAAGTAATATCTTTAATATTTTTCAAGCTTCTCAGATGAGTGCTTTGTGCCATATAATCTACAATAATATAAGAAAGTATGGTACAAAAAGAATCCAGGAAAAAGTTGCTAACTTGCTGTATCTTAGAAAATCTGCTACATCTGCAATTTTTATATGCTTTAATAAAAATTAAAATCTCTTAAGTACTGAAAAATGTAAATTTATACATATTAACAACATGTAGAATTTCTCCAAAAGTAGCAAACTGTATAAATAAATCATTATAGCCTCTTAACAAAAAAGTCCTGGCACATATATTTCACTCAGGATTCTGGTGCTGAGCATGTAGACAACTTTTTGATCCCCTTTAAATTGGTCTGATGGGCTAGACCTGTGGGCTTAGGATGTATATGGATACTATGAAGTTTGGCAAGTTCAGCCCAACAATATAGACAGTCAAAATATCTAAAAATAAACCAGAAAAATAATTTCTCTGAAGGAAGAAAATAGATTATCTGATTTTATATTCCTATACAATTAATTATCTATAAATAAGGTACTGTCTAATGAGAATATTCCCTTTAATTAGATCTGGAGCACAAGACTTATGAGGAGTGGCTAAGGGAACTGGGATTGTGAAGTCTTGAGTAGAGGAGGCTCAGGAGAGACTTTGTAGCTCACTACAGCAGCCTGAAAGGAAATTGTGGCAAGGTGGAGATTGGATTCTTCTCCCAGGTAACAGCAATAGGATGAGAGAGAACGGCTTTAAGTTGCACGAGGGGAGGTTCAGGTTGGACATTAGGAAAATTTCTTCTTGGAGTGTTAATGTATTGGAACAAACTGACCAGGGAAGAAATGGAGTCACCATCCCTGGAGGTTTTCAAGAAACATGTAGACATGGCACTTAGAGACACGGCTTAGGGAACATGGTGATCATGGGTTGATGGTCGGACTAGATGATCTTAGTGACATTTTCAGTGGTCTTAATGATTCTTTGATTGTATGATTATTCTGAAATCTTATGCCTTTCAGTGTCTTCCTCTCAAACTGATAATCCACATGTGACAGTACTTGCTTGACAGCCTTCTTTTCCAGTGTCATTCATAACAAAAGAGAGGCAGTAGTCCATGGGCGTCCAACCTTTTGGCTTGTCAGGACTGCACTGAGAGAAGAGGAATTGTCTTGAACTGCATATGTCACCTTGAAAGTAATTCCTCCTATGTATTTTCTTGGAAACTACAACAGATACAACAAGCATAGTAACTCTGATAGAACATGTTCTCAGCTACAAAACACATTTTTTCAACATGTTAATCACTGTTAGCTATACATTTTTGTAACAATGAACAAGAGGCTGCATGCCGTGTTTGTCAAAACACGTACCACTGGAGGTGACCCACTGTTGCCACTGCTGAAACATAGCTCCTACTGCTTCAGGATGCTCCTGTCCAAATCTTGATCTCCAAAACATTCAGAGTCAATGTCAAATAGTTCCATTTTGTGTGTGTGTGTGTGTGAAGGAATTCAATGACACATCTTCTCTTTATTCTCTCTTTAATGTCAGACACCATTTTGACAGACTGCCTGTCTGCTGCCATCAGTAGCATAGCAAGAAAATGCAAAAGAATATTAGTAGGAAGGTTCAACATCTATTGCCATTTTACCGACATCTGCCTCTGACATCATAGACCAACATATTAAAATAAAGTTACATTATTTTTAGAGCAGCCCTTGAAAAATATATAAAAAAACAAAGCAGTTTAATTCTTAATATTTTTATTAACACATTATGAAACTGAGCAACAAAAAATTAAAACTAGTGGCCTATTTGACTTCGCTTTAATGAAACTAATGCATTGGTCTGGTTCAGTGCAAGTGGTCACAATTCTTACTGAGATCTCAATATGTTCATCAGAGATTTTTGATGAAATTTTACTCTTCCTGTATTTCACTCTTGACAATTGTTCACAAATGCATGTATTACCAAGAAGTTGTGACATAAAAAATGTGTGATGGTGAAGTGAAGAATAATTCTTTGTGATGAGATGGTTGAGTCACTGTCCCTGGATGTGTTTAAGAGCCGTTTGGATGTGGTGCTTGTGGTGCTCAGAGATATGATTTAGAAGGGGGTTGTTAGAGTACTATGGTTAGGCTGCGGATGGACTTGATGATCTTTGAGGTCCTTTCCAACCTGAGTAATTCTATGATTCTATGATAACATAGGTCTTATTCTCTTGTAAGATAGGACTTATAAATGTCTAGTCGAAAGACTTGACCAAACTTTTGAGTTGAATATCTGATTGCAACTGTATATTTCATTTGAAAATGTGCAGGTAATGTATTTATTTCCACCAAAAATGAAGTCACAAACATAAATGGATGTTGTGGGTTTTTTCTTTTTTTTTTGTGTGTGTGTGTGTGTATGTTGTTTGTTTGTTTGTTTGTTTGCAGTCTTGAAGTCTATTCTGAAATTCCTCTATCAAAACAGAAAGCACGGCTGCACATTTTTCTCTGATTACAGGACTGTGTTTAGCCAACATATCAAAATGCATAACACTATTTCACATAACCTGAGTTATCGCTACAGTGCTCCCTCCCCATGCCCTGGTTTCAGCCCAGACAGTGCCAGTTGCACACCATTGTTTGGTTGCTGTTGACTGACGGGCACTTGCACAGGGTCGGATCACTTGGCAGGGCAGAGCCACCCTGGGTGTGGGCTGCAGTGCCAGCTGCTCCAGGACACATGTTGTCCATGAGCCACAGGTTGGACCTGACTGCACCAGTCATTAGTGACACTAAGTCACTGTTGACTTACATTCAGTGTGAATCCATTAAGTTCAGAAGTGCTACATAAAACTGGATCCTCTGCCATTTTGTGTGCATGTATAATTGGATATATTTTCAGAGAGTATCCCTAGGTGTAAAATAAGCATCAGATGAACTTATAAGAATGATTACTGGAACCTCCCAGAGATGCTAACTAAGCTTTTTTGTACTCTACTGAACATCCAGGAACAGTAAACTTGTTAAATCCAGTGAGTCAGACATACAAAGTGAAGTAGTGTGTGTGGAATTTGCAATTCAGGATCTGTGGTTTTATAAACACTCACTGAGTTACTCTGACTTATAGCATGAAAAGGAAAATAAAATCCTGTCATTAAACTCTCAAGGCAGTAACAGTATTTGTGGCCTCATTTCTAAAGTACTAAAATCTCTAGCTTCTGTGTAGCAAAGGCTTTTGTAAGCTAAATTAATTCTCATTGATTGAAATACACACTTCACCCACAACTGACCATATCTGCAACTCTTAAACTTGTTATCTTTTCCAAACTATAGCTAGTTACATCCAAAGCTGTGTAAGGGAGCTGACTGTCCCTCTCTGCCATCTTGAGGCCCCATCTAGAGTATTGCATCCAGGTGTGGGGCTCCCAATACAGGAAGGATGTTGGAGAAGGTCCAGAGGAGGGTCATGAAGATTATCAGAGGGTTGGAGCACCTCTCCTATGAAGACAGGCTGAGAGAGGTGGACTTGTTCATCCTGGAGAAGAGAAAGCTGCAAGGAGACCTCATTGCAGCTTTCCAGTATTCAAAAAGGGATTATAAACAGAAGGGAAATCAAGTTTTTACTTGGGTAGATAGTGATAGGACAAGAGGGAATGGTTTCAACCTCAATGAGGGAATGTTTAGATTAGATGTCAGGGAGAAGCTCTTTACAGAGTGAGTGGTGAGGTGCTGGAACAGGCTGCCTGGAGAGGCTGTAGATGTCCCATCTGGTACCAGACCTGGAGCTTGGTGGTCCTGCCAGTAGCATGGGGGTTGGAACTTGGTGATCTTTTGTGTCCCATCCAACCCAAGCCATTTTATGATTCTATGATTCTATGATGAGACAAGGCAAGATATTTGCAAATCAAGTGGTAACCATGGGCATTTTCTTGCATTATATTGTGCATATCCAATATATACCCACATATACACATATGCACAAACACACACACATATATATACATTTACACGTATTCAGTGCGTAAATATGTGTATTAATAAACACAGGCTACTTTTTATTTGTACTCTTACTGCAAAAGAGAAATCTCAGTTTATTATCCCCTGACACTTTGACATGAAGTTGAATTTTATTTTCATGTTGTATGTGTGTAGCTAATGAATCAATTCTTTTTCTTATCAGTAGTGTAGACAACAGATATATATTTCAATTTTGGTGGTTGTATATTATCCATAGTAGCAAAAGTTATATTTTAACTAAATCAGCTATACATACACACTCAATATGAAAGGGATATTTTCTCAGGTTTGATTTAGCATATGAGTAGTCAAAGTTTGTCAGTTTGTATTGGATATGATTAAATGTATCCGTTGAATATATAAAAGCAAAATTCACAATGAATGCTTCATGTATTCAATATGGATGTTACCTTTGGAATATAGGGAACTCTTCAGTGAAGTTCAGTTCCTAAAAAAAACCCTGTAACTGCTAAATTGTATTTTAACCGTTCTTTTAAGAGGGCTAATTTCCTGGGACATCTCTGAGGCCTGAATTTCTGTAAAACGCAGGTAATGTCCATGACTCCTATTTTTATATTTTTTTGTTACTTTTCTTTAGGACAAAAGCACCTACAGCTGCAGCTGTTTCAAACAACTGAGAAATATTTAACAAAGTTTCCCTGATGTATCCTGATATTGTGTACCATTTAAAAAAGAAATCAAAGCAAAACAAAAAACAGCAACATAAATAAACAAAACAAAACAAAAAACAGCAAACAAACAAAAACATTTCACTAATGAGAAGGAATGGTAACTGCCCCATTTATGCTAATGAATCTCTTTTCTTTTGTGTTGGCATGTCAGTTTAGATTCATACCTTGCATTTGTACTATCATTGCTTCCAGGTGGATCAGATTTGCAAAATGAAATAGGATTTCAAACAGTTTGAAGAGATCTGCATCGTTTCACTTAAAATTGTTTTTCTTGTGTAGAAAATGGAATTACAGACTATGGATGAATCAACTGGGAAATGCATCATTCTTTGAAAGAATGAAGTCTATGAGGAATGACTGATGTGTTTTAGGACATATAACATTTGAGAAGTCATTTACTAATACCCTACCATGATATTTCTTTTGTAATAAGAACCTAAAAAAGCCTATGTGATTGCCACATCTAGTTTCCCGTTTATCTACAGAACCTTTTCATTACAAATGTTTTCCTTTCTGTCTCTGTCTTTCTTTTTTTCCTTTTTCTCTATCCTCTTTCTCTTTTTCTTCCTCTTTTCATTTCCATGCATTTTTTTTTTCTTTTGCATTTAAATATAGAAAACTCTAGATAATATTTTTACATGAATGTATAATTTACAAGACCTGCTGGGAAAAAATAAAAAAGCATGATGTTGAAAAAACAGGGAGCTAAAATGATCATTCTAACTAGACTGACAGCTTTGCCTTGTATGTCACTCCTAAAAAGGTTTGATGAACAATTCAGTGTGTGCTCTTTCACTGCAACTAATGTAAAGATGTGAGGACCTGACAGATCTTGCTCAACTAAGTTGGATAGCTAGATATGAAAAACGTTCTGTAGAAAGTTAGTTAAGTTCAGAAACTTTAGTAAAAAAAAAAAGTTTTATAGTTATGTAAATTAGCACTTCATTTTTTCTAATCCTAACAGGCAGATTCAAGTTTCTTTAATTTATAAATTACTTATAAATATATATGTGACTTAATTTTGCATAATTACATAGAATCAAATTAAATTTGCATGTTTTCTTTTCTTTACATTTTCAGAAGAAAATATGATTAGATTCCAGGTGAGTCTTTAAGAAGATCAAAAGATATCTGACATCTTTAAAGATTACTGTTACTGGCTAATAATCAAAATCTTACTCTACTTAATAATAGCCTTCTATCTTATGTACAAATTTATATGAAATATTATTCACATATATTCTCTAAACACTAATATTTTAGTATGCCATGAGGTAGATTATATCCTGGAATTCTTCTGTGGGAGACCTGTTAGAATGCATCAAAACAGGTACATTTAGTCTGCACTACAAGTTCACGTAGATGAAGTGAAATCACATAAATTCCATTAAAAAACATAACAGTTATTATATGCCTTAAAGATTATTTAGATTTCCTGTCTTCCCACTTTTAGGAGATTCTGATTCAAAGTAAAACTAAAGTTAGGTGGAAGGAAATTCAACAAAATGACTATCTTCATTGTATGGAATGTTAAAAAAAAATGGAGGGCCCTAAAAGAGCTTTTTTTTCTTTAGTAAACACCACAAAAGGCTTATTTTTTTATCATGTAGATAAACATCAGGGACTGAAAAGAACTATTTAAACTAAATGGCAGTTATAGCACCAGAGTAAGCAAAAAAAAAGTCAACGAGAAAACTGATACTTTAATTCATAAACAGAATTTTGCTGGAGTATGTCCTGCACATATCAAACACTATTTAACACTATTTAGCACTCTCAAAAGAAAAAAAAAAAAAGGTTCTGGATCTGATCTGACCCCTGTAACAGGCCCTGCAACTGAACCTGAGAAACAACCTGTACTAGCATATCTCAACCCTGTACACAAAAAGAAACTGCAGAACAGAAAGTCAGCTCATCTAGCAAGGAAAGAAGGGAATGAGGAACACTACTCAGTATCAGAGCCACCACAAGCATGGTAGGAAGAGGCAGAGATTATAAATGAGTCAGTAATCACAGAATGCCCATACCTAGGAGAGCTGCAAGGTATGCAAATATATTTCAGCTGGGATAATGGGGCCGATAGTCTGGATTTAGTGGGAACATAAGTTAGGCAGCTGGGATCCCCCTCTAGGGAAGGGGGTGTCTTCTCTGGAGATATTCAAACTTACCTGGATGCTATCCTTTGAAACCTATTCTGGGAAATCTGCTTTAACAGAGAGGTTAGACTAGATGATCTCCAGACGTGCCTTGCAACTCCTACAGTTTTGTGAATCTGTGATTCTGTGAACTATTTTGAATAATAAAAACATAAAATATTTTTCCAGATTGGAAACATAAGAATTTAAATTGCTTTGAAGATGACATACATTTTGTGCATGAAAAAGTTATATAAGGTTAATACCAGATTTATATGTAACGGTCATGAGACTGTCTCCACGAAAGAGCAGGAGATTCATGTTGTTCCTAGAAACATCTTTATTTGTCTTATTTATAAATGAAAGTTTCAAAGAGGTCCCATTAGATAAGATAATGATCAGTCTTCACCATTCCAGCCACAAGTCCCCTTGTATTTACAGTGTTTCTTAATCTTCCAGTATTTTTTCCCCCATAATAATTTTTCAGCCTTAGTAGTGTGTATCAAAGAAAAAGTAAAGTTAGTTTCACTCTGTTCTAATAGACCCCTATAGACAAATTTCTATACAATACTGTTAAACATAGTACATGCTCTTCTTTCAAAAGTTTTTGCTTTTTCAAGCATATATGGATTTACAGAAGTTGTCTTCAAATTAGTAGTTGTTATAGAAACTAGTTAGACTACATCTTGGATGCTAAACATTTTTGAACCTAGATTTTCAACTTCATGGTCCTGTTCTCAAGGTGAGAAAAGTGAAAGGAAATATTCTCAAGATCTGTGAATATATAAAGACAACACTCAAAAAAATTAGTAACCATAACGAAGAACCATAGTGGTTAGATAAAACTGGACAAAAAAAACCATAGTATTCAGTTTAATATTCTAGGTTGAAAAGGTGCTCACTCACTCTGTTTACAGCACCTGTAAAGACAAAGTAGCTGTAGGTATCTACACATCATTTCTGCATCAAAGCACTCCCCTTGAGCAGTGCTCAGAATGAAATAGAAAAAACGTTTGTTTATTCTCACTGTTACTCTCAGGAGTTGTTTTTTTTTTTTTTTTTTTTTTCACTTGTCAAAATTTTTCACTTTCGTTTTCATATCTTTCACTGACTAACACTGTCTTCACTCTTCTTTCTTGATTTTGTCTTCTCCCCTTTTCTAACCCCAAAGAATCCATACTTTGCTAGTATCATAATTTCAAAGCCTTCCTGAATCTAAAAATCCTTGTCAGAGGTTTAGACTTCGACATTACTGCAGTAATGCTGATGAACTTTGCTACATGTTTAAAGGGAAACAAATATTTACAGCAAGATAAAGCAAGTTCCCCTATGTGTCCCGTTTGGAAAAATATGAATATCTCTGGGTAATGCAGAAAGTTATTTAAATAAGCAGTTAAGAAAAAAGCAATAAATTGGAACATCAGACAATTTAAGCTTGAGAAATGAAAACATCATAGTTAAAAGATGTCTTTAAGATCTGACATCAACAAAACAGGGACAAACTGACCTGGTGTTTTCTCCATGGCAGTGATTTTATAGTATTCTATTGAAATGGAAATGCATGTGTGACAGTAAACAACCCTTATGACTTACTGTGGTTCAAGATCCTGAAAAGTTTTGACCTAGACAGACAACAATTCTTTTTTAAGTTTCATGTTTGGAATCTGATATCATAAGGATATATCCTGATAGCTTTGGGAGAAAACTGTTATCTTCATATTTATTTTGAAATTGGTATGTTGGTGTGCTTTAACAAATGGCTGGATAGCGATAATGGTCTTGTTAGACGCATGCACATTTTAACTCAGAGGCAAATAAAAACTAATTTTGCCTAGAGAGAAAGATATTTTGTATTAGATCCTTATTCTCTTTTCTCCTTTAAGTTCTATCCTTGCATTAGAATTTAAAAACCCTAATTTTTCAGCTTGCATAACTATTTTCTTTTACTATATCTACACTATTAAGCCTCTTACAGTAAATTTTGATTTACGATAATAATAATTAAAAACAAAGGTGAAAATAACTTAATTTTAGTGATTTATTTCATATTCTTTTCATTGTCATACCTAAATCTATCCCTTTATCTCACTGACGTCTTTAGCCACTATCCCCAACTGCATCTACCATACAGAACTGAACAAGGCTATGTGGCAACTCCTCAACCTACTGTTAACTTATTTGCACGTGCTTTGTATACATGGATGCAGATTCTTGTTTCTTGAGGAAAATATTACTTTTATTCCTCACAGCTTAAAGGAGGAGACAGGACATCATTCAGATAGACACTCATAGGAAAAACAAACAAACAAGAAAAGAAAACAATGAAACCCACAAATGAAACAAAACAGAAAGATTAGGGAATTTAAAATTAAACCTTCCCAGAAGATGAGCATGTATCCCTTTCTTAGCATCAGTGCAGCTCGTAGTACCACATTACTGAGTACCTTGCTGTTGGTTCTAAAATGTGGTTCTTATTTTTGAGATGTGGCTGTATGCTCTGACAGTGGATTTCTGAGCCACTGAGTAAATAATAGGTTCTAAACTGAACACTTTGATGAATGTTTAATAAATTAACTGTCATTGTAATCATATACTTTAACAGTCCTCAGGTTGTGTGAGAATTGTTTTCTGGAAGTGCTGTTTTCTAAAGTAAGAAACCTGATTGTCAAAGTGCTATTTCAGTGTGCATATTATATTAATGCTTTCCTTCCTCTTTTACATTTTAAGTTTTTCTCTATATTGTCTTGCCATATATTAAAGTGGCACATATAAATCCAGAAACAAAAACTGTTTATTGATAAAAACTACTTGACATACTCTGCACATTAAAATTAAGTTTAATTAATTAAAGTAAATTTAAATAAAAAGATTAAATTTAAACGAGAGTTTAAATTGAAAAGCAGAAGAGAGCTTTAAATGGTTTTGATGCTTTTTGCAATTACAGTTGATTCTGCAGTCCAAAACAATGGTATTAGACCATCGTATCATGGGTAGTAAATAAGAATAGTTTAGATCTGCTGAACACCATGAATATTTTAGAGTTAATTAGATTATACTTCTGAAACCCAGATGTTTTTACATGCTAATGCTACATGAAAATAAAGTCTTCAGCTATCCTCAAATTCTTACTTTCACCTGTGCTCATCTTGTGAATAATGCAAAACAGGCCAGTTACTACATGGCCTGCTAATATTATAAAACATCATAATTTATGTAATTTTGTCTATAAAATAATATGTTTTCTTCAATTTCTTTAAGGAAAACATATTTTAAATTGCTTGGGTAGGCAGCATTTTAATTAAAAGGCTCCCACACTGCACATACAAATAAAGAAGATGTGTAACATAGTAACAGTGTTTGTGTGGAAATAAGCTGAGTAAACCAGCACAAATTCTCAGTTCACAGAAGTATCAGGAAAGATGTAAATTCCCCAAATCAACTAGAAGCAAACATAAGTCTCTAAGAAAACAAGCTGCAGATGAACTTGATCTTTTGTGTTTCAGTTTTTAGAAATGGTTTGTAGTGTTTTTGCATCTTCTCTTTCTAGTTAGGTCAGCAGTATGACATGAGAAAAAAATCCGTTTTCATCTGGCATTTTCAGCTTGTTGGGATAGTTTTTCATAGTTCAGTGAAAAGAAAGAACTGAAATAGTTTGAGGCATAGTAGTTTGGGTACCCAATACAATATCTCCTTCTTCTGGAAGAATCTGTAGTCATAAATTGAAGACTGAATGAACCAGAAGAAAAGCTAATCAAACTCATTTTAGGAGGAAAATAACTAACCTTTCAAAGTATAGCTAATAAGTTGAGGGAGATTATCCTCTCTATTCAGCACTGATGAGGCCACACCTGGAGTGCTGTGTCCACTTCTGGGCTCTCCAGTACAAGAGAGACAAGGAACTACTGAAGAGAATCCAACAAAGGGCCACAAAGGCAAAGAGACTGAAGCAACTGTTACATGATAAGAGGCTGAGAGAGCTGAGACTTTACAGCCTAGAGAAGATTTCAGCTCAGGAGTGATTTCATTACTGTCTATAAATATCAGAAGGAAGAGTACAAAGAGCCAGGAAGAAGGCTCTTTTCAGTCATTCCCAGTGCCAGAGGTCTCAATTAGAACTTGTGACTCTGTGATCCAGGTCATACCATGGGGAATATGTAAATATTTTGAGGGGTTTTTGATGATGAAAACATTGCAACAACAAAATGACATTCCTTGGGAAAGGAACCTTTGTTTCTATTGTTCATAATTATTTGCTTTAATCACCAACAATAATCAGACTTATTGTTTGTTTGGGTTTTTTTTTTTTTTCAGAATTTTGATGCCTTTATTTTGAACCTCACTGCAAATTAATTTTATTTCTGAACTTGGGAGCGTTGAAGCATTCAAGACCAGGTTGGCTGCCTTGTTCAAGTTGATCTACTGCCTGATTTTGTATCTGGAAACCCTGTTCACAGAAGGGGGGGTTATAACTAGGTAGTTTTTAAGGACCCTCCAATCTAGACATTCTATGATTCTCCTGGAGAAACTGGTTACTCTTGTTTTAGATGAACATAATCATCACTGGGTTAAGCATTGGTTGGATACCCAGATTCAAAGTGTCTTCGTGCATGGAGTTAAATCTGGTTGGCAGCTAGTCACAAATGACGTCCCCCAGAGGTCTGTATTGGGGCCATTTTTGTTTAATGTAATTATCAGTGATACTGATGAGTACAGTCTCAGTAAGTTTGAAAAGTTGGCTGAGACTGTTGATATATTTGAGGGTAGAAAGGCTCTGCAGAGGGATCTGGATAGCCTGGACCAATCGTCTGTGTCCAATTGTCTGGCATTCAACAAGGCTAAATGCTTGGTTACGCACTTGTGTTATAGCAACGCCATCCAGTAGTATAAGCCTGGAGAAGGGTGACTGGAAAGCTGTCTACAAGAAAAGGACCTGCAAGTGCTGGTCAACTGCCTGCTGTGCTAGCAATGTGCCCAAGTCATCAAGAAGTTTGACAGCATCCTAAACTGCCTCAGAAAGAGTATGGCCAGCAGGACTAGAGAAATGATTATCCCTCTGTGTCTAGCACTGTTGAGAACACACCTTGAGAATTGTGTTCAGTTTTGGGACCCTCACTAAGATATTGAGTTATAACTGAGTTGGTAGAATGTGTTCAGAGAAGACCAGCAATGCTGGTGAAGGATCTAGAAAACTAGACATATGAGTGGCTGTGGGAACTGGGGTTTTTAGTCTGGAGAAGAGGAGGCTGAAAAGAGGTTGTAGCAAGGAGTGTGTTGGTCTCTTTTCTCAGATGACAAGTGATAGGATGTGAGGCAAGTCTCAAGATGTAACAGGAAAGTTTTAGATTAGATATCAGGAAGAATTTCTCAATGGCAGGGGTGATTATACATTGGAATATGCTGGCCAGGAAGGTGGTGAAGTCTTCATCCCTGACTTTATTTAACAGATATGTGGAAGTGCTACTTCAGGACGTGGTTTACAGGTGAACTTGTAATGTCAGGTGCATGGTTGGACTTGAGAGTCTTAAAGGTAAGTCTCCAATGTAAACAATTATATTACAGGAAAATATTTCTCAGTATGAATGAGATACATATTTTACAAGGACAATTTTATTATTACTCCCAAATTCCTAAACAATATCATATTTAGTGAAAGGAGCTCATAAACAATTTTGCTGTTGTGGAGGCTAATACAGTAATTTACAAACACATATAAAGAATTCTTTTTGATATTTTTTAGACATATTCACTGAATTGCATGGAAATTTGAATCACTTTTCAATAAATATGTCAATGCCCAAATAGGACTCCTAATAAAGTTCATATTTTATTTTTGCTGATGTTCAAATACCTGTGGTAGATTGATAACATTTTCTTAAGTTAGGTAACCAGCTTACAACTGCATGCTACAGTTCAATCTGTTTTATATTTAGCTGAATCAACAAAGAAGATACTAAATCATATACTTTCATATCCTGCAGTACTTGGACTCCATACTGATTAGAAATTGCTTTCAACTATAGCAGTAACTCAAAATCTTGCATTCAGCATTCAGTACTGTAGTGGTTTGGTTTTATACCTGAACTGTATCACCGTGTTATTGCCACCTAGGGATTTTTTTTTAATTTTTTTTTCCCCCCAAAATTTGAAGTCAATGTTAATGTTCCCAAAGGACTGCAAATTATACACAGGATGCAAGATTTTAACAAGATGTACCTTGAGGACAAATGAATATCCAAGCTGAGATGTTCAATTACTTCACAGGGATTTACTAAAGGTACTAGGAGTAGATTTTGGGGGAGGAGATGCTATCTCTGTGCTAGAATATGCATTTTGCTTTGCTCCTAGGAAAAAGAACATAAATTGTGAAGAAGAAATTAAAACAACTCAAGTTACTGAGATCTTTAAAAACAAAGTAGCATTTAAAATAATATTCCCTTTGCATAAATACACTAATCAAGCAAGTACCTGACCCCAGGCTTCTATCATTGTGTTGGACAGAATTCGTTATTTATCCAGGTAATTCATTTCCATTATTCACCCCTACTGATCAAAAGAAAAGAAATAAAGAATAAAGAATTAAAACCAACAGGAACAACAAAAAAACAACTAATCAACCTCCCCAAGAAAAAACAGGAACAAAAATATCTTGCTGCTTGATATTGTGAATTCCTAAATGCTTTATAGGAATCCTTGCTGTGAACAACTAAGGACAAAGCTATGAGAACCAGACAAGGAACAAGAGCTGGAGGTTTGGGTATGAACATTTAAAATGTCTGTACCTAATCTATTTTCACAGGAATTGGAGTTACTCATAAAAATGCTTAAGAACAGTCTTCTTTGTCAGAAGCAACTGCAGTTGGGGAAGAAAGTGAATATGCTCATTGCCATGCGTATCAGTTCTAGTGCTCTCCAGTTCTCCAGAGTTTCTGCTAGCTGTCCTTGATGCTATGTATAGTGTTGACTGAAAACTTTTCAGACATTTCTTGTCATTTTACAGAGCACAACTCAAACTATGTCATCATGGTTAAATGCTTGTTGTGCTCTACTTATCTTTCTGCGAGACTTCTAAAGTTGTTCAAACACTTTCGAGATATAGAAGTGAATGTACTGAAATTCAGAAAATTGAGTAATTATAAAGTAAACAAATATAAATCTGTGAACGAAAAAAGTGTTTCAAAATTTATTGGTTTTTGGGCCAGACCAAATACTACAGTATAATATCTTCTCACGATATGAAAAACAGATTTCTGAACAGCTTTCCTGACAGGACATGATAACACCCTCAGATATGTATGGACATGTGTGCACTGCATACACGTACCTTTGTTCCCAAAACCTTTGCTATGTAGCATTGAGAATCACTAGCTGAAATCAAATGTGTGAACTATGATAATCCACCAAAGAGAACAAGGTGTTAAAAATGTTTTGTGAGTCTTTTATTTTATTTTATTTTATTTTATTTTATTTCATTTCATTTCATTTCATTTCATTTTTAAATGAAAGATGTGAAATGGCTATTTATGGTAGTTATTTTTCAGTTTGTTTAAGATAAAAATCTCCCTCCAGCTGGCACTTGTCATAGGACCACAGAACAAACTTGTGAATTTCTTGCTTACAAATGACAATTGTGAAGATGTATATAGATAATTTTAGCCATTCCTTGTCATATCTGAACATGTAAAATATGATAACTTACTAGTAGATGATCCAAGAGTAGATTAAAATTAGCCAGGGCACATCAAGTCAGTCTAACTCAGTTCTCCTGAAATTATCCTCTATGTTGCTCCCAGATAGATATCATGCAGCTCTGCTCCTTGAACTGTTTTGTTTCACAGCTGAATGAACACCAAGAAGGTTCTTGCAAGTGCCATAGTATGTGAGTTACAGGATAACACAGCTGAAGGAGGCAAAGACATTCCAGAATAGCTTTTAGAATTTGTCCAGAAAAAAAACAAAAACCTTAGTTTAACAGATAATTTTAAGGGTAACTGAAATGTTGAGCACTTAGAAAATGAAATTAAAAATTTTTACTCAAATCCTTCAGAATTTTGTTTTAATGTATAAATTTATTTTTAAAAGGCATTTAGAGCTAAAGAATTCTAATAATTATCACTCAAAATGTTAAAAGAAGCTAGGGAAAATGAAAGATGAAGCAATTTGCTTAAGGACATACTCAGGAGATAACAGAAAAACAAAAATAGAGCAATTTTCCTCAGTTCTTCAGCATGAAGTCTGTTTCCCGACCACTTCATGTAGTACCTCTTTACAATACTAACTTCGACAATTCCAACCTTTAATATTCTCAAGCTTCAGATACAGCCTATTATGTATTTGATGATTCTAAAATTTCTAATTTCTGACAGGAAAATCTTGATGACTGATAAATATGATCTTTGAGCTACTTCCACTCTATCTCTATCATCTTTGAGAATGACAATTTGCTGTAATCAGGTTTACCTTGCAGGATTTGCTCATTAATTCAACACTGAGATTTGGTTTGTGCCAAAACCAAAATATCTAGTAGCTTCAAAAAAGGAACAATTTATACTGAATACTTCCTTTTGACAATTTAGCTAAATTATCTGGTAAAAGGTTTTTTATTTGTTTGTTTGTTTAATGTTTTATTATCTATTTATTATTCCACTTCTTCAACACAACTAGCTATGATATAGCAAACAAAATATCAATAGTATGTTATTTCATTTTTAAAGGGAAATAGTAATTTGTTTTTTAATTTGTTTTGATTTTGTTTTGTCATTTGTTTTGACTTCGAAAATGTAAGCCCAAATATTTGTTAATTTCGGTTGTTCTCATAAAGAGAAAATATATATTCTTTTTCAATAATTAAATTATCACAAATTTGCTGGTGATAGTTTCTTGCTTAGTTTCTGTGTCTAAGGTAGTTACTAGTCTACTTTTCAGTCTAACGAATGTACACTTTTTAGAAGTTTGCCCTCTTTTTTTTTTATTCAGAGAGAGAGAGAAATTACACAAGCGTGCATTCATAATACAAAGCTTTTTTCTGTATAGATTCTTATTTTTTTCTGAAGAGGTTAGATAGGATCTTTTTAGTCCATTTTTCATGACTAGCATAGCTATAATAGTACTGAAATTTAATAAAAGTGATTGACAGTGCACGATCAGCATATATATATAAGAAGAAACAAACACTTCACAGTCCTTTGCAATATGACTCATTATCTCCTTACCACACTAGGACACAATGGCTGTATATCTACTATCACACTAATATGAGCTCAAACTCCCACTTAAATCGAAACTACCTACATACCTACATGAACACTGGTTCAAATTACAAGTAAATTCTAGTGGCTTTTTCCATTCATTTCTATTGGATAGAGATGTTCTGTCTCTGTTTTGTCACATTCTTGTCTACTATTCTAAACTTTGTTGCCGGAGTTGTATTTGAGGAAAAACAGAGAACTGTTGTAAAACACTGCATATTGAATTCACAGAAAATTAAATGGAATGGGAGAATACTGTGAAAAGAAACAATGATTGAGTGGCTTTTACTAGAAGTTAGTGAATTAGAAATTATCAATATCTGGTATTTTTGTGTTGCAGGCTTATACAGAGTTCATAATTTCCTCCTATTTTGGTGTCAGACTAGATGGGAGGGAGGACAATAAAGAGATTTGAAAAGCAAAGCACTTTAACAACATATATATCCACTTTCACTAAATACACAGTGTACCTTTTCCATGAGGATTATGATGCAGTGAGGGACAGAAGTCAGATGGGTTAGAATGACATTTCATTACCCTGGTCAATGAGAGAGATGATGCAGGCTGAGAAAGAGGCTGAGCAGGCCAGTATGGTGGTTCCTCAGTCTTTCCAGAAACTCTCTGTCACTCCTGTAGACTTAGGTCTACTTAGTTATAAGAACTAGGTATATGTATTTTGCTGACGATTAGTCTTTTAAAATCACACTGATTTGCTCCTGCTTTTGTTGGTATGCGCTGTCTGCTTAATCTAGACACTTTTGTACTTCCTGACAATCACAGAGTTTGTTTGCATATTTTAGCTACCTACTCGCTTGAACACACAAAAATAGTTTTGTTTGGGGACACAGTATTTTTTCTACTACTGCTAGAGAAAAAGTTGCTTAAAGCTCACAGGTATGCTAACAGCTATTCTAACTGAGCTTAGTTGATATATGTTCCCATTGGAGTCAGAATCACTGATTGCAGTGCCTTAAGCTGGATAATTGTGGTCGTGTACATTCTGTCAAAAATCACATAACTATTACAGAAAGGCCTCCATCAATATCTTGCAAAAGCTGGAAAATGCGTGTGAGATAATAATAATGTACACTGACATGCAGACCCAGAGTGAAGGGAGTAAATTTTGAAGGAATGAATATCAAACACACTGCCTAAATAGGTGACTCTGGAGAAGTTCTGATCCTTTATTGGTTGTCCCTGTCACTTTTACCATATTGCAAAAGTCAGAGATACATTATTCCCCCTCAGCCTTGTGGGTGTAATGGCTGTTAAGTACTACAAGAAAAATCAAGTGCTGAAGATTCCAATGGTTTGAGGAGATGAGTTGCTCTCAGAATCACTGTGCACTCCCATATTGCTAACCAAGGTAAGCAGCAGTGATTTCTGTAAGAATGTTAAGGTTGGAAAGAAAGACTATAGCACAGGGCATGCTGTAGGTTTGCATACACTTGTGATGCAGCCAAGTTCAAGAACTATCCAAAAGAGTGGATTATTTCTATTATTTTAGTTTTATTTCTGATTAGATTCTCAATCTGGAAACTTGGTTCACCTACGTAAACAAAAACTTCTGTGTTTTTAAGAGACCTATGAGAGTGAAGTGCTTTTCTGGATAGATATTTGGAGGCAAGAGCATGGTACACAGGACATGTGGTGAGAGGTGACAGTGAGAGGGGAAATGGCTCTAAGTTGTGCCAGGGTAAGTTTAGGTTGGATATCAGGAAACACTTCTTTACAGAAAGGGTTGTTAAGCACTGGAATAGGCTCCCCAAGGAGGTGGTTGAGTCACCATCCCTGGATGTGTTTAAAAACCGTTTGGATGCAGTGCTCAGGGACATTATTAACTGGAGGGTTGTTAGAGTAGTAGCATGGTAGGTAGGTAGGTAAGTAGAAGTATTAGTAGGTAGTGTAGTTAAGTTGTGGTTGGACTCAATGATCTTTAAGGTCTTTTCCAACCTGCGCAATTCTATGATTCTATGTCAAAGGAAATTTTATTAATATTTAAAGGTAAAAAATAATGAGCTGAATATCGCAAAAATAAATAAGTAAATAAATAAATAATGGGATACCTAGCTGTCCTAGGTTCATCACACAAGCAGTGAAGCCCAAGGAAGAGAAGCTGATAGAGTGACCTGTAGGTGTGATACTTGCTTCAGCAAACTCAAACCCATATTTAGCACAACTAGAGAAATCGCAGGCAGTGATTTAACTTTAGTAGGAAAGACAAAATAACAGTACTCAGATATATCAACCATGATGCATTTCACAGTATTTCCACTGATAGATCTTAGCTGTAATGTCTAAATGCACAATGAACAAAAAGTAATAATATTGTTCACAATGATAAAGTAATTGTTTATGCAGGATTTTGTACACAGAAAAAGTACATCTGATGGAAAATGTAAGATTGACTAACTAAAGCATATTTCTACCAACAGACTTCTTATATTTGGGGCAATGTCTGGTGAACGTGATTTTTTTTCTTTTTTTTCCCAAGAGTAGCCACAGCCGGAAATTAGGATGTTAGCCTGGAACAGTTATTCAAATGCAGATCTGCTCAAACTCAGAGCAAAGTTCTGAGTTTACCCACCCAAATGATTAAACAAAACAACTATTTTTCATTCACTCTTGCACAACCAGTAAGCAAAGCCATATTTTAAATAATTTTGCAATGAAACACCTTTTTTTCCAATCAGCCTATTAACTCTTTTCATAGATAAACTATCCTTGAACATTTTTTGCTAGTTGGAGAGTACAAACATTTGCTAAGCTGTTGCAATGGTAACCAAAGCTACCCAGTGAAAAGAATAACTATTTTCTCAAAAAAGGTAGTAGAGTTCAGCAAAGCCAGGTTCGGTGAGCAAAGTTGGCTGAAAGATGAATACTGAGACTAGGTGGAGTAAGCTGTGTTGTTCAGAAGCTGTGCGTCTTCAAAACTTTCCTATCAAATAGATGAGAATAAATTGAAACATTCTGAAGATTGGAATCTTACATAAGGGAGATAACCTTAAAAAGCTGCAATGAGAGGAGGCTTTCCTATATTTTTCTTTAGATCATATTACTGATAAATTGATGCTATTATATTACAATATTTGACATAAATATTTGGGTTAACAATGTACCTGAATTTTAATCATTGATTTTGACTGGACATACAGGTTCCTAAATTCAAGACGTACCCAATATACTGTAAAGTACTTGGAGTTGAGATCTTGACAAATAGTATTACTGTATCCCCTTTTAAATTAAATCCAATGAAAATATTTATTTAGGCCATTACTACTAAGCTGAGTTTGCAAATATACTTGTAACTGTGCAGATAGTCAGAAGTTATTTTCATATTTGACTTCCAGTTATTTGAGTCTCATTATTCTTGAGTATTTGTTCTTCAGCATGTTTTAGAAACAGAGATCTAGTCAGGGAAATGATTTTTTCTTTTAATTTTCCATTTTTTCTCACTCATTTCTTCATTCAATTCAGATCTGTCTGCACTGAGTAAAATCTGAGATCTGATTTTTTTTTTTTTCACAGACAAAACACATGAGAAACAGGCATTCATTTCAAAAGTATTGTTAAGATAATAGTCACTGGAGGTTTAGGGGATCTTGTTTTAAGTATTTATCCTCAATTCTGAAGGGATAGTAAAGTACATATAGTAATTTTCAGCTTCTGAGAATGGGAGTGTGCCACACATTTTCTGGACTTTCCATTAATCTATGCAATGAGCTCTGTAAATAGGAAACAGTATTATCTTTCTGCCTCTTCTCATGGTTTTTCAGTAATTTGTGTTAAATTGAGTTCTCTTAAGATTCACTGCTCTAATCAAATTGCAAAAATGAAACAACATTTTCATTCATAGTTTCAGTTATTGATCACTGATTGCACATCATTGTATTTCTGATTAACGTTATTAAATATTATATGTTAGAAATACTTTTAAGGTAGTTTAGTTAGTTTCACCTCTTTTCCAATAAAAATCCATGTAAAAATTTTTCCGTCAATTTTTCGAGTTTGAAAAAGAAGAATTTCCTGTATGCTAATGTCTTTTCATTTTGCTATGTTTCTCAGTGACTATTGAATAAAGCCCCTTTTCCTTGCTAGCCAGTCTATCTCACTAGAATTCTACCTGTAGTCTTCTCTAGGGAGCAAAAAAAGGAATTGACCACTAGTAAATCACACTGTAGGATGAGATTAGATGTTATGACTGGAATTACTGTAAAAACACAGTAGGCAAATTTAACCCTGCCTCCACTTTGAATTTTGCTATCCGTTTGTTCTATGTTTTACTTTCTTTACTTTTGATTCAGTACTTTCAATCTTACAGTTATTTTCACTCTTAGTAACACTTTCTTAGGCAAATAGCAAATGTGCAACTGCTAGAACATAAAGACAAGAAAACACAGGTTGATAGTGATTTGCAGTGTAGTCTCTTCATTAATGTAACATATTTTATGACTGTAAAATGAGGTTAGAATATCAGTATCTGTACATCTACTTGGACTTATTCTCTAATATGCAGCACAAGTTTCCAAATACTTAAGAATAAAATCATAACAATACATTCTTCATAATTTTTATCCACAATCACAAATAATTTTTTAATTAAAATCTGAAATGAAAAGCTTATTTTTCACTTGGGAAAGTGAAGCCTAAATTTCATGAACCCTAGTAAAATTCATAGCCACCTGATATATTTTCTTTACTATGCTCCGCTAATATGTATGTTATGAAAAGTTTGACTCCAAACCAAGTCAGTCTGTTCTATGGCAGCACTCCACAGAGATCAGTACAAGTTAATGCTTGCATTCTCAATTACATATCAAGTCTACTCACTTAAAACCACAAGAAAATGATTTTTGTCTTAAGAAGTAAATATTTCTGATGTTTCCAGAAAGTGCATACTCCTGAACAGGTAAACTCAGCCTTTACATACCTGTATAAAAACACGACTCTAACTTGTCACTCCTTGAAGTGATTCCTACATGGTAAACTGAACAAAGCACAAGAAAAAAACACTTCAGACTAAGCAATAGTCCTGTGAAGACAGATCATACATTGTTTACAGGATGCTCCTATTCAGTGCACTCTATTCATCTTCCATATCCCACTTGAGCTACTGAATTAGTCTCTGTTATAGAATTCTTCTTTCTTTGTGACTTCTATTTTGGGCCTGAGAAATGAATTAAATGAGGTTTTTAAAATCAGTATGTTGCTGCAGTGAAAAGATTCAGTTTTAACAAATTCAGGTTTTAAAGAGAAATCCTATACCATTTCTCCTTAGGACAAGGTATGCTGTTCATCTTCAAAAATGCAGGCATGAAATGGCAGGTAAAATACCAAGAAGTGAATGCTTAGCATTTTGAGAGTGTTAATTAGATGCCTTTGTGCTTTCTTTGTGATGAATATTTTGCCAATGGTTGCTAATTATTATAGCAATTAGTTTTAATAAGTTGGGAATTCCACAGGCTTAGGTCTTCTGGGTTACACTTTAGCCAATAGGGAGTGGGTGTTAATTAAAGACAAAGAAGAGAATAATTAAGAAGATTTGATGGGTTTAAGGAAACAGCAATTAAACAAAGTGTTAGAGTGATTTGCATATTTTAATAAGTCAAGACTCTTGGATCTTCAAGAAAAAAAAAGTTGTATTTTTTCACAATGCAATTTTTTCCAAAAGATCTTTTCATATTTTAACACTTTGTCTTCAGAAACTACACCTTGTAGGTTTTGAACATAAGCTGTAAATCCTTATAAATGTTTGGTAGCTGTTTCTAGACATATTATATATATATATTATCTTTATAAATATTATTAACAAGAAAGCTTCCCCTCATTTACACATAACCATTGTGTTCTTCCAAGTCTGGCATCTTGAACAGAGATATCATTCAGTATATGTCATCTGCACCTGTGATGTGCTACTTCTAATGGACAAGATTTAGATTCCTATATTCATAAACATTTAAAATTAGAACAGTCAAAGCCATTGTCTATATTTGCTATACAAGTAATAAAAAGGTCCCACTGCTTCTGTTAGGAAAGTGCATCTCACATTAAATCTATATAGCTATGCACTGTCTAAAAAGCATACTGCTGTAATCAAAAGTAGTTTTACTTCAAACTTAACCTCTTTGCTCCAATAAATAGTTTATTACATGTAGACATTTTAATTGTTTAAGACTTCGCAGTCTAAAAAAATGTCTTATAAACATTGGCGCAAACTCAAATATCACATTCTGCTAATAGTGTATATTTAGAACTAGCTGATCAGCACTGAGTCAGTGTTCCAAAATGCTAGCAAGTATAAACTGATCTGGATGAAATTCATGTCAGAAGCAGTTACATGATCTTAATTCACATGTAATCCTTATCTCTAAATTGGGGACATATTTATTTGAATGCTGGGCTATTCAGTGGATAAAGAATTGTTCGGATGGTTGCAGCCAGAGGGCTGTAGTCAATGGCTCTATGTCCAGGTGGAGACTGGTGATGATTGGTGATCTTCGGGAGTCAGTGCTGGGACCAGTACTCTTTAAAATCTTTAAAAATCTCATCAGTGATGGAATTGAGTATACTCTCAGCAAATCTGCTGGGTGGTGCAGCTGACACAATAAAAGGAAGGGGACCAGGACAGGCTTGAAAAGTGGCTCCATGTGAACTTAATAATGTTCAACAAAGACAAGTGCAAGGTGTTGCTCTTGGGTCAGGGCAAATCCAGACATATCTACAGACTGGGAGAACTGCTTGAGAGCAGCCCGAGGAGGACATGGAGATCCTGGTGGACAGAAAGCTGGACATGAGCCAGCAATGTGTGCCTGCAGCCTGGAAGGCCAATTGTACCTTAGGTTGCATTAAAAAAAGGAGCAGCTAGCAGGGAGAGGGCATGATTTGAGTACTGCACCCAGTACCTGGGTGAGGGTACTGAGGCCTGATCTGGAGTACTGCACCCAGATATGGGGCCCCTGGCACAAGAAATATGTGCAGATATTTGAGCAGGTCCAGAAGGGGGCCACAGTGATGAGACATCTGCAACCTCTGCTATGAAGAAAGGCTGAGGAAGCTGTCCTTGTTTAGCCTGGAGAAGTGAAGGTAGACATCACTGCAGCATTCCGATACTTGATGGGACCTTATAAGCAGGAGGAAAGCAGACTTTTTATACAGTCTGATAGTAATAGAATGAGGGGGAATCGTTTTAAAATAAGAGAAGGAAGATTTAGGATAGATGATAGGAAGAAATTCTTTAGTCAGAGGGTGGTGAGGCACTGGCACAAGCTGCCCAGAGAAGCTGTGGATGTCTCATCCCTGGAGTTGTTCAGGATCAGGTTGGATGGGGTCCTGGGCAACCTAATCTGCTGGGTGTCAACCCTGCCCACAAGAGAGTAGTTGGAACTAGGTGACAATTAGGGCATTCTATGACTGTGATTAACAATTATGCTATTTTACACAGTATAATTTTCACAATATTGATATACCTGGGCAAAGAAAGGTGTAAATACTTGTGATATTCATCAGCTAGTGAGGAGCTGATATGAGAAACTGACAATTTGTGTCCCAAGAATTACAGGATTATTGAAACCCATTAAAATATAAAACTTTGAATTGCTCAAAATATCACACACACATGGCTAGGGTCAAGACAATTCCATGGAGCACAATATAAGCTAGTTTTTGAAGTGGGTGATCATGAATAATTGAGAGGAAGATGAGGAGGAGGAAGACATGAGGGAGAGAAGGTAAGTATGAAGAAGTTCCCATGTCAATGGATCTGAGAAAGAAGCCTGGTACAGTGATCAGACACTAATACACTGTTTAGCAATCATGATTGAGATAAAGGATGTATGCCTGTACTCCTTCTAGAAATCCAGTGCCTGTTCTGTTACAAAAAATTTAGCAGAAATGTAACTGTGTCCAGATTATATTTACAGTAACATAAGAATCCTCATTTTCTGTAATAACTGACCCAGAAATGCCTTACCTTCTGCTATGGTAACCTCCATTTTGCCACTTTTCACAGAAAAGACTATCACAGTTCTAATGTAGCAGAACAGGAATAAGCGTAATCAAAATAGCACTGCCCAAAGTTGAAGGTTATCTCTGACTGACAGAAATAAAAACACAAACTCATCACTAGTCAAACAGGCTTAGCCATCTCCTGCTGTAGTTGCCATATCTTTCTTTCATGCAGTTTGGACTCTAGGAAGAGTAATAAAGTAATTGTTCCTTTTAGAAAGATGTAGTTCTAATAATGTTGCCATAGACAGAATCATAATAAAGCTACCTTCCATCTCTGTCCGGTTGCTCTTTAGCTAGCTACAAAATGATTTCTCTGTATGCCTTACCATTTTAGAAGTGACAACTGAAAGACCTGTCTCCTGCAGAAGTCTTCATTTCAATCAAAATTATCATAAAAAATAATCTAAAAATAATCATGCATACATAAATGATCCCATTTCTTAGTTAGCAAGTGAAAATGTTTTTTGATGAACTATCTGATGAGTTGGGAGATGCTCAATAAAATAAATACAAAAAAAAAAAGAAAAAAAGGCTCAAGTTCTAATGCACTGTATATTATGTGAAATGGAAGTTTACTGTTTAATCAGATAAAATTTTCAGATCTATAAGCAACACTCATAGAAAACAAACTTTTCCTTCATTTTCAGTGAAATTTTCGCATTATGAAAATAGAATCAATAAAAAAAAGTGTATTTTTAAGATCACTTCATAAAATGTAATTTTGAGTTTCTTTAAATGTCACAGATATTTGACATTTATTTTTCACAGAATTTCTGTGAGTTGAGCATTCCTTCCTAGGTGAAGTCACTGATACAGATGGTGGCTGGTGGATGGAAAGTGTGCTCCATAAGTACATCTCAGTGGAGCAGTGAAACACATCTTTATCAGTGCAACACTTTGACTAAGAAAAGGAAAAGTCACCTCTTCTATTCATAATTATTCAAAATGTAAATACCCCAAAGTATAATTTCATAAGCTGACAACTTGTTTAAAGAAAATTAAAACAAGGATAAAAATAAATGTAAGGGAAATGAACAGAGCACAGCATAAAAATTGTGGGGTTCCTTCAAAAGATATAATGGTTATTCAGTTTTGTTGTGGATTTGCAGGAGTATTAGGTTTTACTGTTAAATGTCATCATATAAATTACATTGTTATTGATATCGCACTTATATGTTTGTATGAACTTAATTATTGATCTAGCATAAGAAATCTGGGAAATTTTGTGTAGAATCACAGCAAACCTATATAGATTATATGCCTGTGGATGGGGAGAACGTGTTCTCAGTAAGGAATTAGGTATCTGCTTGTAAGCTTTAAAAATCAGTTTTCACCTAGTCCACCCAGATGTCACTCTAATCTACCTAGAGCACTAATCATTTAAACAATGTCTACATTGTGTTTGGTAACACAATGTCACTTTTTATCCACGTGATTATTAAATGCCTGTCACACATTGTATGATTGATTATTTTGCTATTGACTATGATACTGAGTAGGCAGAGATTTTTAGTGACACAGTTGCTCAGTCCATTAAAATTATTTTTGATAATAAATGAGCTTATGACTTCAGGCTGAGACTGCTTTATATTGTACCTTGTTAAAAAAAAATGATCTTTAGTGACCTATGATAAAAATGTCATATGTCACGTTTCTTCTATCCTGCAGTCAATAGTCCATACTTAATGAGCGTTCTAAATTTCAGGACATTAGCTCAAAAGGACACTTAAGTGGTGGAAATATAATAAGAAAGACTGAAGACCTCTTGATAACCTCTGGTGGAAAGGTCAAATGCAGGAACTTCTCATTTCTGTGCAGAAGTTCATAATGAGTGGCAGCTTTGCTGCACAAGGGTTATCTCTGTAAGAAAATTACACTGGTTCATTCAGTGATTTACAGTTCTTCCAAATGAGAACATGTAATTCTTGTCAAGAAAGACAATCTACATCTTCTCTCATTATACTTCTAAGGTTTTAAAATCTGTGATTTCCTTCGGCTATCTGTCTTTCTGACAAATGCCTGGTGGTCATACTCATATTAAAGACAGGCTTGAATTAAGAGATGGATTTGTGTTTTGAAGATTACCGAATTCAGGCTATGATCACCAAGGAAAGAACTTACACATTCATAAACCTTCAGATAATTTATAATTCAAATCTAATTCATCTGAGAAATACCTCTGATGGAGGAGGTGGAGTTGCTAAAAAATTCAGTTAATTCCCTAGTGCAAATAAAAATTTTTCAACACAGGAAGTATTCTGCTATTGTTATCTGTGTAACTTCACACTAAAAAAAGATCACATTCAACTGGACATCACAGCTTACTTGTTGAATGGCCCTTGTCAGATAAAATTTTTTGGGCTATCATTTCCAAGAATGACAGAACAAACAAAAACTATTTGAGAACATGAAATTATGCTAGGAAGTAGGTAGAAAAGACACCTCTGTTTTGTCCATTAAGAGGCCAAATTATCATGGTGTCAGATAGTAAGGTTCAGCCATTACATTTTTCCTCTGAGTTCTCTATCTTTGACATCCAGAGCATGTGCTCCTGACAGGATAGAACTGACAACTCTGTTTGTATCCAGTGTCTCTAAATTACAAGCATGCCACCCGCAAAGACCTTGAGTGCTCCAAAGTCCCTCAGACCATTTATTTCAATAACAATCCATCACATTCTTATTACCTACAACATTTGTGTGTACTTCATTTTTTTGTCAGTCTTCCTGAAACCTAAAGTACTGATTCAACGGTCAGACTTTTTGTAGTTTTGCTTTCAGAAAGATGCCATGTATGTGATTTGAAATTTTATTCTCCAAGAAAATGTATTCATTATATCAGTGACAAATCTGCACTAAGTAAGGGCAAATAAACAGTGTCTGCTGAGTAAAATAGCAAAGGTAGAATGGAAGGTAAATGAAAATATAAAGAAGTTTAAAAATGGGGAAGCATATTAAATCTATGACAGTGCTATAATTCTGTCACAAAAGTAAATTAAAAAATTATCCAATTGAAAAATATGAAAGAATAAAGTTTGAAAAGAGCAGAATGTGCAAAGAGAAATACTAGATTTCAAAATATCTCTTAAAAATAAGATTTTGTTTTTGCTTTCTAAAGAGCATAATGTTGTAACAGAGCAATATACGCAGCAAAAATAAAAGATCAATCTACTGACTACTAAAATAGAGCAACTCTAGTGGCATAACTCTAAGCTGTACAAACAATGCTACAGAAAAGCTTTATTTGGGAAAAAAAGTCATCTGATTACTGAATATAGTGGCAGTGGATGAAAAGTCCACAGGTATGCATGACTAGCTGATGGGCTTTGTGATATTCCTGGCATGACCACATCTTCTATCTGCTCCAAACAGATCCTATCACTTCATGATACCTCAGAGCCATTGAGGCATTGCCATCAAAGACACTTTAAATGTCATTATTCATCAGGAACTTGAAAAAGAAAAAAAATAATGCAAAATTGGGTCAGAATATTCTTATCCAGTTAAAAGTCTTTCACACATTTTCTTCACCATCTCTTTGACTCAAAAATGTATTTGTACACAGTAATTAGAAACTAATCTGGCAAGTAGTGGAAACTCATGAAGAATCATTTATATGCTAATAAATATAAATGTTTTTCTTTTCTGTTTTATACACCTCAGATTTCAGTGCTACTGCTTGTTTAAAAATGATGCAACTGTCAAGGTCAGTTTTGCTGCACATGCATAGATTTGATGTAGCTGGTTCTTTGCACTACCTTGTAATTGCCTTGTCTCCCTTTGTTTGCAGCTGAAGAACAAGTGTCTATGATTTATGCAAAAAAGAGCAAACAGCAGTAAGTACTTTAGGAATTGCAGCTATTCCTTTGCACTTGGGAAGTTCTTCATTTGCTTATGTGACAGGACACTTCTGCCTGACTGGAACTTAGTACTGCCGTAGAGCCCTTAGCTATAGCATCCCAACTGAGCTGAAATATCTGGTGTATAAAATTGAATGACTAGAAAAATATAGAACAATTCTATCAAACATATCAGAACATAACAAGTGTTATTTAATTAATTAATATTTATCCATTCTGAGATTACTTATTACAATAAAAGTAAGTGAAACAGGTAGTATTGCCTTTCATTAAACTTGTTCTGTGTTGTCACTTAAAAGGGTCTTTCTGGATACATCTGTATTGCTATGTCAGCTGTGGTCCCAGAGTCCCTCATCACAGGAAATTGATTGGTTTTAGCTTGTGCTCTGGCTTTGCATTGAAACAAACCATCTACTTGTCTTTCAGCCAGCCAGGAAACTGAGGCCTTAGACTTGATGTATCCTTTATTTCCTCTGGTTACTGGCCATTTGATGAGCTCACATGATGAAATTATTCTTCAGTGTAAGACTCTACACTTGAGATAAGCAAAGCCAAGAGAAACCAGGACTCCTATAATCCACAGGAGATGCAAGCTCAAGATTCAAGAACCCTCCACAACAGATACCATGTCATGTTTGATTTCAGATCACAGGTTTTGTGAATGATAATGGAAGAACAAGCCTCCAAGAGCTGTAAGAACAGTGCTAATGATCAAGCATCATCTTATATAGAACATATGCAGAGATCAGAGATCAATAGTTTTGTAGTTCTAAGTTCTTCATTTGCTTCACTGATTTTTTAACAGTGTTTTTAACAGCTATTAGTGTTTGTATTTATAAATTTATACTCAACATAAACCACTCTGAAAGCTCACTGAATGTGCTCAGAATGACAAAAACACTTAAAATACAAACAGAATCTGTCTTTACTATTATTTAATTTTCTCTGTCCTCACTGGAGAAATACGTACCTTCCCTAGTCATCATGCCTTTTTTTTTTTTTTTTTTTCCCAGAAGAGAAGCTCCTTTATTTTTAAGAATCCTGAAATCAGATTCTGTCTTTACACACATTATATACGCCAATAAATTATTTCTTTCATTTGTAGTCAGATTCCCATTTCTATCATATGGGTAATAATCCATAGGAACTTCGATGTCTTCCATCACTAGTAAATTTTCAAGTTATGTATTTAAAAAAAAATGCTGGTAGCTGCACAGCATGCCTCCAGCAACCATATCTGTCCAGAAGGGTACCAAAGGATATGTGTGATTTTAATTATACACACAAGTCAGAAAAGTGTTGAAAGGTAGACATAAATCATTGCTGAATGTGAACTGATTTGTCTGGACTAACACTACTTTCTTTCTAGTTGCTTTTTTCCTTTTTTTCCCCCGCTGTTTTCTGTCTCTCAGTGGAATAGATTATTTTATCCTTCTTCCTCTCACTAATCCTTTCTGACATGGAGTTGTCAGCCTAACCCACAAGCATCTTTCTGTTTTTCATGCATCCGTCCTACCTCATGGGACAGAGGCAGGCTGGATATGCATGAGCCAAAGTTTTAAAACTGAAGCAAACTCTGATCTCTCAATATGCTTTATGAAAGGTCTTTTAGTGTGGCTAATATTCTGTCCACTGTGTTCATTGCAACATCTCTATTAATTGTTTAGGTGAAATTACCAGACAAGGATAGCCAATGGTACATACTAGTATGATCTCATTAGATTTTAAAGGAACAACATACATTTAGTATTGTCATTGTTTCAAAAACCTATACTCATAGTTTGTGAATTCTCTTCTACACTGGGAACATGATACTGGCTAGTAGAGATCTCCCTTAAAAATAGTGTACTTGATTTCTTTTTTTTTTTTTTTTAATTCTTTTTTACATTTTTGTTAAAAATTCCCACGGCAATGAACAGAAATATTACCAGGGAATGACAATAAAGGTGTTTAATGATTAATGAGTCTGTCTTCACAAGAAAGTCAACTTTCATGCGAAGGAAACTAATTTTTCAAATCTACTCAATGAATTCTGATATGGAGTGCAATTGAGAAATTGACACATAGACATTATAATTTTTACCATCAGATTAGACAGAGAATAAATATTTTAAAAGGTTATTTGTGATGTCTAAGTTCTCAGGAAAGACTGTAGAGAGAAGATTTGCACTTTGAAGCTGTACCTAAAAGCTAGCATCTATAATTATAGTTTGGATGTCTCATGGACACTAAAAAACTAATACTTGTGGCCTAATAACAAATTCCACAAACAACTACAAGCAGAAAATGTACCTATACTTATCACTATCCAAACAAGTATTCCATCTGTCTGTGTGAAGAGTCTGTAAATGTCACATGTTTGAGTGTGTATTTAAAGAAATAAAAATATAATTTCAGAAAATTTTAGGAAATCCTCAAGTCTAGTATTGTAAAATATTGCTCTCTCATTTCAATGTAGATGAAATCTGCTTAGTGCATTATATAAAAATTAAAGCCTTTAATAAATTAACTTTTTAGTATTTCACATTAGAATTAAAACATTTAAAAATTACCTAGTATGCATGAACATATCAGAGACCTATTAAAGAAAGCATATATATGATAATTTCTTAAGTAAATTTGTTTATGATCTTCCTTCAGACAAATCCATGAATCCAAATAATCTTAAAATTAGAAGCAAATCCACTTGTTTACCTGTACTAGCCAAAGATAGGTCATATTTCCTCTCAGGTAATATATGGTCTCACAATTAGGTGCTTGGTATTCAGACTTCATTTAGCATCTTAGTATTGCAGGGGAACAACAAAAGGAATATATCATAATCATTGCTACATGGACCTTAAGGAGTTCCTACTGCTTCCCTTCTCAGTCAGGAGGTAGACTAGACTGAACTTCAAAAAATGGTGTTATGAAGAACACTGAATCCCTCATTCATATTTTTTCCCTTATTCCATTCACATTTATTCTGATAGTCTTATGTCCAGACACTGTTATGTGAGAACTCGTCTACAGCAATGATTTCTTAATCCAGCCAGGAAGTCATCAGTTTCTGCTCTTTCTATGGTTTCCTGAACAGGAGGAGTTTAGATTATTTTTAAAAAAACAAAGCACATATTTTTGTTCTGGAGATAGGTATTACTGATTACTGATATTGCTGATGTCAAAACTAAAAATAACCTGTAAAAAAGATGTTAAATTATCTGATATCTGCCACTAGAGTGAAAATCTCTTTCCATGTTGACTTTCAGTAAGAAAAACATCTCTGTTTCTAAAACCAAGGAAGAATGCATCAACGTTCTGGGCAGCCACACAGTTTACAGCAGTCTGAGATGCAAATTTGTTCTGACTAGAACAAAGACTTTGGCTGAGGTTTCCTCCCTCAAAGTACTACTCCAAACACATATCCCTGGGAATCCTGGGACTGGGTTCTCTCAAGATGAATTGGTTCAAATTTGCATTTAAAATAGCAGATGGGGAAAATAAAATGACTAAGCTTCACTATTGTGAGTCATCATTTTGTGAAACAACACAATTTATATAATACAGGTAAAGGAAGAAAAACTCCATTTCCCCTATGAAAATTAGGTGGAAGAGAAAAGGCCTTCAAATGTACTGAAGAAGAAACTGACTTTTTAAAAAAATGTTAAGAAGTGTGATTTCCTCCAGCTTCTTTCCTCTTTCTTAGGTAAGATATTTTTTTTTCCAAAGTTATTGTCAACATTTTGTATACACCTGAGAAAGTCAAGGCCTATATATTCACTCTGTCTGTCAAGATCAAAGTAATATATTCAATTTAGATAAGGAAAAACCTTGCTGAAATGTACTTAGTAAGAAAAAAAAAGGGTAGAAAATAAAGCCATGGGGAGAAAAAGAAAACTAAAGGATGGTTTGAAAAGGCCATTTTTTTTCTGAAATAAATTAAGATCCCTTATTGATTTCAGGTTTTATTTTTTTCTCCCATCAGGGCAAAAGACATATCTTTCACATCTATTAAAACTTTTCAGTCCTTTCATAGGATCAGTAAGCTTGTATATGATGAATTTCTGCAGGTTTTAGTTCAGATCTAATGAGACTGGACCCAATTATAAACTTGTTTATGGTAGCTGATAAGCTACATAGAAAAGATGGCTTCAAAGAGGCTGCTCTACAAGTTATGGGAAGCAGCATTAGAATGAGAACGTGAAATGGGGAGGGACTTATCTGCCTTGGGTGCTTAGAGTTACAAATAAAAGAAAAGAAAGGTGGCAGATTTCCATTTCAAGGAGCACTGCAAGGAAAAGAGCAATGGACTTGAAGAAATATGGACTGAAGTGGTGCCAACTTTGCTATTGCATTCAAGAGTGTTATGTGAAAGGTAATAGATTATTATGAGTGCAGAACTAAAATTAGTGCATTTACATATATATTTATGATTAAACACTTTTTGTTGTTGACATTATTCACTTTTAAATTGTTATAGGTAACAAACTGGAAAAGCATTAAAGGGCTAAAAAAGGTGATAAAGTATTGAAAATAAGACTCAGATAGAGTAAGCAAGAATGATACATTTTTAAATGAAAAAAAAAAAAAACAACTTTAAGAGAACCCAAAAAATACAGTTATATTAGGGAAATGTAGGTCATGCAGCACTGAATTACTGAATTCCGGAGAACTTCTGTAATATTATTGATTAACCTGGAAGACATGTCAAAATTTACAGAATCATAGGAGAAAAGATTGTTTTTTTCTGAAATCCATGATAGCAGTTTATTTAAGGTTCTGAGGATGCAGATCAACGTATTTTCTCTTT
This sequence comes from Gallus gallus, assembly GCF_016699485.2. Taxonomy (NCBI): domain Eukaryota; kingdom Metazoa; phylum Chordata; class Aves; order Galliformes; family Phasianidae; genus Gallus; species Gallus gallus. The sequence goes on from NC_052532.1 coordinate 32,466,198, forward strand.
GTTCTTGTGACTGCATACTCACACAGACTCCTCTTTTTCTTCTGAATGTTTATCTTTACCAAAATGTTGGGAAAAAAAATACAACACAGAGATAATATATTGATCAAACACAGTGTAACAATATTTAATACATTGCTACATATACAGATGTTATTTCATATCGCAGTCTTTCACTGTGCATTACTGTTAGAATCTGAAAAAATGATGCCAAAGTGTATTTCTGGTAGAAGTGAAAATTGTATTGTTAAACCCAGCCTCCTAATACAAATTAAAATCAAGAATACTCTCTAAGTTACAGAACTTTAGTTTTGTTTTGATGCCATTTTTCTTTATAGCTAAGAAAAAAACAGTGACACTTTTTTAATGAACTAAATTCTTCTAATGAACAAAATTCATTTCAGTAATATAATTTACTTTTCAGTCTCTTCCTACCTTCTGTCTAAGGTTTCTCTTTATTAAACAAATAAATAAATCTGTTTCTGAAAGCTTTAAGGCTGGAGGAAAACTGTTTATTTTTAATTATATTTTAATGAAATTTCTATATTTATCTGAAAATAAATACTATGCAGTAGCAGAAAAACTCTTTCCCCCTGCCCCTAAAGAACTGCTTATCTCTACTGACAAATATACATGTTTTTGAGTTTGATTTTGTTATTGTTATAACTATTGCTTGGTCACTCTAGACCATCTTGAAAACAAGTGATAATAATTCTTTGTTAAAAATCAGATCTAAAGTTTATAAAATCATTTCAGAGATATGAATTTTCAAAATGAATTTATACCTCTGAAAAATACTGTGTGCATTTGGAAAATGAAAGCAATCTACCCAAGGAATATTCATAGCAGTCTCTTAAGCAAAATCCAAAGCATGTTATTTAGTACCTCATAAGTAGTGTCATTAAATTTATATTTTAGTTTTGTTCTCTAGTTTTCTTACTTTTCTTCTGATTCCTGCATCGTCTAGCTTTTTGTTCCTGATTCTGCAACTTATAAACATTTATTTCAGGTAGTATGGTTCTACCTTCTGTAGTAAAGTTCACCTAACTTCATTCCACAGAGCTTTCAGAAATATTATTTTTGCATTATCAATTCAGAAAAACACAGTGAAGAACACATAGTACATCCAGATATAGCTTGGTACATGTTAAGTCTCTTGGATAGTCTTTACTGGTTTATTTACAGTGATATTCTTTAGAATAACTAAGTAAAAGTAGGCTATGGTGAATGCAAAATGGAATCTGCAAAATTTTCCTTATCATGATAGTAAAAGAATAATTTACATGACATTCTTCACAACAAAAAGAGCCCTCTGTAGTGAAGGAAAAAAAATGAACAAACAACAAACAAACACAGGAATGCAGAATACATTTCCAGAAGACATAAAGAAAAGGTTGCAATTCAAACTGAATCAGTTGTGCATAAGATCTACGAGGGCTGCTTTGAAAGCAATGCCATCTATTTAATTATGTTGGCTTATGATGGCAGAGGTGGATGTTGGTGGCATGGCCATAGAGGCTGAACATTCTCACCGATATCCTATTACATTTTATTGCTATGTGACAGATGGTAGCAGAGGGCCAGTCTGACAGAATGGCATCTGACATGGAAGTAAGTATGAAGCAAAAGTGTGTCACTGAATTTCTCCATGCAGAAAAATTTGCACCCACTGACACTGATCAATGCTTGCTGAGCATGTATGGAGACCAAACAGTGGATGTGAGCACAGTGAGGCAGTGGATGCTGCATTTCAGCAAAGACACCATCACAGCAGCTGCGAAACTGTGGGTCACTTCCATTTAGATTTATATGAGTGAGTTATACAGGCTCTTGTTCATCGCTGGCAAAATTGCATAGCTAATTGTGGTGATTATGCTGAAAAACAGTGTTTTCTAGGTGAGAATTTTCTCTATTAAATAGCAATATTTAATAGAGGATAGTGCTATTTAATAGAGAATTTGCTATCTTTGTATCTGTTGTGGTTTCCATCAGAATAAATAGGAGGCATTATTTTAACCACAACCTGTGTACATGGGCCGTTGTATGTAAATGGTAGCATCCAAATCGTTTCATAACTCCAGTCTTTGGATTGGTCAACATCTGTATTAGTAGCACAAAGCAAGCAGTATCAGTAATTGCTAAAAGCCACACTTTTTATTATTCAGTTCAGAAAACCTCATTTAAGTAGCAACAGGTAATTTCTAAATTGGAAATCCTGCTTGGGGTACACTTTGCTAATTATAGAAAATTTAGGAGTGTCGTGTTAATTTGGCTACTAAGTGATTTATACTAGTGCAATGAATCTGAGCTTCTGTGTTGAACAAATCTCCCCAGTAGATGGAAAGCAAAAACAAACAAACAAACAAACAAAAATACACCACCTTTCTAGACCATAGGAAAGATTTTGTAGACTTGCCATGCCGGCAATAGATAATACAATCTAGTTATTTCTTCTATTACCAAAGAGATATATGGTTTATCATGTTTTATAATTCTAGGATCATAGAATCGCTGAGATTGGAAAAGACCTTTAAGATCTTCCAGTCCAACCGTACACATACCATCAATAATGCCCACTCAAACATGTTCCTTAATACCACATCTACATGTTTCTTGAATGCCTCCAGGGATGGTGACTCTGCCATCTCTCTAGGTAGCCCATTCCACTTCCTGACCACTCTTTCAGAAAATAAGCTTTTCCTAATATCCAACCTCAACCTGCCCCAGAGCAACTTGAGGCCATTCCTTCTACTCCTACTACTAGTTACCCGTGCAAAGAGGCCAAATCTCATCTCACCACAATCTCACTTCCAGTAGTTGTAGAGGGCAATAAGGTCTCCCCTGAGACTTCTCTTCTCCAGGCTAAACAATCCCAGTTCCCTCAGCAGCTTCTTTGCCCTTCTCTGAACACACTCCAGGGCCTAAATGTCTTTCTTGTAATAAGGGTCCCAAAACAGAGCACTACTCAGTACTCAGAGTGTAGCCTGACCAGAGCTGAGTACAGGTGGACAATCACCTCCCTGCTCCTGCAGGCAATGTTATTTCTGATACAAGCCAAGATGCCATTAGCCTTCTTTACCACCTGAGCACACTGCTGACTCATGTTCAGCTCAGCGTCAACCAACACCCCAGGTCCCTTTCTTCTGCACAGTCTTCCAACAACTTTGTCCCAACCCTGTAGCACTGCATGAGATTGTTGTGATCAAAATGCAGGACCCAGCACTGTCCCATTCACCTCAGCCCAGCAATTCTACCTCTCCAAAACCTTCTGTAGGGCTTTCCTACACTCAGGCAGATTGACACTTCCTCCCAGCTTGGTGTCATCTGCAAACTTACTGAGAGTGCATTCAATCCCCTTATCCATCAATGAAGATATTACACAGGACAGGCTCTAATACCAACCCTGGGGAAGTGCCTTTCGTAACAAGTCACCAACTTGTGAATGGATTTATCTCCATTCACTACTACTCTTGGGCCCAACCCTCCAGGCAGTTCTTTACCCATGTAAAGAATTTACCTGTCCAAGCCATGGGCTGCCAGCTTCCCCAGAAGAATACTGTGGGATACAGTGTCAAAGGTTTTGTCAAAGTCTAGGTAAACTAGACTATCAGCCTTTCCTTCATCTACTGGACAGATAATTTGGTCATAGAATAAGATGGGGTTGGTAATGATAAATTATTGGGGATTAAAGAAAAAAGAACCTGAGGGAAATGCTCACATTTATAAATATTGGCTTAATTTGGAATTTCTTCAAAATATATACATTGCTCATGGTTAACCATATAGATAATGTAAAACCAAACAAAAATTCATTCATTTTAGGCAGCCTTCACTTCTGCTAGTGAAATCTTCACAACTTGTGTGTTAACAGTTAGCCACATTTTCACTGATAGTCTCCTTGAGGATTTAAGTCAGTTATCCTTAGTTACACACATTCTTTCAGAATAAGATTAATTTCGTGGAACCTCAAAGGAATATGGAAAGATAACCTCCAGGGGACAACAGCTTGGAAATCACTGGGTTATCTGGATAAACACAGATGCTGTGTACAAAAACAATGTATCCCTGTTTACTACAAATGTTAACGTTTTTCCAGTTTGATTCCAATTTGAATGAGTTAAGAACATGGTGCTGTTCAGTATTGAAACACATGCCCATCTACATACTATACTACAGATTTTGTCAAGCAGATTTTCCAAAGTCAACTCATTTTTGAAAGAAAATGCTTGCTACTGCATTATAAATCTTGACTTCCTGATTAAAACTGTACTCCATGTTCGACACAAAATGAATTCTACAGAACAGTAGTCTTAGAAGTAATTCCTCCGTAGAAGCAAACATGCCAAAATTCCTGTTTTTTCCATTATGTTTTTATGGAACAGAAGTGTCATGGTTTTATGATTTTGGGCTATTGGTATTCCACATCATAACATCATGTATTGCACTGGGAGTTAAAGAGTTAATGCTCCAGGTCCTGGTACCTGTCCCAGAAGAGAACTACTATATCCCCCAGAGGACTGTTCGCTGTTCTGTTATCATTTCCTCTCAGGGGGAACAGATAAAGGCGTTGGTAGGTCACCTGAAATCCCCTTTCAGTTGTCAGGCTCTCCTCCCTTCTGCTCAACCCAATTGCACAACTCATCTCAGCATTAAAGTAAGGCCTCTGGCTTTCAGACACTTTCAACCATCTCATTATAGTTGATTTATTAGCTCCAATTCTAATGATATTGTATTACATTGTATTATAGTATGTTATCTTCTTCTATTCTGATATCTTATTTAGTAAGTTAGTTTGTTTCTCCTCAAACCATTCCCACTGTTATTTTTGGGGCCCATTTCTCTTTCCTTTTATTTTCCCCTTTCCAGAGGCGCAGACCCATGGGTCCCTCTGTCCCGCTAGTCCGGGGCCAAATTAGCCCATAAACAGTTGATAAGAATTAAAAATACCTGTTGTAATGGGATAACACTTTATGTTATAAAACATAGTACAGGCAACATCAGTTTAAACAGCACTTCAACTATCTGCTACACAGTCTGATTTTAAAAGATCACAATTTGTTCTTGAAAGGTAAGCTACAAATGGTGGAAATACATCCTTGGACATTTTTTGTTTGCTTGCTTAATTGCTTTCTTGCTTTTTGTTCTTTTTTGTTTTGTTTTGTTTTCTGGTTATTTGGTTGATTATTGTTTTAACGAATGTAAAATACATCTATTCAGTTTTTCCTATCTACTATCCAAGATTCAGAAAGGAAACCTTTCTTTCCTTTGGGCATACCTTCTATCATAAAAATTCCTTAACAGAAATTTCACTGCAAATTTAAGAATGTCATGTTACTAAATACTGTTTGAATAAAAAAGTGCTTCCAGTATTTTCAAATTTAAGCATAGAAATAATATCTTGGGGTCTCTAAATTGTGAATAACACAGTGGTGTTTTCTGAAATAATTGCTTACAATCCATTCTGGTAAGCAACCTATTCGAGCATTAGACATGTTTAATGAACACTCACTTAGGACAAAGTCTACTACAGAATCAATATTTTGACTAAGGATAAGAGAAAAATGGAGGATGGTAAACACATGGTGTAACAAGCTCACAGTTGGACATTTCCACAAGCTAGTATCAATGCCACTGAGAAGTGAGAAGTAAACTGCAATCTGAAAAAGAGTAACAGTTTTGTTTGTTTTTCCCCTAAGATAAGGAAGAGTGCCTGGAAGAACAAGCAGTTCTCTGACTAAGCAGAATTTGGCATTGTCTTTTATCACAGATTAGATTGTACAGATAATTTTATCTTACAAGAAAAAAAAGAAATATCTGTTAAGCTATCAGAGACAATCAACCCACCCTTTTCAGAAAAGCCTGTTTTTAATACCATGTCCAAAAAGATCTGAGATCTACAATGGATTCCTGTAGCAATCTAAGGGATATATTTGAGCAGAGGGAACAGAAAGCCTACCTGAATTTTAAGCTGAGCTTAGTATTTATAAATGATATCCTATCATGCATTTCCCTAGAATAAGCATAATTTAAATGACAACCATATCTTTTTTGCCCTATCTACTCTTCCTGAAGTAGTGTTTGTTAAACTCAATTCTGAAAGAATGTAAGTTAGTTGCAAAGAAAACCAAGCGGCCCCTCATTGAGATATAGCTGATAGTGATATTTCTTTGGTCCAACTTGGAAGAAAAAAATACTCAAAAAAATAAGAACTTGAACAATTATGTGGCAACGCTCGTACCTCAGTCACCAGTTTTAAAGCTGCAGTTAGCACAGAGCACTGCACTGCAAAATCATTCCTGGCACAAATCACATTTACAAGGCTGGCAGCTGCACACTAAAGCAGACTGAGTCTGAATTACCTGGATGTGGGTACCTCATGTGCAGAGCCATATAGAGAACTAATCCGAGTATGGCATAAACGAAAAACCTTGTCCGGAATAAATCACTGTAGCCTTTATGAAGAGAGCATGCATGTGTAATGAAGAAATGTAAAACAAATTATTGTAATATATCCTGCAATACACAAATGAAGATGCTTTCTTTGTATCAGAGAATAAGAATATTCTCTCCCTTAATTCTCCTTCTAGTTGGTTGAGTTCAACACAGTATGTTGTTAGAAACATAGTTCCTATTACAAGACCTGTCAGTAACAGAAATGAAGGAGCTAGGCACTGCAGAGCAGTAAAACACTACAAACTTCAGGAATACTCAGGATTTTGCTTCAAGAGAAATACTGGAAAAAATAAAAAAAAAGAGGAAATTCAGCGACTAGAAAAGAAAACCCGGCTTTAGCAGAGTAAGGAGGAACTGAAATGGGATTATGCCTTGCAAAGTCCTTCCCCATGAGCATATATGGGGATGTAAATCATTAGCTTCAGAAAATGATGCACATTCCTCCATTTTCCACTATCCAGGGACAGTCCAATGCCATCAAATGAGAATGGAAGAGCTAATCATTGAACCAGGAAATGCTATGTGATTTTGCTGCCAAAAATCTGGTAGGATAGCATGAGAAAAATAAAGCAAAAAATTAGTTTTTAAATATTTTGTTTTTCAAATATGTGCATGTTTATTTTTGCATGTGATGTACGTTGATTCTTTATGTAACAGTTCTGCCAGAAAATGTTTTGTAGGTGGAGTCTGCTTACTTCAGAGAAAGAACACATTAGTTCAGAACCTTTAGAGCATTTTGTCCATGCCCTTTGCAGACTGAAAAGCAATTATGTAAATCACGCTTACATCAAGGATCCCAAGGAGTATGCCAGCCTTTTTTTTCCAGATAGAGACAGATCTCTGGATATGAAAATGGAGTAGGATGAGAGACATAATTGAGTGAAATATACTTTCTTTCACTACAGTGCAGTAGCAGCTCTGACTAGCCAGGCCAGCGTTCCACTGCATCTATTGTTTTAATATAGGGATTAAAGTAAGGTCTGTTTGACCTACAGTTTTTATTTTATAGGAAATGCAACTAACTTGATAAGGTTGCTTAATGTCTCTGGACTTCTGCTGTAGTCCTTCCACAGTGCGCTTTATTTAATTCCTCATTTGGAAAACACTAGCAATATTTCACACTTGCTATCAGATGGAAATTGGGAATTGACTACATTAGACGACAGAGAAATTTTTAAAGTCAAAGTTTAGAGAGAAATATAAAGGTAGGGAAAAATATAATGAAGCTATAATCAGGACAAAAATAATGTTTGCGTGATTTGTTAGATAAATGTCTTAGCTATACTTCTCAAGTGAAAAAATACTTGTCTGAGTGAAAAAAGTACAAGCACCAGAAGTATCCCTGTTGCCTTGGGCATGTTCTCTGTGAATGCCTTACAACCCTTAATTTAACATTTCCAATATATAGTGGAAAAAATGCAGAAATAAACTCAGAGAGATTATACTGGGACACTTTTTTTAACAAAACAACTGCTATAGCAGTGAGGTACGCTTGCATACTTCCTGTTACAGTTTATCTTATAATTGTATCAAATAAGATATTTGTATGGTTTCTATACTGCCATGCTGGAACACCTCCTTCTGTCATCTGAATATGCTATATCTTACATTTTATCCTGTTTTGACAGTTTCAGGTTTGGGGTTTTTTCAACTCTACATTGGTAAAATTTTCCTCTTTCCAGAAACTACTAAAGAGATAAGCAATTTTCTTTCCCACTGTCTAAATGCCTCAGGAAAAAATAAGTAGGATTGCCTAGAAACATGTACCTGTACTCCTGTTTGGCTTTAGTGTACCTCTGAACTGTAACTAAACAATAGCAACCATAGTAATCAGTGAAGACTAGCAAATTATAAGTTTCCTTAAGATATTTTCCTGCGAAAAAATGTGTCATCTACATGGTGTCAGTGGCCAAGGGGAGCGTGTGTCATCACTGTTGCAAATCCTGCCAAGAGACTGTCTCAGCATTTATGCACAGAATTACGTATCACTATTAAGATAATGGCTGTTAGAGGGAGTAGAGAAGAAAGACAACCTAATCGTGTCTAAGTAAACTGAAAATCTACTTTTTTATAAGATCCACTAGAGAATTTACCAAACTGTAGAGCCCACTGTGCATTCACTGCATTGTAATTACTTTTCCAAACCATCAGTTGGAAAAGTATAGCAGTGAACCAAAATATAAAATGAGAAATCATCATGGAAAATAAGCACCTACTAAACTTCTTACATTAAAAAAAAAAAAAAAAAAAGTAACGAAAAGCCACAATTCACTGACATCCCCAAAATTATTTTTCTTTCTATCTCTCCCTTGATTTAATTGATAAAATGTCAACACATTGTAAATTCTAACTCCTGTTTAATTATATTGCTAAAATAGAAGTGACAGTGTATGTGGTATTTACCTAGATCGGCTCTACAGCTGTTCCATCATTTTGCTTATGATATCTGTGGTACTGCAAAGTGCAAAAGCAAGCTAAAAGGATAAAAATGGTAATGGAGAATTCAGATTCCCATAGGTGTGTTAACATGCTAATGTTCAGGAGTGTGTCTGTGCATTTCTCACTGAAAGACAGGATGCTGAACACTTTACACTTAATCAAATGTATATCTACTTACCAGAAAAAAAATGAGCTAATGATTCAAATTCTGTTTTGGTCTTAGCTGCCTGAAAATTCCCTAAGAGCCTTGAGTGAAATGTCCCTGAATTTCAACCAACTCAAGGCTGAGAGAAGAAGCTGTGCTTTGAAATCTAAGGAAAATATCATTTGAGAACACAGAGCTACACAATGAAAAAACTGATGAAGACATGGGTGAGCAGTGACACAAGTTTTGGAAAAAGACCTATTAAATCACCTTTCAGATAAATTTATGTTTGAAGAACCGTTGAAGGAGGGATTTGTTGTTTGTTGGTTTTTTGTTTGTTTGTTTGTTTTTTAAATAGAATTACCAGTGCTAACATTTTTGTATTGAGAAAACCTCCATAAATTAAAGGAATAGGCTTTGCTATTAGACAAGCTTAAAAAATGACAACAACAAAAGAACACAAAAACAACAATAACAAAATACCTTTTGTTTTTCCTCTCATTTTTTGCCTCACTGCAATCTGTAGTAAAGGATCCTTTGCTGTTTCTATGTATCCAGGATACGAATATACAAGGAAGGAGCATAGGAAAATACAGAAATCTGAGTATATTAAATTCATACGTAACCTTCACAGAAGTATGAAGGAAAAACAAGAAAGAAAAAAAAAAAAGTAAAGAAAGTCACAATATCATATATAAAATGTGTCCCACAATTTTCGTAACACTGAAATTGATTTACTAAATTATGATACTAGTTTAAATTTGTCTTCAAATGTTAATAGGTTGGATATTAGGGACATACTTGCCTTATTATGGTTTACAGAAGTCTTTAACAGATGTGCAGGCTATGACATCTAGCTAGTCCTTGATAGTCCTGAAAATCAGATATCCATTCCATCATTGCTTTGGACAAAAACGTTAAATAGTTATCCCAACTATTTTCTATTTGTCTTTCATCTCATACATTTTATTTTAAACTCCTTCTCCCAGTCTGTGTTCCTTGAAAATTATTCACTTTTGAGTTTATATAAGGATCCTTGGCTCCTAAGGCTACTGCATGCTGAACATTATGCAATACCATGAAGTAGGAACATGTTTTTCTTTTTAAATACTGCCTTAAAACTAGTTGTCACATCTGAGTATTTCAACCAACATATGGATGCACCTGCTGTAGTATGGAGTACTGATAATTTGCTTTACTTGCTGTAAGCAAAGAGACTGCACAGCTGTTGCTATGAGGCCTGCTCTGAAAGTACCGTGTCAAAGGTGGATGTTGGTGGTATGGCAGTAGATGTTGAACCTCCTCATTAATATTCCATTAGATTTTGCTGCCATATGACAGATAGCAGCAGAGGGGCAGTCTGGCAGCAAGTGTGCTACTGAATTTCTCCACGCACTAAAAATTTCACCCACTGACATTCAACAACACTTGCTGTACGTGTATGGAGATCAAAGAGTGGATGTGAGCACAATGAGGTGATGAGTGGCACATGCTTTTCAGCAGTGGTGGCAGTGACATGAAAGACAAGCCATGTTCCAGACAGCCATGTACAGCTGTCACACCACACAATAAAGACTGTCTCAATCAGGTCATCCATACAAATTGGCAAATTATGACCAGGGAACTGTGTACAGAGCTGAATATTGCCTTCAGTGCATTGGAAACAATGGAGGCAATGATGCAATACTGCAAAGTTTGCTTCAGTTCCAACCAAGAATGTTCACATGGTAACAGAAAGAACATCATATCCAAGTTTGTCAGGACCTATCAAAAAAAATACAAGGCTGAAGGTTGCGGATTCATGGATCACATCATTGCAGATGATTGAGATGTGATATCACCACTATGAAGTAGAGTCAAAACAATAATCCATGGTATGGTGATACATGAATTCCTCATCAAAGAAAAAGTTCAAGATGCAGCCCTCAGTAGGTAAAGTGATGTGCACTCTCTTTTTGGATAGGAAAAGGATGAGCCTTCTGAATTTCCTGGAGCCTGGACAAGCCATCTAATCTGACCACTACACCACAATGCTGAGTAATCTGAAGGCTTGAACTTCCAGAGTCAGATCAGAGAAGAAGAGGATAACCTTTCTCTTGAAACATGAAAATGCCCTGCCCCATACCTGTTTGAAGACTGTGGAGCACTCTGCCAACCTTGGCTGTACTGTTGTACACCCACTATATATTCTGGATTTGGCACTTCTGACTTCCATCTGGTCAGGAGGATGAAAGATGGACTGCATGACATCATCACAGCAATTGTGAAAGAGTAGGTCACCTCCGTTGGTGACGATTTTAATGAGTGCAGCTTTTTCATTGCTGGCAAAAATGCATAGCTGACAGTGGTAACTATGTTGAAAAATAGTGTTTTGTAGCTAAAAATTTCATGTACCAAAGAGTGTTATTGTGCTCTTGGTATGTTGGTAGTTTCCATGGAAATAAATAGGAGGCATTACAATTTTCCAGGTGTGGCCTCAACAGGGCAGAGTACAGGAGAAGAATATAACCTCCCTTAATCTACCAGCCAAAATCTTTTTAATGCACACTAAGATATCATTGGCCTTCTTGGCCACAAGGGCACACTGGTGACTTACAGGTATTACACGTACCCATGTTGATATAGAATCATAGAATCATAGAATCACTCAGGCTGGAAAAGACCTTTATGATCATCAAGTCCAACCATGACCTAACCATACTACCCTAACTCTAACAACCCTCTGCTAAATCATGTCCCTGAGCACCACATCCAAATGGTTTTTAAATACATCCAGGGATGATGACTCAACCACCTCCCTGAGGAGCCTATTCCAGTACTTAACAACCCTTTCTGTAAAGAAGTGTTTCCTGATATCCAACCTAAACTTATCCTGGCACAACTTGAGGCCATTTCTCCTCATCCTGTCACCTGTCACCAGTGAGAAGAGACCAATCCCGCTCTCGCTGTAAGCACCTTTTAGATATTGGAAGAGACCAATGAGGTCTCCCCTCAGCCTCCTTTTCCCCAGACTAAACAGCCCTAGTTCCTCCAGTCTCTCCTCGTAGGGCAGATTCTCCAAGCCCTTCACAAGCCTTGTTGCCCTTCTTTGAACCTGCTCCAGCATCTCAATGTCGTTTCTGTACTGAGGTGCCCAAAACTGAACACAGTACTCAAGGTGAGGCCTCACCAATGCCAAGTACAGGAGCAGGATTACTTCCCTAGTCCAGCTCACCACACCATTCCTGACACAAGCCAGGATGCCATTGGCCTTCTTAGCCACCTGGGCATACTGCTGGCTCGTATTCAGACAACTGTCCATCAGTACACCAAGGTCCCTTTCTATCAGATAGCTTTCCAGTCACCCCTTCCCAAGCCTGTAGGGTTGCCTGGGGTTGTTGTGACCAAAATGCAAGACCTGACACTTGGCCCTATTGAAACTCATACAGTTAACCTTGGTCCATCAATCCAGTCTATCCAGGTCCCTCTGCAGTGCCCTTCTCCCCTCAGGCAGATCAATGATCAACACTCCCTCCCAACTTGGTGTCATCTGCAAACTAATTGAGGGTGCACTTAATCCCCTCATCAATAAATTGTTCTATATGAACACCTTGTTTGCAGGAATAGTATGCTAGAGATGATACTGAGATTTCTATCAATGTGAAACTGATTGTTTTGATTAACACTACCTAAATCATTCATTCCATCATTGAGATAACACTACAGAACTAATATTTTGTTGCATTTTGCACATCACTTTTATTTATGGCACAACTGAGTAGGTCTGAACCCTGAAAGACACGTCAAAGCACAGCCCATTTTTTCTGAGAATGTCACTGGTCTTCAAAATTTTTCCATCATTCTGTTTTTAGAATTGATACTATATTCATGTGAATTTCCTCAAATGAAGTTTAACATATGGAAAATACGTAGCTGACCTTGACTTCAAGTCCAAGAAAGAGATTTTTTTTCTGATTGTAATTTTGCATAATGCTTCTATTCCAGCAGACAGCTCAAATCAGTAGCATCTTAAAAAGCAAAATCCTAATGCAACAAGCAGTATGCTGCAAGAAGCACATGCTTCTCTCTCTTCTTCAATTGTGTAATTTCTGTCCAAATCTATTTAGAGATTGTTTCTACAGTATTCCAAATCTTTGTATTCATTGAACAATCAAACTCCCTGATTTTCTCCAGCTGCATCATATGATTCTCAGCTGCTCCTTTTAAGTACAACTCCAGAGTAAACTTTAGACTGTGCTATCAAAATTTAAGACACAACTTTTCAGATTTGATTCCAGATAAATTATACTACAGCAGGTCTTCTACCTATGTATCACAGAAAGTAAAGGGTTTTTTAAATTATTGTTATTTTGCTTTTCATCACTAGAGGAACTCAGTCAAGAATCTTCATCATTTCATCATTCACAATTCACATCAACTCTGGGATAGTCTCATTAGCATCCAGTCCCTCTGTGCCTACGATTCTTCTCTGGACACATATTCAGTTGCTTGAGACTGTACTTACTCGGACAGTCAAGCTCTTCCAATGAATTATAGCTGGTAAAGGGGGAAGCTTTACTCATCTTTTGCTTTCTCACCATGTCTCCCACTCTCCTTCTCCCTGCTTGCTTCTAGAACAGATAGACAAGATATTTGGAACTAAATGTACCAATTTTCAGATGACATATTCTCTAGAAATAAAGGCCCCTTCCTCTTCCTCACATTTAAGGTAAAGGAAGTCCTAGCCTTGCATTAGGGCTTCTAGATTTTTAGAAGAAGAGGGGAGTTCCCCTTTATGTTAAGTGGATAGATTGTAAAAAACTGTCTCTGAGAAACTGTCATGACCACACTGAGAGCTTATGGGTTAAAATTAGGGACCATACCAACAAATTATGTCCACTGGTTGGGGTCTTCTACAGGCTACTTCATCAGGCGGAGCAGGGGAGTCTGTGGAAAAAGCCTTCTTCTTCAGCAACAAAGAGGGATCGCTCTTGCAGGCTTTCATCCTGATTTCAACCACCCAGATATCTCTGGGGAAGAAAACAAAACAAAACAAAAACAAACAAACAAACAAACAAACAAACAAAAACACCACAGCAAGCTACAAACTATCCAAGAAATTCCTAGAGTCCACTGAAGATAAATTCCTGGTTCATGTATTGGACAGAGCAAAAAGAACTGAAGCATTACTGGATCATCAATGCAGAAGATATCATCAGAGGGGTAAAGATTAGAGGCAGTCTGGGCTGTAGTGACCATGACCTGGTCAAGTTCCATGACTTTGAGGAATATGGCCTGTAAAAAAACAGAGTTGGGACACTGAAGTTCAAGTGAGTGAAATTTCAACTGCTCAAGGAATTATTGGGTGAAATCCCCTAGCAGACTGTCCTTGGGGGAAAAGGAATAGAACAGAGAAGATGGCAGCTCTGTCAGGATACTTTTCTGAGAACACAAGAGCTCTCCCTCCTCTAGCATAAGAAATCAAGCAGAGGAGGCAAGAATGGCTGAGCAAAGGCCTGATGGTCAAACTGAGGGAAAATAATCACGGTTCTCAGGTGAGAGCCATGATTGCAGGAAAACAAAGCCATCCAATCCCAGATGACAGCCTAGACTCATCATGAGACATTTTTATTTAATATTGGTTATTAGCAGCTGGAGACCAGTATAACCTGTCCCAGAGAATCAGAACTGAAGTAAATAAAAATATCAACAATATCCGCATCCTCATTTGGCTTTCCTAAGAACAGGATTTCCTTTTTCTTCTCTTACAAGTATATAAAATGAAATACAGAAAAGTACTAATTAATGTACTTATATGTAAATACTACGTAATTCAGAATAACTTCATTCAAGCAGAATGCCCTCAGTTTCAGGTGCTCTGCTGACGCTATTATGCTTACATTCCTGTCTCATTAACAACTGGAATCTCAGCCATTGTCAATGGGAGGCTGAGCAGTCATCCCCCAAAACAAACTTTGACACTCGCTCACTGGGTGTTCCTATATCCAAGTTCTTTATATACAACAAAAATAATCACAAATGGTTGCACTACTTATTTGTAAATATTTCAAAGGCTTTAATGTTTTCCTAAAGCCATTAGGCATAGTCTCATAACAACTGGCTTTTTTGGAGGAAGATGGAAAATTCAAAGTAACTGGAATATTGTTTGAAACTCTTGTTTAATTAAGTTAAAATTTACTGTAGTATACCAATTAGTGTATGCATAAATTTACATAGATATTAATAAAGTTTTTCTTATTAATCTAATCACTAGCACTTTTTAAAATAATAGTGTACTATACTGTCACACAGTAAGTAATCTTGCTCATTAGAGATCACTTTCTGCCAGAATTCTTTCTTGAATTCCATTTTCCTTTAATTCTGATGAAATACATTAAATTATTCTTTCAGCATGCTGGTAGAATTTACTTTTTTCCCCTCCTGTTTATTCTTCAGTAAAAGCAAAAGATGATAGCTTACTTCCAAGGTAAAGGGTAAGCTTTGATAGTTCAAAACACAAAAGAATATTAAATTGTAATATGGTTCACATAGTACATGGGTGTTAAAATTTTGGGGGAAAAAAAGCTTGTTCATTCTTAACTAATCACTTAAGATGGCTGAAAGTCAAGTAATGGCTTTCTTATTCTTTCCAGAATAAGATAATAAAATAAAATAAAATAAAATAAAATAAAATAAAATATTATCCCCACAGATATCTTTTTTTATGAATTCAGATTCTACCAAGACTAATTTATTAAAAACTAAACTCTACTTAGCTGTTTTTAACTTATTTTAAACATATTTCCTAATTTTTCATATTGAAATCCTATTCTGCTGTTTGGAATTAAATCTAGTTGTAACTTCTTGTATTAATTACCTCTGCAAATAAATTCCTATGAATTTTTAGTGATTTTTTTTTTTCAACAGTAACCCAGGCTATGGTAAAAAAAATTGAATTCATCAATATAATCATCAGTTTAATGTAGATAAGTACTGCTTTCAGCAGTCTGTGGGAAACTGCAAGATAACTTGTTCTCAGTTTCTTGGTTCAGCTGACACCATTCTATAAACTACACATTTTTTTTTTTCCTATCACCTTTATTCTAAATGTAATGGAATACTATTGCTCATGAAATTCAGTAGTATTAATTTTCAGCCAAACTGCACATATAGAAAGGAGACAGCCTTCTTAAATCACTGGACAAATTTTGTTATGGTTCTAAACAGAGGCAAGATATAAACTAAAATATCATAAGAATTATCAACAGTTACCATGACATCTATGACAAATATGGTGGTACTAACATGAGGAAGATTTGATACGTATTGCATATTTCTTCTATAAACCTGGTGCATTAGTTCTTTTACGGTTTGTTATAGATGGTCATTGTTTAAACAAATATTCCTCTGTTCTCAATAGTAGTCAGACTTGAAGTTGTATTTTTCATATTTGATATTCATATGAAATCACCCATAGATAATGCATGCAAGACTGACTACTGCTTTTAGAATGTTTAAGCAATTATTAAATCTCCTTTAAACCAAATAGTAATAAAGCAAAAACCAGAGAAAATTCAATATATTACTCATACAACAGTGGAACTTACAAGAAGAAGGAAACAAAAAATGCCGTAAACATCAATTTCTCATTTTTTACAGCCTTAGTGGAAGTGGTGGTTAGGGGAAAATTATAATACTATGAATTATGCAGGTTTGATAACGCCTAGAAGATAGAATGAGTTTATGAAGCATGAGGGATTTACCTTATCCTGATAATTTGTTACTGATACATTAACAAATAATATAGAAATTGTCTGAGAAACAGAAATGTGAGGCTGGACAGCGGTTTGGCAGATCAAGAATATAGATAAAGACCTGTGAGTCACAAAAAGCTAATAAGATAAAATTTAACTGTAGGGCAGATAATTTCATAAGAAATAATTTCACAGGAATAGAGAGGCAGAAAATGAAGGATCTCTTGGCATTCCTCTAGAAAGAAAGAGAATAAATGGCCAGAACAAAAAGGAAAATGAATAACATAGAAATCGTAATCAATCAGAATGACAAGGGAACTCCAACATCAACAGTAGTTGAGAGGCCACTAAACCTGAAATTCTGATCAGAGGGATGACTTCAAATTGACTAAATAATGACATCAGGACTTTTCTTTCTCTCCTGTTAACTAGATCTATCTTAATGAACTGAGAAGTCACATTCAAATTGCTAAGACCAACAGCTCTGCTCTTGCTATTCTGAGGCACTGCCTGGAGCAGTACTAGCCCAACCAATGCCAAAGGGCATACTAACATATAAACAGGACAGACAATCTTGAGACTGAGTCCACATCTTGTCCCACTTGTATTTACTAACTGACAACAACAGAAATGGAGAAAGCTGAGATATTCAACTAGTTCCTTGGCTAAGTCTTCACTGGCAGCCATGCTATCCATGTCTCTCATACCCCTGAACATCTGCGCAGGGGTTGGAGGAGAAAAACACTCCCACTGTAACAAAGAGCAAGTCCAAGACTGCCTCATAAGATTGAATAAGCTCAAGTCTGTGGGGCCAGATGACATGTATCCCAGGGTCCTGAAGGAATTGTCTGGTGTGGTTGTCAGGCTATTCTCCTCAAGGTTGTCAAATGACTGGTGACTAGATTTTTAAGAAAGAAATAAAGGGAGGCTCAAGGAACTACAGGGCATTCAGCCTCACATCTGTGCCCAGGAAGGACATGGAACAAATTATCCTGGAAGATATGTTAAGACAAATGCAAGACAAGAAGATGATCTATGAGAACTAGCACAGATTCACCAATGGCGAATTGTGCCTGACTGATCTAGTTGCCTTCTACTATAGAGTTACAACATCACTGTACAAAAGAAGGGAAACACATGTCATCTACTTTCTGCAAGGTCTTTAACATGGTCCCACACCATACCCTTATCTCTAAATTACAGAGAGATGGGTTGAAGTCTAGGTTATTCAATGAATAAATAATTGGTTGGGTGATGAAAGCCAGAAGGCTATTGTCAGTGCTTCTACATTGAAGTGGAGGCTGCTGATGAGTGGTGTCCCCCAGGAGTTTGTCTTGGGACTGGTGCTCCTTGACATCTTTTTCAGTGATATAGATGGTGGGACTGAGTGCATCCTTGGCAAATCTGTTGATGACGTCAAGTTGTGTGGTGCAACTGACAAAAGAGAAGGAATAGATGCCATCCAAAAGGAGCTGGACGGGGTGGAAAAGTAGACCCATGTGAACATGAAGAGGTTCAACAAGGCTAAGTGCAACGTCCTGAGTCAGGACAGTTACATATGCAGATCTAGATAAGAATTCATTTAGAGCAGTCTGGCAAAGAACTTGAGGGTTCTAGTGGATTAAAAGTTGGACATTTGCCAGCAGTGTGTGTTTACAGCCCAGAAGGCCAACTGTAACTCAGGCTGCATCAAAAAAAGGATCATGAATAGGGTGAGGGAGGTGATCGTCAGGTTGAATGGGTACCTGGGCAACCTGATCTAATGGGTGCACCTCTGTCATGGCAGCACATTATGAACTAGATCATCCCTTCCAACCCAAGCCATTCTATTGTTCTAGATTTTTTCTGCATAGATAAAGAAAACAGTTACTAAAAATCCAGTCTGCAACTGGAATAATAATAATAATAGAATGGACTTAACAACTATATAGATTTTTTTTTTTCAAATAAACTGACATTATGTAGAACATACAGAAAAAAAAATATTTCTTTTCTTAAGGAAACCAACACATTCGTATATGTTAGTCTTTTACCCTTTAACATTTTCTTTTACTAATTCTGATACTGTCCAGAATTTGTCCTTCCTTCATTCTTCTAAATCCTATGTATGTTTGAAATCCTTACTCTTATCACTCACATGCCATATTGAATTACGATTAAATGCGATTTGCTTTAAGCTCCAAATCTTACAGTCAGCTTTATGTTGTTGAGTAATTACTGGCTCATATACTGCAAGATATATTTATTTGAAAAAACAGAGTCTGTGGGGAAAGCAAACTTGAACTGTTTGACATTGGTCAATGGGCTGCAATTGCCTGGGTATGCTGGCAGTCATCCACAGAATCCGTCACAGTGTCCTGTTGACCCAATTTGAATCCTGTGCTGAGATTATACATATTGTATTATTTGGATTCAAGTTTGGTTTGGGGAATATCGTTTACAATTTATGCAAGTTTTAATTCTGTTTTCACAGCTGTTGACCAGCTGTCTCTCTACTGCTTTTATCTTGAGAAATTTATCATGTTCTAATCCTTGTTGATGTTTTTATTTGGTGTTTAGGAATAGGTTTACATTTGCCAACTCTACATTTTAAGCCTCAAAAAAAATATCCTCTCATAGGCCTTCTGAGATCTAAATGTCTAGGTTACTGAGACATTTTAGGACCACACTAATCCCTCTTCCAATACAGCAGGATTTTCTTCTTTACTTTCTACCCTCCATGTTATTTTTTTTCTTCAAGTTTAAATACTTTTTCACATATTCATGATGTAAAGTCAGTCACAGTTTAATAACAGTGACTGATTTTCCACTAGGCTGTATATCAAAAAAGGGCATTTTTTTTATTTCACCTTCCTCAACGTATGTTAGAATTAACAATTTCACATTCATCCTTTGCTATAGACACACAGGCAAAGAATTTTGAAATCAAAATACAGAATTATTTAAGAATATGAATCATTTATGAGAGTGGATTCATATATGTTGAAATGTAGACTTTTAAATGAAATGTAGTAGAAATCCATTAGCATGCATGTGGGAGAGAGAGTAAAAAAAATGCAGCTTTCTGGAGGTATGCATCCTTCTTAGGATGCTACTCTTAAGGTAGTGGAAGAAAGCAAGATGGACTTACAAAGATGTAGCCTGTGAAACTAATTACTAATGAGATTAAGGTACCTAGAGCTTTTTGAGTAGTTCCAGGTATAATATAAACACAGTTCTGATGTTGGAAAAGTTATTGCAAGAAAGCAATATAATCAGTTTGTTTAAGCTTATGTGCTGTGATGACATCAAGATACAGAGATGAGTTTAATATAAGAGAAGACGGAAAGGAGTTAAAAAGGGACCAGGAGACCATATATACTCAGTTTATTACCAAGAGAAGTAAAATTCTGAATGTACCAACGTTATTGTGATTAACAAGGATCCTGAAATTTCAGCAATAACTCCATCAGCATTCAGTCACATTTAATCCAGATGTTTTGGATTCCCAACAATGCAGAAGTAATAATATTTCTACACAGGTTCATAACGTTGTTCTGTAGAGATTTTCTTAATAATGTCCATTGTACAAACGCAATTAAAAAAAAATCATTTTACATTGCTCATATCTGAATCAATGGAAGAGATGAGACAGGAGTATGCATCAAATTTACAATCATTCTCTCTCTCATTCAGAGCTGTTATTTGTAAGCAATATATACCAGCTGTTCATGTGACACGTAGCCAAGAGCAAGAAAAACTATTACAGACTGGTTAGCCTAAAAAAATGAAATAAGAAAGGGCAAACTCGAGCACTCTTTTCATGAGCAATTAAACTATTACTTGTTTTCTGTAAATTTCTGATGTATTTTCCACTAATATTCCAGTTGCATTCTCTTTTCCATCTAGATCTTTAGGCCATGCCCTCAAGCACTAATCCCCATTTTCTCCTCATATCTCTATCTACTCCTTTGATCTGTACACTGGCCAAGAGAGAACATACCGAAGCCACGCAGAAGCACTAGCTGTAAGATGAGCTAGACAGCTATGTATGTTCAGTCCTTCACAATAATGTCTGAGTCATCCCTACATCTCCCTCATCAGAGGAAATAAAGAAATCTCCCTACTTCTTGCCTGCTACCAATTTGCAGGAAACCTTAAGTGTTTACTATTTTAGAAAAACCTTCCACTATATTTTAACTGAAACAAGTTGATAGGTTGGAAAAGATTTATACTGATGCTGATAAACTCTCCGTACATTTATGACATAAACTATAGATAAACTAACAGAAAACAAACCTAAATTTATTTATATTTGTTTATATATTTTTTATATAAATGTACACTGGTGAAAAAGTATAGTTCTTTTATCTGTTAGTAAACAAATGCAAAGAACTGAGACTAAATTTTGCACGGCTTGCACCTCCTCAAAATTAATAAAACTTTTGTAATACAAAAATTTACCTGGAAGTTCTATATGTCAAAACCCAAGTCAGTTGGATCACAACTTTCATGAAGATTTTATACACAAATCACCATTTTGCAGAAAGGAATTTCGGGAAAAGAAGACATTTTCTCCTAGATGAGGATGTCATATGTGTTTTCTAGCTCTGCATACTCTGCTTTCCTGCTGTTTTCATGCACAAAGCTCCATGTCTGAGCTTTCTGTCTGTCAGATTGATTCTAGATCTGTGACAGTCCTGACTTCATCTGGAAATGAGGAAGTGCACTATCTCACTGGATCAGAGTTACGGAGAATTACAGTTGTGTTTCGTGCTGGGATGTCTACAAAAGGGCATTTTCCTGTGTAGTTACTTCAACAATGGGGTGGAAACCTGAAATATTTGGCAACAGAGAATTAACTAGAAGAATATAACCCCCAAAACCCTAAAATTATATCAATCTATTTTTACTTTAAATAATTCAATTTCAATAATATTGAATTATTAAATGTCAGTATCCACAATGATAAACATCATGTTATTTTAAATTTTGTGTGTGTATACATAAAAGGTGTTTATGATAACTTAGCGTGCCTGACATAGATTAATATTACATTTAAAAATCTAGATGTCATTTATATAACACTATTTATTACCAAGATAGAATTTCCACAGTGCTGCCAGGAGATATATAACCAAATGCTACTATTCCTTCATTCAATTTGCATCAGACTTGACAATTTTCAACTTTTAAAATCAAAATATGTTTGTATGTGTATGAAAGCTTTTCTTTTACTACCCTTTGCAAAATATTTCATCAATAAATCCTTAAATAATGGCTGTTATTGTGCTCCTTGCCTGTCTTATGACATAAGAATGTAAATAATAAAATGAATTGGGATTGGCTATAAAATAAGAGATATTAACAGTATAAAGTATAGGTGTAATTTTGCCAATGATATCATTTCAAGCAGCGGTCACATAAATAAAATAAAATAAAATAAAATAAAATAAAATAAAATAAAATAAAATAAAATAAAATAAATAAGGGAGATAACATTTGTACCTTCATATGTAAAGTTCCAGTTTTGAACAAATAAGAAAAATAATATTATTGATACTTACTTAAATACACAGGAGTATTTCATTTTGACATTGCTCACTCTGTTTCACCTATGTATTTAGTAACACACCACAAATTCTGTAATATGTAACCAACTTGTTAAATTGGTACTGTGAGTGGAGTCTCATATGACATAAGGCAGTACAAGATTCATACTGTGGTGCTAGTTCTATAAGCAAATAAAATAATAAATAAACAAAACCACTTCAATTATCCTAAATAACAGTAAATTAACTATTACCTGTTTGTTAACAGACTGTCAGAAGAATTCAGTGAAGAATTAGGATATTCTTTGAACTTATTTTCTCTGAATTATTTACTGAACTTAGTGGAAGATGTAGGAAAAGCTTGCTAAACTTTTTGTTTGTTTGTTTTTCTTTATTGAACAGCAACATTGTTAAAAAGTATACTTTATAGGTAGAAAGAAACAAGTCGAGATACTCATATTTTCACAGAACAAACAAATCTGGTAGAGTAACAAGAAATCTTTACATTTTTTCTCAGTCCTCAGTGAATGTGAACTTTAGATCACTTGTTTAGCTGCCAAAATATAGTTATTCAGTTGTGATTTTAAACTGTAGTTCCATAGCAGCAATTAATGTATGTCCTGTTTAGCTGAAGGCTGAGGAACTATTAAAGCTCTAAGAAGTTGCATTTTATTTTAAGTTTTGTTTAGCTGCAATTCTGGCCACTACCCTGGTATAACAGCTCATTCTGTCCCACCAGTCTGGCTCTGAAGCACCTTCCAGCATCATCAGCTGGCTGATTTCCCGAGTAAAAAAGACTCAAATACATAGAAATTATTTTCAATCTTTCCTTTAAGTTTAAGCGAATAGCTCACAAAAACATTCACATTCTTCAGAACAGAATGTTATTCATGCGGTTAAATAATTCTTGTTTAAACAAAAACTTAAGATAATCGTGTTTGAAATGTGACTTTATTTTGACAGTGGATCTGTTTTTTCTAAATAAGTTACCCTTGAATTGAGAAAAAAAAGAAAAAAGAAAAAGGAAAAAGTAACTACAATGACAAATATAGAAAGATAAAAGCATTTATTATAGCTATGATCTAAAACTTAGACAGTATTTGCACTGGAAAAGTTAGCATGGATGGATAAGGGTAAGCAATGGAAGCTATCAAAGGATAGAAATCGTCTGAACACAACTAGGCACTTTGTCAGAAGGACCTAAGTGTTTCAGTCACTGAAGTACTAGGCCATGTCTCCACCACTGGTAGCATGTTCTGTTATAGCTTAAGTAACTTGGTAGACAGTGAATTTTCTTGTCAGATGGCCTTCTGCACTTCACAGAATCATACTTATCATAGGAGAAATCATAGGGAAAAAGCAGGTCTGGAAGTGATCTATTCTAATTTCCTACTCAAAGCAGTACTATGTACAAAGTGTGGTGTGTTTGAACACCACAGTTCATTAGGAAAATCAACAGAACACAAATAATATTTCCACTTGAAAACTCTGGGCTAATTTGTATGTCTCCTCTTTTTATCTCCCAAAAATATTTAGAATGTCTTTCATTAGCTATTGAGAAAAAGGTTTTTAGATCATATTCTCTATTTGAAGAAAAAATCTGCCTGTTTGATTCTATGAACAATGTATTTGGCCTTTAGAACTCCACAATGATGAATCAGGAAGACCCTTGCTTAACTCTCACATTTTAAGTTGCAGAAAAACTCTGCCTCAAAGACAACATTTTGTACAGAGTTGGTTTTTTTTTTGTTGTTGTTTTTTTTTGTTTGTTTGTTTTTGTTTTTTTTTTCTGGAAGAACATCAGAGATGGAGAATTGCAAACTATCCCTATAGGATGTCAACAGTGCTATGGTATATCCTGCCCTTTCCTTGAAACCTCTCAGCATCCTCTAAAATGTTAGGCTGCAATCTTAAAACTGGTGATGGTTTAATGGAAGATTACAGTAATGTGGAGATATTATAGCATCTACAGTTATTATCCTCAGGACACAGTTGGTAAATGTAAGTGTTCCAATAGCTGGTAAAGTTTTTCAATAAGTGAAAATAAGAACAATACTATAAATAGAAAAACTGTTAAAAGCATTGTTGAATCATGAAAACTGATTTACTTGAGAATTTCAATGTATTCATTTGAAAAAGCTTATGGTAGAATTCATTCTTTCTAATATTATCTGAATTATTCATATAGCATTCTTAAATATTGTCAGAAAGATTAAACTTTTGGAATTATTTTAATGTATTTAACTGGCACCTTTCAACTTTCCTCGTAATTTCTCACTAGAAACATTTCTAGCTCTGTAGATAAAAGTCAATTTATCTCTCATCACTCAGCATTTGAGAACTCTAGGGCCTAGATTCAGGCCACTGTCTTAGACAACCTTTTACTCGATTAATGAAGGCATCATTAGTCTTTATTGAGCACAGACTGAACTAGACCATAACAGTTCTCAGTATTAGATTATGAACACTGGTGACAGTTTGAGGTTTGTGTGTCAATTTTACCAAAATTAGAGAGAAGGAAAGAAGTGTTTCTCATGTTGAAAATTTATCTCCTGGCATCCAAGACCATCCTGAATGCAGCTGATTCTCTGATTTGAGACTCTTTGATAACAAGTTATATTCCTTTAGCCTTGCTCCTGCTGAAAGTACCTCCTCAGCAAATATGGCATAACTTAATTAATGTACTGTTAAAGACAGAAATTATTTGTCAAATGCTTTTTACATCCTTTTGCAAGATTTTGAAGCTGCTACATTCCTGTTACCCAAATTTAGTGTCCGGATTACCAACATATAATGTTTCATATCTCCTTACTCACCAGCTCAATATTTTCATTTATCACACTTTTACACTATGGCAAGGTTAAGAAATCCCATTATTTCCTCTTGAAAATCTTTTAAACCTTTGTTGTAAATGGCACATTGTGCTATGCAAGAGGTAGATCTCCAGAGGAAAGATAAAATTCCTCTATTTTGGCTTTTAACAAAGAGCAGGAAGAAACATTCACAAAAAGAAATGTAACCATGAGACAAATCAGCACTAGCTATAACAATAATCTCAGACCCTTAAATTTTATCCAGTGAAAATGGCTATTTGTCTCTTTCTCTAACAACGTGGAAAATGGGCCTTGGGTGGGCATTGCTGAACTTTAATTTGATTACATCTATGACATATTAATTCACTGGACAATAACTCAAAACTCATTCATGTTCCACCTTAGTTCCTCTGTAGATAAACTAATGATGGTTACTGAAGGATTATTTGAATTCCTCTTGCTGTGAAAACCCCAAAGTCAACTACTAAGCCAAAGCTTTGATCTAATGTTTGGGATCCCTGCATTTTCAGATAAATGATGAGAAAAACTTATTTTATATTCATGAATTCCTAAATAAAACTTTGTTTAACAAAGTGGTTCTGAAAGGAAGATGTTTACAGCTAAACAGAAATTGAACTTTTCTTCTTTCACTTTGCCTTCCACAAACTAGTTCTGATACTGTATATTGTCCTGTACAGTATAAATATAAAATTACTTTTAGAATTTTACATTACCTTGTGAAAAATTCAACTTATTCAGTGCTTGTATCTAAATATGCCAAAATATACCACTAAAATGGGTATTCTTAAAGTTAATGTTCTTCCATATAGTTTATTCTTGCTGTACTGAGTGGAATGAGTTAGATTATTCAGAAGTGAATCTTCACATGCTATGAATTGTTAAGAAGCCTAAAGAGATTACAAGAGAAGACAATAATCGTGTGACATCACACTTATACACAAAGTCGTGCACAAGAACAGCAAATAAGATGGGGCCTACACCTTGCAATTGTTTGTACCTGTAGAAACTTCAGTCAGATACATGTTGATGTTACCCCAGAACATAGCTGTTTTAGCTTGCTCTTCTCAATGCTTATGACTTTGCATATTTTAATGGAAACAATATACTTTACACGTACAACATACAACTCTTTCTCTCTATTTGATGCTAACTAATAAAAATGAAACTTGAGGAGCCACATTACTCAAAAGAGTCAATGAGAAGACAATGACCACTTATGTATTGATGAAACTAAGCAGCAAAGAAAAGAGGAAGAAAATCCACCCAATCACAGTCCAGACTGATATAAAATCACACCACTACAGTAACTCCTCATCTGCCAGGGCGCATTCTGAGGCTCTATTTGACCCTGCTCAAGCCATCATGAACTTTGCAAAAGTTACAAATTTTAAAGGACAGACACAATGAAATCTGATCATCAGAAAAGCATGTGAGTGAGTAAAGTGTATTTATTCTGTGCTAGGAGCCTGATTTGTTCAGATTAGTCCTGCTTGCAACACTGGTTAAAACATATCCATTGCACATGAACAGCTCATTCTAAAGTCCTCCTAGATTCATTCCTAAGGCTTGTAAATCCATGTCTCAAAAGAGCACTGGAGAGATTAACATTGCTCTGCTAACATTAGTCTAATCGATTACATCCCCAACCTGAACTGTGATTACCCTACCTATATTAATTAATTCTTCTATTAACATCCTCATATCATTCCAAGAGGTAAATTTAATATCATGTTGCTTCTATGAACAGGATTTGACACATTCTCTCTACTACAAGTATGTGGATAGAGTAGTAATGTCAGTTAGTAAATGAAAAGATTATTTTAGATCTTTTTTTTTTTTTTAAGTCAGCTTTACATCTAATTATTTTTGTTGAGAAAACATAAAATAGTTAAAAAAATGTAAGTATTTTGTGGATTTATATTGATTTGAGGACATCTGCCACAGCCCTTGGGAGATGTGGAAATTATCAGATTGGGGCACAGAACAGCTAGTGTGCTGAGGAATTAACAATATGAAATCAATAGGAAACCCTAAGGACTGGCTGGGGAGTAAATCATGTAAGGAAACACTTCTGCTCATTTCAGATCCAGAGACTGGAACCTTAACCCGAGACAGGCCCTTTTGAAAGCCAAAGCCTTTTCTTTTGAAGTAAAACTATCATACAATGTCATCTACCACCAAACTCTTGTCATTTTTCCCCTGAAGAGTGCTCCAGTAAGTTATAAGACATTTTTTGTTCAGTAACCTTCACTGTCTGTCAGGTGAAAATTCACAACTATACAAAATAGCATCCAAGACCTATGAAAAACATCCTATGCCTCTATAACCTTCTGAGGTAGCCACTCATCGGGGAAATAGGCAATTATGGGTTTCTTCTGGAGTCTGTTCATCTATTTCCCCAGCAGACTGATTACTAAAAAGTATAAAAGGGACTCTTGAAGTAAGGAAAGAATTTATGAACGCTATAAATGCTGAATTATAGCATAATGTTCTTTCTAGTGCTTCTCTTCTCATACCCCACCAATTTCTGTTTTCACCTCTTTCCCTATATTCCTATGAATCACTTAATGTTTCCTGTATAGTAGAAGTAGATGGAGAGAGTTCTTCCCCTTGCCAACCTCAGCCCATAGTATGCCATGGAAATAACAGTTTTTAAAAAATACAGGAGCATGAATTTTAACCCTTAAAATTGAGGAGAACATTTAACCTGAATGTATGAATGGCATAAATCTTGAACAGTTTTACTTCATTGATAAATCTACTGTCAGTGTCATTCAGTTTTCTCAGGAAATGCATATTAAATATCTTTTGGAGACCTTAGGTACTTGGCTGCTCTTAAGCATACAATCCCTGCTGAGTTGTGTGCACAGAATGCACAAGTATGAGTACACTTGACTGAGAGTCACACTAGGCACTGGAAAAATTTCAGCCAAAAGGGTGATGTCTGTGAGGCTTACACACCTACTAGATTAGACATTTTACTATTATTGTCATTTAGAATTTCAGTCTGTAAAATCTGCCTATGTCTTTAACTTCGTATATGTCTTTCTGTCCTTGGGATACATAGATCTAACAATTTACAGTTCACTGCAGCAGGGTAAAGAAAAAAAAAAACAGCATAAAAAAGCATTTGAGGCAAAAATGAAAACACAGTAAAAGTATTATCTGTTTCTTTTAAGGCAAAGGAATACATTATTTTTATTCTCTAGCTTGGTAAAAAGATATTTTCTTTACCTAATTTTTTTTTTTTTTTTTTTTTTTTTTTTTTTTTAAGAACAAGGCAGAATGTAGCTTGTTTCCTCTGTCTAAGACAAGCAGTCAATTTTAATTAACCCAATGTGCAGGAGTCTTTGGCATTTGTGGGAACTGGGCACACAGCCAAACCCCAAAGCACCTCTGATCAATTTGCTTGGAAAGAAGTAAAGAAAAAGAAGATGTTTGCTTAGACAGCTTAGATTTATAATCCAAGACCTCAACACCTGGAAATAAAATTAATTACACAGTCATGACTTCTTTACCTATCAGTGTAGCAACATTAACATTTCTGAAACTACTCACATGAGTAAGTTAAAGGGAGCTTCTGCTATAGATAAAATAACTATTATATGGAAATGTTGGTATACAAAGTCATCTTCCATGTTTCTGTTGATTTCAGTATCTCTAGAGAACATACAGTAATAATATCAATAACAATAATGATAGTAAAAATAATGACAATAATATTAAAATAACCAGATAGTAATATAATAACATAAGGACCGTGACATTCAAATTCATGTGTATCTTTCTGTTCTTGAATTTAAAAACATCTTAAAAGATAGAGGGGAATAATTTTTGAGGTGACAATAAAAGATATCTGAGATATTATTAAGTATATTTTGTCTCCATGAGGCATCATTAAATTGGCAAGAGATGTACAATAATTTTCAAAGAACCAATATCTTTTATTCTTTTCTTGAATCTGAGCTATAAATTCCTCAGTACGCACGCACAGCTTTTCCTGTACTATTTTAAAGCAAAATGTGAATGAATGGTAAACTAGTATGTGTGTGAACATGGGTAATTTATTTTACAATTGACTAGAACTTAAGATAACAAAGTAACCTTTTAAGATTTTCAGTAATAGATTCTCAAGAAATTAATAAAATGTTCACATTTAACCTATCATAAGGGCTAGCCTAAGAAAACAAAAGGTTTTCTCCTAGAAAAACAGAAGTCAGTTGATAAGTTTTGTATAGAACATTTCTTGCATTATTGAAAACATTTTTAGACAACAAAATATTTATAGTATTGAAATTTAAAATTAAGATAAAAACTTTCCCTAGATAATATTAACTGCAAATTCTTACCGGAATTTTGTAGTATTTCCAGGCTTTATGGGATGAGGAAAGTGAAATGTTTGCTCATTTCAAAACTTTACTATTAAATTAACTATATTAGAAAAGCAGTCAACTTGCATCACTTGTTGCTTTGTTCTCGTAGACAAAAGTAAAAGGATAAACTCAGTTTTGAAGTAGTACTGGTAGCAATCTTTTGAGAGATGGAGTATATCAATAAGGTCACAGAGCATTGCTAACACTGCTAACAGAGTCAGCAGGGTACTGTCTGGCATATCTCACATACATCTCACTTGGAGCATAAGCAGACTAAATACGTGAATTTTTTTTTCATGTAGATTTTTTTTAAATCTGCTTCCCTGTAGGATATCTTGTCCTATTTCAACAATATGAGACATTGCAAGTTCTCCAGAGTAGAGACTATTTTGCAATGTGCATGTCTCAAACATTCACCAATGAGGAGTTAGATAAAGCAGAACTATATCAAGAGAGCAAATATGATTAATACATAGAGCAGCAGGAGCAAAAGAACTACAGAATCTGTTAACATGAAAAACATCTGTAACAATACACCGAGTCTCATGTTCCTGAGCTGCACTTCTTACTTTTTAGAAAAAGTTGCAAGACACAAGGTTCAGAATGGAATAGGTCTATATCATATTTCTATTCACAGTCAAGAATACGGAAGCACTTAAAGATCTGAAGACAAAAAAAAAAACAAATATATCAGAAGTGGCATTCTGCACCACGGTGCCTATCTTCTACATGCCTCTCTCCATAAAAACAGTGATTCTATCTTTTCTTATTAAAATCAAATTTAGGAAGCAATGATTTCAAGCTATGCAACATATAAATGAGAGCTGTGATAATTAGCATGGTTTCTGATACAGTAATACAGCATTTCAAGCAGTTTTGAGATATCTTTTGCTTACCAGTGGGTATTTCAGAATCCAAATAGCTGCATCTCCACTATAGACTTTGTTTTCCTTCCCATATTCCTCACAATTACTCATTTCATGTATGGCCAATAAGCTACAACCCCTTACTGCTTGTCCATGCAGGGAGCAATGAAGCAGCCGCATATGGGTCAAGGGCCATCAAAAGGGACTTCAGAGCCTTGGGATGACAGCTGAAGTAATTGAATGCACAGGTCATTTTTTCTTCTCTGCCTCCTGTATTGGGTAAGGACTTTTGTTTTGTTTTGATCTGTTTTTTGACAACCAAAATGGCCTACGTGGCACCACGTTTGTGGGTACTGGATGGGATTCACCTTTCTCAAAAGGGGAGAAAGGTCCTTGGGGAAAACCTAGCCAGGCTCATTGGGAGGGCTCTAAACTAGGTGTGAAGGGAAATGGGTGGAACAGTGAGCCTTCCCATGATATGATGTGGGATGGCATAGCTGTAGTAGAGGGAAAGGGTGCTAGCAGGGGCCCTTGACCTACTTATCTGAGAAGTACTGGATATACTGCAGCACATCCAAAATTCTATCATGATGAGGCAGTGAGTGCTGGGGAAATAGGAGACAGAAATGGGGAAACTCAAGGGAAATACTTAAAAGGAATTAAAGAGTTATCCTCGAAGAAAGTGACAAGATCAGCTGTCCAGCTGAAGTGCCTCTACACCAATACATGCAGCTTGGGAAACAAAACAGGAAGAGCTGAAAGCCACCATGCTATTAGAAAACCATGATATAGCTGCCAACACTGAAAACTGCTGGGATGATTCCATGACTAGAGTGTGGCTATCAACAGCTACAAGCTGATTAGGAGGGGCAGGCAAGGAAGGAGGGGAGGAGGGCATTGCTATTTACATCAGGAAATGAACAGAATGTGAAGAGCTGTCCCTAAAGAATAGTCATGAGCAAGTCAAAAGCCTGTGGGTGACAGTAAGAGACTGAGGCTGCAAAGGGAGCCTTGTGATTGGTGTCTGCTACAGACCACACAGTGGAGCCTGTTGATGAAGCCTTCTGCCTCCAGCCTCAGGAGACATTGCAATTGCAAGCACTTGTCCTGTCTGGGGGGATTTCAACCAGCCAGACATATGCTGGAAAAGTAGCATGGCAAACTGTAGGCAATCCAGGAGGCTCCTGGAATGCATTGAGAATAACTTCCTGAGTCCAGTAATATATGGTTGCACCAGAGAAGATGCAATACTGGACCTTGTGCTAACCAATGCAAATGAACTCATTGGTGACACCAGGAAGGGAGGCTGCCTGGACTGTAGTGATCATGCTATGTTAAGATCACATTCTTGAGGGTTATGAGACAGGTAAAGAGAAAAATTAGGACACTAGATTTTAGGAAAGCTAACTTTAAGCTCTTCAGGAAGTTAGTCAATAAAGCTCTCTGAGAAACCATCCTCATGGTTAAGAGTGTAGAGCAGAGCTGGCAGACCTTCAAGGAAGCTTTCCTCAGGGCACAAGAGCTCTCCATCCACAGGTGTAGGCAGGAAAAGAAGGCAAGAGACTGGCATGACTGAACGAGGACCTGCTGAACAAACTGAAAAGCCAGGAGAAAATGCACAGGCAGTGGAAACAGGGACAGCTACCATGAGAAGAGTATAAAACTGTGTAGGGGTTGGGTCAGGAAAGTCAAGGCCCGACTTCAGCTAAAATTTGCAAGTGACAAGAAGAACAAGAAAGGCTTCTACAGGTACCTCAACTAGAAAAGGAAAGTCCAGGAGGGCATACCCCTCCTACTGAGTGAAACAAGCAAGCTGGTAAAAACAGACAAGGAGAAGGCTGAGGTATTCAACAACTTTTTTGCCTTGCTCTTCTCTGATAACTGCAGGTCACACAGTCCTCAAATGATTGATTTGGAAGGAGGGAACTGGGGAAACAATGTCCCTCCCACTATAACCAAAGATCAGGTTCATGACCACGTGAAGAACCTGAACATCCAGAAGTCTATGAGTCCCAATGAGATGTATCCCAGAGTCTTGAGGGAATTGGCTGATGTACTCACCAAGCCACTCTCAATGATATTCGAAAAGTCATGACAGTGAGGTGAAGTCCCTGGTGACTGGAAAAAAGGCAACATCACATTCGTTTTTGAGAAGGGTGAAAAATATGATCCTGGGAACTACCAACCTGTCAATCTCACCTGTGTGCCAGAAAAAAATCATGAAGCAGATCCTCTTGGAAGCTATTCTAAGGCACATGGAAGACAGAGATGATACGACAGAACCAGCATGGCTTCACCAAAGGCAAATATTGCTTGAACAACCTAATGTCCTTTTATGATTTTGTCACTGCATCAACAGACAAGGGAAGAACCATTGAAGTCATCTACCTGAACTTCAGTAAGGCCTTTGACACAGTAGCTCACAACATCCTTCTCTCCAAACTGGAAAGCTATGGATTTGATGGGTGGACTGTTTGATGGGCAAAGAACTGGCTGCAGGGTCTAATCCAGAGTGGTGGTTGATAGCTCCATGTCAGAATGGAGATCAGTGATGAATGGTGCCCCCAGGTGCTAGGAAGGAAACTCTTTAATATCTTCATCAGTTACTTCAACAGAGGGTTCATGTGCACCCTCAGCAAGTTTGTGGATGACACAAAGGTGTGGAGAATGGACAACACACCTGAGGGTTGGGATGCCATTCACAGGGATCTAGACAGGCTTGAGCAGTGGGCCCAGAAGAACCTCATGAGTCTTGCATCTGGGTCAAAGCAACCTCCACTTACCAGTACAAGCTGGGGGTGAAAAGACTGAGCACACACTGACAGGTTGAGGGACGTGATCCTGACCCTCTGCTCTGAGCTGATGAAGTCTCACCTGGAGAATTGCATTCATATGTGGAGTCCTCAGTACAGGAGAGACATGGATCTGTTGGAGTGTGTCCAGAGGAGGGATACAAAAATGGTCCAAGAGATAGAACACCTCTCCTGTGAGGACAGGCTGAAAGAGCTGGGCTCTTCAGCCTGGAGAAGAGAAGGCTCTGAGGCGACCTGATAGTGAGTGGCCTTTCAATATCTTAAGGGGAGTTATGCAAAAGAAGAGGACAGACTCTTTATCAGGGTCTGTTGTGACAATGATAAGGGGAAATAATTACAAACTTAAAGAGGGTAGATTTTAGATTGGATACAAGAAAAAAGTCTTTTACATGGAGCGGGGCGGGGCACTGGAACATGTTGCCCAGAGACCTGGTGGATGCTCTGTCTCTGGAGGCTTTCAAGGCTAAACTTGACCGGGCTCTGAGCAACCTGATCTAGCTATGGGTGTCTGCTCATTGCAGGGGAGTTGGGCTTGGTACCTTTAAAGATTCCTTCCATCTCTAAAGATTTTATAATTCTATGATTCTATAAATCTTTCACATCTTCATGTATTTGGTGCCTCAGATAACCACCAGTTTAATATTGCATGTACAGTCACTTTAGTTACCTGTTTCTCAAGTACATCCTATGGGACTAACAGACAGCAATATAACAGGAAAAAGAAGTAAATGTTTGAAACTCCAATGACAAGCTACTCTGCAGACCCTGGGATGTGATAATACAAGTCTTTTACTTGAGTTTGTTAACAAGTTTTATAACATTTAATAGTTCACTGTAACATCACCCAGAATTCTATGATACAGTTAAAACAGACTGTATGTAACACACAGCATTCTCTATTAGGCTCTGCAAGTTTGTAGAGTGGATTCTAAAGAATTCTCATAAAATTGTCATAGATTGCCCTTTGTCGCTTTTAACTCCATTAAATTAAATGTAAATGCCCAAAAACACTCTTCCTTCATATCTTCATCCCTTTCCTTTGATGGCTTTGTTGAATTTCAACTTCACAGAACTCTCTTCACATCAAAATGAGTCTCTGTGAAACAGAGCAAAATATCCAGAATATCTACTTTCCCTGACATGCAACAGTCTAGCCACAGAAGTGACAAGTTTAAGTATGAAGAGTCTGTGGTGATAAGAATGAGACATAAATTTTAATAATTCCTTTGAGAGATGTTTCATGTCTACAAATGCTGGCAAGCAAAGTAAAAATCTATAACTTGTAAATTTTTTAAATTCACACTTTTGAGGGTAAGTGGGCAATCATACACATGGCCCTTTGCAACTCCTGAAGGACATCATGGACTATGACTAATTATATGTGTAAGAATGTTGATAAACAATGTCTTGAGGAAAACAGAAGCAGGAAAAGATCTATAGTTTTTAACTTAAATACCAGGAAGAAAATGACACTTGAATCTTGCTTATGAGTAGTTAGGGAAACAGCCATCTTTCTTCTATTGTCTGATCTAAACTAAGCTATCTAATGCAGATTAAAATAATTTAATGAAACCTGAAAGCCCTTTCACAAGCAAAGATGCAAACTGCTCCAGTGTCTCACCACTCTCACAGTAAAGAATTTCCTCTTAATATCTAGTCTAAACCTACCCTTTTCCAGTTTTAAACCATTTTACCTTGTCCTTTCACTACGTACTCTTATAAAAAGTCCCTCCCCAGGTTTCCTGTAGGCCCCCTTCAGGGACAGGAATTAAATTTTCATCTATCACTCACATTTTTCATAATATTCTCTTATGGTTTCATTCTGAAGAAAATGTTTTTCAAGAAATAAACAAATTACTTTGTTATCAGAAGTAAGAAAGTAATCTAGTAACTGATTCATGCTGCTCTTTACATTTATAATCAAAAGGAATTAAAGAGTTGGTACAGAAAGAAACTCTCTTTGAAATTAAAAATAGAACTAAAATGGAAAGAAAGCACCAACAATCTTGTTTTAAATTGAACACCAAGTCCTGGTGGAACTGCAAGAACTGGAACCACTGTGACTAGAAAGGTCACTACGCATAACAAATGCACAGGCTTGCTGCAACAAGCAGCACTGTAGTTGCAGAATTATGTACATACACATACACATACAGAAAAAAAAAAAAGGTAAAAATAATATAATTTAACTGTTAATGTTAAGTACAACATGAAGTTGAAAGTACTCTTTCAACTGTATGATTGCATTTGGTAATTCTGGCATACCGCAGATGAACATAATGGTGCAACACAGACATATTGTAGAATCATAGAATGGTCTGGGTTGGAAGGGATATTGAGGATCATCAAGCTCCAAGACCCCTGCCACAGGCAGGGCCACCAGCCTCCACATTTAATTCTAGACCAGGCTGCCCAGGACCCCATCCAACCTGGCCTTGAACACCTCCAGGGACAAGGCATCCACAACCTCTCTGGGCAGCCTGTTCCAGCACCTCACCACTCTCATAGTAAAGAACTTCCCCCAGATATCCAACCTAAATCTTCCCTCCTTCAACTTAAAACCATTTCCCCTTGTCCTGCTATTATCTACTCTTTCAAAGAGTTGGCTCCTCACCTGTTTATAGGCTCCCTTTAGATACTGAAAGGCTGCAGTGATGTCACCCCGCAGCCTTCTCTTCTCCAGGCTGAACAGGCCCAGATCCCTCAGTTGGTCTTCATAGGAGTGCTGCTCCAGCCCTCCAATCATCTTTGTGGCCCTCCTCTGGACCCTCTCCAACAGCTTCCTGTCTTTCTTGTACAGGGGGCCCCAGACCTGGACTCAGTACTCCAGATGGGGCCTCATGAGGGCAGAGTAGAGAGGGACAGTCACTTCCCTGTCTCTGCTGGCCAGCCCTCCTCTAACTGAGCCCAGGATACCATTTGCTTTCCAAGCTGCAAGAGCATGCTGGTGTCTCATGTTAAGTTTTTCAACCACCAGGACCCCCGGGTCATTCTCTTCAGGACTACTCTCAAGGGCTGCTGCTTCCAATCTGTATATATGCCTGGGATTCCTCCATCCCAAGTGCAAATCCTTGCACTTTTCTGTGTTGAACCTCATCAGATTTACCTGGGCCCACCTTTCAAATCTGTTGAGGTGTATCTGAATGGCATCCTGTTGTTCCATTGTGTCAACCGCACCACTCAGCTTAGTGTCATCAGCATATTTATGTTCTTAAAAATTAAAAAGATGTATATTACATCTATCATCTTAAATTTTCACACCAGTATGGAGCTTCAAGTAGACTTCCTCCTCCTGATTCTCTGGACATCTTTGACGGGAGTTTTGTATCTGCAGTTGCATCTTCTACTTTTGATTTTGTGAGCCAAGAAACCTCTGATTCTGTACAGTGATGTGCATCTAAAGTGGAAGTGAGTCATTAGAAATTAACATCTAAAATCAGAAACAAAATCTAAAAGAAGTATTTTCCTTCTATAAATTAGCAGTAAATTAGTGCATCAAAGTAAACATCCATGTAAGTAATCATATTTTTTTAAGAAGTAAAAAAAACCCTGAATTTCAGAGCCCTGAGTTTTATACAAATGAAGCCACAGATATATCACATACAGCTTCTATAGAAACTAAGATTCCTTATATGAATTTTATGCTTTCAGAATATACATGTGGTCATTTTCAGATTATGTTTTCATCCTCAATCTCTTTAGACCTAACTGATTTTGTATCTCATATTTGCTTTGCGTTCAAAAGTGGATTGCTCAGTCTTGTTTCTTAAGGCTGGGATGTTCTGTGCATTGATGGATATCTTGAAAAATCTGTAATTGCATGTGCTTAAATGCTCACAAGCAGCTTTCAAAATAAACAACAGCTGATAATGCAGCTCAGAGAGAAGAGGTAAGTTGATCCCAAATACAAGTTCACAACAGATAAGCACATGCTGTATTTCTGTGTCTGATATACATATGTACATTTGTGGACTTGTTTTTAGTGTGAAGTAAAAAATGTAATTTAATAAACTGCCTGTACCCACAGATGTTCCTCTTTCACTTTAATAGTATGAAGATACTTGTGTCAGGCTAGTCATTAAAAATACAAGTAGTTTCTTTGTTCTTGTTGAACTACAAACTTCATTATGGATTCATTATTTGGAATCTTTATTACTAGATTATTTACTATATATATATATTTACTTTATTACTAGATTTTGAACTTTATTACTCATTATGGACCAGTGAGCACAGAAAAAGAACTCTTCTTGACCTTTCCAGCAACTCATCCTCAATTGCTTTCATCTAATTTTATCAATTCAAATGATCTTGCATCTATTTTAAATGGAATGAATATGCAAAAATTTGCGAAAACAAAAGTGATCTGCATTTTAACGAAATATACTTGGTAAATTTTGGCCAAGGAGAGATGGATAGCATTCATGCAATGTGTATTGCTAGGTCATGAGAGGCATACATTTGATGTCTAAATCAAACTTACAAAGTAGAAAGGTGTTTCTCTTTACTGGATAATTTGAGAAAGTAGGAAATAAGATAATATTCATCATGGTATGTAACAGGCTCCACTCCAGCTGGAAGTTGAGCATCTGAGAAGAGCCTAGCCAAATGATAAAATTTGAAACCAAGAGGAGATGTTGAAGGAGTGAAATAAATAAGGAGGAACTTCTATCATTAATTTATCACCGAAAACAGCTAATCTGACACACTGCAGAAAGGAAGAAGGCATTTTTTAAATACAATCTGTTGTTGTTGTTAGTGTAGTACAATACATAATGACAACATCTTAGTCTAGTATTGTTACTCTAAATCATTTTGGTAATTTGTCACTGTATGGGACTTCATTAGGAGTCCAAAAGGATCTTAGAAGGAAGAGCATAAAACCCATGTATTTCAGGTTTTTGTGTTCAAGAAAAAAATAGTTCAAATACATAACAGGAAGAATGATACAAAAATAATTAGAAATACAACCAAAGTGAAGAAAGTGAAGTACAACCACAAGGTGGAGGAGGAAATAAAGGAACGAGCTAACGAGGAAAATAGCAGTAATGTTGAACTATATACAAGGGTTTCTCAGAAAGTAATGCCTCTTATTTTGTTATGTTGGCCCTCAATGTGAGAGGAGGATGTTGGTGGTATGGCAGTAAAGGTTGAACCTTCCCTCCAGTATTCTATTAAATTTTACTTTCAAATAGCAGCAGAGGGGCAGTCTGACAAAATGGCATCCAACATGAAAGTGTGCATGAAGCAAAAGTGCATCAATGAATTCCTCCATGAGGAAACAATTGCATGCACTGATATTCATCAATGCTTGCTGACCAGTGATGAAGACTGAACAGTGGATGTGAGCATGGTGAGGCTGTGTGGTGCGTGTCAGCAACACAAAAGACAAGAGACGTTTGGGATGGTCATGCAGATTTATACTGGTGTTGCATGCAGGCTCTTGTTCATTGTTGATGAAAATGCATAGTTAAAGGTGGTGACTATGTTTAAAAATTGTGTTCTGTAGCTGAGAATCTTCTCTATCTAATAATGTAGTCGTGCTATCTGAATCTGTTGTAGTTTCCATGGAAATAAACAGGAGGCATTACGTTTGAAGCACAGTATGTGCATCATTGTGATGTAGCTACTACCATAGTTTGCTTAAAGAGGCAAAGAAATTTGTCCAGAGAGAAGAGAAGGAAAAACAAATGATATACATATATAGCCTTTTATTGTTGTCATATATATATAAAAGAAAGAAAAAGTCAAAAAAGACTGAAAAAGATAATCAAAAACAAAAACAAAAAAAAATTCAACACTGTACTAAAAATAGAACCCTGATTTCAAAGGTGAAAAAAAGTGAAAGTAAACATTTTTTGCCTGTCATTATTATACACATACATTTAAAATTAATGAACCTCTTTTTAATTTTTTCAATATGCTGCTAATATCTGTCTACTGATTATTTCTTGGCAGGAAACTTGGCAGGACTACATAATTTTTTTTAAGGTCACAGATGATTCAAAACAATCAGAAATAAATGTATCTTGCTAGTAGAACATTAAGACTCTGGAAATTAGAGGACTATACATTTTCTACCACTTTTTAGATTTATGGTAAATATTAGAAAATCATAGCAACATAAAATTTTGCAGTTTGATCATAGTGACACAACAAAGAAATTTACTGAAGTTGATCAATTTAGATACCAAAGTTAGGTTTTCCCTTGTTTTGAGTCAATTAATATCCTCTCCTCTCGAACTTCCATTTCATGGCCAAGTACTGTAATTTGTTATCTAGTGCCCTCCATGTGCTATAGCAGTGACTCTCTACAGTGGTTAACTTCATAAATTCAATTAAACTGTAATTAATTTTATGCTTTGCTTGTTTAGTAGATCTTTGGTGAAAATAACTTATTATCTGAAGCTTAGATTTAACCATTTTTTTGTGTCAAAATCTACTGAAGTTAGCAGGAGACACGAGTGATCACCAAGCCTATGGGACAGAAAAGATAAAACAGGCTGATTGTGTCAGTCATGGAGATTCCAACAGTGACTGAAAAGTCTCACTTCTGAAAATGATTTGCTATGCTATATATGTATAAAGCTGATCTGCAGGAAGTTCTATGTGATCATAATTGTTATCTAATTCATTTATCTGTTTATTTTCATGGAGTACTGTCAAATGAAGGACTCTACCCTGGTTTACCTCTGTTTCTCCATGAAGAAAAGTTAGCCTTTATATTCTGGCAAGACTCCAGAAGGAGTCGCAGAATCACAGAATGGCATGGATTGGAAGAGATTTTAAAGATCACCCAGTTCCAACCCTCCTGAGTTAGATCTGAGTTGGAACTGCCTACCACACTAGATTTGGAGTTGCCACCCACTAGATCAGGCTGCTCAAGGCCCCTCACAACCTGGGCTTGAACACATCCAGGAATGGGGCATCCACAGCTTCTCTGGGTGTGTCAGGGACCTAAAGGTTCTGACCAAAGAATGATCCTGAATTGTATCAAAGGATTCTGGGAGAGAACATAACTGGATGGCTATGTGACTATGGGCCATGGGCCGCATGACAATTTCAAGGGAAGCTGTATTTGTGGCTACAGCTGTTTATCTTGTTTTGTGGGGAGTTGACCTTGCCAGTTGATTTTGTTTTGCAAGTGGCTGAGCTTGCTTGCAAGCAGGTGTGCTTCTTGGTCTCTGTATCATGTGCTGGCCATGTGAGTGCAGCATGCAAGTGGAAAAAACCCTGCAGTCCCTGAGAGAGAATAAAAGCAGTGGGGACACTACGGTGCATTGGGCAGGATAAGTATGCCTTGGAACAGGGGGTGCCCTGTTGCATTTCTTATTCAGCCCATCACTGGCATGTTTCCATTTCCTCCTTCTGCCTGGTGTTTTGTCCATCTCCAGAGGTTTGGTAAGTGATATTAAGCTTGCTTAAATGAGCGTCTGTTTTAGCTTACTGGGTTTATCTAAGCATATGCCTATGTGCGTGCCAAATAAAACTCGCAACTCTCCAAGTTGCCCTAATGTGTGTAATTACTTGCCTCCACTCCTAAAACTTCCTGTTTCTTGGATCCAAAACGTACCCTGAAACACTGGGTAACTTCTTCCAGAGCCTCAGTACCCTCTGAGTGGTTCCACCAAACATCTAATCTAAATCTCGTCTCTTATAGTTTAAAACCACTCCCCCTTCTCCTATCACTATCAGAGCATGTAAAAAGTCAGTCTCCCTCCTGTTTACAAACTCCATTTAAATACGGGAAGGCCACAGTGAAGTATCACCAGAGTCTTCTCTTCAAGGAGTAATCACTTTCTGCTGACTTTGGCATGTGCTGATTTGTGCAAGTAGAAAGGCTAATGTCGAAGACATTGACACTACAAATAACTATATGAATGGAGACTGAATGGAGGCTGAATGGAGGCTGAATACTTCTCAACATATTTCAGCTAGTCATAGACATAAAGTCGCTGGATATAGAATTATGGTGACATTTATCCCATGTTCCTTGAAACACCAAAGACCCTCATTACTACCTTTGTTATCTACAGCTTCATTTTTGCTGAGGGAAATAAGCACTTTCAAAAGAGTTCATTCTATATAAGATCTAAGTCATTTTAATTAGTATAGGTGTTATTATCAACAGATAATCAATTATCAACAGATTTGCAATCAAAGCAACAAATTTGTCCTGCAGGACTGTCCTGAGCTGCAGTGATCAAGCACAGAGATGCCAACATGCATACTTGTCTAGACCAAATTGCAACTACTGCTTCTTTTTTAATTTTTCTTCTTCATCTTCTCTAGTATTACTTTATTCTACTAGATTAAGTGTCTGCCTTTGTTAACTCTTTCCCAATTGAGTGGTTTATTGTCTTAATTGACATTTGTGAATTACATTTGCCTTGTTTCCATCTGAATGATCTCACTTTTTCTAGATGTTCCTGTTCACGAAATGTATTCATCTTTGAACAGTCTTAGTTCCCCCTTTCACTAACTTAGTCATGTAGTCACAGATCAGTGCTGGTTACACACCATTACAACTTTGAGATACATCAAAACTGGGTATCAGTGTGCAGGAACAACCACGGGCAACATATTTTCTTAGCCTAAATACAGAGCGGATTCTTTTCTCCTTTGGCATGTGCTAAAAGGATGTGCTAAAATATTGTCAAAAGTGAACGCATCTAGACATATTTTGTTCACGCAAAATAAAATGTGAAACATTAAGTAAATAAGATTATTCACTTTTTTATTTACCACTAACAGATGGATATACCTTGTACTAACACAGGGGGAACACTAACTCTGCAGAGTTGCCACCCAGTTGTTTAACTGCTATAAGTTTACATCTGAAATTACTGATGATATAGCTATGTCCATCCCTAGAGGCATTCAAAGTCAGGTTGGATGGGGCCCTGGGCAACCCTGGCCATGGCATGGGGATAGGAACTAGATAATCTTTAACATCTTCATCAATGTCATTGACAGTGGGATCAAGTGCACACTAAGTAAGTTTGCAGATGACACCAAGCTGTGCAGTGCAGTCAACACACCTGAGGGATAGGATGCCATCCAGAGACACCTAGACAGGTTCAAGCAGTTGGCCCCGGTAAACCTTGTGAGGTTCAACAAATCCAAGTATAAGGTCTTGCATATGGGCTGCGGCAATGCCCACTATCAGTACAAGCCATGACCCCCACAACCATTTTTGTGGCCATTTCAATCCTTGTGACAAGCCCCACAGTAATGACTGTTGTCGTTTAACCTGGCAGGTGGCTAAGCGCTACACAGTTGTTCACTCACTCTCTGCTTTCCTCGAGGAATGGGGAAGAGAATCAAAAGGAAAAGAAAACAACAAAGTACAACTCAAAGTAGAACTCATAAATCTATTTGCTAAGATAGAGAAAAGGAAAAGGATAATAATTATGACAAATATATATCTATATATGAATGTATATAAAAAGTAATGCACAAGCAATTGCTCACCACTCACTGACCAATTCCCAGCTAGTCCTCTGAGCAGAGAAAGAGGGGAGATGAACTCCCATACCCTTCAAAACTCTCCTTCCACATGATGCCATATGGTATGAAATATACCTTTGGCCAGTTTAGTTGTCAGCTGTCTTCATTTTGTTCCCACACAGCCCTTTGTTAGTATGAGCTGGGAAACTGATTGTGAGATGAGGGATGAAAGGATGGAACACACCCTGATGAAAAGAAATTGGGGGTACTTGTGGATGGCAAGCTGGACGTGAGCCAGCAATGTGCTCTCACAAACCAGAATGCCAGCCCTATTCTGGGCTAGAACAAAAGGTGCACAGTCAGCAGATTGAGGGAGGTGATCCTGCCCCTCTACACTGCTCTCTGTCTAGCCACAGTATCTTCAGTATAGGAGAGATAAGAACGTGTTAGAGCGTGTCTAGAAGAGGGTCACCTAAATGATCTGAGGGATGGAACAACTCCAATGAGGGCAGGCTGAGAGAGCTGGCG
The DNA here is from genome assembly GCF_016699485.2 of Gallus gallus. Taxonomy (NCBI): domain Eukaryota; kingdom Metazoa; phylum Chordata; class Aves; order Galliformes; family Phasianidae; genus Gallus; species Gallus gallus. Next base: position 32,509,360 of record NC_052532.1, read on the forward strand.
CTGTTCAGTCTGGACAAGGCTCCAGGGAGACAATAGCAGCCTTTCAGTGTCTAAAGAAGGGCTACAGGAAGGAAGGGGACAGATTCTTTAGCAGTGTCTGTGGTGAAGGAACGAGGGGAAATGGCTTCAAATTAAAAGAGGGGAGCTTTAGATTGGATATACAGAAGAAGTATTTTACTATAAGGGTGGTGAGGCACTGGAACAGGTTGTCCAGAGATGTGGCGGATGCCTTGTCCTTGGAGACATTCAAGGTCAGGCTGACTGGGGCTCTGAGCATCCTGATCAAGTTGTAGGTGTTCCTGCTGACTGCAGGGGTGTTGGACTAGATGACCTTTAAGAGTCCCTTCCAATTCAAATGATTCTTTGATTCTATGATCTTTAAGGTCCCTTCTAACCCAAGCCATTCTGATTGTGATTCTATGAATACCAGCAAAGTATACTGACAATGACGAAAGTGCTGATCTAATATCCTATTCCAGTTTTTTTTAGAGATATCCTCAGACTTTTTCTTTTGGAGTGGATGTGACAACAAGATAAGAACAAAATAGCAACACAAGAAAAACAAGCAAAAAAAAAAAAAAAGAATATATATATATGTATGCACAGACATATATTTCTAGTGTTATGACTAAGTCTCTGCTGCACTTGTAAAATTCAGGACAGTGATTCCCTCAAATGCAGCATCAGATTGCTTATAATATCTTAATAAATAGCATTTAATTTCACTTAAAGCAGTTCCAAATGACACCCACTTAAAAGGGGGCCTCAGGAGCAAGACCCTGGAAATCTGGCAACAAGGAAAATAGCTTTAGTCAGTGTAGTACTGCCACACTGAAAAGGGGCAAGCAGTGCTGTCAGCTGCCTCTTATTTCATCTCTCAGCTGCCTTACCATTATGCTTGTGTCACGTGTTCCACAATCTCATTCTCTTACCCAACCTCATTATTGTTCTCAATCATTTTTCCCATCTGTAACCAACTATGAAAAAACCCTCTGATAAATACATGCTTGTTGAACAGATAATCTTTTAGAAAATACTCTGACTATTGTATGAATGTTCTACTTCACTCAATTTTATTTACCCTCAGTAAGGACTCTTTACAAAAGCAGGTTGTGTCAACCTTTTTTTTTTTCTCTAGTTTTCTGCCAAGCTTTGGATTCAAACCAACAGTGGATGAATGCAAACTGAATGAATTACTATTGCATAGCCAAACTACTGTCAGTGGCAAACAATTGAAAAGATTTGTATATTAATTAATAGCACTATTTGACTTTTGAGGTAAAAAAATTCTTTTTTTTGTTTTGTTTGTGTAAGGGTATTGCATTGCTGAAACCTTTGAATGCATAATACGCATTTCAGTCATAAGTCCACCTCAGACCTCTGAATTTTAAGGAACAATAACAAAGCTTTTGTTCACTTATTTTTGGGGGGAACAAAACGCCTTATGAAATTTGAGACTTACAGAAGACACTTGAATTATTCATACCTACTACAAATATATAGAAATGTGGTATTCAAGATAATAAAAACAGAACTCAGGAACATTTTCCTTGTGTAAGTCAAAAAGACAATTTTCATTAATTGGGAGTATTAGAAATGTAATAAAATATTCCTTTAATCCTTGATCTACTTATCCCTTCTCTCATTATGAACTCTAAAAATTCCTTTTTATGTTTCAATCAGTTGATATAACTTTTTACTGGGCTGATATAGATTTCCAAGTATACACTCACTACTTAAAATTTGATTGTGTATTTTAGGTTTGGTAGTTGACTACTGAAAGAATTTGTGGTTGTATGTTAGCTATGCTAAAAATCAAGATAGTTATGCACTGAGATCATTTGAAAGGCTTAAACTGAACCTTAGCCTTAGTTTTAGCAAAATAATCAACTGTTTTCATTTAAGGCCGATACTGATATTTTTTACCATGTCTGCAGAACAATAAAAATTTAGAAACTTCTAGTTATGAAGCATGATACTTTCAGGAAAGACCGTTGTCAATTTTAATATATGTTTTAAATGATGTAGGTCAGGTTCTGTTTTTCTTTTGACTGATTAGACTGAGTTTCTTGTCATGGTAGCAGTCTGAATTAACAAGGCACTTAAACACATGCATAAAGTTAAGTTTAGTGGTCTGATTGAAGTCAATTACACTTTTTGAATACTAAATATTAAACACATGAATGAGAATGATTATGGTTATTAGATTGCCATTTAGAGATAGGGAATTGCTTGTAATCAGAATTTTTAAACTAGATCAGGACAAATACCTGAGAAGCAAACTACAAAAAGTAAAATGAAATGAAATGAAATAAAGTAAAAGTGGAAAGTGGATGTTAGTGATCAAATTACCTTCCCAATTTTTATTCAGTTTTTGTTTGCATACAGTGTGGAATAAAGATGAACCTAAATGATAATTAATTTACAATGTTCAAATATAAGTATTCTGAGGCTCTGGAAATGCTCTACAAATGCTTACATATGTATATATTTAAAAGTCCTATGTAATTGTGGTTAAGCAGTGCATATTTAATATATCAGAATATACACTGTGTCTATGAACACACGGACAGGGGAAAAAGTATTGCTTTACATGTGTCTAAGCATATATCTTCTTATTTATTTGGAGGTACTCCACTAATTTTCTGACTTTGAAAATAAAATGTGAGGCCACATCTTGAGTACTGCATCTAGTTCTGGGCTCTCCAGTTCAAGAAAGACAGGGAAATTCTAGGGAGAGTTCAGTGGAGGGCTATAAAAATGATTAGGGACCTGGAGCATTTATGTGGAAAGGCTGAGAGACTTGGGACTGTTTAGCCTGGAAAAGACTGAGAAGGGATCTGATCAGTGCTTATAAATATCTACAGGGCAAGTGTCAAGAGAATGGGAACAGGCTCTTTTTGGTGATGCCCTGCTACAGAAGAGGAAGCAAAGAAATTGTAATGCAGGAAATACTATCTGAGGTCCCTTTCAACCTATGATTCTGTGATTAAGAATTCATCCATAGCTCAGAGCATCTTCATCTAACCACATTCAAATGGACTTGTACCATCCTTAATAAGTTTGCTGTGCTCAGTGAGAACTCATATGACATCTTGATGAATATTGCACTTTACTGATGCAACAGATTACAGATTCCTTTGTATTGCCCTTTGATAAATACACTGCCTGCAGAGCACATGCATATACCAATAATATGAGTAATAAAACCACGAACATGTGAAATTATGGAGTAACTCCATAGATATTTCTAAGCTTCCTGGGAAAGCATTCTGTGTAACCTAGTGTGTGAATCTTACCCAAAAGGTGTCTCTAAGTGGGGCTGAGAGGAGGGACTCAGTCTGTCAAGTGGTCCCAGGAGTCAGCAATGTCCTCATGACTTGTCTGCAACGGTATCTGTTACCGCCGGCAACCACCATGGTCCCAAGCTGCACCGTCATGGGCTAGCAATCAGAGCTCTCTAGGACCATAGCAACACAGACACTAATATGGGGCTGTAGCAGAATGGCGTTTATTCACTAATACACACAGCTTATATACCTTACTTGGGCTATCGTGCCCTGTCCTGATTCGTCCGTACTGGATCTTAACCCCTTACTACAATTCCTTATTGTCTCCTATTGTCTCCTCATTCCTTCGCCTTCTTCTTATCTTGTTTACTTTGTTAGCAAGGACAGTATGTCTGAGCACAACAGCACCTTTTCACTATGCTTAGGGAGAGGCCTATCCTGTACAACACGTATCCCCACCAAGCGCCTACTACAACAGGTATCTTACCCAAAATTCCTGCTCTCTTAAGCCATTTTATACTATTCTCTTACTTTCAGCTGCAGCTTGAATTACTCTAATCATACCTATCTTTGTTGCAATTGATGTAACAGAAAAATGAAAAGCTGCTGACTCTAGGTGCCTACTATTCAGATAATTAGTTCCATAGTACCATGAAGTTCCCATCCCTATGATGCTATCTCAGAGCCTGGTCGCGGTGTTTACTCTCCACTCCATCCTCCATGCTATATCTCTTAAAGTCAACATACCCAGATGTCCTGGTGTTTCAAACATCTAGGGTCTGCAGGTCCTTTGTTGCTTAGGGAACTAGCATGGGACAGACTCCTTGCATATTCACCACATCCTACCTGGGAGGTTTCCTCAGCCCTGTACCTTCTCTTAAGAGGTGAGCATTTCAATAAGTCACCTCCAGTAATCCACCATGTGACTACAGTCACTCAAATGTCACAATATTTAGAAGGAGCTGGGGAAGTCATATGCAGTCTTTCCATATGTAGTAGAGCTCAAGCAGCTCTCAGACTGCTCACTATATATGTGGTAAGATGATAGACTCGTAGTCATAGCATTTAGCAAGACTTTGTTATCAGTCCTGAGCAAAGCTTTTGGCATAACAGCAAGGCTGAAGGAGGAGGTAGTGGGGAGGGGAGAGCATACCATCACATGCAGTAGTGAAAAAAAGCATTTGGTGTTCTGGCCCTTATGTTGATGATATATGAAATTTAGAGATTCTTCTTCAGATTAAATTTAGCCTGGAACAAATTCATGTCTATACCTAACAAATGTCTTTAGCATATCTGGGATATGAGTCATTGGTTTAGACCCTTTGCTCCCAGGAAAACTAGGAGTGCCATTGCATGTTCCTAGTAGAGATGCTTTTTTTTTTTTTTTAACTGCTCTGCAAGTAGAGCCAAGGTACAGGAAGCAAAGCTGGGTAGAGGACTCACTTTGAAACTTCAGTACTGATTCATAACAACAGATTCATGAAGATGCAGTCCCTGACAATTTCAGTTGCCTTAGGAAAGGATAAATTACTTCTTGTGATGTGTATCCAGCTATATTGAACACTGAAGTAAAAGCTACCACTTTTAAGCAAACAAGCAAAAAGCTGTAAATTTTAAAGTGGTTTGAAGTCAGGAAAGAGGACCTGTACATCTTAATCATAATTTTACTTAAGATAACAAAAGCTTCAAACACCATATTTCTGAATATGCTTCAAGACCTGATCAAGTCAGTAGTGTTCTACTGGTTTCAGTCAGCTCAACTTCAACAGTGACAGAAACTGTACTCAGTTCACTTTTATCCACTATCACGTAGGGTTTCTTAACACAGAGAACTGTTATTGTACTTCAGTTTTGGAATGGTGGGTTGTCTTCTGGATTTAGCTGATCTTCTACCATAATACACTCAACTTTAATGACAACAAACACTGTTCTCTGTAAAGTTTGTATTGAATCCTAACATTTCTAGCACACTTTTAGTTTTCATGTCTTTAAATATGTGGCATTTTATTTGATTAAACTATCCTGCAACTTTTCAGTCTATTGAGAACAAGCTTCTTAATAATATTCCAATTTGCTTCAGATTATATTGTGTCATTTGCGAGTTTTTCTCTTCGATTATAGACTAATTAAACTTTGCTGATACTTTGGTATATCTTCTAGAGCTTTATCAATTGAGGCTATCATCTCTTCCACTGGAATAGATTTGAGCACTAATGAAAATTTTAAACCTCAATTTAAACCATTAAACTCTTTTTCACTTAATTTAATGGATAATATATGACTATTTCTACAGCTCTAGAATGATTAATTATAGCCTGATTAATTTTTAGATTTTAATCAACTTTTCATATTTCTATTTCTGATTGTACTTGTGCTCTCTTATATGCCTATACAGACTCTGTAAGTTATGAAACTTTCTCAGTTAAAATATTTCTCCATTTTCTAAGCAACTTTCTCAGTTATTCAGCAATTAGATCTCTCTTCATTGGTTTTGAATATTAACTGAAAACCTGTTCTTTATTTGATGGATCTGCACGTCAAGACAGTGGTTTTGAAATAATATTTTGCTTTGACTTTATTGATTATTCTTATCATCCAAGAACATTCTTGCCTGGTAGTCAAAAGTTCGTATCTAGGCTGCAGAGCAGCACAAGCATATCTAAATCAGTTTTAAATGGGCTAGCTCACAATTTGCTGAATATTGATAGATATTTTCAGGGTCCTCAATGATTTTTCAAGCTATATTGTTTTGTGCTGTTACTGCCAGACCACTCTGAATGCTCATGCAAGCTCTTCTGAATGTATTCAGGTGAATTTACACTGTGCTGAAGGGTGTACTATGATCTTTCTTGTGTTTTTGCAACTATCATGGTGCAATTCAGTGTTGTTGAGCACAAATGTGTTCTTCCATTGATTTTTCATCAGACTTTGACTAAGATCTTTGTAGATCTTTGTACTTATACCTTCCATTGTGCTTAAGTGTCTGTATGATAAAGAATTTATCATTTTGGATAGATATTATTGTAGGTTTAATTATTATTTGTAAATGACATACAGTTTGACCCCTTTATCAACATCAGCATCACAAGTTAAACTTACTTTTTTTATTATAGGGCAAAAATGTGATGGGCTATCATTTTCACGCAGTGTAATTTTCAAATATGAGATAAGCATAAAGATAAATGAATTGAAAGAACTAAGGCGACACTACTGGAGAAATGTGGATCATTCCTAAAAATCTCTGTAATGTCAACTTTAAAAAACAAGCATTTGCTGTTTGCTGTAAACATATTTTGACTTATTTTAAAAATCCTTTTTTACGTATAAAGGTTATTTTTTTTCACACTTTATTTATTTTATATCTTTTATTCTCTTAATAGCCTTTTTCTTCACAAGTCAGCATTAACAAATTTGCAAGGTGCACTATTTACATACACTTTTAAGCTCACAAGTTCTCTGTCATTTAAGGTTTTAAGAAAGATCTAGCGTAAAAGAATAAATGAAATGAAATACGATAAAATAAAATCAATTCCTCATAAGATTTTTCTCTCAATTCTTTTAAGGTCTGTAGACTATAATTCATATTATCTAGAATTTTTTGAAGTGGTTTTAGGTTGCCTATTATTTTTTTATTTATTCGGGATGAAAAGATGTCTACAAGATATAATCAAAACTATAAAAATCTTACTTTCAGAGGGAATTTAAGCAAACAACATTTACTACACAGTTTTTGAAGTATTTATGACCAGAGTGTATAACACAGTGACAAAAGGTGTAGAATAGAGTGTTGCTCTGATCCCTGAATTTGTAATATAAATATTGCAGCCTGAAAAGTAAATCAACCAAGCAAACATAAAATAGAATAAAATAAAATAAAATAAATAAAATAAGCAAACCATCATAAAGCAGACAAACTTTTAAAATGATTTTCTGAAATCAGATTTCCCACATCCCAGGAGCTCAATACTAACAGTGTCATGTAAATAGAAGAAGTGGACATAGAGCAGACACATAGCACACATTCTCAAAAGAATTACACTTTATGTTGGGAAATGAGAAAATTATTACTCACATTTATGCTCTGTGTGTGTTACTGCACTGTGGCATGGTTTTCCAGAGAGCTGTAATGCTGTGTATGCTGTAGCAAGTGTAGGGACATCTAGAGCTATGGACTGGGACCTGATTAAGCTACCATTCTTGGGTGTAGCAATAAAAATGTCAGCACTTCCCTCCATTAATCCCACCCTTAGCTCTCACCAGCACAGATCTGCTTCATGACACTTTCTATAAGAAATTCCTTGCTCCTGTTCACCTCAGAACTGGCTTATGATTTTCTTCATACTTAAAGTGAAATTAAATAATTATATTAAGTGAAAAAATATAAAATAATACAAATAAAATACATAATAAAAATGGAAGATAACATTAAAGAATATGCCAAGAATAAAAGAGAATGAAGTTTTAATGAAGTATTCCTATCTCTTCTTGAAGCTGTCTCAAAGCATAAACTTGTCAGATTGAAAAAGGGAACTGTAGAGAGAAAAAATTTAATGTGTCTTTTCATGTTAACCTGTAAATAAGATATTCTGCAGCAGCTTTTTGGTTTTTCTTTTGTTTCCCTGAAGCAAAAACATGTCTCTAAAGCATTGAAATTCATGTTTCTTTAGCACTGTGTTTTCTTTTGTACTAGAAATTATTTTGCTTTAGAAAATTCCAAAATTATTCTATACTTTGATAGCTTTTTTTTTAATTGAGGAAGAAATTAACACTCAGACATACAGTATGATTATTTTTAAATGTTATGATGACAATAGAGGATGACCTGAACTAAAATAGTCATGATCTACCCACACATCTGAAATTAAATTGTTTAAATTTATTGAATATGTATTAATGAATCACCAGAAAACCTGGTATTGAATGCTAAGAAATAAATGCTATATTTTTTATTACAGCCAAGAAAATTTTAGTTAGTTACTTTTACAAAGCTCTTTAATGAGCCTGTGGTCAAGGGTTGTTTATTCTACATTGTAACTAAGATCAAGTAATTCTGGATAATAATTAAAGGCATGTATTAAAACATCTAAAAAGCCTTTCTCTTCACTTTTATTTATGCTTCTATTAAGGATGAGATGATGTGTAACAAAAAATAATAACATAGTTTGTATCTTAAATGTTTAAAAATTTTCGACAAAAATTAAATCATCTGAATTTGCATAATTTTTTCAATTGTTCATGTGGCTCCATTTTGTTTTGTTTTGTTTTTTGTTTGCTTTTTGGAACAAAAGAAAATTCATGAATTAAGCTAAAACTTTTAATATACACATGAATAAATGATACAACATTTCATTGATAAATTTAAAAGACAAGATAGATAATAAGGATTTCTCTGTTCATAACTTAGGTTTGTTTCATTGCCAGTCTAGGAGAACAGAAGATGAATTTATCCATTTTTACTATGTCTTATTATCCTTCTAATGCATAGATTTTCTATAGTTTCATATGGTATCTTTCTAGTTTACATAAGTCAGGCCTGTCCTTTAAATGTGAGTATTTTAGATTGTGATTGTATTGACATTACATAAACAAGACAATAATAAACTTCTCATATGACATTATATTAGACATGAAATCTTCATTCTCTAATAAACATCATTAATTTATGTGCATTCATTTTTAATAGGTACTTTAAGGTCACCTGCCACTATCCATAATCTTTACTGGCCTTATTTAATGTATTTGACTGTCAGTTTGAACACCCTCTGTAACATTAAAAATATATATGTTTCTAAACATTTTTTTTCCCAGTATTTTAAGTTGTAAGAAAATCTTCACTGAATTTTGTTGATCAGCTACTCCCAGTTTGTCAGCTCTGGCTTGGCCTCGGGAGGATAATTCATTCTGTATCTCCATTGCAAATGTCAGGCTCATGTGTAATACAGTAATCGAACCAAACATAAACAGTCACAAATAGCACTTCTTAGGAGGTCATGCATTAAAATTGATATTTTCATTGACTGATTAACTGACACTTGTTTTTCTCAGATGCTTCCCATTCAAGGGAATAGGGTTCATTTTGTTTCTGATTGTGAAACATACTATGGACCACCAGAAGACATTATTTTCAACATTTCATGGATGCTATTTTTAAAATTGCCTATTTCGATCCAGTTTTCCTCAAGATTCAAAAATCAAAAAAACTGCACAACTATAATTCATTGTAAATACACACACACACAAAAAGCCCCAAACAACAGAAACAAAGAAATTGAAAAGTTAGTGATATGTAATGCAAACAAACTGTATTCTTTGAACAATTATTCATAGCCCCTGTTAAAAGTGCCTTATTTTCATCTGTTTTTTTTTTTTTTTTTTTTTTTTTTTTTGTTAACATTCGTCATTCACTGTAGGAGCTAATAGATAGGCTAAACATGCTCGTGAAAGAACAAGAAGAAGAGATTGTTTTGCTTATTTCTGAAAGACATTCAGGTTTGTATTTCTTCTTCTCTTTTCAGAGGTCTTTCCCACGCATTTTAGTAGAGATATATGTCTTGATTGGTGCAAACATTCAACAAATTTAATCAAAGACAGAATTAGAAAACACTTGGAGAAATCTATACTTAATCTTTGAAATAATTTTCTTTTGCCTATGAACTTAATGTGAAGAAAAATGACCCTCATCATATCTGCTTTATAGTTAGCTATATTCTTCTGATATGTCAACTGAAAACTGTTTTAACTATTATGTGAGTATACATAATAAGATTTCCAAAAGTATTCCCAATATGTTATCACATAACTATATCATTTCATTTTTAAAGTTATGATTTGATAAAGAAGCTTACTATTGTTCTTCCATTCACTGTTTGCAACTCAAAATATTGAGATATATCGCATTTAATAGCACATTTAATTTTTTATAGTTCTCAGTCTAAATTTTGGCTCTAGCAAAAAAACTGAGTCAACAATGGATGAAAAAAATGACTGTTTTACTACATTAATAGGGTACTCTGTATCTATGTTGTTTGATCAGAATATAATGAATTTGGTGCAAGCGTGCTGTCACCCTGCCTTAAGTTTCTATTTCTTGATTGGTTTACACCACTATTAACAGTAAAAATAAAAAGAGACTATCCTGATCATCCATAGGTTTATGTTTGGTTTTGTTTTCTTATTATTTTTTACTAGGAAAGTATTCAGGAAGCAAGTCTGTCAAAGCATACAGAATCAGTAACAAGTCAGTAAACTTCACTAATATATACTGACATTCAAAAGGCAGATATACTGATAATAAAGAGTTATATTCTAAATGCGATGTCACAAGTTTCCAGTATTCAGTATTCAAATATCAGCATAGTATGTTCAGTCATGAGCAAATATTAATTTCCTTCTTTGTATAGAATCAGGAAAAGGGACCTTTACTAACTGAACTTTGAAACGGTGCTGGTGTAATTGTTCTTACCAAGGACATATATACAATCTGAAACAGATGCTTGCATGTACTGACTGTCTGTCATCATTATTTTTTGAAACTTAAATACAGGATTAGAAAGTGCCTCATATAACTGAAAAAATAGGTCCATATCATTAAAGGCATTGAAGATGGAAATCATTTTTTACAGATCATAATCTTAATCAATCCACCTCAAATGTGCTAAAAGTTTACATTTAAAATTTTAGTCACCAGAGTATTCAAACAACGACTGAAGCCTTCCGAGCCATCTGAATAACATTTTGAAATTTTAAAGACTCTTTCCCATACTTTGAAGAATTGTCCCTGGAGGTGTTCAAGATGTTGTACTAAGTAAGGGACATGGTTTTGTGGTGAAATATTTGTGGTGGGTGGACGGTTGGACTGGATGATCTTAGAGGTCTTTTCCAATCTTGGTGATTCTATGATTCCATGAATCTATGATTTTCTTTCAGCCTATCTCACAGAACAGTGCAAAGCTTAGACAATGGAATCACATGTAGAAGAGCTCAAAAATATAAAATTTCCCCCAAACACTTTCTTTCTCCTCTTTCTCTTACAAAATGATTTAGCAATGTGTGTTACTGCTTCATTATCAGTTTTTAGCATGCAGAACCTCTTTAAATAACAATGCTACCATATGTTCAGTAATTTGTCATTTGGCAGATTGATTTCCATTGTTAGAGAATTCCTTTTCAATACAAAGAAGCTGTTATCACCTGTGATAGACTAACATGCTTGGAACGTATTTGGGACAACACTAATTCAGTTGTCATCTTTTCAAATACATGTACACAATCACACATCTAGACCAACAAAGGCTTGGGCCTTCATCCAAGTGGAAAATCTGGAGCATGCTTCCTTGCTAATTTGCTGAGAAATATGCAAATACCAATTCATAGAGAAACCGAAACCTTCACAAGAAGCAGAACGACAAACACAGAGAAACATGTTCACTAACACATAGCACCTAACTTTTTGAACTTCTCGGGTGAGAACTGAGCTTGAACTTAGTCTTTTTTTCATTTTCAGAAAGTCAGTAAAACGGTGAATCAAAGCATAACTAGTGTTAAGTGTCACAGAGATCTGATGCTATTTCAGGTCTTAAGAAAAAAATCAACCTGTAAAGTGTAAAGAGCTTTGCAAAAGGCTGAATGCTTTGGTCAGCTTTGGGGAGCAGAGAGATGACTTCATAAAAAGCAGAGAATGACCAATAATTTGTGCCATCCCTTTCCATGAAGACAAAACCAGATTTATTTTCCAAGACTTAATTAAAAAACAAACAAACAAACAAACAAACAACAAGGACACTGCTCTCTGAATAAGTTTCTTATTTCTGCAGCTGTTTCTTGCCAAAATTATGTAATTCTAAGTGGATTCAGGTTTGAGGGTTTTGGTGCATTACTGTGGGCGATTAGTCTTTGTTTCTCTTTCCATTTTCTCCTAAATGCATACTGCAGCTTCAGTCAACAAAATCTCATCTACATTAACAACTGTGATTCACAGTGATTGTTTTGAAAGTTCTTCCTCTATAATAATAACCATCCTCTCAATATTAATTTTTGAAATTCTAATAATATGAGCTATCTACATGTCAGAGTGATCACATATGACCTAAATCAATTGAATAGTGTTTAGGATATGTAATTGAAGACATTTTTATTATCACAGGAGAGTAAAACCGAAGCCAGTAAAACTAAGAAATTCTTGCTTTGAAGTCATCACAGTATAATAAAGGTTTGCACCTCCTTTACTCATCTTTAAAAATAAATGCATGTCAAAAGATCCTAGCAATGAAAACACTGTTTAAATAGATCAAGATTTGAGTAATTTCAGCAGGAACTCAGACTACCAAACATCTACAAAATCTCTTCTTTCAACATTTGGTTTATTCACCCTTCTGTTTCCCCAAATACCAACTATTTCCTTTCATGCCAGAAAGTCACCAGATCTGAGCTATTTTTGAGCAAGTAGGTAGTGTGATGTTTTAAAAACTCACTGGGATACAAATGGTCTCCAGTATCTACATCTTTTTTAAAGGAAGATGGGACCACCCCCAGGTCTTCTGCTAAGTTCCACATGCCAGTGGAATCAGCAGAAATAAATAACCTTCATATTTCAGCATTACATACAATCTAGTAATGCCAGTTCTCATCTATATTTTTGTGCAGTAATCAATGTCCAGTTCCTAAAAATGTATCAAAAAAAGTATCAATATGTTTCAGGCAGATAAAAATTGGTTCAAAATGAAGAAGATAATTTCAGCAGTAATTTGTGAAATCAAAAAGTAAATATTCCTTTTACAGAGTCTGGCAGTTTATATTTTTAACTGTGTATTTATAATGTCATCCATCCTACCTTTATATTGTTTATGGCAAGGGTATAACTGGAGCAAGTTAAAAACAATCAGCAATGCCCATGATATGAACTGTGACAAATAGAGAAACAGATAAATTTGTGCTTCAAATAAGATATTGCTGTAATCACTTACATCTTGAATATGCTTGCCCCAGAAGCCTACTGGAATAATCACAGATAGATTAGATGGCTTTATCTTCTAACAAATATGCTATTTTTCACACACTAGATTAGAAATTAATTTACAAGAATGACCCACTTGAAATGACTAAAATAGCCCTCAACAATCTCTTTTTATACAATTTAGAGCAAAGAATGTATAATAGAAAGCAGTTAATTTTTTATTTTTTAAGATAACTGGGAATGAGAAGAACAATACATCTTAAATTTACCTTCTGACAAAATAACCAGAAATGGAGATCATCTTGAAGAAGGATAAGTCTTAGTCTCTAGGCCTTTCCAAACAGTAACAAAGGTCAAGAGTTTAATATTCTATTCATAACTTACAAAGAAATTTCACTCTGCAGCATCAGAGCATTATACACCACTCATAAAACAGTTTTATATGTGGACCTATAGCTCATGGTTTTTGCAGTCCTTCAGTGTAGAGACTTTGGATGTAGACAATTTTTATACAGCTCAACCACCCTACTGATGACTCGCTCATTGCTTTGTATGAATGAGTAAAATTGTCTTCTATAAAAATATATAAAAACTATGCACATAATACATTACTGTTACAAATAAAAGTAATATTGTGTGTGGGAAGAGAATCTGGAAAGGTGTACAGGATGACAAATTTTGGCAATACTCACTGAAACGTAATGGGGATACTTCCAGTATAAAAAGATATCTTCATGCCTCTCTTTCTTCACACAGTCTTGTTTATGTAATTAGCAAGTTGAATTATTCACTAAACAGAAATATTACTTGGTTACAGTGGCAGCAGGTAGCACATAAATTATAAACTACACATCCCTAGAATTCAAAAAATAATAACTAAGGAAGCTGTGACAGGTACTTAATTTTGTCATCCGTTCTCAATTGCATTGCTCATAACTAGAAAAGAGGTTTACCATTTTGATTCAATTATCTGTGCTTGCTAAATTTTCAAAGGAAGAAAAAAATATCTAATTCAAGAACAAAATTACTCTGAGTAGCAATTTTAACATACTACTTTATAATTAAAAGAAAGTCAGTGATACCAGAGATTTCATGAAATGTAATTCATGATGATCTGTTTGAGCAAAGAAATCTCACCAACACAATACACTCACTCTAAATATGGCCAAACTATGAAGATTTTAATGAGCTCTTTTTGCTTTCATTCAAGCAAACTGTTATCAGCTTCACTGGTAATCTTAAGTGCTTTCCTTTTTCCTCATTTTGTGGAACTCCCAGAGAAAAAGAGGATTTGCCCGGGTTGGAAGTGAATGCACTCAGGTGAGATTAAATACATTCTTACAGCCAAGAGTAGAATGGCATCCAGTCCCTTCTTGTTCTGCCAAAACAAAAATGATCAACTATGATATATATTTAGTGCGTATACACCCTGTTTTCGCTGTTGTTGTCATTATTCCTCTGTGCTATGCCACTGTTTTGCCCATTCATATAAGCTTTGTTAAAAATTTGGTCTTTTGTTTTAGCTTCTTACTTTGCCTTTACAGTTACAGGTAAATAAAAACAAAACAAACAAAAAAAATGGACATGGTTAATAATCTGATTTATGGGATTTCAGAAATGGAACTGTGTCACTCTATTAATGAATGCTGAAACTGCACATGAACATCAACATAACCATCTGTCTTACCCAGAGCAATAACAATTTATTTGTCTTATATCTTCCATAGACTGAATAATAAAATACATAATAGTATTGCTGGAGTGAAAAGTTATTATCTCAATAAACAATCTTGTTCCTTTTTTTAAATTATTATTGTGAGAAACGCGCTCAAGATCAAAAATCTCTAATGAGGCAAAGATCTCTGTGAAGAGCAGTTTATTCATTGATGCAATGAGCGCACACTCCCTACTGACAAGGGAGAAATTGCTCAACTAGTCAGTGAAATCCATTCCATGATACACCCTGGGTCCAACGCAGGTAAAGCCTCTCCAGGCACTCATTGGTTGAGCATCTCAGGCTCACAATCTTCCGACGCTCTTTCTACATTAACTTCCATAGCTACGTTACACTTCCCTAGCTACATTACCAACTCATTGTCTTTGGGTATGTTCTGTACTTTTTACGGCAATAGAAGGACAATATTTCAACAATCTGCACACTAGTTCTGTCCTGTACAGGACTCTCCCCTACCTTATATAATTACTTTACCAGTGCCTGTGCCAATTTTACCTAGGTTGGAACACCCCAGTCTCAACTTCACTCTGTTCAGCAGCTTTCTTTGTGAAAGACAACTTATCCTTATGCTGCACACAGGAAATACTGGAAATTTCCACTGCCAAAAAAAAACAATCTACCTCTCACATTATTTAAGAGTTAATAGAAAAAGAGTTAAAGGATTGACTTTGTGCACTGTATTTTCATCCTTCAGTACATTTGCAGTCAAATCAGCTTATCTTTTAGAAAGCCCCTTTATACCTCAAATCACAAAATACAGAAACCGTACTAAGCAGCACTTGCAGTTCTAATCTCAAGATTATGGGCACCATACAGGTAAAACCTAGGATCTAGCCTAGTTAACACTGATTTAAAATCAGGCAAAGAGATAGGAAGTAATGAATATATTCTCCATTAGTGAAAGTGTCAATAGAAACACCTATTAGGCATGTTATACATGAACAATGTTCATGAACCTATTAAGCATGTTATACATGAACCAATGAAGCGATGTTATCTTTACTGTTTTTGATCCAATATGGTTTAATTGTTGTAGTAAGCGTCTTGCGGGGGCACGGGATGTACGGGACAGGCCTCTCCCTAAGCATAGAGAGACAGTGCTATCGTGCTGACCTTGATGCAGAGAAAACAGGAGAAGAAGAATGAGAAAAGAATGTGGAGACAGCCAAATAGGGCACGGTGTTGTCTGGTATGAACCAATCAGAGTGGGACATGACAGCACGGTTTTGTAGGTAAAAATGTATATAAGCTGTGTTTTAGTCGTGAATAGAGGCCATTTTACCACTCATCATATTGGTGTCACCTCGGTATATGGCCAAGCCGCAGGCTCCCCTAAGCAACGAACATCACGGTTGCCTGTGAAAGGCAACAAGTGGTGACCCCGACGTGATGCTTAGGGGAACGAGTCGGCTGTCTGCTTGACGGGGCATGAGCCCACTGCGGGGCGTTAGCACTTGCTGGGCAGTGGAAGCCCGGGGACGAGCCTGGGGACAGAGGGAATCTGCAGTCACCCCTCTGTCAGTGGAGGTCGCGGACGAGCGACGGATATAGCCTCCGGGATCACGCCGGAGAAGAGCCTGGGATCCTGGTCTCAATTGGGAGGAGGATTGGAGGCGACATGGAAGCCGTCATAAAGGTGATCGCTCACGCGTGTAAGACCTATCACGGGAAGCATGCTCCTTCTCAGAAGGAGATAGCTGCGGTCCTCTCGTTGCTTGAGAGGGAGGGGCTGTTAACATCGCCCCATGATATTTGTGACCACAATAATTGGGATTCGATTACCGCTGCCTTATCCCAACGAGCAATGGTCACTCAGATAACAGCAGAGTTAAAAACCTGGGGTCTGATACTGGGGGCGTTGAAAGCAGCCAGAGTTGAGGGAAAGGAATTGGCAGAGGCTCTATACCTTTTGGGTCTGGGCGGTGGAGGCGAGACACCGGACCCGGTGGGGTCCGATGGGGGCTCGGGAGCAGTTTCTTGCAGGGGCCGAGAGGAGACGGAGCCGCCAACGACCGTTGGCGAGATGGCGCCGGCTGAGCCGACCGCGCTCAGTTCAAAAGAAGACAAACAACAAGAGAGTGAATGTTTGTTGTCTCGTCCCCCTTCCCCGTATCCAGACCCCTCAGGCGGAACGTTGTATCCTTTATCAGAATTACGTCAGTGTTACCTGACTCAAGGGGGCAGAGGAAGCTGTGATCTACATGGGCAGGATCAACTTAGTGCCCACATGGGGAGGGACCAGACAAAAGGTCCGTCCAATGCGGACAGGGGGCATAGCCTACCGTCTCTGGTCTCTCCCAGGAGTGATAGTGTAGAGGAGAAAGAAGGGACTGGCTTTGAGTGCAGGGGGAAGGATCAAATGACGGACTGGAATTGGATTAGATCGGAGGCTTTGGGGAAGGGTATAGTTCCAGAGGCATTCCGGGTGACTGTGAGTGATCATGGTCCCGAATGGGTGCCGCCTGACCCCGGGGGTGTTACACGCCTGGTGGAATTTATGGATAAAAGAGGTCTGAAATCGCCTCTGACATTAAATGCACTACAAACTTTGGCTGCACTGGGGCCTCTCCTCCCCCACATCACAAACTTAATGCGTATGGTGCTCAGGCTGGTTCAATATACATTATGGGAGACGGACTGGATGGCCGAGTTGGGGGGCCGTGCCGGGGCGGCAGGGGTCGGCCCGGGCCGCTCCCTGTGTGGGACCGGCATACAGCAGCTTTCAGGGAAGGCCGTGGGAGTGGCTTCGCCCCAGGGCCAGCTAGCGAGACTAAGGCCAGGGGAGTTAATAGCAGCCACAGATGCAATGGTGGAAGCGTTTAATAAACTTGTGCATAAGGCCGAACCACCTGCTCCATGCACAGATATTACCCAGGGCCCGAATGAATACTTTCAAAGCTTTACAGACAGGCTTTTAGCTGCTGCAGAGGGGTCTGATCTCCTGGAACCGGCCCAAGGGCCAGTGATCATTGACTGCCTGCAACAGAAATCGCATGACAATGTTAAGGCATTGCTGCGAGCCGGCCTGAGTACGCTTAATATCCGGGGAGAAGTTATTCAGTATGTCTTAGATAAGCTCAAGGTGGCTCATTTAACTAATGAAGGGCTAGCCACAGCTATAGTCGTAGCTGTTGGTCTGCAACAGCAAGGATCACTGCAGCAGCAAGGGCTGTGTTTCCGATACGGCCAGTATGGCCATGTTGGAGCACAGTGCCCCTGTGGGGGAGGTCAGTCAGGGCCTCCTGATCACAGGAAGGGCTTGCTAAAGGGTATCAGTTGTCGGGTATGTGGCAATTAAACATCATGAATCTGGGAAAAATTCGGTGGGTACCATTGCGAAAAGTAATACCAGATATAAGTAACATATCTGCAAAAACTGAGTCTAGGTGCGAGTTTTCTACAGAAAATCTTCGTTGGCAAACCGAAGCCAACTCCAGAACAACTGAGGGACAGACGATGGGATCAAGTACCATTCATCAAGAGGAGCACTACACCTGCAACGCTGACACTTCCGATGTTGCCAATGTTTATGGTGTCCCTGGCAATTACAGCGTGTTGCAAACAACTACAATGGACGCAAGAACATACGCAGAAGATTAAAGAAGAGCGTGATCCCTTTGGAAACTGGCTGAGCAGACTGTTTGGGGGAATGGGTTCATGGTTAAAGCAACTGCTTAAGGTTTTCGCGATAGGGTTTGCAATCTTTGTGTGTATTCTAATCTGTCATCCACGCTTTGTAGGATGCTTGTAGAACTGCCTTCAGTGAATTATGGAAAAGACTTTTGACTATCAGATTGAGTATCATAGACTGCGTGAAAAATTGTAGAAGGGTTTAGGTTGTTGCGTTCATGCTGTAACGGGGCAAGGCTTGGCCGAGCATGGGAAAGGATTCCCTGTTGCTGTGATGTTTGCTTAAGAATTGTAGAAAGTAGTAGGAATAGTGTGCTGAAATATATTTAGGATTAGGCGTTTTGCGTTGCTTCGCGATGTACGGGTTAGGCGTGTGTGTAAGTAGTATTTAGCTTAGGGAGGGGGAGATGTTGTAGTAAGCGTCTTGCGGGGGCACGGGATGTACAGGACAGGCCTCTCCCTAAGCATAGAGAGACAGTGCTATCGTGCTGACCTTGATGCAGAGAAAACAGGAGAAGAAGAAGAATGAGAAAAGAATGTGGAGACAGCCAAATAGGGCACGGTGTTGTCTGGTATGAACCAATCAGAGTGGGACATGACAGCACGGTTTTGTAGGTAAAAATGTACATAAGCTGTGTTTTAGTCGTGAATAGAGGCCATTTTACCGCTCATCATATTGGTGTCACCTCGGTATATGGCCAAGCCTCAGGCTCCCCTAAGCAACGAACATCACGGTTGCCTGCGAAAGGCAACAGTTTAATGCAATGATTAGAGAAATAAAAGATGAATTGAAAGGGAAATAGAACTGACTTTATGTATACTATAAAGAGCATTTTTAGCTGTATCTATGGGATCAGAAGCATCTTGTAGAGTCAGGCACTGAATCACTGACACTGCAAATGAGATAGTTGAAAAGTTATAATTCACACATAAATTGACAGCAAGGATGTTGTTGAGGCTTGATAAGTTTTAGGTAGATGCAGTAATTCTACTGTATTGCCTGTAGTAGATCATTAATGGTCTTTCTCAGTTCATGCTGACAGAACTGTGATAGATTTCCCACGGTTCAGTCAGATGTTAGGAATTTTTCATGTCATTTGTCCATTTAATCACATTCATTAAAAGGTCAGAAATTTGAATTTCTGTTTGTATGTGCAAAGCTTGATTTCTTGAACTAACATACAACAACTATTGTTACAGATCTGAAATACTGCAGATTAAATGCCTGTATTTTCTGCTGTCTTTCAGTACATTTTTTGAACTGGAGAAGGAAGGAATTATATCAGAGAATAATCTCTCTGCTAAATGAACTAAGAAGTATCAACATATAGTATATAAAAACAGAGTAAAGGGTTGACAATTCTGGGGTAATTTTAGTTTAATTATTATTTCTACCACACTCTTGTAATCTTGAATGATAACTTGAAGTTTGTACAACCTAGTAGCTTCTACAGCTATGTTTATTCATTTTTTCAATAAGTGTAACAAATGTGTGGTCTACCTTAGAAAACTAAGTTATGAGTAATAAATACCACTGGAGGAACACTTTTTTGCCTCACCCCTCCTTGCTGATAGGTAATATTTATAGCACATACACTTTGACTTCTCACTGACGTGCTCTGAGCCAAAATACCAAAGACCTCCTGCAAAGCCTAAGTAAAAAGTCATTTTATGCCCAGTGCTGCCACATTTGCAGCTTACTATGGGGTATAATATATCTGGAGTCATGAAGAGACAGTACTGACAGAACTGTAGCTAACTGCTCCTCCTTGCAGCTTTTCACAGCTTGATCTCTGCCACGTTGGGTTATGCTGCCTCTCAGGATGAGAAGATGCAGCTCCCTCCAGCTCATCTCTATTCATTATCACTCCACTACTAAATGTACTGCCCCCCAGATCTCATTGAAAACAGCTCATTTCTATCAAATTGGGCAGCTATGCTAGTTATCTAGTCCTTGTCTCCCTGAACAATGGCTAATACCTTTATTTGAAAACAACTCTACATTTTAATAACATCTTAACTTGCTTATTCCCCTTCCATTTCTGTTAAAAGCTTTTTAAAAGGCAACACTGAAGAGTAAATGTTCCTTATGAACACAAAAATATTATTTCAATGCTTGTCTGGACATTATTGATTTTATATAAGAAGTAGGTGAAAGTCTACAGGGAACAGTGATGTGTAATTGCTGGTGTGACACAGTCAGCTAATATTACCCCAAGCAGAAGATTTTTGATCATAGTCAATAAAAAATCTACTTATTTCAGTCTCAGAGTTCTTTCAATAAAACAGTGGAGATAGATGACATCAATTCCATTTTGAAAGTCAGACCATAATATCACCTCATTAAGTAGTTTTAACTTTGAAGAGACATGTGCCTCCTTTCAATCAGCCTCATTTTTATCACTCAGTGAGGGCTTTGTCTTTTAACCTGTGTATTTATTTCATGCCTTAAATTGATTTTGTTTTCAATTTCAGTAACTTTTTTGAGCTTCTATTTCCTATTTGGAAAGAGTGGGAGAACATAGTTTCAACAGTAAAATACAAAACAGTAAAATCAGCAGTAGCTTTGCTTCTTTTCAGAATCTAGAGCAAGGGAAAGATTATGAATTTCATTTGTACTACAGTAACCATTAATGGACTGACTTTAAATACATATATGCAGGATGAGAGGATGTTTCTGAAGTAGTCATATGTCTCTTATAAATGTAAGAGGGAGGAAAATGTAGTCTCCAAAGCATTTCAGTGGTAGACAGACTGAAGGAAAACTGGGCTGAAATCATTTCAGAGTTTGCCTAAGTAAAAATCTGCTAAAATGTTTTAAGTATTCAAAGCATCTTCTTTCTTTGGTATCTCACATTATCTCTCTTGAGCCAAATGTTAAATTTAGGCTCAAACATATCTTTTTCTAAGAAAGCCTTTAGGAGGAAGTTTACCCCCCTGAAACAAAAGTAGTTAAATGACCCTATAATATCTTGCTTTTCCAGTAACTATCAGAAAATAAAAGAACAGAAAACAACATGGTAGGACACAAAACCTATCAAATTATAAACTTTCAATCTGAAACACTCACCCTAGATATGTTCATGAGTCCTGGTCTTTGTCTTTAGAGACATTCTGGACTTGTCTAAAGTTAAAACTAAGTTTAGTTCCAAACCAACTCCATCAATGGAGACCAGTGGGAATATGGAATACTCCCAACATGCACCCATTTCTCTTTTCTCTCATGACTACTGAAGGAGCCTATGTTGACATCCATCTTCAGACAGGATAAGTGAAGCTAGACTTTTCTACATTTACTCATGTTGTAAATTTGTTGGGATACTTACTTCAGACTTGATGGGATCACCTAAAGTTAGGAAAAATAAAATTACTGGAGGATTCACTTCCTCCTTCAACACACATTACTTTTAGGAAGGAGGTTCAAAAAGCTCCTCATGATGTTGTCTTCCAGGCTACTTTATCATAATCATGAAAAGTAATATGTAAAAACAGATACACATTGCAACTTCATATCTGCTGCAATAATAATAATTAAAAAAAAAAAAAAAAAAAAGGGTTTCCGGTACATTTCAGCTCTGCAGTTAGGCTATCAAACTAAAAAGAATATTACATGGATTCTTCCTTATCTTCTTTTTGATATATACAAATGAGCTTAAAATATATCCTTTTTTCCTTACATATTCTGTGCTCATAATTCACATTTCATTACATGATTGTGCAAGAATTAGTACTTCTAAAAAGAGAAAAGTTGATTGAAAAAGAGAGAATCCTAGCTTTGTGTAAGATTTTATGAATGTTCTGTTGAAATAATAGACATTTTGTCAGCAAATCGAGGATTTCATCGACATATATTTAGGTGCACGTTTTGTCTGGAACATTAATTTCTTCACTCCATGTTTTATGACTCAAAGTCTGGCATGCTGCTGGGCTTTCTTTGACTACAGAGTAAGCCAATATTTTACCTACCAGTTGAATATTCCTAATAATCTAAAGCCATATTTAATAGTAAGTGTCTGTGAATAAACAGTGGTTTAAAACCATTCATTTCTTCAGATGCAGCATCCGATGCTAGAAACGCTTATTTTTGCTTGGTTTACTTGGACAAATTCTTCAAAAATTCAGAGATTACAAAACAATCAGTTCATGTATTTAGTATGTATTTTTTTGCATATATATATATATACAGAAAACAATGAAACTGTGGCTTTATCTAGTCAAAGATCCAATGTAACAGACACTCATTCTGTAAACATCGGAGACAGTGATGCCACTGAAACTCATTTCTGATATTTACAATTCAAAAAACAGTCACATTTGTTAGAAGGACCTGGTTGCAATTTTTTGTTTCTTTGATTCAGTTCAGCTTATATCTTAGCACTTTGTTCATTATCAGCAAGTAGGATAAATGTTGTATTTTCTCCTAAAAAAATAATGCATTGTCTCCTCAAAAACTCTAGGGAAGGCGGCTCAGAAACTTCGGACTGTGTATTGTGTTCTTTCCGTCTTCAAATCTAACTATCCAGCAATGAAATACTGCTCATAATTAAGTATTATTTAGTGCATTAAATCCACTGTGGATTGTTGATAATTATATTCCAGTATGATTTCCTCAAAGATATCATATAGACCATTGATAAACAACTGAGAAGAGAAATCAGGGGATTAACTGTAATTATAGCAAAGTGATTTGCTATTAAACCAATTGAATAAAAAGTAATTGGATTATGTATGACCTTCAGTAGCTCCTAGACTTTAAATTTTAATTAAATTATCATACTACTCATTCAAAAATTGAATGTTTGAACATTTGCTATTTTTGACACTACAAACATAGAAGAAAAATATTTGTGCCAAATGAAATGCTCATTGTTAGAAAAGACTTTGAATAGAAGCTCTCTTGCTCAGTTCAATCATTATAATGAACTTATTTTTCATTTACATGCTATTTAAATATTATTCCTTGATTAAAAACTTTATGAGAACTGAAAACTATTCTATACTTAAATGAATTAAATCAGTTAAATTTAACCTGATCATTTACTTTTCTCTGAAAGTTTTTCAGAAAGAAATCTGTTTTGTTTTCTAGTAGAGACTATATAAAGATTGTTGGACCAAGTAAAGAGAAAAAAAAGTCATTTTCTATGCTATTTTACTAAATCATGAATGACCTATTTTTTAAGTATTAATTTATTTTTTTCTAAATATACTATTATTAAAAACATTAATACTAAGCAGAATTCCTGAAACAAAAATGAAGTTGTTTTAAATGCATTAATATAGCTTGATAGTAATAATAAAAGTAATGATAAAAAGTAATTTTATGATCATTCAAAATTTTATCCAAAAAAGAGGTAAATAAATGAATAAATATCAGACAAAGTGTACACCTGGAAAGTCAGAGGGCAAATATTTTGTGAATATAACAAGAATTTGTCTCTATATACATGGGTACAGAGATCTGCAGACACAAGAGATGTTCTTTTTTGGTTAATTATAATTTAATGATAAACTTTATGGCTACCCTTAGTCACTGAACAGTGTCTTCAGGGGATTGTTCTAAAATAAGAATATAAGTGTCTTGCACAAAGGTGATTTTTTTTCACAGTATAGATATTGTAAGCTCCTATGTATAATCAATAAAAGTAAGTGTAAAAGGTAATATCAGTGATATTGTTTAACTCAATTTTATTGAGCAATTCAGTTACTTTCAGAAAACAAAAGATATAGAGCAAACAGTGTTACTGAAAATTTATACACTGTAAGCCATGTGAATGTGAAAGTATCACGAGGTAATGAACGACCTTGGCTAAGCAGTAAATAAAAATACATGGGCAATTAGAACATTCAGAATTTTACTAGTTTAGACATAAATGGAAGTGGAGGCAATCATAATTTCTTGATTCCACAAATTACCATTTTCTTTATCTCATTCTGAGGGGCTAATGCCTTATTAAGTGGAGTCCTGGAGGTTTAACTGGAAGTCAGACAGACAGATCCCAAGGGCTTTCCACAAGATACAGTTGCCTAACTTTGAAAATCTCCTTCATGTTTCTAAAAGTAAATCTACTACATACCCGTACACTCAGGTTTGTGTTCCAAGCTTCTGTGCAGAGATGGAACATCTAGTTAGCCAATAATAAACCTATCAAAACGTCTACCTTATCTACTAAATGATATTAAAAAAAATACATTTACAATATTAAACTTCATCCTATATGATATAATTAATACAAATACTTAATCCACTTTGCCATTACTTTCCCTTACTTGATCTGTATTTTTCCTTTTATTCTTTCTGTGGTTATTTCAATGATATAAGTCCAGCAATGAGAATTTATCAATAGGCTCAAATTTCACTAGTGAGGGCCTAGAAAAGGAGCTTCCACAGATGAAGTTATGACCACATTTAGGAGTTATGCTGAACTTCTCAGCTTCCCTGGTGCCCTAGAAGACTGAACTGCGTAAACTGTCATTCTCCTGTTTTATTCATCCACTGGAAACCATAAAATATTTTATGGACAGATCCAATATACCACTTTTATCATATCTACATGTGGCTTCGAGCCCATACATTATCTTCCAACATATCATAATTGGATATTGATACCTGAGTGTCACTGGTAGATATCTAGCAGTGAAAGTTCAGAAGTGGAGCTACTGAGTAACTTACAAGGTTGGACCAGGTCCTGAGCAACCTGATCTAGCTGTAGATGCCCCTGTTCATTGCAGGGGAGTTGGACTAGGTGATCTCTAAAGGTCCCTTCCAAATCAAAAATTCTATGATTATATATTATATGTTTTAGACATATGTTATATGTATAAAGTTTATTTTATAGGGAAAAATAAATACATACATACATACATACATCAACTGTTTAACAGAGGATCAATTTGGCCCATTCTCTAAAATCAGATTTGACTTTTAACATAAGCAATAAGATTTCAAAATATATGCTGTGCTCAAAAGGAAGCAAATGCAACAATACAAAAAATAGGAGAAATACATTCATACATTTTGGTTCCTTACAGTTCAGTCTCTAACTACCACTAAACTAACCACAGCCTATTGAACAGACCTATTGAGAATGTTACAATAGACCAACTGAGATGTAATGGAAGAATGCATTAGCTTTTCATAAGTGTATGTGAAATACACAGCAAGATCTTTGTAATGGTTCTCAGACAGCAGAGGTTAGATTTAACTACATTTAAGATGAGTTCAGAGGTGAACCAAAAATAAAAACAAAACACTTAGAGACCATATAACTGTTCTTGGTGTCAGACATAACTCATCAAAGTCATTTCCAAAAGATTTTGACTGGTGTTCCAGGTATCAGTGTGAAGTATAATGCTTTACTCCTGACAGTCCAAAAGCAAGTAATCAGATAAGCATCAAACTGAATTTCTTCTGTAAAAGAATGCTGCTAATGCATGATGCAGCTTTACAGCATAAGAAATTATGTCCAAATATGAGCATTAGTTTTTGCTTTCCATTCAGAATTGCTTTTTGCTTGGAAAGCTACAACTGGTGTCACAGAGAATAGTAGGTGCACTGATTTGGAATTAAAATATTGTACGAAATCATATTTTTATCAGACATTTGAAAAGAGAATAGATTATAAAATAGAGGAGAAAGTAAAATGCTTATGTTTCTATAAAAGTAATGCCTCCAAATTACTCTTACGGAAATGACAACAGCTAAAAGAGCACAATAACTCAATTTAATTGAGCAAGCTCACAGCAACAAAACACAATTTTTCAACATAGTCACTGCCATTAGCTGTGCATTTTCACCAGCGATGAATAAGAGCCTGTATGTCATTCTTGTTAAAATCTGCACTAGCACAGATGACCGACAGTTTCATAGCTGCTATGATAGCACCACGACTGAAAATCACCACTCTCACCTCACT
The DNA here is from genome assembly GCF_016699485.2 of Gallus gallus. NCBI lineage: Eukaryota > Metazoa > Chordata > Aves > Galliformes > Phasianidae > Gallus > Gallus gallus. Next base: position 32,535,880 of record NC_052532.1, read on the forward strand.
GTGCTCACATCCAATTTTTGGTGTCCATAAATGTGCAGCAGGTGTTGTTGAATGTCAATTGTTGTAATTTTTTCCGTGTGAAAGAATTCAGTTTCACCCCTTTGCTTCATATGCACTTCCATGTCAGATGCCATTCTATCGAACTACCCCTCTGTGATCATCTGTCACTTAGCAACAAAATGTATTGGAATATTGGTGAAAAGGTTCAACTTCTACTATCAACATCCGTCTCTGATGTTCTGCGACAGCGTATTAAAACAAGAGGCATAACTTTCAGAGCAGACCTTGTAGATCACTTAATTCCTATTGACATATTCTTGTTCCCTATAAGCAAATATAAACATTTGTATCACTTTTAATTTCTTTGTCAAATATTTTTACCATTTAGAAAAACTTTTTTTTTTTTTTTTTTTTTTTTTTTACTGTTTAGAGAAACTGTTGTAACTTTGCATTCCAAGCCTGAGCTTATAGCAAAGTTTACAGCTGAGTTATCACTCCTTGAAGACTGGCATTATAATGAAAATGCTGACACAACTTTTACTATAGCAATGCTGCCATAATAAAACTTATAAGGGGCAATCAAGTCTCTAGAGTATCTCAGGTGCTGTCATGTCTTGATGTACTTCTTTTGACCAAAAAGAATCTAAATAATAATATTTCAAATGATTACATTATTGTAATAGCTTATCAGAGCAGTGCTGGAAAGATCACTAAGGTGACATTTTTTGTTATTCTTGTGAGAAATAAAAATTATGTAATTCTTGTGGAAAAGAAAAGGTAAGTAAAGAATTTTACTGAAGAATAGTGATCTTGTAGACTACAATTATCATTACCTCTCATTCTTACCAAATGTGGCATGGCCTAACATACCACAGTGAGATGAAACTACCAATAGGTTCTTTGAAAAATAGTAATCAGAAGCAAATATAACACTGAATTTTGATTTAAAACAAGATAGGTACTATTGCATATACCAGAGAAATGTTAACTGTATAACGATAACTCATACTGTCACATGTTTCATTCAATTCATTCCAAAGGTTTGAGTCACTCCAGGAAAAAAAAAAAAGAAAAAAAAAAAAAAAGAGGTGAGGAATACATTACTGTCAGTATGAAAAATATGAAACGGGAGGGCAGATATCATGTATTTGTTTTCAAGAATGCTTGTTAGGAGTTGCAGGCTGATCACTGGTTAAGCGTTTTAATTAAAGATCATGGTAGGAATAAATATGTATACTAAATGAGAATTTTCTCATTTGCCATTCAGCATAAAAAGAAATGTAAGAAAACATGTGAAAGATGTGCATGAGATGAACTTCTACAGAGATGACTAAAAGGAGTTCTCACCATTTAGAAGACAACATAAAAAATTTTTGGTTCCTGCTGGGCACTGCTTCATAGAAATGTACATTCATTCAGTTGGAAGCCCCTGTATATGAATAATATGGCATAAGAACTGGAACGTTACGAATATCATATGACTCAAAACAAATTTTTCTACTATCGTAACTACTATTGAAAACTTTTCTGTTACATGTTAAGTGAGAAAAAAATAAAGTTATTTTAAGCATAATTAAAACACCAAAATTCAGATTAAAATCTGTGTTCAAATCTTTTAGTGTTCTACTAAATTCAGAATTCATCCATGTGACTTGACCTATGTAAATGGAGAACTTCCAACTTTACCAAGTTAAAAATGCTAGTAGCAAGAAAACTTAAAAAGTTAGTGGATGAAATTGTATCCACACAACATCAGAATTTAATTTATCTGGGGCATATAGAGTTTTAACACTAAAATGCAGAGAAATCTATTCAAATTCCTTTGACTCCATCTTGTAGATTAGCTGCTGAAGAGTATCCTACGAAACATCAAGCAGGTTTAGAGAGCTTCTGTGAACAGAAGCTTGCTTCTGAATATATATATAACATATTTTAATGTTGAAGCTCTGATAAACCATCTAGAAATAAGCACATCACACCAGAATATATATGTAAATTATATACTTGAGCATCATGATACCTTATTTTACTATCATGTATGGATTGTTCAATTTCATATTTTAGTCAATGTCCAAATATTGGGTAAAACAGCTGCAACATAGCTTGAGACAAAAAAAGTCCATCTAGACTAATATTCGGATCTAGAAGGGGAAAATATTCACACAAAAATAATGTTTTCCTAATTGGTTAAATCTAACAGATCATCACAAACCACAAATAAATCATAACACTGCATTTTCTGAAATGCTTTGGGTCTCGATTTGTGATTTTATGTAAGTATACAGTTTTTAATATAGTGTGCTGTGCTGTGTATTTTGTATAAGGTGGGGCAGTGTCTGCACAAAGAAGCTGCTAAGCATTAGTAGCAGTTAAAAAATTTATGATCCAAATAAGCATATTTCCATTTGTTGATATGCAGACCTTATCATATTCCTAACCATGAAGTAATTCCACAGGGAAAAAAAGCAAGCACGCAAGCGAGCAAAAAAGCAACAACAACATCAACAACAGCAACAAAGCAAATAACACAGAAATGCACACAAAATGTTGTACATAACTAACATGGTAATTTTTTTATCCTTTGATAAATTCTATAAGAGTTGAAAACTGTCATTTGTAATGACAGTTAATAATGTAATGTAAACATTAACCATTGCTAGAGGTGAAGAAGGAAATAAGAATGAAAAAAATGCAAGGACATATTTAATGAAGAAGCATAAAAAGAGTCTCAAAGAAACAAATGAAAAAGATCTGTTCTGAGAAGCAGCCTGGATGAATGATAATCATGGTTTAAGTAACACAAGCATTATAGGCTGTTGTCTTTTTGCCATGTACTGAGAAGGTACAATACTGTGAAAAATTTTTCCTGAAGAAACACCAACATGTTTCTTAAATCATGTATTTACTACAATATTTGAGTGTTTTTTAATACTCTGATCATCTGAATATTCAGGATAAAAATTCAGAGACTAATCATATTGTGACCAAAAAACAAGATAAATTAGTTTTCTAAATATAATTAAAACATTAATTAACAAAAATTAAAATTAAAAATTCTGATTCTAAAATAATTTATGCTAGTTTACTAAAATTACTCCTGAACTAGCAACTTTTAAAGTGACCATGCTATGATACATTCCCTTTCGGCTCAGTGGATTAATAGGTATAGTTGATCTGTTTGACTAGATGTAGACATCCAGTGAGAATGTGACCAGCCTTGCAGTTTTTTTTTTCTGTAACATTGTTAGCACAAATTCCACTCTTCTGAAGAAGAGCTGAATGTAACAGTGAGAAAACATGAAAATGCAGCCTGCTCTTTCCAAGAGATGATAGGGAGCTGTACAGTTCTATGACTTGCTTCAGGAGAAGTTAATGCACAAATTGTTTCCAATTTGTTTGTTTGAGTTTTTGTATGTTTTGTTGTCATTTTTTAGAATGTTTCTTCCTGTGCTGTGTAGAAGATGAGAACACCCTGAAAGTATGCACACAGGTCATGGGGGATAGGAGGTCTGGTGGATCTTATCAGTAGGGGCTAAGTTATTTGAGGGCTACTCGAAAGTAATGCCTCCTATCTTATTATAATTGTCTACATCTTCAGAGGCAGGTGTTGGTGGCATGGCAGTAGAGACTGAACTTTCCAGCTATATTCCATTAAATTCTGTTGTTGTACGACATATGGCAAGGGAGGGGCAGTCTGACAAACTGCTGTCTAACATGGAGGTGCATATGAAACAAAGGTGTGTCACTGAATTTCTCCAAACAGAAAAAATTGTTTCCATTGACATTCATCAGCTCTTGCTGATGTTTATGGAGACCAAACAGTGGATATGAGCACAGGTGAGGCAGTGGATAATGAATTTCAGTAGCGGTGATGGAGACAGTGGATCACTTCTGTTGTTGCAAATTGTTATGATTGCTGCATTCAGGTTCCTGTTCATTGTTGGTGAAAATGCACGGTTAATGGTGGTGACTATGTTGAAAAATCATGTTCTGTTGCTGAGAACATTCTCTATTAAATAGTTTTATTGTGCTCTTTGTATATGTTATAGTTTCCATGGAAATAAATATGGGGTATTATTTTTGGAGCAACCTATGTATTATGTTATTATCCTTGTCTTTTTTGATGTCAAAACTTTGGAGTTGAATGTACCTTGTATCCTGTAACATGATTAGAGTTTCCTGGGTCAATGCTGTTAATCTCCCCAAGTGCTTTCTACTGTAAGGATCAATATATTACTGTTTTAGATCAAATGATAGATCAAAGACACCTGAAGCTGCATCATTTTAGTAAATTTTATCAGTTTGTATCGCTTGAAAGTAAAGAATTAAGGAAGAGTTACTATTAAATATGTGTGAAAACTATTGGAAACACTGAGAGATAAAAATTATCTACACATGAATTGAGAAAGTGTGGGTTGAAAGTGAGAAGTTACTCATTTAGACATACACTGCTGATAACATTTGATGGAATGATTATCTATATGATGGCAAGGGAAACTGTACATGGAAATATCTTTCATGTGTTTCATGGTGCCAAATGTTCCAGGTCCATATATTCACACACAGGAGAACAACTACAATCTTATTTCTGAGTCCTGCTTGTTTCACTCTCCTTTAAAACACATAAGAAAATAAGCAGTAACGCTAACTCTCTGAGCAGAAAATTTCATTTCTGGAGTTCTGAATTGCATTAGTACATTAAGTCATTTTACCAATTTTCCTGATCATTTAGTAAAATATTCTCATACAAGGAAACATCAGTTTTCAAAAAGATGTCCTAAAATTATAAGCAGTTTTAGTCCTCATTGTTTGTGTTTAAAAATCTCTTTCTAACAGTTGAGTCACTATTTGGTGAGCTCAAGTTCCCATAGACACTGATACAAGTAAGGAGAGAAGAAAGGTGTCAAAAAAAGACAAGCTCAGAAGAGCTTCCTTCATGTCTATGACTGCATTTTCTCCCTACCTTCTTGGACAAATTTACCTGAAGCTTTCAAACACATTGTAGTCTGTGTTCTGCTCACAGAGATGGACCAGAGAAAGTTTTTACTAATGTACTTGAAATAAAAGCTCGGCTTTCCCAATATAACAGAGCTGAACAATGCAGAATAGATTTATCAGTGTAGTTTCTAAACTTATCCCTGAGTCTGTCATTGTGCATATCTGTCCTGGCAGTCTCCTGGATTTCAGATATTCAGCACCATCATCTTGTAAATGCTGATTCTCCACCTAATTCATAGTTTTCAAAAGTCATGTGTATTTAAAAATAATAGTTGTATTCTTATGTGAGAACAATAGATTGAATATTTATAGTAGTGAGATTTTAGAAAATGAACAACATACAGCATCTACACAGAAAGAAAATCTAGTAGTTATTCCTTGCAAATACATACTGTCTCATATATGCCAAAAAACAAACAAACAAAAAAAAAAAAAACAAAACAAAACAAAAACACAGATAGAAACATTCAGATATAAATTGAAATAGACTTTTTTTCTGTGGTAATTACATGTGGTTAACTGGTGTGTACAAATACAAAGGTAATTGATGTGTATATTTTCTATATATGTATAACAGCATTATTTTTTCCCAAAACACAGCTAAAACTTTAATTATTTTTTCTTAATAGAGAAAATATGCATTCAACATATTATAGTACAATAGGGAATCAAATAGTGTAAATTCTGAATAAAATGCATTATAGAATTAGCAGGAAAATAAAAATAAGTATGAATGAAACTACTGATGTTTTAGAAAATTATGTAGAAAATAAAGGGTAGCTTAATAATTCTTTCTTTCATATGCTACTCCAGATTCTTTCCAGACAGAATTTTGGCTATCTCTTGTCTGTTAATCTACTTCTCCGATTAATTCTGTTAGTATACTGAAAATAAATCCAGTAGAGATGCCTAAAGGTGTTAACTTCTTATACTTTTCACACTGGAGGAAGTTGTTACCTGTTCTTCATAGTCTGATGGTGTCTCGCTCCAATTTATTGGAGAGAGATGAGGTTCTTTGATGTGTGTATACCCAGCATGAGATTAAGAAACAACGGTTCAAATGTTGGTCCGACCAGTTTATTACAAATCCTAGTCATTCAGGGAGATGGGGAAGGGGAGAAGGGCGATAGAAAAGGTAGGAAATAAAAGCAAGGAGTCTGTATAGGAAGCAAGAGGGAGATAGTCACCACCATGGTCCAACACGGTTCGTAGTTCAGTCATTGATCTTCAGTAGTGGTGGGTCATCGGGTGTTCTGTTGACGATGGTGTCCACGGCGATGATGACAACAATGATGGCAGTATAAACTTATTTATAAGTCCAAAGTGGTCGAGTCAGCTCTCTTTTGAGTGATAGCTTGAATCTGAAGTAGTTGAGTCAGCTCTCCTTGGAGCGGCAGCTACTGGCTCTGGGATCTCAGCAAAAATTCCTTTGTTATCATCTTCTGGGCCTTGCCAGCAGATAAGAGGGAGCAGGGATGCCCATCTGCATCCTGTTTTTCACAGGGCACGATGGTGTCGTTCCCCAATTTTCCCACACCAAGCTGGGGCTATTAGGCCAGATCTTCTGCCAGTAACCACTCCTGAGCACTCTCTTCTGGAGGCAAGCAGCTCTGGAGGAAGGTGCTTTCAAATGTCAAAGTGATGTTGATTGTCACATGGTAGTACCCAACATTTGCCACTTCCATAAATCAGTTAGAGTCTTATCACAAGAAATACTTCAGGAAGCAAGCTTTGAGACAGAAGACAAAGAAGGGTTCTCACAGACGTTGGTTGGTTGGCATGTCCAATAGCAAAATTCTATTTATTTATTTCGTGAAGAATTGCCTATCTTAAGACTAGGTGAAAAGAGTTAGTTTTCCAAAAGATTCAGATATGACAGCAAAATGGCTGCTGTAAATGAAGAACTTATCAAGGAGGATGTTTTCAAAACCTTTCTACTTTATGACAGTCTTTAAGCTATTATTCAAAACAGTTTCTTGTTCAGATTGTATTCAAACAACACTTACTGTAACCTTGCAACTTCCTTCATTGTCAGTATGATCTAAGAAAAGGGGCAGAGGAACCTCAGCATTCTGAGATCCAGCCCATTAGGGCTTACCAGGGCAGTATATATAACTCTGTATCAGAAGCATCAGACTCAGAACCTCCTGCCTTTTTTAAAGCTGTTAGGACATAAATGTAGGATATACTTGAAAGGATTGAAAGCATTATATACATGAGAGAAAACTGAGGAGATAAGGATCTGGGAGATGCTAGAGTTATTTGGTCTTCGTCATGACTAAGTCACACAGCTCTAGAAACAAGCCATTGACTGATGAAATGTATATGATGTGATGATTACTTGAGATTCTTGTGTTGATGTGAGAGGGAAAACAGCTTCCTTTCTGTAGTATCCTTTCAAAAATAACTCAGAAAGCAAGAAATTCACTCAAAAATTCCTATTCATCCTACTTCATAGTCAAGTAAATATAGATGTCCCAGACTTGTATCATCTAATCCCAAGACTGTCTCAGCGACCACTTCTAAACATCCTCAGGAAAGACTTAGGGCAAGCAGAAAATGCAGAACTATTTATCTCTTAAATAGATGGTTTGATACTTGAAACTGAATAAGACCAAAAAGACTGTAGTTAACTATCAGCCCTCTTATGCTACTGAGATACAAGATAACAGATAAATTCCCAGAGATCTAGTACCTAATCTTTGGAAATATATCAAAACTTGCAACTAATAGCCTTCAACATCGACTCTATGGATTTAAACACTTTGCTTGGATGAGGAAAGGACAGTAAAATTCTTTCCTCTTCTGCTACAGAACCACAGTTTTAATCCAGATGAGATGCTAGTGGAAGAACATTTAAAACAAAAAAAAAGTTTTTTTGAAAATGCCTGTTGCCACTGTTATTTTTGAAATAAAACAGAGGCCTTTTCAGGTGTTCCTTCTACTATAAAGCAATAAATACTTTTTCAATTCTTTCCTGTACTTGTTAGAAATCAGTTGGAAATTCACGTGAAAGTTACCTTGACAGCTGTACAAACTCTTTGATGTATTTCATATTTCTGTCAAACAAGTTCCAGTTGAGCAGAAAAAGCACAACTTGCAGAACGTTTTCTGGTAAATCAGCTGGTCACACTCACAGATAGTTAAGTAATGATCAGTTATGATACCTACATAATCTTCCAGAAGTGTGTTAATTTCCATCCTGGGCCTATGAGAAGTGTCAACTCACAAAACTAATATACTTCAATAAAATATTAAGAAGAAAAATCACATGGTTTGAGGTATTGTTAACTATTAGATTTTATAGGGAATTAGAGCTAGTTGTACATATACAAGTTTGTATTTCTCAAACAAATTTCTGTAGTCTATTCTTTGACATGGTGGCAAAACTGATAATTCACTTTGGAGAAAGTTCACTGCCTGTAATTGCTGTTTAAGCATCTCAAGGTAACTTCAAAGCTCCTATCTGTCTAGAGACAGATCTTCCAGAGAAAAATATGTGGTTTTCACCCACAGATTTAACAGTAATGTCTGATTACCTTTTGAATACTCTTTTGGAAATATAATGGAAAATATATTTGAGATAAGATCTGTAACCATTTCTTTCAAGTTCTGAATATAACCTGATGATCATATGATAACACATTTTTATCTTTTGAAATCTGATGGCTTGCCTCATTTCATATTCATATTCTTGTACTTATGTAAGAATTGGACATTTTGGGTTACATTTTTCCTAATCAACATAATCAAATTACAGGACTTTTACAACTCATATTCCGCCCTTAACACCTCTTTAATTGCCAATCAATTCTTTCTACCGTGACACGGTTAATAAGCATGCTTATTTCCAGCAGTAAGCACCTTTTTCATTCAGTCTCATGACATGACATTGTCATTAGCTTCTTACCCTTTTTCTACAATTCCTCTTTCAGCTTATGTCATTCAATCTATTAACACAAGCCTTCACTCTTGGAATTACTCACAGACTCTAAGATTTAGACATCTGATCAAATTATTGCAGTTTATCTTTGGTTAATATACAGTAACTGTTCATTTGTACATATTTTTGTCTGCAGAAATGTAAGTTAATGCATTTAAGGAGCTGTAGTATTAATGTCACCTATTCTACTTTCATTGAGAGCTCAATTAAGCCATGTTATCCCACATTATTAGTGAGTTAAGAGTGGGCTCGAGGTGGTCCTGATCAGCCTAATCTATTGGGTAGCAACACTGCCCATGGCAGATGGATTGGAATTAGATGATATATAAAGTCCCTTCCAATCTAAGCCATTCTGTGGTTTTATGATTTTATGAATTTATCATGATAACTGACAACAGAAGTTTTAGAAACATGAGAAGAAAGATGAGAATTCTTTTTTTTTTTTTTTAATCAATCTTACCTTTTTGTGAATGGAAGTTCATAGGTGATATGATTTCTGACCTCCTGTTTTCCATTACTTTCTATTCATTACAGCTTCCCAAGGATTCAGACTGATCTGTTAATCTCCTGTGTTTATCTCTGCCAAATGTTGTCTAAAGAAAACAAAAGTCTTTTTTCAAGACTTCCCACTACTCTACCCCTATTAATGCTTTTGGCCCTGTTACTCTGCTTTGCAAAACTGGCTATCTGCCATGCCCCTGACAAAAAATGCAGTGCTGCTCTTTAATCACATTTTTTTTTTTGTTAAATCTATAAATGTATTGTTTCAAAGTGGTGTTTCGATTATATTTATTATAGGTAAAAATACAACTTTCAAAATACATCTCAATTTGACATCTCAGCTTAAGGGAAAGAACTTGCTTTCTATCTGACTGTGTCAACAAATAAAAACTATAGGCAACAAAGCTATATCTGGTAAGTGAAGTCCTTTAAAAAAAGTCAGTCAGCCTAAGGTGACACAGTTTCAAATCCTATAAGTGGAATTTTACGTTTTTGTTTAACAAGGGTATTAAATTAATCAATTACATTTTTTGTATACCTCTTTATAACTCCTTTGCATATTTGATCTAGAAAAAAATGCACCAGTGGAGACTTGCTACTTTAGTGGCTCTCTGATCTCTTCTGTCCTTTATTTCAAGAGACTATAGAAAGACCAAACTGTGACATACATATGCATTTGGCTTATGTCAATCATGGTTTTTCTTTTCCTTCATAATAGAAGAAAAGTTTTCAATTCTGCTTACACATAAAAAGTTCCAGCCCTGTCATGGCATAAAATACAGGGTAAAATGTTTTCACACTTGCCTCTGAATTTCTGGATATCCGATTCAGTTCTTTATTTTTTTATGGCTACTTAACAAAGAATTCATTCAATAAAGTTGCATTTCAGATCACTGATATTTAAATCTGTTTTCAATGTAGCAAGTCTGCTAATTCCATTTCTATTCGAAAGTTATTTAATTGGGTGTTTTTTAGCAAGTCATGCAATAATTCATTGCATTCTTCCTCGACTATCAATACATTTCACATTCATAACTGTTTTTACGAGGGAAAAATAAGTCCTTAACGTTGATTAAATCTGACGTTTCTACAGACTGTTAATTAACTTGTGGCATTAGTTAGTTTACAAAAGTAACAGAAGCATGGGGCTAGAAATATTCATAAAATGTCCATCCTTATTCAAATTGTACAGCTTCATCTTTTAATCAGATTTTTTCACATTAAATGTACTGTCTGGATAATCAACACAACTTTGTTATAATTCTAAATGGTGGTTTGGTGTTATCATCTACATGGCCTGGGAATATGGTTGGAATTAGTCTTACATGTTGTTGAAGCTGAAACAATTACATGTTGAAGCTGAAACAATTTTTGGCTCAAAGCTTATTCAGTGGTACCCAACCAAGATATAACCTGCTTGACAGGCTTTTGGGTTAATGGTTAACACGAGCACGGCAGATAGAGAAATGGATGTGTCTGGGTGACCAGGCGTTTTCGGCTGTTGCTTGTTTTGGGCATTCAAGCTGACTTATTGGGGTCATCTCAGAGGAGAAGACCACCATGCAGTCAGTGTTCATACGTAACAGCCCACCATGCAACAATTGCATGATCAACTGCTGTTTACCTAATGGGAGGGCCATGTACCACGGACACACTCTTGCCCCTGAAGAAAAAAACAAAAATTCCCCTGACAGCTAAAGCAAGATCTGACAAACTAAAACAGAAGTGCCCCTGACAACAAACTGCTGCCCCTGACAATCAAAATAATACTATGAAGAGGATAAAAACCTGCCAAACTGTAGCTGTGAGGGTCAACGAGATGCTGCTGATCAACTTGCCACCTCCCTACAGACAAGTGATACATTGCTGAACTCCTGGTGGTGACTATACCTGCTTTGTAAACCATTTGCTGGGATTTCTCTTTACTAATGCTAACTTCTCCATCTTTGCATTTCCTATCTGCTTAGAATTTGTAGTAAATTAGTTGCACAGCATTTGGCCTCTTTTGCTGCCTTAGTCTTCCTCCAGGTATATCTATGTCAAACCATCTCGTCCAATAATTAGAGCGAGACATACATACAGGAACTCAGTTAAGATCATTTTTCTTCTGCAATATTTTGGGTAGGTTACAGTCATAGGCAAATTTAAGAACTTTTCACATTTTCCAAATTCTTTCTTAGCACATTTTCTTGGGAATGTATTCAAAAGGCTGAAAATGGTAAACACTACACAAGAATAAGACAGTGGCAAAAACAGAAGAGGGGAAAAAGATGGAAATTTTCATGCACAGCTACAACTGTTACTCGACTAGTAAAGGCTGTGGAGAGATCTGAATATAAAAAGATACTAAATAATCTAAATGTGGAAAAATTCAGATGGTTTCAGTATCTTAAAGACTCTCAGTATTTCAGAAGTAAGATCCTGCCTTAAGATCTTAGCTTGGAAAAAATCTACAGCTATAAGACTATCCACTAAATCCACTGAAACAAAGATTACCTCTGAGTTTTATAGCTATAAATGTCTTCCTTGAACATAGCTTCTCTCCACTAGGATTTTATATTTAGTTCACATGTTTTCTTTATCATCCCTTTATCAAGAGTGCAGGAGGAAGGAGATGCCATAGAGTCCTCATGGCTCTAAGATGACTGTGGAGTAATTTAATGATGAAAAGAGCCACAGGATGCCCTTTTTTTACTCTCTCAGCTCTTTTTAATCAGACATATGTAAAGAGGTATAAATGATGGCCATGCTGTTTTCCCCATGGCCATTTCTTCACAAGTTTGCCTAAATAACTTTTACAGGGATTCTAAGAAGCAGAACAGTTGTTGCAGATGACTGTAGAGAATTTTCACTAAATTTCTTTTCTACAAGATTTACCAAACTTTTGATGACAAAGAATTTCATCTCTTAATGTCTTTTCCCAGTTATTCAGTATTTGGAGAAAAGTTTAGTGTTGCATGACCCAAAAGATACAATGTTAGAACAGAAGTAAAAAAAGTAAATTTTACTGCACAATGCAGTATTGACAACAGATGATAATGTCAGATGTACATTATTTACTAGAGTGCTGTGAGTCCAGACAGGGGAGAGTATATAGAGTAAGAAATAGTAATAGAAATAAGTGCCAAAGCAGTGACTGAATCTCTAGATTTTCTTTCCTAACTCTCAGAATGTATGTTCCAAGATGTTTTTACATGGAGGATGAGAGCAGATCATTTTAGGTGATTGTCTTCTTATCTTCTTGTATTTTTCATCGTCTGTTTCTTTTCTAGAGGGCTTGTATCCCTTGGAGGTAATGTCAGAAAATACAATAAAATGATAAGCAGCAAATTTTAAGATGTAGCTGTTGTGCTGTGGCAGAAAGGCTGAATTATTTTCAAGTACATGACTACCAGACGGCAGAGTGCTAAATCTAAACAGAAGGTGAACTGGTATTCTATAGAGTATATCATTAACATCATCACCTTACAACCACTACAGAAACTGGCATGAAGGGTATGAACAGAGAGTCACAATGCTGTTTCTTAAGGTCCAGTTAATGACATATATATGAAAAATGAAAAGGGTTCCGATAGTGATATTTTACCCAACTTTCAAAGCAGCTTATCAATATCATCAAACTCCTTGATTTCCTTAATATAGGTCTAGATATGACATTGGCCAGCTATTATTTCAACAACTGGGCAATACTGTGAGATAAAAATAGGAAACATTCAAGATTTTGCTCAAACCCATCTTTTCACAGTAAACACAGGTCTATGACTTTCTACCTTTTGTGTAGACAAAGGTTTACAGCAGTGCACTTCACTACTGTATTATGCCAGTTTATCATATTGAAAATTTTTATGTGTCCAATGTCAGGACATTGTCAAATCTACCTTTATCATGACAATCCTTCAATAGGGATATTTACAATTATAGTTATAGTGCTATTATATAAGACATACTTACGTGCATTGTGTATATCCTGAAGTAGCAATGAATACATGAGATTAACTATGTCCTAAAGAATGTATTTTAAAGCAAAATTTGTGGATATTTGTACGTTTATTTCATTGCAATTTACAGTCATATGAAAAAGAAAAAAAAAAGGGGGGGGAAATCATCTAACATCTAACAGGCTTGTCAGATGCTTTATGAAGACAATGAGCAATTTTCTAGCATTCTGGTCATCAGATAAAAACTGTGATTCACTAAATTTGTTTCAGAATTGCATTACCTGTACATTGTATCCCACATCATCAGCTGGAAAGTAAAATCACAATATTCAGTAAAGAGATTTGAATAAAAAATTGTAATTAACTTTGATTGTAAAGCTTAATAATATTTAGAGGATAAGTAAGCACTTTTTCAGACAATTGTTTCAGATGACTATCCTGTGACCCTGTCACCTCTCTGAGGGACGTGCAGACTGACTGGCTACCCAATACAACTGCCTACTGATTCTGTGCAATATTACACACTTCCACAATGCCCTACTGTTCCATTCTCCATGTCAAAGTAAAAACACTCATATTAAAATAGCCCTCAACTAAGTGTCCCCAGAGTCACAATAGACAAATAATGATGGAATAAGGTCACAGCTGCAAAACTATTTCTTGTAGATATGTTGATAGACAAATTGAAATTTTTTATATATCACATGAACTTGTTGTACATCTTCAGTTCTCTCTAATGTTTGTAAGACTCCATGAATAAAGTAAATGGTTTATCTTTTCAATTATATCCAAAATAAGATTGAAATATGTAAAATATTTCTGTTTTTTAGTATAGCAGTGTCTTAAAGTTAAGAAAAATTACAGTTCTCGTGTAAAATACATAACAGAACTATTTCAGGCCTTGACAGTTTTCCCTGCATAAATATTTTCCTCTGTGTCTAGTCACTCATGTCAAAAGAAAAGGGATGCAAACCTCCATTTTTCCTGGATTGCAGTGTTCTTCAAATTCACACAGACAGAAATGCACAAATGTCTTCTTTTCTTAGCAAAGAAGAGGGGAAAGATGTATGATTACAGACAGTTTCTGTGATGACATTCCTAGCAAATTAACATAAAACTGGAATGTGCCCAGAAATTATTCTCCCTGCTGGATGGCTTAATCTGAGCAAGGCTGACTCTCAGTAGAGCCCTGCAAATCTGAGGTAGATTCCTTGCAAGGTCACTTAGTCTTAAACAGAGAGCTCCACAACGCCAGACACATTCATTCCTTAGCTTAGCTCAGCAACAGCAATTGACTGTTCCACCCTATGGATCTGGGACTATTTTTCACCAAAATTGTAGTATTTTCAGATACATTATTTTATATTCCTTAAAATATATTTAATGTATGTTGACGTATTTAACGCACGGTGAGCAATATCAATATAATTTTTACAGAATCACAAGTCAGCAGGTAGGGAATGCTGGCTTTCTGTTTCCCTTATGCTACTGCTCCCAACAAATTGTTATTTCTTTGTCTCTTCAGAAAATAATGTTTGCCACTTGTTCAAGGTGATGCTATAAACCCTCTTTTCCTTTTATCCTGTGGCTTATTATGGGTTTCATTGTTGTTGTTCCTCCTTTCCCCACTTTTTTAAGCCTATATGGTATAATAAATCATATCTAAAGCTGATGATTAATACTGAGACACTGTATAGTGAAGCCTCTGAAAAGAAGGAAATTGTGCAAACAAGCAGAATTATCTGTCACCACATGACAAAGTTCAAGCTTAAGAAGCTTCTTGTCAAATACAGTTGACTGAATGAATGACAGATTAGATTTTAATGGCAGTAAAATAAGCTATAAACCATTGCTTTCCTTTGCAATATAAAAATATCTCCTTTTAAACACTCCATGATGAAATGCAGTAAAACAAAATAAAAAGTAGTTGTAGAATCAGTGATGTTTCTTCCTCACCCAGAACACAATGAATTATATTAATAGATGTAATGATCAAAAGCTGTCAAGGGCAATTTCATTTTGTTGTTGTTGTTATGAAAATGGGAGCCTAGACAAACCATACATCTACCACTTCCATGATTTTTGTGAGGTTACTAAAGTTTCAAAATCTCTCTTTAATTTTGCAGTCTGTAGGCAGCTCTGGAAATAATTTATTGACTAATTTCTTAGTTAAGATGTTTAGATGTTTCTGTATTTCTCTTTAAGAATATGAAATATTTTGGCTTCCAATGGAAAGATGCAGAATACAATTCCATAATTGAATGGTGAGTTTAGATGAGAATGAGGTGTCTTATTTTTTAGGAAATCTCCAGATTTAATTTTCATTCTGAAATGTACATAAATATTGTCTTTCTTCAGTTCTTATGAAAAATAACAGCCTACAAACCCAGAGACAACAAATCAAGTAAAACATTTCATTTCAAACCACAAAATACTCCTTCTTATTTACATATATTACTATTTACATAAAACATGATAAATAGATTGTACACATTATATTTGTTATTTATGATGCATTTGAAAAATTGTGTCATGGAGTTACCTAGATAGATCTGTGCCCGTGACAGGGGGGCAGTAGGCTCGTGGGCCCCCTCCCCCCCCCGGCTTCCCGAGAAAAATGGAGCAGCAGCAACAATCTAAGAAGGAGAACTTATTTTACTAACTACGATGTTGGAATGCAAGATAACACGATATAATGCAATCTAATTGGGAGTAAGGATAATAAATCAAATGAAATGAGAGAGAGCGAAAGAGCGATAGAGAGAGAGAAAGAGAGAGAGAGAGAGAGAGAGTTTCCGAAACCGAAAGCCCTACTTGATGAAGGCTCATGGCTTGGAAACACACCCACTGCTCTCCCTGGCAGCAAGCGAAAGTGAAAAAAAGGCGTGCAACCAGATGACGTATCTTCCGTGATGTATCTTCCTTCTCTGACCGTGTGGTCCTCTGGGATATGCAGTTCCTCTCTTTTGTCCGTGATGTTATGATGTGGAATACCAATAGCAAAGTTACAAAACCATGACAAATCGTTGAAAGATTATTTAGTCCATTTTTATTCCCCAAGGTGCCTTTGATATATACATCAAGGAGCACAACTGAAATGTCATTTAAGAGTTCACACCAGGTATTTTAGCACCTTCTTATTGAATGGACACTCTTATGACTGTCTCAGATTTGTTAGTAGTATTTTATTATCTATACTGTTTCTTTGAATCATGATTCTTTGATTTCACTGAAACATCGCACTGCTTTTTTTTTCATATATTTATCACTACCTGAAAGACAAATCAAAATAATGTGATTTAGATGAGACAAATTTGAGTTTTAGGAAGACACTGTAACCTAGACTGTCTTTTTGTTCTATGGCACAGCTGTGTAATAACTTCTTGTTTTAGTAGTTTTAGTTGAGGCTAGGAAAACTTCTCTGGGCTTCAGAAAAAAAATGCATGCTCCTTCAAAATAATCTTTGCAAAATGCAAGAAATTGCCTAATTTCATTCTGGACTTCAGAAATGTGGAACTCCTATCTTCTGTACAAATAATGTATGAATTCAAACTGTTAAAGACAGTCTAGTCTGAAGACAGGAGTGCAAGACTAGGATCCCTGGTAATTATTCATAGTTTTGCTGTGGATCTGCTATGTAATGTTGAACAAGTCACTTCCACGTGTTCCTAATATACAAAAAATGCCTTTGCATAAAAACACATGAGCTAATGGCTACTCTCTTTGAAAAGCAGTCTGAAATCACTGGATACCGCTTTCAAAATTAGCACAAACAAAGCAAAACATTTGAGGATTGAGTCTTTACTAAGACTTCACTGAACTTCATTAATCTTTGTTAATGTTTGTCAAAGCATTATTTCCTTTTCATGGCATCATCAACCATGATCTGTACCACAGAATTCAATTCAGGATGGTCTGTATGAGCTCTGAAGGACTGTCTCAGAGAAGGGATAGGAAGTAGCAGGTAAAATTCTAGAATTAAAGCTCAAAGATAAATAAAAATAATTGAAGAAAAGTCTCAAGAATTTAATATGGCTTAAACAGACTAAAGGATTTGCTTATAAAATATTAGAGGTCCTGGTAGATGAAAAACTTGACATGAGCCAGCAATGTGCATTTGCAGCCCAGAAAGCCAACCACTTCCTGGGCTGCATCAAAAGTGTAGTGGCCAGCAGGAAGAGGGAGGGGATCATTCCCCTCTATTCTGCCCTCATGAGGCACCATCTGAAGCACTGCATCCAGCCCTGGGGTCCCCAGCACAAGAAAGACATGGAGCTGTTGAAGTGGATCCAGAGGAGAGCCATGAGGATGATCAGCGGACTGGAGCATCTCTCCAATGTAGAAAGACTGAGGGATATGGGCATTTCTCTGAGAAGAGAATGTTCTAAGGGAAACTCATTGTGGCCTTTCAATACTTAAGGGGACCCTACAAAAAGATGGGGAGAGAATCTATCAAGAATTGTAGTGACAGGACAAGAAATAATGTTTTTAAACTAAAAAAGGTTAGATTTTGATTAGATATAATTAAGAAATTCTTCTCAGTGAAGGTGGTGAGGCACTGGAAGAGTTTGCTCAGATAATTTGTGCCTGCCTGACCCCTGAAAGCATTTGAGGCCAGCCTGGATGGGGTTTTAAGTAACTGGTCCACTGGTCCAGCGGAAGATGTCTCTGCCAGTGACAGTGGGATTGGAGCTAGCTGTTTTTTAAGAGATCTTCCAATCCAAACCACCCTACAGTTCTATGATTCTAAGAGATTTATTCTCACATGATGCAGACTGCTGTGAAACCTGGGTCACTGAGCTACTATATCTGCTGACAATATTTATTTTTTAAGAATAATATTAAGAAAAAGTTCAGGATTAAAACACACAGAAGTGAAAAGCCATGTTATTTGACTTCTAAAATAATTTATTCCTGCATTAAATGAAGCCACATATAAATTATTGCAGACCACATAAAGGCATTCCCACCTCATGCCAGTGAACCTTAATGAGAGCAAGTTCTTGATCCACTGAAGCCCCAGAGGTTTCCTGGAAAATCGTCTTAGTAGAAACTTACAGAGCCAGCGACCACTAGCAGAATAACTCCTTTTAGACAAAACACACCATCACTATCAATTGACAACAAAAGTGGGTAGTTTCTACATTGTTTAGCACACATTTTTAGCACACATTTTATTAAATTAGATCATAGACTGAGTACCAGCTTTAGTGAAACATGAAAATGTTCCAAAGGAGAAGTATTCGAGTTTCACTGACAAGCTTAAAGAATTAAGTTTTTACTTAGTATCATCAGCTTGTCTCTTTTCCCCACTGCTATCAGATCTTAGAACTTCCAGACAGTGTGCTAGAGAAATGTCTAAAATTATGTCATCATAGAGAACAGTTATATCCAACCAATTCTGCTGACATAGTCAAATAGGAATGAATAAAGTTCACATGAAAATCCACCAAGTTTCTTAAATCATGATGGAGACTGCCACTTTTCTGAGAACATTTTCCCTGTAAGTCTTGGGAGATAAATTATTCAATTAGTAAAGATTATCAAAATTGGGAAGTGCTGAGCAAATCTACACTGGGTTTACTGGAGTCCTGCTTATGAACAGTCACTACAGATGAACAGATTGATTGTAACACCAAGGACCTTGTCATGATAACTCCCAGACATACAAATAGTAGCATGCCCACATGTGTGTTCATCAGTGTGACCCCTTCAAAATATCTCAGAAAACTGTACTTACTTGTTATTAATCCTTCCTTTTACTGTTTAATTTCTGGGAACACAGCAAGAGAAATATTGAGTATGTAAAAGAAAAAAACTACTCTAGATTAATAAACAGAGACAAAAACAAACAAACAAACAAAAAAGAGTAGAAAAAGAAGTTAATGCATGAATGCAGGTTAAATAGGCAAAATAAAGCCATTATTTTCAGCAGGTAGAAGGATTTGTAACTAGGGAGTATTCCAGCACAGAATAACAACATACAGTGCATATTCTTTTTGGGTACGGAAATTTTCACCACAATCTTTCTTTCTTTATCATATCATCTGACAAGAGTATTTGAGATTTTTGATTCCATAAGAATACCTTCCAGGAAACAACCTTCCAAATTCTCACTACTTGAAATCTGCTCATTTCATTAAGAGGAGTTTGCTGGACCTTAGAACGTACAGACACATGTACAGATTAGCCCATTATATGTATAATTTAAGTGCACTGTATAGTAAATTTGCATCTAGAACATCTAGTATGATTAGATTTTTCACTGGTGAAAAATGAATAGATAAACTAAGCCTCAGGGAAAAAAAAAAGTGAGAGGAAAAAAAAATCTCAGAGAAGGAAATAATTGCATTAAGAACAAATAAGAATAAATTGAAGCTATATATTCAGACACGATTAAAACTTTTAAATTTTTTCACCTCTTTCTGAGGGGAATGGCAATTTGCATTCAATGAAAGCACTATTTCAGCATATCTTCTACGAGTCACATAAGGATGCTGCCATAGTATCACACTACTGAGTGCTTTAGGAAGAAAAGAATGGAATAGCTAGCTGTATTAAATTCAAAGTGTTAAAGTAATGTGTTGTTTTTGTGTTGTTTTTTTTTTTTCTCTTATAATAATGAACGTGCTCATGATTTGTAAATATTATAGAGTAGCCTGGTTACCATGATTTTTTTTTTTTTTTTTTTTTCACAAATCAACTTCATAGAATGCTTTAGTGCAAGAATGGTTAAGTAGAAATGGAGAATCTGATTAGGTCAAAAAGCATATTGTCATGGGGCACATTGTCATGGGGCAAAAATCCTGTGTATGTAACACTTCCTTATACCAGACAGGCTCTGACAGAATCATCACTACTTTCAATATTTTCTAGTCAGTTTCTGATCAATCCAGTAGTGGCAACCTTTTAAAAAAGCCAGTGGAGTAATGCAAAAGCTGGTGTTCAGCTGTCTTACAAAGGCTCTCTCATCACTATTTCAACACTGTTTTTTCCTTCTCTTAAGAATAAGGTCTGGAAAGGATGTCTGGCAACACTCCTGGTAGACGAGAGGCTAGACATGAGCCAGCAGTGTGTGCTTGCCCGGAAGGACAACTGTGTTCTAGGCTGCATTAAAAAGGGAGAGGGAGATGATTGTCCCCCTCTACTCAGCTCTTGTGAGGCCCCGTCTGGAGTACTGCATCCAGGCCTGGGGCCCCCAGTACAGGAAGGATGTGGAGCTCTTGGAGCAGGCCCACAGGAGGACCACTAAGATGATCAGAGGGCTGGAGCACTTCTCCTATGAGGAAAGGTTGAGGGAAGTGGGCTTGTTTAGCTTGGAGAAGAGAAGGCTCCAGGGAGACCTCATTGTGGCTTTTCAGTACTTGCAGGGAGCTTATAAACAGCAAGGGGAACAACTGCTTACGAGGGTGGATAGTGATAGGTCAAGGGGGAATGATTTTAAACTGAGACAGGGTAGGTTTAGGTTAGATATTAGGAGGAAGTTTTTCATGCAGAGGGTGGTGACGCCCTGGAACAGGTTGTCCTTGGAGGTTGTGGATGCCCCCTCCCTGGAGAAATTCAAAGCCAGGCTGACTGTGGCTCGGGGCAGCCTGGTCTAGTGGCTGGCGACCCTGCATGTAGCAGGGGGTTGAAACTCGATGATCATTGTGGTCCTTTACAACTGAGGTCATTCTATGATTCTATGATGATTCTATGATAACGTAATGAGACTGAGAGAGAGCCTGGACTGGTTAAGTCAAGTGTAAAAGAGGAAGTGATTCTACATCTGCAGGTAGAAAATTATTAACAAGAGAACAAGAAAAAATGACAAAAAAATCCAAAACGACTGTAAGAGCTGACTAAAAACATGCCAGAGAGAGAGATTCCCATGAATTGCAAGTTGACTGTATGTTTGACTTTTTTAACGAAATTAAAAACGATATCAGATCTTGTAATACAAAATCTTTTTTTCAAGAAGAGTCTAATACACAGGGACATAAGCAACAAAGTCCAGTAAAGATCATCCCTAGAACTGCTTGCAAGAAAATGATGCCAGTCCAGTCCTTAGCTTTGGGACTTCCAGAGACAATCTCCTCTAATCTGATCAGCTCATTTTCCATCTGTGTAAAAACAGCGTCTTAAGCTCTGAAAAAAGTTTGAGAGATGGTAAGTAAGAACACTGGAATGGGAACTGATTCTTGTTGACAGTTCTTTCTGAATAAATCCAAACTACTTTTTTTATTACTATACCACCCACATAGTAGAAAATGCAGAGTCTTGCAAATATGAAGTACTATCTTAATCTCCATATAAAAGATAAAGAGAAGTCTAGGATCCTATATATGCCAAGCACTGCTAATTGTTTTTGTATTTGGATAAAAAGTATTCAAAAAGAATTGTTCGTGTGGGCATGTGGGTGTAAATTTATTTGGCCTTAGCCATTGGTCTCTACTATTACAAACTTAGATCTGCAAGTCCTATTCACCTAACCTGAAAATGCAGTTCACAGAACACAAACAAATACGATGGGTAATCCCAGTGAATCTCAGGATGGAATTCCACGATAAAAGATAAAATGAAAATTAACAGAGGGTTCCAAAAGAAATCAAAAGGTATCACATGGACTGTCAAACTGCTTTTTATTTATCAACCAGTCTCAGGGTATGATAGAGGTGAAAGGGTTTCAGAAAGCAGAGAGTATGAAGGACATGAATAAATGTATGGGCACAGAAAAGAAGAAACAAATCACATGGTAAAGCAATTATAATAAATCCATACTGTAAAATAACACTGACGGGGAATAGACTATTGGGAAGAAAGAACATAAATATGACATTGAAGAGCATAAAACAAAAGTACATCTCTAAAAGGAAATAAGTTGGAATTATGTTTAAAAAATGAAATTTTAAAAAAATCAGCCTAGAGCCTGCTCAAGTCTAATTTGTTCAATATTGTCTGCTGGCATGCTATCTACTCAGTGATACTCAACTTAGTGATGTAATGAAGGTGAAGACTTTGAGTTATGAAACCATCTGACTAGGAAAACATTTGCATCATGGAGCTAAAAAGAGAGCCTAAACAACACAGATAGACATTCTGAAAAAATTAATTTAGGAACAGGTGTGAAATACTATGTTTATAAACACAAAAGAAAAGGGAGAAATACTGAAAATGCTAAATGTGATTTAAAACAGAAGAGTTGAACGTTTAATCTCTGTATGATTTGTAAACAATTGCATTGTTTTACGTAAGTTAACAAAGCTGATTTATACTGAGAGATTTTATATATGATGCCTAAAACACATTATTAAGAGGCGAAAAAAAAGTAAGTATGAAGGAGGAAATGTGCCAAAGTCCAAGTATACAGTGTACTTCCAGAACGCAAATCTATTCGGTTCTACTAAAACAGATTTAAGAATAACTCTTCATAATTTTACCTGTATGTCTATACTATTATCATATTAAATGACATCCTTGGTTCAGTTTGTGGAATTTGCCTTTGCCTCTGAAGGTTGTTGTTTGTTATGTGCAAGGGCTCCTTTCTTTTTTTCCCCCCTACCTCACACGTGATTATCAGTTTAGTTTTACTTTATCCCTATAGAAGAATTGTTAGCTGATACAGAAACATAGCAAGTTAAAGAAATCAACCAGCCAGAGAACTAAAGAGGAAATATAAAACAAAAGCAGATCACTATGAACTGGGCCTCCTGCGAAGATCATCGTATACTTGTACAATTTATTACAGGAGATACATTATCGGTTTTCCACTAATTCTTTCTACACAGATGTACTCCTTAAGGTGTTATTTACTGGCATGGAAGTACCTGTAACTAAACAGACAAAACAATATGGAGATGCTCAAACATCTCTGAAGCCCTTTCTGAAAACCTGTTTAATGAATCATAGCAAGGTTTGAAGAGACAAAGTGTAATCATAATCATAGAAATAGAATGGCCTGGGTTGAAAAGGACTTCAAAGATCACCTAGCTTCAACACCCCCCCCCCCCCACCATGGGCAGGATCACCAACCACTGGACCAAGCTGCCCAGAGCCACATCCAGCCTGGATGTGTAGGAGGGTTCCTCAGAAGAATTTTGTCAAATTAAGACATCAGCAACAGAGTTAAACTAGATCAAAGCTTTCCTATCATTTTCTTACTTTGTGAAACATAATAAAGGAAAAGCAGCAATAAATAATATATTTCCCTTTACATAAAATATTTCATCACATTCAGTCAGAAAACTGGACACTAGCTGATGTCTGCCAGTTTTCTTTCTAGACTAGAATGTATATAACTGTTGTAATGGTATGCTCCACACTGCCCACAGCCCACAGCCATCTGGTGGATGAGGGAAAGGCTGTTGATGTGGTCTACCTAGACTTCAGCAAAGCCTTTGACACTGTATTGTGTCAGTATTCTCCCACAGTATTCTGCTCCAGAAGCTGGCAGATCGTGGCTTGGACAGATACATTCTTCGCTGGGTAAGGAACTGGCTGGAGGGCCGGGCCCAGAGAGTGGTAGTGAACGGAGTTAAATCCAGCTGGCAACCGGTCACGAGTGGTGTTCCCCAGGGGTCGGTGCTGGGGCCTGTCCTCTTCAATATCTTTATTGATGACCTGGATGAGGGTATTGAGTGCACCCTCAGTAAGTTTGCAGATGACACCAAGTTGGCTGGAAGTGTTGATCTGCCTGAGGGTAGCGAGGCCTTACAGAGGGATCTGGATAGGTTGGATAGCTGGGCTGAAGCCAATGGGATGAGGTTCAAGAAGACCAAATGCCGAGTCCTGCACTTTGGCTGCAACAACCCCAGGCAATGCTACAGGCTTGGGGCAGAGTGGCTGGAAGACTGTGTAGAGGAAACAGACCTGGAGGTGTTGATTGATGCTAGACTGAACATGAGCCAGCAGTGTGCCCAGGTGGCCAAGAAGGCCAATGGCATCCTGGCTTGTATCAGAAATAGTGTGGCCAGCAGGAACAGGGAAGTAATTATTCCCCTGTACTCAGCACTGGTGAGGCTGCACCTTGAGTACTGTGTCCAGTTTTGGGCCCCTCACTGTAAGAAAGACATCGAGGCCCTGGAGCGTGTCCAGAGGAGGGCAACAAAGCTGGTGAGGGGCCTGGAGCACAGACCTTATGAAGAGCGGCTGAAAGAGCTGGGGTTGTCCAGTCTAGAGAAAAGGAGGCTCAGGGGAGACCTTATTGCTCTCTGTAACTACCTGAAGGGAGGTTGTAGTGAGCTGGGGGTTAGCCTCTTCTCCCGGGTGACTAGCGATAGGACGAGAGGGAATGGCTTCAAGCTGCACCAGGGAAGGTTCAGGCTGGACGTTAGGAAATACTACTTCTCTGAAAGGGTGGTCAGGCACTGGAATGGGCTGCCCAGAGAGGTGGTGGAGTCACCGACCCTGGTGGTGTTTAAAGAGCGTTTGGATGTTGTGTTAAGGGACATGGTTTAGCAGGAACCATTGATGAAGGGCGAATGGTTGGACTGGATGATCCTGTGGGTCTTTTCCAACCTTTGTGATTCTATGATTCTATTCTTTGATTCTCCTTTGGCCTGGTCATTACACCTGAGGCTTTACTCAGGACTCATAACAAAGTCTTGCTAAATTCTATGACTATGAGTCTGTCATCTTACCACATATATAGTGAACAGTCTGAGAACCCCTTGAGCTCTTCCATGCATGACAAGACTGCATGTGACCTCCCCAATTCCTTCTAAATGTTGTGAAATGTGAGTGACTATAGTCTCATGGTGGATTATTGGAGGTGACTTATTGAAATGGTCACCTCTTAAGAGAAGGTACAGGGCTGAGGAAACCTCCAGTGGAGAACGTGGTGAATATGCAAGGAGTCTGTTTCATGATAGTTCCCTAAGCAACAAAGGACCTGCAGACCTTAGATGTTTGAAACACCGGGGCATCTGCGTATGCTGACCTTGTTACATCAATTGCAACAAAGGTAAGTATGACTAGAGTCATTCAAGCCCCACCTGAAAATAAGAAACTAGTATGAAAATGGCTTATGGGGAAGATACCATTGCAGACAAGTCAGGAGGACACCTCTGACTTCCAGGACAAGCTGATGAGCTGAGTCTCCCTCCCTCCTCCATAGAGATGCCTATTGGCTAATATTTGCACAGTCAGTAATGCCAAGTGCTTACCTAGGAAACTTAGAAATCTTTATAGGGAAGATTCAGGCTGGACGTTAGGAAATACTACTACTCTGAAAGGGTGGTCAGGCGCTGGAATGAGCTGCCCAGAGAGGTGGTGGAGTCACCGACCTTGGTGGTGTTCAAGGAGTGTTTGGATGTTGTGTTGAGGGACATGGTTTAGCGGGAACCATTGGTGAAGGGCGAATGGTTGGACTGGATGATCCGTGGGTCTTTTCCAACCTTAGCGATTTTATGATTCTATGATTCTATGATTCTACAATTTAACATGCTCACTATTCTTCATACTCACTCCTGCTATGTAGACAACATTTATCATTGGAAATAAAAAACCCATGATCTGTTTCTTCAATAAGGAGCACTATTAAGCTATTCATAAGAGTTTTCACTGGGTGTAATAAGACACCATGAGGGTGTCCATGTGAGCCCATTTGAACACAATGAGATGAAGGTGCAGTGAGCTATGTGTGAATCTGTGACTGTGAGAGTCTTCCTTGAACAGAACTATACTCCTTAAGAGTAGACATGTGAGCCGGTTTGAACATGTTGGGACTTACAGTGCAAAGTTGGATCTTTACCCTTTTAATGCCACAACTCTATACAATTACCGTAGAATAGCATTATCTATAAATAAAGCAAAATATATAGATTTCACCTACTATTACAGAAAACTATTTTACAAGAATAACATGAATGAAAATGAATGCACAGTAATCTCAAATAATTACAAGAAACGATACCATGGAAATTGTTCTTCAAATCATTTTTATTCGATCTGCTTCTCATGTCAGTAATTATGTTCTTATTTACATTGGAAAGTACGGAAGACCTTAGTAGCACAAGAGCTGGAATGTCAGACAGGCCTTGGTGGAGGTGAGTTAACACAGGCCTCTGAGACGTCAGCACATTCTTGGCCTCTCTAGTGCTTACCTGGGAGATAAGCCAACATATTGTATACTTCTCCTTGGCCTCCCAGCACTGTGACTACAGATAGATTTATTTGGCTGTCCTTTCACCAATGAGAAATGCTCCCTAAAAGAGATGTATTTCCTTCTCAAATCCAGACTGACTTCAGTTGCTCCTTATTCTGGCTTCATCCGGTGAGTTACCTGTTTAGAGGAGAATGTCTCTCGTGTCCTGGATGTACAGACATTACTCATTTAGCCTCAGATAAATAGCTAGGCTCCCTCTGCAGGGAAGCCACAGACGGAGGCACCGTCTGTTTCTTCTGGTATAGTGCAGGGGTCGCTCTACAAGTCCCATTCACTAATTTTCTCCACCTTCTCCTGTTTCCTTCCTAGTGATGCCAGAAGGAAGACAGCTGACTGGCTCATAACTGTCTGGAGAACCAGTCTTTCTTTCTCACATGCTTCCTCAAATTAATTGACCTGAATGTGCAAGCCATTAATACAGAAATCAAGACATTTCCAAATATGTGTTTCATACAATTTTTCATTATTAGCCCAAGTTTCTGAGGAGAACAATATGTCTAGATGTTAGATAAGATGTGAATTCAATTTTCTTACCAGAAATCCTTACTTACAGTGCACAGCATGGTGTCCAGGTATATACATAACTTTAGGTGGGAATTTGTAAGTAAAACACAAATGATTACAGCAGCAGATGAACAAAAATGTTTATGCTTTTATCATAAAATATCACAAACAGCTTTTCTGATTATCAGATATATTACAGTCTTCAGAATGAATTGCTGTGCCAATTGCTTGTTCTTCAAGAAGGAGAAAGAGGAAAGGAAAAAAGTACTTGATAAAATAGAATGGCAAGTTAAGCTGACATCCAGCTGATTGCTGATACAGAAGAAAAGTACCCACAAGTATAAAAGATACTTGCATATCTTAACCTGTTTATTTTCTTCTTTTCTCTTCAATGACCATCTCTAATAATTAATGTTGGCCACAATGATATGGATTGCTCCAAAAGTAATGCTTCTTATTTCTGTCCATGGAAACTACAACAGATAGAAAGAGCAAAATGACACTATTTGATAGAGAAGGTTCTCAGCTAAAAGACATGATTTTTCAATATAGTCACCACCATTAGCTGTGCATTTTCACCAGCCATGAATGAAAGCCTGCATGCCATGTTCATAAAAATGAACCAGCTGAGGTGACCCACAGTTTCACCACTGTAACCCTTAGATATATTTAACTGGAAATATGTTTTAGAACAGATATTATAATCTGTATGATTAGACTATATGACCAAAACATGTATTTGTAACTATTAAACAGCATTCACTCCAAATATTGTTAATGAACTAACAAGGACAGAATGGCTAGTGAAATATGACTTTTTTAGTCTTCTAACATACACTTTCCATATACATATTTTTCTATACTGATAGAGGTGGTAAACTTCATTAATTCTAATTGTCTTTTCTTTCAGAAAGCTATTATTAAAACTGTTGATCATAAACGCCTGCAAATCCAGTGCTGTGAGAGAAATGACAGATTTTGTTTCCTTGAAATAGGAACTTTCCAGGCATTGTTATTTCAGATGCAACCATCATCTATTAGGAGCCATCACTGTGATGCTGCAGGCTAGTTAGAATCTGAGTAATGATCCCTGTGATTGGTATCGTTAATGAGTTTTTCCCTAAGTTCTTCTTCTGACTTGTGGTCACTACTTTAATATCTGTTTCTTTTTTTAATAGTTTTTCCTTCTGCAATATATTACTTTCATTAAAAAAAGATTGAGTTGCAAAATTCTACATTTAATCTAGCAAATTTCTCTGAAAAAGTTGCAATATGAAACTATACAAGCCTTCTAACTACACAAAAAAAATGGCTTAATGTTGGACTACAGTCAATATATGAGAACTAAGCTCCATAGGAAAGCCATGAACTTCTTCATTTTATTTTATTTTATTTTTAGCATTCAAATGTTTTGCTATTTCTCCAAAGTAAATGGTAATAAATAAATAAATAAATAATAAAAATTGCTGACAAAATGGCTTAGGCAGTAGATTGTATCCATCCTTTGTTATTAGTATTTATATATATTTGGGCCAAGTAGAAAAATTCTAGAGAGAGTAGTATCTTTCTAACAATAGAAACACCATATAAACTGTACTTAAATTCCCATATTACAAAGCTTCTTGGGAAATCAGTGTACCTATGTATATGAAAGGTTGAGTACTATTACAAGTTAGTCATCATTTTACCTAATTCCTGGCATTCAGCAGTCATTTAGTCTAATCATGAAATCAAAGCAATCAAAGGAGTCACTGGAAAGAAAAGAATACTTCCAGAGGATAGCTCAACACTTCTAGTGTGAGCATCTAAAACAAGGAGAATAAACCACCAGTGAGAGATGCCTTTTTCAAACCACAAAAGTAAGAAATGACTAAGCAGATTAAACTAAATACCAAATTTTAGACACCTTGTTAGGTGATGTAAATCTCACACTAAGCATCTGCACCAAACAGAGAAAATGAAAAATACGTGTTGTCATGACCAAATTTTTAAAATGAGTTTGTCTTCCTCTTCCATATGTCTCAAACAACAAAAAGATTAAAAAAAAAAAACAAAAAACTATTATAACATTGTGCCCTTTTTCTTCAACCCATTACTTTCTAGAACAATAAATTTAGATTGATACAGTTGTGCAGGAAGTCTGGTTTTGAGAGTTATTCATATTTCTTCAGTGAGAAAATCAGATTTTGACCTGGCCATGCAATCTACTCTGTTACTCTCTAATCTTATTCACAAATCAAGTAGAGTTTTGCAAAAGCCTAGCTCTACACTTCAGAACTAAAGAGAAAAGTCTAAAGGCTTTGAAGATTTGAACTACCTTTGAAAATTTAGTCTGGTGACCCTTTTCCAGAGCCCACTGGGCCCACTGGAGATTTTTGCATTTACTTCAAAAGGCTTTGGATCAAATCATCACACACCAACTCTCATATACATAACTATGTTCATTACAAAAAGAGATTTGTAATATCAGGATTCAAGGAAAAATTAAATAAACTGCTTAGAGACACTAAATTTCCCCACATATTTTCTGCTTAGATTGAACATATATGAACTCCACCATGTTTTTGAACAGAAATTGGCTTTGCTGTTCTAGGCTTGAAGAAAAATATATTTAATATTCTGTAGCCATCTATGCAATACTACTCTTCAGCCAGAATGAATAATTCTAACAGGCTGATGTTTGAGCATATACTACAACACAGCAGAACTAAAGGTGGAAGTTCAACTGCTGCAATTTCAAACTATTGATCAATGGTAATTTTTTTGGCACCCTTGGGTTAGTCATGCTGGCATATGGCAAGCAAGCAAACCATGAAGGTTGAATATGAATCATTGGTATCAATATAACTCCCCTTTAGTTTTCTTAGATTTACATACTTGTTCCTGCTAGGTTGTCTCTTTCTCCTGCGCACTTGCTGTGAGCATCACAGGAAAGTGCATCTTGAAGACCATGTCTTTAGAGCACATGCAATTAGAGAGATTTTAACCTGGCAGGCAGCTGAGCATCACGCAGTTGTTCATTCAATCCCTCATCTCTCATGGGAGAGGGGGCAAGAATGCTTGGGCTTAGATACGGGCAGTTTAATAAGAAAGAAACTGGAAATATATGTGCAAGAAAAGGGGAAAAAAGCAAAAAATATAATTTAAGAAAATAAAATACAGCTTTAATACAATAGCATAAGCCGTGAGAAGAGGAGATGCAGGATAAAAGACAGAGGAGTACAGATATGGGATGTAAGAGATGGCTATTTCAGTGTTACGGGCTATTACTAAAGACCATCTGGTCATTAACAACTCACCCTTGGTCAGTTAAAGAAATGCAGACCTGGAGCTGCAAAAAACGACTTTTAGAGGTTGCAAGCAAAATACAGAAATATTGTCTAATTCACATAAAAGTCACCATATGTAGTGAATCTGAATGTAACCTGGGGCTGCAGATGAAAATAGAAAGAGGAATGTGTTAATGTGTGTTAGAAATAAAATAGTGACCAAAAGAGAATGCTACAGTGAGAAAGGTGAAGCCACCAACATGACTATCACATTCATCCTTGTGAAATACTCCCAGTGCCATTGCCAGTATAGCAAACTGTATAGCAATGCCAGTATAGCAAACACCCAAAGACCAAAATTAAACCTCCTGCCTCATCTTTCAGAGGAACTAGGAAAGGGTGAACACATCAGGAAAAGGAGTAGAAACTGCATGTCTGTTAGATGACTTATTTTCTGTGAAATTCATTTCACCTTGAAAATATCTCAGTGGTGCTTTGTACACTTTTTTCCTTGTTTTGAAACTGTCATGTATTTGACAAAGGATATCCTCTCTCAATAAAAACATCTAAAAAGAGTTGGAAATAAAAATATCCTTACACATATATGGAGTGACTTTATTTTGTAGCTGCAAATACAAATGATAGAAGTTCAATTCACTCAAATAAGTGGGGTACAGTTTAAAGTAACCAAAAAGGTAGAATATGTGTCTATGTGTGTCTGGGAGAGGATTTCAGATTTGGTTTCTATTTCAAAGCCCATCTGGAAACTTTAGAAGAGTTCTCTGTTCACTGTATCAAGGGGGAAAAAAAAAGAAAAAAAAAAAAAAACTTAACTAAACCTGGGATAAAAAATGTTATACATTACACATGGAAAATGAAAATAAGAGTATTTTGCCTTTATGTATTTTCACCCATGAAAAAAAGAAAAGTGAGAGGAAAACCAAGTCTCTTTTCATATACATAAACTGATATTTCTTACAGCCTCTACACCCTAGGTAAAATATCACTAACGTTATCAAAGATGAGGTTACTTCTTACTGGACACATTTACAATTATGCATTAATATGGACTCTGAAATGTCAAAATTCAACCTTTGTAGCCTTTCCATTGGACTGATTCATTCATCATGAATACCTGTCTATGGAAGTCTCTGATGTTGTGTGAATGGTACCTTAATTGTGTGTTTTCCTACAGCAAGATCTTAGTATTTCTCACAGCTTAAGTGTGAAATACTTTAATTTTCTATGCTCAGTTTGAGGATAATCACAACAGCTCTGAGGTGTATTTTTCTAATGGATGCACTGACCTAGCATTGAAGCCATACAGCTTTATCTGGAAAAATAAAAAACTCAAAAAAGGCTTTATCCTTCCTTTGTTAGTATTCCAAAGAGATATATCTAATATAATACATTTACCTACCTTTATCATATTAATATAGAATGAGCAACTTAGAAGGAGTTCTCCATTTCCACTGAGTTGTCCAAGAAAATATTCTCGTTGCTCTTGGAAAAAAGTGCCTCAGAACATTGTTTTTGTGCTTTAATCCTTTTGCCATCTAAAATGAGAATTTATTTTTCTTTTTGCTTTCATTAAAGATCTTTATCCTTCACAAACTCAGCACTACAGTTCCATTCTCTTTGAAGCATGCTTTTAGACTCTCAGAAGTATAAAGTTGTAAAACTCTCTGAGCAGAAGCTGTGGGCTGAGGTGATGCTTGGTCATACATCACTATCCATTTCACTATGGAGTGTAGAATGGGGACAAAACTAAATCCAGAAAGAATTTTCTACTGAAAGGGGAGTTACCTATTTAACTCCAGTCGTGTACACTTTTTCAGTTGCTTATTTCATGTAATGCAGAACAGAGTCAGTTAGGTTAGCTTATTACACATGTGCAAACTTTAAGGTACACTGATCAAATATATAAAATGATCTCAGGAAGAATACAAGGTATTAATCTCCTGGTGCCTGCACTGTGGATAAATGTTCTAGCCATTTTGCAATTGAGTACAAAAAAAAAAAAAAAAAAAAAAAAGGGGGGGGGGTGTTGCAGAAGAAGAAGAAGAAGAAGATCTCCTCCAGTCTTTTTCATTCTGACAAGCAAAGAGACCCTTAGGAACACCAAGGTGTATCAAGGTGTATTTCTGTCTCCTACACTTTACAATAATCCAGAAAATGAAGGTTTTATAATAAAAGATGACTCCCCAGCCTTAGCTGATGAATGACCATAATTTTCCATTGGACATCCTGAATCATCCAGCTTGCCACAGCAGGGAATCTCTTTAACTCTGATTTGAAAATATAATTCTAAAATGTGAGACTCAACTACCAAAAGGTAACCGTCTATGAATCCGTGACATTCATGCACATCAAGAAAAAAATCTGCAATATTATTTATAACTTGAATTAATTTGTCATTTTCATGCAGAGCACAGAAATAAAATGGGTGTTTAAAAGAAAATTGAAAAATATGACAAAACAAAGTCCAAGGGTAACAGTTTCACAGATCTCAGATGTAGAAGTATTATCAAGGCTATACTGCACTAAACAGGTCAGGACATACTGACTGACACATATTAATAGCAAGTCCTATTGATCTGAAGGAAGCAGGACAAGTACCAAAACCTTTCAGTGCTTAAATTCCTACTTCTGAAGTAGAAATGTTGCTTCCTTTATTTTTTCTCAAAGCTGTAAGTACATGTGTGCCTTCAAAATTATTCATAATAAGTAATAAAATGTTCTCAAACTGTATATTGTCATCTATATATGAAAAAGATATCATAAAACTTGTCTGTAGAAAGTTTCTCATATATTTATGAATAAAGTACAAAGGTGGTCTTATTTGATGCAGATAATGGTTGAGAAAAATAACTGGTTCATATTATCGGCAGATTCAAGAAAGAAAAGGGAAAAAATTAGAATCATGGCATCATGGGGATTATAAAAAAGCATGTCTTTCATTCTGTTCTGTATGACATTTCTATAGCACACTTGAAAATGTCCATAAAGTGAATGAAGACATAATAGATATGAACACAACGAAGAGGATAAGAAAACTGGTATCTCTGTTCTAAATGAAAATTCAGGAGGCACATTTGTTGAGTCAGACAGTTCAGAGCAGATGACTGTAAGCTTCACCTTCATCAGACTGCTATATGTTTTAGATTTGGTCCTGACACAACAGCTCAAATCTAGATTTATTTATTTTTTTTTTTCAGTAGCAATCATAACATTTGAAAGATTTCAGATTCCTCTCAGACTTTTCAAACAAGTCAGTCATCGGGATAGTGGAGCTTTTTCCTAAGAAATAGCAATCCTCATGCATATTATTTGGGAAATCCTTAAGCCACTGACGCCAATGTTAAAGATTCACTTCTTACAGCTGGAATCAGGACTTCACTTTGCAAACAGCAATCTCATGTTTTCCAGAGGTGTAAAAAGCTTGAGGCTAACACGATCAACAAAGAATAAAACAATTCAGATTAAAGTTGACGTGAATTATTTCTTATCAAGTAATAGGACAGTCATTTTTTAACTATCAGTCAGCTGGTCAGCTTTTTATTGATTCATAGAGCAAATGCCAGCTTCAGCCTGGAAAGTTCTGGATACCCCAGAATCCTGACAGGGCACTAACACATGGCAGATTTTTTTACTTAATTGCCAAACTGAAACAGGACAACTGAGAAAGAAAACAATAAACCCGTAGAGTTTTGTACTGCTTTTTTGTTGCTGTTGTTGTTCTTAAACCATGTACTGACCAGATTTTTAGGAGGAGACAGTATTATAAATCATGAGTCTCTTATCTACCATGTTCAAAATACAGTTGCAACTAAAGGTGTGTGGGTTGACTGGCAAATAGCCATTCAGCTTCAGGTTGAGAGCAGTAAGAATATTCTTTTTTCTAAGTGTCAGTAAACTCACAGCCAGTTCTATAAATAAGCAACAAATTGATTTTGTGGGGTGATTTCATTTCCATTAGAAACCATTTTCAACTATTTAGCGATGTCTGATTTTTGTATTTTTACTTCCAAAAAATGGCAGCTGCTAGGAAATGTAGGCTTGTGAGGCTACTGTACTTTAAGTAAAAAAATAATGGAAGGCAAAAACCTAAGCGATCATATTTCAGCTGGTGTACAAAACTGCATCTCAGCAAGGATCATTTTAGCTGTACTGCTGTTAACAGGGGCTAAAGCTGTTATTCATGTTTCCTGAAAGTAGCACTAAAAAACATTTTAAATAATAACTTGACCCCGTATCTTCAGTCGATTTACCAGGAGTAATCAGATTAGTCTAGAAAAAGTTGAACATTAGTCCTCTTTGTTGAAAAAACACTGGACTGCAAAAGAAAAAATCATTCCCAAAATGGATGTGTGCTATTTCTGTTGCAATCTGTAAACCAAAAGAAATGGATATTTAAAGAAAATAAATAAATAAATAAAAACCTGTTGAAAATCAGGGAAAGTACACTAAGCTGACAATCTATAACAGGATCTTTAATTGATTTCATTTAAAAACACTATATAAAATGGGTAATGGTATTTCTAGAAATCCTGAGACTTAATTTATCTCCAAAAATCATAGAATAACACATGGATGAATCTGAAGTGCATGAAAGCTTTTTTTCCATGGAAGCTATCTCTGCTTGGAAATCATGGAAAAATGCTGGGGGACTCTGAGACAGAGTTTGGATTTGAAGAAGGATATAGAAATTGAAGAAAGTATGAGGACAAGGAATTAACTCAGTGACTGGGAAAAGTACTGGCATTTGTTGCTTTTTAAACCCAGTCATTTTAATGAGACTAAATACAGATAGACAGTAGGTACTGTGGTCTCCTGTTACCGGGGAGTTAAAATACTTTCTTATGATAGCTGCTTGACTGAACCAATTACTTACGATAATTCTCAGAATTACAGCCATACTTATGCCCATGTGAACTTTATTGACTTCACTGAGCAAACGTAAAGTATTTGGGCTTCTATGTGAATCATTCTAGAACAGTCCTCATCTATGCAAAGTGTATGCTTTACACAGACTTTTCTTGTACTACATATGTGTAAGTAATTATGTGTGTTATGGGGAAAAAAAAATGCTGTAACTGAATTGCAGATAACTTAGAAATGCGTACCAAATTGCAGTTTCACCCATTACATGTGTGTATGTGTGAATATAACCTAGCTTTGTGACAGAATAAATACTGGGGCTTTTTTGGTCGTTTGTTTCATTTTGAAAAAAAGAAAATTGTTGTGTCCAAGATATTTTGTTCAGCAGTGAAAGCTTTTTAAAGATATCAATTCATTATATAAAAATAGAGTGTGAAGACCATATTGTAGAAAATTTAAATTCAGTTCAAAACTTCATACATTTACACTTTTATGACAGAACTGGTTCTCAGTCGATGACATATCAGTATGTGAATAATTTATTTATGCCTATTTATTTCTTTTGTTTGCTTTCAAGAATGCGAATGGAGAATATGTATATAATTTTAGAGTGGATTTGTCCAGAACAATGTAAGATTCTGTGTACACTGGTTAGGTACCCTTTATTCTAGTTTTTAATGTCAGTTTAAATTTCTAATTTCATAGGAAAGAAGACTAGGAAGCACTTCCCATCTTTCCATCACATTTGTCCATCTTCCAGCAAATAAAGACCTGAAGAAAAAAGGACAACTAGAAAAATTATAAAACATAAAATCTACAGAATTGTAAAATAAATCAGAAGATATAATTAAATATTCCTTTGAAACTTGAAATTAATAGTACTTATATTTTGAAAATTAAGGTAGTTAGTATAGTGTTGTTACAATGATTACATTTGTGTTTTGCAGAATGACAATCCAAATTTTAAAACTTGAGACAAATAATACTTCTATTGTTTATTTGTGGGGCAATAACTCTCAGACACAGAAAAATTCTAAAGATCAGACAAAGTTTAACATATACATATTGAAGTCTTGACATGAGAAACTAATATGAGAAGTCTAGTAGTACTGGAGTGATAAAAACACTTGTTTGAAGCACATGATCAGTGCCATGTTGAATCACTTCTTAAAGTATGCATCTTAGTAGGTTGGGATCAAGCTTGAGGTCTGTATGGAAGACAGATTTCAGAGTTCTAACAATTTTTAGTTATGCCTAACTATGCCTAACTTCTGCTTTGCGAAACTTGGCATAGATAAGACACTTCTCATGGTCAACTAAGAAAGCTTTTTGTCCCTTCTCAGAGTAGAGAAGAGGAAAGATATTATCAATTTCACATATTCAGAAACTGGATGAACGTAACTGGTTCATAACATGACTCATTGCATTAATAACATGCTTCTAGGCATTACAGCAGTATACTGGAAATTTAAATAGACACAATCAAACCTACTGAAAATCAAAATACGTTTTCAGTTCAAACTGAGCTTACTGTGGTAGAGCACAGTTACAAGAGCCTTGAGCTCTGATAAATAGTTTGGATTCTGATTTTCCATATTTCATCAATAATCTTAAAGAGATCTGACTTCAGAAAAAATGCTATATTCTACCTTGTGTGTACAGAAGCATACCTTGCTGTCTCTAGCCGAGATATTCCAGATTCATGCTGTTGTAATATGAGAGCAGTATTTCGCTCTTTAAGGAGCTCTAGTAAGGCAGATGTTCTTATTTCAGAATAATATGCTGTAGGCAAACTAGACAGTATGATGATTTTCAGTGCTTACATATTGTGATCCCTAAAATGCTCTAAAAGTCAGGCAAAAGCATGCAAATTTTGCTTCTGTGAATCTTGCACAGAGACTACATACACCATGGAAATTTAGAACTGAAAGATAATCAAAGCAACCCTACAGCCAGGAAAAACAAAATAAATTTATATTAGTTAATGACAAAAAATAAAACAGTCAATTTTTTTAAAGCTATTATTTCTCCTGTTAAAAAAAAAAAAAAATACAGTCTAAAATTCACTGTCTAACGTTACACCATATAATGTGATAACAATGTGAAAAACAAAGTGAGAAATATTTTCAGCCAAGGATGTTTCATATTGTAATCTGTTAAATTTTTTACTTTAATTTTATTTTTTAAAGTTTGAATACATTGGAAACACGCAGTGAATAGAATGAAATAACTCTGGAGTTTGACTGAAATGATATTTCTGTCCTTAAAATAAAGAGTCAGAACTATACTGTCATAGCTAATAGCACAGAAGATAAATATATATATATACAGAGAGAGAGAGAGAGAGAGAGCATAAATACAACCAAAGAAATCTGAAAAAAAAAAATGTGAAGAAGATGATTCTGAAAACAGATTGTAGTCATTTATTCGAGTAAGATTTGGTCCAGTTGCAGAAAAACTATTTAAAGTCAAAGAAATGCTCAACTTCGGGGTAATGCCTGGATTTTCAAGATTTTCTGTCTAGTGTTTTGAAAGCTGCAAAGATCATGGGAGTGAAAACAAAACCAACTCAACCTTGATGAAAATATTAATTATTATTTGTGGGTACAAATCAAGGATCAGTTCAGCAAAGGGCATCTAGTGTCTGGGGTCTGCTACAGGCCACCTGATCAGGAGGAGGCTGTGGACGAGGCCTTCTTGCTTCAGCTGCAGGAGGTGTCGCACTTCTGGGCTCTTTTCCTGATGGGGGATTTCAACCACCCGGATATCTGCTGGGATAGTGGTATGGCAGATGGCAGACAATCCAGGAGATTCCTGGAGTCTGTCGAGGACAACTTCCTGGTCCAGGTAATAGATGGACCAACCCGAGGTTAAGCCTTACTGGACCTGGTGCTCACTAATGAAGAGGAGAGCATTAGAGAGGTTAAGATTGGAGGCAGCCTGGGCTGTAGTGATCATACCTTGGTGGAGTTTGTGATCTTGAAGAATGCAGGCCTGGCAAAATGCAGAGCTAGGACCCTGTGCTTTAGTAGAGCAAAATTCTGGCTGCTCAAGGAACTGCTGAATGGCATCCCCTGGGAAACTGTCCTTTAGGGCATGGGTACAGAACAAAGCTGGCAGCTCTTTAAGGACACCCTTCTGAGCATGCAACATCTCTCCATCCCCCAGCAGAAGTCGAGCAGGGGAGGCAGGCGATTGCTGTGGCTGTGCAAGGACCTGCAGCTTAAACTGAGAGAAAAGAGGTAAATGTGCAGAAAGTGGAAGCAGGGTTGTGTATCCTGGGAGGAATACAGGGCTGTTGTCTATGTGTGTAGAGATAGGATTAGGAAAGCCAAGGCGCAAATGGAGCTGAACTTGGTGAGGGATGTGAAAGATAACAAGAAGAGGTTCTACAGGTACATAGGCAGGAGGAGACAGGGCAAGGAGAGTGCTCCCCCTGTGATGAAAGGTAACGGGGAGCTGGCTTCCTCAGACATAGAAAAAGCTGAGGTACTCAATGAGTTGCCTCAGCCTTCATGGGTAGTCAGACTTATCATGTCTGCCAGGACCACGAGCCTCTAGGTGAGGGTGTGGGGAGTAGTTTCTGTCCCACTGTAATGCTGGAACAAGTCCAAGTCTTCCTCATGCAATTGAACATATATAAGTCCATGGGGCCAGATGATATCCATCCTAGGGTTCTGAAAGAGATGGCTGATGTGGTTGCTGAGCTGCTCTCCATCATATCTGAAAAATCATGGCTGTCTGGTAAGTCCCCAGTGACTGGAAAAAGGGAAACATTACTCACATTTTTAAGAAAGGGAGAGAGGAAGACCCAGAGAACTACAGGCTGGTGAGCCTCACTTCTGTGCCTGGGAAGATCATGGAGCAGATCCTCCTAGAAGCTGTGTTAAGTCACATACGAGATAACGATGTGATTTGAGACAGCCAGTATGACTTCACCAAGGGCAGATCTTGCCTGACCAATCTGGTGGCCTTCTATGATGGAGTTATGGCTTTGGTGGATAGGGGAAGGGCGGTGGATGTCCTCTACCTGGACTTCTGCAAGGCCTTTGACATGGTCCCTCACCACATCCTTCCCTCTAAATGGGAGAGGTATGGATTTGAAGGATGGACTGTTCAATGGATTAGGAATTGGCTGGCTGGATGTATCCAGAAGGGTTGCGATCAATGGTTCTGTGTCAGGGTGGAGGCCAGTCACAAGCGGTGTCCCTTAAGGGTTGGTCTTGGGACCGGTGCTCTTCAACATCTTCATCAATGACATAGATGATGGCATCGAGTGCACCCTCAGCAAGTTTGTGGATGACACCAAGCTGAGCAGTGCAGTTGATACGTTGGAAGGAAGGGAAGCCATCCAGAGGGACCTGGACATACTGGAGAAATGGGCCCATGAAAACCTAGTGAGGTTCAGTAAGGCGAAGTGCAGGGTACTGCACTTGGGTCAGGACAGTCCCAGGTATTTATACAAACTGGGGGAAGATCTCCTTGAGAGCAGCCCTGTGGAGAAGGACTTGGAGGTCCTGGTGGACAAGAAGCTGGACATGAGCCAGCAGTGTGTGCTTGCAGCCTGGAATGACAACTATGTTCTGGGCGGTGGCCAGCAGGGAGAGGGAGGTGATTGTCCCCCTCTACTCAGCTCTTGTGAGGCCCCGTCTGGAGTACTGCATCCAGGCCTGGGGCCCCCAGTACAGGAAGGATGTGGAGCTCTTGGAGAAGGTCCAGAGGAGAGCCACTAAGATGATCAGAGGGCTGGAGCACTTCTCCTATGAGGAAAGGTTGAGGGAAGTGGGCTTGTTTAGCTTGGGGAAGAGAAGGCTCCGGGGAGACCTCATTGTGGCTTTTCAGTACTTGCAGGGAGCTTATAAACAGCAAGGGGAACAACTGTTTACGAGGGTGGATAGTGATAGGTCAAGGGGGAATGATTTTAAACTGAGACAGGGTAGGTTTAGGTTAGATATTAGGAGGAAGTTTTTCATGCAGAGGGTGGTGACGCCCTGGAACAGGTTGTCCTTGGAGGTTGTGGATGCCCCCTCCCTGGAGGAATTCAAAGCCAGGCTGACTGTGGCTCTGGGCAGCCTGGTCTAGTGGCTGGCGACCCTGCACGTAGCAGGGGGTTGAAACTTGATGATCATTGTGGTCCTTTTCAACCCAGGCCATTCTATGATTCTATGATTCTATGACTCTATGATTAAGTTAACAGGACAAAAATAGCTTAGCATCTTATTAGAGGGTTATGTACTTGGCCTCTAGAGACTTGCATCTCTCATTACTATGGATATATGACACTAGTTTTTCTTAAAGACAGAGATAAGAGAATTATTAGGTTGCAGATATATATGCAGATATTTAATGTATATAATTACTTAAAGCATTGATAAATTAGTCTGTATAATATTGATGCTAATCTTTTTTAGATGTTTTACTGTCAATAGTAATACTAATTATTATTGAAAGGTCAAGTGTTATATTTTATACCAGCTTCA
Source organism: Gallus gallus (assembly GCF_016699485.2). Classification (NCBI taxonomy): domain Eukaryota; kingdom Metazoa; phylum Chordata; class Aves; order Galliformes; family Phasianidae; genus Gallus; species Gallus gallus. The sequence continues at coordinate 32,576,538 of NC_052532.1, forward strand.
TTTTAAGTCTGAATATATTATTTTTTTTTCACTCAGAGAAAGATTCATTAGACCTTATGTTATAGTTAGATTTGGTCATCTCATAAAACGTGTTCTCTATTTAAAGTCACCATGATAAAGCACTGTGCATAAGCAATGTTCTTCACCACTTACTATATTAGTGCATACGTCTATCCATAAGTAGTCACAGGGAATGGCTTTGACAATGTATTAGTGCTCAGTTCTATAGATGTTATTCGAACATTTTGTGTTTTAGTTTTCTGGATAATCTGAACTATGGAGAAAATTACCAATTGAAAACCTGAAAGCAGGTTCCTAAAAATTAATGAAATATAATAAGGAGCATAGCCAAAGACAAAGACACATAGCCACTGAATTAGAAAGTTCTATAAAATATTGCTCTTTTTAATCAGAAAAACTGCTTGCAAACAGAAAAGAGATTATTTTCTTCATAAATAAAACCTTAGAAAGGAAGCAGATGTTGTCAAAGAAATCTTCACTTAATGCACTTCCTAAAAACATCTGCGTATTCCTAAAATCACACTAAGTGTATTAACACTAACAAAGTGATCAACTGAAAACTGCATAGTTTGAAAATTCTCTCCTGATGTTGAGCAAGATGGATGCCATTAAGGCTAGTTTAGGTCTTGAAAACGTATGTTTATGTTCTCCATTCTAATGATTAATTAATGGCTTGAAGTTCGTTGTTATTAGTTCCCATCCTCTGTAAAATGAGAACTAGTATTCTCTCCTCCACTAGTTCATTTCTACTTAGAAAGTAAAAATCACTTTCAAGATATGCTAAAAAAAAAAAAAATGTATGCAAGGATTGTTTAGGTCTCTTTTTCATTGCTAAGGTTTTGAAAAATTTGTTTTATTGATAACTTTCTATATCAGAAAAATGAAAGATGAATAAAACTAAAGAAAATACTTTTTTGCATTGTCAAAGCAAGTCAACTGAAGTAAATAAACTGACAGTAGCTAAAAATTTTCTGGTATTAATCTTGTTAAATGTTTTCTAGCAAGCATTTTTCTGCAAGTTGGACTCTTCCATAGAGAATACAAAATACTTAACTGAAAAGCTTATGTTTTCAAGTTTTGAAAACCAGACAGAAATCATAGAAAGAGGAAACTTCTCACTGACCTCTGGGCATAGCCTTTAACTTCTACCTTCTTACAGGAGCAAGAAAGACAGAAAGAAAGAGAACTCATGAGAAAAAAAAAAAAAAAAAGAAGAAAAAAAAAGTCTGTTTTCAATCATGTACTACTGCTGATCTCTTAAGCTGAATAATAATAATAATAAATCCCTGCAAATTACTTGCATGACATTTTTAAATATAGTTGGACAAAATAGAAATTGAAATTGTCATCAGAGAACATCTGTCTGATCTTTGTACCTTTTTTCATAACTCATTTTTGTATAAAACCTGTAAGATCTATATATATGATCATTAAAACTTTGAAACAAAGGAAAAACACACCATATGAAAGCTTGTCATGTTCAGATGTAACAACAACGTGATCTAGAACTTCAGACTATTTGAAAGTGTCCATTGTGATTCTACCCAGCACTTGGGTTACTGTAAAGGCAAAAAAGAAACAGAAGTAAATTTTTGAGCCAAGGATTTTCTTTTAATAGATATCACAGAAAAGACTGGGAGGGAGAGGAGAAAAAGTGATCAAGTTGCCTTGTTCAACACAGTTCTGTGTTTTTTTTTTTTTTTTTTTTTTTTTTTATCTTTCACACATTACCTTTCTCAAAAGAAAAAAATAAAGAGAGAAAAAGAAAAAGCATTTTTTATAAATGATCCTATTACTTTAATAGTCTACATTTACATTCTGAATTTTCATTGTGTCAGTTCTCCAATCCCATTTAAATGGTGAAAACTGAGGGCCTCATGGCTATTTTAATGTGGTGCCTTTCATGCTGTAATTGAGAGGAATCTCCAGTGAATAAAATAAATGCTTTCAGAGGAATCTCAAGCCCTCAACAGACATCAGCTAAAATGTTAAGAGTACCTCACAGTCCCTCCGGTACTATATTTTCTAACCATGAAAGAAATGTCATTATTGTAAATTCTCAGCCTTTGTCTGAAAATCTTGTACCAGTTCCCTTGAGCGTCAGTTCAGTTAATTAATTCAAACAATTTTCTCTCTAATCTCTAAAACATTTTCATATTTAAGACAATAAATGAGACACTTAAGGGGCTCATTCGTTGTTGGTCATTAATATGCCATAGAATTAAAAGAATTATTGCTGGCCTTCAGTGACATGAATGATTTGCATATGGTTTGGACCTATACAAGGTTAAAATTATGACCTCTCAGTGCTCTGAGCAAATGAACATAATGAAATCCTTTGAATAGGAAGACCATTCCTTTGCCTTTCTTGATAACTAATTTGATACTTAACCACATGATTTATGCCAATTTTGGTATCATATTGTTTAATGATAACTTTAAAATTAGTAATTAATTTAGCAGTGGATTGATTGCATTTCTCTTAAATCAGTGCATAAGGTTAATGCAATAAGAGTCTGATGGGTCTGGTAACTGTGACAGCAATTGGTTATTATGTTACATGTTAAGATAAAGAGTCAGCAGTTGAGAAACCCCAGGAGATTTGCAGGAGCCAGGGCTGTGTGTTTGCAAGCCTCTTTGCCTCCCTTAAAACACTTAGTTTAAATTCATAACTGAGTTATTTTTGACCTTCGGGGCTACGTTCCATAAGGCTTAGTTCTAACTAATGTACAATATCAGATTGCAGCAACATAGTAAAATAATTCTCCAGTAGGAAGATCAACAAAGTAACCACAAATTTCATTTTTTATGCTCACATGTAGTATTTTGGCACAACTGTCAAAATAACACACTGGCATCATAGAAAACTAACAATTTCTTGACATTATCTGATGATCTGTTTAAGTAGCTTACTCTCACAAACTACAAAATTTTTTGGCCGTTTTTTTTAGTGCTGACATTTCCTATGACTTCAAACTTTTATTATTATCAAAAAAAAAAAAAGTAATTAAATCAAATGTAGCTAATCAGTTACAATGATCATCTTGTACCAAAGAGGAAACTTAAAGGTGCATTATGAATGAAATATTAGTGCATTTAGTGCACTTATTAGCACAGTTAATTGTTATCTCATACCTATTGATCGCTTTATGTAAACTATCAGTGCCTAGTTCAAGAATTGGGGATTTATTTATTTAGAGCAAACAAAATATGGAGAAGGTAATAGATAAGAATAATAGACTAGCCCTTTGAAGCTATATCATCAGAAGCTTTTACAGCTTATGAATTGATGTACTGTGCTCTTTAAAGATATACCACATAAAACCTTATAATTATGCGTGAAAGAAAAAGCGTGCAGAGCACACATTTGTATTTTGATGATCAAATAAAAATAGTTTTTTTACAACTAAAATCTTATAATTCCAAAGACAAAACAAATTTTCTCTTCCTTATTTCTGAAATACTCATAGATAAGCCTTGCAGGTGATCGTAAGATAGAATACACTGAAAGCTTCATTCACATGCTGTGGAAACAGAAAGAAATTTCTGAAAGCGTGTTACACCAAGCACACTGTCAGAAGCCATTGGGAAAAGTCAGGTCAGCAAAAATTGAAGGAAAGGGTATGAGAAAATATCTCATGGCAGAAATCTCAAAGTACACTTTTTGAAGGTCATGTTTTCATGAATTAGATTAGGCACTGTCAGTTACTTCTATTTCTGAGGCATAGCATCAGTCACATTGTGTAAGACACCGTGATACGAAATGACATGACACATTGGAATGCACAGTACTTCAACTGGGAAATTCAGAAATAGTATTTGGGCAATTTCCACCTGTCTGAACCACCAAACACCTTACCATGACTGCTAGTCTTTTTATAAAGTTTGTCTGAAGACTTCTGGTATCAAGAGTGCAGGAAATTTGTACTAACTTGCACTGTGAAAGCTATGTGAGGAAAACTGCATGTCATATTCCATCTCTGGAATATGCTTACCATTGCTTCATGAGCATCCAACTGTACATCAAACTGTAAATGTTTAGGATTAGGGGTTTAAATACCTGAACTCATTTTTTTCCATTTTTCTATTAAAATTCTTCTGAGAAATGTTTCTGAATATTTCTCAGTGTGTGTAGAAGTGGGTAGGGGAATTTTAAGTTTCTCTGGAATAGAAATTGCAGAACAGCTGAAGTTAAAATAAATAAATAAAGATTCACAATCATAGAAAATAGATAAGCAGATATGAACTCATTGTTTCCGTCTGTCATGAGAACATGGCACAGAAAGAAGAAATGCAATATTAATGTGAAACACAGGCATGAAAAAAAGTAATCTACCTATAATGAAAAAAAGCATTTCAGCATGGAACTGTCTGCCAGTTTGAAGTGTGTTATGCACAGAAAAACCTCATACACATAAGTGGGATTTGACTGACCCAACCTGAACATGACTGATTACTCAATAATTAATGTACTTAGTAGGTAAAGGGAGGCAATGGATATAATTTTTTTTTAATTTTAGTAAGGTTTTTGATACTGTTCATGACAGTAACCTTACAGACAAATTGTACAACTGCAAGATGACTAGGTTCATGTTATGCTGGGTGATGACCTGACTGAACAGTAGAGCTTAGAAGATCATAGCGAATCAGGACAACACCTCAGTGGCACTCAGTTACATTCTTAGTGTTCTCTGAGGTTCAGGTCTAGGGCTGGTTCTGTTCAATATTTTTGTAATAATTTGGATGCAGGAATTGAATTTATTCTTAGAAGCTCAATGGCAATAGTAACTGGAAGGTGTTGTTGACTGTCTGCAGGTATGAGATGTCTGCAGAGTAATCTAGATAGAGTGGAGCTCCCGGTGATCAGCAACAGCACAAAGTTCAACAGATGTTCTTAGTGGTGTTTTTGTTGTTGTTGTTGTTCTTAATAGACCAATATTTTCATTGAAATTACACTTGCATTTTGACATTTCTATATTGAGACCTGACATTCAGAGTAACAGACACTTACCATTTCTTGCCTTAATGACTGAAAATTCCAGCAACTCTGAGCAAAATGAAAAGTTTTTTTGTTGCTGTTGTTTTTTTTTTTTTTAAAGAGCTATCTTAAGGATCAAATGGCTTTATTAATCACCTCTGAAGTACGCTATTGTCTTTCCTCAGATCAGGATTGTATTCTAAGTGCATAGACCTCTCATCAAGCTCCAGAATATTAATACTCCTGGAAGTAAATACATTCTCATCCTTAGATCTTGTACTCCCTACAGTATTACATTTTATTCTCTTGCTTATGCCGTATGCATTTCTTCAAAGACACAAGGTAGAATTTGCATCCTCAAATGATATCTCTTGATCCTGATAACTGCACTCAAAATACAGCAAACAAGCAACTACTGCTGCTACTCATCAGTGTCCTTTCAGAGGAATCTACTTTTCTTGTCCAGAAACTGCTGTCAGAAGCATATTGAGGAAAGGAAGAATTACCTGGCCGTTTAAGGGCCTGAACTGAACATGCTCAGTAAGGTGCAACAGGAGAGAGACAAAATAGAAAATAATAAAAATAATAATAATTTTAAAAAAAAATTGCCATCAAATAATAAGTTCCTAAACATCACCCGGTCCACAGTAATTGCACAGTAGTTACATCTTCGTAGCTTGTGAAAAATGGGGAACAATTTGGGGAAGTATCACTTTCAAGAAAAAAAATGCATCCTCCACAATACTCTATTCCAGTTAAAGAGTTGAATTTATTTTCATCATTAAGGTACAGAACAAAATTCTAGTCAGCTCAGTACTAATAACAAGCCAATTAAAAAACAAACAAACAAACCAACCAACCAACCAAATAAAAAAAACAGAGATAATTGAAAGAAGAAACAGGATTTTATTTAAGCACTGTAGTAATATTGAGCCAGTCTACAGATAATAAATGAGCCAAATACGGCAATCAGAAGAGGATAAACCTTGAGCTTAGTGATGGTGAGACAGTAGTCTTAACTTATAGTGGAATGACAAATCAGAAAATCTATTGCTATATGCCTGAGATAAATGCAAAAGAAAAACTGACTTGTTTGCTGATGTTTTCCTGATGATACTTTAAAAATCAAAGTATGACAGTTCACATTCCATTGTTGTTCCTTGATAAGGTTGTCTTATTCAAAGATGAAAAGGATTGCTGAATTTTGACTAGGAATGGAATTTCATCCATGTGCATCATCAAATGCATGGTGGGGAGTATTTTGCATGTTCCTAGGGAGGACTGAGGCTGTGGGATGCACCTCTTGAGGCACCTATCTGTCATCATTAATCTTCTGAGATTAGTAATAACACTGAAGTCATTCTGTTTAGGAAAACTCTTATACCTCAATCTTTTTTCATTAGTACACGAACAGAGGGCAAATTCTCATTTCCACAGACATCTAGTTCATCTCACTTCTACCATTTCCAGTTAAGACATATCACAAGCTCTAGGTCATATGTAATCTTTCTGGTTTTACATGACATTCTGAAATAAATTATTTCCCAGACTTTCAGCTATTATGAAAGGCTAATATCTTTTGTTAAGAATAAATGGAATGTAAAAATATTGGATGTTCATTCACCTATATTAGTAACCATGATCAGAAAGACCACTGGGATAACTGGATCTGAAGTAGCAAATATCAAACAGCAAAGGGTAAGAAAATCAGATGAAATATATTGACAGAAGTGCCTGTTTCATGAAAAGCAGTTCATCAGAAGATATGTGGCTTGGTCTAGCTAAGTGTTTACTGGCAGCTCTCAGAAAAAAAATTATATGTTCTTCATCTGTTGAGCAGTGTCAAAGCATGAGACAGTACACAACAGAGAGAAAAGGGGAAAAAAAAAAAAAAAGAGGAAAATGTGTAGAGAATTAGAGTAACCTGGGGAATTTTGGCTCTGAAATTAAATCCAGTCATCAACTGACTTGCTTATGTGACTCCATGGCTGTCCTTCTCTATCTACCTGACCTCCAGCACACAAAACTGTTCAATAGCTGAGTACTCACACGGGGACTTGAAGCATGAGAGACACGAGACCATTACAAATATTTTGGATTGACCCAGTTTAGAGCTACAGTTTCAGACTGTATCTCCTGTTTCCCCCTTCCTGCATTCCCCCCAGCCCCTCCCCCCCCCCCAAAAAAAATCAACCATTGGGATGTTTAATTCCTGAAGGAATTCTCTACTCACTTCCTTTTAACATATTCTGGATAAACACTAATTGAAGTAGACATGGAGTCAGCTTCACAAATAATTACACTAATCACCATTGTCCCTGGGTCTGTGATTTTTAAAGGACTCAGCAACTGTTACCATACTTATATGAAAAGAAAGTTGTGTTATCAACTCAGTTCAAGAGGGCATAATTGTGAATATCAACAAGAGATTTGCTTTACTCTTTGAAGATTCTTTGAAGAACTGTAGCTTTGGTTGCAATAAGAACCTTCACTGCTTGCCATGTTGTAATTGTTAAATTATTACATATTTTCTTTACTCTTGCATTTCTCTCCACTTCCCCTACTTCCCCCCCCCCCCCCCACACACACACACTTATGAACAATATCATTCTATTGCATTACTTCATTTTCCACCTTTGTGTCATTGAATAATATACAGTTTGTTGTGTCTGTAGTGTAGAACTTCCCCTTTGAATAAAGATTCTTTGCAATGTCAATTCCTTGCAATCCTACAATCCCATTAGGATTCCTTTTTCTTTAAAGGTTTCATCTCATTCACGTTTATATATATATATAAATATAAGTATATAAGTATATATATATAATTTCTTTTTACAAACCAGAAAGCTTCACTACTTCTTGTGTGTTCTTCACAGACTACATCCATAAATATAAAATGTATATACATTTCATACAAAACTGTCTTGAATTATTTAGTACAAAACTTAAGAGTTTCAGTATTTTTCTGCACATTTGAAAGCTGTTAGGAGAACTGTTTGGTAACCTAAGAACTCCTGTAGCTTTAATATACAATTCCCTGCTAGGTCATATAGATACTATTCATGGAACAGAACTTGAAGGGAACTGCTTTCTCTGTGGATGCATCACTTGATGGCACAGTTGTAGGTTGACATGAATACATCCAAATCCCACCACATATCTCTACAAGAGCTTGAATTCTTTAATCATGAAATATATCATTAAGTAGCTTAGTTCTAGAAGCATACGGGAAATGAATTTAATAAGATTCCACCTACAGGAATATACTGTCCTCAGTAAATTCATCTTTGTGCTTCATATTGACCTGCAGTTATGGATTTATATTCAGGTTGCAGTCTTTTGTGAATTCTCCTTTTAAACACTTAACTCTTTCAGCATGTTCTACAGCTACTTTTGGTAAAAAAAAGCATAATGAAATCAAGAATGTAAACAATTCTGTGCATCCACCCAACAGTCACCACTCTTGATGTACTGCAATATGAACAATGACAATTTCTGCCTGGACACAATTTCTTTGTAAGAGAAATAGCTGCAATTTTTGTTCTTTTAGGGAATGCTCTGAACAAACATATCCAAAGGTTCTTTATCATAAAATATGTAGGCTGCTCTGCAAGTAATGTCTTCTATTTATTTCCACGTGAACTATAGCAGATACAAAGAGCATAATAACACTATTTGATTAATAACATTCACACCTACAAGAAACGCTTTTTCTACATAGGCATCACCATTAGCTATGCATTATGGGCAGTGATGAACAAGAGCCTTCACGTCACACTTGTAAACATCTGCACCAGTGGAAGCCACCCACTGTTGATGTCATCACTGGTGAAACATACCACAGACTGTCTCACTGTTCTCATACCGACTTTTGGTCTCCGTAGATGTGCAGCAAGACTATATTAATGTCAATGGATGCAATTTTTTCCAGCATGGAGGAATTCAATGAATCACCTTTGCTTCATATGCACTTTCACGTGAGATGCCACTCTGTCAGACTGCTATCTGTAACACAACAGCAAAATCTAACAGAACAGTGGCAGAAAGGTTTGACTTCTACTGACAACGTAATGAAATAGGAAGTGTTATTTTCAGATTAGCCTTCATATTTTCTCATTATCTGTACTACACTAATATACTGCATCTGTATAACACTGGAGCATAATAGTGTGAGCTCTTAGAAAGATAAATATTGTCAAAATATGTTTCTTTAGAAAATAAAAGATATCTCATTTCTCTCTGCCTAGGGGAATTTTGGATAAACAAGAGGAAAACCAACTGGAGAATTTATCGATAAGGGAATTCAAAATGGTTGCTACTTTATTTTTTATTTGATTGAAAATGTATATTTCATGATAATGTGGTACAGTTCTCACAGAAGCACTTACAGTTATTCAGTCCTCCAAGCTTACTAACTTCTTATAGTTAAAAAGAATAAACGATTGATACAACACAAGGAAGGGTTGTCATTCAAAGGGACCTGGATAAGCTTGAGAAGTAGATGCATGTGAGTCTAATGAAATTCAAGTAGTTCACATGAAAGGTGATTCAACTGGGTTGAGGCAATCCCAGACATCAGTCCGGGAGAAGAACTCATTGAGAGAAGTTGTGGCTGCCCCACCCCTGGACATGTTCAAGGCCAGGAAGGACAGGGCCCTGGGCAACCTGATCAAGTGGATGCATACCTGCCCGTGGCAGAGGAGTATTAACTAGATTATTTTTTAAGGTCCATTCCAACGCAAGCCATTCTATGATTCTATAAAATATATCTGCCATCTAAGTAATGGTAAAAGGAGAAGATAACACTGTACTTCTGCAAGGATTAAATAACACTCTCAGTAATATTTGTTTAGATTTTCAGACAGCCTTTAAAATTGGCGCTTCTCTCATAAAAATAGTGCATGAGTTTGTGATCTGTGATTCTATGTGAAAAATAAGAACTATGATGACATCACAACAATACATTCAACATTCCGTGAACATACTTTGTTATACAATATGATTATTTCAATCAATTTCCCTTACTAACAAAGAACGAAATGCATTTCACTTAAAAGAAAAAAGGAAGAATGAAGAGACAAATGCTCATAACTGTTGGAGTGTGCTATGTATCTGCTACTTTGAATACATAATGTTCAGTTATTAATATTATTTTAGATTCAGATGTATTACAAATTAAAAAAAAAAAAAAAAGAATCTGCCTTAGAAAGTAGAGCAGACATGGCAAAGGTTTCTTTTGCCAAAGTGAAAAAAAAATCAAATACTGATGAAGCATGTATGATAAAGTGAATTTTGGTCTGTGACCTGTTCCAGGACTTGGCAATGTATATAATGATTAACTTATCACAAATAAAGGCAGTGAAAAATTCTGGAAAGTCAGTCTTTAAAAATAATGACTATAGAACAATGTTACAGATACAGAATAAAAGAAATACAAGGGTTGGAAGGAACATCAGGAGATAATAACTGAGTCCAACATTCCTGCACAAGCAGATGCCCTGCAATAGTTCACACAGTTAAGCGTCTAGATTGGTCTTGAGTATCTCCATAGAAGGAGACTCCACTTCCACTCTAGGCAACCTGATTCAGTGCTTCATCATCCTTATCATAAAGAAGTTCTTCCTGGTGTTTGTGTGGAACTTCCTGTGTTCAAGTTTTAGACCATTACTCCTTGTCCTATGGTTAGGACCTAGCACCACCACAGAGAGCCTTGCCTCATCCATTTGCCACCCATCTCCTTTTAGATATTTATAAACATTACTCAGATCCCCCCTCAGTTCTCTTCCAGTCTTCTCTGGAAGAGAACTACATTCCCCAAGAGCCTTTTTGAGTACTGTTATCATTCCTGCTGAAGGGAACAGATATAAGGGCGCAGGAATGATAACAGTACTCAAAAATTTGGGGGACTGTAGTTCTTCTTCTCTTCCAGACAGGTACCCAGAACTAAAGCATTTGCTCTTTAACTCCCAGTACACTGCATGATGTTGTGATGTGGAATACTGATAACCAAAAATCATAAAACCATGACACCTGGGGAGCCCAGAACTGGACACAGTATTATAAATGTGGCCTCACCAGCACAGAGTAGAAACAGAGGATCACCTCCCTCTACCTGCTGGCCACACTCTTACAAATGCACCCCCGGATACTGTTGGCCTTCTTGGCCACAAGAGCACACTGCTGGCTCATGGCCAACCTATAGTCCACCAAAACACCCAGGTCCTTCTCCACAGAGTATCTCTATGTCACGTCATCCCCTAACCTGTACTGACACATGTCGTTATTCCTCCCCAGGTGCAAGACACTACACTTGCTCTTGTTAAACCTCATCAGGTTCCTCCTTGCCCAACTCTCCAGTCTGTCCAGGTCTCTTTAAATGGTAGTACAGTCTTCTGGTTTGTCAGCCACTCCTCCCAGCTTTGTATCATCAGCAATCTTCCTGACCTCTAACCCTTCATCCAGGTCAGCTATAGGTCTTCTGTTCAGTCCGAAATAAACAGAGTATCACAAATATGGTAAAGTTGAATATCAGTAAATATTAACTTTTTTCTAGTAATCGTGCAAGGGTAACTTGCATCTACAATGAAATCATTATATTGAAGAGCAAGAACTGAAAACTTGTCTCCAACTTCTGGATAAGTGAATCTAAAGCATATACTAAAGTGATTTGAGAGATCAGCATTGCATGTCGTTGGTTTAATCATTCTCTCCATGTCAAGTGTTAAGACAGTTAAATATCTTCTGTCAGCATGAAGAAATTTAAAGACAGAAAACAGGATTTTATCTTAACATTACATTTTACTTAATACCATGTAGGAAATAGAATTTATACTTTTATTTATGAAACTCTATTGTGGAGACACAGGGTTTTCAAAGTGCCACAGTGCAGCATAAGCATGCAGAGAGTTATGTGCATTTAAAATGGTCATAAGCATTCTTCTTACAAACACACTTGTCATAACCATAAATTGTTGGAAGTAAAAGATAGGAAAGCCTGCCTTTGTCACTTCTGGTACACCGCCATACATTTTGTCCCTCCAATTCTACCAGCCAGCTCCCAGCTTGGACAAGTTCCTACCCCCATCTCCACGACCTCATGGTGCTGTCAGGGCTCTGGAGCCCCTCAGCAGCATCAGATCCAGACCTGTACCCAAAAATGGGTGCTATGCATCTGCACCTTTCCCTGAAATCTGGCTGTCCTTGCTCTCTAGGAACTCCTGACGATATTGTAGCCCTCACTATCAGTAGCGTCCTGACTGTGTAGGAAGGTACTACAGTTACCTCTCAGCATCTCAATTGGCAGCCTGAACACATTAAATTTTTCTTTGACTTACTAAAATATCTTCCACATAGCAATATTCTTCTCTTTAAAGACCTGTGATTATGTGCCAATGGCCTATTATTTTAATAAATGCATGTTGTTAACCTGTGGCTGTGTTGTACATTGATTTTGAATTTTTGTACATCTTTTCCTCAAATTACTTCATATTTTGTTAGGATTTACTACCCTGACTTTTGTTTTTTTAAACACTTTGACTTTGAATAAATTTCATTTGCAGGGCTTTTTCCAGGATTCAGAGACCCTTTCAGATAATGGCAACTAATGCACTGAGATGCTTCATAGCTTTATTATCTTTAAATGATGGAAAGTCATTGAAAGCTTGTTACAAGAGTACGTGTTGTGCTTTTGCAGTTTCATAAAAGAGATTCAAATAAACGTATTCAAAAAGTCAGGTACATAAGTATTAGTTCAATTTAATTTAAGTTTTTGATTTTATGTGAAAATGTATGCCTGTGAACCAAAGGATACATCAAGAATGCAGTTCTGCCATAATCATAATTTTAACCTTCTGCTGTTGTAAATTGCCATACTAGCAATGGCTTTATTTATATGGGGATTGTTTAAATAGATCTGTTCATAAGTAAGTAGAGATTTAGAAACGTGATCAACTTGTTACTTGAAAACATACAGAGTAAGATTAACACTGGCTAATTTTAGAGATCTGTGACAGATGTCTATATTTTAATCAGCTGTTCACATTACTCTTTTTAACATAATTGAAATATATGTTGGTTCAGCTGAATCATAGTTCATCTCCTTTGTATAACTGATTATAAAGGACTGCCTTTTTCTCCAACTGGAGAAAGTATAGGTATTTACACAGAAAGTGTTTGAAGTTAGTTAAGGGCAGCTCACATGCAAAGAGCCTAAAATTAATGTTGTGGAAATCATAAGTGTTGGTCCAGTAGTACAAGTTTGTAAGGGCAGGAATAACAGAGCAAACATCCCACTGTACTTTAATTGTTGAGCCTATGTGGGTGCACAGTTAGTGTCCAGTGTACTCAAAGATTGCTAATAAACACTTTTCAAGCTTATTTTCTCCTCCAAATGTTTTTCGTACAGACATACCCTCCTGTCATCACAACAGTCCATAAAAACAGCTTCAAATTGAAAATCATGTTTATTTTTCAGATTTCTTAACAATGACTGCATCACAGACATGAGCCTGTTGCACACTAACCTGAAGACTAGAACCTTCAGAAGATGTGAGGATACAGTGTTCCAAGCAAAGGCTGTGAGAGTGGTATGGCCACATTCATGCACCACCAAAACCAAAATAGTAAGCTGCACTGGAGACACTTTTCTCACCTCCAGATGCAGGAGCATCACTCTGCCTGACTCTGCTCAGCAGACTTACTGGCTTTGATCAGTGTTTGTTTAGAGACCACAACAGTATAGTTTTTTTCTTTGTTGGGTTGTTTCCTCCTCCCCCCCCATCCCATATTTCAATTTTACCGCTACAGGAGAAAGTGATAAGGAAATGAAAATACTAATATAAGAAACATCAGTGCTGCTTTTTTTTTTTTTTTTTTTTTTAACTTACAACTACTCTCATTAGTACTCTTTTTTTGTTTGTTTGTTTGTTTGTTTTATAATGAGCCTTCCTAGGGAATGTATTGCAGTCTGAATATTTAATTTCAGTTGCCTATTTCAATTTAAATTAAAACAAAAGTGCTCAACCCCACTTTTTTGAGATAGCACCAGATAATTTCACTATCTCATTTATCAATATCTGTATCTATATTTTTTTTTTATAGCATTCAAGGACAGGAAAAAAAGTGATTTGTCATCAGATTTGCAGATACCCAGAAAAGATGCTCTGCTACAGATAGTGTCCTATCCACTGACCATTCCTTAAAAATCTAAGGGTGGCCTGATAGCTAATTTAGTATGTTCTTAATAAGTTGATTACAGCTCTGTGGAGGGGATGATGGGAATTATCAAGAACATGTCTAGCACCTAGTTATTAACAGCATTGTTCTAACTTGGATTTATACAGGCTGAAATTGTGGACTACCTTGCCCTCACTAGAAACGTATCACACTGCAGCATTTGTTCTGCTCCCATAGAAGGAAAATTGCTTCTAATACGTTCTTAGCAACACCAGGAAAAGTATTTGCAGGCAAGCCAATATTCATATACAAAAAGACAAACTGAACTCACCCAAATACTAAAGGCAATCCCTGACTATGCAGCACTCCTTCACAGGGAGCAACCTCAGTCTAAGAAATGCTCTCCCTTCAGTGGCTGACCCTTATATGAGCCCAGGGTGGTTATATCCCCTTCTGGTCCTGTGGGGAGCACAGGTACAAACGCACCCCTTCACTAGGGGCTCACCAGGCTCACCAATTCAGGCCTGGACCTAACAGTTCCCCTACAGTGTTTTATTTCCACCCTATTGTAACCTTCTCTGTAAGTTCAATACCTCCTTAAAAATTTTACACAAGTGAAGGAGAGAACTGCATATCTAAATAGCATCTAATGATGCCTGTTTCCTATAGCTGCTTAAATGTCCCAAAAGTTTTTCACTGTGGAATTTGTCCAACGTCTGCTTGAAAGCTGAGTATATAAGTGAGATCACATTCCTGATCTACTGAAAGAAATACAGAACATTTGTAAAGCAAAAATTTTCTTTACAGGGGCATGCTGATTCTTTCTCAATGGTTTCTATTTTATCTCTGTGTCCACCTATTTTCAGTTTTTCCAATTTCTCTTAATTTATCTTCTATGGACATCAAGTTTACAAGTATTTTCCAAAGATTTTCCATGGATTGTTTCTTAACACCTAAGTACACATTTGCCAACAACCGGTCATCATACACTAATAAGATTGCCATTCAAAGTAAAGTTTATGGCATGAAGATGGAAATTTTGAAAAAGAAAACAATAACTATCCACAATGCTCAAAAAAGATAAAATTATGATTTCCACACCAGATCACTTATAAAACATGTAGAAAAGTTTTCATGTGAGAGTTGTAAAAGATATATGACATATCTGTTATTCTGTAAATCTGACTAGAGTTAAGCTTCAGCAAATGTTTATAAAAGGTTGTTAGCGTTACTCTAGGTATACAAGTGATTCTCCGTCCAAAACCTTTTCATTTTTTGTACATGTCTATTATAATTGCCTGACAGGGATATTTTATAATAAAATAGAGGCTAAATGCCTATCCTAAAAGGACCACTTTTTAGGTACTACACAGATATAGTAGCAATAATAAAAAATCCTTTCTATGAAATTTGGTATCTCACAGTTCAGAAGTGCGAGTAAAGGCAGTGAACATAACTGAAATGCTGAACTATGAAACCTTTAGTTCTGCAATTATTCAGAGAAGTCAATAAAGTTAGAAAGTACTCATCAGAGTGAGTAAGAGTTCACAGTTTCTCTCTGCAAAAGGTGATAGGCCTCTCTTAAGAAGTAGGAATGACTCATTTAATTAATCATAGTTGTAAAATGAGGAAGTGGCCATCATATGTATTAGCAAAACATTTACGTTCAGGTCAGGATCAGGACCCGGTGACTCTGAATATAATTATATCTCTCTGTCCAGATTTTGCTGAGATCTGTATTGTTCTAGCTGAGGATATATCCTCCTATGGTAAGAACTACAGATGAATGATCTGTGTAACAACTAAAGTGTCTTCAGAACACAGTGAGTCTCACTGCCATTCTCAAGACCACAGAGAATCCATTCATTTCAAGATTTCTTCAGGTTATAAGAATCGCTTCTGTTCACTAAATTATCCAGAAGAAAACACAAGCTTTATTTCATATTCAGAATTAATTCTTGGACAAAATATCTACTAGCGAAAATATCATTTCTGCTATGATGATTTTTGTGCAATTCTGAAATCATAACTCTTCATTCAAAAATAGAATTTAATAACATATTGTTATATTGCTTTTATGAACAAAAATATTTGATCAATATCAAAAAGTGTTAAGTAGTTGTCATATAAATAGCAAATATAAAGCAAAGTTTTTCTCAGACTATTTTATTTACACCAATATAAAACATCAGCAGCAAATGTAAGCACCCAAAATGATTTTATAGTTATTCCTTATGAAATCATCTACTGGCTTTTTGATTCCAAGGTAGTTTTTAACAATTTTTATAAGTTTCTATAGTTCTATTTCTGAAGAAGTTAGCAATCTAGGAAATGTGGACTGTACGGAAATATAATGCTATTTATTATTACTTGCTCCAGTCTTCTATACTTACTTTTTAAACTGGGGATAGTGATTGTGTACAAGCTGTAACTAAATGTATTTCTTAGAAAGAAAACAAACATATATTAAAACAAAACCAAGTATTGCATGGGATTTTTCTTCCAACATTTTCAGCCTCTTGCTACTTAACAGGACCAAAGTCTCCAGGTTTCAGTGTTCAGGACATAGCATATACTTCAGCACAACTATTCCACAGTCAGGCTCAATGAATCTTAATTATTTAAAAGTATCGTGGTGTGTACACCGAGGGATATAATGAAATATATGTGTTGTTCTGAAAGTAATGCCTCCTGTTTTTTTTCTATGGAAACTACAGCAGATACGAAGAGCACAATAACACTGTTTGATAGAGCAAACTGTCAACTACAAAACACTATATTTCAACAGTCACCACCATTAGCTGATTGGCATAGAAGAGCTGACTGAGATACTCCTCATTTTGTGTAGTGACAGCTGGCCATACAGAATGTGGCTTGCCTTTCATGCTCCTGTAGCCACTGCTGAAATGCACCACTCACCACCTCACTGTGCTCACATCCACCATTCCTTCTCTATAAGCATTCAGCAAAAGTCAGTAAATGTCAATGGATGTTATTTTTTCTCCATGTAGGAATTTAATGACACACCTTTGTTTCATACGCACTTCCATGTAAGACACCATTCTGTCAGACTGCCCCCCTGCTGTCATCTGTCACACAGCAACAACGTGTAATGGAATATTGGCAGTAATGTTCGGCCTCTAGTGCCATACCACCTACATCTACCTCTGATGTTGTGAGCCAACATTACAAAATAGGAGGCAGCTCTTTTATGTCTCTATGAGAAGGATGTAGTGAGTAAGAGGGCAGATGAGGAAACTGGTAATATCTTGTACTCAAAAGTTTCCATATCATAAGGAGCAATTTTCCAAAGAGGCATATGTAAAAGATTTCATGTATGTCATATTGACAAACCTATTATTTATGGTAACCATAGAAACATTGATTGGAAGAAATTTTGGTTTTAAGGGGCCTGTGGTCATCTAATCCAGCTTCCTTTGACCTTCATATGCCTAGAAATGTATTACACGAGCGTATACATCTTCCAGCATCTTTCTAGGAGGAACAATGAGGCTGAACAGTTTCCCCATGTCCTTCTCTCAGCCCTTTTAAAGATGAATGTAGGATTAGCCTTTCCTTCAGGAAGCACTCCCGGACATCATGATTTTTAACAGATAACTGATAGTGGTCCTGCCATTATATCTGCCAACTTAACGCACTCCTCTGAGAATGAATCCATCCATCCTCTCCAATTTCAAATGAGTCTAAAGAAAGTTTCCAAACTTCTTTATAATCATTACATGAGAAACAGTTTGTGACTTTGTTTGTAAGTACGTATGCAAATTCAAACAGGTATTTGTGTACACGAGTTTTCCTAAAAGTAAAAATGCTAAATGTTAAACAGAGCAAAGGACTCTAGAAAAATGTTATACAGAACTAAAGGAATGAAAGAAAATGAAAAAAAAAAAAAACAGAATAAAGCCTAATACCAGCTGGCAATGCTTTTACAGATAACTGATGGTGAAATATCTTCTGTGCCAAAACTCTGTCCCCTACAAATCTGCTCCCTGTGCTAAATGGCTGCTATTGTTGGTATCTTTTAGCTACTTTCCCCATAACTGAATTTCATCTGGCAACAACAAAAAATGCCTATTCTCTTTTTATGAAGCTGATGTTTAGTACAATTACATACACAGCTGCTACAGACAAGCGATGCTTTGCCAAAAGCATCCCATGCTGTCTTGTTTCCCTTTTTTCTGTTTCACCGTTTCCTTTCCTTTCTCTCTGTAATAACAATAAAAGAGAAATCACTGAGGTTGAATAGAAAAGACTTGTTTGTTCTCAATTTTTTTGTTTAGGAACAAAGACAAAATGAGTCCACCACTGAGAATGGATAGCTACTGGCACAGAGGTTCCCTTAGAAGAGCCTATTCAGGAAAGAGAGTGACAATAAGGGACTAGAACTCTATTATACTAAGCTCAGTAGGAGTGGCAAGGAGACGATAGCACTGTGATAGACTTCATGGGGTACTATATGCAGTAGTAGGCTGTAGTCTTAGCTAGTTCAGTATCACCTTAGGATTTGTTCCATTAAGTCAAAAACATAGCAAATTTCATAGCTGATATGATTGAAAGAAATGCTCAGGATTGGTTTTTGAAACTCAGAATAAGGCAACGGAAGCCTGTGCTGATAGTGATGAAGATAGATAGAGACAGTGACCTTACTTAAGTCAGTGTTTCTCTCCTATAAAATCATTGTCTATTTATGAAACCATAATCAGCACGATTCAGAACTTGAGTCACAACTGGCAAATACTTTCATAATGACTAAAGGCAAAAACAAAAAAACCAAAAAAAGTCCAATTACATAAACTGAGAGACCATATCTACAAGATTAACTGATATCCTGACATATGTGGAAATTGATTGGATTGGGCTAGAGAACACCTCAGCAGAACAAGTACCTTACTTGCTTGGAAGCAAATGTTTTTCATACCTGGTCTCACTAACACTGCATGTACGCACCCAGGTGCAGCACTTAGGTGGGCTAAGGTCTATGCACATATGAAAAGATTCCCAAAAAATTTATCTTATATCAAAAAAGTAGCTCTTTTCATATTTTGTAGAATAAAAACAGAAATATATTTAATAAACTTTACATAATATGGAATTTTCTTCACTAAATCATAAGTACATAGTCATTTCTATGTCAGTAATTTCTAGTCAGTAATTTCATTACTACTTCTCTGAAAGGGTGGTCAGGCGCTGGAATGAGCTGCCCAGAGAGGTGGTTGAGCCACCAAGCCTGGTGGTGTTCAAAGAGTGTTTGGATGTTGTGTCGAGGGACATGGTTTAGCGGGAACCATTGGTGAAGGGCGAATGGTTGGACTGGATGATCCTGTGGGTCTTTTCCAACCTTAGCGATTCTATGATTCAATGATTCTATGATTTCCTATACTGAGAATTTTAAATATGTAAGTGAAAAATTCCCTCAGGCACATTCAGAATATATAAGCATAGTTATACAGAGAAAGAATCTGGCCTTATTTTGAGTTTCCATGTGCTTCCCAAAAGGAGCATATTTATTTTTTCATTGAATCATTATGTAATCTAAGATGAAATCTTATGCTTATACTTAAGTATGATCTTTCCTAAATAAACATCTCTAATATTTGTTGCTTTGAATTCTATCAGTCCCCTCTTGCATGATCATCAGAAATCAAAGCTTTTTGTTTGTTTGTTTGTTTGTTTGTTTGTTTTTGAATACCTAATAATGTATTTAACCAAAATCTTGTTTGCATTCTGTTTATCTCCTGCTAAAGCTTTGAAAGATTTTTAGGTCAAGACATAACTATTTCAGAGAAATAGAACAAGAATACAAGCTCGAACATTCAAATAAACAATGGCTAGCCTAAGAGAGAATTGACTTTTAATGTCTATAATTCACAGAGCTGGGAAGCCAAAAGGTGTATTACACAATGACTGCAAGAAAGGTTTACATGGGAGGTAAATCATTATAATAGCTGCACATACTACTGTTCCAAGAGGCATAAAAGTGGCACTTTAATGTATTGCTTCCTCCTGTTGCAGCTTCATATCCTAAGCAACTAGCAATTAGAGATCCATATTCACTCTTCTCTACACGTTTTCATAATGACAGGATAATCTAGAATTGTTGTCTCTGAATATAAAAATGGTGGATAACAAAGGCTGATAATAATCCGATAATCCAATAATCACCATTTAATACAATTTGTAATAAGAACTCATGGTCTTCCTTTGTTATTTTGCATAGGTAGATGTCCACTGATAAACATGATGAAAATAAGCTAGTTGAAATATAATCCTGTAGCATCTCTATTCTATCTTAATTAATTATTCTCTTTTCAACTTTCCCACTCGGTAATAAATTTGATGTTTTTTTCCTATAAATTATCTGTTTTGGATTCTTTCACTTGGACAGGAAAACAAATTTGTAAAGTGCTCCATAAATTTATAGCCCTTTAAAATGATTTTTCTATTAACAGTGATAATAGATAATTTTTTAATTGTTTTTAACATATCAGGGTATCCTCATCTTTCCGATACCAGGTGTTAAGGGCAGCTGTTGTAATGGTAAACTATTAAAACTGCAGTCATTAGCACAGCATAAGGCATAAATAGTGATGATATCTCCAGGATATGCAGGGAATGCACTGCTTGTGAAAGTGGGTCCAGACACACACATGGAGGTACAGGATGAATATTGACATATTAACAAAATTACAGCCATCTGCTCCTGACTCTTAGCATTCTTGCACCAGTCTAAGTAACAAAGTAGAGGAGCTTGGATTAAAACAGCAGCAGCCTGAAAGAAACTCTTGATGGAGATCTATGTGCAGTGCTCACATCTCCCACAGGAGAGCTGTGGACCTCTTCATATAGACTGTCAAGTACTTTTGGTAAAAGTGTAGTTTATATTAAATACTTATATTTTTAAATGTTAATTTGTTTTAATTTAAATACATGAATAATATAATAGACTATTTCCTCAATATCCAGTTCCCTTAACCCCAGAGAATTACATTTAAAATTAAAGCAAAAATTTAATCTTTGAATTATCCCTTTACACTACTTCCTGCTAAAAATTCCTTAAAATCTCCTAAGAAATCAATTGACACAGCAAAAGTTCTGAATTCTGTTAATGGTTTAGAATCTTATAAAATTACCTAGACTGGAAAATATCTCCAAGAGCATTTAGTCCAACCTTCCATCTACCACCAATATTTCCCCAGTAAAGCATGTTCCTTAGTACAACAAATACTTGCTTGATCATTCCTCATTTTGTGTACATTTTTTTCCCTTGTTTTAGACTTAACTATTTGAATTAAATGTAATATTGAGACCTGACATCATTTTGTCACAGTCAAGGTGTCTGACTAATGTTTAAAGGACTTCTCATGCACAGAACTGTAAAACATAACCATTTTTGCACACATCTCTCTTCTCTGAAGAAAAGGAATTATTCTAGCCTCCATTCCTGGTTTATTCTTTGTTACAGAGATCTATATTTAGCTATGACAATTTTTTTTTTTTTTGGTAGATTTGGAAATATTAAAACATAAGATTGTGATCTGAAGCTATTTCATGAGACCATCTGGTGTTTGATAGTAATTTTTTGGCTTTGAACCTCCTCTCTAGACATTTCTCCTGTGGCTCAGAACCTGTTCCCAGATATGACAGGTGACCTCTTGTTCTGCTACATCTAGTCCTTTCAGGCAGAGAAAGATTACTTTGAGCACTTTGTTCTTTCAATTGTCAACACTCCTGCTTGATTAAAAAGTAAGAAATACTAGCTGCTGTAACAGACTTCCTGTCACATTTGAATCTTGTCTCCTTCAGCCTGAAATTCAGGAGTCTTCTTTTGACCTCTGTTGTATATTCACTGTCATCCCCGAGTGGATTGCTGGCAGCCACTATCCACACAGACCACCATTAGCAGTACTGTGATTTTCACCCATCTACTGTGACAAGTGCTCTATGGCATCTGTGAACAATTTATTATCATTAAAATTCTCACTGGATTCATTTGGTGCATTTACTATTTTACTTCTGAGTTGAATGGCAAAATGGGTGTGCAGCACTCACATTTTTCTGTTTTATTCAAACGCTAGATAGTAGCTACATAGGTTGCTCTAAAAGTAATGCCTTCTGTTTATTTCCATGGAAACTACAACAGATACAAAAAGTACAATAACACTATTAAATAGAGAGCTACAGAACAGTTTTTCACCTACAAGGTATGGATGAGCTGACTGAGATGAGTCTTCATTTTATGCTGTAACACATGCACATGGCCATCTGGAAAGTGGCTTGTCTTTCATGACACTGTCATCACTGCTGAAATGCAGCAACCCACTGCCTCCCTGAGCTCACACTCACTGTTTGGTGTCCATAAATGTTCAGCAAGATTACTATCAGTGGGTGCAATGTTTTCCTTATATACAAATTCAATTCCTCACCTTTGCTTCAAAATACACTTCCATGTCAGACACCATTCTGTCAGACTGCCCCTATGCTGCCAACTGTCAGTCACATGGCAAAATGTAACAAAATATGGGTGATTAGGTTCAGTCTCTACTGTCATACCACCAGCGGCTGCTCTGACATCTTGGGCAAACATCATAAAATAAGAGGCATTACTTTTGGAGCAGTCCTTATATATTAACTTTCTAAACTTGTAGGATCAGCAAGTCTCTGTAATCCAGCATTGTCAGTGATACATATGCAGTGGCCAGATGATTATCTTAAACTTCTTCCTGGCTTTTTATTTTACACATATAATCAATAATTTTTATAAGAAATTAATAAATGGACAGGACTTGTTTCTTTAAAACAAGAAAAAAACTAGAAATTCCTTACTGATATTGTTTCATACAAGATTATATTGTCAGACAACATGCTATTTCTGACAGATTTCAAAATGAAGTGTATTTTTGTGAGATTTAGGACAATGTTATCAGAAGAGTATGTTAGCATTCACCAAGGTGCAACTTGCTTTGTATTTACTAGCAGAGGTTGCAGAATGTGTTGCAACTCTGATGAGCAGGAGTGGACAAGTACTGCAAGCTCAACACCATAACAAACATGCTTAGTGAAAATGAGAATTTGGAGAATAAATATAAGTGCTCCCTCTAATCTCACTACCAAAGCAGACCAAGGCAAGAAGAGAGTAGGTTTTATTTGTTCAACAAAGAAAAAATTGTTAAATGATGCTATTTTTATTGGTACTTTAGAGAATAGGGCTATTGTTACAAATTCACATAACACATTTGAGTGATGGAATATCTATTATGCATTAATTTACAAGAATATAAATATCTGAAATATTCTATATCTAAATTAGATTGTAGATTCTTCAGTATGGTTCTTTTATCTCACATAAGATCTAAAAGTTTAGTTGTGGGTATATGGAAACATAAGGAAATATTAATTACATTACTTAAATAAATCAAAGGTCCATTATAAAGTCTGTACACCTTAAAATTCACATTTGTTTTCCATAATTTTTAATGCTTAATACCATAAGTATCTGAAATATTACTTTTTTGCTTATTTAGATGATAAGTTCTGTTCCCCGAGGACCTAAAACTGAATTATTCAGTGTGCTCTAACAACATTCAAGACAAATTAAATAAAATCAAAATGAATCATGATGACTTTCTCTTTCTATTCATATTTAAAAATAATAAGCCCTGACAAAAAAAAAAAAAAAAAAAAAAAAAAAAAAAAGCATTACCTTCTCATATGGCCCAATTAAGAGAATTAAAGACTTGAGGCCATATTATTTGCTATGGCAATTTTATATTGAACTACACTGGAATGATCTGCCAGAAATTTGGCTGCATTCCCAGCCTCAAATGTTATGCAAAGGGATTTGATAGTCTGAGAAGCAAAAAGTACTTTAGTGTAAAAAAAATTTACGTTTCAGAAATAAATAGTTAACAGTAAAAATTGGAGGAGAGGGGAAGGATGTTGTCATGCCTGTCACACAGAATAATAAAAGTAGACATTTGTGCCCTACTTTCTTGCAAGTTAAGCTTAGTGACAAAGGTGATATAAGGAAGCTCAATTTTTCTCAAGGTCACAGCTAGGCAGGAATCAACTGAGATTAAATTCAAAATATTTTTATTTAACTTATTTTTAGGCTGGGTTTATTTATAATTCTTTTTAAAAATCCTTGTGTAAATCTCTTATAGGTTTCAAATATTACATGGGATAAGTGAAAAAAAGTTCAGCATACAACAGCTTTACTTAGAAAAAAAAAGTTTAAGTTTTAGTATATAGTTAATAGAGGTGGCAAATTAAACTTCAAAACTACTGTTTGTCCAAAAGAAAATGCCTTGTAGGCATAATTTGAAGCCCAATAAGATCCATACACATAAATACGGAAAAAAATTTTTGCACTGAAAAAATTTTTGAAGATGTGCAAAAGTAAAGCCACACTACATAGTATCAAAATCTATCAGAAGGTTATAAAGTAGTAATAAAGAACATTTGTGTTACTGACATGAATTAATCAGAATTAACATATTACTAGAAGTTCTGGTCAACAACATGTCTTCATATCAGATAATTAATCATTAACATTACTATCAGTCTATTTCTCAGTCCAATCCTTCATAAATACTTATCGATGGAAAAGGTAAGGAGGATACATTTCATTTTATCTTTTTGTTGTTTAGACAATTAGAATCACAATGTAATTCCAGTAATTTCATTAGACGAGGTTTTTGTTTGTGTGTTTGTTTGTTTATTTTTAATCTCACAAATTAAAACCATAAAGGAAAAAAGATATGGATATTTGCTCATGTCACTCCCAATCACATATCTGAGCAATCTCTAGTAAAATACCGGTGTACCTAGGTTATTTATTTTTCAATTAGTTTCTACCTTATCATGTGCATTTAGTTGAAGCTTGCAACTTATGTTACTGTTTATTATTTTCTGTATACAGGAATCTTCATGTAATATTTTCTTACACAGAAAGTACTATGTAAAATCATACATGAAGTTTTCTGTACAGAATTTACAATCTAAAAAGGTAAAACACAAAGAATGAAAAGAAAGAATGTAACAGAAATGCAGCAGAAGTATTAAATTCCTCATTCAAATACCTTGCCCATCAGATACCTCCAAGAATTAAACTCAGTACTTTTTCCCTTTCATTTCCAACATAAATTATTACTGAAGTTACTGCTACATTTCTGGGGGAAATTCTGTGACCATTTCCTATGTATCAGTAGCAGAGTTAGGATCCATGAGGATGGTCACATCCAAAGAGTGGTGATCTGCTTTTCCTGTCCAGAAGGAAATCAGGAAGAAGTGGTGTTCCTCAGGGGTCTGTACTGTACATGGGACTTGTACAATTTATTTTCTTATTAACAACATAGGCAATTGGTTGTGGATGACACCAAATTTGGAACTGGGGTAAATGTGATAGAATGAAGAAGTATCATCTAGAGAGATCTAAACCGGCTCGGGAATTGGGCCTATGTGAACCTCATGAAGTTCAAAAAAGCCAAGTTCTAGGTACTACACCTCGACATCAGTACTGTTGTAGTAAGCGTCTTGCGGGGGCACGGGATGTACGGGACAGGCCTCTCCCTAAGCATAGAGAGACAGTGCTATCGTGCTGACCTTGATGCAGAGAAAACAGGAAAAGAAGAAGGATGAGAAAAGAATGTGGAAACGGCCAAATAAGGCGCAATGTTATCTGGTATGAACCAATCAGAGTGGGACACGACAGCACGGTTTTGTAGGTAAAAATGTATATAAGCTGTGCTTAGTAGTGAATAGATGCCATTTTACTGCTCATCATATTGATGTCACCTCGGTATATGGCCAAGCCGCAGGCTCCCCAAAGCAATGAACATCACGGTTGCCTGCGAAAGGCAACACAGTACAGATGGGCAGATGAATTACTGAGAACAATCATGTTCTCAAGAAAGTTCTGGCAGCATTTGCAGATGAAAAATCAGACATGAGACAACAGTGAGCACTTTCGGCCCAGAAAATCAGCTCTGCATAAAGACAGCTGTGGCCAGTAAGTTTAGGGAGGTATTTCTACCCCTCTACTTCACTCTCAAGAGACATCACACAGCAGTTCAGATGAGAAAATACTTTTCCAGCTAACTACTGAAACTAGTAAAACTAACTTAGAAATGGTTCCTTAGATTTTTTTTGAATCTCTGTGGATGGAGACAAGAAAACAGATGTAGTGTTTGCTTCCTCCTTCAATATTATTCCACAGTAGTTTACCTTACAAGTGAATTTCCAGAAAATGTACCCAATAACAATAAGCAATAGAGTTAATAACAGTGTTAGTAGAAATGGAAGCCTATTAGCTTTGTTTACTGACTTCTTGCACCCTAAATCTGCATATGTTAGACAACAGATATCTAAATATACCAAAAAAGAACAATATGTTCCTCAGGTTGATGGGGACTGAATTTAATATTTGAGTAATACTCAAAAGTACACCTTCTGTACACATTCCAAAATTTTGCATGAATTCTGAAGTGCCTTGATAGGTATTCCATACAGCTTTCACTGTAGCACATCGTCTTCACAACAAGCTGTGGAAAACATCCTTATCAAACTCTCCACTCCCATCCCAAAAACAGCACTGGCTTGCAGCTAATTAGGTTCTATCCTACATAGAACAAAATTTGTAGACACATTCCATGCCTAAAAAAACAGATACACCTTTCCAAGGTCAACTCTTCTTGGGTAAGTGGTCTGCATAAACAGATGTAGCAGCAAATCCTGAATTTAGCCTCTATTACTGAACATTGTAAGTAATGGAATGAACTGGTGGGCAAACACCATGCAGATCTCTCCTATTAAATATACTTAAAAAATTCATGGGAAAAGTTAGCTTAGAAAATCCTTAAACTATTTAATCTAAAGATCCCAATAATTGCAGTAATGGGAATGTGGAGAATGCTGCGTAGAACAGTAATATAATGAAAAAATTTGAGTAAAAAAGTTGCCTTACAGTAATCATCCCACAGATTGCCCGTAGCCATATCGCTCCTTTTTTTTTTTTTTTCTCATCGTATTATGAGATCCATAAAGGGCAACCTTTGTTTAATAGCAACATCTGACATTTATGGCTATGTCTCAGATAGACAGTGTCCCTTTCAATTTATGAAGTCATAAGTGCATTATATCTCTTTTCAGGACAACAATGTATGGTAACTGAGTTTGTTTTGCAAATATCAAAGCAATGTTTAAACCACATCAAAGTAGCTGTACAGTGACAGGCACAGGAGATTTCATGTAGTAAACAGATGTTTTAGTATGCCATATCTGAATTTGACAAGACTGAAGAATAAAATGCTGTCTTCAAAATAAATCCAAGTGATAAAATAACATAATCAAAACTTTCCATAAAGGCAAAGAACCCAATTGAATATTGATTGTACTAGTGCGTGTTGGAGTCAATCATATATAAATGACAGAACTCTGGATGGACTCTCATTCAGATAGATCCCAACTTGGATTTTCATCAGAAAATTTGCTCAAAGCTATTGGTTTTAGTTCAGCACTGAACATTCCAGAGATTATAAGTTAATCTTAAAAATCTCAAAAATGCCTCAGAAGCACATAAGAATTTATTTAATTTGCATTTGATTTACCTTATAAATTCTGCATTCCTAGAATTCATTCACAAATATTTTTTTTACCAATTTTGTGGAAAGAATCTCCAAACTCATTTATATTTAGTTTTTCTAAGTAGTTTCTATCTAAATACTAGGAATTAGCAATAGAGAATGGAAAATTTAGGAAAATAAACTTAAGAAAACTAACAGAATCACATATAATCACAGAATTGTAGGGGTTGGAAGGTACCTCTGGAGATAATCAAAACCTCCCTGCTAAAGCAGGTTCCTTGCAGTAAGTTACACGGGAAAGCATCCAGACAGGTGTTGAATACTTCCAGAGAAGGAGACACCATGACATCTCTGGGTAGTTTGTTCCTGTTATCTATCACCCTCAAAGTAAAGAAGTTTTTCCACACATTTGTATGGAACTTCATGTGCTCCATCTTTGCCCATTGTCTTTGCATTGTCACTGTGCACCATCTAAAGGAGCCTGGCCTCATCCTTCTGGCCTCCAGCCTTTGAATATTCATAAGCTTTTATAAAATCCTGTCTATCTTCTCTTCTCCAGGCTGAACAATCCCATGTCTCCTGGCCTTTCCTCGTAAGAGAGATGCTCCAGGCCCCTACTCATCTCTGTGGCCTTCCACTGGACTGTGTCTAGGTAAAAAAAATAATATTCTCCTAATAAACTTTCGTACTATTCTAGTAGGTGCCAAAAGAAATCCTGTAACCAGGTTACACAGAAAAGATTGAGCAGGAAAAACTGATTTAACAAAAAGATATACTTCAATAACATTTATTGTTTTCACTGAAGAACAACAAAGGACTCTCATTTCCCTTCATATTTGGAAGAGGACGACTACTAGATTGGCAGATATAACTGTAAGAGGTCATTCTTTTACGCCATTGCCTCAAAGCTTGCTGACGGACACAGATGAACAAGTTCAAGCAAGTCCTGACCAAGGACTGGGAAATCCTTTGTCTGAAGGGACAACAGATGGACAAGGCCAGGGGCAACGAGAGAGAGATAAGTGGCAGCTAAATGGACAGGAAACAGTCTTTTGTGTGGACTTATCTCAAGGGAGACAGCCGTCTCAGGGGGTGCTCACATGATCCTTACCCAAGCACCCAGGAATATCATGTAGGCAGGGAAGAAGGAGGATAAAAGAGGGTCCAACAACCATGAAGGCAGGTTTCTGACAACAGATTCCTCACAACCTGCCTCTCCCTCCTGGACTTGCTCTGTACTCTACCTGCTTGCTGCCTAAGGATGGCCTCTCTGATGCTGCTCTCCTCCCCGAGAAGGTGTCTGCCATCAGATCCCTCACTACGAAAGGCCTGCATGCTGACGGACACTCCAGGGCCTGCTACTGGAGACCTGCTGCTTCCTCCCAGACTTCTTCCTGGACCTACTCAGTACCTGCCCCTTCTCGCTGCCCAAGACTGGCCACACTGCTGCTGCTCTTCCCCTGCGTTTTTGCCCCGAACCATCGGAACATCGTGCAACGGGACTACTGCCGGATCCTGGTGGTGACTATCTCCACTTTAAGCAATTCTTGCTTCTTCTTATCTTTTCTATCACTCACCTTCCCTCCCCTATCACCCCAATCCGTAATAGTGTCCGTCCTCCCTTTCTCCATCTCCCTTATTAAGATTTGTAATAAACTGGTCGGACCAACATTTGGACCGTTGTTTCTTAATCTCATGCCGGGTATACATATTTCAAGGAACCTTCTCTCCCTCCTATAAATTGGAATGAGACAATAACATAGTTTCTTACTACTAAATCCTAAGGCAAACTCACCAAAAAAATATGATTCTCCTTTGGACACACTAATAATAAAATAAAAAAAAAACTAAGCTCAGCAGACCAATATTTTCCTAACATATTTTATGCATAATTTCTAATAATGTTTAGTATTAAGTGGAGGTTAACACTTTATAGCCTTACAAAAATACATGCAGCTTTATATTTTGCCAGTACTAGGCATTAAACATTACTCACAGACACTTATGGAATACGTATATTTGCAGATTTAGGAGGCAGATGGGCAGGTTATTTCAAGGTTAATACTAATTTAGTCTCCATAGATGGCAGTTAACATTATTAAGAATGCTGACAGATTTACATTATGAGTATTGTATTGAGTCTGTGAATGCCAAACTGACAACCACAAAATATTGTGAAACTTTGCAGGTTCATGAATATACTTATCACCTTTGTCTTAAGAGTATGGGGTCATATTAGCACAGTGGCACTCCCAAAGCTTGTGAGATCTTCAGTAGTGTTTAGTGCACTCTCACTACTCAGAATCTACACATAGAGGCTTCTGATGCTATCGTGTATCAGATTTCATTAGACAGCATTCATAACTACTCTTCAGGTTTATTTGAATTTCTGTTTATTTCAAATCAGGTGTGTATTCTTGAGGTAAGCTCTTGGTTGTCTTTACTGTGCTTTTGTGCTAGGTACAGTCTCAGAGTCTACAGTGTTTTCTAATGCCTTAAGGGCTCTTACTATCAATATTGGGGGGTGGATATATATGTACTGTTTAATTTATTGTTTGTTTACATCTAAGTATCTTAGAATTAGAGGCTGCTTACTTGTCACATATTCATTTTGCTGCAGAGATTCTTTGGTACCACCTGTGAAAGTTTATCAGTGATTCTGTGAGAGTATTTGAGAGTACTTGTCATTATGTTTATTAATGAAACTTCTGTACTGGCAGATTTTTTTCCTCTGGTATTCTATCCAGTAATTTTTTTTAGATTTTCACATTACAAACAAGGATATGTTTATCCTAAGAATGCCTAATAACCTTCCTTTCACACAGCTGTTGCTACTTTGCTGCCAGATGCATAGACTGTTAATTATCACGTGATCTGGAAAACATTTTGGAAATATTTTTGGGAAACCATAAAATCAACTACAATCATTTGTAAAGCAGAGCTATTATTCAACAGCATTTCACCCAGAGGCACTTGAAGGAAATTAGAAAGACACAGGTCTTACTATATATGTAACCTTTACAAGCTGATAGAATAACCTGCTGATCTTGCAAATAGCAATGATCATCTAAAGATCTGACCTTCTATTTCAGTTCAAAGCAACTTGGACTAATAACGCAGCATCTCTTAGCCTAATTTGAATCTGAAATCCCACCACCTTCCTCTGTGAAATGAACTGCAGATTCAATCTTCGGGGTGTTTTTCCTTAGTGATAGTATATATTATTTTAATAGAACGTAGTAAGGATTTAAGTTCAAGAAATACAAATCTCAACAGAACCAAGACTTAAATATACCACCATTGCATTTCAAAGATAAACTATTGTATATCAAAAAAAGATTAATTCTAAGTGTGATAGTGATAGGCTAATCTCTTATTATCAGATTCATATCTGATCTCAGACATTAAGGGGAAATTACCTAAAATCTATTTCAGATCCTTATCTCAGATGAGAAAACTTCTGTATGGGTATCAGATTACTCAGCTGAAACTGTGTATATATTGCTTCGAGTTCTGCTTGGTATGTTTTAGATTTGTTGTTGTGTTGGGCTTTTTAATGTGCATGTGCTTTTTGTGCCAAAGAGATGTCTTGCCGTCATTTCCTTCCTTTGCTCCTAAGCAACATGTTGCTAGCCAATGCTAGCTCAATGTCTGTCATGACCATGAGAGATTTAGCAAGCCAAATGTCAGAGATTTTTAAAAGTCGTGTGTGTGTGGTTGTTTGGTGTGTCGTGTGTGTCCTATCCAAAGGGACAGGAGCAAATGTTATACTGCCTGGGTGCCTACACTGATAATACAAAGGAAACTAACATGCCTACGTCTTTCAGAGCAAATCTGCAGTGAAAGGTTTGGCTATAGTCCATGCAGTTCATACCTTATCTAGCTTCAGTCTACTTAGCTTGAACACACATTACAGGGCAGGATAAACATTACAGAGCTATGAGAACTTTCAGGTCAACTTTAATAGCACCTGTCGAATCTCCAGGGGTGCCTATCCATCTGTATTAAAGTTGGTTCCTATCAATAGAGCTGCTGATTTTGCCTTGGTCTTCGCCATGGATATTGCACAGGACATACATTATGCAGATGTAAACATAAAAGCTATCACAGAAGGTTCCAATCTGCATATCTTACTAAGTGATCTGGCTTACATCTGTCTTCAGCATCAGAACTTGTCAAACCTTCGACCTTCAGCTGCTCTGGTTTCCACTGGCATGGAGGAGGCTCTATGCTACATTTCTCAGCCAGCTTATTCTGAATCATCTTTGTAAGTGTTCTTCAGAACTTCTGTTTCCTACTTCTTTCAACTTCACTTTGTTGTATGGCCCTGGAATACCAATTACTTTCTAAAATAATTATGTATATTTGCTATGCATTCTTAGAATGACACTCATTACTTGACGCAACAATACCTATTATTTGTATCAGAGTTGAAAATGAGTTACATCTCAAACTGCTGCCAAACTTCTGTGGGACGCACAATATATTCACATTGTTATAGCACAAGTCACTTAAAAGTGTATGAACCATAGGTTTGGCTTATTTGCCTGTTTCTTAAATATTCTCTCTTTTTTTTTTTTCTTTTTCAGATACTATCCTGGATCAGTGGAAAAAAGTTTAAGATACCAGCATGTGCTGTAACAGGCAACATTCTTAAGAAGATAGTTCTTTGCTGTGTGAATTCATCATTATAAGAAATAAGAAGAAATTTGAAAAGAAAATCTGAGACACTGATTCTGTATTAAACATACTAATTAGTATCTAGTATTTCAATTAGAATTTCCAAGAAAGTTCATATCAGAACTATGGATAAGCAACAGTGTCTGGCCTGTCTAACTAGAGCTCATGAACCACAGTTCTAGCCAGTCATGATGCTAGATTCCACGCATATATTTTAAGGAGAGAAACAGTTCTTTCATTATAGAGTTTCCTTCTCTTCTTCCCTGAAAAGGTCAGTAATGGCAGGTGGGCTTCAAATTGCATATTCTATTTCCTCCCTTGCCCTTTTCAGAGGCAGAATCCATGCAAAATATAAAATACCATGTAAGCTTGAAGAAAGGGTTAGAATAGATTTGGAAGAAAGTGCTGGTTATCAAAGTCTTTCAAGTGAAACATCATTGTTAGACAGTTTTGTGAAGTTTATTCTGTCTTTTTAACCCACAGTGAACTTCCCTTGTAAATATATGCTAGATACTGTGTAAATCATCACAGAACCAGTCAGAGAATTAAGACTTATTTTTATGTTTACTTTTATTTTGCCTATATTTATTTTTTTTTACAATTATGCCTTTTTAATACTGATTTTAAATGAATGTTGATGGTGGAATGTGAGGGAAAGAAGAAAAAGAAAAATGGAAGGAAAATTGCATGCCAGTATATTGCTTAACCTTTCATTAAAACAGTGTTAATTATAGAATAGAAAATAAAAAGTCTAAGTTAAACCTAAGAGGGGAGATCAGAAGCTACAGATATCGAAAACTTCCTGCTATATTTTTGGACTTTGCCCCAAGGCAAGCAGTTATCTTGAGAGTATTTTCAAATATAAATATGCCAGAAACACAGAGAGAATACTTACAACTACAAAGTGAAAATGTGCACAGGTTAAGCTTGTTGCAAAACAGCCCTTTTGTTCACCACATTTTTACAGCATTCATTAGCAGAAAAAAAAGAAAAAAAGAAAAAAAAGAGAGAGAGAAATATACTAAAACAGAAAGAAATCTATACCACTGCGCATCACATTGCCTGTATAAGCCAATCTTCTCTTCTCTTCTCTTCTCTTCTCTTCTCTTCTCTTCTCTTCTCTTCTCTTCTCTTCTCTTCTCTTCTCTTCTCTTCTCTTCTCTTCTCTTCTCTTCTCTTCTCTTCTCTTCTCTTCTCTTCTCTTCTCTTCTCTTCTCTTCTCTTCTCTTCTCTTCTCTTCTCTTCTCTTCTCTTCTCTTCTCTTCTCTTCTCCTCCTTTTCCCTTCCCCTGTCTTCCCCTCCCTTCCTTTCCCTTCCTGGATTTCCTTCTGCACTTCTTAATAATTACATTGTATTCATAAAACAAATAAACAAACAAACAAATCTACCAATTTTAAAAGCAGTTAAATAATTTCAATTGATTTCAGTGAAGAGTCCCTTCACAATATCACTCGTTATGGCAAAGGCAGGCAACTCTTAGCTCTTCAGACAAGATGCCATTTATATATTTGACTCCATTATATGCATAAAGATTGTATATAACAAGTTTTCAACATGCATGTGAAAATGGGGAGAAAGACACTCTTGAAGGCAAGATAGGAAATAAGAAGGCATTGATAAAAGGTGGAAAGCATTTGGAAGAACTTTTCTCCAAAAATATAGGAAAGAAGGGAAAGAGGTAAAACATTAGACAGACTATTCTTATTTTCACTAATAATATCACTGATTTCTTTGTGACACAGACCTACAATTTGTAAAAATTTCCAAATGTTTTCATCTCTTTGAATTTACTAATTCTATTAATTAGAATTCACTAATTCTAATTAATTTAATTAATTTACTACTAATAATTAATATTTATTTTCTGTATATACAGACAAAAATCTTGCTCCAGCTTTAATTTTCTGATATTTTATACACTGTTTTCTCTT
Organism: Gallus gallus; assembly: GCF_016699485.2. Taxonomy (NCBI): domain Eukaryota; kingdom Metazoa; phylum Chordata; class Aves; order Galliformes; family Phasianidae; genus Gallus; species Gallus gallus. The sequence goes on from NC_052532.1 coordinate 32,610,920, forward strand.
TTCTGGTATCTATCTCACACAGAAGCACATACAGCTCTGTATGCACGATGTATTAGAAATTTTCTCTGTGATTCATAGGTTACTAATCAAAATGTCGCAAAAATATCTCTTCAATAAGCTATAACTGATTATTTATTTTCACTGCTTTTGTTCCCTGAAAATATCCAAAGGTTGTTTTCTCCTTTAGATTTTGTAATTTATTTCCGTGTTTTTAGTATATTCTAAGAAAAATGTTTTCAATTCTGGTTTTACATAATGTATGTGTACCCCATTCTTACCTACTTTTCCTGGTGAATTCATGCCTATATGATGCTGTGAATAATAATTGGAATGATGACATTTGCAACATAAATGTTGGACTGAGAATTATGGCCTAAGTTCTGATGTCCAGTCTCATATAATTATCATCACCTGTCTTTGAGTGTGTTTCTATGCTCTTGGAAATGTCCCCTTTCTTTTGTTAATTAAGGTTTTATTGCTACCCACCAACTCCACAGGCCTACTAGGGCAAGCTCTTCACTTTTTGGTCAAGGGTTAAATCCACAAATACATCCTATTCCAGCAAGGATAAATCCTGAAGGGTTTAATTTAATTGTTTTATGCCAAAATGAGTTATGTCATATTGTCACTAGCAGTAGATGGAGTGACACATTATTCTATAACCTGATGTAACCCTTGGATTTGAATGATAATTAGATATTCTCTTCTTACTTATTTATTATTAAACTAGTGAGGATTGTGAGATTTTTAATTTTTCAAAAGAAAAAAGCTTATAAAAAGTTAAGCATTCTTCTAAGTGTACATTTACTGTCAAGCACATGTTCCATATTACAGTATTCTGCAATTCTTAAAGGTAGTCATTAGTCCGAAACTGATTCCTTCAATGTATCTGGATTTGTGTGTGTGTGTGTTTTATTTTCTTCTCTTTCATGCTTAATGCCATTTTAGAGTACAATACTTATTTTTCTCATGTCAAAAAGAACGGTTCCTCCGACATCAGTGGTCCACATCTTATGGTCAGTAACTTAGTATTTCATATTGAGCACCAAAAAATTGAAGCATTTGATTATCTGTTCTCTTCCTCTGAAAGACAACTTCAGCTGTATATGGAACACAAAGAGCAAGCACACCTGGTACCTGACTTGAAATAATAAATATAACATGTAGAGCAGTTTTGTGGCAGTTAAAGGCTCATTAAAGCTATAAAGATAACCATAGGAGTGAATCAAGGTTTGAAGTTGTTGATGGTTTATGGGCTGGTTCGGCCCAGTTCTATGACTAGCGGGACAGAGGAATCCGCAGATCCATACCTCCAGATGGGGAAATAGAAGATCCCAAAATAATTAAAAACAGCAGCAACGATCTGAGGAGAAACAAACTAATTTACTAAATATGGTATCGGAATGCAAGATAACACACTATAATACAATATATTTAGAATTGAAGCTAATAAATCGAATATGAGAGAGAGTGTCCAAAAGGTGGAAAGGCCTCACCATAACACTGCAGTGAGACAGGCAGTCGAGTTGAACAGCAGGGAGTAGAACGGAAGGAAAAAAGGGACGTCAGGTGACCTTGCCAGGGGTTATATCTCTTTGAACACAAAGAATCATAGAACAAGACTAATTTATGTTGTCCTCCTGTTACACATTGTTCGTGTATTGTAGAGGCAGAAGAAACTGCTCTGGCAGTTTAACTGAAACTTCTGAATGCAAGTTCATATAATCATTTTACTGTAGAATTACTCTTCCCTGGTCTGCTTTCAGCTTCTTAATATGAGAACATAGTGGAATGCATTTATTATCATCCCTTGGTCTGTCTGAGATGTTTACTTTAAATGGCATCTTTTTATTGGCAATAAAAGAAAAAAAAAAAGTTAAACTCATAACATTTAGGTGCCTAAAGAGTAATTCACCTTTTAGCGCTGCTGTTATTTTTACTGATTTTTGCAGTGAGCCTTGATACCTAGCTCAGACTAGATCCTAGGTCCCTTAGTTGTCTGGAGAGGGATTCACACCCTTAGTCAGGAGAGGAAGAGTGGATTACCCTTTAAACAGCAATACTGACCATCAGTGGTCTTCTAACACTCTTTGAATTTTTGATTCCAGAGATTCTCCACTCAGTTTTCTATATTTTCTCATTTTATTTAAATAAGAAGTCAGCTTCTAACAAACTGTTATCTATACAGCATGCACATAATTGGGAGTGCCAGTGCATCATGGCTTTCACACTGTGTGTAACTATGTATAGAGAACCCAGGAGGAGCTCAGGTCCTCACTGAATGACCTAGCGACCATACTCGACCTTTCAACAGAACAAAGACTTCTCAGGTTGGCTGAATTCTTTATTATACAGATATTCAAAAGCCTGCTACATTAGACAGACCTCCCAAGTCCATGAAATGACTAGTTTGTCTGTCACTGGAGTAGAAAAAAAAATGCAAGGCAACTTCAGTTTATTTCTGGGGGGTTGTTTTTTGGTTATTTAACATATTCTATTTTGCAGAACCTGATAGACTGAATGTAAATAAGTAGTAAAAATCATCAGATGAATACAGAGCCGTATCATACAATAGTTTATAACATACATTTATAGCCTTTCAGTTATATCTCTTCTTAGGAAACAATACATACTGCCTCAGATAATGCTTATTACTACTTTACAGATCTCTAAAATTTTGTATATAATTGCTTTTGTAATGTTATAGACTGTTGTATTTAATAAAAAGCAGTTTACTATATACCTTACTAGATCTTCTGCACTGATCTATCTTCATTCATTCTAGCATCACTGACTGTACGATAGATCCCTGTATGTCATTTGTTCAATATTATGACAGGTTGTACAACGTGGTATAAATGGCAATAGGGGATGAATTCACCATATATAAATCTCTTAATCGTGGTTAAATATTCACTGCCCCTGCTGGACTCTCCACATCATCCATATCCTGTACAGCTCAAACATTTTCTTGCATGCAGTTATAGAATGGTCTAACAGTAAATAGATTTGTTTATCTCTTTGGTAGTGATGACATTTCACGCTATATAAAAAAAAAAAAAAAAAAAAAAAGGAAGGACGTTTTAGCAAAATGCTTAAATAGCAAGATGTTGAGATAGCAAAATTAAGGTTCTGCTTGTATTAACAACTAGATTTTCTAATTTATTTTCCTGACCTTATGACCCTTGATGTTCTCGCTGAGGACACATTATCTGTCAGTGGTGTCTGTGCTGTACTGGTCATCAGACTGCACCACAGTGGGACTCACAGTCACTTCGGTGATATGGAGGCAGAATGGTGACCCTAAATACAATAACGATGCTGTCACTGCACAGTGCTTTCCATTTCCTAAATGAAACAAAGCAATGAAAGGGAGAATATTTTGGCTGAATTCTGTGTCTGTTGGCATTCATTTTTAATTTATACCAAAATTATTTTTTAAAGAATATAAAAGAAAATAACAAGGCATATGGCAAGTCATCTCACATTTATCTGTCTATGTTCTGTCCTTTTTTTCCTTCCAGCCATTTGATAGATAAAATATTATTGCTTAGACTCTTGAGTAGAGCAGAAAAACTATGCAGAGTACAAGGAATGAGCTATTCTGGAAAGTGCTTTAATTAGCAGTAGCATTAGCTACTGTTTAAATCCTACTTCATGAAATAAATTGGTCATATTTCTGTACTAATTTGGAACAGTTGTGGAAACATCATAGATGACTATTCATACGCAAAAAAAAAAAAAAAAAAGTCTTCTCATATGTTTTTTTAAAACACAGTGGAATGGTAGAAGGAAATGCTTTTTAATTAATACAAAAAAGAGAGTATTGACTTCCTAGTGAAATACAATCAAAGAATGTGGGAAATGCTCATTATAATTTGACAAGTCCTTTTATTTCAAATGAAATTATTTGCTATTAAAAATGTTAAGCATAATCTTAGGACATTTTATAGTGGCTATCATTTCTTGCCAGACAATTTTTATATTACTGGTTGAAGGAGGGGATAAAAGCTCCCAGGCATACCTAGCATTATGGACAATGAGATGACAAATCGGGGATCTTGGAACAGACAGCCAATTAAAATTTGTCATAGCTTTGTGTACACTGCTGCACACTCACTGCTTACAGGATTTTGTTCTTCTCACTTCTGTTTCTAAAACTAATTTAATTTGTGATTAAATGAAAAACATTTTCCCCTTCTTCTAAACCATGGAAACACTGAAGAAAACCTATGTGAGAGACAGAAAAGAAATGTTATTGACTGAATGAATCTTAATCCCCAGAACTGGATTTTTTAAAATATTTCAGTTCCAAATTAAAAGCAAAGTTAAAAAGGCCAGCCTTCTGCATCCCAGGTTCTCTCTATACGTGATGCATGGAGAAGAGACACCTTAAGGAAAGCCTTTTGTAGCTTGGACTCTTCCCTGCCTCCTCCGTCAAGGAGGAACTGGGAACATTTGTGTAGCATTTTGAGAAGCAACAAATGCAGCCTTGTCCCCCTGATTACACATAGAAAAGTTGCCAAGACTTCTCAGGGTGGAAGGGCACCATGTTGGCTCCTCATCTGCACTCTCTGAATCAGAATTTGAAAGAACATTTACTCTTCCTTTTGTCAGAGCGTCCAGAGGAGATGATGGGGAGTAAAAACATTCCCCCACTCTGGACTGTCAGGGCTGCTCCATGCTCTGTGTCCCTCTTTCTCCACTGTCAAACATATTAGAGATTATATCCAAAAACTCAGGAGTCTAACAATGAGGTACAATAAATATGAGGCAAATATATGTGTGTGTGATTGTTTATTTGTTTGTTTTTTCTCTATTTAGAGCTATATATTTTAATGTAGTTTTCCATCACTGGCTCAGATAATCTATAGTGCCCTTGCATATGATTTGACAAAAGAGATAGCAAGATACAAATATTCAATACAAATGCCAAAACTTCTATCATCTTCTTTTCGGTAGACAAAATAAATCAGCATTATACTCTTTTTACAAGTTCAGCATGAGAGAAATTCTGATCCCATTTGAGAAGTTTGAGATTGATATAAGGACTTCATCAAGAATGTACATTTCAAGTCATTCTTTAGCAAAATATGTATGAAATGAACATGGAGACTGGTTTTAGAATTCTAAATCACTGGATTTTGTTAATTAAAAGTATAATATAATAAAAATTCCCTTTGTATTCAGCTCAACCCAAGGATATATAGGTGGGCAAAACTAGAACTAACATGTACGGGAAATGTGATTGAACTATGAAGAAAGTAGATGAAACAAAACTCAGTTCTCACAGCAGACAAGAAAGTGATAACCTGAGGTAAGACTGCAGTTTACTTCGGAAGATGTATAGTATGCCAGCTTATCACTGTAAATCAAGCTAGACTAGAGGGTGTTTTTGTGTAAAAATAACTATTTGCTATTTAAACTTGAAAAAGAATAGGGGCATGAGTAAAACCATTGATTTATGTTCTGTAGCCTTCACACTACTGAGCAGAAAATTCTTTCCCCTGACGAAAATATTTTTTAAAATCATGGAAAAGGAAGACTATTTTCCATTCACTTTTACAGGTAGATAACTATCCTCAAAGCCCCATTTTGGGCTGGATAAGGAGCTGGCTGGAGGTCTGGGCCCAGAGAGTGGTGGTGAATGAAGTTAAATGCAGCTGGTGACCGGTCACAAGTGGTGTTCCTCCAGGCGTTGGTGCTGGGGCCTGTCCTGTTTAATATCTTTATTGATGACCTGGATGAGGGCATTGAGTGCACCCTCAGTAAGTTTGCAGATGACACCAAGTTGGCTGCAAGTGTCGATCTGCCTGAGGGTAGCGAGGCCTTACAGAGGGATCTGGATAGGCTGGATAGCTGGGCTGAAGCTAGTGGGATGAGATTCAACAAGACCAAATGCTGGGTCCTGCACTTTGGCCACAACAACCCCAGGCAACGCTACAGGCTTGGGGCAGAGTGGCTGGAAGACTGTGTAGAGGAAACAGACCTGGGGGTGTTGATTGATGCTAGACTGAACATGAGCCAGCAGTGTGCCCAGGTGGCCAAGAAGGCCAATGGCATCCTGGCTTGTATCAGAAATAGTGTGGCCAGCAGGAACAGGGAAGTAATTATCCCCCTGTACTCAGCACTGGTGAGGCCGCACCTTGAGTATGGTGTCCAGTTTTGGGCCCCTCACTGTAAGAAAGACATCGAGGCCCTGGAGCGTGTTCAAAAAAGGGCAACAAAGCTGGTGAGGGGTCTGGAGCACAGGCCTTTTGAGGAGCAGCTGAAGGAGCTGGGATTGTTCAGTCTAGAGAAGAGGAGGCTCAGGGGAGATCTTATTGCTCTCTATAACTACCTGAAGGGAGGTTGTAGTGAGCTGGGGGTCGGCCTCTTCTCTCATGTGACTAGTGATAGGACTAGAGGGAATGGCCTCAAACTGCACCAGGGAAGGTTCAGGGTGGACATTAGGAAATACTACGTCTCTGAAAGGGTGGTCAGGCACTGGAATGGGCCGCCCAGAGAGGTGGTGGAGTCACCAACCCTGGAGGTGTTCAAGGAATGTTTGGACATTGTGTTGAGGGACATGGTTTAGTGAGAACCATTGGTGAAGGGTGAATGGTTGGACTGGATGATCCTGTGGGTCTTTTCCAACCTTTGTGATTCTATGATTCTATGATTTTGCTCTTCCTACTATATGTCAGTATTTCTTCAGCTCAAGTTGCCTTAAAAGTTGCATGAGGAACTTGGCATATGGAAGAGAATATGTCTCTCAAGTGCATGAATGTCATGAGTAGCAGAGTGGACAGAAATTGTTGCAAAAATTCACTAACTTTGCAAAGATTTCTGAAAAAAGTTAGCTTTGGCAATCTTAAACTTGGAAACAATCACCAAGCTAAAATGAAGAATCGCTAAAACAACAGTAAAAACTCACGACATGCACTTCTAACCAAAATAGGTCAGAACAGGTAACAAAGCACCAGTATTTCAAGGCTCTGCTGGTATGCATACTCATAAAAACCAAATTGCTAGTTTCACTTATGCTTTCACTCACATTTTTACTTGTGAAGAATGCAAATACTTGTAAACGTGAATGGTATAACAAATCTATGTCATCTTTTATTGAGAGTCTGAAACACCAAAGGCTGACAAACTGTACAATTTGTCATAACTCCTAAAGTTTGCACAACCCAGTGAAGAATGTGGATGCAGCGGAAGGGATCACATAAGCCAGGATGCCTTAATTCGGCTATGCTAGTTATGCACATAGTTAAAGCACATTTTTGTCTGTTAAATTTTCAACTTTAATTCAAGAGATTTAAATCTCCAGGATGGGAGCACATATATTAACTATTTAGAAAAAAAGATGTATTTAATATCAACAAAACAGTTTTGCTCAAATCAAAAAAATTATAAGCAAAAATCTAGTGCACATTTAAGCACTTTTGCTTAATCAGGGTGGAAAGAAAACTCTGCTTTGGAGATAAGAGGAGTAAACCACTGAGACATTCAGCTTCCTTAACTAACACATCTGGAGCTGCAGGATAATAAAGTTATTTAAGAAGTGACAAGCTCATTTAACCTTCTATTTGAAACAAGAAAAATAACTTAAATTTTGAATGGAAAAATTCTTTAAACTCATAATTTTGCCTCTGCATTAATGCAAAATTCACGAGCAGTAATGAGTGACTTGTGGTTGCATGAGTAATATATTACTCGAATTCTGTTCGAATTCACATAACGTGTGTACTAAACTGATTGAGAAAACATAAGATAGAATGAAATGATATTTCTTAGATAACCTTTGACAGGCTTATTAAAAGAGTACACAGTTTTCTGTTCCTGGTGCAGATACACTTTAAACTTAACCCTGGATATTAATATGACATGCAGCATTTCAGTAATACAAATACCTGCATATTCTCACTGAGTATGAAAAACAGGATCAGATCTCCAATAATAATTTAAAATTAGCTTTCAAATATCAAATAAAGCAGCCATCAGTGTCTCACTGCACTTTAATTAGACCTTAGGTTAGTTAATATTCACTCTCTTGCTGTATTGATTTGTATGCAAGCTGTAAAATAAAATCACTTAATTTAATGCATTAATGTAGCTGTATCTCAATGGGTGGCAAACAGATTGTGGAGATTAAATAACATGCTTTATGCAGCAAGGCTTAGTTTAATTTGTTTGACAGCTGAGTTTTTACACTTGTAATTGCAGATATTGCAAGTGGAGCTAAACAATGTTGTGCTACTGTCCATGTATATGAGAGCCAAAATTGATGTGCAATTTCAAGGCCTTCAGGTTCTGAAAATCATTATGTTCGTGTTTTTTTAACTTCACAAATAAGACTACATTTGGATACAGTGTTGAGTTTAACCCCATCAGGCAGCTAATCACCATACATCTTCTTGCATGCTCTGCCTAGGTGGAATGAGGAAGAGAACTGGGGAGGTAAAAGTGCAAGAACTCATGGGTTGAGAAAAGACAGTTCACTAGATAAAGGCAAAGCTGCATTCAAGCACTGCAAAACAAGGAGTTCATTCAATACTTCCCATTAACAGGAAGATGTTCAGCCACTTTCAGGAAAGCGGGGCTTATCACTCATGAGTGCTGGGAAGACAAATGTCTTCACTCTGATTGTCCTCACCTACCTCCTTCTTTCCCCCCAGCATTATCATTCTGCACAACGTCATATGACATGGGATACTCCTTTAGCCAGCTTTGGTAAGTTGTGTCCCCTCCCAGCTCCTTGTACATACTCAGCCTCCACAATAGAAAAGTTTTTGATTGTGTAAGCACTGCTTTGTCATAATTAAAACACTGGTGTTTTATCACCATTATTTTCATCAAAACTCCAAAATACAGCATAATGCAAGCATCTGTGAATAAAATCAGTTCTACCCCAGCCAAAACCATGACACATAGTAATGAAGGCTGAATGCTATAGTGACAAATCACATGCACTTCATTCAATGTATTCCACTTTTTCTTATGGACAATTTATATTAATGTGTATTTACTCCTAAATAAAATCCTGTATGATCCAGCCCTAGGAACAACTTACACTTGATCTCATGCTCATTAAATTAAGTTGGAAATATTTCTTTCTGGATTTAACTAACCACTAAATCCCTATAAGGGTAATCTTCTCTGGAGAACTGTTTTTCAATAGCTGCAGTTTTTTTAGAAGTGGATCTGAGAGAGGATAAGGATTACAAGTGAGCTTTCAGTGAGGTACATAAGAGTTGTGGTTTGGGATCTTGTGATTCTCAAATTGGCAGGAATTTAACAATTTACTCATAAGGAGCTAGTGAGTTACTTCAGAAGGAATCCCAGACATCAGTGTGCATACATGCAATACATGTGCCAAAGACCCTGGAATAAAGGGAGACAGTAAGCTCAGGTGACGATGTGGACACATAATGGAAACTAGATCTCAGCCTTACACTGAAAGATATGGTAGTTCCAGGAAGCAGAAGCTATGAATTTGTGCTGCTTTTTGTCGGCACTGCAGAGATTTACAGCTAAGCAGCTGACCACCAAAAATACTCCCTCTTTTTTACAGGCACATGTTCTTATAAAACTTACGCTTCCTGATGACCTCTGTTTGAAAGTGCTCAAGGAGAGATGAGAAATGCAAGCAGATACACTTATTCCTTTAAAAAATTGCCACTGTAACTGGACAAACATTGATTTCGTTAATGAGAAGTAGCTGTAGGTATTACCACTGTGTAGTATCCTCTTCAGAGGTTATATAGTTTGTAGTTTTAGCTTTTTGTATTAACTATAGCTCTGAATAAAGACTACAAACTATCTTTTCCATCTTCTTCTAGGTCACTGAGAGCCATTTGGCATCCCTACTGCCTTTACAGTTCATTAGACATAAAGATGGTATTAGGAACATGTCTCTCCACATCAGCATTGCATTAGTGATAAGAACAGTCAGCTCTAAATGTTTGCTTGTCACCTCAGCCTATACATATACCTACTGAGAATCTGTGATTTTGTTCTTGTTATATTAGATGAGTAGATAAGTCTCATTCACTGTGAATACTACAATTATTGTAGCACAGAAAATATTGAACTTGAACCAGGAGAATTATATAATTAAAAAGTAAAGAAAGAAAAAAAGAAGCAGTAATTAAGTGTTTTCCGGAAGTCAGAAAACAGTTGAATTCTATCTTTTACACAGTCAAATGTAGACATCCAGAACTTAGGTACTCTCAACATATGCTCTAGTAACACTATTGCAGCACTGTTAATTCGCTATGAAGGAAGTATAGACAACTAGCTTAAAACAGACGTCTTTTTGGGGGTCTAAAAGCAAGTAAGGTGAATCTCATTCACTACAAGAAGTTAAAGAGGCATTACATTTCAATGCAACCAAAGCACCTAAAGTTGGGAGCATAAGTAATGCATCAATAAATTCAAAAGGTGTATATAAATGAATGTGACATGCTTCAATACAGACTAAACAGGAGTTTAGTTGTACTTAGAATCCTAAGAGAGCAAATTCGAAAAATGTACAGTGATCACAGAAAGGTCTTTTTAACTTGATAGAACAAAGTGCATGAGAATAATAACAAGAATGAACATGCTTTGGATTTTGTAGGTATCTCTGTTTATAAGCTCTTTCCTCTCCAAATGAATTAAATAAATCTAGTCCCACCAAACCAGGTATCAGAGATGCTCCACAGAGATTTATTTCCCCTAAGCTTACTCTGACACAGATGAAGATCCTCTTTTATTGCATTGTTAAAAAGATTCTGCATGACTTAATAAATATACAGCTATATGGGTTGAATTTTCAACAGATGTGACTGCAACAAAACTGTGGAATTATACTAGGAAAACAATAGTTCCCGTGCATGTCTGTGCTAAATCACAACACATGTATTTTGTTTTAATTGGTCCTTCTCTCTTGCTGCTGGAATTTTACAGATTGCCATGGTTGAATGAGCTGCAAACAACTCTCTGAGGGCAAAGCTTTCATTTTTGCTTAGAATTTTCCACTCAGGTTAAGAATAAGCCTCCAGACAGAATCTAAGTACGAAGAGACAGAGAGGGGAAATAACTGATGAGAAAGTTCCTCCTTTTTATCTTTTTCTTTCTTTCCCTTTTTTTTTTTTTCAAGTTTTAATTAAAACCTTGCTTTTTTTGTTTCTTGCAAGTGAACAACATCCTGGTTTCTCCTCTATGTGCAAAGTTCAAAACTTCAAAAACAGAACTGTAATCAGATATTCAATTAAAAAAAAAAAAAAATGGATCATGTCTGTTTAGTGGACTTTTAGACCTCTTACCAAAGCAAAATTTCACTCACTTCACAATCATGACATATTCATGTCAACACTTTTTAGCAGTATACATATTAGTGGGCAAATATTGCAAGGATGAAGCACAGAAAGAGTAAAATTAGATCAAAACTCTCAAACAAGTACCCTGAAAACTCACTAAAAATTGCAACCACTTCTATCAAAGCAGGCATGGATGCATTAGTTAGATAAAAATAAGGTCAAATATCCCACTAGTTTTATGTTTTTGTTGCCCTTTTTAAAATGTTTTTAAAATATTAAATATTATGGTTACTTCTATACAGAGAAGAATTTTACCTCTACTGACTTCAGCAGGAAGGCTGTGCTTCCAAACCAGCTACTGGGAGGCATTGGTGGGAGGAGAGTCTATCTCCTCTGAACCTGGCGTGCATGTGTGCATTCACCCACAAAATGTAACTTCCTCTCAAGAAGAAGAAGGGACTTGGCTGGCTGTACTTTTGTTTTCTGTGAGTTCTGTCTGTAAGTGCTGTTAAAGACAACTCCTTACGTGTGGCAGCCCGTGCGACCAACTCCATTTCTGTCCTGTGTGTGCATGTCTGTATGTGTTTGTGTCTTTGGGATATATGCTCAACTTTGCTAACAGTTGGATTTGAAAGGGGGAAAGCATCTGCATTACCCCCTGACTGGGCAGAGACCCAGGGGCACTGAGCATGAAGCTGGGTCCCAGTGGCCAAGAAAGAGCAGTGCTGGGCCGCAGCAGCTAGAGCAGGTGATCACACTCCGTATATCACTTAAAAATCAAGTCTTGCAGAGCACTGCTGTCAGAGACCTTCAGTGCAAATTACCATGCAATAGAAGTAATCATAATATAAGCCAAAGTGACTGCAAAGATGAGACTGTAGCTCTATCTAGCTCAGAATTCTACCTCAGAATTGATTACATCTGGGTAATTAGGAAAGAAAAATAGATTATATACCATCTTTATACCAAGAAAAATAGCATAAAGAAAATGTTACAGAAGTGCTATTTCTGCATGAACATGACAGAAAGCCATTGAACACATTCATTTTTGGCCTTACTATACTGCTACCTACATCTTAGTATATATTAATCTCATCTACAGAGCAAATCATTTTTCTAGAACTTACAAAAATAAGTTAACTTGTGCAGAATGATAGCATAATCAGTTTTTTTTTTTTATAATTTTATTTTCACTAGAATACAAGAAAAGGCTCTCCATGAATACTTACCTCCTAAAAATTGTCACTTTTCTGTAGTTACTTCCCTCCTGATTCATTGCAACTAACTAGGTATCCAGTCTAAGCAAACCATCTAGATTAGTTTTTATATAACATACCTTGGTATCCAATTGATTGTCTTACAATAATCCTTTTGTTCTTTGTATTCTGTTTCACACTGAACATCCTCCTATTCCTACCCGTGGTTAACATCTACCTTTCCCAGCATACTGATTCTATCTCTCATGTGCTTATTTCTTGCTTTATTCTAACATCAAGTTACTCTGCTGAGGTGACTTATTAATGTAAATATTAAATCTTCTTCCTTAGGAAAAAAAGATTTCTTTCAGGCTTCTGCAATAGAATCAATTTTGCATAGTTAAGTAAGTAAGGAGAAGTGTACAACAGAAGAGTTCCATAAGTCTATCAGCCCTACAAGCCACTGTCAGCAATGACTACTAAGTTGTAAAGATATAAACATAGACAGTTTTTGCAATGTTTGTCTTCTATTGCACAAAGTTTACTGAAAGAAATTTGGAGGCCCCCTGACTTCCATTCAGGCTCACAGGAAAACCAACTCTGGAAGGCTAATTAGCCAGGAGCTAGATTAAGTTCAATGCAGGGGCAACGTGAGTCAAGTCACTTTGAAAAGTACCAAAATAACATGAACTGTCTCCTTGTAGGCCAGCATTTCCCAATGGGCTGCCATGAGGCAGTAGTACTCCCAAAATAATAGTGAATATGGTAATATTTGTGCTCTACCAGTTTGGCCTTAAAAGCTATTCCTTGGAGATTTGGGATGTGGATGAACAGGATGTATTCCTTGTTTGGGATATTGGTGGCTGTAACTTCTTGTTTCCTCCCCAGTTTTGCAGAAAAGCTTCTAAAAATAATAATAATTACTATTATTATTATAAAATCTCATGGGCTATATATACTTTAGTTCTTAATGTTTTAGATGTCTTTACAAAAAAATCCTTTTCAATAGGAGATAAACTGATATCAGTGAGAAGAGGGGAAAAGAAATAAACTTCAATTAAATTTTAATTGAGACTTCCCTGCTTTTGAAGTCTTGTTATAGTAAAGGACTTTGATTTCATTTTAAATCATTCCATAGGAAAATGAATTTGAAAAAAAAAAAAAATCATGCTCAGGGTAATTTAAGTACCTAAGGTATTAAATGCACTGACTGAGGGTATTCAGCAAGTTTTAACAGAGCAGAAACCTTCCACTGCTCTCCAAATACTTGCTACTGCTTTAAATTTGTGATGTAATTTTAGGAAGCTATGTTGTCAGGTCAGATCTCATTAGATTGCATTGCTTTGTATTATGTAAGCACTACTAACAGATGAAAGTTCAGCAGTTTAGCTATGTGCTCCTCAACACTGGAAAATCCACTAACCAGCTAAATGCTATCATAATCTGCACATGTCAAAACACATAGAACTCACTATCACCAGGAACCTGGATGTAAACCTCATTAAAGTCTACGGAGGGAATCTCCAAACTTCGGTGTACTACGAAAAGGAAATTACAACATGATAATAGCTATCCAATCAGAACAGCAAAACAACACAACAATATCTCAGGTAAAGCTGACTTGTGCTTAGGATTGAATGGTAACTTTTAAAAAAGTACCTTTGAAAAAGCAATCATAAACAGAGAGAAGGGGAGGAAGAAGACTCAGATGGGTCTAAGGTCTCCATCTGACGTGTTCCCTTTACAGTCAGAGAAGCACAGGAAGAACAGGGAATAAGAAGCATGAGACTGCTCAGCCTTTGAGCTCCAACACTCAGTAAGGGAGCTGTGAAAACAACTACTTGCCACAGCTGCATATGTAGGACTCCCTGGTCATTTTTGTTTGTATGAGCTGGTCTCTAAAGAAAGGTTTCCTTGGATCACAAAAATGTTGTACCAGAATAAGCTAATTTCTTAAACAGAAAACTTGGGTGAGAAAAATTAAAAGGTTTAGAAACAATTTTTTTCTACCTTCACCCTCTTTGAAAGAGCAGTCCCTTTACTGCAGTTTTATTCTGAGCTTAGCAGTTTTCAGTGGTTTCTTGGGTAGCAACAAACTGTAACATAACCATTCCCTTGAATGTAGGAAAATTTCCCTCTGTCTGTTACTTCTTAGGCTTGTCTCTGTGTTCCCAGACTCCATTCATAACTCAGACTTTTTTTTCCAGATCTCAGACTCTGTTCTAGCTTGCTCCCTCAGGGAAACACCTCTCCAGAGGCTCCACTCTCGACCACATGACAGCTTTTAGAAGAGGCAGTTGAGCAGGCTGTCTCGCTCCAATTTATAGGAGGGAGAGGTTCTTTGAAATATGTATGCCCGGCGTGAGATTAAGAAACAGCCGTTCAAATGTTGGTCCGACCATTTTATTACAAATGTTAATAAGGGAGATGAAGAAAGGGGAGGACGGACACTATTACGGATTGGGGTGCTGGGGAAGGGAAGGCGAGCGATAGAAAAGGTAGAAAGAAGCAAGAATTGCATAAAGCAGGGATAGTCACCACCAGGATCCGGCAGTAGTCCCATTGCACGACGTTCTGACGGTCCGAGGCTGAAGGGCAGGAGCAGCGAGGCCGGTCTTGGGCAACGAGAGGGTGCAGGTACCGGGTGGGTCCAGGAAGAAGCCGCAAAGTCTGGGAGGAAGCATCAGGTCTCAGGTAGCAGGCCCAGGGAAGTCCGTCAGCATACGGTCCGTAGAGAAGGATCTGAAGGCAGAAACCTCGAGTCCGTTGTGGTGAGCGATCTGATGGCCGAAACCCTTCACCAGTCTGTCGTGGTGAGAGATCAGATGGCAGAAAACCCCTCTGAGTCTGTCGAGGTTGTTGGACCCTCTTTTATCCTCCATTTTCTCCTGCCTACGTGACATCCCTGGGTGCTTGAGCAAGAGTCATGTGCATACCTCCTGAGATGGCCATCTTCCTCGAGATAAGTCCACACAAAAAGACCGTTTCCCGGCCGTTATCAGCAGCTCATCTCTCTCTCGTTGCCCCTGGCTTTGTCCATCTGTGCTCCTTAGAGGATTTCACAGTCCTTAGCCAGGACCTGTCCATCAGTGTCCGCAAGACAAAAGATTTCTCTGCCTTTGCCCAGGACTTGCCTGGACTTGTTCCTCAGCAAACTTTGAGTCAATGATATAAAAGAAAAGTTTCTTACACAGGCTTGATTCATGCTGTCCAGATAGCAATCGAAGAGAAAATGCAATGATAAGAACTATGCAATCAGAACAGCAAAACAACACAACAATACCTCAGGTAAAGCTGAATTTTGTAAACCTTTTGAAAAAGTATGTGGAGCCAATGCATAGTAGCTATTTCCTTCTGCACTTTAGCAATTCAGGCTGCTTAAATACAACTTAAGGAGGAGTTTCTATGATGTAGGTGTGAAGGATGATGCTCAATTATAACTACAGGATTTGTTCTGTAAGTTTTTCTTTTACTGTATTTAAATACAATGGCACTCCCTTGATCATTGTTGTGCTTTAACCTGTCAGGAAGCTAAGGACCATACAGCTGTTTTCTCACTCCCAATCAGATGGGATGAGGGTGAGAATTGGAAACAAAATAGGACACATGCATCTAGATAAAAACTATTTACTAAGGCAGAAAAAAGATAATAGATAAAAAATGCAATTACAGCAATGTATATGCACACATATACATATCTGCAATGCAATTACTACCCGCCAAATGACATCCAGCTAACAATATAACTGCCTGCCAAGTGATCCCTGCCAGCAACTCAGTGTCTCACCACTTGCTGACAAAAATCCTGCTAATCCCTGAGCGGCAGTCCAGCTCAGTCATTTATCACAGCGTTATGACCTTCTGCATAATGTGAGGGTGATGAGACACTGGAACAGGTTGCCCAGTGAAGTTGTGGATGCCCCCTCCCTGGAAGCACTCAAGGCCAGGCTGGGTTGGGCTTTGAGCAACCTGGTCTAGAGGGAGGTGTCCCAGTCACTTCCAACTCAAAACATTCTATGATTCTGTGATGATACATGATATGGAAATAACTGCTTGCCTAATTCAGGCCACTGTCCTGGCTCTGCCCTGCCTCTTCTTGCCACACCATAAAGAGAGCAGCTCTTCCCCACCAAGTGGCCTGGCCAAGCACTAGGTGTGTTCCCATCACGCAGCAATAACAGAAACCCCAGTGAGTTATTAATGTTGTCTCAGCTGAAACTGGAACATCAAAACACATACAAAGTAATAATAATAATTTAGTTTACGGTTAGTATTTTATAGTTTCCAATAAACTGTTTTGCTTGCCAACATTTGGAGAGGTGCTTAGCACATCCAATAAAAGCACATTTCAATAAAAGTTTATTTAAAGTAAAAATTCACTAGCAAATAAAGATATTTCAATGTCATGTCATATTTAGAACTGTATGTTCATACGGTGTAGAGCATCATAGTAAATCAAAAATTCTGAAAGCATCCAAAAAAAACCCACACAAAATAATAGAGATCCAATGCTGTATTATTTTTATCTTCAGGAAGCCAAAATTAATTAAAAAAAAAAAATGTTCAGCTTGAGAAAATTCTTTTAAATATTGAGTTTTAATATATTTAGAAAAAACATTTTACTTAATAATATCTAAATATAAAAACAGATTATGCAAGAATATTATAATGAAATAGTAATAAGTTCAAAATATAGAATGTTTAATTTAAAAAAAAAAAACAACAGTTTTTCAACTTCTTAAATGAATGCTATACAGAAGGGGAGCTATTTTGCAAAATATTGAAGTGCAGTATACTAATCTTTCTCCATGAAAACTTCTGTCAAAAGAAGTCTGACCTTTTTTCTAACAGATTTCAGATAAGATAATAAAGTTGCTACGCATAGCCCCTCATTTTTACACAGGATCTGCTAAAAGAAAAATCCTTTGCAGAAAAGCATATGGTATTTATTGGCATCTGAGCATTTAGAAGTAAATTTCCTGCTGAAAATAGTAATGCATGAAAACTGAGTTTATCATATCATAATGGCAAATCATTTTTTAAGTTGAAATTAACCTGAAAGAATCTCCTTCTTTGAAGCTTATGCATTATTACTTTATTACTGTGAGGTGCTTTCAATGTGGAACAGGCAGTTTTGTAACAGTATTTTATTCCCTAGTAGCAAGGCATATTAATTCAACATGTGTACAATAGTACATTGATCTTTGCTGTCATCCAGAAATGAAATGTCATGTAGAGCAACTGTATCATTGCTACTCCAATGTACTGTCTGTTCTATGGTAGATTTTAAAACAGAAATCCTTGATGATCTCTGTAAATTCAGACTCCCAGAGATCTCATAAATCCATCATTGTGATGATTTCTCATTTTTCTGTTGCCTGATAACAATCTATAGACAACTCCATGTAAGAGACATATGATAGATTTATCTCCTTGGTATTAAAAATATTTTCTATTTAGTTTGTAAGGGACTCAGTTTTGCATTCATCCAGATACACTCAGCAGTGTCAAGACTTTTAGAACCATTGGAACAAAATAAATGTTTTTAAAACATTTTCATAACATAAGCTTTGATACAGTTTCCACTGATCAGAAATCTACTCACATTCTCTGGGGATATTTTAATTATGCCTGCTAAACTCATATAAAAATGTTCGTGTTAACTATGGCTGTGATATGAGTGAATCCACCTGGGTTTAACATCCATCAGAAATCCGTTGCATATTAAAGAGGCTAAGGAGAATATAGAAGGTGATATGAAAGTTATACTCAGTGAGAGAAATTCATTTCACCTAACTTCAGCCATCGATGTTAAACTAGTACCCAATACTCCCTGAAGGAACAGAAAACAAACATTTAAGACAAATGGGATGAAACACCCTCTATTATTTTCTACCTCATGTTATTTTCTTCCCCAAATGTAGAATAAACTTATAAGAATTACTTTCAATAGGCGTCTAAATTAGGATTAGATGTTGGCTTTCTAATCACACTCCAGTGCTACTGCTGGTTCATTCCTAACAGAAGTCCAAGGGAAGTAATGCACTGATAAAGAAATGTATGTCTCTAAGCTATGCCAGATGAATAAATTGTAATTTTCCACCTTCTATATTTTCAGCTCAAGAAATGGAAATAAATTAATACACACACACTCTCTCACATACACAAAATTAAAACAAATAAATAAATAAATAAAAAACAGCAAATTTAAACACTAAGCAAACTAGAGGGAACCCTAGTCTGCTCACTGCCATTTCACAAGCCAAGGAGGCCAAATTATTTCAGTAAACTATCTGCTGCAAATTATTCCCCAATGCCCGCTAGAGAGGTAATAACCCAAAATTATTCCAATGTTTGAACTATAGTTATGGATTAGATACTTCTGCAGCTTTCCATATAGACTAGCTTTATGAGTTTCTAATGGAAATTTCCTTTAAAATTACATAGAGGTAAAAATCAGGAATGTTTGTATATAACATTGATTGAGATATTGATATAGATTGAGATATAGATTTATATATATCATATAGAACTTGATTGAGGTGCAGGTTTTAGTAGAGAATATCTTCCTTTTCTTTCTTTTGTTTCCCTCTCTTCCCTCCTTCCTTCTGTTATTTTGAGCAATTCATGACATTTAATTGTTCTCCTACTAGAGAAACATCTGAAAATTAAACTATAATTCCTGTAGAAAGGTACTGTTCTGATAATTATATGAACATTATCCCATAAAGGCTGGGAGAATCTGCATAATTCACTACACAGTGATTGGGTGTGACTGACCTAGGTGATCTGCTGGGCTGGATTAGAGCAAGGCCTATGATGGAGCTGAGCTGCAGTTTCTTTTAAGAAGGACATCCAAAAACAATTACACTGCACAAGACAAAGCATTTCCAAGCACCGAGTTAGCTAATAATTATGCAGAAAAGGCAATCATTCTGGCAGAATGTGGCCTCCTAATAGTGTAGCTGAGCAAAGCAGCTTGAATTAGAATTAGGTAGCCAGGAGGATTGCTTTTGTCTGTTTGCATATCTGAATTTGATGATCCTGCAAGCTTCTTAGAGAGGGGGAGGGAAGAAGAGAAATGGAATAAACCTCAATGTCTTGCTTTACAATAGCAGTGTGAAAGAAATGAATTTGAAATATTAGTCTCACTTAGTGTTGCATCAGTTGAAATATATTAATAGAGAATTATATCCATTTTCTAGTACTCTACTGCTTAGTTAAAAAGACAATCTATTAAATCTTTATGTGTTTCCTGGTTAATTTTTATGCAACCTAATTATATAGCTACAAAAGAGTTGAGAATAATCCCTGTAATGATTGCAAGTATGAAAATAAATCCCATTTTTATTAAGCATGGTAGTTAGGCATGTACTTAAGCTCTTGCTCAAGGGCCCTAAGTGCTCTAATGGACATCCTCTTCCTCATATGCTTACAGATGAGCTTATTATGAACCTTTTGGGGTTAGATTAACCTCACCTGACTATAGCTACTGAAAATTGATGCAAAAAAGAGGGGAAGGGAGTTCTTTCAGAAATCTTCAGACAAGTTCCTGAATCAGCACTAAAACTAGCTTAAACTGTCCATTCAATTTTTAAGATAATCTTACCCTAGGATATAATTGTACTTAACTCCATTATATAAATAAAAGCTCCTACAAGATGAAGTAAATCAGAAAATGAATGGATACCAAATGTACTGTTACTAATGCTGATTTCTCTTTGATGTGTCTAAAATTATTGTTTAAGAAGCAGAAAATGTTCTTACTTTTTTTTTTTTTCATGATAAATGGTGCACATGAGATTGCTAAAATGCTGTTAAATATGTATAGTGTGCCTCTGAAAGTTTACTTTTCAGTCCTCAAGTGCTCTTTTTCCTTCAGGCCCAATTAGAAGCATCAATATCCACTTGGAAAACCATTTTTCTAGCCCTCACAGTCAAAGTAATGTCAGAATTGAACAGTAACTGAGTTTGTGTGTTGGCATCCTTCCTCTATTTTACCCCATACCCATGATCTGATGTTCTACCAAAGTTTGTTAAAACAGGACGATGTCAAAAATACTTCAGCCCTCTCCCCCCAAAAAAATCAGTATATGTTCTACCTTGTTCTTGAGCAAATACCAGTTTGGGATTGCAACGCTTCTAGGTAAATTCTATCTGGAGATCTAACAAAATAAAAGTTGTTTCCTTGTGCTACATGATAAGCATTATAGCTAACTTTATTATATGAAAGAAGAGTACTCAGTTTTTGAAGACACAACTGAAGCATCAATCTGAATGGCAGATCTGATGAGCAGGTGTCTTGCTATTCATGCATCCAGCATGCATGGATGTTTTTCTGTGTTTGTTTTCATTTGGAATAAAAACATATGTGATTTGTCATGTTACTTATTAAATTGCAGTGCTAAGAAAGGATTACCTAGAATGTTATAACAGTCTATTCGTTGTTTTTTGGGGTTTTTTTTTCTAGTATCTGAATTCTACATTTTTCTGTTATAAATGCCAATGAGAGTGATTTGCCTGAAATCTTGTATTGGCTCTGGATACATTTGAGAAAGACAAATAATTGTAAAATTACATAAAATTATAATACAGGAAAAACAAATAAGATTTTCTGACTTTTCTGTTCTTGAAATGCAAGATTCACAAATTAACACAACTGAAAGATGTAAAATCAATAAATTAATATAGTAAAAATAATGTGATAACTGATACAAAAAGTCTACATAATTTAAAGGTACTAAGCATTATTTTGGAAAAAGAAAAAAAAAGATTAAAAGAATTCAGAACAGATGGTGGAATTTTGCAGCAGCTAAGAGAATAATTGAGACTTTTAGCTAGTAATGCAGTGAGGTAATTTCCAGAAGAAAAGGTTTTCATGGAGAAAACTATACATTATGTTAAGTGGAAATGTTTGTCTATTTGGCTGTTGTATGTTCTTCAGACCTAAGGAAGAAAAAAATGCTTGTTGCTACAATATCTTATGTTGGTGCGTCTTCAGTAGACTACTGGTTTGTTCTGTGTGTGCATCCATATATTCACTTCAAATTCTGAAAATACGTCATTAAAAGCTGCAAGTCACAGTATTGTACATCTGCTTTAAGAAAAAAAAAAAAAGAAAAAAGAAAGACACCAGTGAAATAAGCTAAAAGCATATCTCTATTGTTCTCCTGATCTCACACTGTATGTTTTGCTATGTTTTGACTGAATTTTGTTTGATTTGTTGGGGTTTTGTTGTCGTTGTTCTTTCATAGGTTTGGAGTTTTTTGGGGGTCAATTTTAATAATGTCTTTCTAATGCTTGAGAGATTAGTAGAACAAGCTGGAAAAAATCACCCTAAATGATGTGGTCTTTGCATAATCACTGGCTTCTCCGTTGTTTGTTACAAGGAGAGTTAATTTGAATAACTTTCGGCACTTCAAGGAATGCAAAGTTCTTCTAACAAAGCAGAGAAAGTCTGTTTTCTATATTACCATCCATGCAAGTATTTTTATATGAAAGGATACATTTTCAGAGCACTGCAAGGGAGGCATATGCTAAAATCTGTTCATGTATAACAGGATTTGTGCTAATACCTCCTACACACTACTGTGAAACCATGCCCCTCTCTGATTTTAATAGCTTGTAGACATGGAAGGGACTGATTTGGAAGAAGGAAAACATAAATATAACCAAAGTGGTACATTTCAAATAAAATGTACACTGTAATTATCATCATCATGATAGTAATAGTTTTTTTAAACTATGGAAGAGCTTTTTATCTGAGGATCACAGCAGCTTGAAGAGATTTGCCTGCTCTAGCATCTCTGGACTCATAGTGAATAAGTCTGAAGAAATTTGCTCTGGAAAATGATACAAATTCTCAGTATATGGGAAGTAAGGTAATGGTATCAAATTCAGTTAAACCACATGGATTTAAGAGAATTTCAAAATCAGTTCAGGAACACAACAGCATCTTGTTTCATAACTGTTCAAAGAAGAAAAAGACTTAACAAACACCATGTGTCAGAACAAACAAGTGTCTTCAATGATTTCCTTACTATTATTATTATGTTGTTGTTATTTATGTGCCAAATAATTGATAGTAAAATTAAATTATAGGAGAGAAAGTACATGTGGGCACATTTGAATTTATCTTGTGTATAAAAAATATGCTGTTGTATATATCTGTCTTTTTATCAATATATAATAAAATTTATCAATTTAATCAGTGATAGGCTCCTCATTCTAACTCATCCAGGACACCAAAGTCACTAGTGTCTTAAGAAAGGAGATTGTGCCTCTTTCTATACGACAGTTTCAGTTCAGAACTGGGATTCTGCATTGCAGCTCAGTCTGGAAGGAACTTCACCACACTTTCAGTGGAAGCTCTACCAGCTCTTTGATTTTTTTCTTCAGAAATGGACGACGCGGTCTTGTGCAAGGTCAAGTGCATGAGGAAGCAGCTTCTTGAATACTAATGCTACATTCTTTTGAATTTTGCTGCAGGCTTCACAGAAGAAACAGTATTCAATTTGTAATAGTCTAAAGGTAACTGTGGGATCTGAATGATTCCGAGGGTGGCACTGAATGGCACATTCAGTCACCCCAGGTTGTAATCCTCTGGAAAAGCTGTTAGTGACCATTCAAAGAAATGCAGGTGAAAAATCAATAAAACTGGAATACAAGTGAATCCCATACAGAAATATAGCCAGGAATATTGCATCCAATGTCTGGCTTGAACACAGTCCTAATAGAATGTATGTAACTAATGCATGCAACAGGAAACAGAAAGGATTTTGAAATTCAACAGAAAAAGAAAGAAAAAAAAGGAAAAAAAAAAGTATTTATCCAGAAAAACAGAAAAACTTCATTGCAGGAAACAGAAATTGGTTTATCACATTCAGCACATCACTACAGTTAGTAACATCCACAACTCATCAGTTGTTTATGTTGAGCAATGACTACCAGTTACCCGAGGGAACTTTTAAAGTGTTTCTTCTAATAAGATCGGGGGGAAGAATAGGTAAACATTTTAAAACCTTTTGTTGTTGTTGTTGTTAAGTTAATAAAGCCTTTATGTTCAAATCAGTTGTAAACTCTGTCAAGCCTGTATTTCCCTTCGGGACAAAATCTCGAGAAGATTTTACCCTCTCTTTATTTCTGTACATACCCATTGCATGACTCTTTTTCTTATGTCTCAGAAAGGGTTTGGTATTTTTATCTTTATATCTTCAGTGCCCCAGTGAAATGTGAATTCTGTGGCTTTTTTTTCTTTTTTTTTTTTTAATCCAACTTCAAAAGGATAGAGCACAGCCCTGCTGAAAAGGGCTTGGTCGTACTGGTGGATGGGAAGCTGAACATGAGACAGCAATGTGCCCTTGCAGCCCAGGAAGCCAACCATAACCTGGGCTGCACCAAAAGAAGTGCAGCCACAAGGTTGAGGGAGGTGATCCTGCCCTTTTAGTCTGTTCTGGTGTGACCTTACCTGGAGTACTGCATCCAGATGTGGAGTCAGTACAGGAGAGATGAGAGCATCCAGAGATGGGCCAGAAAAATGATCCAAGGGATGGAACACTCTCCTACGAGGACAGGCTGAGAAAGCTAGGGCTGTTCAGTCTGGAGAAGAGAAGGCTCTGAAGTGACCTGATAGCAGCCTTTAGGTATCGAAAGGAAGGGGACAGATTCTTTAGTAGGGTCTGTTGTGATAAGGGAAATGGTTTCAAACTAAAAGAGGTTAGATTTAGACTGGATGTAAGGAAAATAGTTTTTACAGTCAGGGTAGTGAAGCACTGGAACAGGTTGCTCAGAGAGGTGGTGGATGCTCTGTCCCTGGAGACATTCAAGGTCAGTCTTGATGGGGCTCTTGGCAATGTGATCTAGCTGTAAGTGTCCCTGTTCATTGCAGGAGAGTTGGACTAGGTGGCCTTTAATGGCCTACTCAAATAATTCTGTGACTCTATGATTCTTCTGGAAGGTTAAACACATCTATCAAGTTGTCTTTCTTCCCATGCATAGGATAAGTGGGATATGTTCATATCTGTTTCAACATGTCACATGATGGGTGAGGAGCTGTGTTTTGGTGTTAAGAGTAGTGAACTATGTTCTTATAGTGTGTAACCATCCAGTTGTGTTTGTTACTTCCAGTCAGAAAGTCAAACAGTGAGATGTTCTGCTACAAATACGGGTATGATGTATTTTGTTACTGGAAGACATGTGAAAAGAGACGTTAATTTGACAAAAGCTCCTTGCATAAGACATGACTACTTCTGCAAAAAATCTTCCATTCCAATAGCTGGAGAATGACTAACAAGATTTCTTTGCTCCTGTGTTTGATACAAACTGTAACAGCCACGAATTACAAAGCCTGAAAGGCAAACACAGAGAAAGAAGCCATTAATTTCCATGCCATTCCCCCCACTCAAGGAAATTCAGATGCACAGTCCATTAAGTCTTGTGAGCAAAATCTCGAAGAGATGTAAAGACCATTTATTACAGTGGACAAGTATTAGCTAGAGCTGTTCTGGTTGAAGTTTTTAATAAAAATAGTTTTGGCTTTTCAAAGAGTAACATCTTAGCTCAGTCGCAAACCATTGGTCCTGATGGGATTACTTCAGAAGTGTGCATATATTTAGCACTTCCTGGCCATCTTGCATAATATGAGGTGATCACAAAAGCTGTTCAGGAATCCAAATTTCCATGGAACAAACAAGAAACAAGCACATAGTACATAAAACATATTCACGGTATAGACATTAAGTCCTGCATTGTTTTCCCTTTTCTTTGAAAGGGAACAAGATATGCAATTACCATTTCAGATGCCATAAATATTGTTCACCTTTGTTTTGATATGACACTCCCCCAAAAATTGATGATAATTCTTTACAAACAAGATATTATCAAAATTTTGCACTCTCATGCATGTAATAATATCTCTGGTTAGTTTCAAAACTAATTATACAGTTTCCCACTTCCAACAAAAGGAGCTGTCCAGAAAATAGTATTGCATCAGTCATCAAAGTATTCAGGAAGATGCCAAACACAGCATGTTTACTGTTACCAAAAACTAACAGGCTTATGTCTGGATGTGGGTGAATGTTAGTTCTCTAACTAACATTCACTAGAATGTTAGTTCTCATTCTGCAAGAATGTGGTTAATAGTTAATCAATATTTAACTTTAAAATAAATGTGTTTTTGTTGTTGGTGGTGGTGTTTTGTTTTGTTTTGTTTTGTTTTGTTTTGTTTTGTTTTTCTATCTGTGAATGCTATGGTTTGTTTCTAAATTAAAATTATCACTTTTTTCCAAAATGGCAAGGAAAATATTCTTCATCTATTGAAGCATTACTCTCTGTCTGAAAAATGTCTGTATTTTCCTTGAAGAAAAGTGGCAAATACCTCTTCTGTGTGATTTTGAAAATTATTTGTGATATATTTGTGTTTTTGGTAAGTAAATGTTATAAACACATACTGTCTAATATCTAATCAATAGATTATTTTCTCTTACCAGGGGTTTTAAAGCATAGCCAAAAACAAGTGTGGAGGAACTGATGCTGACACAATAGACTCAGTGGCTGGTTTTCAGATGTAGTATGCTGCCAAGCCATGCCTTTCAGCACACAAGAACTACTCACTGTTAAATTTCCTATCCACTTTAGACGGTACATTTCCCTTACTTTTATTTGCCATGTCTTCACACACTATTGATAATCTGCAGTGATTTTATTTATGTCTTCATGTAAAATCTGAGAGAAACCCAGTAACTGTGATTGGGAGCTCCTGTTTTCACGTCCTGTCTTGGAACTCAGCTTTCTAAAATTGCCCCATGTGGCGCTACAGGTTTGAGGAAGACTGACTGGAAAGTGGCACAGTGATAAAGAATCTAGGGGTGTTATTTGACAGCCAGCTGAACATGAACCACTAGTGTGCCCATGTGGCCAAGAAGGCCAATGGCATCCTGTTTTGTATTAGAAATAATGTAGTCAGCAGGACTAGGGAAGTAGTCATTCCTCTGTACTCAGTACTAGTGAAGACACACATCAAGTATTGTGTTCAGTTTTGGGCCTCTCACTACAAGAAAGACATTGAGGCCCAGGAGCGTGTCCAGAGAAGGGCAACAGAGCCCTTCTCTGGAGCACAAGTTTTATGAAGAGCAGCTGAGGGAACTGGGACTGTTTAGTCTGAAGAAGACTCAGGGGAAACCTTGTTGCTCTCTACAATGACCTGAGTTTTTGACAAGGTGGAGGTCAGCCTCTTCTCCCAGGTAACTAGTGAAAGGTAGAGAGGTTTAAGTTGTGCCCAGGGAGATTCAGGTTGGATATTAGGAAAAAATTATTCTTAGAAAGAGCAGCAAGCTATTGGCACAGGCTGCCCAGGGAGGTGGTGGAGTCACTGTCCCTGGAGGTTTTCAAGAAAAGGCAAAATATGACACTTAGTGACATGGTTTAGTGGGCATGGTGGTGATGGATTGATGGTTGGCCTAGATCTTAGAGGTCTTTTCCATCCCTTATTATTCTATGATTCTTTTTGCACCTCTAGTTATGTAGATTTCTTTTCATACTACAGGAAAATGAATAGCATAGTGGAAAATAGTCATGACCAAACCACACTCCAACCAGTACCAACAGTATGGTGAAAAGGAACAAGAACACACAATGAACAAGAAAGGGATTCTTCAGGAGAGAGCCTGTCCAGGCTCTAGTGAAAAGCATGGAGAGATCGCTCATCAGAGCACACTCTGTAAATTCTCTGTCCAGCTGGCCACTGCAGAAAGCTTTGAATCTCCCTTTTCTTTCATTCTTTGTTGTTTCACTCAACTTTGTTGTTGTTCTATTTTATTTTATTTGTTTTGTTTTGTTTTGTTTTGTTCTGTTTTGTTCTGTAATCTTTCCCTAAATGTACATGTTTAATTCCACAGTCAATACACACAGTGCAATGGACTCCTAGGCAGGCCATCATTTTTTCTATAAGAGTACTTGGACAAAATTCTCCTTCTGATCTGGACACTGCAACACGCTCAGTGCTGCCTGCAAGCTTTTACTATGTCACTGTTTAAATTCATTTCCTGATGAACCCCTTTGTGTACAGATCACAGGGCAGATCCCCCTGGTCATTCAGACCTAGCCAGAGCATGGCATAACCTCTCTACAGTCCATTCAAGCTACTATATCACCACGAAAACATGTAATGTTCAGTCTATGGAAGTCCTCCTACATCCCACAATTCTGACAGAGGTAAGACATTACAACAGTTAGCTGTAGTAGTTGGGTTAAGCCTTTTTACCATTTCAGCTTTAATCCAGACTGCAAACAGCTTCTATTCAGACCCCCTGATCTAGAAAAGCCTTTGTGTTCTGTCTTTGCAGGACTGCTGACAGTAACTGTCAGTTTTATCTTGCAGTATTCAAATAAACACATTAGGATTTAAGGAAAATTTATGATATTTTTTTTCACTTTCTTCTTTGTGAGGATTAGCCTGTCATGCTGTTTCTGACAAAACCCTTGTCAGGTTTTGGGTAGAAGACTTTCAATTTAGCCTAGACATCTTACAGCTAGGTTTCTGTTCCTCAGTACTCTCAAATATAAGGTCTAAAATACTGGCAAATACCTCCCAACTAACTAGTATGAAAAGACAGACTCCCTGAAAAAAAAATTATTCACATATCCAAAAGGTGATTTCTGAACAGGGGGAGTGCATCTACCTGTGTTCCATTGTAGCTGAATAGAATATCCAATTTTATACCATTACCAGGCTGCACCTCTACATGTAGAGATTAATTAACATTTAATAAAATTTTAATGAACATGAAAACTAGAAGAATGTGAGAATGCCTGGGATGAACTATTAAAAAGATTTTAGATGCTCAGTTCAAGATTCATTTCACTTAACTGGTTTTTAGATTGCTAATTGCCTTGCACAAATTAATGATCTGAACCCCCTTTATTTACAATAAGGAGATTAAGGCACGAAAAGAGAATTTTTTTTCACCTGTCTTAAATACCCCTTTTAGATTTTCATGATATTTAAATGCAATAATCTAAGTTTTTGAAAGTCCTAAAATATATCTGGATAAACAAAATCCAGTAGCCACAGACAGTCTCCAGTAAACACTGAAGTATATTTAAGCCTCTCTTGTGAATTTAAGCCTACTTCAACATGAAACCTACGAATCTATCTGATTTCAAATCAGTCTAGAATCAGACTTATTTTTTCAATCTATCATGGAATCATGTAAGTTATGATAAAGAATATTTAAAATCATCTGCAATTAAGACCTCTTTCAATTTCTCCAAGAATAAGTCTAGTCAACAAGTTGGACTTGCAGAAAGCCCTATTTCTGGACATATTTCCTTTATTTATTTATTTAATTCAAGGCCTTTATTCAGTTTTTAATGAAGTAAAACCTCATTTAGATGATGCATTTAAGCATCAGGATTGGTGACGTGGATATCAATATTTCCTTCAATACAATTAGTTAAACTACATTAAGTTGCATTGAAGTAATGTCGATCTTTTCACATTAGTATGGATAATATTATCAGTGTTGTCAAAAGTTTTCAGTCTTTCTCACTTTTATTAAGAGCCAGACCAGAAGATAAGAAAATGTCACTTTTAAATATCAGTGATATTCACTTGTGTGTCCCAGTCTTGCTGTGTATAAACAGTATATTATTTTTTATTACTGTGTTAAATTGGAGTAAAGCAACTTTACACACCAGACTCACAAAGTCATACACTCTGAGCAGCTAAAATATCATGTTAAGACTTCTGTTGTGTCACATGAAAGTACTGTAGAGAGGGATGGAAACAGATAGGAAACTTTCAACACTTCCCAGCTTCTGACTGCAAACTTTCTATAGATTCGTGTTTTAAATTCAAATAGTCCTCATTTGCACCAAACTCAACTTCAGGAATTTTAAGGATGAGTAAGAAAATGCCTAACTGATGGACTAGTAGTATACAATGAAGATACACTGAGGCAAAATCAATAAATATACAAATTGTACTCTGCCACATCTTGGGTGCCTTGGATAATGTTTCTTATACATAGTTCTTTGTTTTCAACTAGTAGTAGAGATAAAAATCTTTTAACATGACTGGGAAACATGATAAATACCAATGATGAGCAGGGTAGATACAGAATCACAGAATCACAGAGTTGCAGGTGTTGGAAGGGACCTCAAGAGATCATCAAGTCCAATCCCTCTCCTAAAGCAGGCACCCTACAATAGGTCACACAGGTAGACATCCAGATGGGTCTTGAAGACCTCCATAGAAGGAGACTCCAAAACCTCTCTGGGCAATCTGTTTCTGTGTTCCCTGGAGCACTTACTTTAAACAAGTTCCTCTGCACATTAGTATGGAACTTCCTATGTTCAAGTTTTAGGCTATTACTCCTTGTCCTATCCCATCCATTTGCTTCTCCTCTTAAGGTATTTATAAACATTTATCAGATCCCATTTCAGTCTTTTTTTCCCCACGCTGAAGGAATCCATGTTACTCAGCCTTTCCTCATACAGGAGACGCTGCAGAATAGAATATTCAGGTTACAGTCTCTGTTATATTTGTCGAAACACATCCTTACTTACATTTAAATTTTAAATCTAAATCCTTGTTAGAAGGATCTGCATTTATTTGTTCACTTGTCCAGATATCCAGAATACCTTTCTTTCTTTCCTTCCAGAAGTGAACATTATCACAATAAATTTCTGGAAATACTTAGCTGGATACTTTCTTAGTAACACTAAGGTATTCCAATCCTGCTGACTCACTGATCACTTTCAAATATCCATTCCTCTAGGCCAAATTCATTTAAACATTCTTTTTTAACATTTATCTTGCAAAACCTTAGCTAACATATGCAGCATTCATTTTCTTCCCTCCAATATCAGCTAGCACAGTTCAGGGAGGTTTTTATCATTACTTTTAAATGGCTGGATTTTGTCATGAGACTTTTTTCAAATCCCATCAAAACTAACAGTACACAAGGTTGATTGGATCTTTAAGTCTGGATCTTCACTGCTGTATTTTATAAGGCATTATAATTGAATTAAAGACACCGTGACACTGTTTGGCATCAGTGAAGATGGTAGGAGAGAAGAAAAAACAAGAATGAAGACAGGAGATAACAAAAATAACCAGGAAATGCCTAAGAAGAAGAAGGAAGGATGATTTCTACTGCTTGATTTTGTGCATTGCTTACAGCAGCACAAAGAAAACAGCAAAGCAGTGAAAACAGAGAAAACAGACATCAATTTATTGTGGTGCATCTCACTGACATAAAAAAAGAACAGCAAATATGATTAGGAACTGTAGTGAAGCTCTTGGGCTGACTTCTCATTTTCAATTTATTCCAGTCTTCCTAAAGGAGGAGAAATTTTTTATTTTGTCTTATATTGAAAATTTTAGAAATCAAATATAGTGTTTTGTTTTTTTTTTTTATTTCACTGGAGAGAAAGAGTTCATCTTCAATCTCACAGAGACTCATAGAGTCAAAAGAGGAAAATCGTGTTGCTAATTAGTAGCTATAAATGATGATGGAAATAGATAATACATTAACTCAACACATCCCTGCAATTTTTTGTTTAAACAGGGATTTTTTAAATATTGTGAACTAGCATATTGAACACTAAGCCTGAAAGGAAAGAGGAATCTTTTTTAAACTATTCCCCCAAACACAAATTAGAATAAAAGTTAATGTAGCTATCCTCTGGGCAGTCTTGCTGCCAAGCTGTATGCTTTGCGATCATAAAACATCTCAGTAAACTGAATTTTAAGTAGCTGAATTTTAGTCAAGAACTTTTATCTCCCTTAAGAATTGGTTCATAGTGACAGATTTTTTTTTTTTTCCCTTGTGAACTCAGACATTGTCAGAGAGGAAAAGCATTGTAGTTGCTGCTTATCTTGGTTTGAATATAAAAAGAAAAAGAAATTTACTAAATATTATTGTCTGATTCATTTAGGACAACTATAATTTTTCCCATTTTTTTCTTTAAAAAAGAACAAGTAGAAAAATGCCATAGTCCCAGCAACCCCCTGTTTCTGGCAAACATAAAACCTAGAGGAATGACAGGGGAAAAAAAAAAAAAAAAAAAAAAAAAAAAAAAGCTTGTTCCATTTGAGGTGGTAAATATGAATATGCAGGGCAGACATTTCAATTATCTTCTTTTGTCAGTAGAAGGGAATTCTCAAACTTCTGCTATACTGTTTACTTTCACATTATTTATAAGGCTGACCATAATATTTAAAAGGACTGTTTTGTTGTAGTTTGCTTCCATATAAAAGCTTCACCAAATATGTAATTAAACCACTGAGTGAATAGATTTAAAAAAAAAAAGAAGAAGAAAAAAAGAGGAAGAAGAAGATGAAAATGAACAAGAAGAACAAGAAGAAGAACAAGAAGAAGAAACCAGAAAAAAAAGGGGTTGAATGAAAAGAAGGGAATATTTATTAATAAACCTCTTAGAGCTATCAATTTATCACTTTGTTTTCCTTCTCCAAAAACATCAGAAGAGTGTGGCAATTTACTAGGTGGGGAGTAATTTGTTTACTCTCAACTGCTGGACCTGAACAAAGAACCACAACAAATAAACACTAAACACTAAACCACAACAAATAAACACTGCTAAATAAAGACTACATGGATATTACATCTTCTTTCATAATATCCAAGGGTGACTAGTCAGAAAAGTGTCTTGTGGTAACGTTTTGTACTGGAGAAACCTGCTATCAATGTTGAGTACTGTGAGCTCTCTGACAGTCCCTACATGGCCTTGACTTTCAGTCAAAAATAACTGGATGTTCAACTCCTTTTGCACAGGCCTGTGGCAGTTGGAAAGAGGCAAATAACTATTTTGAAAGGCAGAAGAGAATGTCTAAATGCTGTCATAATGACAGCACAATACAAAGTGATCTCATGCACAACTAGAGAATATACAACTAACGTTATTCATATGAAAATTATGTTCTCTTTCAAGATGTTTTCTCTTCCCTTCCTTTCCCTCTCCTTGTCTCTCCATGTACAAGAATGTGAACTGATATATGGCTTGTGAAGCACCATGAGCAAGCTCTAATTTAAAACACATTTCCTTTGTAACAAGGTCAAACTTTACTGTATTGATAACCCTGAATCAAGCCTGGCTGGAAGTCCTCAGTCATAGCTTCCTTTCTGTTGTGTAAAAGGGTATGAAAAAAATAGATATTTAAGAGGCAAAACTACTGGATTTATCAAGAGTGATAACATCTATTTCCTGCATCATTCTTTTGTGACATATACTATATATATATTGGTTATAGATACATGTGTATTTCTTCTATTCATGTATATTTTAATGTATACATGCATACTTTTGCACAGTTCTGAAAATATGAACACACCTTTGCAGAATCATGTAAAGAAACATTCTGAACATTTTTTAGGAGTACAGGGTACAGAGACAATTTGTCCATGCCTGTAAAGGTACATACATACATATCCACACACATCATGTGCAGTTTTTGTTTCTCTTTTTTCTCCAAACTGCTGTATGAAAGTTTTCATCTAAAAGTTCACTACTTATAAAAGACCAAATATCTATTACCTATTTTATATATTAACTATTAAGTAACTATTGCATCAGTTATCTTTGAGGTGAGCAACTGTAGCAGTGGGCTGTTCTAAACTCAGTCCCGAACTTTGATATTGAGTATTGCCTTCCTGAATGTTAGAAATCTTTAATATGAAAGCAATAATTCTTGCAGAGAAAGAGATAGGAAAATCAAGCTGAAAGCTTTGCTGGCTAGGGATTTTACTAAAACAAAATCCTAAGCTGTGCAGTAAATGCTTTTCCTCTTTACGAAATTGTGCAGTCACTATTCAGAAATTTAAATTTAATCTTTCACACTCACAAACATGGCTTCAGCATATCCTTTCAGGTATATACAGAACAGATTTTAGAAGGAAAAAAAAATAGTCAAAACTAACAAACGAAACAACCATACAGGCAAGTTAAACCTGTGACAGATTTACATAAAGTTTAGCTTAACAAAGCAGAGCACATTCTTCACTAGAAGAAATTTATATTGGAAAATATCTCTGGCTAAATAGAAAATGTAATTTTTTTGAAAGCATAGATAGAATAGACAACAGAAGATCACTAACACAGTACTTTTAATCAAAAGTTTTTCAGATTCAAAATGTACTTTCTGGTTAGCTATTCTGATAGTCACCATTTCTAGAGTACCCATTTCTTACCCACTCAGTTATGAAAAATGAAACATGGTAGAATGACCTTTTCCTAGCTTTTCCTGTTGGATCACTGTACATATAATAATCATTGTGACAGGAACTTGAATCTCATTTTTTTTTTTCCTACTGTAATGTTTATCTATTAGGTTACTCTTTCTTCTTTGAAGTGAATTAAGGTACAGGAAGTCAGTGATGATCTTTTTCTCTCATTCTTCCCAATACTTCATTTTAATTTCAGTTCATGATCCATTACAGCTATTACTTTTCTCTCCATCCCACATAGTTGCTTAATTAAAATGAACACCTCTAGTTACTCAACATAAAAGACGTTTCTGTAAAAATTGTGATCATTATTCTCAATATAGACTTCAAAGTTTATGGTATCAGTAAGTCCAAATTTTAACCTTCTCCTCAGCTGTTTAAAGCCATTTTGAAACAAAAATCTTAGATGAGAGTTGAATGACAAATATACTACTTACATTTTAATATCAAATTCGTAAAAAAATAAATTACTACTTAAGTCACTGTTTTTTCCTGGACATTTAGAAACACTGGAAAATGTGCAAGAACACTGATACAGCAGGTTCATCCAGATCCGCTCCCCCAGTTTGCAGTGAGGGGCAATGATGAGGGGTAGCATTGTCTGAACAAAAATTTACCAACACATTATGTCTCAAATCTTTAAAGTTTACAATAAAAATGTTTTAAAAAAGAAGACGTTGATGTTGTTGAATGACATTAGGACTTCATTTCTTCTCCAAATAATTAATTATTAAACTACAAAATCAGATTGAAAATATGTGTCTCTGTGTGAGTTACAGATTTTTTCTAAAAATTCTCTTCATTTTACAAAGAGCTAGAGGCAGAAAATATAATCATCAGGGTATAATCATCACTGTCTATGATGGAGGTAATTAAAATTTCCATCTACAGGGTGCTGTTTATTTTATTTTACTGGATTCAGAAATACCTTATGTAATATACAGTTAGTGGACCTTAAGGTTCATCAGCATCCAATAAATTTTCTACCTTTTTATGAACTTCCTTCTTTAATCATATGTGCTAAAGAATTCATTTTGATTAGCAGTGAGCTTCTCTCGCATTGACGACTCTTCAACAGTTCAGTTTTTTTCAGTGTCAGTGTTTGTTCAAAAAGTTAATAAAAATTAATTAATACTAGCCAAAATACTGCAATCTATACTATTTTCTCACTCATCTACATCTGCTGAACCTGGGGATCTTAGCTTTGTTCCCTACATCAATGACAAAGTACTCAGTGCTACTCAGTCCAAGGAAAGAGTCTTTCAAAATGCCCTGAAAAGCATAGAGAATATTCTTGGAACATAATTAATGTGTTGGTCCCTGGTGGGAAAATAAAAATAAAAATAATAATAAAAAAGGATTATTTGTATGCCAAATGGAAGCATCGATGACAGGAAAGTGCAGCTGTTGATATGATGACCATTCTCTGTTAAATGTGTATATAATGGATCATTGGAAAAAAATAGTAAGATTGAGTAGTTGTGAAAGTTGCCCGATTAATGCTGAGGTTTGTGTATAGTTACTGTAAAGATATCTTAATTCCCACTTCTGTTCATGACCTTAATGCAAGACTAAAAGAAAAAAAAAAGAAAAAAAAAAAAAAAAAAAAAAAAAAAAAAGAGCTCTGTGGTGTCAGTTTAAACAAACACAGAATTAACTTCTTGTACCAGGACAGAAACTCATTACTTAGGCTTTTGGGGGGCAGTAGATGATTCATTCACAGTGTCTGGGACTAGAGAGTGGGCAATATGTTTATTGAAAACAACTTTTTGTTTTCTTCCTTCATTTAGATTTCTTAAACCCAATAACAGAACACCTCAGGCTACAGATGATTACCACCACGTGTCATTCCCAGCAAGAAAAAGCATACCACAAAATAATAATTTTATCTATCAAGATAGAACTGGAAAAAGGAAAAGGATCAGCACATATACTCCACTGGAGTATATATAATATACTTATATAATAGTTATATAATAAGTATAGTATACTTATAAAAAAAAAGTTATATTATAAGTATAATATAACTACTTCACCACAGCAGGCTTGAATATTAAGAAACTAAGTAGATAAATAGACAGACAGCTAAATAAATAAATACATACATACATACATAAAATTGTAGATAGGTAGGTAGAAAAATTTCAGAACATACTGTTATTTCCATTTTATCAGTGTAAGTATCAGATTATTTTTTGATGTTCATTTGGACAACTAAGATCTAAGAACTACAGAATCAGCTGTTAACAATGGAAACCAGTGCTGGATTTTTGAAGGGTTAGATGGCCATTCCTCTGGAAAAAATGTAAACTTCAACATGTGGTAAACCAAGTATACTCTCTCTGGGTTTGGGGGTTTGTTTGGTTTTTGCTTTTGTTTTGTTTTGTTTGTTTGTTTGCAGGTTTTTGTTTTCTTTTTTTCCTAAGAAAACTTTTATCATCACAAGAGGCTACATGTGGAGAAAATATAAAGCCATTTTTGTTTTTGCTGTCCATTTTCTATGACTATTCAAAGAGGAACTCTTGAAAAACTGCTTCAGATTATCATTCATTGCTCAAAGGAAATGCAATGTGGGTGATTAAGTGTGAGTATTTCTCCTGGAAACATCAGGAAACAGTGTCTCTGTTCCGGGACTAGCAAGAAAAGTAGCTTCAGTTCTCACCTCCAGCTGTCCATGCCTCCCACAGTCCCTAACCCCAACACAATTCTCTGTGGGTAAATTGGAGCTCCACATGGTTTAGCTGATGGGCTCAAAAATAAATTCCTTATCTGCAAAAAAATATATAAGTAAGCAGGAAAGAGTGCAACCTAAGGTGAAAAAATCGACAAAATAGGGAGTCCTCACAATTTAATGAGACTTTCTTTTCCTTCACATCCCTCTTCTCTGTCAAATTAAGTCAAAGATCTTTCCATTAAGATCCTTTTACTCTGCTTTCATCACTATTGACAACTGATAAGTTCCATATTATGCATACAAAGAGCAGAAGATAACTAACTGAACTACTGTGATTAATTTCAGAATTCTAAAATTGGGTTACCATAGGTTATTGCATTTTATTAAATATGCTTACACTGCTCTGCACCTTTTTTTACATTTCACAACAATTCTTAAATTAAATTACATTTTTTCCAAGTGCATAGTTTACATAATTCAATACAGTAATTGCAGCTCATAAACTGCAATAGAAAATAAATTATGGTGATCCTTAAGAGAAAGAGGTTTACAATAAAATGATTTTCAGATTTTTATATGAGCGATGTATTTGAAATTAAACAGAAAACTTTCAACTTTTCATTATTCCACTTCCAACAAAATATTTCAGACTTCACTGTTATATCTGGTTACAAAAGTTGTATCAATAAAAACAAAAATTAAAACAATCACGCTTACTTTCAAGTTTAATTCTGTTATCAGTCACTGAGTATTAGTTGTGACAAGAATGGTTTTCCTTTTAAGAGAATACATCACATTAGCTCAAGTCAAACAACAGCTTCAAGGCTCAATATTTTTTAAGTCTGCATTTTAGGATATATCTTGAAAATATTGCTGGTGATTTCAATGAACTGTGTGTTATTGAGGTCAACCAGTATGTTCGTCTTCACAGCTTTAAATAGATTCATTGGTTGGCATCAGTTTCTTGCAAAATACCAAATGGTATCTACACTCTGAACTCATTAGGGAAAAAATAATATAATGGATTTTTTTTGAGATCTTCTATCTATGAGCTTTCATTTGTAATGTTTCAGCTAAATTGAACACATCTCCTGCTTCAGTTAATTTGAGAACATTCTACTCACATTCATTTTTCTTCTGGGAAGGTTAGAGCTATATCCAGTGCCTGTACTCATCCAAGTATTTCATAATTTCCTATTCGTATTTGAACTCTGAAAATAGATTTAAACGAAAATGTGGAGGTGAATAATGAATAATGTTAAACTTTTGGGGCAGTTAGGCATGGGTCTAGTTGAAAGCAAGCAGTCTCTCTGTCAGCATTCTGGTTTTTGAGCATTGTCTTGTATATTGAGCCAGCATAAATCTGCCACGGTCAGTGAAACTCATTGCATCAGGCGCAGTACAAAATAAGACTAAAAAGTATGGAGTGTTGAAAATGTACTACACTCTGCTCTTACCCTGCACAATCTACAGTCTTGAAGGCAAATATGTAAATGTGCAATTATATATAAGAGATTAATTTATTTTCAAGAGCCCCAGCATTTAATATAGCAGGAGCCAAAGTGATAAACTGTTCACAAGGACTGCCAGCAGGTGAATTCACATACCATTTCTTTACTACAGGGTGATTAATACTTATCACAAGAGAAAATAATATGCCATCCTTTCTCACTGAGAACATAAAAGAAGCTGCTTTGGTCACCAAGAGCAGTATTATGGACATGGCCACAGTTGCAGCTACACTGAGAGATGCCCAGGTCAATTATGGGACATCATTATTCAAAATACTGGATAAAAATTAATGCTTAAAGGCCATGTGAATGTTGGCAGGATAAAGGAATAATCAGACTTTAAGTATGAAGTTCATATTGATTAGAATGCAATGTTAATTGGAATTAGATCACATGAGAAATGCTTTGTGCCTCTGTTATGCAAATGGCAACTTGATAAAGCATTCAAAGCACTTCCCCAGTATCAGGG
The DNA here is from genome assembly GCF_016699485.2 of Gallus gallus. Taxonomy (NCBI): domain Eukaryota; kingdom Metazoa; phylum Chordata; class Aves; order Galliformes; family Phasianidae; genus Gallus; species Gallus gallus. The sequence continues at coordinate 32,649,300 of NC_052532.1, forward strand.
CAATGTACACTCAGTGAAGCTAGTGCCAGATCACCCTCACCTCGGGTAACTCCCTAATTTCCAGTAGACGTGAAAGCCCCTGGGAGATATCAATAGAGAAACATTATATACAACCACATTGTTCTAATTTAGATCAAGAACTGGTGGAAATGCACAGAATGAAACATACTTGTTGGATGATCTTCCAAGTCATGTAGAGAATTTAAATCTCTCAGCAACACTATTTCCTTCCATTCTTTAGTTCAATCAGTAATATTTATGTATAACTTATTGTAATATCTAAACCATCTTGCATTCTTTAGATTATTAACCTTGACAGTGAACAGTTTATCCTTCTTTAACAGATGAGCTGACTAATGCCTATATCACCACAAATATTTGGCTTGTTTAAGAAAGAGATGGGTACTAAGTCAGACAGAAATCTTTATCAGAGTAGGAAGTGAATGAAAGTCTGTACATATTAAAATTAAGATACATTTTCTTTCTTCCCTGTTGCTTTCTGAAAGGAAGGTCCTACCCCAACATCTGTATAGTCAACCCACTCCCACATGACCAATTATATTATACTAGGCCTGCTATAAGTGACATCATCAACAGCAAGAAATAAAGACAAATCCTGTTATCAAGCTTAATTCCAATCTTATATGAACATAAACCTTGAAGAGTATTTTCCAGACATATCAATGTCTGCAATCAAGTAGGTTCATATTATCTCAATTTCTCAGTTGCAATTAAATGTAATGATTGCAAATTTATTTTTATTTATAAAGGCTGTTGCTTGTACAATAAAATTTGATTTAATCGACTGAAGACTTATTTAATGTACTTTTGAGAACCAAATGTGTTTAAACAGTGCTCTAATCAGACATCAAAACATTCATAAATCAAAGTAATTAAATCAATTGAACACTTAGAAAATTGTGAACTAAACAGATATTTTTAAAAAAAAATGAGCAATAAGAAATATGATTTAAGATCTCAGTTATCAGAATAGACACATAGGCAATGGCTAGACACATTGTTACTCTCAGTAAATTGCCATATCTGATCAGCCTACCATCCTCTAGGTATCATAATTAGGAAATGAGCATAAGAATATCTTCCCTTTAGAATTCCTCTCATACAAAATGGAAGAATCAAACAATATTTGTCACAGTGGAAAATTTTAATGTTCCTGTATGTTCACAACAATTTGCATATTAAAACCACAAAAATTTCTTACATCATACCTACGATACAAGAGCTGCTCCAAAAGTAATGCTTCCTGTTTCGTTACAGTGGCCCATGATATCAGCAGTAGATACTGGTGGTATGGCAGTATAGGGTGAACTTTCCTGATGGTATTTCATTTTATTGCTGTGTGACAAATGGCAGCAGAGCAGCAGTCTGACAAAATGGTACCTGATATGGAAATGCATATAAAGCAAAGGTGTGTCATTGAATTCCCTCATGTTGAAAGAATTGCATCCATTCACATTCATCAGTGCTTGTTGAATGTGTATGGAGACCAAACAGTGGACTGGAAACACAGTGAGGCAGTGGGTGGTGCATTTCAGAAGTGATGAGAATAACAGTGGTTCACCTCAGATGGTGCAGATGTTTATAATCATGACATGCAGGCTCTTGTTCTTTGCTCACAAAAGGGCATAGCTAGTGGTGCAGACTGTTGAAAAACAGTGTATTGTAACTGAGAATTTTCCCTATCAAATAGTGTTATTGTGCTCTTTTTATCTGATATAGTTTCCATGGAAATAAAAAGGAGACATTACTTTTAGAGTAACAAGGAGTTGAAAGGTCAGAAGTATTGGTACTGTCTACATTAAATCTGACACTTCCATGAGTGCTTCATCATAGTGCTTATTTTATATTTCTGAGAAAGGTAATTACCAGTTTAATTGCACAGTTGAAGATCTGTCCCCCTATTTTTTTCACCAGTGTATTTCATCTCTTACGTGTCCTTAAATTAAATATATAAAATAAATAAATTAGACTTTAAAATATATGCCTTTCTCACAGGTGTTTCTATGCTCTTCTCGTCAAGGTAGCAATGTGTTTCATGGTACATGGGCACTGTTTGAAACCACTTTAGCTGTGCCTGAAGTGGTGAGCACTCATTAAAGCAAATGAATGCTAAAAATCTGATGATGTAACCATCAGAATATGAGGTTACAATGTGTTTTTTAATCAAGACTTAAAAAACTTTCAAGACTTTTAGCAGCTGATTGTTCTGCTCAGGCCCTGTGCTCACAGCACAATTTCATGTATAGTGTGGCATCTCAGTCCCTGTGCAAAACAGGCAAGAGCTTCCTGCTGGTTGTGCAGAAAGAAGTACACAAAATTACTTTTCCAGCTGTAAAAATCTGGTGTAACAGTCATCACTATGAATGAAAATAAACTAATTCCTCTGGTGACCCTTTCTTTCAGCTTCCCTCAAAAGTGAGAGAGAAACCACAGATTAATTCAGGACAGGATTTGTCACTTCAGCTACATAATGAAGATAAACCAAGTTGGTAGCCTTCTGGCTCTAAGATACCTTTTACAGTCAGTGGAAATAGGCACCTCTTGAGGATTATTTATTCTACCTAATAAATGAAAGGCAGATGACTGGGCTGAAATGCGCCTACACCAATGCACGCAGCATGGGCAACAAGCAGGAGGAGTTGGAAGTAACGGTGCATCAGGTTAACTATGACCTAGTTGCTATTACTGAAACATGGTGGGACCACTCCCATCACTGGAGTGCTGTGATGGATGGCTACAAGCTCTTCAAAAGGGATAGATGAAGAAGGAAGGGCAGTGGTGTGGCCCTTCATATTAAAAACTGTTCTGATGTTGAAGACCTTAGGGTTGGGAATGATAAAGTTGAGTGTCTGTGGGTAAGGATTGGTGGGAAGGCCTGTAGGGGTGACATCTTGGTGGGGGTCTGTTATAGACAGCCTAATCAGGATGAAGAAATGGACGAGGCATTCTATGAGCAGCTTGTGGAAGTCACGCGATCACCAGCACTCATTCTCCTGGGAGACTTCAACTTCTCTAATATATGTTAGAAATATAATACAGCACAGAGGAAGCAGTCCAAGAGGTTTCTAAAGTGTGTGGAAGACAGCTTCCTTACACAGGGTACTAAGGAAGATACACTTCCTTACACAGCTGGTAGGAGAGCCTACCATGGGTAGTGTCCTGCTAGACCTGCTCTTTACTAACACTACAGGAACTGGTGGGAGATGTGAAGGCTGGGGACTGTCTTGGGCAGAGCGGCCATGAAATTGTAGAATCCTCTATTCTTGGAGGTGTCAGAAGGGTGACTAGCAAAACTGCTATCTTGAACTTCAAGAGGGCAGAATTTGATCTCTTCAGGACACTTGTTGCAGGGGTCCCTTAGGAGTCGCTTCTTAAGGGTAAAGGGGTCCAGAAAGCCTGGAATGGAAGTTTCAAGATGGAAATCTTAAAGGCACAAGAACAGGCTGTCCCTGAATGCTGCAAGGCAAGCCACAGGGGAAGATCGGTGTGGATGAACAGGGAACTACTGTTGAGACTCCAGAAGAAAAAGAGAGTCTATGTCCACTGGAAAAAGGGACAGGCTACTTGGGGAGATTACAAGGAAGTTGCTAAGGTATGCAGGGTGGGAGTTAGGAAGGCAAAAGCCCAACTTGAACTCAGATTGTCCACTGCAGTAAGAGAGAATAAGAAATCCTTTTACAAATATATCAGTGGTAAGAGAAGAACCTGCTTTGCCTCATAACATTGTTCAATTGCCAAAGCATTCTCCAATCAGTTAACAGTCTGCCTCACTTTTTCTTGCCAGTACTGACAAGCATTACCATCTGATTCTAGATTATGAGATAAAAGTGGACTAATACCTTTTTATTCTCCTTCTGCTTACCAGGGAGGTGTGAGCTGACAAGAAAAACCTATGCTTTCTGGAAAATTATCTCAAAATCTTAATCAAAATAGTCTGATGTCTAGGTGAGGTGTTAATTAAAAATGAATAGAAGTACAATGGGACTGGAATCACCAGATATGTAATAGCCAAAATAATAGTGCTCTGCATCATAAGAAATTTCATTCTCAAAATACCTATGTACTTAACTGTTCTTTTCAGAAAAAATATATATTAAACATTTTTTGCTACTTAGTTTTTCTGTCAACTTGTTTCCTATTCACTCTAACTGATAAGGCCACAAGCCTTTCTGGAGGTTGTAGTGAAAGGGTTTTTAGAGAAGCGCTTAGCATGATGGACACTGACAAGAAGTGAAGTATAATCACAATTATGGCTCAGCATGTTGATGGGACTAAAAGTCTGCAAATCTTTCTGTGTCAGAAAGATGGAATAACAGTATAGTATAAGAAAACAAGAACAAAACAAAACAAAACAAAACAAAACAAAACAAGAAACCAACAACAAAGTTATACACTAGCCTTTCTGACAGTAATCCTGTTTCAATAACATAAATTCAACCCAAATAACTGGTCTATTTCACATTTTGTCCTACAAAATTGGAGTCATTCCAAAAAATACCACATAGTAAAGTGTACCTCCAAATAAAAGAAACCTCATATTACCACCTCCTCCATGTATTATTCCTGTAACCATACCTGCCTGGCGCCAGCTGAACCATTCCAGTTGATTATATTCTCAAAGTCTCAGTGAGTAGTGCAACTAGATTATATGAAATGGCATGCAAATTTGGGAAAGGTGTTCAGACTTCCCATCTCTCTTTTGGCAAAGTCAAATATAGCTTTAACTCTGCCAAAGCTCTTCCACATGTTCATCCAGACAACATCAGAGAAAGGCCTGCGCATGCTGCATTTATTGGACTGGACTATATTTAGTCACTATCTCCCATTGAATTTACTTGATGGACAATTTCAATCGCTAAGGTGTCATTAAGAGTTTCTCCTAGATCTCTCTTTTATTATAGAAATACACTTTTCAGTAGCTCTCTATTCCCAGAACAAGATTTCCATCACTTAATCACATGTTCACATCATTTTCATCACATATTGAGTAATCATGCTAAATATTTTTGACTACAGTTTTCATTTTCTAAGATTTGTTGAACTATTTTTCTTCTCAAAGTTGTATTAATTTCATTCGTTTTTGATGTCATCTGGTCAAAGATGTGCACATGAAGAAGCATTTGCATATACAGAAGTAATGATAGGACAAGAGGAAACTTTTTTTAAATCAAATGGAAAGAGGGGGGGGTTTAGGTTAGATGTGAGGAAGAAATTCTTCACTCAGAGAGTGATGGAGCACTGACACAGGCTGCCTAGAGAAACTGTGGATGCCCCATCACTGGAAGCATTCAAGACGAGGCTTGATGGCTTCCTGGGTAGTCTGATCTGGTTGGCAACCCTGCCCACAGCAGAGGGGTTTGGAACTAGATGATCTTTGCGGTCCCTTCCAACCCAAGCCATTCTATGATTCAATGATTCCATGAAATATTTGAGGCAGTCCACAAAATGTTTCCAGGAAACAAAAACAAATACCAGAAAAATAGGAGAACAGGAGTCAGTTCATCAGCAAAATTCTGTGACGAGTATAGTTCCACTGATGTATAGTATATGCACAGGACTGATCTAATAAATCAGTAATATTCAGACTCTGTGGGAATCTGAAAAATGTGGAGGATGCTTGCAAAAGGATTCTCACTATCTATTTGAAATGCATCAGAAGTTCATGTCAGCTACACAGCAGATCTTTATTTAGAGTAGACGTGCCAGCTTGGGCTTAATGTGTCAGGGTGCATCAGTTTGTTCAGAAAACTGATTTGCTGTGGCAGCACAAATGTCTAATTATATGCATAGCTTACAGTTTTTCAACAGGAAAGAGACCAGAAAGTGAAATGCTGAAATGATATTTATTCCTTATTAGCAGCATTTGCTTACATGTTCCAAGTGCTTTTTCTTTAAGTCACATTATCTCAATGCTTCCCTCCTCCTGTCTTATCAAAGCCACAATGCTACATTACAAAGTCTTGCTCTGTAGCATGTGTTTTTAAAAGTATCACAAAACCTCATTTCCATGAAGTGTAATACTAATTAATTTTTCTTAAATATGTTGGTTCTAAGTTATTTTCCACATCTATGGGGCAGTTAGTTTTATATAGATATTGACAATAAAGGAGAATTATTATTAAATCAAATATTTACAGCACAGAAAATATCAAGTTTGATTTAACCTGGTGGGATGATTCCCATTACTGCTGTGAGGCTATCGACTGCTACAAGCTGTTCAGAATGGACAGGCAAGCAAGGAGGGGGAGGGAGGGAGTGTTGCTATATACACCAGGAGAGGAACAGAATGTGAAGAGTTGTCCGTAAAGAACAGCCACAAGCAAGTCGAAAGCCTATGGGTGACAGAGACTGAGGCTGCAAATGGAGCTGCCTTGTGGTTGATGTCTACCACAGGCCACCTGATCAAGCAAAGCCTGTCGATGAGACCTTCTACTTCCAGCTACAGAAGACATCACTATCGCAAGCACTGTCCTGTTGGGGGATTTCAACCACCCGATATCTGCTGGAAAATTAGCATGGCAAACTGTAGGCAATCCAGGAGGCTCCTGGAATGCACTGAGGATAACTTCTTCAGTCCAGTAATATATGGGTGCACCAGAGGAGATACAATACTGCATCTTGTGCTGGCCAATGCAAATGAACTTGATTGGTAATATCAGGACTGGAGGCTGCCTGGGCTGTAGCGATCATGCTATGGTTGAGTTCATGCTTTGAAGGCATATGAGACGGGCAAAGAGTAAAATTAGGATGCTAAATTTTAGGAGTGCTAACTTCCAGCTCTGCAAGGAGTTAGTCAACAAAACACCCTGTGAAACTCTCCTCATGAATAAGAGTGCAGAGCAGAGGTGGTAGACCTTTAAGGAAGCTTTCCACAGGGCACAAGAGCTCTTCATTCCCAGGTATAGCAAGTCAGGAAAGGAAATCAAGAGACCAGCATAGCTGAACTCGGATCAACCAGTCAAATTGAAGAGCAAAAAGAAAATGCACAGGCAGTGGAAACAGGGACTATTGTGGGAAGAGCATAAGGAAGCTGCTAGGCTGCGTAGAGATGGGGTCAGGAAAGCGAAGGCCCAGCTTCAACTAAACCTGGCAAGAAGTGGCAAGAAGAGAAAGAAAGCCTTCTACAGGTACCTCAACTAGAAAAGGAAAGTCCAGGAGGCATATCCCTGTTAGTGAGTGATGCACACAAGCTGGTAACAGCAGACAAAGAGAAGGCTGAGGTACTTAACAACTTTTTTGCCTCAATCTTCTCTGATAACTGCTCATATCAAAACCCTCAAATGTTTGGTTTGGTAGGACGGGGTTGGGGAAGAGACATCCCTCCCACAGTAAGTAAAGATCAGGTTCTTGACCACCTGAGGAACCTGAACATCCACAAGTCTATGGGCCATGAAGACCCTGTCCCAGAGTCCTGAAGCAATTAGCTGTTGTAATCACTCAGCCACTCCCAGTGATGTTTGAAAAGTTGTGGCCATCAGGTGAAGTCCCTGGTGACTGGAAAAAAACATCACACCCATTTTTGAGAAGGGTAAAAAGGATGACCCCAGAAACTACCAACCTGTCAGTCTCTCTGTGATGGGTTGGGTACACCCTGAAAAAATTTGCTGATGACACCAAGGCATAGGGTGCAGTCAACTTCCAAAAGGACAGGATGCCATCCAGAAGAACCTGAAGAGGCTTGAGCAGTGGGCCCAGATGAACCTCATGAGGTTCAACAAATCAAAATGCAAGATCTTGCATCTGGGTCAAGGCAACACCCACTACCAATACAAGCTGGGGGATGAAAGGATTGAGTGCAGCCGTGCTCAAAAAGACCTGTAGCTACAGGTGGATGGCAAGCTGGACATGAGACAGCAATATGTCCTCACAGCTCAGAAAGCCAACTGTGTCCTGGGCTGCAGCAAAAGGAATGCAGCCAGCAGGTCAAGGGAGGTGATCCTGCTCCTCTATTCTGTTCTGGTGAGACCTTACCTGGAGTACTACATCCAGATGTGGAGTCAGTACAGAAGAGACAAAGGCCTGTTGGAATGCATCCAGAGTACAAAAAAAAATGATCCAAGGGATGGAACACCTTTCCTACAAGGACAGGCTGAGAGAGCTGGGGCTGTTCATCCTGAAGAAGAGAAGGCTTCAAGGTAACTTGATAGCAGCCTTTCAGTATCTAACGGAGAGCTACTGGAAAAAAAGAGACAGACTCTTTAGCAGGGTCTTTGGTGATAGAATAAGGGGAAATGATTATAAACTTAAAGAGGGTAGATTTAGGTGGGACATAAGGAAAAAGTCTTTTACAGTAATGGTGGTGTGGCACTGGAACAGGTTGCCTGGAGAAGTGGTTGATGCCCTGCCACTGGGGACTTTCAAAAAGAGTCAGGCCCTGGGCAACCTGATCTAGATGTGCATGTTCGTTGCAGGGAAGCTGGGCTAGATGACCTTTGAAGGTCCCTTCCAACTGTAAGGATTCTATGATTCTAGGATTTCAAGAAGCTTTTTATCTCATTCAGTGAGCTATATAAATGATACTAAATTAATGAACAACAATACAGCATTTTTATCTACTTTTACTGTTCATAAACCATGTATTTTTATGACATATTACTTGAACTTAGTTCTGAAGAGAGAATTATTTCCTGGCTTCTTAGAGCAGTCCTCATTGTTGTAGTTCTGTTTCATGAATATAAATTTATCTTATAGCTCCTGTAATTAATATGCCCATTTTATAGGGGCAAGAAAAAAGAAAATAGAAAAGTTTTCACTAACTTTATATACCCAATTTGAGATATTTAGAATTTCTTTACTTCATGCATAGAACATTTACAAAGCTCAACCCTCAGGGATTTGGGTTGCTACTGTGAAAGCTCAGCAATTATGCAAATCAAGGTAGAGAATGTAAAGTTGGTCACACAGCTAATACCCAAACACACAATTAGTGACTGTCTTTGCAAAGTTTGATTCAATCAACTTATCTCTAAGAACACTCTCACAGTAGGATGGAGAAGATAAATGAATAGAAATGAATTTTCCATATAAAAAGCCAATTTCTTTAACTCTTCTGTCTTCATGTAGCACCCTTCCTCACTTAATATTGTTTCCAATATCAAAAACAATTGTGCAAGCGGTGCAATATAGAGTGTTTCATATCCATTCCAACATTTTTTGTGTTATTATTTTGTGGGTTTGTTCATTTTTTTGTCTTCTCATATTAGCATCCAGCAATATTTTTTAAAGAAGGTTATTAAAATATTAGTTTCTTTTGTTGCATTTACTTAAACTCTCACTTGAGATAATCTATGCACACTGTGCAGATGACTAAAGGGATCTAAGATATTGAAAACAAGCCTGTGATGACAAAAGAGTGAGACATTGCTATGTACGCTTAAATTTTCATCTATTTCCCTGTTATTTTTGTAAAGGGAAAAGACACTAAACTCTGTTAAGTACTTAGAGATTATCTGTCCTGGCTTCAGCACATATGCAGCTGAAATAAAAATAATTCAAAGTGGTTAACAAAAATGAAGGATTTATTCTCCATTTTGTGATAATCTGAACATTCTGGTATTTTCTGTCTTGCAAATGTGAAAGAGATAAGAAAGTGAGGCAAGACAGGGTCTCAGGAGTTTAATCAACCCTGAGCTTTGTGTTAGATTGTATTTTCCTTTCCAAAGCAATGAGTTAATTTTTTCACTAGCCAGAATTGCTGTGAGGGAAAACGTGCCAGTGGTGTGCATGAGAAGAACCTTGCTTCTCTTGCAGAGAACAGTCTTCACTACACTACATTCAAAATTTAGTGGGGTACAGAAGCCACTGCCTGTCAAGTACAACTTGTAAAAACTCACGTTGTGTGGCATTACATATATGAGAACACGCTATCTTGGTGCCACTGTTGTAGGCCCTGTACTTTCATATCCAGCCTATTACTCTGTTCCAAACAAGTTCAGTTGTACCCAAAAAATTCATGGCACATTTGCCAGAAATTTTCTTAAAAATCAGAAGTGAGAGAAATTTCACCTCATATTTGGATTGTGTTCTTCAGAACCATAAGACTTAAAGTAGGAAATTTATTTTATGGAACTTTTCCTTAAAAACAAACCTGCTGATTTTCATCTTTTCTCCAGTGTTATATTATATAATTTCTAAAAAAATCTAAATAAAATTCATGGCAAAACAGAAAATCAGAACACATAATAACTATCAGAACAACAGTTTTCAAAGCATTTTCATTTTTCCTAAGTTTTTCTTCTAAAATAAATAAATAAATAAATAATCACGCAGTCATATGAGGGTGTTGTAGCATTCAAATCAAAGAACTCAATCGCCACAGTGAATGCATTAGCTCAGATTATTGTAAAGATAGATAGATCTCTGTGATGCTGGATCATAGCTCATCAGGTCTGGTAGCTCTCAGAGCAGATGTAGTTTCTTGTATGTGTGTTTAAAAATATTGACATCAAAGTTGATTTTTTTCAGATATCACGGAGCATTTGTAAATATCTAGAAAGAGTTTGAGTGTGGATGGACGCTATATTATAAAAACTGAGATCATTGGTATAGTGTCTGATAATTGTTAGTACAGCATTACTTACGCAGGCTTAGAGATACAGAGTGGTACAAAGTGATATAGATGAAGGGGACTGAAGTTTCTCTCTGATTTTATTAATGTCTAAATATCAGGATTCTCATAAATACAGTCAGTAGACCATATTGGCAAGTTCCATTGGAGGTTAGGATCGAGATGAGACTTTACAGGGTGAAGGTGATCTTGCTAGGATTGGTTTCCAGAACAGATAATCCTTCATTGATATTTCTGAAATTCTCTGTAACTGTCTTTGTTTCTTTCTGTTATCCAATAATTTCAACCTTGCTCTATATCTGCTGAATTTCTCTAACTAACCTTACTCCTTTTTAAATCTTTAACCCTTCATTTTTTCACACAGTCTGTTCAGGGCACCTAGGAACTTCTTCAGTGGTGTAATGTGCCTTCCCAGCATGTAATGAGTACAATAGGATTCCCATCAATCTAGACTGAATATATCCAGGGGTGTGAGTTTAGCAGAAATTCTGAAAATTATATCCTGGTTTTGGCTTAGGTAGAGTTAATTTTCTTTATAGTGACTGGTATGGTGCTGTGTTCTGGATTTAGGAGAACAATGTTGATGATGCACTGATGTTTGCATTGTTCCTGAATAGTGCTGCACAGAGCCAAGGACATTTCAGCTTCTCATACTGTCATGCCAGTGAGGGGACTGAGTAGCCACAAGGAGCCAAGATGGGACAGATCCAGGACAGCTGACCTGAACCGGCCAAAGGGATGCTCCACATCATGTGTAGTGTCATGTTCAGCAATAAAACTGGGGGAGTTGGCTATGAGGACTGCTGCTACTCAGGGACTATCTGGGCGCACTGGTCAGCAGATGAGGAGCAATTGCACTATGCATCACTTGTTCTGTATACTGTTACTATCCCTTCTTATTGAACCATCTTTATCTCAGCCCATGACTTCTACTTTTTTCCAGTTCTCTCCCTCATCTCATTGGCAAAAGGAGGGTGAGTGAAAGGCTGTGTGGTGCTGAGCTGCCTGCCAGGTTAAACCACAACAAACTATCACAAAATTCTCTCAAATATTCTGTAGCACTGGGCACTGATTTGGATACAAATATCTTGCCACATTTCTTATAGTGTAATAGCACTTGAGTTAGGATGTTAATTGATATTAAATGCTGCTTATCTCTGATATGAACTCTGAGAATCTGTGTTCTGTGGTCAGCCTAAGGATAGTCTTTGGACAGAAGTAATAAAGAATCACAGAACAGACATTCTAGTCTCTAGGTTAAAGGCTAAAAATACAGAACATATTTCTGTATAAACATTTTCATTTTCCTCTTTTCCCCACAGCTAATTTTCCCTAATGATAAGGTAATGAAACAGAAAGAGAAAATAAATCAACACATGACCACTGCCTTTTTTAGACTATAATATGTACACTGTTTACTACCATTTTGAGAATTATAACTCAAGTTATGTGTTTTAGCATTCTTTCCCAACTTCTTGCATAAGTAAATGGCTCACACTCATGTTCTGTTATCTATTTATATACCTGTGTTAACCAGGGATTGTACCATTGTTGTTCCACCAAATGTGTTAGCATTCTTAGTGTTTAATCTCTAGACATTTTTAGTCTACCCAACATTTTCTAAGTGACAGACACCTGGGCAGTGCCTTACCTCAGTTATTTTTGTCTTCCTATATCAAAGATCATGTGGCATAAATGTCCTTGGAAATGCACACTGACATTTCTCTGTAGTGAAATTATCAAGCATCAGTCCATATTTTCCTTCTTCTGTCCTTTCACGAGCAGGTGGTGGGTAAAATGTAATGCTCCATTTTTCATTTAATTGCTTGATATTTCTAGCCTCATCACACCACCTGACTTGATGATCTACCTTGGTAAAACATGAAAACAGGCAGAAGAAATAAAAAAGAGCAGGAGACTGTAGAACTTACAAGGCACAATCCAGAGACAGGATGACAGTTTGATGAAGATAGTATTTATTCTGGTACAAAGCCTACATCTGGGGTAGTCTCAGGATGAAATTTCACATAGAGTGTATACCAGCTCAAGCTCTGGAACTGTCAGTGTGTCAGCTTTGGACACTATTGCCACACTTCCCTCCACCTCACACTATTTCCTCAATCACATAAGGATTTAGATATCTCTGTAGTTGCTTTGGCATCAGCCATCCCTAGGAATGGGGGTGAAAAGCTGCTAGTCTCATACCCTTTTTTCTATGATACACATCTCTCCCATGTAACAGAGTGCAGTATAAGCAAATCTACAGACAAAAAGAAGAAACATAGAGCAGATGAAAACACTAACTATTATCAGTTGATGTCATTGCCAGAGAAGGATTTCACTAGTTCATGCTGAGTTTATAGATTCATGTGAACAGTAGGGAAAAGTCTATTTTCTTTTGTGCTACTGACTCTTAGTGCTCACCAATAAATACCTAGTTCATAAAACTGTAGTTTTAATATACAAGATGCTGACAGGACACATAACTTCTGAATGCACGCGCATACACACACACACATTTTCTCTTTAATCACTGAGTACTATTAAAGCAAGATTAGAAAAATATATAATGAGTACATGTCTGAAAGGCTTATGGAACCTTATATCTCTATGTTTTCCATCACCTGTACATACTATATATGTACTAGCATGCAATTAAAATTAAGCAGAAAAATAAAAGAAAAAAGAAAAATAAGAGGCATGACAGAACTCAGTCACACATGACATTAATCTTAATCAAGTATGTAGTCACCAGAATGGTCTTAATCAAGTACTTAGTCACCAGAATGGTCTTATTTCTCCAGGACACTGGAATATGTGGTTTTGCTTTCTGTTCTGAACAGCCTGCATGACATTTTTGTTAACCACATGTATTGGAACAGCAGCCCACCAGAGTCCTGGATTTATGCATTGAACAAATATTTATGTAGTATGATCTAAACATCTTACAAAGGGCATAATGTATCATGAGTAGAAAATATTTTGCATGGTTTTTTCTGTTACTTCTTGGGTACAAGCTTCTGCCCCATCCTGTGAATGTTGAGCACACTGTCAAATTTTCACTTGGTTAAATCAAGGACATTAGCACACAGTTATAAAAGCCATAGTAGAAGAGATTAGGAAACGTTTCCCAGGATAAAAACCATATTAATATACTTATTGATAACAAAGCTATTAGGGAGAGAAAGTTTGTTTTCAGCAAGTGAATAATCTTATAATGGCCTAATATTCTCCACCTTTGATTGAGTTTTATGAACTCACTTTCTAGTCCATCAACTGCCCTAGAATGTGAACTAATGCCTGTAAAAGATCCAAGGCCATAAGTAAATATTTATGTGGTTAGCTCATGAAAAGCTGCTGCTTCTACACTGATACGAATACTTAGACCTGCTACTTTGCAAACTGAAATGACATTGCTGGCTTGTAAGTGATTCTTGAAAATGTTACCCTGTACCTTTCATTCATCTCCCAAACCCTGTTCATACTCCATACTAGTCATTAAAGTGGGATGTATAGAAGAGATTGAGCAAAACTTTTTTTTTAGTTATGTGATCTGTACTATAGTTTCATTAAATATTTGGAGTGATGTATAGTTAGTATGTAGGAGAGTTTTAAACTGCATCATAAAAGAAGGGATAAGCACATGTGTAAGACTGTCCTAAATTGGATGTAATACAGTACCAGATTTTGTCAGTCTGTTTGTAGCCTCATTTAATGCACAACAGAGGTGACTGTTTGCTGTACTGAGATGAATTTAGTAGGAATTGGCAGGGTGCAGTCACACCTTCACAGCATCACACAACTCTGCATAACTCCACTGTCAAATGGCTTTGCTTATCCTGCAAAATTGTAAGTGTGAAATCTGTATGGCAACACCAAAACACCTGTTTTCATACACAAACACTTTATTTTATTTACTGGTAATACTGTACACTAAAAGAGAATACAAAACAAATATAATACAATCTACATTTTGCAGAAAATGAACGGTTTCATCCAAGACACTTAAATAGATTTCTATAATACAGACTTCTCTCTAAGCTTTTCAAAGGGCTTCTCTGTACTCTGTTAATAGCAGAAAAATACAAACTACCTAGAAGTAATGTAAAATTATTTGTGCCTCACAGGAACAAATTCTCAGTATGTTGTCAAATTACTTGTGATTGCTGTAAACAAGTGGACTTGACATGGGTAGAAATCTTTTTGTTGACTCTATCAGTATACAGCCAGAGTAATCAACAGAGCAATTACGCAATAAATGGGAGAGTAAAAGAACAGGGCGACAGTGAGTGGAAAGAAAGATAAGGTCATACCAACCATCTCTTTCTCAGATGGTGTTCTTATGTTCTACATGAAAATCACTCTGAAATGTAAAATGCCACTGTCAAAGGGCCCTAGGAAAAGCAAAGATTTAGGGGAACACTAGCAGCATGGAGTGCTGCACTCAGAAGTGCAAGGGATTCATGACTGACTGACTGAACCCTTCCCTCAGCTTCCAGCTAGTTTCAGGGAAGGGACACTACACTTTCTCTACCATAAGAGATGATCGTGAACTTTTAGATGAGTCATTTCAAAGAAAATTTCACCTTGTCAGAAACAAAAACCTGTAGCAGACACATAATGAAAACATTAACAATATGTCCAGAAGAACTGAATTTCTGCTCGGAAACAGATAAAGAATAACAAACAAACAAACAAAAAAAAAAAAAAAAGGAAAAAGGAAAAAGGAGAAAGGAACAGGGAGAAAGGAAAAAGGAAAAAGGAGAAAGGAAAAGGGAGAAAGGAAAAAGGAAAAGGAAAGGGAAAGGGAAAGAGAAAGAGAAAGAGAAAGAGAAAGAGAAAGAGAAAGAGAAAGAGAAAGAGAAAGAGAAAGAGAAAGAGAAAGAGAAAGAGAAAGAGAAAGAGAAAGAGAAAGAGAAAGAGAAAGAGAAAGAGAAAGAGAAAGAGAAAGAGGAAAAAGGAGAAAGGAAAAAGAAAAGAGAAAAAGAAAAAGAAAAAGAAAAAAAAGAAAAAGAAAAAGAAAAAGAAAAAGAAAAAGAAAAAGAAAAAGAAAAAGAAAAAGAAAAAGAAAAAGAAAAAGAAAAAGAAAAAGAAAAAGAAAAAGAAAAAGAAAAAGAAAAAGAAAAAGAAAAAGAAAAAGAAAAAGAAAGGGGGAGGGGGAGGGACAGAGGGAGAGGGAGAGGGAGAGGGAGAGGGAGAGGGAGAGGGAGAGGGAGAGGGAGAGGGAGAGGGAGAGGGAGAGGGAGAGGGAGAGGGAGAGGGAAGGAAAAGGAAAAGGAAAAGGAAAAGGAAAAGGAAAAGGAAAAGGAAAAGGAAAAGGAAAAGGAAAAGGAAAAGGAAAAGGAAAAGGAAAAGGAAAAGGAAAAGGAAAAGGAAAAGGAAAAGGAAAAGGAAAAGGAAAAGGAAAAGGAAAAGGAAAAAAAAAGCATATTTTGCACCATGAAATGAACAGAAAGAATCAAAGTCCTTGCCGCTTTTAACAAAATAAGTTTCTTGTCTGGTCTGCTTTATTGAACAGCACATAGGCAAGCAATCAGGAGAAATGAAAACTTGCAAATGAGTTTCTTAAGAACTTAATTATCCTTACCTCATTTTAGTTTCTGCCAAGAACTGTTCTACAAAGAACCGTAGACATTCTTAAAAGGTTTTGGTTGCTTGGGTTTAGAAATGTTATATAGCCAGTCCACAACGATTTCTCTACTTACTACAGCTTAGATTTTCTAACTACTAAAAATCTAACGTGTAAAAAGCAAGGTTCAGGGCAACTTCTGATTCATACATTTTTCTTCTCTTATTTATTCTCTAACTATATATCTTGTCCGGAAAGACAGAGCAAGTTGTACAATATCAAGCAAAAAACATGAAGTAATTCTAGAGACAGTCTAGATGTAATGAATAACAAATACCTCAAATTTCATTCCAAGATGAAAAGTTCATATAAGCCTGCAACAGATTCATCAGATTGAGATTTCAGCCTACTCTGTTTTGAAATATTCCATACATTTTTATGGAAGATACAGCGATTTGACAGTCCTTGGAAAAGAATCACTACTGTCACTGAATTTCTTTTATTGGGTTGCCCATTTGTTTAAGCCCTGATCAACACATTCTAAAAATTCCTAATAAAAAGTCAGATTCTGTGTGATGCAATAGTATCTATCCTTTAAGTTTATGCAATTGTAAGGCTTATATTTATATGTATATATAAAGATAAATAATACAGTACTGATAGAAATAATATTGCACTATAGACTATACAATAACAAGAGGGTAGATAAAGTTTCAAATAACAAATCTAGGGTGGAAGCAGTTCACCTCAACCTTGAAAAACTGTTACAGTTTCAGATTATCACAGTGTAACACAAAATATTTTCCTGTATTGTTTTCAGAGAACACAGCTCACATGAGCTAAAAAGCCAGTGTCTTATTCAAACAAAATAAAACAAAACAAAAAAGCAATCTGAGACTTGATACTTTAAGGTTTATGAAATGGAGATTTTCCTATTTTTCACTCATTTTAAATGGATGTATTTCTTCAGTACCTGAAATAGAATGACCCAGCTTGCTGCTTCTTAGCTCTGCTCTGACAGACTAGATGTAGATTGACACAATGTGTGCACAGCTGCACTCTTTCACTAAGTAAAGCCTAGACAAGAACAAACTTTTAGTCACCCCTTTGTCTGTCAGGGAACTTCTTTCCCAGTGCAGCAGTACAGCAAGCAGCTGGTTAACAAAATGCAACTGTATGTTGTAATATCATGCAGAGTATCAGTTTGAGGCTCTATTAACAATTTAAGCTATTATATTAGACCTTGGGAAGAAGTAAAATTCAGAATTGAAATTCCCATTAAGAATAGGAAATAAAAAGACTTGAGATATGAACAACTAGCATGGAAAACCAAGAAGGCTATATGTTTATTTACAAGGAACAGAGGATTCATCTTCCTGATGTACTTGTTAAGCTGTCTGCTTGCTAGTCACAGCAGTTTCATAATGAGCTGAAGATGTATCACATCATCCTAATACTTCAACAGATATTATAATGTAGCATTAACTCTAATACCAGAAATTGCTGCCTGGGTTCATTTTCATTGATATCTTTATAGGCAACATTTTACATGATTTGACAGAAGATTTTGCAGCACTCTTTGATTATTTTTGGGATTATGTTTTATAGAAAAGTATGATTTGAAGGAATGAATTAGACAAGATCACTTAAATTTGGCTGTATTAATATTTAAAGAGTACTCACATACAGTCCAAGATTTCAGCTAAACCTCTTGTAAGAAGTATTTTCAGTGTGATGATGCCAGGCTACCCTGCTTACACTATAATATAATTCAGTCTTTCCATTTTTCGTAATAATATATCTGAAGAATCTGCTACTTATAAAACTGAAAGACAGTTTTCAGGCACCTCAGTACAGAAAGGACATTGAGATGCTGGAGCAGGTCCAAAGCCAACAAGGCTTGGAGAATATGCTCTATGAGGAGCGACTGAAGGAACTGGGGCTGTTTAGTCTGGAGAAATGGTGGCTGAGGGGAGACCTTATTGCTCTCTTCCAGTATCTGAAAGGTGCTTACATCGAGGGCGGGGTTTTCTGGGAGCAAATATTACTTTCAAAAAGAACAGAAAAAGCTTCCTGGAAAGTATGTGATATAATGGGGTCAAGAGAAATTGCAAGTTTTCCTGCAGGTGACTTCAAAATGTACCTTCTTAAAACATAGTTTTCATTTCTAACCTCACATTCACAAAACACTTAACACTTTTCAGGAATACATTTTCAAAGATTTTGGCATCATTGTTCTATTAAATCCCAAATCAGTAACTACTAAAGAGCATGATTCAAAGATTGCTTCATTTGAGATTTCAGGCACAGGAGACAATTTTTAGCAAATCACTCAAAATTTCACCATCATTTCTTTAAAAGGTTTCTATCACACAAGGTTCATTAGAGAGAATGATATGAAATCAATGCATTATAATTCTCAATGATTTTGAAATAATAATAATAATAATCTTTCATATACTATAAATCAAAGGTTCTATGTTATTTTTCAAATGGTAGTAATTTGCATTCTAGGAAGTTAATGCCAGGTATAAGGGGCATCCAAATTACATGTGATGGGAGATTGGAGTCTGCCAACTGTTGGTGACAGTTGCAGATATTTTTCATACTATTTTACAATCATTTGTGACAACTATGAAAGTGTTTCCACACATTCCACTACAGCAAAGTTTAGTTGCAAGCAAATAGTTAGGAAAGGAAGCAAATTAGCTTTACCTAGAAAGAATTGCTACTTCACAAAAGATGATGACATACAGAATTATGAGGGCTGCTCAGAAAGTACTGCCTCCTATTTTATGATGTTGGCCCACAACATCAGAGGTGGATGTTGGTGGCATGGCAATGGAGGTTGAACTTTCCCAAGAATATTCTGTTATGTTTTGCTGCTGTGTGACAGATGGCAGCAGAGGGGCAGTCTGACAGAATGGCGTCTGTCATGGAAGTGCATACGGAGCAAAGGTTTGTTACTGAATTACTACGTGTTACTCCACAGGGAAAAAAAATGACACCCCCTGACATTCATTGATGCTTGCTGAACATTTCTGGAGAACAAACAGTGTATGTGAGCACAGTGAGGCCATGGTTGTTGTGTTTCAGCAGTGGTGACAGAGACAATGAGTTACTTCCAATAGTTCAGGTTTTTATAGTCGTGGCAAGCAGGCTCTTGTTCATTGCAGACAAAAATTCGTATGTAACCATGATTGACTATGTTGAAAAACAGTGCTTTGGAGTTGAGAATTTCCTATATCAGTGCTATTTATATCTATTGTAGTTTCCATGGAAATAAATAGAAGGCATTACCTTCAAAGCAACCTACATACTTCAGAAGATCATATAAATATAAATAAGGTTCACTTTATCCATCATAATTAGAAATGGCATCGCAAACATCAGATGCAAGGCCATTCCTTTTCTTTGCTATGAATGGGAGCAATCTTTTCTTTCTTAGTACTGTTTTTCATAGTAATGTGATTTTAAAATAATATTAGGAATTTTATGAAGAAATAAAATTTCAAATTCTACCATTCATAATCACATTAACTAGTACTTTAACCTGTGCAGAACTGAGCAGTTATAGCAGCAATCTGCAAAGTAAATGAAGAAATAATAGACTATGACCTTTAACTTTTAATAAAGACTTTGAAAGTAATGAAAGATTTTTTACAAATAATTTGTACACAAGAAAATGCAATATCTCTAGGAAGTCTGGTGAAACTAGGTTTTGTTCAGCATGAAAAGTAGGGGAAAATAATACTGCTTTGAAAAGGAAAGTCACATCAATTGACATATATTTTATATATGGAACAATAATTTGACAACATATACTATTTAATGGTATATTTCAGCAAGGTAGATAATATTAATATGGACAAATTTGATGTCTCATTAGACCATATAAACTATGTTAAAAAAAAAAAAAAAAAAAAAAAAGGCTGAATCCCTCTGAATAAATCTTATTTAGCTCACAAATGGACACATATACCCACATACACATGCGCATATATCCTTGCTGTTGAATAATCAGAGTATTGATTAAAGTTCTTTTGAAATACCAGGTCCACTGTTTTCAGTACTTTTATCCCACTTTTGCAACACATAGGAAGAAAAACTGCTAGGTGCCATACAAATGAAGAAAAAACTCTGAGACTGGGTGAAAGAATATTTTGTATCTCCTCAACTGCACACAGGGCGTAATGTCTGAAAATTCACAGTAGATGACATCATCTCAGTTCTACTGTGGTAGCTTAAAATAATGAGTTTGTCTCCGTCTACCAAAACCAACAACCAGTCCAACTATTCTCTAAGGACTTTACTCATGACAGGATGGAGTATCTGTGCTTTCCAACAAGAAAAGTAATTACAATAGTAAAAATAACAACAAAAAAAAGTGAAGTAATTTCACAGCATAATATGGCACATAGTATGAGCTCTGCTTGAATTGTTGGCTTGCATTTCACTGGATGTACCCAGAAGCCTCAGAGAAACACTTGCTAACAGGGTTAGTTCCTGTGAGCTCTTGCACTTTCTAGGAGGTGTACAAGGGCAACTGAGGGTTGTCACCTTGAACACACTTTAATCTCACTGGAAGTATTGTTGGAATAATGAATTTTGAAAAGGGAAAAATGTGTACTTAAGGTGACTATTTGAATGCAACAGTAAGAGACCTGAGGAGGGGGTCATTCTCACCTTTGCTACTATTAATTCCAGTTGGGTGAAGTAACATAACTTTAACTTAGGAAACACCAAAAGACTAAGGCATGAAAGAAAACAGAAAAAAAAAATTGTATGATGAAAGGGAAATAGACAACAGAAACAAAACCTGCTATTCCTAAAGATATACTTTCTCACTGAAGAGCAGTTTTTGATTCTCCAGTATTAAGCAAGTAAAAGAACATATTGCTATTCCTAGAAGTTAGAATGGAATCTGTGAAAAGAAAGTCACTAGAACAGAAAAAAAAGGCATCAAGGACTTGTGAAGGCGTTTTACAGACCTTAAAGTAAGCTCAGAAGTGTTGGGATGCTAAGGGGGAAGAGAGATTTCTTCATCTCTAGTGTTTTTTTTTCTTCAGTAACAGATACTTTTTTAATAAACATATATATGCTTAAATCATATTTATTGCTTCAATCACAGAACTCATTTTAAACAATAGCAAAAGTACCCATAAATATTGATGGTCTGGGCTTCAGCTACTGGAGTGTTTAAAGACATTAGACCTCTGGATGCTAGAGGCCAGTTCCATGCCACAGTACAAGAAATGCAGGGTGTGAATGAATCTGCCTGAGGCAGAGGTGGTGGATGCTTACTGAACACAGTCAGAGTGGTATATGGGAGTATAGGACAAACCCATCTGCATGGTGATTGTTCTCAGAAGTAAATTCATATATGAAGCACGACAAAGGTAATCACTTTGGGCAAGAGTCTTACCTGATTACTGATTTTGAATGAGGAACTCCAGATATCACAAAGATATTTTGGATTTTAAAAATCATGTGTTCATAATACTCAGGAAAAAAAAAAAAAAAAACCACCCTTGTTAGTACTTCTCTAGTTACCTATTCTTAAATGTAGACAGATAAATCATATTCAGATTTGCATTTTACCAATTTTCATTCATGCAAGCAAGATGACTCCAGACTCTTATGGATAAAGACATTGAACTGTTGTTACCAATTATCTGTGTTTACTAAAAAATATTTCATTGTTTCTATTTGTCTTAAAATAACACACAAATTGGCAACATTCAAAAAGTGAGAAATGCATCATCTGCTTTACAAACACAGAAGACAAAGTTCTTTAGCAGGGTCAACAATCTGCCATAGGCATCCACTTCAGTTTATAAAAGTGAACTTCCCTTGTGGAATTCTATTAACCTCTTTACCAACCTTCCAATAACCTCATTCTCCAGATATTTTTTTTAGTTCATTTATAGTCTGCACAGTGTATTTATTTATCTGCCAGTTGAATAGAGCAGCTTTGCCTGTTCAGTCAATATAAAGGATTTATATAGCATATGTATGACATTTCAACACGCTGTCATAAATATTCTTAATGCTTAAGATAGAATATGATTTTCAATGTATAATCATACATACTACATGGACAAAAAATGGTTGAAATTCTCTTTCTCAGTTGTACATACATAGCAATCAGTATATCCTGAAAATACAGGACTCACTTCATTAATTTTGCATCTTTTATTCTAGTTTTCTTATTTTCATTTTGAAAGTGAAAAATGTGCACTTAAGGTGAAGACTTTAATGTGATGGTAAGAGATCTGAGCAGAATAGGGAAGCCTTCTCACCTCTGCTACCACCAATTTCAGTATGGCAAAGCAATTCATCATGCACCTAAGTTCAGCAAAATTTTAGGTGGAGATTCATCTCACTTTGCCTTGGCAGTCCAAAGGTTGAGTGTCCACGCTAAGCTTGTTCTATACACCAGTAGTCAATGGTGAGAGACAACATATCCATATGGCACATATTTATGTTGCATTTACATGTATTTACATATCTCTTAATCAGATAGCCTTAGCTGTCTCAGAAGGACTGCCTCTTTGTTTTGGTCATAGATCAGGACTACCACCAGCTCGAACAAATTAGTTGGATTAGGTTGACTCTGGTACCCTCACAATGAGTCCTATTGAAATAATCAACTTTCAGAATCAAACACACTTATAGTTAACCATAGATATCCTGTGGTTCCTACATCTCTTCATTCACTGTGCTGAGAATTGTCTTCTAAGGTGAGGTTCAGTCACTTTAGCTTTAATGATGTTTAATAATGAAAGATAAGTATTACAAAAGGATAGTTCATCTCATTTATCCCTGGAATGAGCACTCTCTACCGATGTGCCCATCTCCCTCCCTTCCTAAGCAAGGGCATTCATCTAACAGCAGGGTCTATATTTCACACAGGTAAATCTCACAGAGCTAATCTAGAAGAATTCCACCTGAAGTATATTGCCAATTAAGAGTGAAAATACATTGTTCTTTACATTAAATGGTGGAGTCAGTCAAGCAATTACTTGGCGTAACAGTAAAAAGAAAGTGAATTATTAATGTGCCAAATAAAGTGCTCTATAGCAAAGGCTGAAAAGTTCAAAATGAAAAATGTAGAATGCAATAGAAATGATGGGGCCTTAATTAAAGACTGATAATCTTTCTACACTGTTTATTTTTTTCTTCTTCATAAGATCAAATACCTAATAAAATACTGATGATAATTTATTAGTTTGCTACAGTTGTCTTGAAAAAATTTCAACTGTACTCTCTGTGAAATTTAGTTTGGCTGTAACTTCACCAGGTTTGATAGGAATGTGCAATAGGTCATGTTCACTCAAGATTTACATGAAGCAGTGAACATTCAACAAAGTGACAAAAAACAACAACAAAAAAACAGCATTAGTTTTGAATTGTATTGTGACTAACTGTTCTGCTTTCACTTAGAAGTGCATCTAAGCCTCTCCTCAACAAATCGGTCTGATGGAATCTTTAGGACTGAAAATATGCTATATCTTTGAAAATATACTATTCTTTGGTGAATTAATTCAGTTATGTCACTGAATTTCCACAAAACAAGAAGTGAGTAGAAATATTATTCAGAACCGATCTGCTAATTTCCTGGAAGAGAATAACTTTCTAGTTTAGAAGAAAGATGAAATAAATAGTAAGAAGGGAAGGGAAGATACTGAAAAAGAAAACTTTAATTAAACTTCAAATTTCATAAACACTGCAATTCATAGAACCACAGAATCAGAATCACCAAGATTGGAAAAGACCTCTAACATCATCCAGTTAATCTTTTCATCTATCACCAATATTTTCCACTAAACCATATCCCTCAGTACAATATCTAAACGTTTCTTGAACACCTTCAGGGTCAGTGACTCCACCACCTCCCTGGGCAGCCCTTTCCAGCAGTTTCTTTCAAAGAAGAAATTTTTCCAACATCCAACCTGAATCTCCCCTGGCACAACTTGAGGCCATTCCGTCTAGTCCCATTGCTAGTCCAAGCCCTCTAGTTTCATCCCTCTAGTCCTATTCTTTACTTAGTTCATCCCAGACAGAGGTGTAAAATGGACACCAAAATAAAAAACTAGCAAAGTAGTTACAGCAAGCTTCAAGATTCTTTAAAATTGTTTAATCCTGATCTATATGTTTATGATTCAGTGGTAAGCACAGCTCACAGTACCATCAGTAAAACCAATTTCATGGAATCATACAGCTATCTAATATTCAACAAAGCCATCTCATATGCTACACATCTAAAATTCAGAAAAGTATATACTTCTTTATATTTGATGCTCAAATCAGACTCTTTTTCTCCTTAATCATACATTCACTTTTGTCCTTGTTTAACCACTCTACTTACTGCTACTATCTACTGTCACAACAATGCTATGAAGCTCATATCACTTCTTCCTAATATCATTCCCTATTTCCTACCACTGTCTTTGTAACAGAGAAATCTACTTGTCCATCCCTGCTGAAAACCCAGTAAGATGCAACTTGAGCTCTAAGTAAACCACAACACTAATCACCTTGAGATGTGACAGAGTCAAAAATTTTGTGTCAGCAAGGTACCAGAAGGTTGTTAGTGTGATGACTGCTGAGTGAAAAAGGACTAGCAAGAAGTATATTAATTCAATATGATAAAGACTGTGACAACTTCACCCCACTATGCCTGCCACTTGCTTGGCTACCCCACGTGATGGCTCCAGAATAAATGTACAGTGGCATTCAAAGCAGGCAATTCTGTCCTAATTTGGGATCTCCATTTATGTGAAGGACACATTCAGGGACACATCTTGTCTGCACAGGAAGGTGCCTATGTCTCTCCATGAGGTCTGAAGCACAATCACTAGAGTCTATGGAAAGCAATAGGCATTAACAGGTGCTTTATTTGTCCATTCAGACAGTATGAATCATACGATGTGAAGGTGTATCTATGTTGGATTAAAAAAGCTCCAAGCAAGTGCCCTAAATTACTCACCCACTGCCTGGACAGGGCAATCCCAGTGCTCTACTGTGATCATTCTCTGAAAGAACTAACTTTGATAGTTTCACAATACCTTACTGAATGGATTTTAAGATGCTTACATCCCTTTACTGAGTAATCCACTTCCTGTTAAACTTTTTTGCTAGATTACCACAAAAATATACAACGCATACTCCAATGACAGAGCCAGTTAACATACTATATAGAAGGCTGATAATCATACAAACATTCACATATTGCTGTCAAAATTCACTGTAAGTTCAAATTTCTGTGGGAAGAAGCCTGTGTTGTCCATATGTATTTATACTTTAAGAGAGTAGAAATATTTCCCATATCTATCCCAAGACTAGGAACCATATGCTCTGTGAATTGAACAGCAGCTCAGAAGCTAGAGGTCATCTGTAATCTTTAGAAAATAACTGGCATCATTTGAAATCAGTTCAAGAACAAAAGCAAATACTTTTGAAAACTCTATTAAGCCTTGCAAGCTGGCATATGATAAAAAATACTATTTCCCATCAGAAGCGTGTGTCTCCATATACGTTCAATAATATTTCCCTCCTCACATCAGAGTTTAATCACCGATATTTATAAGGATCTGTACCCATAGGACTGTATTCTACATTTTGACCTACCTAAACCTTAAAGTAGTAATGCTACACTCAGATACCTTTGGAAGTCAGTTTATGTCATCATCTGTGGACCTCACAAATAAAGCTTTATGCACATGAATGTTTCTTAACACCCTTTATGCAGCAGTTAAATGCAGCTTAAACATGGGGATCAAAGGATGTTCTGAACGGGGGTGAATTGAGATGTTTAAAATTTTTCTGAATTTGAACGGAGAAGTCAGATGTAAATCTCAAGAGTAACAGCTTTAACAGCCCAAATAATCCCTAAGATGACACTACAGAGAGTACTTTACATAAACATGCCTTAAAGCAGATATATGAAGACACAGAGGTGGAAGAGAGAAGGTTGCAAGTAAAGACTTACAAAGTCAGTGTCCATTCAATGAACAGCAAAGGCTGACTTGCTTTGAGTCATTTGTGAGCTTTTTTGATTGCTTTTTGCCTTTGCTCCTTTCAGAAACTGAACGTGTATGAGTGCCTATAAGTCATTAGACCATGAACACTGTTGTCCTGGTTTCAGTCAAGAGGGTGTTAATAGCACACCAATGTTTTGATTGTCGCTCAGTGGTGGGAGCACACCCAAGACCAGGCCAGGACACTGGGTAAGGAATAGCCATTGCCTGTATAACACAGCAGCAGCGGTTAAGGCAGAAACAGGATAGGGATCTCAAGATTACAGCCTCTGGTTGTGCCAGGGGAGATTCAGGTTGGATGTTAGGAGAAAATTTCTTCTCTGAAAGAATGGTCAGGTGCTGGAATGGGGCTGTCCAGGGAGACTGTGCAGTCACCTTCCCTGGAGGTGTTCAAGAAACATTTAGATACTGAAGGAAGTGGGAAATATTTGTGATAGATGGACAGTTGGACTGGATGATCTTAGAGGTCTTTTCCAACCCTGGTAATCCTATAAGTCTATGATTCTATGACTAAGTTAGGCACTGGGTTATTCCATACCATGTGACATCATGGGAAAAGCCATAAAGCTCTAGGGAGTTGGCTGGGGGCTGGCTCCTGTTTGGGGATTGGCTGGGCATAGCTCAGTCCTAGATCAGATAGTGAATGTGTACATGTGTTTCTACATATATCAACTCAATTAAAAAACCCACTGGCAACAGGACAATTAAATACTTTAAAATAACTTCTCATACATTTTCTATGAGAGGAATTACCTTTATTTTTTTAAATGTGTATGTAAATACTCAGTGCAAACTTGGGAAAAAGTCCTCCAAAATTACTATGCAAAAATGCTTAACACTAAACTCATATAAAAAAGTGAATGAAGAAAAGTCATTTGACATTTCCTCTTGAAGTCTCAAGTTTCCGTGAAAAGCATGATATTCTTTTTAATATTTCCCTATGGCACTGAATTTCTTCAACTTCCACATGATGCAAAGCCAGATTTTACTAGCTAGTATTACTACACATTCTTTCCAATGCAGTAAAAAATACTATTTGTCCTTGTCCATATTTGTTCTTGATTTGTTTCACATTTCTTTAATATGTTATATATATGTATAAATATATATGCATATATGCTTTAATTATATATGTTTACCTTTTATTAGCAACAGGTAATTTTCACAGCAGATAAGACTGGGGAACCTAACTTCCTAATCACCTGAAATCTGAATATAATACAAGCCAGCAAAAGGCCTGAAATCACTTGAATTCTAGCAGAATATGCTTTTCCTAGATCTTAAAAATTGGTAAAAATGTGCACTTGCATGTGATAGGAATGGGATTAAGGAATAACTTACTTTTTTAATTGTCCCTTCCAAAAAATAGCAAGACCTTTGCAAAGATGAATGTTTGCACAGTTATTACTAATGTGCTTTAAAATCACTTTGTGACATCCAGTAAGATGACTGTATATATGTGGACTGCACCAAATGATGAAGTGCTTTGAGACATGGCTTTCCTTTGGATTTCTCTGCATGGAGATATTCAAGCTACTGATAAAGGACTGATTCCATTTCTCATTTTATATATATGTGTATACATATATAAAACTGTATATATATGTAACTGCATACATATGGTAGTGATATATATATATAATACTGCAGAACTCATCCTCCCCAAAACTTTGTGTACGTTTTCTGCATGTCTGTCCCCAAACCCATTTAATTATGAAGGCAGAGTCTCAAAAGTTTTTCAATGATCTGTAGCAGCACTAAAGTTGCTTCTGTCATTAGTAGACTAAAATATTGCTACTTGATTAATGTATACTGACAAGGCATTACATTTAAAAAAAATCAAGAAGGAAAGCTAGAAAATTATTTCAAACACAATAAAAGAATAATGAGGGTACATTTGGCTCATTAATAAAAATAGGATAAATCAAGAAGACACAGTGCATAAAATCGTAATTAGTACAAGAGGATGATTGTTAAAAGTTAATTGATGAATGAAAACACCGTTGGTTAAAGTGAGGTAGTATACATATCACAGAGTAAAAACAATAAAGGGAAAAATCATTTAAGACAGCATCAAATACAAATGACCAATTGAAAGGATTTGTTGGAAGCCCTTTTGTCTATAGTCCTTGCATGACTGCCATGTCTGACAGCTGAAATTCCCGTAACTCAGTCTGCTATCAGAGGTTGTAGCTGCTCATTGCTATGTTAACCAAAAGAAGTGCAGTGAGCTTCTTAAATGCTATCTTCTGCTCTCCCATGGTCCTGCTGCCTCTTCTGAGATTCTACTTCTCACCTAAGCTTTAATGCAGGTAATGTCCAGACCACAGAAACAATAGGATATTGATACCAGGAAAGCTCTACTTGGAGCAAAGTGATGCTGCACACCTAAACAGATATGTTATCCAGAAAATAAAATAGAGCTTGTGTTTTGAATACACTTTCCCAAATAGCATGTGAGCAGCTCCTTCTATTGCTTCTCAAAACCTCATGCTGAATGAAAAGTGGCATGCACAATGCTCCAAGGCTCTTCAAACAGCTACAACTCAAAGACATAGTAACAGAGACCTCTCTAAACAAATCATGCTGATATTTGCTCATGGTAACGAGCTCACTATTTGCATGCAAATTAAGTTTTAATTTATTTTAAACCTAATGTTTTATCTTGATAATTTAAGGAGCATGAACAAATATATATATATATACATTAAGAAAAAAAAAAAAAAACAGAGAGAGAGAGAAAAAAAAAAAGCAAGAAAACTTTAGAAATATGCTCCATGTTTACATGAAGATGCAGGCTGTTTCTCCTGCACTCCACAGGGAGGGTTTGTTTCTGCATAGCATGAGCACATTTAAAAGTTAAATTAAATATAACTAAGAGTGTGAGAATAAAGATGAACAAAATTAATTTAAAAACTTCTCACTCTCTCAAGACAATACTGAGGGTCTCCAAGGAAGCTCCAGTTGATAGACTACATCACACAGCTTCAGAACTCAAACAAACTACTTTGGATTGCAGCTCCCAAGGAATTTTTACAAGAAAAAGGCACAGCTGTGGAACAGTGAAAGATTTCTCAAATATCAGTTCATCATAATAATTGAGCAGTTACTAGCTATAAAGAAGAAAGGCATACAACTTGTATCTTACTTCTTAGTCTGAATTTAGAAAATACTATGGGAAAATACAGTTTAAGAAATAATAGAACTAAATCTCTTTAGAAGGGTTAAGCAAGGAAATGTACTTCCTCTAATAATTATGTTATACAATTAAGGAGAAATTTACTAGAAGATTTTCTAAGTACTGAGGAATATCTTTTATTTCCTTCTGTTTGATATAGATGCAATATATGAGGAACCTAGCTTACTTTCTATTTTTAAAATCAGAAATACATGTAACACCATTTTGTAGTAACTACTACACTACAGACACTTCTGTGTTTTTTTCTTGTCTTTCAAAAGAAATCAAAACCAAAGCTGCTGGCACTTAGAGGGCAGAGTGCATGAGATAATATATACAGGAGTATAAGAGTATTCTCCTTTCCACTGGTAAAGTACCTCAGAGGTTATCTGGAGTCTTTTTTGAGGAGAGTTATCCAAGTCAGACTGAGCAAGAATTTTCATTTGGCTCATCAGCGAAACTTCCTAAGCTAAGAGGATACCTTCCCTTTGCTGTGATCAGCTAAGCTACTATACCTACATCTAGTCAAAAGAGTCTTCAAAAGCAGTTCAACTCAGCTATTTTGAAGGACAATTTAATTGCCCTTTTCTTTATATGCTTCTTGCACTAAGAACAAAACCTTACAAAACCAATTCTCATGGATTTTCACCTTTGAAACTTAGAAAAGAATATATTCTGACTGGTTCATTTTACACAAAAAAACCTCATCCCAAACTGATGAAAGAGGCATATCTGATCTAACTTCAACATTCATCCCATAGTAAAATATCCTGTTCTTTGAGCAGTATTAGAAACAAACCATATAGAAACATTGGTTAGGTGAGCGGTACTGAAACTAAATTAGCTAACAATTCCAAATATCTTTTATGTCAGCTGGTTTTTGTTCCCCACGTCCTAGTGATTAAAAGGAATTTTCACAGTTTCTGTGTCCAAACATTTAATCGTGTTTAATCTTTAACACTTAACTTCAATAAAACATAGATTACAGAGCTGTTACAATGTATCTTAGCTTTGATAATTAAACAGAGGGCGGCAACAGAAAATATGAGGAGTAAAGAAGAATAATGCAGTACTGAAAAGTGCTGTCAGCAAGAGTAACATTAAATAGTGGTTCAATTCACCTGGACTTTGATGAAAATCAAAATCACTGGTGTATGATACATCACTTTACCAAGTGAAAACCTCATGCTTCAATGAGTAATCAGGATCAAATGCTTCAGTGCAAAATATAGGAATCTGACAGTAGATAAAGGTTAGCTCTTGTGAAGTCACTTAATTCCACATAATTAAAAATTTGTTTTTACTTAACTCAATACAGAGTTTTATACATTTTTTGTTGTATTTTTTTTCATTTTAATTCAATTAGACATTAAAAAAAACTTTCTTATTATTTACAGAAGATGTTTTGACTTACTTTACCAAAATTATCTCACATTTATGTAATAATAATTTACTTAAAATTTTCTCTCCTGCTACTTGAGAATAACGAAGTTTTTAACAGTCTTTATGTCTTACACCTTACCACTGCTTATACTTACTGAAGGATTCTAAAAATATGCAAGAAGTAACACAAAAGTTTCTTGAAGAAGCAAACTTCAATAATAACCTTGTCCAAAGCTCTAGTGTAACAACCTAATTCACTCTCTAAATGTATTTTTACTAAGGACACAATTCAGTGACAGCCTTTCCTCTGGTTTTAATGAGAATCTGATCACCATTAATTAAAAAGTCTTGGAAAGTACTTTTCTGAACCATAGATGGTTCCTATCTCATCTAAGTTTAGCAGATGAAAAATTAGCTCCTTAATTTAAACGTGTTGCCTTTGATCCCCATAGGGTAAATGTAAAGACACACATTGCTAGAGAGCACTACTCCATCCTAATAGAGTCATATGAAGATAGGATTAATCTAGATTCAGAGATAAGCAGGTAAACTAGATGTCTAAGCTTTCATTATTCTGGCAAATTATAGAAAACAGTCATTTGAAACCTCCAAGTGTTTATACAAAGTCCTTATATGAAAAGGTAACTTCTTAAATTCTGTTTAGATGCCCGAATTTATCTCAGCCTTGTAATGAAGAAGGAAAGTTGAAAACACTGTCTTTAAAAAGCCATTTGGCCTAATCTGGAAATGGAAGCATTATTACTCACTAATCATAGCTTTGCAGCTACTTCATAGCTTTGTAGTCATTGTATGGCACTGTTCCAGTAAAAAATTAAAAGTGATTTGTGTCTTCATTTCTTTCCAATCCAACAACAGCTCTGGAATCCCTGATTTAATAGTGCATATTTTGGAGACCATTAGAATAACGCCATACGAATTTTTTACTTCAGTCATTAATACACATTTGACCTTTGCACCCATTTTAAAATTTTTGTTTGAGAATAATAGGGTTGCACATGAACAGGCATATCGTGTGATAAGTACTTAAAATATAGCCATTCTCACTTCCATAGCAAACTGATGATTTAACATAAGATCAATTGAACCATTGCTCTGCTTTCATGTTGCATAGATTTAATGAAATAGATAAAGACATGTTCTTACCTCAGCAATTTCCAGGAGCTATCTTTTGCCATACATTACTTTAAGAACTTAATTATTTTATAAATGTTTCTGGCTTATGAAACCATGTAACAGCTTCTCCATTAGCTAGAAGTTTGTGCTCCACATAACATGTCTGGGAAATCCAACAGATTCTTGTGCCATCAGGTTCTTGCGCCATGCCACTTTGAACCCAACAAAAAAGTGTTCCATGGTGTAATATTTTGGAAGAATCTGCTTTGATGTTCATTAGCAGTACATCTGCTCAAAACACTTTCCACATGTTCATTGTTGGAAAAGAAGTTTGCAAAACTATAACCCATGACTCAATGGAATATTAGTAAAACGTTTCAGTTATTCATTGCCATTAAAAAATGTCTATGTGGGTTTGTCAGTACAGCTTTTGAAATGTAACAAATTAATATCCTCACTTTGACTTAATTTGCGGACAGATGGTGCGAAGAGGGCTCAGTGATGAACAGTGCTGTCCCTCAGCTTGTCAAGACTTATTTACAGCACAGAAGCCATCCTCTGATGGCTGATTATCTGCTTCATTTAGTAGAAGTGAAATTAACCTCTGGTTTCTGTGCTGATGACTCAGCAGGCAGTGCACCACTAATGCAAAAAATAGTACCAGAAAGACATTGGTCTTCAACCCTAACAAGGCACATTAAAGAACCAAATTGCTTTATTAGACCCAGGAGATAGAAGCAATCATTTCAGTCCACTAACTGGAAATAATAAAGCCTGAGGGGGAAAAAAAAAAAAAAAAAAAAAAAAAAAGAGAGAGAGAGAGAGAGAATAAAATGAGGTTTTTTTCCACGCATGAAAAAAAAAAAAAAAATCATTATTTCAGGAGACTTTAAAAAAAAACATAATTCTGCGATTAAGTTTATTGGAAGTGGATTTGTGTACTGAAATTGAAAAATCAAGAAAGATACAAATAGATATATCTTGTTTCAGCTCCTGTGGCTTTTGCTTTTGGGACTGTATTACGTAGTAAAGAATATTATGCACATTGTATGGTAACAAGAGCAATCTTAGTTAAACAGCTTGATGCTAAATACACCTGATGTATGATTCTTTGTGCTGGATAATAATACATCAGCAGTAATAATCCACCTGGAAATACACATTAAATGCTCTCAAAAATGTAACCTCTTTTGAAAGGTTCTTCTAATGATAGGATTTGCGAGCTCAGAATGAAAAGTTGAGGCAGAGGATGACTAACGATGAACAATATTATCCATATTTAATTGAATATGCTGAGAAATACCTGAATCTCAAGGGCTACCTTTCAAAAGGAATAAAGTATTGGCTATTTGAAATAAAATTTACATTATACTTTTGCAGAGAAAGCATCTATGGTACCTCCTGTTGCACAATACTGTGTTGCATCACATGATACATTTACTTCAGATGACAATATTTAAAAAAAAAATGTGATGTATTGGAAGTGTTAAAAATAAAATAATGTAGTTTCTCTTTTATTTTTTCCCACTAAACATACACAAGGTGCTCCAAGAAAAAAAAGTAGTGATTACCCATGGGTAGTTTTTGCTTGATACCTGATCATCTTTAGAAAAACAAGTACTGGCAAAAACAACTATAAACACCAGATGGAAGATTAAACAGAGATTCTAAAGATTTTCTTGAAATATTAAAAAAAATCTATACAAAGCACACTCAGTGAGGAATTGCTATTATGGAAATAGCTCACAGGTGTTTGTTCAAAGGCTGTGAGTCATTATACTGATGTCTTTTTAACCCCTCTTGGTCTTTGAAAGCAGAAGCACCTTCATTATTGCAGATTCTTTTTAAAAATAAATATTAATATTATCATCATGTATTTGTCTGTCTCCACGAAAAACTGTCTGTTGTTTTCTCCTATTATGATTTAGTCAGTTCCCCCAGACAATTGCCCCAGAGAAGTTTTTTTCTCTTCAGAGATTTATTACCCAACTGAAAAAAAACTCCAGAAGTCTTGCAGTGTCTGATTTGATCAAAGCTCTATGCCCAACAGGTAGTGTTTGAGTTGAATCTCAAGCATACAGTGGTTCACAGGAAGCTGATGATCCAAGAATGTTTTCACTGTATGTACAGGGACATGAAAGTTTATCTTGCCTTCAGGGAATTGGATCATTTCTCCTGATGCCAACTCCTGTAGTTGATGATATTTATCCATTGCAACAATGCAGAAGAAACAAGTTACTGATGAATGCACTGGGCTGTAAAGAAGACAATTAGCAGCATTTTCCAGATTGCAGATTCAAGTCACATTCTGAAAGCTACACACTAGTCTCATGCTCTCAAACTGCAGCC
The DNA here is from genome assembly GCF_016699485.2 of Gallus gallus. Taxonomy (NCBI): domain Eukaryota; kingdom Metazoa; phylum Chordata; class Aves; order Galliformes; family Phasianidae; genus Gallus; species Gallus gallus. Next base: position 32,683,544 of record NC_052532.1, read on the forward strand.
TTTCCATCTTTGAACTCCACATTCCTCCCAGCTAAGAGCAGGAAAGAAATTAAGCCTCAGTAACGATTACAAATCAGCTTCTCATGAGAGCCCCAAGAGGAAAATCTGTCATTTCACTTCAACATTTACTGTAGCAATATTGACAATGTGTCCCTGTGCCACTAGCTCAGAGCACTGGATATGCGCATATCTTCACTAAATGTGTGAACAAGAATGATCCTCATTCACTGCCACTTCTTTAAGGACTGTATTCTGTTCCTGTTCAATCCAATGTCACTTTTGCTAGATATTCAAATTGAACTACACTCCAGCATAAGTGACTTTTTTCCTAAACTTCTTAGCTTCCTAATGATAAAATGGCTTTCTACAATGAGGAATATTTAACCACATAAATACCAATGAAAAATACCCCAGTAAATCCAAATGAATTCTTATAATAGAATATTTCACAAACATTTGTTGCGGTCTCTATGGACTAAAATTAAGACTTTCTCTTTTGTTAAATTCTTTTGCAAAGAGAGTTTTTTTTCTATTTGAAGTCACTTCACTAGGCTTCAACAGTTTTTGGAAGTCTTGAACTGAGCACTGAGGCATTGCTGCACAGCAACATAGGGATTGGACTTGTTTTTATTTTTTGAAACATTTTGAAAGTTCACATTATCAGCAGTGGTCTTTCAAGTCCAGAGCTTGTATAGTAAGTATGAAATTCTAGCTTTTAAAACTAAAATTTAGGAAAACTTTTTTGAAAAAAAAATATATATATATATTCTACCAAGGAGAATTGAAATATTTCATCTTAAGAACTCCCTCAATTTTAAGTTGATGTTTATGTACAGAAAGTAGGTCACACTGTATGTAGTTCTTTGTATCTGGTAAACAGGAAAAATTCTTAAAGTTTGCACATTAATCTTCTGCAGTGCTTCCAAAATATTGGCAGATGAATACTCCAAAAGACTGAATATCTGGACTTCCCTTTTAAATAGATCAGACTTTTCTTTTGCAGATTCTCTCCTTACAATGATGATTATACCATAATTAGACCCAGTAAATCTGAGTTTAACTGACTGTGAAAATTTTGAAGTATCCTTATCCTTTGCTCAGCGTATTGGCACCTCCTTCTTCAAGACTATTTGGGCAGGCAAGCACTCAAGCTGAAGAAGGCAAAAATGAATGCAAGTTTCTGTAATTATGGAACATTTACTTGTGAGTGTTTCTCAACACTGGAATTTGTTTTATTTCCTGCATTTAAACAATCCTCCTGTGATATTAGCTAGCTGTTCAAGGGACATAATCTAAAAAATTCTCCCCTACCATTTTTTTAAGGAATATTCTTATAAGTAGTTACAGCATTTGAGATAGACACTTTCAGAGGACTTCTGTCTTATTAACAGAACGTTTTCTGCAGTAAATAGTTCTCTACTGAAATAAAATATCAATAATTTACTTAAAAGGTCATTTTTTATCAGGTAAAATGCATTTGTCTTAAAAAGCCCTCATTCTTTTTGACTGGTGTAGTTTCTTTGTCTGTCATTTGCTGCCTTAAGAAAACCACCCATCAACAAATAGATCCAGTAAGTTAGATCTTCAAAGTGTTACTGTTTAAAAAAATTGTATATATTATGTTACTTTTTAATGTTGTGAGTTTACATACATAATGTGCGTGTGTCTCTGTCTACGTGTATGTTTCTTTGTATACGTATGCATGCACATCTGCTTAAGTCAAATGTTTATATTAGCTGCTCAGAGATGTATGCACATAAGTCTTCTTGGAGATGGAGTTTATGATGTTAGCAATATGAAAATTATAAGAAGTTTGCTGAGAAAGGTCCCAGGCAGAAAACAACTGAGGGCTAAAAGCCTGGTTCTGGAGGACACCAGCTGGTGCAGATACCCTGTGCTCAGTAAAGGAGACAAATATGTTTTAGGTTTTTATATTTATGTCCTCTCTGTCCGAAGGGACAACACTGCAGAAGGAGAATTCATCCTCCCCTCTCCCATCTCCACAATATTTTTACCCAGCTTAAGTAGAGAAGTTGAAATCTGTTCTCTCAGTGAATCTGAGCAATCAAAATCCTAATTTCCAAGTCTGTATACAAGACAAGAACTTTCCATTATTTTAAACAGAATAATATATATTACTTACAAGAGTTATTACCATGCACTCACTTTAATATATTTACCTTCTCATATTCTCAACAAAATATAAGCTATTTGGGTTCTAAACTTCAAAAAGGAAAAATACAGAGATGGAAAAACAACATTTGCTAAAACTGTAAACTCTTTTTAGGAAATTCAGGCCTGACACAAAATCTGAGTTAAATACCTATTCAGATGCTTAGGCTGCGTGAGGTAAGTGAGGTAGGATCAGTCCTGGTGAGGGGAACCACAATCAGACACAGCCTCAGGATGTTTGGTCAGGACTGTGGGGGTGGGCCCAGGCCAGGCTACAGTGTCAGTTGGCCCTGCTCAATGGGGCCCATGGCTGGGAAGAGTAGAGCTGTGAGGAGCTGGACAACAGCTCTGCTGTAGACTCTCTGGAGCAGGGCTGGTAGCCCTGAGGGAGTCAAATGGGGTCCTAGGCCCTTGGCAGGGTGAGGGAGTTTCAAAAAAGTTTCTCTCCACTTAATGCAGGAGAGCCTAGCCTGCCTGCTCAGGCAGTTCCAGCCACCAGCTAGTGATTACTCACCTTGTTAGAAGCTCACACTTTAGTTTCTTACAAAATTAATTCACTCAGGAATAATGGGATAAGAAAATGAGGAAACTGCTCCACGTTTCTATACAAATATCTGGTTTCCACGTGTCACTTCAATTCTTTGGTCTTCAGCACACAACCTTCAATCATTCTGGCATTCCCATTTATCAAATTAAACATTGGGCTGATAATTAATTCACTGTTCCACCTCTTTTTCTACAAGAAGCTGGTGGTTTTTTATTGCAAAAATTATTTTCCAACAGGGATTGCCTTGTCTACTTAGAGTCTTTTCAGGAAACTTGCAGAACAATAACTACCTACTGGGAAACGTTTGTCTAAATACCCGCAGACTGAATGTTACAAAAGGACTCAGTAATTTCTACTGGCATCTCTGAATCCATCACAGGTTCGTGCCATGCTGCATTGTTTAATTATATCTATTACAAATTATATTGAATATTATTTTTAATTATTAAGAATAAAAAAGTGATATCCCATAGTGAATGTTTGAATACTATGAAAAGTAGTGTTAGGCTGACCAGCTTTCTCTTCACAACATATGCATACAAATCTGGGTGAATTTGGGTAAACTGTGCCATTATTCTTGATGAAATACCTCCATTACTGGTAAATCAGTAAGCTGGTATACACAGAAACCATGGAAAGAATATTTTATTGATAAAAAATATACATATATATCCTAATAAAATGAAGTCTCAGTGTACAATGAGATGGGGAATCAAATCTCCTGAATAGGACGTACAGGCTGTCTAGTTTGAGAGTTTGCATTGCAGTTATATTTCTTTTTTTAAAGTGCAAATTTAGAAAACAACAAAATAGATGCTGTGAATACTAAGAAACAGACAGAAGCACTCTCCTTTCATGCATTCAGTTGCAAAGCCCTGACTGTATATTCTGGTTTTATTTTGTGCATTTTGTGGCACACAAGTTCTCTCTCAAAATATTTTACTGATGTGAATAATATTAGTGAGCAGAAAAGATGTGTGCTCTCAGAGAACAAAAGACATTCTGTAGGGTGGCCAGGCTTGTTCAACAGGGATTGAGAAGTACCAATTTAGAAGAAGAAAAAGGGTGAGACCAAGTTAAGAAAATGACTGTAGTTATCACTAGGGGATCTGAGTGCTTAAGTGACGACCTGGCAGCAAGCCCTGTTAAGAAAGGAGGGTTACTTTGGTGGTTACCTGGAAACACAGTCTGGTCAAAGGAAGGAGCTAATTCTCCAGGGGTAAGTAAGAGCCTCTGTTAAGAGCCTGAGCCTATTTGGAATACTTATACTATTTATAAAGGAGATAAGAAGGGTTGAAGAGCTAGCCTTAGTGGTTGTATGAACTGCCAGGTAAGCAGACAGAATGGTGCACTTCCTTATTCATGCTCCACCAGGCTGATTCTCAAAAAGGATTTGCACCAGACGCTGGCGGGCTGCCAAAGCTTCAGGCCTTCTTACTTCTTAGTACTGCAGAGCAATCATGAAGAGAGGGTAAAGGAAGCTTTCAATGCTTTACTGATGTCATTTATTAATAAAAGAGGAGAGGAATGGATTAGTAAATATGCAGAGTAGCGCATTAGTACAAGACCTTATAATTCAGCCATATTTCATTTGTGACATGCTTTCCCAGAAGAAGGGAAAGGTTTAGGTGTGGCTCACACTGCCCAAGATTAAAAAAACTGAAACCACAGTTTTGTTCACAACTTTTTTTAAAAAAAACTTTTTTTAAAAAACAGCAAATTTGTCCCAGATCAAAAGACAAAGTGTAGCTCCAAAGTAAAACCTTATTCTTGTTCACTTGTTAGCATAAGTCTTCAGCTGTTGGATAGCAATTCCTCCATTAATATATATTGATTGGTTGTGTTGGGTTGTGATGAAACTGGGAGTCTATGACCCAGACCAGCCACTTTAACAGAACCATAAACTGTTGAGCTGATAGAGGACGAAAGGAGAAAGAAAAATGGCTTCCAGGGCAATGATACTGGTTATGGTTGATTAAGTAACAACACAAGATGTGAGAGAGTCGGTTGTAAGCCAAGTAAGGGCAGCTTTGTATTATCACACTGGACCTAAGGACCTGGCAAAGTGAAAAGAAGAGGATATGTAAACTACAGGGAAGAGCAGAAATGCAAGCAGCAAATTTGTTATGATGATACTTTTCCCATTATTTACTATGCATCTTTCTAATCACAACAGTAGTTGGGCCATGTGCATGACAAAAACACAATCAAGAAAGCACTTCCATATATAACAGATAAAAATGATAGATATATACATTATTTATTTATTTAGATTTGAAAATAAAAAAAAAAAATCCACCTCCCATTCTGAAATACCTTTGTGTTCACTTATATTGCACTTAATGCTCTTATATTGTCCTGTATACATTACATAAAACAGAAACTAAGGAAATATTCAGTTTACGCTGTATATGCCTTAGTAGAAACTGACCTTCGAAGTACTGATCAAACTCAGCTGTATCACAATGAGATGCATTGGATTCAGAGGACACAATTATGCCCCAGTGCTAATTGGCCATAATTTAACAAAATGTTTTGCACTGGACCATTGAAACACATTTGCAAGTGCAGATGGCCCATTGTGGACAAATATGTTCAGGAAATCAGCATTTCAGTTTTGAGCAGCCAACCCACAATCACTGTTTCAAACACATAGGAGATATATATACCAAGTAATTCATAAGTACCACCTTGATGCGATATAGGTGTATGTTGTCCTGATAAAACATTAAGTTCCCAATGTTTATAACATTTTATTCCTTGCACAATTAAAGCTATAGTTGAACAAACACATTAGACATAAGACTTAAAGTTAGGTCTTGTACCCTTCCTAGTTACATCAAATTTGAACATTTTTCTGGCATCCAGGAGGATGCAGGTAAAATACAACAAAGTAAATGTGGTTACCAGGTTAGAATATAAATAATTAGCAAAAAGCCACAGTCCTCTATAACACTCTTTCAGTACTAGATAAATAATTTTTTTTACTTTCTTCTTCATAAACACTGTCTCAAATCTCTATGTTTGAATGCACTAGCAACGAAAGACATCAGAGGAACAAAAATAAATAACCAAAAGATACATTAATTCATCATTGTACAGCAATGAATTTAGAGATGTGATTCATAATGTAATAAGCAACAAATTGATAGGTTGAAACATCAGCATTCATGTTTAATAAAAATAACAGGTGGAAATTAGGATAAAATAACCAACATTTGAATCACTCGAGCAGTAACCAGTTAAAGCATACATTTTATTTCTGGGAATAAATATATAAATTTTATAATATTGGGTCCATCATGGAAAAAAATATATATGTGTATAAATACACTTAAGGGGAAGGGGAAAAAAAAGATCAGCATTTAACATTAGGAAAGAGCTTGAAGAAATTTAAAAAATATGCACCCATTAAGAAACTGAGACAGTGGCCAGAAATCACTCCCAGAGAAGGGAAAGGAAGTATATTACAAGGATTGAGAAAACAGAAGACCTGGAAAACTTCAGTTCAAGCTTGAAATATATTTTTCTCATTATTAGAAAAAGAAATTATCAGAAACTGTGTAAGTGCATCCTGTTTAGCCCTGAGGCTCAGCTTCAATACAATGAACATCAATACTGTCTCATTATCATTTTTCCTTTCATTTCTCACCTCTCAATTTTTAGATCTGTTTCTTAAAAACAAAGTTCATAGAAATACTTTTTACGAATCTTTAGAATTGTTAAGTCATGTGAGAAGCCATCCCATAAATGTTGTGTTAGATTTTTGTGGCTGATAATTAACTAATTTCTTCATTTTGATTTTATAAAAAACATACATGTTCCACTAACGGTGACAAGCAGCTGATAACAACATATTAGTGTTTGCATCTCTGTAATTGGTAAATCTAATAGGAAAGATTCTGATCTTGTGACTTTTTGATGTGGATTCGTTAGAAATAAATAAAATATATTTTCTGCATCTGAACCAAAATGAAGAAAAAAGTTCAGCTGAGTTCAGCTGACCATAGTTTATGTGGGATAGATGTAGCAAAGTAGATACTCTAGTACATTACAGAGATCCAATTATTGGAACAGCTAAGAAAAATGAAACCAAAGACACATCAATTTATCTCCATCTTACTATTATGATGCACTTGCACCTGTCAAATAAAAAGGGCCATTTCCATAAGAAGAAAAAGACACATATCTCAGATATTTTAAAATACTTAAAAATATATGCCCGTTCTTAGAAAGTATTCAAATGTGGCAAGAGTAACTGGAATTTGCTAAAGGCAGAGCAATAAAGATTGCCTAATGATGCTAAGCCTGATGCATATTGAGATGGTGTTTTGTTAGGTGTGAAGAATGCAGGAGTCCTGCCGAAACCATCAGGAACCATGCCTGTTTCTGTGATGAATGATAATATTTCTTCTGCTACTAAAATATTAGATTAGGTTCTCATATCTCAGAAACAAATTTTGCCTCACTGAAGTCAGCAACACAAATGCATGCTTGCAGTGTTGCTTTTTTTTCCTCAGTGTTTTTGCTGTTTCTGCCCACTGATCTTGCAAGGGAAAGAACAAAATTCATTGAAAATAGAGGGCTGTCAAAAGAACAAAACAGACAAAACTGTAATATATATATAGAGAGAGTAATGTAATATATATGTCTATACATATACATATATATATATATATATAAATATCTTTTAACCTAATTTGTTTCAGTCCTGGTGTTCTTAAATGTGACTCGGAAAATAGCAGGTTAAAAAAATGTTACAAATACAATGCTGAACTGGCCACTCAAAACTTAAATATTTTCTTACATTCCAGAAATGACTAAGACTTGAACATAAAAAATATCAAAACATTATTTTACCCCTAGTATTACCGTATCATTGTTAAACCATGCAAATGAGACCAGAAACTCAAAGGAGCTGTGAACTAGCAGGTTACATTTCTCACTATAATTTGACAGGATGTAATTGTAAAATCATATGAAAAGTACTTTCCAGTGAACTGTTATTAATTCATATATACTTTTTTTAATAAATCTGAATAGAGAAGAGAATGAATTGAATGATGCATTTTCTGTACCTCCAGAAGCTTCACTAAAAATCAGTTCTACAATAACATAAGAAGATTCAGAAAAATGTTATTACATTCACTTCTACTTCAGTCAAGCATTAACTCTCGCTTAATCATAAGACTTTTATTTAGCCATGTAACATTCAGTGGCTAAAAATAATCAATGTTATGTTAATAAAAAAAGGTGTGAAACTCTCCAAATAGATTGTCATTGACCATGAGCAAGCAGCTATCTATTGCTGTGTTGGTGAGTGAATAACAGAAAACACCTTCTCTTTCCTAGAATCTAGAAAAATCTATATACCCTTTTTACTTTTCCTACTAACAGGAATTAGCCAAGCATCCATTAGGACAAGCCAAGTAACACAAAAAATTGCATATACAGCCTCTGTATTGTTAAAAACATAGATAAAGACAAGATAGACAAGTATTACAGCATGAGCTTGTTAAAGTTAAGTATATGTAAATGGCATTTTATTATTCATCTAAAAATATTTAAAATGACCTTCAGGGGATTAGCAACAATGAGCTCTTTTTTTTTTTTCTCACCATCGTTGGCTATATACAGTTGCTCAGAATGCATGACATTTTAGCATCACTGATGGCATTTGACTTCTATTCCAGAGTCACTTTATAACTTCAGAAATTTCTGTGAATTTATATTGAAAAACAGATCTATCTTCTTATAGTATATTAAATACAATGTAGTACAGATGTATCATGAACTGTCAACTAATAGCAGGTGGCAAATTTTCATGAAGATACTGCAAAACAGAATTGGGAGTACAGAATTGGAATTTACTTATGTAGTTTACAAATCAGAATGAAATCCATCTTGTTCTCCCTTTGTTTTTTAGATAAGATCAAACCTGTTGAATGATAAGGTATGTCTTCTGGTATCAAAAGTCAATGTCTGTATGTAAACCAAATAATTAAATATTACTAGAAACAGTCCGAGTGCTGTTATGAAAGAGTCAGTGTCAATGCTCGTAAATTCTTGGTTTTCAACAAAGAGTGATTATGTACAAACCGTCAATTGTAAGTGGTTCCTGGAATGTCAGAAGTCCAACAACATGCTCTGAAACCATCTGGGAGAGTGTCCGACACCTGGAGCCAAAAGCCAGCTAGCAATCATTCTCACAATTCAGCAGCACAGATGACTACACTCTATTAGATATTGTTTAATCTGCCAAAATAGCCATAAGGAAGGAGTCCAGCACAGCAGTATGCTTCATTCATTACTGCATAACTTTGAGCCTCTGCATAATGTGACAATCACATACAGTTTTCTCAGTGGCATTATATTTACACACAGACAGTCCCATTTTTATCAGTCCCGCTTTTCAGTATGAAATACTGTTAAGACATTAACAGCATAGCTGCTTTAACAATGTAGCTTTACAGGCACTTTGTTAGAATGCATTAACAATTGGAAATATGCCTTTTTGGTACCTGGCTGCTGATGCTTTGAAAGTGTACTGTTCATAGAACTTCCACCTTCTATACCCCAGAACTACTATATGGTGGATCTCTCTCAGAGGCACAAAAAGTGAAAGTAAACTAATGGTGAATTCAGACTTAACTAATTTTTATGCATTAGACACTGAAATGCTGTAGATATAAAGGCACACTGCACTTCTCCTGCCTATAACATTTCCCATAACAGTCATATCTGAGCACCCTTTTAATGAATTACCTTCTTTTTCAGAAAATTTATACTTTCCTGACAGAAAACTGGAAGATCTTATAATGAAGATAATTGTTGAAAGTTGTCTTGGGTAGAATGACATCAATATTTCAACTTAAATCTCAAAATGATCATACTATTCTTTAAACTTTTGTATTCTCCAGATAATTAACTGTCCCTTTTCTGCATGACAAACATATACTTACATTTGTGGATATACCAACACACAAAAACTTTCCCTTTATTCACAACACAACAGATGTGAAAAAGATTGAGCAGTAGTATCTCACATCCAGTTCAGATGAAAAAGTATTTGCATTCTCCATGCTTAAAAAGATACCATATTAACTGAGGTCTTATTTTTTTCCCCCTAAGTTGGAAAGAATAACAAGTGCAACTTGCCTCATGTCAGTAGGAGTAAGGTAAATAATATGTAAGGAACCCAGTAGTAGAGACTTTATATTCTTTCCAGATGAAAGACACAGTTTTGGAAAAGGAAAATAAGTCCTTTTTAGAAGTAATTTTCCAGTGTTCTCCCACCTCTAAGATGAATCTTTCGGTGTTTGCATCATGCTGCCCACATTTTTGTTCTAAGACTCAAAAACACTAAAATAAGTCTATACACACTACATCCTAAATTAAATACATTTTCTGGAGCAAAAATATATTTCTTTAGACTCCAAGAATATCAGTCTTAATCATTATTGGAACAGACCTAATTCAAGCCTCCTAGATATCCACAAGTGTTTATTAGTGGATTATGTGTGTGGTTTGTTCAGTTTCAGGTTTTCATATCTGGCTTTTGTCATATTAAAGTAAAATGGAAACTGTTCAGCAATTGTACAATGTTTAGTTTTAATTTTACTTCTTTGCCAGTTTAGGAAATTGGTAAATATCAAATTCCTCTATTGAGAAGTCATTTAATTGTATATTTAGTCAGTAGTATGTTTATTTCAGACATTTCATTCTTTTAAAGCAGTCTTTAAATTAGAAGAGCAATTTTCTGTAAGACACGTAGATAGGAGACAAGAATTATTGGACCAATCAGCAGTAGGTGACATATGATAGATAACGACTGTTAGCAGCATATGAAGCCATGAGAACTGCAGGAGGCAATATGTTTCTTCCTGACAAGTATTTTCACCTGTTTGTATATTCCACTCCAGACAGATTACCTCAGTTTATGCCCAAAATTATGCTCTCGCTTAAGCCCTCTTTATTTTCTCCTCTGACATAATATAAAACTACTGATATTTATGATTTTGCTTTTCTTTCTCACATATAGACATTTTCCAAATGTTCATGCTTCATCTGCAATGTGTAAGTTGTTTCTATTTTCTGAAATTATTTTAGAAAATTCAGGGGACATTAATAGTAACAGAAGAAATGTAACAGATATAGTCAACTTTGTAAGAATTCACCTTTACGTTTAACTATTTTGGCAGAAAAACTCTGGCAACACTTCAGAATTAAGTCAAAAACAAACAAATCAAAAGAAAAACTAAAGTAAAATTGCTTCTTAAAAAACACAATATCACAAAAGCAAGATTTTTCAAGTGCACTATAAGCTAGTCCAGTTTTGGCATTCTGAAGCAGACATTTAGGTGTTTTTCAAAATCAGGGAATACTTTAAAACAATTTTTTTCTGTATGGACTAAACTATTTATTCCCAGTTCTAAACTGTTCTGCAGTCTTGCAAGTCTGCTTCTTCTGAATTGTACCTAGAGAAGTTTCTTGTTGCAAGTTTCATCTAAAAATTTAAATCATAGAAGAGTATTATCTATTATTTATCAATTGTACCTCTTTCACTCTATACTGCCTCAAATAATACTGGGATGCAAAAAAAAATAATAATTTCATAGTTTGCAGCCCTACATTGTAGTTCAGGAATGAAAACACTCATTAAAGTTAAACTGTCTAGACATTTTTACTATAAGTATTAATAATATGCAAACTGTAAAGGACAAATGAAATAAGTGAAAATTGCAATGAATGTGGAGCAGCCATCTCAGCTGGAAAATAGTTTTGGTGGAAGAAAAAGAGAAGCTGTGAAGAAGCATCTCTTGTTCAAGGTAGTATTCTGTTAAGATTACTTCTGAAAATGTTAGCAGCTTCGAATGGCCTACTTTCCACTCATCAGAAGGAAAATCTTGACTGAAATAAGATACTGATAATGCCAAAATAGCCACAATGTCTGTAGGAAATTAAATAGGACTAGGTATGTTGAGCCTTTGCTGTAACTTCGCAAGGAAAACTGCAGTCTATAAAATCCTTCAAGAAAAACACTTGGTCATAAGAAATATATCACACACAGACTGATGGTGGAAGGGGAAGAAAGTAGAGTTGGGAGAAGAACTGACCTACTTAGTCCTTTAAGACATACAATAAGAGACTTACTTTTTCTAAGTATTCCTGTGATAGTAATCATTACACAGACATTGATGAGTATTTAGTGCCAGAGTGCAGTGGGGAAACAGGAAAGTTTAGCACATCACTGCTGTTAGAGGCTCACAGTCATCAGGCTCAGGTACTATAGGCTTAACTGTTCAGTTTAGGTGCAGACTTTCTCATCCCTTAACCCTGGTGATGGAAGGTGACCCATTCTTCCCAGAAGCTTCTAAGTTTTCGGAAGCTTTGGATAGTCCCCAAGAGAATCCCACTCACCCATCCTTCCTAGAAAACTATTCACTAGTTTACAGTAACGTACATGTAGCAGGACATCTGCTCCCTTCTCTTTTAATAGTTATGTATGGCAGTCCAATATTCTGAACCAGACAAGAATATCTTTTGTTAGATCTACCCTGTAGAATATAAATGATGGGCATTAATTTCTTTCTAATTATTTATTCCTCACATTCCCAAAGGAGTACTATATTTCTTAAGGTAAAATAATAAGGACAGGATTCCAAATAATTACAGAAATCACAGAACACTTTGTTACTAGTTACTAGGAACTAAAGTTACTAGTCCTTGGATAAAAGAAAGTAGACTTCAATACATGATTACAGCACATGAGTTATGTAAACTGTAGCTGTTCTCACTTATTCAGATATGAAAACAGGAAGAGATATCAACATAGAGAACAATGTGACAAGTGTCATCAGTTCTCCTATGTGATGGACCTTCTAAAGCTTGTCAGCTTAACACCTGTAGCTCTTTTCCTATCTGTACATCATGAAATTCAAAGCAAATGCTCTATCTATCCTTAGAGGCATTCAAGGCTAGGCTGGATGTGGCTCTAGGCAGCCTGGTCTAGTGGTTGGCAACCCTGCACATAGCAGGGGGGTTGAAACTAAATGATTATTGTGGTCCTTTTCAACCCAGGCCATTCTATGATTCCAATTATATACCTTCTATTGTTGTCATCTGAAGAAGACACTCAGAGACAACAAAGACCTGAGTTCCTCATTCTGCAGTTTTATAGATGAGTAGTCTCCAAAACAGCCAAAATCTTCCAAGTCAATATGAACTTGGATATTGGCTTTAATGAAAGCATCATTAAAACATAAGCTCCTTAGATCTCTTTCGTTGCACAAAAGTTTATTAAATCCAGCCAACTCTCTATGTTCTCTATTGTCAGATTTTTTATATTCTAGAGAAATAAACTTGAAGTAATCAAATTCTAAATCTGCTGATTTCAGTCATGCTGACACATCCCACTACACAATTAGCTGCTTTTTTCATTACAGTTAATATTAATATAAATTAATATACAGATTTTCAGATAAGAAACAGGAAAAAAAAAATGAAACTGCATAAAAAAAATTCTCTAACAGTCCATCAAGGATGCTTTTCCACAGTCAGCATTCTTCCCATCTTCCCAGTGTCATTCCCATCAAAATTACTGAGTGTCATCTAAAGAAACATGAAATAATGAAGCATGATAGAGCCCGAAGATACAGCCTTGTTATCTCTAATAATAATTATTATTTTCCCCCCTCAATCTTTCTGTAATCTTCATCCACCTCAGTTTTAAAAATCATCTTCAAATTTCATCTGTATCCATTTTTAATTATGTACATTCCCATGCAACACAGAAGAAAGAAAAAAATGAAAAAATCTTAGTAGAAGCCCCACCATAAGGAGCTTTAAATTTTGCTAACATCTAACATTAGATTTCATCTAAATTTTAAGTCTGCAAAGATGTTAATAAGAAGCAGTCTTAACCCAGCTAATTTTAAAATGATAAAATCTGTAAAACACTCCATTTTAATGCAGAAATGAATCTGCTTGAGATCTTGATTTCACAAGTCCATTTCCAGAAGTGGTTCCTTCATTCAGAGTAATCTGAAATACCTGATCTCCAGAAATAATCACAGGATTCTTTATTTATTATACAACCTATATGCAGTGATAAGAAAATATAAAGCACAAAAGCAGATTAGTACTGCGTTCTAAAAATTAAAGTCAGACATTCTCTACATCTTTCAAAGTGTCTTAAAATTCTTCATTATAAAAAATTACTCATCTGCAAATGAGTGAAAGGACGTTTTCACAACAAACATTAATTAATTTCATAGGTCACCAGCAAATATTACAATAAAAATGTAGAAAATGAATCATGTATGTTTATCTGTTGAATACTTCTGTTGGCAGATGAACATTCAGCATGTCCTGTCTCTTTTCTCTTTGTTTAGGGACTTCTAAGCAGCACACTACTACATGTCATTAGTGGTCATATTCTCTTTGATTATGACATTAGCAAAAACAAAACTATTCCCAAAACATTCAGATATATCAACAGTTATTCACTGCATTTACTGCAAGACGCCCATCATCACTTCAGCACGCTCAGAGTACTTCCATTGCTATCTTTTCACAGAAGCAGCAGAGGTTGTCCATGCTGGACTAGGAAGAACACATGGCATGGAGAAAAGGATTCTGATCACTCAACTTGCAAACTCTTGTAAAGCTTGAAGGTTTTTGTTTGGTTTACAACCTTCTCCCAATCCTTTACTTTTAATTGATTGATTATGCTACAGCTTGGCATTGTTTTTTCAACCTCAAAACTTAGAGATGTATAGTAAAAAACTAGATTAAAAAAAAAGTTATTAAGGTTCTAAGTAGAGAACCAGCAAGTTGAAGAGGAGATTGAACTCTGTACAAGTTAGTAAACCCAGCAAGATTAACTCTCACATAACAACCAAATGATTAAAACATTTAATCGTTAAAGTAAACAGATGGTTACTTTGATACAATGAATTAGGCAGTTATATGCTTGTTTACAGAAGCTAGAATGCAAGTGATAGACACCTATGTATGACCTTTATGCTTCCTGCAAGGAGTTGAAATGTCTTGGGTTATGCATGGCAAAGGTGATTTGAACTTTAAAGCCAAGCTTGATGCAGCAGCTAATACAAGCCACTGATTTATAAAAACGGATATGTTACAATTGCTTGCAGGCACTCGTATTGTGAATATTCTGTATTTCTTCAGAAGTGAATTCTGAAGTTGAATTCAGGCTTGGTGCTCATTGAAAGCCTGGAAGCAGATACCCTGATGGGATTGATCAAACTGAGTGCATTGCTTTTTCACAATCTTTCCATTCCACTGAAGCTGTCACATCAGTTCTCCTTGATTCCTATTGCTTTTCACCCCATCTGTAATCTTGATCAGAAAAAGATAAAAAAGGAAAAAATATTTTTTCCACAGCTATGAAGACATCTTCATGTTGGGTTGGCATACTTCTACATTTTTTCCTAAACTGTGCTAGTTTCCATTAAATCTGAATTTATATTCACAAGTGGTCATTAAGAGAAAGTTACTAAGGCACATCATGTATCATCTGTATAGACACATATAGATAGATACACAAATATTTTTAAAATATGTACATTCACTATCTCTGGAGCTGTTTATTTAGTCAGCTCGCTAGCTCTCAGGTATTTCAGATGACTTTTTCCTGTGAGCATGATCTATCAACTTTGGAAAGATGAACTCTTCCAAAGGTCAAATTTAAAGGATAAATGCTTTAGGAAATGATGACTCTACAATAATCCTGTTATCCTCCTACAACTGTTATTTCATTTTATTGAGCTGAACAGAATAAGGGTAAAAGGGTAACTACTTTCTGTCTGCCAACATCCATATACTCAAGTCTCCTGAACATGGCATTATGTTCAATTATGATTGTAATGTATTAGTAATAAAAATACATTGTAAAAATAAAAATATGGGAGAGTGAGTTGGGGAGGCTTAATTGTGGATATTAACAAAATAGGTGAAATAATTATGTATTTAGCTCATTTTTGTCTTAGAGGATAGCTTCCCTCATAAAAACACTGAAAATAGAAGGCAAACTACACTGTGTACAAGAGTGCTATTTTGGTTGTTAACAGATGTTGAGGCTATCAGTGCATAGATACTCTCTTAAATATTTGCATATGCAAGGTAGAATAGTGCTTCCAGATAACACTTTCAGAAGTTCTCAGTAGCAGCCTAACCCTACTGTGACCAAAACTAAAAGAGCTTTATTCTTGCAAACAAACTGTTGTTATTAACTCACTAAATAAACCTCACTACTACTCTCCATTAACTATAATTACTCTCTGGATGACTTATCCATATTTCCTGTTCTTATAATGCAAAAATCATCTCCTCAGCAAGAACTCAGCATACATTGACCTCAGTTGTTCTGGGTAACTCAAGGATGAAAACAAGGCCCCCCCCATCTTCTGTTGGACAAGAAGAAGAGTCCTAGGATAACCTAATTATTGCAGTGCATGCATCCCAGTGGCTTATCAGACCCAAGTCAAAACACTCTTGTCACCATTATATTACTTCATCCAAAGGTGGGAGCCAGACTTAAGCAGCACTTCCCCTGCTATATAGTTTTCTTTTGAAACTATATTTCTTATCAAAACACAATTTAACAGTTATCTATTTGACATGATACCCTTACTTAACCAGCCTGACTGGTTAAACATAACAGCATTTCTGAGGGCATGTATCACAGAAGTTACTGCTATAATATAGGCCTAGTCAACCTCTGTTTCAGGAGCAGACTAGCTGCAGCAACACAGTAGATGCTGTTTGGTAGTACATGGCTATCCCATCATTAGAAGAGCTTTGGTATCATGCAGTAAGCGAGCATATTAATTAGTTAATAAGCAACACTATGTGTAATCATGTAAACATATACATATTCATAACAAGTTACTTTAAAAAAAGTCTTTTTTATACATCTGTATAACAAGCCTTGACTTATTTTTACACAACACCAAGGACAAAACTTCAAGACACACTGCAAAAGAAAAATAGGGAATAGGCACAAAGAAGGTGAATTAATTTCTTTAATAGGTAATGTGTGACTGTATAGAAGTACATTCATTTGCATGCTCTTAACTCATGCCACATATATGGGTACCGTGTGTACTGTTACAGAAAGTCATTTTGCCTGTTGCTTAAACCCTAATCAGAAACCTAAGAATCAATTCTCTATCTAGAAAAAGCATAGTAGGTATTGGAAATGCTCGAAAGTGGCACTGAAGTTGTACTCTTTTCTAGATTTCATAATATTTTTCTCTCTTGCTGAAAAATCCCTCAGTGACTACAAACAAGATAGGCCACAAAGGAAGTAAAAGCAATATCATGTCATTGTCTCAGCTTGTTTCAAAACATGCAAAGCCCATGGGTAAAAGGGCCATTTGAATGGCTGTGGCTATTAACTCTACCTTTTATATTTTCATTATGTGTGAATCTCAACTGAAGTTTGTTGTTATCTTTTGTAGCCTGTGGCAATTGGTTGGAGAGATGAATCTACTAGGATAATGAAAACAGAGAAAGCTGAAAACATGTGAAGAATTGCAATGACAAGGTAAGAAATCATTGCTTCTGATGTAGTGAAATGAAATCCTTGCCCCATGCACCTACTATGTCTGCATAGCCAGTAGATGCATGCACAGAGACTGGAATGATATTTGTTTAAAGCAGTTTTCATCCTTCTATAAACAATAGAAATGTCAGCTTTCTATAATCTCTCTTGCACAGTTCCGACCTGGCAGAAATCGTTGTACAAGCAAAAAGCCTTACAACAATTTTGAATTAAAGCTCTGCCCCCAAGACCCCCAAAAGGGTTTATTTCACTTACCAAGTTCTAAACAAGTTTTTCTAAGCCCAGAAATAGCAATATGTCATTTATTAATAAGAGTAATGCCAATAAAACAATATAGCAACTAGAGGATCATAGCCACACAGAAAGAACATTCACCACCAAGTAAAGCTGCTTACAAATTCGCCCTTAGCTTTATGAAAATCTGATCAAAAAGATAAAATCAACTTCCCTAACATCTATACTGTTGACTAAATCAGGCTCATTAGAAAATACATCACAGCTAGCTGTTGGGAAAAAAAAATTCAGTAAATTATAATACTAAAGGTAATTGTGTTGTTGAGACGCTAGCCTTTTTTTTCAGTGCTATAAAAATAGTACCTAGCTAGTAAAAGAGAAGACTTATTACTCCACGTTCCACTACATTGCAGTATTATTATGTAAACAATTGAAGCAATGTGTTGGGATCCTTGAAAAAGCATACAGCTCAGTCAGAAGGCTCTTGGACAGGAGAGCATTCACTGTGTGAGGGATGTTGACAGAAGTCCTTTATGCAGCTTTCCTTGTGGAGGCTTCATCAGCTTGTCAGTCAAGACTCCCCAGAACATGTATGCTGGCAACTTGAATATTAGGTACATAATCTTTATATGTGATCAGCTTTCAAACTAAATCAATGTTCCTATACTTCCCCTGTCTACAGTCACTAACTGGCTATACATTAAATTATGAGAAGTTAGGGACTCTTTCCCATGAAGTTGGAAGGTTATATGTATATGCTCATATTATAATACCATGCAAACTTGTGCAAGTTCACACTCATAGTAATTTAAACCTGGGTGGGCTGCTACACAGTCTCCTTCAGCAGTGGCCTGACAGATTTTCAGACAAACTCTCCCACATTTTCCATCACATTTGCGCAAAAATATATTAATATGTAAGTTTAAGGAATTTTATAGTCATCACAGAATTATCCCTTCTTTAAAAATCTCTTCTACACAAAATTTTCAAAAATCTTGACTACAGATTTATGGGGATCTCATTATGTTTGTGCAAACAGCATATTCTCTTGTTCTCTGCCTGTACCAAATGCCATAGAGACTTTAAAAGGAATTTAGACATTCTTCAAAAACAACCTATTAGCTATAATGCACACATGGCAGTGATACAGAATAGGTTAGGATAGATCTTCCAGAGGAAATAGTAGACTGTTTGTTAGGGAAAGCAAAGATCATGAAATGTCCAGCTGCCATAGGCAAAAGCAGCATGAACAATCAGAGAAGAAAAACAATTAAGAAACTACTGTAGAGCAGAACTGCTTTAATAAGAGCTAACAAAATTAGGTAATCTTGAAGTACTAATTATGATATATAAGGTCTACATATCTATTTATAACTTAAGGTTTGCTTACTGTCCCTCTATCTAAGAAAATATTCTAACTTAACCGTATGAGAAAAAATTGCCTATTAAGGGTCAAATCTGCATACCAGCAAAAAGTTAAGAGATACCCTTCGTGTTTTAGGGAATTCAACAGCCTCTCTACAGAGGTAGACATTCTCTAGTTTACTCACCAAAAGACAGAGAGAGAAAGAGATTGCTTTACTTAAAAAGAAATTGCTGACAGAAGACTTATCTGTAAAAGCAGAGCTGGAAAGCACAGTTCAGTGTCACTTTTTTAAGAGGGCTCAGTTTAATGCTCATCCTTTTTGGAGTACCGTTGCCAATTGGATAAAATATTTAATGGTACTATATTCTGAACGATATATTTTTGACAACATATTTCATGCCTTGCATGCCACTGTAGTTATGAGATTGAAGTGAATAATGAAAGAGTAACTCAGCACTCTATGGCACTGTGTTCAGATTTGTTATTTTTCATTGACATGCCACCAGCTAAATCAAGTCTTGATAATATATAACTGGTTCTTACTTCATAGGAATTATGTTAAGATATAAGAAGGTCTTAACCTTCTGTCTTTTTCTATGCAATATTAAAATCACATTAATATTTAAAGCTTCCGTATCCATTGTGGGAAATAAAATTTTAAAGAGCATGTACAAATCTGTGCCACAAAATATTTATTTTGGAGCTTTAGTTTTAATGCCAGTGTTATCTGTTCATAAAGCAATTCAGCCAGGAAAGAAAGAATAGCAAATCCAGAAAAAAAAAAAAAAAACTTTCAAAAAATTTATCAGTGTTTGTAACACAGCTAGTGCTATGAAGAGCATGTGTAGAAATGTATAGCATATCTCAAGGATTTCAATACTACTTAATTTAAAATGTAAAGGGGAAAAGTGAGGATATGCTCAAATACAGCAGCCATAGACACAGAAACAAAAAGAAAAAAAAAAATCTGTTTACCCGTAGAAGGTCACATGCAGGCCAGGATCTCCACCAAGATACCTTTGTCTCTATTGCCAACCCTTAAACGAGGTCTGGGAAGGAGTGGGTCCTGGCTCCACCACTTCTGATCACTCAGGTGCATTGCATGTACCTGAGCTCTCCTGGGTTGGCCCTGCCTTCTCACCAGGTGCTTAATCACTGGTTCAGGCTGTCACTTAGCATTTCTGTTATATATGTGAACTGCTGTTATATCACTGCTCCAAAATACAACACAATTTTTTTTACTCCCGCATGCCACAAGTCACTGCTCATTGCAGCAGTGACAAACCTATACAAAACTCAGTATACCAAACCAGATCAATGGCACTACTTTCTCAGCTAGATTGCCAAGGAGAGCATAAAGAGAAAGTTTTAAAAACTCTGTGGTCAAAGGCAATGAGGTTTCTCCTCATTGTTAGCCCAATACTGAGAGCATGGGTTGAGGAAAACTGACTGTAAAATGCTACTTTACCATTTTGGAGTAATAGAACATATGCTGAAGTTTGCCGCTGAGCACATCCTGAAGTTTTTTAAGCATAATACCCATGCAGGGTAAAAAAAAGTTGTTTTTTTTTTCTTTTTAAAGCATTGAATTCTATATAGCTACATTAATTAAAGGTATAATTAAGAAAAAGATGAGAAAACATTATTAGCAAATACAAGGATCAAAGTCATTAAGTATTAACAAAAATAATGATATATTAAAGGCTATATAATAACCTCCTAAGGGGAAGGTCTCAGCTCTCCCAAGTTAACAAAGCGATAAATATATTTAACTTTCAAAAATACTGATGTCTTCATTCTTCTTTATATTGCACTAAACAAATTCAATTTATCTTACCCAGTACTTAACACCCTGCTAATGTTTGTTTTGCTGACTCCATCATACACAGCTGTTGAGTGACTATGACTAATTGTGAAGAACAAATACAAATACTGAGGGGAAAAGGTGGAAAATTTCTGTGATCAGCTGCCTTGTGTACATAATTAATCAAGTGACAGCTGACATTGATCTAAGTTGTTAGTCTGCTGAGACAAAATCATTAACAGATATTCTATCCCCTCGTAAATTAAAGAGAGTGCTTAGCATTGTATAGTATTTACTTATTTGGCTGTAAATCATTGACAGCTCGAACAAACTATCAGAATGTGATACATTCCAAAGCTAAAGTCATGATACTAATCATGGGCATGATGGATTCTAGACAAATGCATAAAGAAGTACTCATTACAAAAAGTTTGTATTATACCAACACTAATGTGAAAAAAAATTTACAGATCCTGACACTTTAAGAATATCATATAATTTGGAGTTAACAATTTTAAAATGATAGGCTTAAAAGGATGAATGTTAATTATCATCCTGGGGAGGAAAAAAAAAAAAAAAAGTGTGTGATAATAAAACAAGGCCAGGTTGGATGAGTCTGTAGACAGCCTGGACTAGTATTAGATATGGAGGTTGGTGGTCTCTGCCTGCAGCAGGGGAGTTGGATGATCCTTGAGGTCGCTTCCAACCCAGGACATTCTGCGATCCTATGAAAAGCTTCATAAAAGGTGTTTCACACGAAGCACTGAAAAAGTAGAACTAAAAAATTACTTTTGAAAATTGGCAAGATTGTAAACAGAAAGAAAGAGAAAGGGATCATCAGAATAATATCAAAATGAGGGAAAAGAAATTGAGAGCATATTCCCCTTTATTTTTACAATTTTCACTTTTAATACTGCTCACATTTCTAATTGGAGCAATGAAAGTGATATTGTAGGGAAGACGTGACATGGTGTTTTCAAAAAGTCATCAAATGACACTAAAATTTTGTATTTATCATACCGACATTTGTTTGCCATATTGTGAAAGGGCTTTGCTATCAAACAAAGTATCATTTTCTCATCACTTTAATGGCAGTCTTATTTTCATATGGTGTGAGTATATATCCATTTCATTATATACAACCTCAACAACTTCAGTTGCATGAAGACTTAATGTGGAACTACATGATAGGTTGTTCTTAAGAGAAAAAAATCTTCAAAGCAAATTATTTGACATCATGAGCACTAAGTGAGCAATAACCTGTGAAGTGCCCTTGGAGCTTAGTAGTTAAGGTTAATAATCCCTCAAAATAATGTGATGCAGGATGATAATTTTGCTAAGGAAATAATAGGTAGTAAACAAAATTTCTACTTCAGCAACCCACCGAGGACACATGCAGCTTAACTTGTGAGTGGAAAAAAGGGACTGAAAAAAGCTATTTTCAAAGGCATGGTAATGTGATGTTTAAATATGTTATCCCTACATTGTACCTTCATATTCTTCATAACCACTGTATTATACTTGGACTCCTGTAGGGCTGCATAAGACAGCGGCTTTCATTGTGACAAGTCATAAATATTCTCCTGCTGTGCAGTGTTTTACAGGGTTAAGGGTAATTGTGCACAGCTTAAAAACATACTGGTAACATGACCCCCAGATTCCATGAGCTCAACACAACAGGGACAAGAAAAAACTCAGGAATGTTTCAAACATTATTTACACTTTACAAACAAAATTTCTAGACATTGAGCAGATCTGTATCGACTTGTTGGCTTATGAGAAGCCATGTGCAATTAAAAAAAAAAAAAAAAAAAACACGTTTTCTGTGTATCTATTTTTTTTCCATTCTTTTTGCAGGTCATGGGATTATTCCTGCTTGACTTAATCACCAGAATAGATTCTAGATAAGAAACTGAGACAGTTGAGATAAACATCTTTGCTTAAACTACATTCCAAGGGAATTATGTGTCTATTTTTACTTTTTTTTACTTTGTGCTTGGATTACAAGCAGATCTGAATCTGCTGACACACACTGATCTGTTATGGTCTCTGTGTTAGAGATTGCTGAACAAAATGGCCTCCAGGACTGTTGCAATTTTACGCTAGCTCAAAACTGAGGCCAAAACCATACATGTACACCTCCACATACACACTTTAAATAAATGGCCAGCCACACAGATCAATACAGACAAGAAACAGTAGCATTCTCCTGAACAAAAGCAAGTCCACACAAATACGAACAGTGCAGATAGGCCAACCCTGTTCTTCCCCTTCAATTGAGCAGGATCAAAATCTGTCAGTGGGATATATACAAACTAATTGCCTCTCTAGTAGCTGTCTCCAGGACCTAGGTCTTCATGACTACCTGGCACCTCAGGGCTCTGAGGCTCTGGTTCCGCTCCAGCTGCTAGTAACCAGAGCTAGCATCAACTAGTCATGCCTGAATTTCCCTGACATTCATATATACCCACAAAACAGATAGTTGGGATTTACTGAAAATATTGTGGAGCTTGCAGTGATTAGGCACAAAGTTCAGCCAGATGTGTACAGATCAGTCTTAGTTTATATCTCCTCTATTGCCTTTTGCCCTTTCTTTTGCCAAGCTTGTTTCTCCCCAGGACATCCTGACACCTTCCTTTCTTTGCCTTAAATCCTTTCACTAAACATCCTATTATGGCTGTTAAACATTCCCAAAATTCTGTTCCCCCTGCATCCCATGATAGGTCCTATAGCCTGTAGGCAGCCACTTTTAGTATGCATCTGGGGAAGCAGTACCTTGGGCTTGTCTCAGTGGGCTTCCC
The DNA here is from genome assembly GCF_016699485.2 of Gallus gallus. Classification (NCBI taxonomy): domain Eukaryota; kingdom Metazoa; phylum Chordata; class Aves; order Galliformes; family Phasianidae; genus Gallus; species Gallus gallus. The sequence goes on from NC_052532.1 coordinate 32,707,058, forward strand.
ACCATGCCAAGAGTTAGATCATTCTCCACTGATAGCAATGGGAACACCAGTCAGGGTACTCCATTAGCTATCTTCTTGGGGTTCCCCTACCTGCTGTACTTCCCCTGGTTCCTGGGGTCCTTTTGTTTATGGAGATTTGCTTTTAATCATATTAACTAATACTTTAAGCTCTCAGTGCAGAGGAGATTAATGTAAAGAAATTTCATTATGTTGTTGCAAGTAGAAGTGAAGGCAAATTACCCAATAAAAACCTTGCTTCAAACTTGTCCCAGTGTCTAGAATAAGGTAGAGCTGCAATGTTGTTACAAACAAAAGGCCACAGATGGATGCTCTGGAGGCATTTTGACCTTCCCAAGATACAGAGGAGAAAAATTAGTTTGAGGCATAACAGAAGACATGAATAAGTAAAGTACTGAGTTATGAGTAAGTAAAGAACGGAGTAAGTTCCTACTCAGCTTTTGCTAGCCCTACTGAATATTTTCACCAATAAATTAGGGGAGAAGAGAGAGAGAGAAGCAGCCATTGATCCAAAGTTGTTTTGCCTCTTTCAGGATGCATAAATTGGACAATATCCATGTAATTAATCCAGTTTCTCCATTGTCTTTGTACTGGTAGGACAAACTGATTTATTCCAGCTGAACACTGAGGATTAGCCTTCACTAGTCAAAAATAAATAAATAACATTTTCACCACAGATTTATTAATGCATATTGCCTTCATCAATGCAAAGGCCTAGGAGGGGGCAAAGAATTGAAATTTCTCTCTGAGATAAAATAAAAATGGTCAGCCCAGCAAGTGAACATGACTTCTGCTGATCTCATGTACAATTTTAGTGATAAAAAATATAAGTACTAAGTCTTCATTTGGATCTTTCCATGTGTTGTCATGTAACAATGTTCTCATTTGTAAAAGGCAGGTGTTTTTTAAGGCAGCAACAAACCAACAAACCACCCACATTATGCAAGCCCAAATGAATAACAGAAGGTTTTAATCAGACAGTTTTGCTCTCTCTCTCTCTCTCTCTCTTTTTTTTTTTTTTTTAATTTTATTTTGGAGGAGGAGGAAGAGGAAGAATTTGTGCTAAATAATTTCCTTTACAACTTCTTTCTTTACTGAGAAAAAAATACTAGGGATAATATATACAAATCTTCCTGGAGAAGAATCAAACAGAAACAACTAATACTCAATGCCATGAACTTTAGCATGACTTTCTTCTCAGCATCAGTGTACAATCCTGTCATAATAGGATTATTAAGTAAGTATGAAGCAAATAACTTTATTAATAATTCCAAGTCATTGAGTAGAGATCACAACAGAGGAATCCGAATTCTCTTTCCTTTTCTTTTCCTTTCCTTTCCCTTTCCTTTCCCTTTATTTTCCCAGCCCCCCCTCCCCTTTTTTATGATATGAGGGATTTATATCTACAACTTCTTGGGTATTATCTCCATAGATAGGATTCTGCTCAAGATTAACTTACATACACTATTTATTTCTAGGTGAGCTTAATGTCTAAGTTCCCATTATAGGCAATGGATATCTAGGTGAATATTCAATAAAATCTAGGGAATGGACACAAATGATTAGCCAGAAGATTCGGTAATTCTGTGTCCATGAGCAATATGAACATGTTTGGAATGGAGTATAGTAAAAGAATTAGCACCTACTGCTCATGTAAATGTCTTAATTTATGCATTTAAGGATGAAGCTGATTCTAATCTCAATTTTTTTTTCTTGGCTACCTTATTCTCCTTCTTAGTTTCTTGAAAGTACATCAATATACAAAGACAGAGCAAAAGATTATTCTGAAATAGTATGCTGAAAAAATTGAGCATTACAGCACTAAGTACAAATATTCTGTTGCTATTACTCACTTTTGTGAAACACACTGGTAGAACACAAACTTGTAGTTGTAGATCATACAATAATATGTTTGTTCCATGAAGTTATAAAGTTGCAGACTTTACAATTGCACTGATAATCACATTTTTCCATCTTGTGGCTGCTTAATTCTGAAAGGATCGTATATATATTTGACAGTTTGGATATCATTATTAATAATATCATTTTTTACATTATTACACTGTCTTAGATTGAAAAGACCTACTTACCTAACAAACAGTTAGGTTTCCAATATTGAAAGAAGACTCCCAAAACACATTCTTAATTTAGATAACAATTTTTCTTCTGACAGCTTCTCAAGAGTAGCAAAAGTTACAGAATCACAAAATCATTGTGGTCATTAATGCAGTTGTCAACCAGTATCAGCCCTAGTACTGACCTCAAGGGTACGCTACTGGCAACTACTCTCCAGTTGGCTTTTGTATAACTGATCACAACAATTGGAGTCTGGAAGTTCAACTGCGTTTCATTCCACCTCACTCTTCATTTTTCCAGACCATATTTCATCAGTTTGTCAGTGAGAATGTTATTGGAGACAGTGTCAAAACCTCACTAAAGTCAAGACAAACAATATCCACTGTTTTCCCCTCATCCACCAAACCAGTCATTTCACTGCAGAAATCTATCAGGTTGGTCAGACATGATTTCCCCTTCATAAATGAGTGCTGAATAGTCCCAAACTATGATCTGTAAGAAGATACATTGTAGACCTACACATGTATAAAAAAAGAAAGGAAGGCTGAGAGAAAATAAATAGCATATACACACATCATACTGTCATCAACATCAGAAATCTTGTCCTGTATTTTACAACACAGAACCATTTTATTTCCAGAATTCAGTTTCAAGTCAGTTTTTCTTTCAATTGTTAAATAGATCCACAAATTTTTATACTATTATATCTAACCTTTTCTGAAAATGAGATGCTGCTAATCCCACTGTGCTAAATTTGAACACTGCTGTTTTCACCGAGAATAATTTTAACTGCAAGACAAACAGTCCATTTCAGGATTTCTGCTCAACAGGAAGAGCAATTGGGTAAAAAATGAATTATCCTGTGATATTGCCCCATAGATGTTATACTGGTTACTATGAAGTTAACTGGAGCCAGTGTACATAAAAGGCTACCATTTAGGTATCTTATTCGAGAACAAAGGGGAGAGTGAGTGAGGGAATATACAAAAAAAAAAAAAAAAGATAAGCAGTAAAGGGATTAGAACAGTATTCTTGCTTTTAATAAGTTTATGGTAGCATAAATTTCTATGTAATCTATGCTTCAAAAAAATCTGCTTTGCATTCCTCTTACTTTATAGGAAAAAATCGAGACAGTTTGTAAAAAGGTGCCCTCTAGAATTAGAATATTTAATAAGAAGTGTCTAAGTCTTTCAAAATTGTTCTGAAAATGCTAACTATTATGTGATTAAAAAGATCAAAGGTTACCTCTACTATCTCTAAGTCCAAAGTTAGCATGAGCAGCAAGCTCTATTGAGAAATAGTGTTAATAACTTCTTCACTTTTCATTCCAGTCTGTATGCCATCGATACACTAAATGATGTACACAAGCATATGCTGATAAGAGCAAAAAAAAAAAAAATCCGGTGAAGGAGCTAGAAAACACAGCTTATATGGTTCTGAGGGTATTGGGGTTGTTTAGATTGGAAAAGTGCAGGCTGAGGCGAGAGCTCATCATTATCTATAATTACCTGAAGAAAGGAGGTTGCACAAGGAGAGTTTTGATCTCTTTTCTCCGGTCACAAGTGATCAGATGAGAGGAAACAGTTTCAATTGAGACTGGGGAGGTTTAGATTGACTATTAGGAAGAATTTCTTCACAGAGATGGTGGTCAGACATTAAGATGGGCTATCCAGGAAATGGTGCAATCCCCATGCCTGGAGGTGTTTAAGAGACCTCATGGTGGTAAGGGACATGATTTAGTGATGGGTCCTGTTAGGACAGGTTGATAGTTGTGCTTGATAGCCTTGAAGGTCTTTTTTTCAGCCTAGATGATTCTAATTCTATTATACCAAATTGACAAGAGTCTGACAAATCAGAACAAACCGAGAAATTCTAAAGTTCAAATATGAAGAAATGAAATGACATTTTGTATGCACTTTCCTTGAAATAAATATTTTTCCAGTATTTGCTTTACATAAAGGCCTACAGGAGATAGGCATTCCTGCTACACTTACTGCAATTTCAAGAAATAATCAGCACTGCCAGCAGAAAACACTAGGATTTTCAAAATATTCCTGCAGAGTATATACTGAGCTGGGATGTCATGGGGTTTATTTATTTAAATATAGAGAACAAGTAACCACAACAGGCTAGAAAGTGGTGTCTGCTTTATATAAATCATTAGAAAAGAAAAAATGAGCAAGTAATATTTTGCAATTAAATCAGTCTGTTAATTTAAATATTTCACCCATTTGTGAGCCACCCACAGTCCTCGTCTTTTAATTGCTTACTTGAAATTCTCACTGCACTCTTCTTATTAAAAATTCTTGCATTGTAGACCGCCAACACATGACTTGGTTCTTATAAACCAGTATCATTAGTCGTACTGTACTAGATAGTTCTGATGAAGTAGATAACATTCTTTATTAGATTTCATATTACTGTTCTAATTTTTCTTTAGTTCTACCTCTCCATTTTCATTTGCTCTATTTACAGGAAAAAAGAAATCTCATTTGCTTTATTAGCACGTAGGTACTAGAAAAAAAAAAAAAAAGAGCACTCAGCAAAAACAGCTGAAACATTTACTTTCATCTGCTTTCAAGTGAACACTGGACACTGAAGCATGGCTTGGTAATTGACTGCCAGAAGTTCGTCTTTTGAATTCCTGTGGAAGGAAAAGATACATAGTCAGTTTCCAAAAAGTACAGGCACATATAGTGTATTGTTCCCTAGGGTCCTTACAATATCCTGTCTGTCAAAGGTACTTCACGCCTCTTAAAACAGAAAAGGAGCATAAAGGTATCAATTAACTGCTCCTGCTACTAGCATACATTTATGAATTGTTTAATTCAGATACTGTCTTTTGCTCAATATAGCTTTTTTTACAACTTGGTTTTGCTCCACAAATATGACTCTTGATGCTCCAGTCTGGGCAGCAAGTAATAAAGTAACACACTGTTGTCATCAGCATCTGGGACAGAAACAAGAGCAGTCCAACAAAGATAAATAAATCTGTTCCTGCTGATTTTTTAATATGAAACTTAAATAATAGTCTCTCTGGAAATTTCAACAAGGATTTTGCCACACATATTTTTAGGAACCTCATAAAGAAGCAGGATTGAAAATATATATATATTAATTTTAATGATTAAGAAATAACATCTGGAAAAATGTGGGGCTGTTTGCTCACTACTAAAGTAAACCTCTTTTGAAAAATTAAAAGTGAGAAGCTATTACTGCAGTCCATAAACCTCTCCTCAGCCCTAAAGGCAGAAATATCTGCTAACTCTTGTAAACGAAGTCTATTTTAAAGAAAGTTACCAAATTATCATTACTGCTCTTGCCTAGGGAATGTCTCTGGAGTCATTAGCAATTACTACAATAGGTTTCAGAAATTGAAACAATTTGCTTGTTAGTGCCACTTGGGTTTATGCAAGATTTGAACTATCAGTTTTTAAAACAGTAAACATTTACTATAAACTTTGTGAAAGCAAGCAGGAGAAATGTCTACTAGAAAAGAGGATGTGTTTATTTATTCATATATTATTTAATCAAATCATTAATTGCTAGACAAGAAGCTTTTTGAAATAATGTATCAACTCTTCAACAAAAATTAATATGGTATAGTATCTGCAGTCAGTTTATGGTGTTTTTTATACAGACGTTCCAAAGAATAAGAGAATCTACTGCAGAAATATTTTCTGAAAAGAATAGTTTTTCAGGATCTGAAGAATTTAAAGGTGTTAGAACTTGGCATTTTGATTCAGGATCATCACTATATATATGACAATTTTTTTTCTTTGTCTTTCAATTACTTTTCACAAGCCCAAACTTTGTGTGTGCAAGGGAGGCCTAAAATGTAACAGGTAAGGAAATTAATTCCCCAGTGGTCTTCTTTGTATTTGCTGACTGACAAAGGACAAAGGAAAGCACAGTCACCAAACAGCAGGCAAATGTTTATAAATCTTACAAAAAAAATACTGTATAAATTATGTCTTATGTGTGGGTACCAGTCTCTCATCTGTTCCATGGCTGTGAACGTATCAAAATCTCACAGCTCAGTTTAGGACTGTGGCATAGAGTCCAATATATAAACCTGTGACCCCTTGGCCCAGTATGGCTCATGTTCTCACACCTAAATAGTCTTCTTCCAAAGCAGGAGGGTCCAATCTAAGCAGAGAAAGGAACCATTGGAAATAGTATCTTATGTGTAATAATACAAACCATGGTTGAGTGCTTTCTGGGCTGCTGCAATTTGGCACAGGAAAATATGTGCTAGAGAACAGGCTAACAAGGATGACAGCAGAACAATCATGCATACACTTTTATGTTGGTGCTGTTTTCTAATCAGCATAGGCCTAGCCTGTATTAGCTCTTTTGCCATAGTGTCAGATCACTCACTCCAGAAGGCTGGTCTTTGACCATTTGGCTGCACTGAATTCACTTCTAGTCCCTCCCTGCTCCATACTTTTCACCAACCCAGTCTTTTGTGCTGTTTAACTGAGTAATAGATCCTGTGCCTTACAGAGATGTGCCATTGTTTGAAACAGATCTGTTTTTATGTTTTATTTTTGTTTATTTTTAGAGTACTAACAGGGTACTACAGGAATACCAACTTACAGCCACATTTTTTGTTTTCCTTCCATTCTTTTTTTATGACATGATCATAATATTAAGGTATTGGCAACCGCACTCCAATAACATCGTCTTGACCCAGATCAAACTGCTTCTGGAACATTATTTCATTCACATGACCAGCTGCTGTTGCAGACCATCCTGTTATTCTCTGATAAAGCCAATGTACAATACTCATTTCATGACACATGATTCCTTGTATTATAGCTGGGACCTGAAAAGTTTCTGGAAAACCTTGCTAATGGGCCTTTTGTACAGAAAAAAAAATTATGAGAGTTCTTAGACAAACAGATATTTTCCCATCTCTGTTCTAATGCTATTTCATGATTGAATTATCTCCTGTACGAGAACTCATCTACGTATTGCTAAGCAAAACTATCAAATAATTAGCAAAGACTCTCAAAAAAAGCATACTTTCTGTGATACAGTCCCTTTCATGTTCCTCCTTCCCTCCTCACTGTACTTTTTCTCCTGTTCTTCCTCCTCAATTTTTACAGCGAATGCAACTCTACGCTGACTACTCAATTCACGTCTCTGCTGGCATTCAGGTAGTTATCAGTATTACATGACAGCTGCCACTTGTAACTCGATTGAGATAATTTCCAGATTGATCCCTTCACCAAAGGAAAAGAAAAAAAGAAGGTGTACTGTATTAAGCTAGCTTAAAAATCCGTATCAGTCCATATTAGTCCACTGTAGGACAGTAACCTATGGCTTTTCAAATACAGAAATGCACATCTCTAAACTCACTTAACAGTAACTTTAGGCATAATAGCCCACTGCATTATACAACTAGTAATCCAGTTATCACCTTAGAAAGTTTTTATGGTATTGCTCTGCACTGCTGTAGCAACCAGTATTCGTGCTTGCTGTTGAATTAGTTCTGCATCACATCACAGTAGCTGCAGAGTTAAATTTAGAAAGTTAGGGTCTTGAGATCCATCAAGAGAACAATTACTCACATAATGTAAACATTAGTCTCTTGCCATTTGACAAAGCTGGCTCTGCAGTTGACACCTTAATGTGCTTTCTTTCATTCCATGATAAAGAAAAGAAGAAATTTACTTGTTCCAAGTATTCTTTATTATTACAGGGTCAAGTATAGTTCCTGAATATTTCTGGAAATATTCCTAAAAAGCAACGTTCTTTCTTAGTCAAGAGTTAAGTTTTACTTCTTTAACTCATAGGAAAAGATTGCCCATTTGGAAGGTCTTCTGAAATAAGTTATTCAAGTGTAGCATGGCTTACAGAGCTATTTCCTTGGTTCTTGATCACATTAATAACTGAAAATAGAAAATTAAATGAATACAGAGAAATCCTTATTGATTAAATTAATGTTTCCTCATATCATTCTTTATTTTAAAGCTTACTTGATTATATGTATTTTATCTACACTCATGATAAGTTATCCTGCATAATTACTACTGCCAACACTCTGTGATCATTTGCTTAAAGTTATCTTTCAATCAATATCTCTAAGATGATTTCCACGATAAAGTACCTAAGGTCAAGAACTACAGAGTCTAGGGACAGCTTAATACTTGCTGGTAAAAGTTTGTTTTCTATCATGGGTATTTTGAAGATTTTTTCTTTTTTAAACTCTTCTAACTGGCGCTTTCCTTTTTATTTAGTGACCCACAAGAGAGAGAAAGAAACACTGCAAGTCATTACTGTGAGTGAAAAAGAAAACTGACTTTTGATATTTTTTGAATGTTGGAACTTACATATATTGTGCCTTTGGAGGACTGTACACCTTTTTCTGATCACTTGGAAATATTAAAATTTGGATGGAAAATTTTCTACATGCCTCTGCTTCTCAGAATTATTTTTGAAATTGCATTTTATTAATACTTTCTTAGGAATAAACAAAAAATATTCCACTCCTTTATTGAGTTACTCAATATTTTCACATTACATGTGACAGGAGATTGGAGTCTGCCAACTGTTGGTGACAGTTACAGGTACTGTTGATACTATTTTACAGTCCTTTGTGACAACTATGGAAGTGTTTAGGCACATCCTATCATAGCAACATTTAGTTGAAGGAAAATAGTTAGGAAATGAAGTTAGCAATTTAGTTGTACCTTGAAAAAGTCACTGCTTGACAGAAGAGGATGACATATTATGAGGGCTGCTCCAAAAGTAATGCCTCCTAATTAATAATGCTGGCTCACAATATAAGAGGCAGATGTCAGTGGTATGGCAGTAGAGATGGAACTTTCCTACCATTTATTCTGTTCCATTTTGTTGCCATGTTACAGATGGCAGCAGAGGGGCAGTCTGACATGGAAGTGCGTATGAAGCAAAGGCGTGAAACTGAATTCCTCCATGCAGAAAAAAATGGCACCCACTGATATTCATTGATGACTGCTGAACATTTTTGCAGACCAAACAGTGGGTGTGAGCACAGTGAGGTGGTGGGTGGTACATTTTAGCAGTGGCAACAGTGTCATGAAAGAAAAGTCATATTTGTTCTATCAAGTATTGTTATTGTGCAAATAATAATATTTTTTTGTCATTACTATACACTGGTAAACATAAATAAAACACAATCAGAATTAAATTCTGAGGTGTTTTTATTGACAATGAAAAACACTATCATAAGAACAAAAAATCTTAAACCAGATGTAGTACTCCCTTTTGAATTAAAATCATTTGTCTGAATTTTCACCAGATTAAATCCATTACTTCTAATTATTACAATTTAAGGCAAAAAGTATTTTTCAGTTAATAACAGATACTTCAGTTATATCTAATCTGGTCTACATCCAGATCAATAGCCAGCACATAATAACACTTTATAGGCTTCAACAAAAATGTCACTGTATAATTGCACTACACCTACACCACACCTGCTGATGTATTTAGTCATGTTTTATGTTCCTCAAATGGCACAGTTTAACAGAAATACCACACAGACATTTTTACTCTCTAATTTGGCATCTTTTTTTATCTCTTATCTCACAATTTTCCTTTAATACCCACAACCGAGCTTACATATTTGTCTTGTTATTATTGATTATTTCTATAATACCACGTGGAGACTTTGCATTACAGAGGAGAATTATTTTCAAGCAGTTTTTCAGAACAATTACACAATTAACATGGGTGCCGTAATATTCTCAGCATCAGAAAACCTTTTTGCAGAGATAGGCAAAGTCATGCAAAGGCAAATCAAAGATCTGCATAGCATTTGCAAAGGCTGTTAGTATTAATTCTAATACCTTCAATGTTAACACTTCTTTCCAATGAGCTTATATAATACTAATTATATGAAACCTCTCCAGAATCACTCTCTCAAGCCATAATGTTTAATCAATACCATTTAACCTTAGCCCTACTAAATTTAGCACAAGGTCTCTCTCTGATCTGTTTCAAACATAGAGTATCCCCAATATTTGTCTTCTAGCAAATGGTGAGTTTGTTTTAACTCTCTCAGCTTGATTCTAAGATCAAGGTCAGGATATAAAAAGTACAAAACAGTTCTGATGGAGTAGGAGGTTAGAAGAATTATATGTGTATATATATATAATTTGATTACCAAATTATGTTTCATGCTCACTTACAGATTTTATTTTTTTTTTAGTTTAAACTCTTCATATCACGTCTCTTAACGTATTTAGGTTGTATCAGTTTTTGGCCATATGGCTCACATTTTCATCTACAACTTCTCTGAACTTAGTCCACAGTGTCAAATTTCATCTGCAATGAATCAGTCAAGATCTCACAGATTTTCCTCTTGCATCCAAATTTAGGGTTAAGAAACATTTTTTGTTGTTTTACATTTTTTAAAAAATATGTGTATTTAATGCAAGTGCAAGTGATAAATAACTGTACTTTGTCTCAGTTTAACATGGGAATAATTAGAATCTGGTTTGTACACAAAGGTTAAATAAGAATAGTATATACAAGAAATCTAAGTACAAAGGTGTGTACTAGGAAGTACCAAATACTAAAAAATACTACTATGTAAACATTCATCATGTTATGATAATTTTTGTATTTTCTAAATAATCCCTTCATTGTAAATACTCTTTCAAGATCTGCATATTGCATATACTTGAAGTCAATTGATGCAATTGTTTCCTATTGATATAAATAACCAGTTCTGAAAGAGAAAACAGAGCTATACCATTTCCACTGCCAAAACTATCACTTGATTTGCTTGAAGAAAATCTTGGTCAGATTAGAATTTGCCAAGCTAATTATATTCTATTAATCAGAAATAAATAAGGGGGATATTTAGGTTTTGCAGCAATCTGCTCTAGCTGCAGGTGATGGATGAACATTTTGGCAGCACACAATCAAGTACATGCAGCAATCCAAGCGTGATATCAAAAAAATCCATGTAAGATGTTGCAATATGAGAGAGAAATGTAAAGTTCTCATCAACCTAAAAGGTTTAAAAAGCCTTTGTAAGATATCTCTAGCTGTGACTGACACATCATTTTCTGACATTCACTTTTGATCAATCTGTGCAAATAAATTTCAAGGCCAGCACAGTATCAGTTCTCCAATACAACTGACATAACAGCATTTTATACTATAACATTTAAAGGATATATAGCATTTGAATGTATCTGAAATGCAGAAGACAGATTCTCCCTAGATGTCAGTTCTTCTGATTTTCCTCTCCCAAATGACACTAGCTAAATAAGACTTAAATTAGATTAATATGTTTCTTGTTGAAAAAATGAAATACCAAAATTTAAAAGATAACTCAGTCCCTTGAATAGTTTATGGACACAACAGAGCTGGAAACTGTAAGTCCTTCAAAACCTGCTGATGTCTTTGGCTCCTTCAAGCCAGTTCAAGCTGAATGTTGATACTGGAAGTCCTTATGAGATATCAATGAAAATCATGTTCCTTTTTCAGGGTGTTCCCTGGCAAGCATCAAAGTCAGAAAATAGGAAGCTGAGAAGTAAAAGCAGGTTGGAAGCACAGTACAGAACTCATAGACGGTTGCAATCAGTAAATTATCTTATCCACAAATATGACCTTACATTCTCCTCTCTTTCCTATGGTTCTCTTTAAGCATTAGTCATTCCCTCAGCCATCTCTGAGAAAAGTTGCCTAATTATATTGAAAATATTTGCAGCAGAATAGAATGCTGATATCTGGCAAAGTGTGCTATTTTCAGAGCTACTATACTTATTTAGTAGCAATAATAAAATGTCATTTGAAAAGAGGCAAGAGTTTAAAAATTGAAAGAAAACTTTAAAAGTAATTTATTCAGATATTTTCTTTTTCGAGAGAACTTCCCCCTCCAGCTACCTCCTCCAAGTACTTAGCCTGCCCTTTCTGCCTCTGTCTCACTCACAGCACTGTTGTTTCCAGGTGACATTTAGAATGTCTGTAAGCTAAATTTCTACACTAATTTTAATGGGGAAAAAAAAAATCAAGCACGACATATGGGTAATTCAGATAGCATTTACTTCACTGTAGGAAACTCTAACTTCACTTGTTACTTTGAACAATTGGGAATATGCCTCCTCCAAACTACTAGCTTTATAATATTGCAATACTGCATATCTACTTTTACTCATGTCTACAAAAAGACCATGCTTCCTTTTTTATTACAAGGTTTATATAGAACTGTATTGAGACCATTTTAGCAGAATAAATTAATTAGTTCAGTGCAATAATGCAATTATTTACCATACAGTCAAATGTAAAGGCAAAACCCAGACTAATTCCACCTCATTTTTCAGGCACCTAAACAAGGTAACTAATCACTTTGTTCCCATTGGTACTCAAATGAAATACACAGCTTCACCTGGTAATTTAGATCCCTTTTTCTCTCCTATTAGACTAACAGAGTCCATAGGGTAGGTCTCTTCATTTGTTACTATAATGATAGGCAAGATGAACATGAACCTAAGCACATACTCAGTTAGTACTATGAAATGCCAGCAACTACTGAAATAAGAAGAAAATAGGAAAATAAGGGAGAAAACACATAATAAATGCTATTTGTGGAATAGGTAGTAGGAAATTGCTTGAAGCATAACAGGAATATAACAATATCTCAGTGAAAGTTTATATAGTTCAGGGTTTTTTTGAGAAATGTAAGGGTCAGTGGAGGAACTTGAAAAGCATGATTGTAGGGAGAAAGGAATGAAGAAAAATGATGGTCCTATGTTCTGCAAACATGGGAATGTGGTTTGGCATGCATTAGAGGGTGAAAGGAGGAAAGAACAGAGTCAGAATTTGCTTGAAAAGGGCAGAAAGCAAGCTTTGAGAGCAAGGAATGTCACTATCAACACAGACAAGGAAGAATATAAGAAGCTGAAGTTTGAGAAATGTCAGCAATCTTTAATAGGTGATCTCTGATATTGGTCACATACAGTAAGAAAAAGTCATTAAAAAGATAAGAATTCATGATTTGATTTTGATTCTTTCCGTTATTTCTTAATGAGGCTTTCCAATTGCTCTATTGTGAATTGTTAGCTTTAGCCCCTGGCTGCTGGAGTTGAAAAACACAAGCAACTGAAACAATAAAAACATTTATAGTAGTCGATCCTGCAGGGAAAAGCCTAAATAGCTTTTGCTGACTCACTTAAGGATAAGCTGAAATGTAGTGTATAGGTAAAGAACTCTCTTAACAAGCTGCCTTCTGTATCTGAAGTAGTCAAAATCAGCTGGAGCTAATTTACTCTGTAAGTGGGACTTGGGGAAGAAGGGATTTAAAACAGACTTAGTTAAAGGGAAACTTCAATGTAAGAGAAAAACAATGGTTTTACTAGAGATATTTCTTGATATTATAGTTTGGTGAATACATTCTAGTCACAGGGAAATGGTTTTGTGTGGGTTTTTTTGTTTCTTTTGCAGATAATAGTCTTTCACATAGTATATAAATGATAGCGACTACACATTTAAATAAAGAATATTTCCGTTAGTGAGGATGTAGTCAGTAATAAAGGCTAATTCTCCTCTACCTCACTTCTTGCAGGCAGAGAGCTTTTATATCCTGTAGCACTTAAGATCAGAGCAAAGATCCTGCCATTTTTCTTTTCTAAAATGTCACCCTTCATTTAGGGTCTATTAAGTATTGGAGTCAACATCAGGAGCCTAGAATTCATTTGATGCACAAAGTTAATAAGGATTCTTACTTAAAATATTTTATTTCTATTTTGGTATAGCCTACAGTTATTGAATGACTTTGGATGTGAAGTCAATTTTGTATGAAGATATTGGGAAGGAGGATTTGCATTCACCAATTGACATTTTTCCAGATGTCTCCATTTTTTCACATTGTTGGGTATGATGAATTGCTCAGTTCACTGTGGCAACTCCCTTGCAATTTACTTTCAGGAAACTTGCTCTCATTAGATCTAAATTATTCCCTGAAGAAGAAGAGAATTTACATTTTTGTTTGGGTACACAGAATATTAATAGGTTCCAGGTGCCAGTTTGATTGAGAAGCTTTGTTTTAGGTCTAATTTCTCAGCCAGCAAGTTGAAAAGGCTTCTGTAGTTTTATCTACCCAGTGCAGAGTGCTATGTGCAGAGATACCTAGACCATGCATCCCCAAACCTATGTATGACCCCGTTTTCTCAAGTGAGAGAGACAGGCATGTTATCTCAAGCATGACACCTTATTAAAGATCTACACTAATTCTGCAAGACAGTAGAGCACTATGACAGTAGTCAGAGCATGACCTTTCCTGTAGAAATGTATGAGATTATATCGTATTAGGAATGATACTAACATGAATTGAAGAAAATGATCACGTGCCCGTCAATATAATAAAATGAACTAGCAGAAAATAAAATGTAAGTGCTTGTAAATGTTGACACCCATTTTATATCCTTTCTCACCAGTGTGTGCTTGGTCTTTTCACTTGTGGTTTTTCTGCAGAAGTCGTATTTCTTCTTTTGGTTCATATTTCTAAAATAATATGCAATTCCATGAAGTTGTAGCACTGGTGCAAACCAAAGAACGTTCAGCTGAAGAACATTCCTAAGAAGCAATTGCTCAGATCTCCGTGTATTAAGTCATACAGAACAGAGGCACTATATTAAGAAAAAAAAAAAGAAAAGAAGAAAAAAAAAAGGATCAGAGTTTTTCGCTGCTTAAATATAAAGAACAGTAAATTATTTTCATAATGAAGGAATAATATGCCAGGCTAACAAAAACATCTGAATGGAATTGGTAGTTCCATTTTATTAAATTCCGTTCATGATGCCAGCCCAGAAAAAATATATATATTTAACTTAAATCAATTAAAAAAAATATTTAACTTAAGTCAATTGTCATTCTGTACATCTGTAAAAGACTAGCCCGTTTTCTTTCCTATAAGATACTATTCTCAATCAATCAATCTATTTCAAATTAAAAAAGGCAGAATTTCAAAATTTTATCAATCTTTAATCATTAAGAAGTCAGACTTATCATTGCTTGTAATCAAAAGACAAATGTTGGAGAATAAAAAAATTCAGAACTGATATATCAGAAAATAATATCATGAAATAGAAATCAGCTGCTATCTAACACTGAGCCACAGCAAACTTCTTATAAACCCTCTACAAGGACTGCAGCATTTGTATTTTCAAAATAAATGGTGAAAAATTATCTCCACTCAGACCTTTGATGTAATATGTTCATTAATCTTGTTCTTTTTGAAAGAAAACAACTAATTTATTTATTCAAAATTATCACTGCTTTTCACAGCTTCAGATCTAAGGGATAAAAGAACAAGTAAATGATGAGTAAACATAAAGTAAGAGTTGTGGCACTGACATTGGAAAAGGTGAAACCAACACACATACATGATAGGCAGTTTTCACTATTAACACAGCAGTATGAATCTGAAGATCAACAACCTGGTTTCTAGCTGTAATATCATTTCATTTCCAAACAATTCTGTCTGTAACAATTAACCTTTGTGTGTAAAATTATCAGTAAGTTGGCAGACTGCTTCAAAAATGTAGGTTAAATTCTAGTCTCAAATTAGAAATGAGAAAGTATTCTTGCAACTTCATTTTGTTCTGCTTTTATCAAACCACTTCTTTATTTCACAAATTGCAGTGTGCAGTTATTAAATTTCTAACCTTTAGAACTTACGTATTTTTCTTTTTAGTGTCTACTTACTTTAAGAGAACTATTATATTGTCTTGATAAATACCCAGTTTTTTCATTTTAAAAGATGTATTCCACCAGGTTCATTTTCCAGTAAAATTCTATTATTTTCATAGTTTATTCCATTAGCACATTCAACGTTAAAAATATTTGACTGAATCTCAACAGAGATATTAAGAGGGAAAAACAATCATTTTCTTTTAACAAACAAGTGTCTAAGTGAACATCTGTTAAAGTTATAAAAATAGGAATAAAGTAATACAAGCGTGTACTTAAAACTTCAGTTATTACAATTTCCATTTAAAATAGATTCTTCAGTAATTAGTTTTCATATTTTTAGTCTCTAATACTGAATTTACTCATCTAGGTGAAAATTCTACCTGAATCCCAAAGTAATAAAAAACACTGAATAATATAAATAGTGCCTAAATGTTAATAATGCTAGGCAAATATCAAAAATCTTTTATTGCACCTATGTCAATTTGAATTATTACAATATATCTTCCATTTTATACTGATACACCTCTGTTGAAACCACAGAAAATACTGATGTAAAAAACTTATGACAGCTATCTGAGGCGGAGTAATCGACATCTGAATTTCCAAGTGAACTTGTCAGCTACACAAACACAGGGAAATATGATGCTCACTTCTGAAGCAGTCTTCTTATTTTATTTTCTTCCAGTATCTTCACTTTACAAAGCTATCTTAATTCACTCTTCACAATACAAGTTAAACTGATAACTTAGGTGATATAACAGGGTAATAAGACAACAGTAACTTGTAGTGTTACTGTACAATCAAGTACAACAGTAACTTGAACGTACATATTCTGGGCTCCTCTTATCTCTTGTCTTTTCAATTCTATTGAAGTGCTCTGTTTTCAGAGATGGGCACAATAGGAACACAGAAGACTGAGGTAAAAAATGTAAACTGGGATTTATCATCATTCCAGTCCGACGCAGGTTCAACAACTCTTAGAGTTCTAGCCAGCTTGGCGGTTCTGTAGACATAGTTTTCAAGCAGCATGAGTTAATATAATACACAGATTTTAGCTCAGGGAGTAGCACCGTACTGTTTTAGACAGCGAGAAAACACAGTGCAAATGGTGAAAACAAAGAACCCATCAATAAAGAGAAAAGAAAGATTTTAAGATGTTGAATATCATCTCCTGTGTAACACCAGAATGTAGAAATATGTTTAAAGAACTATTCAAAAATACCACCCAGATATCTGCCCTGAGACAGGATGGTTGTGGGTGGCAAAGTGTGTGGAAGAATATGGACAGGTATCTATCAAGATTATCACCTCTGATGGGTCTGGAACTCACCCTCAAACGAGTTCAGAATGCCAAAAATCTAACGGTATATTTTAAAATGGTGTGCCCCGATCCTGGCAAAGAGTTGCAGCTTGCTGCATTGTGCTGGGATCTGATCTGCACCTATCAAACACTATTCAACATTGTTCAGCACTCTCAAAGGGAATAAAATGCCTGGATCCAACTCAACTCCTGCAACAGACCCCATGGCTAAATCAGAGAACCAATTCATGCTGGCATCCGTCACCCTGCCCACAAGCAGAAACAATTGAGGTGGAAGTAAACTCATTTAGTAAGGAGGGAAGAAGAGGATGAGAAAGACCACTCCATATCAGGGCCACTATGAGAAAGGGAGGAAGAGGTTATAAATGAGTAAACTCCCAATGCCTATACTCAGGTTAGCTGCGAGATATCTGGAAAGATTTCAGCCATTGTCCAGACAATCGCACTGTCACCTGGCTGCTGAGATGCTGGGACAATGAAGCTGATAGTCTAGATGTACTGGGCATAGAAGCCAGGCTGCTGGCATTCTTCTATAGGGAAGGAGACATTGGCAAAGCAATTGCAAAACATGAACATTCTCTCCTTCTCTGGATGCAACTCCTGTCATCTCTGAAGGAAAATTTTCCCTACAGGGACAATACTAGTTGTCTTCTAGGCAGGTAGACCACCATAGGAAGAGGTATCCAGTATCTGAGGGAGTGAGATGTGCTGGAGGCCATGTATAATGTTGACCTGAACAGTGATCAATTGTCTCAATATCCGGACAGCCTTAAGTGCACACAATCCGCACGGCAGAAGTTTGTACACAGTTCACCACTGTTGTATGCCAAGTCACTGACAGTAATGATCAGGAAAGATGGAGAGGAGCAAATGGTGATCTGGCTGATCGAACTGGCTGATCGGCCCCAGCAATATGAAGAACATCTCTCTTCCTTCCTATGGGCTTGCATTTCAGCTCTGGAAAAACTGTCAGTGGAGTTCCATCAATCCAAAGACCGTATGCCCTACTCCCCACCTGCGCAGACCATGGAGAAGATTTGATGAAGTGAGATGGAAAACACTTTGAAATTACAGACACAGGTATAAGAGTTGCAAGGGAAACCAATCACAAGGGAGTTCTTCCAGGAAAATGACTGCTCCACTTTCCAGTGGGCAGTTCTCCAGACAGAGCAGATGGTCTGACATTTTTTTCTGAGTTTGATAATGAGCCTTCTAGTTTTCATACATGAGAAGTGAATAACTAATACAATAACTAGAAATAGAGGGGCCCTGCCTCCACCCGGGTGGAAGAAAGGGACAATCTGTTTTATTGGACTGTATGGATTTGATGGCCAGGCACATCAGAACCACAGGAGTATACAGTTCTGGTGGATGCTGGTGTACAGTGTAACCCATTGCCATCCAGTTATAAAGGGGCAGAACTCATCCGTATTTCTGGCGCAACAGGGGGATTCCAAGAGCTAATTGTATTGGAGACCGAAGTGAGGCGAACTGGGAATGAGTGGCAAAAACTTCTGATTGTGACTGGCCCAGAGGCTCTGTGCACCGTTGGTATAGATTATCTCAGGAGACAGTACTCCAAGGACCCAAAGGGGTAGTGTTGATTTTTGGCATATCTACCTTGGAGATGGAGGATATTAAGCAGCTGTCTACCTTGCCCTGACTCTCAGAGGACCCTTCTATTGTGGGGTTGCTAAGAGTAGAAGAACAGGTTCTGATTGCTACCATAGCAGTGCACTGGTGGCAATACTGTACCAACTGGGACTCCCTGATTCCCATCCATAAACTGATTCATCAACTGGAGAACCAAGGAGTAATCAACAAGACTTGCTCATCCTTCGATAGTCCCATATAACCAGTGTGAAAGTCCAATGGAGAGTAGAGTCTAACAATGGACTGTCACAGCCAGCATGAGATCATTCCACTGCTGAGTGCTGCTGTTCCAGACATGCTAGAACTTCAATACAAACTGGAGTCAAAGGCAGCCAAGTGGTATGCCACAACTGACAACATCAACACATTTTTCTCAGTCCCTTTGGTGACAGAATACAGGGCAGTTTGCTTTCACTTGGAGGGGTATCCAGTACACCTGAAATCAACTGCCCCAGGTGTGGAAACACAGCCCTGCCATTTGCTTGTGTGGCATTTAGCTGCTTGCCAGGTTAAATCACAACAAATGTTCCACTAGATCAGCAAAGGAGCTTTGCAGCACAAACTGTCATTTAATCAAGTTCCTTTGAATTTCTGGTGCAAATGCTCAGTATTTTATAAGTGTAGAAAATAGATACTGTTTGAGGTTCTACTCCTAGGGATATATATCTTGTGTGCATAATCATATTTAACTAAATGACCTTGTTAAGACTGAAGTGTTAAATGTGGAATTGTTTGAACTTTTTCTCAATGTTTTGTAAAAGTCTCCTTAATGAACATATGAAGGTTGTTCTTAAGCACTGGCCTTTCCTTCTAGGCCTAAGGCTGAAGTATCCCAAGAAAGTAAATTAGTTTATGACTGACTAGCAAAACGATCCAGAAAGCAGACAAGAACAGGTCAGTACCAGGATGAAGTCCATCTGCCATTCAAGTGGAACATATACTGCCTAGGGCTGTAAGCTGCCCCAATCTGTGCACTGGTGCATTCATAGGCATTACCTGTAGAAAGTACATTTGATTTTCTAAATAGAAATCATAGGCATGTGACAAAACAGTAATGCAGACAAAAAATAATATACTTGATAAGGACACCTGCAGTCCTATTAAAAAGCCGCTTTGGTTCACCAGTCACAGACCTTATTAACAATTGTAGTTAAAGATGGCAGACAGAAGCATATTTTGTCTAGCTTTCCTTACTGATTAATAACATTTCACTTGCACATCCAGAAAGAGCATTATTGGCCAAACTTTAGCAAATTGCAAACATTCCATTTGCATTTCTACAAATATCAAAGTTCAAAGGGTTGAGTTTTTACAGCACCAGAGTAGTGTCTATTGACTAGTGAAGTGGTAGACAAAAAAATTCCTACACTCTAAAACTATATGAATAAGACCTCTTGAAACTCAGTAACATCTTATTTGTACATGGAACTGAGGCTGCAAAATGTAAAGGCACAGTTTTGCAGTAAACTGCAGGAAAGGTGGTATCAAGTGAGAGTTTCTGCCTACCCCAATGGTGGTGCTTACCTGCCTGGCACATTTCTGGCATCACAGTGTAATTTTTTTACTGAATTTGCAGTAAATTAACCTTACAAATAAATGAACTGAAAAAGGATGGGTTTGGAGAGGTGGCAGCAGCTCTATTTTTTTTCTTGAAATCAGAGCCCTAGCAAGCATCACATCTTGAGATCTGAGGTCAAAGTAATAAGATCACAAATTTTGGATTGTTTTCTCAATATGAGCACTCCAGGACTTAAATTTAGGATATGGACCTCAGAGTATTGACACACATTTTCCTCCTTCATAAATTAATTAGAAACTGTGTTCCTTAAGCATAACTGCATTAGTTTAGAATGGCAGCTTTTTCCATTCATGTATTAGGTGTACCGCTCCCTGAATAAGGAACTGTTTGAAAGTGGTTTCTAGAAGAACAGCAAGTGTATGTAAGGAGAAGAGGTTGAAATTACAGTTTCCCAGCAAAGGTTAAAAAGGGTTCTGAAATGAATCCTATGCTCTAGGACACCATAATGCTTACATTATTTACGTAAAATGTCAGGATGCTTGTAATACAATCTAATGCTACTGAGCCGAGCATAGCCAGTGACTTTTGCAGACTGCAACAGGGAAGACAAACAAAGCTGACATTAAGATAAAGAGATTGAAAAGTCCACTGCTGGGCAAAAATAAAGGAAAATAGAAAAAGTAGATCAGAATTTCTTTGAAGACAGTGGTCAGAACCCTAAAGAACATAAAGGTGACATTAGCACATAAAACCTTTAGAATAATCATGTTAATATATAAAGTCATGCCCTTAAGTAACCTGAGTTTGAAGATACCATTTGAGCAAGCAGAGAAAGTACTAAAAGGTCAGGACTGAGTCCTGAGAGAGTGGCAGAAACAGGGCAGGAACAGGGTAGAGACAGATTAAAGCCATATATTCATCTGAAAGAACCTGGGAAGACAGCAGGGACTGCAAGTTGCCCATGAAGAAGAAAGTGAGAGAAAGCATTCTGCAGCAGAACAAGGGAGTTTGTACCAAGTCAGGTGAATCTGTTTGCTGATAGACGAGACCTTAAATTTACAGGTTGGTCTCAGAGGCAGTATAGATGCCAGCTGATGGGCAGAAAATCATTCCAAATTCCACCAAAAGGACTATCAGGCATACTGAAGCAGAGAAAACCACAGCAGAACTCTAGGAGTAGCAGTGGCATTATAATGAAAAGATGAATATCTTAATGAGGGAATTCAGTTACCTCACAAGAAGGTAGCAACTGGACAAAACAGGAAAAAAAAAAAAAAAAAAAAAAAAAACAGTGGATGAACAAATTTCTAGTGTCCTTTTTTTGATTATAGTGATTTTATACTGACTTTATCCTCAGACTGCTTTACAGAAAAGGAATACCCTAATCAATGTTTCAAGACTACAGAGAATTTACAATTATAAGCGACGATGATCCTTATTAGAAAAAGAAAAGAAAAAAGAGAAAAAAAGAAGAACATAAGAACTTTTTCAGAGGGACAAAACTCATAATTCAACTGTTTTGTATTTTGAAGCTGAAAAAGTCATTATCTGGATGAAACAGAAAAATAATAAGAGAACCCAATACTAATTCTAGTGTTAACTGGCAATGACAAACTGGAGCGCACAAACATTTTCAAAATACGTCAGCAAGTGGACATATAGTAACACGATTTGAAAGATAAAAAAAACTACTGTGCTTCTTTTGACTGGCAGTGAACTTGTTCTTGAAGATATCAGGGAGCATTACAACTTCAAAGAACAAAACAAACTGCTGTGCAATTGTCGACGGTTTAAGGGCTGGTCCAGCCTGGCTCCATGACTAGTGGGGCGGAGGGATTTCGCAAAATCCGCGTCTCCAGGAAGGGAAACAGGGGACCCCAAAATAATTAAAAACAGCGGCAACAATCTGAGGAGAAACAAACTAATTTACTAAATATAGTATCGGAATATAAGATAACACATAATAATACAATATAAATCAAAAATAATTGAGAGAAAGATTGTCTGAGAGCCAAAGGCCTTACACTAATACTGAAGCCTTATGTGCAGTCGGGAGCAGCAGTAGCGAGCCGATCCGACAGGGAACACGGCGAGACGAGAAGAGGGACGAGTCAGATGACCTGCGCCCTTATATCTGTTCCCTTGAGCAGGAATGATAACAGTACTCGAAAAGCCTCTTGGGGACCATAGTTCTTCTTCTCTTCCAGACAGGTACCCGGAACTAAAGCATTTGCTCTTTAACTCCCAGTACACTGCATGATGTTGTGATGTGGAATACTGATAACCAAAACTCATAAAACCATGACAGCAATGAAAGCTGCCAACTAAATATGGAATTATGAATTGATACACGTAAGGGAAGGAAAAACAAAACTATTTTTCTCGCTATTTTGAGACCCCAAAAAATTACTTTCTGTGTTTTCTAGGCTTAATTTTATTTTCTTCCAATTGCTGGCCTTGGATCTGTTAAAGGATTTATTTGGGTGAAGCTTTGAATGCTGTGGGAGATACACAGTTCTGGAGAATTCCTAAGAGGAAGCATAAACCTGAAGAGCCAAAAGTCTTGCAAAACATACTAGATATTAATTTCCAGAGTAAATCATCTCACATAAATAAGAGATAACCCTAAATCTAATATTCCCAAGGAAGAAGGAGTTCAGAAATACAGAAGAATAAAGATTAGGACAGTTAAAAGAAAAGAGCATGCAGTGTAAGAAATCAATGGTCTAAACTCCCAGCCTTTCCTCTGAATTCCACTGAGGAGCAACAAAATAAACATATGATATGTCTTCTCATTTTTATATATCTGTACACAAATCAATTATACAATACGCAAAGAAAAAAGAGTACACTGTACATCTTCAGTATATCAAGTCCTTAAATAAAAATATTGCAACATTTTCTAGGCATATTGTTAGGTCTACATGAAGAACAAAGGCAGTAATTTCTTTAGAAAAACAAATGAAAATAATAAGAAGCAAAAATTAAATAAATTAAATAAAGATGTTTGAAAATTCAAAGAAATAACAGAAGTAGGATGCCAGAGGAACATCTTTAACAATGTCTTTAACACAATTTTGCAGCTGATAAAAATTAAATTAAAAAAACTCAATTTTCACCAGTTAGACTGTATACAGGCAGTAGAATAGAAAGTGTTGCACTTTATTCACAGTATTTCAGTATAGAAAAATTCTGTGAAAATCTTCATTTTAATGAGGTCTTAGGTTGTACAGTTTTCAGAAGAATATTTTCCAGTCATCTATCTCTAATGCTTTTTGCCTTTCACTTGGAAGCATCTACCTTGGCTACTATAGTAAACAAAAAACATGATCACGAAGATGTCTTGTGAATACAGATATTGCAGCTACTTTTCTCATTTTCCAGTTACAGTTTAATTTTCACAAAAGCAACAAAAGCTGTAATTTCAGGGCTACCAGAACATTTCTTTTTCTTATACTTAAGGTTTTGTATTCAATTACTGCGTGAGGTGAATTAGTTCAGTCACCTTTTTGAGTGTGAAGAAAATCTGTCCTACCTTGTATTTTTCTCTCTGAGGGAGAAGTAACAGTAGGTGAGAAAGTGAAGATCTTGTTCATGCTCTCAGAGAAAGGTGAGAGGGTGGCACTTCCAGCACTGTGACCTGCCCCTCCTGCTACCCCCACCTTTATTACAGGTGCCAGCAGAGTAGCTAGATGCTAAAATTTTTTCCACGTAGGAGTCAAACCCTGATGAACTACAGGAATATTCTGGTCAGAGTCAGATTAGATTTTATAAATGATCCAGAGGATCTTATTTCAACTATTTCATTCTTGTCTTTATGCAGTGTTTTCTTCATCTTCACCAGATACGTTTTGAAATCAGTACTATTTCCTCCCATGTAGAGATGCATAAGGTAAGTAATTGTCCAGACAGGAAAGTATCCCAGCTTGATCTTGCAGTCCTTTTTTAGCCTAGTGGAAATAAACTGTCTACTGACTTCATGAGTAAATTCCATGATTTCATTTATAACCGCAACACCAGAAGAAGCTATTTAAAAATGAGAAAATTATGAAGGTCGTAAACAAAAATATTAATACATCAGGTAATTACAGTCATTGTGATCAGTAACTTTTACTTAGGAAGAAGGACAATGAGTTTGAAGTTTTAGTGCAGGCTATTTATATACCTTACTCAAAAAGAAAGTTTATCAGATTTAGCTAAGTGAAATCATTAGTAAAATTTCCATCTGAATATATCTACTAGCTATAAGCATAGAGAAAGAAAAGCAAAGATTTTTCAACCAGTGGAGCCCTGATTAAGCCTCTTCTCTAACCAAGACAGAAGTCCAGAGTCTCAATATCAGTTCTTGGCATAGTAAATGAGTGTGGATCCAGTAAAGCAAGACCCATCATGAAGAGAAAAGATAAAAAGAACTACAGATCCAATTCAAAGCATTCCAAAAAGAGTGACCAAAATGAGTGGATGCCTTATCTGTGGTACTGCTTAGAAAATGAGGTGAGTGATAGATTATATAATCTCATTCTTCTTGCAGGAGCCTGATCTGCTCCATTAAAATCCTTTTCTTCAAGAAAACTAAGCTTATACTATATGCAAACATCTATTATTTTATATTTGTTTACTACAATAAGAAAGAATAGGTGTAGAATAGGTAGTCTTTGAATAGCAACTACATTTCCTACATAGTAATGGATTTCTCAGATGGCCTTCTTTGGATTTTCAATAACTATCTCCTTCAAATGACTACTGAAAGCATAGATACTTTATCTGTGAAGGACAAGAGCATCCCTCCCCCTTATAGCTGGATGATTAAAATGTAGGAAAAATAATACCTACCCTAAACATCTTTCTATTCCAATTGCTCAGAAGTTAGAGAGGCTGCAGACTTCAGAGCTGCACGAGGTTATCTCTGGTGTATGGATGAACAAGGTGTCCTCCAGTTGTTTAAGAATTACTAGGAAAACTTCCTAACCGAAGAGTAAACAGAAACCTTTCTTACTTGAGCAACTCCAGCTGAAAGCATTGAGACCATTCATCTGAGCAATCAAGGAGATAAACTGATGTTTAATTGGATAGAAGAACAAAGAAAATGTTCTGGTTTAGGCAAAAGATGTTTTCTTCAGAATGTTTTCACTAACAGGGCAACATTGTTCTCCTTGACCTAAAAGGTATCTGCAAATTATTCAATTTGTTTCATCAAATGCTCTTTATGTAATAACGAGCTTTTTGTTTGCTTGTGTGTGTTTGTTTTATCAGGCTCACAAATCTCTCTCTAGTGTTGCTTTTGTTCTTAATATATATTCTCCTTCCTGTGGTTTGATGTTGAAATGGAATTTAGAGAAAAATCTGAAATAGAGCAAAACATTCTAGTTACTTATTTTTAGTTGTAATGAGACAACTACTGTCAGAAGTTGGTCTTTCTGTTCTTGTGATTCTTAATATGTAAAGCATGTTCTAAAGGCTGACTCTTGGCATAAATAATGCATATTTTAACACACAAAAAGTAGTCTCAGTTGGTTTTGTTGTTTTGAGAATACTGTAGGATAGATTTTCTTAAAGCAGACTGAGTAGCAGTAGTTTTTTGTTTTGTTTTGTTTGCTAGAGTTCCCTATCCTAAGGGGGAAAACATGCAGACAAAGACTTATTTCAACAGACATTATCGTTTTTAAATCTAAAAGAAACCATTTGCTCAGACACAGAATTCAGAGTACCAATGTTACATTCTCAAAAACACTGACATTCTGTTGATAAGGATTTCAATAAACAAACATTGCTTTTTGATAACCTTCTTTTTATACAGTAGTATTTCACTGCAGAGGCAGAGCTCTTTGCAGCTCACTGCTGTGAATGAAGACAGATGGCAATCAGATTAAAGGTTTCTAAGGAAAGCTTGCATTTTATGTCAAGATAAAAGCTGGTGAGTTTTTTTTATTTTATTTACTTTTCTATGCCCTCATGTAGGATATTCATATTAATCTGGGCATAAGATTATAAATGTTGAAGAACTGAAATCCAAAATATATCCAGAACATTCCTAATATCTTACACAAAATTCCTCATCGTGTAATTTATATTCTTTGTCTCCTAGCATTGTTGTTCTATTTATTCATAGGCAGCATCAGATTCATGGCATCTTTTATGGCTTAAGAAAAATGGACCAATGTACCTTTCTGGAAATTCTCAGGGTACAATATTGTACATATTGTCACTTCTTCTTCCAAGGATACAACAACGAATAAGTTGCAGGTTTCCTACTAAGGTTTCCTACTAAGATCTCTCAATTTCCATTTCAAGCACTGCTTAGAAGCTCTTTTATTATGTGTGATACCAAAGACCTCAGCAGGATCAAGACCCCATGTTTATAGTGCATTATAAAACTAAAAAAACCTAAAAAAACCCTAAAACCTGCTGCATTATAAAACTAAAAACTCCACAGGTAAACATGAAAACAGTGTGTGAGTGAAAAGAGAAGTAAATGCATAGCATATTAGATAGCTTGAGGTCCTTTTGGGTGAGTGAAAATAAAAGTAAGCACATAGTCTGTTAGACAGCTTGAAGAGCTTTATTACAGGTTTCTGTTAGTACTGTAGGACCATATAGAAATTTCCGTATTTGTTATATACATTTCTGAGATGTATAGTGATTGGATAATTATTAAATTCTCTTAGTCACATTAATTTTTTTAAATGTTAATTAAAACATCTATTTCAATAAATTCTCCTCTCTTTTCAACATTTATATATCTCAGAAGCAAAAATTCTTGTAATTGTTTAGTGAAATGATGCTAAGAACTACATAACAGTTAAGTGGTATAAGACTGCAGCTCATACTATGTATTAATCATGTTTTTCAACCATTGGTAACATATGGTGTTATGATTATATCAAATATGTTTACAAAAGATGTGAACAGGTGCTAATGCTCATGTTCCAGATGTTGACAGGACTTAACAAGATGTTCCCTTTTACCAAACTCTGTCCCACAGACAAGACTTGAAAAATACTTTAAATTATGGCAAAGAAATTTTTCAAATAAAATTCTTCCTGATGTTTTCTGAAATTCACTGTTTCAAAGTTAATTTAACAGAAATTTCCAAAGAGGACTATTTTTCTGCATTTATAAGGTGAATGCGGTAGGTGTTTACTGCTAACACTGCTGTCAGTATTACTAATTATTCCTAATATTGCATTAAATGTTAGAGGCCCTTGTAGAGGTGACAGTCATGAGGCATCTGATTATACATAAGGGATAGATTGTCTGCAGTCTAATGTCTCAGAAGGAAGCACAAAAACAGAATATAATGAACAGGACACATAAGGAAATAATGAGACATGATTAGAAAAGAAAGAGCAATTTCAAAAAAGCTGTATTCAAGAAGAGTGGGTACTTTCATTTATGGTTAAACTTCTTTATCTTTAATAATGTAGCTGCTTAAAATGTCTTGTCTAACCAAAAGAGACAAGGTTTTCCATTAGCCTGGAAAAAAACTTACAAAACACAAAAACTTACAGATAACTATTACAGAATGAGTGTACTCTTATTTCTGTTTGATCTAGAACAGTGAATATCAGATATCTGTGCTTCTGTTACACACAATTTTTAGTAGTAAGTAACAAAAATTGTAACTATTCTTCTTCTGAAGAAGCTAGAGTGCACAACACTGTTTCACACTGTTGGGTATTTTAATTATAAATCATCTAGATACTGTGATGGTAGGTAAATCAACAAAGGCAAGGGAATGGCCTTGCTTCAATTCTCTTAAGGTATGACCTAAAGAAAACTGCTGTTGACAAAAATCATTTCCACCATTTTGTTTGGCAGCTGCTAGGTTGCTTAGGGTCATCATCACTTAGCAGTTATTATTCTATGTAACTGTCATAGAGTTATTATTTTTGGTTATTGGTAATCCACATCATAACATCATGTAATGCACTGGGAATTAAAGAGTTAATGCTCCAGTTCTGGGTGCCTGTCCCAGAAGAGAAGAAGAACTACATACCCCACAGGATTTTGCATTCAGGGAGGAAATAAAATGCTTGGCAAAGTCAAGAGATCTCTCTCCCCTTCTGCTTGCCACGACTGCATATCTCGCCTCAGCATTAGAGTAAGATCTTCAGTTTTCAGACACTCTCCGAAGGTTACAACACAGGATAAAAAATAAGCAAATTATTACTGTAATTAATAGGAAGTGTAAACTTAATTCATAACAAAATAAAAATTTTCTTTGAATGTTGCTCATTTCAAGGGGATTTTTTCTCCTGCTTTGAAAAAAGATTTTAAAAGCAATAGTTTAAAACAACTGTTTCTCTCTGAAAACCCCTCCATTGAGTATTCTGATCAATACTGAAATGAAATTGCTGCAAATCTTTATAAGATAGTCATATGGTCTGGAAGGGCTTCTGAGAACTCACAACAGACAGTGAATATCTGGCTTTGTGGGATTTAGGTAGAGTAATTCATTGTTTCCCTCAGTGTCTAGGGATACTGGGGTATGAAGAAAATCTGCAGCTCAGTTTAAACACAGTCTGAGGTAAAAGAGACAAAGAATATGTGTAACATACACAGGCACTGCCAAGGCACTTTGGGGAGTCTAACAAACAAAAGTAAAGCACAAGAATTCCATGGGACCTGAGTGTATCGTATAGAAGTTCTCCTCCTCACAACAAAAGATTATAGCTTGAATTTTATCCAAGAAGTAGCATGAGTGTTTCTCCCTGTTCTTTTTATTTGTTTACTTGCTTGCTTTGTTGTTTTTTTCTTTTCACAGAAATTGCCTCTGCACTGTTACACCTTAGCCTTCACAAAGACAAATACTGTCCATACCTCTTTCATTCTATGTGGACTGTGAAACAACTTTTCCAAGCTGATTTTCTTAGTATATTTTGCCTTTGAAACTGAGGCATTAGTAGGTGTTAAAGGGCCAAGTCACAAAACATTTCTCATACAGCTGAGTCAAACCTATACAATCAGCCCACCTTCCTAGAAGTCATTTTCAGTGATAATTTCTCAGACAGGCAGCCGACATTTCAACTGATCCCTCTAGACAAAAAATTGAAAAGTACAAATAAATAAATAAATGGACAAATAAACACTGTACATAACCATAAACCATATGCATAGAACATTAACAGTCTGTTATTCCTGCTTTTCCCCCCGGCTGGCAGGAAGTTGACCTAATATTAGGAATTAGTGCTTTGCAACAAATAATAGTCTCTTGCTTTCACAAGAGAAATTAATCTTGTTAGTTCCACTCAATTCCACCATCAGACTAAGAGGTATGAATATGAGAAGAGGTAGAGGACAATCAGTGCGTGGCAGTACATACATGAAAGTTTACAAATGAATTTTATTCTTATGCCCCTTTCAGTCTTTCAGGAGTGGCCAAACATCCCAGGCTTCTTTTCTTCCATACAGCAAGATAATGACTACTTTCACTTGCTTTCTCATACAGCAAATCATTTTTATGATGAGTTGGTGAAAGTCAAAGATGACAGAAATTGTAGAAACTACACTTGTGCAAACACAGAGCTTTTTATCTGTCTGAATATAAACAATGTACAAACGCACAACTTTTAATCCAAATGAGAAACAGGAAGATGGGAAAATTACCAATTTGGTAAGCCAAATCCAGTAGGGTAGCACATCAGTAGAAAACAGATTTTAATAACACATCTAGCTTATTCCTTCTCCTCCAAGCACTCACATTTTTCTCATAACTATTTGCATTATTGATGAAATATTTAAAAAAAAGTCAACCCACATAATAGAAAGTATTTTGTGTTCGTGGAATGTTCAAAACATTCTAGCTCCAGTGGTGGATATAGATGGTAGCAATCACGTGATTATATACTGAAATTACAGCCTTCAAGAATAGGATTTTCAATGATACGTTTTGGTTTTATAAAATTCTATTAATCTGACAATCAACACTTCACGAAGACTCAATTCTCATGGCTCATGGCCTTTTCTGGTGTATAATCATCTAAATTTATGGATATGTAAATTGAAGGACAAGACTTCAGAGATCATAGAGTCATATGTGCAATGTAACAAGACACTGAAAACAGTAGGTTTTGCTTGCAGAAACTCTCACCAGTCATCAGCTACTTTTCTTCCCACAGGTAGCTGTGCATATCCAGTTTGCTTCCTGTGTTGCTAATTGTTCAGGCATTCAAAAAACTGGAATATCTCATTAAGGACTGTAGGGCAAATGAAGGTGATGACAAAGCCTTTATTTAAGAAATAGGCACACGAGGGAAAGATATCAAAAAGAATCGACTCACCCCTCCCGGTAGCAGCGCGCAGACCGAGCCGAGCTGAGGAACGTGTCCCTCCCCCGTTCGTACCGCCGCGCCGCCGCACTCACACACTCACAGAGCCCACCCATTGGTTCAGGCTGTGACCCTGGAATTCCACTACACTCCACCCCTTCACAGCATGAACCAATGACTGAGCAGGTAGGGGGTGAGCCCCTGCAACCTGGTGGCCCAAGACACAATGCACATCGCGACGCATACACAACACCCGCCGCAATATAGAATGTCAAAACAATAAAGGCAATCAGTGGCAGTCCCCTTCACGGTTCTGTTGGGCCAGTACTTGATGTTCTTTCTCGAGGCGTATCTTTTTCAAGGACCAGTAGCGCTTCTGATTCATGCTCTCCAGTCCCCAAAAGTTCAGCAGTGCGTCACAGGGTGTCATGATGTTTCCTCATAAGCGTGTTTGAGTGATGTTGCTCCTGCGGGCCATCCTGTGAACTTAAAACCTCAAGGGGAGTAAAACAGATGTTTAATAGGTACGAGGAGGGGTAGGTCCGCCCTCCACGGTAAGATGCAGGCTGTATTTCGGTCTTGAGTCAACACCTCTGCCTGTATCGGGGCACGTCCTGGCCTTCGATACCACACTCTTTGGCCCGAAATCTGCGACTGAATCACTATATCGGGTACCAAAGGGGGGGTTCTAATTTGCCACATGGACATGATTAATGTCCCCCTTGCAATGAAAACAGGGGTGTCAACTATTACCTCTGTTGGCCATACACCGATTACTGAAGGGTTTACTGATCCCCCAACCTCTAACAATCTCCCCCAAGGTGCAAGGAGACCACACCATTTTGGTCCTGCTTGCACCTTCCAAGGCCATTTTACCTTGTGTCTCCCGGGCTCTAGGTCATCAGGGGCAGGGAGCAGAAGATTATTCATTGTGCCAACTTGTGGCTTGAGTGAGGTGTCCTTGCTTGTAATTTGTATCCTAAGTGGGGAGGCCCAAGTTGTCTGCAGCATTTTTAAAGCACTGGGTCTGCCATCTCTTGGTCTCTCATTCAAGTCTCGCAGGGTTTCATAAAGCCTTTTGGTCCACCCCTGCAAGGACTGTGAATCTGCCTTCAGAGCAGCCTTCAGGATCCCATTGTATCTTTCTATTAGGCCTGCTCCTGTTGGATTGTAGGGCAGGTGAAACCGCCATTCAATGTTATTGTCTTCAGCCCACTTCTGCACAGTTGCACCTGTGAAATGTGTACCTTGATCACTCTCAATAACCTCAGGAGTCCCGTATGATGCCATCAATCTAGTTAGAGCTTTGATGGTATAGGCTTGGTTTGCCTTTGCTACAGGATAGGCTTGCATCAGTCCACTCGCTGTATCGACACAAGTTAGGGCATATCTGGCCCCCTCAGATCGAGGAAGGGGACCTATATAATCGATCTGCCATCGCTGTAATGGGTTGTGTCCTCTAGCGAGATGGGCCGTAGTTTCCGGCAGAGGTCTTGGTCTCATTCGCGAGCAAGCGTCACAGTCCTGACATGCCTGGACAATATCTGGTAACTGTATGGGCAACCCCCATGCTTTAGCTGCTGCCCACATGGTTTTCTGTCCTGCATGCCGTAATTTCCGATGCAGCCAGTGAGCTATGTCTTCTGATGGTGTACTTCCCAACCATCGGACTCGAGCCAGTGTGTCAGCTTCATCATTGCTTGGTGACTGCAAGGGTTGATGTCCAGAGACGTGGTATGCTCGTACAGTCCTGTGCCTAACCACGTTCCATATATCAACCCACATATCTTTGCCCCAGATAGGTCGGGCATGGATTGTCCAATCCTGAGTGGCCCACTGTGCTATCCAGAGCGTGAGCCCTCGGTAGACTGCCCAACTATCTGTGCAGATGTTTAGTGCACTGTTGCCAGGCTCTTGAGTTATCACCATCCACACAGCTCGTAGCTCAGCCCACTGGCTACTTTGTCCATCCCCTTCTTCAAACCATATTGTTTCAGTTGAGGGATGGTATGCGACAGCTCGCCACTTACTTGGGTTCCCTCTGCTGGATCCATCTGTATACCAGGCATCTTCTGGGATAGGGTATTTTCCCTCCTGTACAGGACTCTTTTCTGGACAAGTAACCACTATTTCCTCAGGTGTCTCGCTGTGATATGTTACTGGCCCAAGTATCTTTTGAAGTTCTTCCTTCAGTGGAGATGATGACAGGCGGCTTCTTTGGCTAAGATAGGCAACCCAGCGTGCTACTGTTTGTGATTGGGCCACCCCGGTCTTAGGAATGTGAGTTAGGTCTTTTACCCACCCCTGAATTGGTAAAGTTGTTTTGACAATAACCTCTGCGGTCTGAGTTATTGGTTCTACTGCCTGCAATGCAGAATAGGTAGCCAATAACTGCTTTTCAACCATGCTGTATCTCTCTTCTGCTCCATGCCAAATCTGTGACCAGAACCCAATTGGGATTCGAACAGAACCCTGGCGCTGCCACAGCCCCCAGCCAAACCCTTCTTGGGTCACATGCACATCTAGTTCGGCTGGAAGGGTCGGATCAAATATACCTAGCGCCTGGGCCTGTTTAACAGCTATTTTTGCTTGCTGGAAGGCTTCTTGTTCTGTTCTACCCCAATCCCATACTTGGCCTTTTTTTGTTAATCGATATAAGGGTTTTAGCAGTTGTGCTAAGTGGGGAATAAAGGATCGCCAATATCCTAATATACCCAAAAACTCCTGCAACTGCTTCGGTTTCGTAGGAACCGGGAACGCTTGGATCTTATCAATGATCGCACTGGGTAACACCTTAGTCTTACCTGACCAGACAACACCCAGGAATTTAACTGATAGCCCTGGTCCTTGTACTTTTTGTGGGTTTATAGCCCATCCTTTTTCCTGTAAATAAGTAATTAATGATGGTACTGTCTTTTCTAATGCCTCGATTGAGTCAGACGTTAACATCAAATCATCGATGTAGTGGAACATTTTGACAGTAGATGGTTTGTTCCAATTTGCCAAGTCACTTGCCACCAAATTATGACAAAAAGTAGGTGAATGCACGTACCCCTGAGGTAGAACTTGAAAAGTCCACTGCCTGCCCTCCCACGTGAATGCAAACTGGTCTTGGGACTCCTTAGCAATTGGAATGCTGAAAAATGCATTTGCTAGATCCAGAACGCAGTGGTATGTTTCTATTTCTCTACTTAATGTATCCATGAGGGAAGCGATGTTGGGTACAGCTGCATGGATCGGTGGCGTGACTTTATTTAGTTCTCTGTAGTCTACTGTCATTCGCCACATACCATCTGGTTTCCTGACTGGCCATATGGGGGAGTTGTATGGGCTGTGTGCAGGTCTAATAATCCCTACTCTCTCCAGCTCCTGCACAGTCTTGGTAATTTCTTGTTGCCCACCCGGGAGTCTATACTGCTTTGTATTTGTGATCCGGCGTGGTTGTGGCAAACAAATAGGTTCAATTTCTGCATGACCCCTTATGATTGCCTGCACTGCCCGGATACTAATATATCTTTCCCTTAATCTGAACTCTCCCACAGTGGTTTGGAGAGTCAAACCCGACAGGATATCAATCCCCAATATATACTCTGGAATTGGGGCAATAGACACCTTGTACTCCCGGGGTGGTAGACGCCCAACCCCCAATTTCAACCATGTTTGTGTTACGGGGATCATCTGCCCCCCGAACCCACCTATCATTGCCTTAGAGCCTGAAAATTGGTTTGGGTCACCATATATAATTGATGTTTCTGCCCCAGTATCTACTAATGCCATAACCCGCTGTACATTCTTTCGGGACCAATGAATCGTTAGTTCAACGTAGGGTCTCCGGTCTCCTCTGGAGACCCTAGTCTTGGGGAATTTTGGCTCCGCTGTCAAGCCATCAGCTGTGCAATCCCTAAGTCTTTTTCCTCTGATGGCTCAACTGTGGCTGCCCGGGCCACCTGAGGAGGTTTACGTTTTTTTGATGGGACTATGAAGTCTTCTAGATTCCACGTGTTTTGTGGAATCCGTTCTATGAGTCTAACTCCTTCCCTTTTAGGAGAGCGTTGGAATCTCTGACTGTTTGGTAACTGTTTCCATAGTTGTAATAAGACCTGGTTAGGCTGTCCATCGATCTTTTGAAATTGAACTCCAGCCCTAATCAAGTCAGTAAACATTTGTTTTCTTGAGACCCTGATGGGTCCAGATTGAATTACATTAGGGGCAGGTCTCCTAGGTCATTGTTGGCGGATGGATGTCCGACTTTTCCACCACCATTCGGACGTTGCGCCTGGCGCGCAGGCGCTCTGTCTCCCCCAGATCTGCCACCAATTGGGCGGCCTGTTGTATAATGGCCTCTGAGGCCACTAGGGGATTTAGTATGGATACCAAAATTCCATACTGATGTGGTGGAGCCTGCTGCAGGATGAGGTCCCTCATTCCTGCGGAAAATTTTATCATATCTGGGCTCTCAAAATTGTCCTCATAAATTGCCTCCTTCATACCTAATTCTCGGATATAATTTTGTAAGTCCTCCATAGAGGACCACAGGCCGGTATTTAATGGTATATCCGTTTTATTTGCCCATGTCACACGGCATGCGGCCATTAACCATGCAATCAGTGAATGATTTTCTTCATTGTGTTGCACAGCCGCATATAGTCTTTGCCTGAGGGCCGGGTGAGTAGTAATTGATGCCAGTTTTGAGATTTCTGGCCCATTCACCACAACACTTTCTGCCCCCATGTCATATAGTCTGAGTAACCATGCTGGCACACTCTCTCTCGGTCTTTGTCTAAAGCGTTGTACTAAATCCATTAATTCAGCTGCCGTGTATGGGCGAGCTGTTACATGTAGTGTGCTCTGGGCAGGGGGCCACTGGTCAGGGGGCAGCCCCGCTGGCCTGTCCTGCGTTTTTTTTGTTTTTTGAGTTACAACTGGTCGGATCTCAAAGGGATCAAGCTCTAGTGGAGCCTCAAGATCTGACTTCTTAGTGCTTTCATTTTCTGAGTCCAGTTCATGTGGACTCTCTTGTATAGGATCCCCAGTTATTTCTAGAGAGATGTTTCGGATTTTTTGTACCGGGATTATAGGGTTAGGTTTTTTCCCTCTCAAAATTGCAACCTGTCTTTCCAGTTCTTCCACACGGTCACGTAATAGTTGATTTTCATCAGTGAGAACCCCTTCAGTTATATTTAGCCGGTTCAAGGCCATCAGCAGCGGCCACGCCACCGTTGAGGCAGCTAACTGTCGTTCTCGTGTAGTGAGTACGTTTTTGTTTAGACTACTGAAATACTCAGCCAGGCGGGCTGGGGATTCCTGAACATTTCCTGCATCCCGTAGGGGACCCCATTTTTCAATAATACAGGCAATCCCGTGATATGGGGATCCTAGGAATCCCGGGATGTGCCCTGGCAAAACCTCACTTATGGGGCTAGCCTTTCCCCGTCCAAA